>NC_047658.1:111387248-112707248 GCF_011762505.2 Arvicanthis niloticus | reverse complement strand
CAAAGGGAAAACCAGCTCCATCTCCAAGCTGCAGTGCCCCTCTGCCATGTCTGGGCAAAGGCAACAAGCTGGAAGCTGCCAGCTGGGGTGGGGTGGGGTGGGGGCCAGAGTAAAGACTGTGCCTCCTGCCAAATCCCCAATAGGGGTGGGCTGCTGGAATTTGGGGGAGAAGGAGGAAAGGAAAGTGAATCAGGAGAGCCCCCCAGGGTTTCTGTGGAGCAGGGTGGGGCAGGACAGGTGCTGTCTTCTGGTTTCCAGCTGAAGAGGTAGTGAAGCTTCTGTTCTCACTTCCTTACCCTTGCTGGCTCTCAGAACCTGGTCAGGGCCCTTCCAACTCCAGCAATCTGGGAGTGGGAGTGTGGGTAGGGGAGAAGCTGCAGGAGAAACTAGATACCTCCCCCCAGCTCCAGATAAGCAGCCTCAGGAAGAGGGAATTGTCCCTTTGTCTTCTGAGATCCTTAGGCTGTTTTCTCAGCTTCTGTTGGGATACTCTGTCTTGTAACAAACAGAAGAGGAAATCCCAATATTGCCTTCAATAATTTCTGCTTGGGGACACTTATTAAATGTCATTACTAGCCACAGTGGGAGAGTCCACTGGGCACCAGCCACACAACTCCCAGCAGTAGCAGGCATGGTGGAGAGTGAGACTCAGGGTACCTGGGTTCCAGTTGGCCAGTGTACAGTAAGGTTTGACCACATCCACCCTCCTTCTCCAGTATTTAGTGAGTTAATGTTTGATTGGGATGCTAGTTCGCCACCTCCTTTGACCTTACAGATAGCAGGCCACTGGTAGATGGTAAGTAGACCCAAGAACTGTGATGGCTGAGGGGCAGAGCTGACAACCAAACTGCCCTCCAAGGAAGGACTAAAAGTAACTGGGTATTAGCTCAAGGGCTAGCTATAATCCCACCCCTTTCTCTTTCCCTCTCCCTCAGGTTCCTGTTTCTCCTTTGTCTTATAACTGTCATGGGAGGGAGCTCTCTAGGTACCCAAATACTATATTTGATACAGCTATTGGCGTTGACGTGGTCCTGGCCTAATGAGGTCCCAGTTCTTGAACTAGGGAAACCTCTAATCTGGTCCCCTCTTGACAGGTGATCCAGGAAGGACATGGACAAGCCCACAGAGGGTGTAGAGACATTTTTTAATTCCCTTGTCACTAGACATTTTCCTGAGAACCTCCTCCATGCCAGTTACTAAGGAAAAACAAAGGAGCCTTAAGGGGCTGAGGGAGGAATGACAGAGGCTGGCCCAGATAGACTTGGGGAAGGCAGGAGTGACTTCTCAGCCTGGTCAGCCCAGCAAGTCTCCTCCCCCTCCCCTTGGTTTGTTGTGTTCTGTTTTTTGTTTGTTTGTTTGTTGAGACAGGGTTTCTCTGTGTAGCCCTGGCTGTCCTGGAACTCACTCTGTAGACCAGGCTGGCTCAGAGATTCAGATCCACCTTCCTCTGCCTCCTGAGTGCTAAGTCTTCTCTTCTTGATGATTATTTGGCTTAAAGATTATCATACACTTTTAAAACACCGAGCTCCCTTTTCCTCAGGGGCAGTAGTCCTCTTGGGCCCATCTTTGTCCCTTTCATCTTACCTTTGCAGGAACCCTGTGAGACAGATGCTGTCCATTTCCTTAAACAGGAGGAAGCAGGTGAAGTCATTCTACCATCCTACACCAGACTGCATGGTAGAACAGGGATGAGGACCCAGCATTGTCTGACCTCAGGGCCTATGACCGTGACTACACCATGCAGGTACCAACCTGGGGGCTGCCTTGAGAGGATTCCACAGAGAAGAGGCTAAGAGCACATTTTGTGTTGTAAAACTTTATTGAAGCCCCTGGCTATGAGGTCTGTGGCTATGGGCACAGGGGGACCTTCAAGATAACAAGGTGCTCCTTGAGACATGTACAGATTATTCTAGTACTTGGAGTAGTAGAGTCCTGGCCCCTCCACCACATGCAGCTCCGTGAGCTGGGCTAGGTGCCTTAATATCACCCTCCTGTGTCCAAGAGAGGCCAGATCCTAAGAACACTACAAACCTCAGCTAGATTCTTAAAAAAAAAAAAAAAAAATTACGAATACACTGTAGCTGTCTTCAGACACACCAGAAGAGGGCATCAGATCTTATTACAAATGGTTGTGAGCCACCATGTGGTTGCTGGGAATTGAACTCAGGACCTCTGGAAGAACAGTCAGTGCTCTTAACCTCTGAGCCACCTCTCCAGCTGCTCAGCTAGATTCTTGATTCCATTTGTAGGGAGCGTGGAGCCACATAATGAGCATTAAAGTGGGAGTTAGAAGTCACCTACGGTGGTGGCGCATGCCTTTAATCCCAGCACTTGGGAGGCAGAGGCAGGCAGATTTCTGAGTTCTGAGTTCGAGGCCAGCCTGGTCTACAGAGTGTGTTCCAGGACAGCCAGGGCTACACAGAGAAACCATGTCTTGAAAAACCAAAAAAAGAAAAAAAAAAAAAAAAGTCATCTACCTGCTGAAAAGATGACTCAGTGGTTAAGAGCACTGACTGCTCTTCTAGAGGTCCTGAGTTCAAATCCCAGCAACCACATGGTGGCTCACACCATCTGTAATGGGATCTGATGCCCTCTTCTGGTGTGTCTGAAGACAGCTATAGTGTACTCATATATATAAAATAAATAAAGTCTAATAAATAAATAAATATTAGATAGAAGTCATCTTCCAAAGCAACAAGGGGCTTCCTTCTATACCAGTCCACAAAGAAATTCCCTGGATGGCTTCAGGGGCCCAATCCCAGATACCCTTTGGGAGTGTTCTGCAGGGGAGTGTTCTGCAGGGTGTACCAGAAACTTCTGCAGTGGTGTGAGGAGAGGAGGAGGCTGAGGATAGGAGAGCTGGCACTTTCCCTTTTTCTCCAACACACTCCAGCCCAGAGGGCCCTGCCTCACCCTGAGCTGGCCCTGATGTCAGCGGAAACCCCAGGGGCAGAGGGCTCCTTTCACCTCAGCAACTTCCCTGCCCTGCCCAACTCCCCCACCCATACCTGGCCCAGCTCAAGCCTCCCCAAAGGACACCCCACCCTGCTTCCCCTTGGAGCTGGAAGGAAGCTGAGACGCCCTGGCTATGTGGTTCTGTTCCCGGCTCCCCTCTGCCCCATCATGGTGATTTTATCTGTCATCCGTAGGGTGTCTGGGTGATGGGTGTAGGCAGAGAGAGGCAGAAGGGATACCCCTGGGTGCTTCACTTTTCCTTTGCCTGCCAGGAGTTGTCCTTGCCATTTTCCCAGGATGTTCCATTGCCCTGGCCAACCCATGCTGCAGGCTCTGTGACTCTGTCTCCCCTGGCAGAGGAGTGGGGTTACCTCTCCCTGGGCTGGGAGATCCTTATCCTGCCCTGCTGAGTCACCGATGGCTCCTCCCGCCTGCCTTCTCCCCTCCCTTCTCCCCACTATCCTCTTTTCAGGCCTTTCCTGGCTGTCCAGGCCAAGGGTCAGAAATAGTCCTCTTCCCTGAGACCATCAGTGATGAATGACGAAGAGGCTTAGTGACAGAGGAGAGACTATGTCCCTCCTCTACTAAGTGATCTTGGACAAGTCAGTATCCTCTCTACTCCTTCACATCCTCTTCTTCAGGGATGGTGGTAATATGATAGCAGCACCTTCCCCGTGGTCCCTAAGAGAGCTACTGCATAAATACTATAGGAGCTGGGGCTGGGTTGGAGCTCGGCAGGGCGGCAGTGTGTTCCTAGCATACACGAGGCACTGCAGACAGACAGACAGCATCAACACAAATGGTGATGGTGAGCACAGCTCATCCTAGTTCTGAGGAGGCAGAGGCACTGCGTGTGAGCCATGGCTCTGAGATCCTGTGATAATGAAATGGAGGCTGAGGCGATAGGGAAGGCTGCGGAGCTTGGAGGTGTCAAGGAAGACCTCCCTGATTGGTCAGAGAGAATTGCATGGCCAACAGAAAAGTACACGGCTGGGGAGGAGCTGGAACCTCTGTCTATGATGTCCTGTTACCTCCCAAAGGCTTCCCAAGGCAGCTGCTGTGTATGCCTCACTATCCAATGTGGACCTAAATACTGCCTGCCTTCCAGGGCCACACGGAAAGGTAACTTTAATACTGACTAGACACGTGGGCAGCTTGCTATGAGGCTCCAGTGCAGACCAGGGTGCCTGGAGCCAGCCTTTCCTCAACCTCCAACTCACAAGGACTCTAGACAGATCCATCAGGTTTTTTGTTATTAGGAATTCCAGACTGGGACTTTCAGTGGCTCAGCATGCACAAGCAGGGTTCTAAGTTCGAGCCCCTGTACTGGGTAGAGCGGAGTCCCAGATCCACCAGATACAAGTGACCCTCTCCACGGCAACAAATCCTCGGAGTTGTGGTGAGGCTCACATGAAACAGTGAAGTAAAGGCTTTGCAAGTTGCAGAGTTCCAAAGAGATTCAAGGGTCTTCCAGTCTCCTACCCATGCATGTAGCTGCTGCTTACTGAGTGCTTACTAGCAGTGTAAAAAATATTTAAATACTCCCCACAGACAATCTCACACAGCCCACCTGAGGTGGGTGCTATTGCAGTTGCCACCTTACCACATGGTAATCCGAAGCACAAATTATATGACTTGCTTAAGATCATAGAAGTAAGCAACTTAGCTCTAAAGCAATCCTGCTTTTAATCAGTGGCCTCCTCCCCATTCTGTTCCTATATCCCTGAAAGCCTCTTCCCACCTTCGTGTCCACAAGGAAACCCTGGGAATATCACCTTTTCTGCACTGTTTCCCTATGGGACCAAGAATAAGGCAGGGCTCAAGACTGGTACCCACAGATGCATGCCTGACCCAGGGTCAGGCCAGCCACCCTGGATTTGCCTTGGGATCTGGGACTGGATGTGGTGTCTGTCTCCCTCTGCTGGTCCCATAGGGGGACAGCTTGGCTGAACTGCTTTCCCCAGAGCTCGGTTATGTCCATGTCTCCCCAGCAGTGGCTAGTAAGTGTAGGGGACATTCAAGAGACTGAGGACTCAGGCCATATGCTGGTCCACAGAAATGCCAATGTCACCTTATGGAATTCCTGTGGCCATAGAATTGTCTTTAACAGGACCCCCAAGGGGTAGTCTTTAGGGAGGTCAGGTTGCCTCCCTGATGCCTGTCCAGGGGGCCCCCAAACAGCCCCTTTCCCCTTCTAACTCATGAATGGAGCTGTCATCCATGGATTTATCTAAACCTTTTGTGAAGCTATTTATATTTCCAACCGGGACCACATCTTGGGGTAATGAGTTCCATCGGTGTCCTCCCCTGCTGGGTGAAGCATGCTGCCTTTGATTTGTCCTAAACTTACCTCACTTGCACTCCAAGGGGGCCCTGTAACTCCAGCATGCCAGGTTTTGGTGAACAAGCTGAGCTTCCCCCTTTCCATCCCCCTGTGGGTTTGAAAAATTCCATTCCATCCTCCCTCCACTTCCAGCCCTGCAGACTGAACAAGACCTGGTCCCTCTGTGTGCACCATGTCCAGAGCGTAGCCACATCTTTATCTCACAGGAACCTCCAGGAGACTTTGAGAGACATAAGCACTACCAGTCTCCCTGCTAAGGACCAGCGAAAGTCCAGAATGGAAAGACCACATGGTGGCTCAAAGGAGCAGCAGCCTGCTTTCTTAGCTGCTCTCAAAGGCTGATTCTTCCTTCTGTCCCAGACACAGTCAAAGAAGTTTCTCCAGCCTGTGGGCTCCATGCCTTCCTCTGGACCCTTTTACTGGGGGAGACTTTCCTCTAGCATCCCTTCATCTTGGTCTAACCTGATAGTCTGCTCTGTCGCCCTCTTTGATGCTTAGGCTGCAGTAAGGATGACTGCACAGATAGAGTAGGTAGGATACCATCATTGCACTAGCAGATTAGAAGAGCTTTGTACACATGAACTAAGTAAATGTGCACAGCAGCTCCTCAAAGGAGTGACTCTGAGTACCTCCAATCTATTGGAAAATTCAGACTTTAAGAACACCAGCCTAATGCCCATTTTCACACACTTGTGATGGAGCCAGGATTCAGACCCAGGCAGACCTGGCACCTGACCTCATTCTGTGTCTCAGCAAACAGCCTTGGATTCAAGTCTTGCAATGGCTCTGAATCTTTGTTCTTCACTTATTCAGCATAGATGCATCAAACTAATGTTGCATGCCAAACATTGTTCTGATTGATGGGACAGATGCCAGGGAACAAGAAACCCTGGGCAGGGCTTGGCAATGGGGGCTGGCAGCACCTGGTGTGCTACACATGTGTCACAGGCAGGCCAAATGGTGTTCTCCCTTCCTAGTGCCCCAACAGCTCAGGGCTGCCACGTCTACTTGGTTATCCCAGAGTAAGCACACAAATACCCTATCTATAGCCTATATCAAGACAAACCCTAGTGAACCCCAACTCTCCAAACTATTCTGCACTTCTGTTTTTTACTCCTGTTTGGTAAAACTCCCAGTTACCCCACCTGTGTCATCTATAAGTAGGACTGCATAGGCTACACCACAAAGTGACAGAGCCCTACTGATAAGCCTGTGAGACAGCATATTACCAGAGCCACAGATTCCTGGCTTTCTCCAAGGTGCAGCTTCACACTGAGAAGTGAGCCCCGTTCATTATTAATAACCGTCTTCAGTTACAGTTTCTGTGTGACCCTCCCACCCCAGCCCCAGAGGTTTGGCTCTCACTTTGCAGCTCCCTCCCTCTTACTGTGCTTCTCTGGTAAATGCGCACTACTGGATGTGCCGACCGCAAGACAGAGTGGTAGGTTGGAAAGCTTCCCCTAGACTCACAACCCAGGAATGGGATGGGGAAACAGACCCTAGAAGAGTATGTCTCCCAGAATTACACCACAGGGATCTTCAGGATCTGAAGTATCAGATTGGAGGGGGTTTGGGTGAGCATCCTGTACCCTATTCTTCCCCGGTCCATTGTACTACTTACTGAAGGTTTCTGGTATTGAGCAAGAAAACAGGAGGGTGACCACTCTAAAGTGTCTCCTTTCTCCTTTTCCTAGTATATAAGACCTCAGGTGGATAGCATCTTACACCCAGTATGTCAGGGACAGAAACAGGTCAATCAGCAACCTTTTCCTTTGCTTCCAGGGAGCCTTGCCTTCTGTCTCCTGTTGAGACTGGCTGCTCAACAGGCAGGGGCAGGGGAGGAAGTGGAGGACATCTGAAGATCTCACCGAGTCCTGAGTAAAGTGGGAGGAGGATATCTCGGGAGGAAGAAACGGGAAGCACTCCGGACTGACTCAGGGCGTTTGTTTCCTTGTTTGTTTGTTTGTTTTTGAGACAGTGTTTCTCTGTGTAGCTCTGGCTGCCCAGAACTCACATTGTAGATCTCTCAGCTACTAGGATTGAATGTGTACCCCATCAGGTGTGTGGTTTAACCCAGGGCTTTTGAATGTTAGGCAAGTGCTCTACTCAGAGATACATTCCAGCCCTTCTTTCATCTATTATCAGTGTGTTTGAGATTGTGAGCACTTGAGGAAGTCAGAGGACAGCTTGCCCTGCCGCGGCTGCTGGCTGTAGAGCTCATGTCACAGCCAGCATCTAATGCCCTTGGGTCACCTTGAACTTTCTCCATCATCTCAATAGGCCTTGAATTTTCAATCTTTCTACCTTAGCCTCCCAAGAACCTGAGATTACAAACCTGTGCAAACCATGCCTATAGTTAAATTTTAGGAGGCTAAGTATAGGGAGAGTAGTGTTATCAGAAGAGGGGGGCGCTTTGGTCAGAGAGTAGAAGGGTGATCTGGAGCAGCCTGGCTTAACTGTGCCACATACTCAACTTTGTTCTTTTCTTTCTTTTTTAAAGATGTATTTGTTTATTTTATGTGTATGAGTGTTCTATCCGTACACCTGCATGCCAGAAGAGGGCATCAGATCACTATGTGGTTGCTGGGAATTGAACTCAGGTCCTCTGAAAGAGGAGCCAGTGCTCTTAACCACTGAGCCATCTCTCTAGGCCCTCCTTTTTCTTTCTTTCTTTCTTTCTTTCTTTTTTTTTTTTTTTTTTGACAGGATCTTACTTACTGTGTAGCCCAGGCTGGCCTCTCAAGTTCTCAAGAGTCCCTGGTGTTAGAATTATAGGCATGAGCCACCATACCTGGCTTAATACCTTTTTATTGATCCTAGGCTGTGTGTGAAGTACACAGACAGAGCAACAAACAAAACAGAAGCAGTTCCTGCCCACATGCAGCAGCCACAACAGCAGGGAGCACAAGTATTAGACACATAGGAAACTGATAAGCACCATGGCTCAAAGCCTAGGGCCTAGCCAGTTTTCTGTGCTGAGGGAACCTTTGCTATTGAGCCCAGGAAGAGAAGCCAGCATGGAAGAAGCAGGCCACCGCCTTGGAAGCAGTCAAGGTGGCAGCCAAGGGCCTGACAGGGCTTTGAGATGGGCGATCAGAAGTAGGAGACAGTGAAGATGTGTGGGACCTGGATCCTGAAAGTTCCAGATCAAGAGACTGGACTTTGGCCAGAAGAGTTAAGCCAGTAGAGGCAGATCACTGAGGGCTGTGTGTCTGGATAGTAGAGACAGAAGGAGTACCACTTTGCCATCTGTTTGAGAAATGGATCAGTCAGAATCCACCCAAGAACTGAGAAGTGAAGAGGAGAGGATGCTGGTAACAGCTAACTCCTAGTCTAACAGCTAACTGGACGCCTCCAAGTTGTTTGTGTGGGCTGCCCTGGATGTGGAGAGGGAAAGCAGCCTCCTCCCTGGATGCTTTAAGAAAGAAGAGACTAGAGAGGAAGAGGAGCCTAGAAAAACCAAAAAGGGGCTAGGTAACAAATACAGCCTCCCATTACCCAAAGGCCCGCGGGGGGGGGGGGAGGGGAGGGCAGGAAGTGTTGCTCTAGGCTGTTCTTTTGACTTTTGAAGTAACTTAACACCCAGAGCAAGGTGAATGCATCCCAGCTGATAACCCTCATCCTTTCACACTGAGTAATTGGTAAATGTACACAAACCACGTTTAGTGCTTAAGCCTTTCCAGGGCTTCCCAGTTCATCTCTGACTCTCCCTCCTTCCCTGCAAGGCCCGGGACACCCCATCCACCCATATGCGCCTACACCATTGTGTTTCTGCCCCTCCTTTTGACAGGTCCATCCTTCTACCCTTTTGTGTCCCAGAACCTTCTGATCCTTCCGTGTATTTATGAAGGTCAGTGAAGGATCCTGAAACCAGAATGAACAGCCAGCCCCTTCTCATCGCTCTTGAAGCAAGTTACGTTAATTTTTTGAAGGGAGCTGGTGGTTGCTGCCACGACAGAATCCCCAGCCCAGATTGAGCGCGGATTATCTTGCTTTGACCCTGAAACCCCACACACTGAAGTTAGCGACCCGGGAGGGTCTATTTTTCCCACGTTCGGACTCTGGTCCAGAGCTCGATCCTGGTGCAGGCACTTTTCTCCTCCATCTAATGTGCCCTTCACCACGTGTGCCCAGCGGAGCCTGCAGTGAACCTGCAGGGCGCCGGTTCGAGTGGGAAAGCCAAACCTGATGAAGGAAGCAGAAGCGCGCCCTCTGAAGTCACGTGGTCCAGGCCACACCCAAGGAAACGACTAAATCACGTGACACCGAGTCTAGGAACGTTTTTCTCACGTGACGGAGAAACCCCGGGTGGACCAATAAGGAAGCGGAGGCCAGGCTGGCGGGCGAGGAGGGGATGGTGAGCGGGAAGAGAACTTTAGGCATTCCTAGTAGCTGCTGGGACTCATTGTGGGTCCTATCCCGTCCCGGTCTGGTTACAGAACAAGCTGGACTTTAGTGTTTATGTATCATGAAGTGCCTGATCACCGGGGGCAACGTGAAGGGTAAGTTTGGACCTGCGTTGTAGCAGATCATGTGAGCAAGCCCCAGGAGTCCCCCTAACCACTTTCTGCTCTCCTCCCTGCAGTGCTAGGCAAGGCTGTCCATTCGCTATCCCGAATCGGGGACGAGCTCTATTTGGAACCCTTGAAGGACGGGGTAAGAGACTGGGACGCAGGGTTGGTTACGGATTCAATGGTGAGTGGGGAGCCTAGGCTTGGCGTTCACTCAGCATTACAGGGTGATGGTGGGCAGGTATTTCGGCGCAGTTTATTTATCTCTTCGGTTGTTGGGACATCAGCTTAGGCCCTGTCTTCTGAGGCTGCATGTGTATACAGAGGGTCCTTGCTCTTCCTAGAGCGCCTAGTGGCAGGCAGTGTTGGGCTAAAGTAACTTAAGGGAAAAGCAAGCACGGCAGACCCTGGGCCCCGGAAGACTGGGAGGTCCACATGCAGAAGGTCTTGCTACACAGAAGAGGAAGGGGAGTTTCAGTAGTAAGCGATGGAAGAGAACTGCCACAGGATGAAAAAGCAGGCCACTGGGTTGGGCCTGCCATTGCCCCTGACTGTCTTCCCTGCTTTTTGTGTCTCAGCTCTCCCTACGGACTGTGAACTCTTCCCGTTCTGCCTATGCCTGCTTCCTCTTTGCCCCACTCTTCTTCCAACAGTACCAGGCGGCTTCCCCAGGTCAGGACCTGCTGCGCTGTAAGATCCTAATGAAGGTAAGGACCAGTTGAAGCATCTCCACAGCTGTGCCTCTGTGCCAGGTACTCAGTAAATGATGACTGGGGGTTAGTCTCACGTGGGAGCCATTCCAGGCAAATGCAGTGGGATAAAGATGTTTAGACTCCAGAGTATAGGAGCTGTGGAGAGGGGGGTGACATTTGAGTTGGTCAAGAAAAGGTTAGCAGCCTTTCCCAGCAAAGGGAACAGCATGGACAAGGCCTGACAGTGTGCAGACATTCTGCATGCAGTGGGAACCCCTTTCACAGCTTTGTGGGGCCCGGCCAGTGATGGACCAGGGCCTACATGGGATGTAGAGCTGGTCCATGGAAGCAGAGTACCAGGCTGATGTCCTACCTTGCCCAGTCCTTCCTGTCCGTCTTCCGCTCTCTGGTAACGGTGGAGAAGACTGTGGAGAAGTGCTGTATCTCCCTCAGTGGCAGCAACAGCCACCTTGTGGTCCAGCTCCACTGCAAGTATGGTAAGCAAGACCTGGCCCGCCAAGAGTCACTCTGTGGGTTTGGGGGGAATGGAAGTGAAGGTTGTCAAGCCCACTGAGACCATTCCCCCTCATCCAGGGGTCAAGAAGACACACAACCTCTCCTTCCAGGACTGTGAATCCCTGCAGGCTGTCTTCCACCCAGCCTCATGCCCCCACTTGCTCCGCACCCCAGCACGGTAAGCACACTTGCTTCAAACTTCACCTGAGTCTCTCCCTCCTTTGGGTCTTCAATGTCATTCTAGGAACGGTCCATTTTCAGCGGGCCTGGCTAGCCTATGCCTGTCATCCTAGCAGTTCTTAGATGGAGGTGGAAGGATCAGAAGTTCCAAGGCCAGTGAGTAAGTTTCTAGGCTAGTCTAGGTAATATAAGACTCTGTCTCAAAAAAGGTTGCATGTAGCTGGGCGGTGGTGGTGCACGCCTTTAATCCCAGCACTTGGGAGGCAGAGGCAGGAGGATTTCTGAGTTCGAGGCCAGCCTGGTCTACAGAGTGAGTTCCAGGACAGCCAGGGCTACACAGAGAAACCCTGTCTCGAAAAAACAAAACAAAACAAAACAAAAGGTTGCATGTGCTGGGGAGATAATTCAGTAAAATGTTTGATGTGCAAGCATGCAGGCCTGGTTTTGAGTCTTAGGGCTTATATAAAAACATGGAGTGTCAGTCAGGTGTTGTTGTTGGCACATGCCGTTAACTATAGCACTTAGACAGAGGCAGTCAGGCAGATCTCTGTGAGGCCAGCCTGGTCTACAGAGCAAGTTCCAGGACAGGACAGGCTACAGAGAGAAACTGTCTTCTTCTTCTTTTTTTTTTTAATGAACAAAACTAAACACCAAGATGGACAGCGCCTGAGAAGCAGCAGCACTGAGCACATCTTCTACGCGCGTGCGAGCGCGCGCACACACACACACACACACACACACACACACACACACTCATATAGAACACAAAAGCACCTTTGTCTTTGAGGGTTTCTGTGTCAACGGCCACACAGCCCAGTGCATAATTGGGCCCTTACCTTGCTCTTCAAAAGCAGAGGCTACTGCCTCTCCCCATTTCCACAGACTATGGGGTCTTGCCTTCTATATCCCCAAGGCCTGTTCTGACTGCCTTTCTAGAGAGAACCTATGACCTGCCTGCATGATCAAGAGATCAGGACCTGAATAACCCTGAAGGCCTGTCCTTGATCCTGTGCTTCAAAGTCCTCTGACCTCATTCTTCTGGTAGTGTCCTCCTTATAGTGGCTTCTTCCTAACTGCCAGGGCTCTGGACTCTGGGCCAAAGGAAGAACCTGGGGGAGGAAGCTGCAGTGTAGGGGCTGTTCCACAACCCACGAGTCAACATCAAGACATGGCATGGCAAGGAGAATATGCTTCCAGCAGAGATTAAGGTCACTGAAGATAAGCCCAGAATTCAATGGCCTCTCCCTTGCCTGTGCTGGACACTGTTTGCATCTAAGTAGCCCAAAGTCCCATTCATTTCTCAGAGAGACTGAAAGTCCCTTCAGGTCTCAATGTCAGCTTCCCCAGGGTCTGTTAATAGTGGTGATAAGAGTTCCTTTTTAGAGGGGCCATTTCTTTTCCTTTTTCTTTTCCCCTAAATACTGGCAATAGAACCCAGGACCTTGTATTTGCTAGGTATTTTGTACCACTGATCTAAAGACCCAGCCCTAACTGCTCTTCTTTCTCACATACAGTGTTAAATATAGAAGTCGGTGTGATGGCTCAGTGGTTAAGACTGTTGCTTTAAGCCTGACCAGTTGAGTTGTCAGGTTTTAAATCCCCAGAACTTACGCGGTGGAAGAATGGACCCTGTGGGCTGTTCTCTAGTCTCCACATGGACATCAGGGCATTGGAGCCACGCTACTTTCCACAGCACACCCCACAAAATAATTTTTCAAAATGCAAATATAGATGCCAGTTGCCCCCCAACCCCACCCCATGGTAGGGATGGAACCCAAAGACTGAAGTCTCAAGACAAATCTAGGAGTTCTTTTTCTGTAAATGTTCAGCAATATATATCCTCACCTGGCTTGGTGTTCCACACCTTTAATCCTAGATCTTGGGAAGAAGAGGTAGGCAGATCTCTGCGAGTTCAAGGCCAAACCAAGCTATATAGTAAGACCCTGTCTCAAAAAAACCAAAACCCACCAACCTGCCCCCTGTTCCCTTTCTGTGTGGGTGCAGTGTGTTATGTTTTACACAGGGTGGTGTTGAGCCCTTGGGTTCAGTAGCTGGCTTGGGCATAGTAGTGCGCACCTGTGATGCCAGCTCTTTAAGAGGTAGAGATGGCTCAGGAGTTAAGAGCACCTGACTGCTCTTCCAGAGATTTTGAGTTCAATTCCCAGCAACCACATGGTGGCTCACAACCATCTGTAATGGGATCTGATGCTCTCTTCTGGTGTTTCTGAAGATAGTTATGGCATTAATTAATTAATTAATTAATTAAAATATAAATAAAATAATAAATCTTTTAAAAACCTACGTTTGAAGTCAGCAGTGCTAGATATAAAGAACCTGTTTTAAAACAACCCCCACCCCGTCACCAAGAAAGTAGCTGGGTCTAACAGCAATGACCTCCTATGCCCAGCTTTCCTTCCCCTGCTGCTGTACTCAAGTGTTCCCTGTGTCCCTACACCATCCACTATTGCCTGCTCCCCTCTGCTGTGTCTAGGCTTTGGTTTTATTGAGTCTGTGCTTCCACTGCCTTAAGAGCTTCTGATCAGGCAAGTGACATATGAGAGTGGACAAAGCATTTCATGCGTATCTGTTGTTTGTCCTTGTCACAGGGTTCTGGCAGAGGCTGTTCTGTCCTTTCCCCTCGCGCTCACTGAGGTGACACTGGGTATTGGCCGTGGCCGACGGGTCATCCTGCGCAGCTACCAGGAAGAGGAGGCAGGTGAGGGCATTAGACCTGTCCCACTGTCCCACGAGAGAGCAGGAGCCAGGAGTGAAGCCAGGACTCAGGGACATTAACTCCTTCTGTGCCTGCCACATAGATAGCAGCAGCAAAGCCATGGTGACCGAGACTAGCATTGGGGAGGAGGACTTCCAGCAGCTGCGTGCCCCAGAAGGGATAGCTGTCACCTTTTGCCTCAAGGAATTTCGGGTAAGTTTACTATGGCTGTTACCTACCTGGTCTTTCAACTAAACACAGGCTCTCACTACCTGCTTCTGTCATCCCAGGGGCTCCTGAGCTTTGCAGAGTCAGCGAATTTGCCTCTTACCATCCACTTTGATGTTCCAGGCAGGTAATTCCAGGCTTTTAGACTGGGGAGGAGGTAGGGCTCTGGGATACCCAGAGCAGGATAACCTAGCTTAAACTCTATCCCCAGGCCAGTCATCTTTACCATTGAAGATTCCTTGCTGGATGCCCACTTTGTCTTGGCCACACTCTTAGAGCAAGACTCATGTTCCCAGGACCTGTGTTCCCCAAAGCCCCACCAGCCAGTGCCTCAGAAGCAGGCAAATAGGTAAGGGTGCTCACTACCTAGCTCCCTCTCCAGTTCTGCACTCAGGTTGAGTCTGCTACTTCTTGCTTCTGCACCTCCCCCCATGCATCCTTCCTGTCAGGCCCAACCTCAACAGTCAGCTGTACTGAGACCCCTCCCATCCATAGAGGCATCCCCAAGGTCTTGCTGGCTTCCTTCTCTGGCTGAAGCCTCCCCTCTGAGCCTCTTTCCAGACAAGGAGAGAAAAGGCTGCTTGGAGGCAGGGAGCGGCCTGGTGTAGGGGAAGCAGGTGGCTGGAAGGGCAGGTGGGTTGGGAGGCTGGGCTCAGTGTAGTAGAAGCAGAGGAAGTTTGGTCTGGCTCTTAGCCCAGCACATCCCTGGGTTCTTATGCTCTCCAGCTCCTATCCCTTGGGAAGGTGAGGGATTGGGCCCCACGTGGCCCTGTTCACAGGACTCGGTGCTTTCCTCCCCCAGCTGAGCTAAATTGGCCCCAGGATCCTCCCTCAGGCCCCTACCTGAACTCTGATCAAAGGGGTTCCAGTTCCACCCCCTCCAGGAAGCTCCCACTTAACCCCTGCATCCTATCCTCCCAGCCAAATCAGGAAGTAATAAAATAGAAATCTCACCAAGCAGTCTTGAGGCCTCCAAAGTGGGGCCTGCCTCTGTATCCCTTTTTTTCTCTGTACCTTGTTATCTCTGCCTACAGCACACCCCACTTAGATGACTTTACCAATGATGACATCGACTGTTACATGATTGCCATGGAAACCACCGTGAGCAATGAGGGCTCTGGGGCACAGCCTTCCACTTCCCTCCCACCTGTCCCCCAGGCCTCCCATGACTTTGCCCCCACTTCAGAGGAGGAAGAGGAGGCTGAGTCCAGTACAGTGCCTGGGACTCCCCCACCCAAGAAGGTAAAAAAGCTGGAGGTTTGGATAGGAACTGAAGGAAGGAACATCTTCCAGAACTAACTGGTCTTTCTCTATTCTCTTTCCAGTTTCGTTCACTTTTCTTTGGCTCTATCTTGGCCCCTGCACACTCCCCGCAGGGTCCTAGCCCTGTGCTGGCTGAAGACAGTGATGGTGAAGGCTGAACTTGAGAAACTGAAGTCTGTGTCCAAAGGCTTATGGACCAGAAACAGGCCCAGCCACTGGCAGAGTTGGGCATCAGTCCCTGGACATGGACGTGGAAAAGGTCTAGGCCTTGGGCAGGCCCCCACTTGGCTGTGCTGCAGAGCTGCCTAGGCAACCATGTTGGTCTGTGTTCTATATTTACTCAGCCTATACCAATCATGTCTCTTTCTGGTGCACAGCTGTCACCTCTTACTTTGAGGCTCTGTAGTATCTGGCCAGAGCCAGAAACTTATCCTCCTCAGGCTCACTTGTCTCTAAAGCCTCTAAACAAAGAAAGATCAGTGTTGAATTCACTGCCAATCATGAACTCCCCTGTCGACCCTTCTGTGGTCCATAGGAACTGTTTTCTCTTTCCTAACACTTGGGCCTTGGCTTAGAATCCTAACAGCCTCAGGACCTGACTGTCACTGGTGTGGCCCTGGCCGGGCCCATGTCCAGCCACTCAGTCGCCCTCCCAGGTGGCTTTGTACCAAAGGACTGTTGGCCCACTGTCTGGGATGAGGGAAACACAGGCCATGGCGAGAATCCAGCTTTGACCTTTATTCAAGAGACCAGATGGGTTGCCCCAGGATCTGGCTGCCAGCCAAGCAAGGCTGGAGACCCACAATCTGGTCTGCCATTGCCCTGAGCTGCAGCCTTGGCCCCAGGATTCCACTTGCAGCCACCACAGGTGCTGGTGGGAGGGAGCCCTGGGAGATTAGATGCTGCTATTGATTCTTTAAAAAATAAAGGAAAGACACTTTACGCTCGCTGTGTGTTCAACATGACGACAGGTGGGCCCGAGGGGCCAGTGTGACCCATGGCAGCATGATCTCTATACAAATAATCCATCATCTGGGGCAGAAGGGCAGCACATGGAAGCTATTTCTTGGCTTTGGCAGAGTTGCGGGGTGGAGTGATGGGACGGCCTCCGGGGTTCAGGCCACTGAACTGCCCATACTTCCCCTTATTCTTATCAGCGGGCTTGAGGATCTGAAAGAAAAAACATTCATCAGGGTTCTGGTGCTGAGCCAGGCATCTGGCAGCCTCTTCCCCACACCCACCTGGAAGGAGCACATAAGGGTCTCATCCACACTCATCATGGCACCAGCATTGTCAAACTCTCCACAGTAGTTGGGAGCTGAGAAGAGGGTCACCAGCTGCCTTTTGGCAAAGAACTCATAGCCATCTTCTACAACCTGGGCGAGGACAGGAACAGTTTGGTCTGTAAGTTAAGCAGCTGGCTATTCCCCCAGCCTGCCCCCGGCCACTAGCCCACCTGATGTGCTCTGCAGATGAGGTCCAGATCATGCTTGTGCAGGAACTTGGCTACCACCTCAGCCCCAAAGGTAAAGGAGACACCACGGTCATTCTCGCCCCAGCCTTGAACATCCTTGTCAGGGTCAGACCACAGGAGATCACACAGTAGGCCCTGGTCAGGCACGTCTGTGGGTCGCATAATACGTCTAATCTGCTCCATGGATTGCAAGTCTGGAGACAGGCCTGGGGGTAGTAGAGTGGGAACAGTGTTCCTTAAACCAAAAAGGAAGTACTGCCCCATGCCCAGAAGCTCTTAGGGGGTCAGCTCCACTTTCCCCACCACAGCTAGGTTTATCTTTTGGGATTTTTAACATCAGGGAGATAGAATCCAATAGTCCCCCACTGGCTGCATTTCTCTGTGTGGCCTTGGTGTCCTGGAACTCACTTTGTATGCCACTACCACCTGGCCATCCCTCAGGTTTTAAAAGTGCAGAGAACAGACAGACCGGCATGGGGGGTGGGGGGAGGAGACCAATGAGTTGCCTACAGGATGCCAAATGCCACAACAGGAAAGAGTGCAGCCAAACTGGGGTGTGGAGCCAGATGTGATGTCACAGGCCTTTAATCCCTTCACTTGGGAGGCAGAGATAGGCAGAACTCTTTAAGGCCACCCTGGTCTACAAAGTGAGTTCCAGGACAGTCAGGGCTGTTAACACAGAGAAAGCCCATCTCGAAAACAAACTGGGGTGTAAGTGATCTCCTGTAATAAGTGACATCCATGATGAGATTCAAGGAGAGCTATTCCAGGAAACTAAGAAAAGCTCTGTTAACTTTCCAAGGCCCCTAAGAATGTGGCCCAAGAACCCAAGCACAGACCCGACAACCACTCTCACCTCCATGGCAGCAGAAGATCTTCTCATCTACAATGGCTGCAATGGGCAGGCAGTTGAAGCAGTCAGTGAAAGTCTTCCACAGTTTGATGTTGTATCGTCTCTTGCCTGCACAGGAGATGGCTCATAGGGAAGACCGCCCACTACACAAACCCCAGTCTAGCTTTCTGTGTAACTGTCCAGGGTACTTTGTGGGTTACTCTGACAAAGCTGGGAAAAAAGACTGGAAGGCAAGGAAAGCTTAATTCTCCTTGCTCTACCTTCATCTACCTTCCAGAATTCTAACACCTGGGGCCACAAGAACCTGAACTCATCTGGCCCAACCTCAATGTCCATGCCTATGCTGGTCCCATGAATGAGGCCAAACCAAAAGTGGGTCTGGTTTATTCATACAGGCACCCTAAATGCTTCGTAAGGGATGTAGTAAGGGGAGTGTCATCAGGAAGCCCTGCATGTACATCCATTCACCAGGCCCTCCCTGAGTACCATGGATGACAGACAGCATGTTGCTGGGGCTTTACAGGGCTCATCAACAGGGGTCTTTTGGCACTAGACCAATGTGGGGGGCCCAAGAAGAGCAGGGAATGTAGTTCTGGGCAACCAGCAACATTCGAAGCACTCACATTCATCATAGAAGCCATAGATGCGGTTGATGCTGGCACACTCATGGTTCCCACGAAGTAGAAAGAAATTCTCCGGATATTTGATCTTATAGGCCAGCAACAGGCAGATGGTCTCCAAAGACTGCTTGCCCCGATCCACATAGTCCCCCAAGAAGAGGTAGTTGCTCTCTGGAGGGAAGCCACCATATTCAAACAGCCGTAGAAGGTCATAGTACTGGCCATGGATGTCACCTGGGAACCAGAGAAGACTAGGTAGGTGCAAGATGTAAACTTGAACCCAGGGCCAGCAATGGACCAAAGAGAGACGAAACACGGGTAATGGGGTAAGAGTAGGGGCTATTTTCAGGAAGCCGAAGGGGTTCTGAGCAAGCGCTTACCACAGATCTTGAGAGGCGCCTCAAGCTCCAGAAGAATAGGCTGGCTC
The DNA here is from genome assembly GCF_011762505.2 of Arvicanthis niloticus. Classification (NCBI taxonomy): domain Eukaryota; kingdom Metazoa; phylum Chordata; class Mammalia; order Rodentia; family Muridae; genus Arvicanthis; species Arvicanthis niloticus. The sequence continues at coordinate 112,688,472 of NC_047658.1, read as the reverse complement.
AGGAAAATCTCCCTGGATTTGAGGCAGAGACCACGGATCTCGTTCTCTGTCAGCTGCACATTCTTTCCAGGCCGTGAGCCCTGCACTGGGTACGGAATAGGGTCTTGGGATCCTGGCCTCGCAGACCGGATAAGGGTAGGTGTCATGTCCCCCTAACAGGGGCAACTGTTGCAAGCAGGCCCCCCTAAACCTTTGCATCAGGCCTTCAAAGGCAAAATCCGACCCCTTAGCCACCCGGAGGGCCTCCAGAAAGACGCCTGTGCTCAGCAGCCTGTCAACCGAAGCTTCCTCGCTTCGGAAGCCCTTCTCCCAGCTAGCTTCGCAGGAGTCTCAACCTAAGTCCAGGCCTCTAATGTGTCCCCGGCCTCGGAGCGCGCTCCAAAGCCTAGGCGCAGGGAGTGGGGGGCCTGCGGTGGCCATGGGTCCTCACGGCCTGTCCCCGCCCAAGCGTCGCTGGCCCCCGGGAGCAGCAGGCCCGCCCGCGCGCCACTTCCGGACGGCGAGGGGCCCGGGCTCGGCGCGCGCACACCTTCCCTACCCCTGCCCACCTTCTAGCAGGCGCCCGATGATGGAGTCCAGATTGAGTTTCTCGCTGTCGGACATGGCGGCGCCGCCACTCCGGCCCACTAGCTCTGGGCCCTCTCCTGCCTCCCGCCCTCTTGCAGCCTCCTTCCGGCCTGGCTCTCCTTCCGCCCTCACCAGCCCGCCCCCGGCCCGCCGCCCCGCCTCTTCGGTTGGCCGCCCCGCCCTGCTCTCTAGCGCCTAGTTCCCTGCTCTCTAGCGCCTCCCCTGGACGGGAAACACAGCAGCCGGGGAGGGCCTCGGGCGACCGGGCGGGGCCTGGCAGGAGTGGTGGGCGGGGTTTGGCTGGGCGGGGTTGGTTCGGCTCCACCCTGGAGGAATCGCTCTGCTGCGTTCAGATGAGTTAGGACCGGAAGTACTGTTGAAATTGTTTTTCTCTTTCCAAGTCTCTTCCCACCCCAGCCCTGCGTGGGATTGTGGTGTGAGCATGTTAATCGCTGACGTCTCAAACACTAAAGTAATTCCTAGAAGTGCAGAAAAAGAAACTAAGGCTCAATGATAATGAGAATGGGCTACAGACCTCCAGAGCCTCACATTCACCTCTGTCTTTATGGCCAGATCCATGAACACCTGCTACTGAACTCTAAGCAATGTTTTGGTCTAGGTTGCCTTGGTGCCTGCTACATCAATTTTTTCCCACAAGTGATGTAATACTATTGTACTTCGTTCATGTTGTAAGTCCTTTGAGGAGGACTTGGACTTGTCTAGCAAGTGCAAGGCCTGAGGTTCCATCTCCAGCTCTGGAAGGAAAATAAAGAAAGGAAAAGGGGAAAAGTTATTATTTTTAAACAGTAAAACATAAAAGTAGCCGGGCAGTGGTGGCGCATGCCTTTAATCCCAGCACTTGGGAGGCAGAGGCAGGCGGATTTCTGAGTTCGAGGCCAGCCTGGTCTACAGACTGAGTTGCAGGATAGCCAGAGCTATACAGAGAAACCCTGTCTTGAAAAACCAAAAACCAACAAAAAAAAAAAAAAAAAAAAAAAAAAAAAAAAAAAAGGTAGGCATGGTGTCATAAACCTGTAATTGCAGTGCCTGAAATTTCAGCACTCAGGAGTCTGGACACAGGAGGATCAGAAGTTCAGGGTCATGTTCAACTACATAGTGAGTGCTTCTCCAGCCTGGGCTACTGTACCCCTTCACTCTCAAAAAAGAAAACCCGGGGCAGGGGGTTGGACGGGTAGGACAACATTAAAGCATAATTATTATTGTAACTATGAATTGGTTTTACTTGCAAGTAACCTCAAAACTGATAGTGGCCTGTCATCTTCAATTCAGGCAAACCAGGGACTCATCAAACTCAGCATCCTGTGGATGGGAGGAGTTCGTGGCTCGGGCACTAGGGCAAGCAGGAAGAACCTCATAGAGGAAGGGGGGAGTCCCCCCCACCAGGGAGGGGCCCCCAACAGGCTTCTGAAGCTGAGACTGAGGAGGAAGTGAGAGGAGGAGGTGAGGTGCAGCAAAGAGGTGAGCTGGGCTGCTGGGGCCAGGGACCAGGCCCGAGGCTGGGTCTCTGTGGTACCTCAGGGTCTACCTAACTCCCCAGTAAAAGAGGAGTCTTAGTCCTCTGTGACTAAGGACTGGTGACTGGAACCCCCAGCCTCAGTCTGGCTGCTCACACTGGCTCTCTGTATGCCTTTCAGCCTGTGATACTGGGGTCTAGGGCAGAATGGCCCAGGCCCTGGGAGAGGACTTGTTGCTACCATCAGAACTACAGGATGATTCTAGCTCTCTAGGGTCTGACTCAGAGCTGAGTGGGCCCAGTCCATATCGCCAGGCTGACCGTTATGGCTTCATTGGGGGTAACTCAACTGAACTGGGGTAAGTGAGGGTAGGGGAGATGGTAGGGCACAGAGACTGAGGACTGAGTTCTGGAATTAGTCTGGCCTCAAGGGTCTTGCTGTAGACACTAGCCCAGAACTCAGCCAGTGTCATTCCTCAGGTTCCAAGTGGGATTCTAAGGTAAGAAGGGCGGTGGAGGGCGTGTCCTTTATGTCTCTGTCACCCTCGGAGGGTCTGCACCTTCTCTGAAAACTGATCATCATCTTTCCCTTTTAATCTCTGACCCAAGAACCCCAGATGGAAATTTGTGGGTCTGTCATTCTCTTCTCCAGGTTTACCTTACACAGTTAATCAGACCCAGACAGAGACTTGACACATCACACAGCAGATCAGAAACAGAAGCAGATTCAAACTCAGGACTTCTGGCTTCCAGTCCAGGGCACTATCCACCCAGCTTCCCCTCTGAGTTATTTCTCTCTGTTTTAGGGGACAACCAGACAGCCCTTCCCTAATACACACCTCCTCATTCCGCTAGTCCCAGCAGCTTCTGTCCGTATTGAAGCCCAAGTCCCTTCCTTTAACTTTGATCCTGTATCTGTTGTGTGCCTCCAGGCTTGGTCAGCCCTCTGCAGACCTCATCCGCCAGCGGGAGATGAAATGGGTGGAAATGACCTTACACTGGGAGAAGACCATGTCTCGACGATACAAGAAGGTAGGGAAGGAGAGGTCTGTGTACACTGGTTCCCAAAGCTCTTAATCCCCTCTGTTTCTTCTACCCAAGTGGACTCTTGACCAATGAAGAGCTGTGCTTAGAGCTGAGCAGGGTGGCGCATGCCTGTAATCTCAGCACTCAGAAAGCAGAGGCAGGCAGAGCACTGTGAGTTCGAGGCCAGCCTGGTCTACAGAGTGAATTCCAGGACAGCCAGGACTACACAGAGAAACCCTGTTTCAAAAAAAACAAAACAAAACAAAAAAGAAAAGAAAAAAAAAGAAAGAAAGAAGAAAGGAAAGAAAACCTGTGCTTGTGTGCTTGGGACCTGCAAGAGAACAAGAGAAGTTAACTTAACACACCTTGACCTCACCCACAGGTAAAGATACAGTGCCGAAAGGGCATCCCCTCAGCCCTGCGTGCCCGGTGTTGGCCCCTATTGTGTGGGGCCCAGATGTGTCAGAAGAACAACCCTGGCACCTATCAGGTGAGAAAGCTGGCAGAATCTTTACTACTACCCCTTCTCAGAGCTCCCTGCCATCTGAACCTTCACATCTACCTTCCTACCACCATAGGAGCTGGCAGTGGCCCCAGGAGACCCGCAGTGGATGGAGACCATTGGCAGGGACTTGCATCGTCAGTTTCCTCTGCACGAGATGTTTGTATCACCCCAGGGACACGGGTACGAGGCCAGGGATACCCAGTGACACCAAATCCCTATGCTAGATTCTTTAGTCCTACTTTTACATCCTTGGATGAGGGAGACTATGGGCTGGACAGAGGCCACAGAAAGCAGGAAGGGGATGCCTGGGAGGCTAGCCTTAATGAGATCTTCTGGCACAGGCAGCAGGGGCTGCTGCAGGTTCTCAAGGCCTACACCCTGTACCGGCCAGAGCAGGGATACTGCCAGGCTCAGGGGCCTGTGGCTGCCGTACTGCTCATGCATCTGCCCCCAGAGGTGAGTGACCCTGACCCTGCTTCGAGACCCTCAATCCCTAGTGATCTGAAACCCTCCAGTCCCAACCCCAGGTACTAGACCTTAGGAATCTGTTCCTTTACTTCAGTCCCTGTTCTTGTGACCAAAGCCTCATGTTCACCAATCTCAGTAACCTTTAAGTGTATTATTCTTGACTTCTGAACTTGTGACCTTTGATCCTGACTTTACCCCAGTGATCTAGGAGTCTGGAAATTTTTCTCTTTGACATTCTGAATATTGACCCTGAATTCTGTCCCATGCCCAGGCTTGCCAGGAGCATCCCCTCACATTGGCTGTCCCTATCTTATAATCTGTGGCACTGAGGATCTGCAGCACTAGGGCCTTGGCCCTGGGTGGGGTGGGAGGAACCCAAATGACCTTAGGATTCTGGGATATAAACTCTGAGAGTCTCCCAACTTTTGCTCCAACCTTATGGCCCTTAAATACAGAACCCCAGGCCCTGTGATTTCCTCCTCACCCCCAAGACAGGGCAGGTTCTGAGCAGGGTACTACTGGCATGAATCCAGGCCCCTGTGCCTGTTCCCCATCCCTCCTCCCCCTCTGTGGACAATTTCTTCATGAGTACTCACAGGCCTGTGCCCTGCCCTCAGGAAGCCTTCTGGTGCTTGGTACAGATCTGCGAAGTCTACCTTCCTGGCTACTATGGACCCCACATGGTGAGAGGCAGGGTAGGGAGGTGGAAGATGGAAAGTGAGGGCCTCAGAATGAAGGATCTGAAGCTTGGGGTTTGGGAGTGGAGGTTTGCAGCACTGGCTAGCCAGACTGATAAGGAGCCTGGCTATAGGAAGCCGTACAGCTGGATGCTGAAGTGTTCATGGCCCTTCTGCGGCGGCTGCTCCCACGTGTGTACAAGCACTTGCAGCAGGTAGGCGTCGGCCCCCTGCTCTACCTGCCTGAGTGGTTCCTGTGTCTCTTCACTCGATCACTGCCCTTCCCCACTGTGCTGCGTATCTGGGATGCTTTCCTTAGTGAAGGTGAGTGGGGCTGGGGGGCTAGCTCACATTCTGAATTTGCAGTGCTTGTTGTTCCCACTCTCAGCCCTTTTGGAGCCTTCTGTCACATGGGCTTGAGTGTGTCTGTGGAGAAAACAGACTATCTCATGGACACAATCCCAGAGTGATGAATGAGGGCCTCTACTCTGTCACAGACAGACTGTGGGAGGCGGAGAGCAAGGACAGGACAGTCTCTGATGGAGTTGGGTTCTGTGTGCAGGAACTAGGTTGGTCAATGCACATGCTGTGGAATGTGGGGCTCAGGGCATGCAAGGTTTAGGCATGGTCCACAGCCATAGGTTCCCCTTCTCAGGCCTTGTACCCATGGCTCTTCCTAAGGAGCCGACGAAGCTGCCTCTGACACCTACCTTGTGAAACTTTCATGGGTGGGGGTGGGGCTAGGAGGTGACAGTACCTAAATTAAGAAGATATTTATAGAATGTCATAAGTGCCATGAAGAAAATAAATCAAGGGATGTCACAGAATGTCAGGAGGAGCAGCAGGAGGTGGTTGCTGTTTTTAAAGACAGTTCTGGCTTCTCTATGGAAGAGGTAAACTAGAAGGTAAGCAGGTGGAGGTTAGAGCCCAGGAAGACCACCACAAGTAGGAAGACCAGGCCACAGCCAACTCAGGTGACTTTGGGGGAGGACATGGAAAGGAAAAGGTAGAAAAAGGGGTGTTGGGGTGCTCAGAGTGGAAGGGGCATCAGAGTAGAGCCAAGTTGGACTCTGGACCTTTAGGGCTCTGCTTTATGCTGCCCATATGTCTAAAGATTGCTCCTATAATTAGGTTCATGTTTGGGCTGATGACTAACTCAGTTGGTAGAGTGCTTGGAGTAAGTACGAAATAAGCCGCCCTGGGTCCAATCTCCAGTATTAGATAAAATTGGTCATGGGGGCACATGCCTGTAATCACAGCAATTGGAAGAAAGTAGCAAGAGAATCAGAAGTTCATGATCCTCCTTGGCCATACAGTGAATTTGAGGCCAACTTGGGCTACATGAAACTCTGTCTCCAAAACTTAAAAAACAAACAAGAAAATCATGTCACAGTATCCAAAGCACATGTGTTACCTCCCCTCTAGCCTCAGACCTTAAGAGGTAGGGCTGACCATGTTGGTCCATCTGATCCCTGTCCCCTATACCTGAGGACAAGCACTGCATAGGCTCTCTTTAATAGCAATGATGACATTGTCGATGACAGCTGTTCCTTTATAAGTCACAGTTGTCACTAGGTCTCCCTGGCATGCTATCTACTCTTATCATTTAAGAGGATGCCAGAAAGGGATTGTGAGGTACTAGGACTGGCAAGGGTTAGTATGTGCATGTGTCTGTGTGTCTGTGTGTGTGTACATGGAGTGCTATGGTTTTGCTATAGGAAGAAAAGTTCCGCACAGAACCTTTCTAGAATCAGAAGGTGGTGGCAGATTCAAAACAAAAAGTACTTAATAGGCACCAACCCAAGTACTCCTCAAAGAAACAGGATGCTGAGGTCAGAGAAGGCGTGGCATAAGATTGTTAGCAGCCCCTGGCTCCTGACTGGCTGCCCTTCTTATAAGTGTCTGGCGTCCTGAGACAGGTTTGGCTCCTTCAGTGTCCCATGCCCTCAAATTGTAGTGTTTCTTTTGAGTATCATAACTCATACTTAAAATTCCAGTGCAGAGACTGAGACAGGAGGATTGCTGTGAGTTCAAGGCCAAGCTGGGCCACATAGTTCTAAGCTGTCATGGCCTGCAGGGTGAGCCACTATCTCAAGAAAACTAAAAGCCAGGTGTGTGAGCTGGTGAGGTGGCTCAGTGGGGAAGAGTGCTTGCCGCCAAGCCTGATGACTTGAGTTTGATCTCCAGGTCTCACATGGTAGAAGAATTGACTCCTACAAGAGGTTCTGTGACCTTCACACATGTGATGTAGCAGGCACATAGTACAAACTAAATAAATAGCTAGGTGTGGTGGCACACACCTGTAATTCCAGTATTCTGGAGGCAGAGGCAGAAGAATTGCTGCAAGTTCAAGGCCAGTCTGTGCTACATAAGGAATTCCAAGGCATCCTGAGCTACACACAAAACAAAACACATTGGGCATGGTAACACAAACTTAATCTGAGCATTTGGGAAGCAGAGACTATCCACTGTGAGTTGGAAGCTAACCTTGGCTACATAGTTCCAGCCAGCCAGAGCTACAAAGGAAGACTGTCTTAAAACAAAACAAAACAACACCAAGCCACTGCTTGGAAGAGACAAGAGGATCAGCAGGTCAAGGTCATTCTCAGGTCGGCAGGCAGATGGAGGTCTGTTTACACACAACCATCTCAAAAAGTAAACACATTGCAGTTGTTGGCCATTTTTCCATGCCTGAGTTGGGTGAAGTGAGCTGCAGTGAGGTAGAAGGAGCGTGTCTGAGGGTTGATTCAGCTGAAGAACTGAGGGGGGCGGGGGTGGGGCGTAGGCTGGTTTCCTGTGAGCGAGCTACTCCCTTCCCTGCAGGTGCTAAGGTACTGTTCCGAGTGGGGCTGACACTGATGCGCCTGGCACTGGGCACTGTAGAACAGCGCAGAGCGTGCCCTGGGCTCCTGGAAACACTGGGAGCCCTACGAGCCATCCCCCCTACCCAGCTGCAGGAAGAGGTCTTCATGTCCCAGGTGGGTATCTGTGTTAGCAATCCTCAGTGGCCTTGCATAGCTCGGAAGACTAAGCCTGGGTGAGAGTAAGATGCAGTTCCTGTGCTCTTAGCTGCAGAAACAGTGAGAGCCCCAGGCCTCAACTGTCTTCCTTTAGGTCTCAGCAAAGTTGTGTCTCAGCCCTCAGCCACTTCCTGGGGTTGTGTACTGCCTGCCCCATGGAGACCTCAAAGCTTCCTGCTCCCTGACACCCCAGTCCAGGCAAAGTTATCATCAACTGTTCCCCATAGGTGCACAACGTAGCCCTGTCTGAGCAAGAACTGCAACGGGAAATCAGGATCCAGCTGGCCCAGCTGCCAAAGTCATCACCTGGGCCAGCCCCTCTGCCACAGGCCCGCCTTCCTGGGGCCCAAGCCATCTTTGAGTCCCAGCAGCTGGCCCGGGTGCGAGGAGGCACCAAACCTGAGATACCTCGAATTGTGGTGCAGCCCCCAGAGGAGCCCAACCCACCACGGCGCAAGCCACAGACCCGAGGCAAGACTTTCCATGGGCTCCTGATAAGAGCGAGGGGACCCCCTATTGAGGGTCCCTCCAGGTCCCACCGAGGCTCTGCCTCTTTCCTGGACACCCGATTCTAAGTGTACCATGCACTTAGTGCCTCCATAGCTCAATCATCCGAACAATGATGCCAGCCCTAGAAATGTGTACTGTACTTTACTGGTGGGCTGTCTGACTGCTGTTTCCAGCGAGGAGCACCCAGAGGGGTGGAGTGTCTGTCTCCCCACTTTAAGGACTGTCTCAGGCACAAAGATAAAGGAAGGAGACTGAGTGGAGCTTGTGGGGAGCTGTTTGGTGCCTGCCATTGCCACCATCAAAGCCAGCACTGAAGGATTGTGGGAATAAAACTTCTGGCTGAGATATGTACCCCATGGGCTTCTTGCAAGGGAATCCTCAAATAAAGCCTGACTGAGAAGATACTGGATAAAGTTGGATCAAATATTCCTCTACTTTACACCCTGGAGTTATTGCCATGCTCTCTCCTGCCTGCATCCACCCTTCCTGTCCTAGTCCCACATGGGACACACCAAGGCTGTCCATTGGCTGCTGGGTAAGGTGTTTACAGGGAAAGAGAGTTCGTAGTAAGCCAGCTTGCCCCAGCCTCTAGGGTACAGGCCAGACTTTTCTACCTGCCAGAGGAAGACTCTCCAATGACAGCTGGGCCCCAGAGGGGGGGGCACTCCAGCCTCCCTTTGCCTCCCCTAATGGCTCAGGGCTTCCTTTGGTGGGGGACTCTAAACTGTGTTGGCCTCCCTAACCATATTCCTGCTCCCATCTGTCAAAGGGAGCCAGAAAAGAACAAAAGCCTAGTGTGCTCAGGACAAAGGAGAAAGGTCCTGCTGGTCCTCGTTCTTCCCTAAGCCCTGATGTACTCCCTTGGGACCGCCACCATAGAAACCCTCTCCCACACTCGCTAATTGCCCCTGTGGGTGCCTAGGGTGCCTGGGACATGAGCCTTTGTCAAGACAACAGGGCTGGATCTGATGCTGGCTTGTCTCCACAGAGTTGAGTCCTAATTGCCCTGGCTCTCTGACTCCCTGGGTAGCTTCCCAGCACTGACGGTGGGAACAAGGCAGGAGCTGAGAAGGAGAATTTGGAGGCCCTCTTTTCCATGGCAAACCATGCACTGGCTGTGGTGGAGGCAAGGAACTGAGACTGAGCAGAGGAAACGTGAAGAGGGAGATGCTTCACTCAAGGAGAAAGGGACAGTGTTGAGTCAGAGAGGAACCAGCAAATCCACTCCTGTCCCGAATGAAGGAAGGAGCAAAGGTTATGATGTTCTGAGACAATGGGCTAAGACCTGCTATTCTTCATGGCTCATGAGTGTATCTTTTTTTTTTTTTTTTTTTTTTTTAAATAAGATTTTCCCTGTGTAAGATTTGGATCAGAGGTCAGTGTATCCTTGGAGGTATGATTACACTACCCTGCTCAGGACACATCCCTGGTATCAGTTCCTTGTGGTACAGTGTTGGGAAACAGCCGATGTGCAAAGGGGAAGCCACATGGCACACTTAGCCATGATAGATGTGGGTCCTTGGTAGGAGAGTCCTATCAGCTGTGCTGGGACTTTGGCATGGTCCCCTATCAGAATCTGGATCTGGAACGTTCTAGTCATGGGGCTATAGAAATGTATTCTGTGAGCGGAGCCAGAGGCTACACATGTGCAGTCCAAGCACCCAGGAACTGGAGGTAGGAGGATCAGGACTTTGTCGAGAGCTTGCTTTGGAGGAAACAGTTATAGGAGACCAGACCCTTATCTGTAATTTCCCCAGGGAAATGGAGGCTTAGAAGGAGAAAAACCTTGGCCAAATCCTTACTACCATGGTCAGACCAAATGTTTACTCTCACCTCCACTCTTGGCATCCCATGAACCACTAGCACCCAACCTCGACCACCACAACCCTGGACATGCACTTTGGCCTACTCTCCTGGAGTACTCCTATGTTAAATACTTACAAGAGCCAGGCCTGGTGGTGCATGCCTGTATTCCAAGCTACACCCGAGACTGAGCCAGGAGAGTCACAATTTCAAGGCCAGCCTGGGTAACTTAGGGCTACTGTGTCCCAAAACAAGAAAGGAAACAGGGCTGGTCAATGTAGCTTACTGGAGGGGCACTTGTCTAGCTTGTGTGAGGCCTTGAATTCCATCCTCACTACAGAAGGGGAAGAAAAAAGACAAGTGGGGCCTCTGGGGCCTCCCTCCCTTCATTGTCTTCCCTCACTGGGTTACCTGCAGCTTAATAATCTTTTCATTTGGGGTTCATAAGGCTGTTCCTCAGATTCCCAGCCCAGTGTCTGCACAGGTCTAGAGAAAAGTTGCTTGGGAAGCTGAGCATGTAGCCCAAGGTGACAGTGGGAGGCAGAGGCAGCTAGGATTGCCAGGACATAATTTCAGAGGCTCTAGTCAGTGCCCAAGCCCTGGCAGGCAAAAGTGGGGATCTTGCTAGGTGGTGATGGTGCACACTCTTAATGTCAGCACTGGGGAGGCAGAGGCAGATAAATCTCTGCAACTTTTAGGAAAGCTAGGGCCACACAGAGAAACCCTGTCTCAAACAAAAAAGTGGGGATCGCCGGGTGGTGGTGGCGCACGCCTTTAATCCCAGCACTTGGGAGGCAGAGGCAGGTGGATTTCTGAGTTCGAGGCCAGCCTGGTCTACAGAGTGAGTTGCAGGACGGCCAGGGCTATACAGAGAAACCCTGTCTCAGAAAAACAAAACAAACAAACAAAAAAAGTGGGGATCTCTGGCATGCAATAGGTAGGGGAGGCCACCCACATGCTGCTTTCCCTCTATAGATAAGCTCTTCTAGGAGACCATGGGGATGGGATGTTGGCTGAGCCATGAACTCAGCCAGTTTCTGTGGCAGTGGCTCACTAGTAGTAGGTGCTTTCCAGCAGGGCCCTGGCTGGGGCAGAGTCACTGTCGTTCCTCCTCTGGGAAGCATTCTCTAGGCAGTTATTGAGCAGGTCCTGTTGCTAGCCGCCATCTCCATGGCAACCCTGGGAAGACACAGAGAGAAATAGGTTCCTTCTTGTACAAGCACAGTTGTTTTGTTTTCTGATAGCTTCTGTCTATTCAGCCCAGGCTGCCCTGGAGTTTACTATGTAAACCAGGCTAGACTCAAACTGGTAATGATCTACCAGCCTCTACCTTCCAAGTACTCAGATTACAAGACTGCTTCGTTTATGTGAATGGCTACTTTTGTTTGTTTGTTTTTGTTTTGAGACAGGATCTCGCTGTGTGGACTAGGCTAGCCTCAAACTCACAGAGATCCAAATGTCTCTGCTTCTGCTGGGATCAAAGGCACATGCTTCCTTGCCCAGCTTTAATGTGACCACTTGTATTCACACATTCTGATGGGCCCTCATCCACAAAGTGGTGCCAATCCTTCTACACTTTTGTACTAGCTGGAAAAAGACGGCCTGCTCCAGGCAACATGGACCCATGCATTCCTGTTGGGATATATGGTGTGAAGCAGTGGCAAGTGACTCCTCAACTAGGTGCCTTTATGCCATGAGCAACTGAGCAACTATTTCCTATGAGCCTAGCAGCTCCTTCAGAAGCTGCCTAGGAAGGGGCTCAGAGTCAGAAGCACATCCAGGGTGTTCAACAGTGGACACAGAAGCTGGGATGGTGCCCAGAGGTGTCTGCCAACCTGTACTGTCCCAAAAGATAAAAGTTGAGACAGGCGAGCTCACATGGGTGAGTGGGAATCCACATGAATCCCTACCCTAGGGGAGACCCTGGGGGAGACCCCTACCCTGGGGGAGAGAGTACTTTTTTCTTTTCTTTTCAAGACAAGAGTTTCTCTGTGTAGCCCTGGAATTTGCTTTGTGGGTCAGGCTGGCCTTGAACTCAAGAGACCCACCTGCCTCTGCCTCCCACTGTTAGGATTAAAAGCCAGCTGGAAAGGGAGCCTCTTGATCTCTATCTTTTACTGTTTTCTACAACAAAAGTTTCCCCAAAGCCTCCCAGGTTCAGAGCCAAGATGTGCTCCTCCTGCCAAGTTCTTGAATTCGAAAGACTTTCAGGGTCTTTTAGACCCTCACTTTTACCTTACAGATAACGAGCAGGTATTACCACTCCTATTCCCTCTTTGTTTCTCTGCCCATCTCACTGTCATCATAGCGACATCTGGGCAGAGTTACCTTATCTCAACCTATCCTAACTTGGCCCAGCTCAGCCTTGGGTGATATTACTTCTTGCCTGACAGAGACATTAAGTCAGCTCTGCCCACATGCCTGCCCCACATCTCAATGCCCTGAGCAGAAACTGAAGTTTCCCAACTTCGATTGGTCACCTCTTTCACAACTCTTGAGACAGAGATTTTCATGAAGTTGAACCATCACGATGATACTGGCCAGAAGACTGAACCAGCTCTGGCACCGCCGGCAGCAAAGCTGAAGAGCACCTGGAAAAAATGGCTCCAGAATCTACAAAGCCAGAGTATCTTTATCATAAAAACTGGGGTGAAAGAAAGTATAAATGATTTAATTGACGATGACTAAAAAAGACTGGGCTATACATATGGGGCAAAGTCTGGGGTAAGAGACGTCAAATGCAAAGAGACACAGGCTCATGTTTTTATGTTGTTTGGGTGCATGTGTCTGTGTGTGTAGCATCTGTGTAGAGGTCAGAGGACAGCCTGCAGGGGTTGGCTCTATGGCTTCCAGGGATTGAACTCAGGTTCTCAGGTTTGATCTCAGCCTGGCAGCAAGTGTGTTTAACAACTGAACCATCTTATCAGCCATTTTTATTAGTTTGTTTATAAGTGTTTTGCTTGTTTGTATATTTGTGTGCCCTGTGCTTGTCTGATGTTCAAGGAGGTTAGAAGAGGGTGTCAAATATCCTGGAACTGGAATTGCAGAGTTAAGAGCTACTATGTAGGTGCTGAGAATCAAACCTGGGTCCTGTGGAAGAACAGTCGATGTTCTTAACTATTAAGCCATCTCTTCACGAATTCCACCTGTTCTGTTTTTTTTTTTTTTTTTTTTTTTTTTTTTTTTTTTTTTCTTTTTGAAACACGTTCTCAGATAGCTCAAACTAACCTTGAATTTGCTATGCAGCCCAGGCTGGCCTTGAACTTCTAATTCCTGTTCCTGCCTCCATCTTTCCTGTGGTAGGATTACACGTGTTTATACTATACTTGGCTTTTTCTCTTTTTCTAGAAAGGATCTTGATAGGAGCCTAAGCTGGGCTGAAACCTGCTGTGTAGAAAAACCTAGCCACAAATATGGTGATCGTACTGCCTCTGCCTCCTGAGTGCCAGGATTACAGGTGAATGCCACCATGACTAGCTGGTTTTGTTTTATCAAGACAAAGCCTTGTCTGCTTGTGTTTTGAAACAAAATCTCTCATGTTTCACAGTGTTAAGAACTGAGATACTACATGCTCTCATACAGTGCTTGTTACAAGAATAAACATTTATAGGCCAGGTATGATGGCACATACTCAGGATGTGCATCCAGCACTCAGGATGCAGAGGGAGGCAGACCTCTGAATTCAAGGCCAGCCTGGTCTACAAAGCAAGTTCCAGGTCAGCCAGGACTACACAGAGAGACTCTGTCTCAAACAAAACAAAACAAAACAAAACCAACCAACCAACCAAACAAACAAACAAACAAACAAAAAAGCACTTGCTGAAAATCACAAGCTCACATAGTATCCAGAGCTGCCTACTAAGTGCTATCTGTAAAGAATGCACAAGAATCTCCATTTGAAAATGAGAAGCCAAATCTTCAGAAGCTGCATAAGCCATCTGTATTCCACTTATCCCCACAGTAGGACCCTTCTGTTGCTTAGGATACACATGTGGCAAGAAAGTGGGGTTCTTGGGCTGTGCCCCTCATTGTAGGAATCAGGGTAGGGACTGTCACGTGAGGCATATGTAGACCTGGGGCAGGGGAGTCCACAGAAGCTCTGGAAAGTCCAGTGGGGGTAGAAGACACTGGGACTAGGGAGCCCTAGATAAGCCACCTTCCCTTCTAAGTGGTAGAGACAGAAGTGGTCCTCTTAAACGTCTATTCATGTACTTTCTGGGAAACTATGAAAGCTGTTACCTCTGTTCTCAAGGAGTGCTGCTGGCTCTGTAATACTCTCCTTGCCCAAGATGTTCTTGAGTGGAGGTCCAGGGGAGCAAGCAGGGGGAAGGGAGGGTCAGAGTGTTTGGTACATATGAGGTGAGGCGCTATGGCCGAGGGCAGAAGGAAAGTGAGCTTTAGTACTGAAACCTTAGCTCGGCAGATCCTGCAGCCCAGAGCCAAGATTGGGACCTACTAGTGTGATACACACTGGCAGACTGCCTCCAGGTATGATTGTGTGGTTCTCAGGGAGGTTGTGGGTGTAATTGCACTTACAAAAATCAGGTATGTGGGCTTCTGGCAGTCCTGCTTCTGGATATTGGCCTTGCCATTGCAAGGAGTATATATACTGCTGGCTTCACGCCAGCACTTTAATCAGCTGTCCTCATGCTACCTAACTGGCTCAGGAAGGACACTGAGAGACTGTGCCATGTAGCCAGGGGCTCCTGACTAGGACTGACAGCTGCCTGGCTGGGAGCATTGGGAGCTTTGCTCCATCTAAGGGCAGGGTGGAGCCAGTGCCCCAGGCGGCTCCAGTAACATGCTGGGCACACTCTCCCCACGATGCCTCTCCTCCCAGTCCATAGCTTTCCCTCTATTTTTCCCCTGTGGATCTCACTGTAGATTTGTCTGTGTCTGGATAGTCCTAGGCTCTGGTTCAGGGTAGTGTCTGTTCTGTGGATTGCCTCTGTGTCAGTTATCAGATCCCAACACCCTCTGGATCACAAGTCCCTTGTCCTAAGCCTGGGTTGCGGAGGAGGGAGCCACTGGGGAAAGGGGGAGGCGGGGCTCTAGCATGAGTCTAAGCTGCCACGCCCGCCCGGGGCATGGCCAGGCTCACTATATAAGGACAAGCCACTTGCCATAGTGTGTTGTGCCTCCACCACTGCAGAACGCCCTTGTTCTTTGCTCTTCTGCCCGCCTGCCTAGCCTGGTCCAGTTGCTGCCAACAGCAGGTACCCCTGTTCCTACCCTACCCCATGGGAGCCAGGGAGTGAGGATGAGTGGGGATATGGGTTGGGGACCCTGAGAGCTTGTAGAACTTAACACTAATCTTACATATTCATGGGAACCCTGCTCACCCCACCACCCCACTGCAAGGGCTGAGCCAACACCCCAATTCCTAGCATAGCTGGTGTAACCAGGGGTTAGAGGGCTCAGAGATGCATGGCTCTTGGGGTCCATGGAGCAAAAAATTCCTTTACCATTGAGGGTGGGGGTGGGGCAGGGATAGGACACAGAATGTATGGGCTCCTTGTAGTCTTAAGGGCTGAAAGGTCAGATAGGGACCAGGTTGCTCTGATCCCTGTTTTGTCTCTCTGTCCCCTAGTCTCTCTGCCTCTCTACCTCCAAGATGGTGAGTCTCCTGTGGTCCCTTCCACAAAGGTCCAAGTCCCTGGATAGAGGGAGGGCAAGGACTGGCACTCAGAAACCTAGCCCTGAGGACTGTCAGCTCACACTCCATAACTGGCTCCATCATTTGACCCCCTACCCAGTGTACCAGGCACTCACCTGTGCCACATTATCCTCAGGAGGTAGGTGCTGTCAGCCTGGTAACAGTTCCTCATTCCTATGGAGTACTGCCTACCTGCCCAGCACTGGGACACAAAGATGAGCCATGAGTCCATGACATCGGAGTACTTTCCTAGGAAAGAACACAAAGAATCCAGCCCTGGTGTTCCAAGATGCGAGTGAAGGTCTGAGGTCCAGACCTTGAATGTCTGGGTTGAAGCTTACAGTTAGTTTTTGAGCCAACAGATGATCTCCTCTAGGCAAGGTGGGACCAAGACAGGTACCAGGTAGCCACTAAGCCAGAGAGAACTAGCAACCTGTTCAAAGTGAATGGTTCAGCCTATCTCCTGACAGGCCCAGCCGCCAGATTTGTATAGGCCGAGGCACTGCAAGGAGTAATGTCCTCATTTCTATCATCCTGAGGCTCCCCACCTCAGACAGGGGACAGAGGTGTCCTCTTCCTGCAGACTTCCTGCAAAGAAAATAGTGCCAGAACTCCATACACTTGTAGACATGTTGAACCAAGTGTGGTGACACATGCTTTTAATCCCAGCACTCGGGAGTCTGAAGCAAAAAGATTGCCAGTTCAAGGCCACCCTCAGCCACATAGCAAACCGACCAGAGAGACTAATTTGTTTAGAGAATGCCTGCCTAGCATGTAGTGGGCCCTGGGTTCAATTCCCAGCTCCCTCTGAAATCAGACATAGGGGTGTAGTGGTACACACCTGTTATCTCACTGCTTGGGAGGTGGAAAGCCTGGAGTCTGAGGTCAGACTGATCTAAAAAGCAAAAGCCGGTCAAAAAAAAAAAAAAAAAAAAAAAAAAAAAAAAAAAAAAGGAAAGGGAAAATGAAGAAAAAGGAACAAAAAGAGGGACTGGAGTTGCAAGACAGTTGGTAAAGTGTGGGCTCAGTCTACACCCGGCTGAGTTCTCTCCCCAGCACCATGTGAGCCTGCGGTGGTGGCACATGCTGATGTGACCCCAGCACTCAGATGTGTGGATCAGCTCAAGGTCATTCTCCAATATGTAGACGTTTGAGGTCAGCCTCAACTCAGAAAACAAAAAAATGCCAGCCCTCACCAGGAGGTGTTACATTGGGGTCATGAGGAGGAAATAAAGTCTCCTAGTAAGTAACAACAAACTCCATGATGGTAGATGAGTCAGAGTCCCAGAGAGAACAGGGCTAGACAATGGTTGAAGTATTTCAGTTCGGAAACATCTGTGGACCAGTTACTGTGTGTCAACACTGTGTGGAGCTGGGATGCAGTGATAAAGCCCAGGCTCCTATGATTCTAGCTAGGACAGACCCTAGGTGTGACAGGGGTCAGGAGTTCAATGGAGAGTATGTCCCTTCCCATTCACTGGCCCAAGACTGGTGTCATTTATCAGTGTATTGTACCTAACCACAGTTCCCACTTGCTAAGGCTTCCCTCCCCTCAACTCCTTCCTCTTCTGGTCCTTTGAACTTGACCCAGGTGGCAAGACTGGGAGGCTGGCTCATACCATTGAGTGATTTAAGATACTACTTTGCCAATCCTGTCTAAGACATACTGTTTCTGCCCCCTGCTCAGCTCTGCCTGGATCCACTAAGTACGGAGTGGGACTATCCCCTGGGCTCCAAGGACCTGGATGGAAAGGAAGAACCATGGAAAGGAGGTGCTGGCCTGCCACCCACAGGCTGCTTCCCTGGTCCCTGGCGCCAGGATGTTAGCCTGGATTGCAAGGGCTCCCCGGAAGAGGCTGAGGCTCGGGCCTGGACTGTGTACTACTACGGTCTCCTTCAGAGCTGTCTGCAGCAAGCTGGCCTTCCTGAGACCCAGGATCGCAGCCAGGCACCTCGTACAGGTGCCTCAGGGCTCTGCAAAATGGGTCTCCCAGAGACAGGGAGGGACCTTCAGTTCAGTTGCTTCCCCTTGTCTGTCCAGGCTGGCTCCTCCCCCAGGCTCTGGTTCCATCTAAAGGCAAAACCAGAGGGCCTAGGGCAGGCAGGTCATGTCTCCAAGGACATCAGGTCAGGGCTCCCCACCATGTCCCACCCTACCCATCCTGCTCCCTGGAAATCCACGATATCATTTGCATATTCTATGGAGCTGAAACTTCTAGAGCGATGTCTTAGGAGATACTATGGATGCAGCTGAGCAGTTGCGATCCCAAGATGCCTCCTTGTTTCATAGATCAGGTGGGTCATGAATAATTTTGTGTGGACCAAATGATCTTCAGCTAGAATACATGAGAATCACAGACTTGTTCCCATCACACAGACTGGAAAACTGAGGCTTAGAGAAACAGTGGCCTTTCTGAGGTCATGTGCAAAATCCAAACTCAGGTTAGATTCGTCTTCCAGTGCCTTCTAGATCAGATGCAGACAAAAAAAGAGCCAGTCTCAAGGCAGGGATGTCGGGCATCTCCCCTTTCATATTCAACTCCCTCTGTCTTCTTCTCATTTGACCCCTAAGAAGGACCCGGGAGGCCTAAGGGTGAGGGTGGGAAAGTGGAGGTAGGGAAAAGTGGGCAGAAGGGCAGCAAGAAGAGGACCCTTGGTGAACATGACAATGTTCTCTTCCCCCAGGCTGCCCTGGGGCAGAGGTGACCTTGTGCATTCTGGGTTCCCCCAGCACCTTCCTATCTCTGTTGCTGGAGGGTGGGGTCCAGAGCCCTGGTGAGTGTGTGCCCAAGTTCCTCATCCTCTCCCACAGAAAGGGCAGCCCTGCCCTAGCCCAGCCATATCCCAAAATACCCACCAACCTTGGCAAAGGCCTGCATTCCACAGGACCAGCTGCCATGCTCTGAGTAGGGTTGGGTTCTGGTAGTCACTGACTCCCATGACACAGAAGCTGGGGCTGGGGGTGGAGGGTGTCAGCACTACTAAGCATTCCCTGGCCAGCCACCTTCCTCCCTATGCCCACAGGAAACATGCTCCTTTGCCTGTCCCCTGCTTGGCTGATGAAGGTGGCAACTCCAGACCAAGAGGGTGAGGCGGCCCTGTCAGTCTCCAAGGCTGTGAGCTTCTATCCAGGGGGCCTGACATTCCTGGATGATTTTGTTCCCCCTCGGCATGCCACCTACTTCTTGGCAGGCCTGGGGCCAGAATCTGGCCATGGCAAGGAGGCAGCAGAGCTGGCTCGGAATCTCACTTGCCCCACAGGAGCCTCATCGGAGCTGGCACGGCTGCTGGAGGACCGGCTGCTGATGAGGTGGTTGCTGTCCCAGCAGAGTGGTGTGGCCGTGCCAGCTACCCTGGCTTTCACTTATAGGCCTCCAGGGCTGCTTCGGGGAGGGGATGCCAGCCCTGGACTACGGCTGGTGGAGCTCAGTGGGAAGGAAGGCCAGGAAACACTGGTGAAAGAGGAAGTAGAGGCCTTTGTGCACTCCGAGGCTTTGGGTGATGCTTCACAGGTAACAACAGGCCCTTTCTGCACTGAGGTCTATGTGGGTACCTGCAGGAGGGAACCCATGTTGTGATTACCAAGTCCTGCTGGGAAATAATCCCCAACTCTTAGCTCTGCCACTGTCCCATTTCTCCATAGCAGTGCCCTGTGCATTCCTACCTCAGTTTACTTACTGGCACCTGTGGCATGAGCATCCTACCTTTCAGCCACATGAGGTAGTGGTGGTGAGGAAGGTCCTCTCCCTTTTCTTTTCTTTTTTTTTTTTTTTTTTTTTTTTTTTTTTGGTTTTTCGAGACAGGGTTTCTCTGTATAGCCCTGGCTGTCCTGGAACTCACTCTGTAGACCAGGCTGGCCTCTGCCTCCCAAGTGCTGGGATTAAAGGCGTGCGCCACCACCAGCCGGCCTCCTCTCCCTTTTCTGCTGTAGGTGGCTGTGAGGCTCAGTGGCTGGCGCTGGCGGGGACGGCTGGTATTGCCTCTGCACCTGCGGGTAGAGCCATCCACAGTGGTGAGCACAGTGCTGGGATTGTTGGAGAAGCTGGAGGAAGAGGAGAGTGTCCTTGTGGAGGCCATGTGCCCACCTGTCCGGCTGCCCTTACCAGGTTCTCACCCGAGCCAGCCAGAAATTGGGAACAGAGTCCGATCTCTAGACGCTTCTGGGCTTAGACTTCTCATGTTCCCCCAGGCAGTCCTGCACCTGGCCCTGAGCTGGCTGTGCGCATCTGTGCAGTAGTGTGTCGGATTCAGGGTGACAGGCCCCTACTGAGTAAGGTGAGAATGGCTCAGGCCTAGGACACAGTCCTGTCCACCCCAGCTCTGCCTAACCCCACTGCTCTGATGAGGGCCTTCCTGGTGCAGAGAGGATATAATTTGGAGTAGGGGGTTCTGGTTACTTCCAAGGGGACTCCTAGGGTTGACACTTTTTTCTTCCTCTTCAACCTTCCTTACCCTTTCTATATCAGGAGCCGGAGCTCTTGTGCTTAACCCCTCTTCCTTGTCCTGGGGGCCTGATTCCTTTTCCAGAATGCTTCTCCTTACAGAAGAAACTAACTCAGGATCAGTCCCATAGGAAGGTGCCATGCTGAGGGACCCAGGAAGGCTTGGGGGACCTCCTGGATACTCAGAACTCTAGGGGACATGATGAGGGCTTTTCAAGAGACATGCTAAGGCTAGGAAAAAAACAGGGTAGCTATAGCAGGTTGGAGCAAGCATGCTTGGAATCTTCGAGCTGGGCCTGGAAGCCAGCATAACCCCGAGGGATCTGGGCACCAGATGGCCAGTGAAGCTGAGAGTGATTTGTAAAGTTTAGGTCTGAATGGGAGAAGGGGGGTTCTTTAAGTGCAGGGAAGGTGGGGCCTGGATCTCGGTGTAGGGAAGATGCCCAGGTGTCAAAGGGGTACTTAGAAAGGTGAGCTTTGGCGGGACTTCTCCCAGGCCAGCCCCTTCTGAACTGCACTGTGGTCAGGTTGTGTGTGGCGTGGGCCGTGGGGATCGACCCGTGCGGCACCACTATACCCTGCCGAGGACACTTGGGGTGGCGCTGGCCCAGTGCGGCCTGGAAGAGGAGGCGCAGGTGGCGCTTCTGGGACAGGGCATCAAAGAAGCAGCTGAAGCCGCGTTGGCCGCAGTGCTGGCCCTGGAGGCCGGATTGAGTGTGGAGCAGCGTGGTGGACGCCAAGTGCACACCGACTTCCTCGGTGAGCATGGGAGGCGCAGCTCGGGCTGGGCGGCTTGGGCAGTGTGGGAACCGGGTTGAGGGAAGCTCAATCCGCGCATTCTCGCCCGGC
This sequence comes from Arvicanthis niloticus, assembly GCF_011762505.2. Classification (NCBI taxonomy): domain Eukaryota; kingdom Metazoa; phylum Chordata; class Mammalia; order Rodentia; family Muridae; genus Arvicanthis; species Arvicanthis niloticus. The sequence continues at coordinate 112,667,475 of NC_047658.1, read as the reverse complement.
CCAGGCGTGGACTTCGTTCTCACAGTGGTCGGACGCACGCTGACCCCCGTGGTCCTTAAGCTGAACAGTGGCCTGTGTCTGGAGGCATGCGGCGCGCTTGAGGGGATGTGGGCTGCGCCGCGCCTGGTACACTCAGCTGAGGAGGCAGCGGCAGCACCGCTGGTGGAGACTATGCTGCGGCGCTCAGGGCGCCACCTCATGGACGGCAAACAGCTGCTGGTGATCGGCGCTGGCGGAGTCAGCAAGAAGTTCGTGTGGGAGGCGGCGCGGGACTACGGACTGAAGGTGGGCGGGGCGGGGCCCAAATACTGTTCTGATTGGTGAGGGCGGGCTATAAATGGGCGGGACTAGTTTTTCAGAAGAAGGTGGCCGCTTTCCGGAGGCGGGCCTTCCTGGCGAGGGTCGGGCCCTGCTGCTGTGAGAGAGGCCCCTCAGAAAAAACAAAGGAAAGAAGAGGTGGAGTAAGTAGGTTTGAATGGGCAGGAGATTGGCAGTATTTCACGGCAATAGAGGAGCTCACTTCTCTATTTTATTTATTTTTGAGAAAGAGTCTCACTATATAGTCCTGTCTGATTGGAATTCGCAATGTAAATCAGGCTAGCCTCAAACTACCAGAGAGCTTCCTGTCTCTTCCACCCTAATCTAGAATTAAAGCCACACCACCACGCTCAGATTTTTTTTTTTTTTTTTTGGCTTTTCGAGGCAGGGTTTCTCTGTGTAGCCCTGGCTGTCCTGGAACTCACTCTGTAGACCAGGCTGGCCTCGAACTCAGAAATCTGCCTGCCTCTGCCTCCCAAGTGCTGGGACTAAAGGCGTGCGCCATCACTGCCCGGCCAGATTTTTTTTTTTTTCTTGATGTTTTAGGGATTTAATTATGGCCTTGCATATACTATGGGAACAAGCTCTCTATCCCTGAGCTGCAGACCTGGATTTCTTTTTTTTTTTTTTTTTTTTTTTTTTTTTCTTTTTGGTTTTTTGAGACAGGGTTTCTTTGTATAGCCCTGGCTGTCCTGGAACTCACTCTGCAGACCAGGCTGGCCTCGAACTCAGAAATCCGACTGCCTCTGCCTCCCAAGTGCTGGGATTAAAGGCGTGCGCCACCACCGCCCAGCTAAGACCTGGATTTCATTATTTTTATTTATTTATTTTTAATTGTATGTATATGGGTATTTTGCCTGCAACTATGTATGTGCACCATGTATGAGCCTGGTGTCCACAGAGGCCAGAAAAGGGCATCGATCCCCCTAGAACCAGAATTGCAGGCTGCTGTGTGTTGCCATGTTGGTGCTGAGAATCAAACCTGGTCCTATGGAAGAGCAGCTAGGACTCTTCACTGCTGAGCTGTCTCCACAGCCCCAATTTATTTTACTTTTTAAATGTTATGTGTTTGTCTCTGAAGTATGTATATATGCAGGTGTATGCAGGTGTCATTGGAGTCCAGAAGAGGATATTATCAGATCCAGAGTCACCTGATGTGGGTGCTCACACTCTGGTCTTCTGCAAACGCAGCAAGTGCTCTTAATGCCCGAACCATCTCTCCAGCCCTCAGTGTTTTGGGATCTTTGAGATATGTTCTCATATAACTCATGATGGCTTCAAACTCCTTATATAGCTGAAGCATGCTTTGAATTAATCCTATCTCTACCTCCAGATTCTGGAATTTCAGAAGTGTTATTTTATATTTATATTTTTGTTTATTTTAGTGGTTATTTATTTGTGCCAGACATGGTCTTACTCTGTGGCTCAGCCTGACCTGAAACTTAATAGGATAATCAGGCTAGCCTTGAACATTCATAACACAATCCTCCTACCTCAGCCTCCCAGATGTTGGAATTACAAGTACCTACTACCAAACCTTGTAGCTACTAGGTCTTGAACATCTGGGTAAGGAAGAAATTTAGCTCTGCCTTGGGGGAAAGATCTTTGAAGCTGAATTCCTACAGCTTGACACATAGGATCCTCCAGGAGTGAAATGAACACTTTATTGATTTCAAGTTAAGTTTATTGTTGGAAGAAGGCAGGGACTCATATTGTAGGATCTGGAGTTAGCCAGGCAACAGACATTATCATTCCTATTGAAACAAATAAGAAAGCTGAGTCTTTCTCGGGCTGCCTCTGGTCCACCACAGTGACCTCCTTGCCTGTTTTCCACCATGCACAGTTCCTGGGAAATTCTCAACAGCCTTGGCATCACAATTTCTACCTGACAGAGTGAATGCCAGTTAAAGGACTGACAGACTCCTGAGTTACCTGACACACAGCCACTTCTCCCTCGTCAGTGGCTGCTTCTGCCTTCAGTAGCAGCTGCCTTGTGTCTCTGTTCACCTAGCAAACACAAGCTTTGGGGACATGGGGCTCCTCTGGAGTTCTGCACATCACATTACAGTGTTAGAACATGTGGAAGGAATGATAAGCAAGCCACCTGTCTCCAGCCCCAACCCTGATGGCTGGTCTCCAAGCCCTTCGGGAAAGCTGCTTGTGAGCATGCTCTAATGAGCCGTCTGGTGGACTCTTCTTGCACCTTGTTCCTCTCACTCAGCTTGCCCTTTCCTCCTCAAGTTTTTTTTCTTCTGATTTTCCTCCTATCTAGGGTGACATAGGTGTCTCACCTCTGCACATTTATTCAAGTCATCAATAAACATATATTGAGCACCTGGTGTCTGTCTACCCTGTAGAAAACCATCCTGTATCTTCCATGACCCAACACTTGCTCACATGAGTGTCCCTCCGGTTTGTTTCAGCTGCACTTGGTGGAATCAGACCCCAACCACTTTGCATCCCGGCTGGTACAGACCTTTATCCACTTTGATGTGACTGAGCACCGGAGGGATGAGGAGAACGCACGGCTGCTGGCTGAACTGGTACGGACACGGAACCTGAAGCTGGATGGCTGTTTCTCCTTCTGGGATGATTGCTTGGTGCTTACTGCTCTGCTCTGCCGAGAGCTGGGTCTGCCCTGCAGCCCCCCAGCTGCCATGTGTTTGGCAAAGCAGAAGAGCCGAACCCAACTGCATCTGTTGCGATGTCAGGGCCCACCCTGGCCTTCAACTTCCCTCCATGCGGTGGCCTGCTGCCCATTGGAGAGCGAGGCTGATGTGGAGAGGGCCATTTACCAGGTACCCCTGCCAGGTGTGATGAAGCTGGAATTTGGGTCAGGAGCAGTAGGTGTGCAGCTGGTAAAGGATGGGCCACAGTGCCATGAGCACTTTTCCCGGATCCTCCATGACTTGCAGGGTGAGGCTGACCACCCAGGCATTGGGCTGGGCTGGGGCAATGCTATGCTGCTGATGGAGTTTGTTGAGGGCACAGAGCATGATGTGGACCTGGTGGTGTTCGGTGGACGATTGCTGGCTGCTTTTGTCTCTGATAATGGCCCCACAAGGCTGCCTGGCTTCACAGAGACTGCAGCCTGCATGCCCACTGGGCTAGCACCGGAGCAGGAGGCCCAGATGGTGCAGGCAGCTTTTCGATGCTGCCTGGGCTGTGGGCTGCTGGATGGGGTTTTCAATGTGGAGCTCAAGATGACTGGGGCTGGGCCAAGGCTCATCGAGATCAATCCTCGCATGGGAGGGTTCTACCTTCGAGACTGGATCCTGGAGCTCTATGGTGTGGATTTGCTTCTGGCTTCTACAATGGTGGCCTGTGGCCTGCAGCCTGCCTTGCCTGCCCACCCTCGTGCCCGTGGCTACCTAGTGGGTGTCATGTGCCTGGTGTCCCAGCACCTACAGCTGCTGAGCTCCCCTAGCAGTCGGGAGACTCTGCAGGCCCTCCATGACCAGGGTCAATTACGACTCAACCTGCTGGAGGAGGCCCTGATACCTGGCCAGTATGAGGAGCCCTACTGCAGTGTGGCTTGTGCTGGGCCCAGCCCTGCTGAGGCCCGTCTCCGCCTGCTAGGCATCTGTCAGGGCTTAGGCATCGACAGGCCCAACTATCCAGTTGCCCATTTCCTGTCTCATTTCAAATAGCACTGGGGTCAAGGAGCAGCAGGGATGAAGTGCTAGGGGCAGAGGCTGTGGCGCTGTTTTCCTGCTCCTCTCTCTGTCACTTTGCCCCAAACCTGGGTCAGCACACTCCCATGCCTCAGGTCTATTCCAGAACAGTAGAGTCATTTTGACATCAAAGTCTTCTGGATTCAAGGACCATAAAACAAGTACCTGGAATTTGCTGGGTCCTTTTGCCTTCCTGAAAGCCTCCATGTAGTCCCAGGTATCCCCAGGACTCTTAACCTTTAAAGAACTAACAAATAGCAGCTTCATCACCACACTGTCAGTGCCCAGCCCAGATGGGAGTGGGTGAAACCCAGGCTCCTCCTCTTTCACTCCTCCTACCCTCCAGGTCCTTCTCTTCCTGTCCCCTATATAAGAGAGAACTCCCACCGACCCCTAGCCTTGAACAAAGGCCATGAAATCTGAGATAGGCACACCAGTCTTTATACAAGGTCCAGGAGAGTTGTAGAGCCTGTTGAAAATGTCTTGGCAGTGCTTCACTGTGTCTGTTGGCCTGAGCAGTAAAAGCAAATGTCTATGATCAGCACTAGGAGTAATCATTTCCCTTCACACTTTCAGGCAAACTCTAGTGCCCCCATGCTACAGATGAGGAAGCAGGCTTAGAGAGAAAAAAAATGACTGCCTCCACAGTCCTATCACAGTGGATGTGGACAGGATGCAAAGACCAGCCTTCTCTGTTTACGGTTTTACATGCTCAGTCAGCCTCCAGGTCCTCTCTTACTTTCTATCTTCATTCATAAGCAGCATTCAGACTCCTGAACACCTCCCTCCCTCCTGTATATACCATACATGTTCCCTACCAGCTTTGTTGCTTTGGCCTCTGGCATACCTAACTAGCTTGGCCCTTGGACTTCTGTGTACACACCTTTCCTCATTCTAGGAAGCTAGCTACTCTGAGAACACCTGTCTGTCCAGAACAAGAGCCATGGACAGCTCCCGAAAACATGCCTACCCAAATAAAGACTTGTAAACTAGTGAAGCCTCTGGAATCCAGTTTGTTTTAAATAGTGCCCCCACCCGGGGTTCAGTAGGTGGGGAGCTGGGAAGTGGGAGGGAGAGGTGGAAAAGCACCCTATTGGCTGGGCCCTAGGTTTGACCTTTGCCAGGGGCTTATCTTATACCTACATGTATGTTTGAGGATTTTTTTTTCTTGAATTACAATCCTAGGTCACATTCAGGCAGTGATACTTCTGCTGACCTGGATCCCCCTAAATTTGCTCATCTGAGTTCACTCTGTGTATCCCAGTGGGCATCCCCTATGCAATGGAAAGGCCATCCAGACAGACTCCAATCAAAATGCACAGGCTTAGTTTGGGATAGAACTCCAGCAGCCAGGTTTATGTGACAAGTGATTTTACCCCCTGAACTATCTCGCCAGTTCTCATCCATCCTTTCAACCATATTCTATTCAAGTATCTATTCTGAACTAGGCAGCAGGAATACTCGGTATGCTTAAATTAGCAAAAGTCCATATTTAGGCGTGTTGAACCCTTCAGAACGGGAGCTTTGTAACAAAGCCCAGGCAGTCGCCCAGAAAATGTCAGACCTGCAGGATCTGTGAGCTTCAGGAAGGTTATAAGGAGTGTCCCTAATATAGACTACTGTTCCCTAATACAATCGAACAGACACCATTTTTCTTTCTAGGCAGCTCACAGCTAGCTCTAAGAAGGGCTGAGGAGTTGCCATTTAAGCTCAAACCTCCACGCACCTGTAATTCTGCCCATTAAATCTTGAACTTGCCCCAGAGTCAAAATGGGAGCCTCTGTGCTTGCTGCTCGGTCGAGAGCTAACCCAGGAGAAACTGACGAGGAAGATGGTCTAGTAAAGCCTATTCATAAAGCTGCAGGATGGGCGGTCCAGATCTCTGGAACTACGACTCCCGAGAGGCTTTCCGACAGGCGCCATCTTCTCTTCCCACCCGACTTGAGAGTGGGCTAAGCTAGCTTGCGTCATCAGAGCGCGCGGCCGCTGTCGCGGAGAGATGACGTGACCCAAGCTTGGTGCTGTCAGTCAGAGCTCCGCCTGGTCCGGGCCGAGGGTCCGGTGGGACCGGCGGGGCCATGGCGGCCGTGTTTGATTTAGACTTGGAGACCGAGGAAGGAAGCGAGGGCGAACCGGAGTTCAGCCCTGCGGTGAGTGTTTCCCTCCGGGTACGACTGGACCCAGGAGCCCAGCTGGATAACCAAAGTCCTGGCGCTCCCTACTCTGAGTGGTTTGTGACCCCTACAAACCCAGATCCAGCCCCAGCCTCAACCCCAGCCCCAACTCTAGCCCCTGGACCCGATCTTCCCTTTTCTATCGTTGGTCTCTCCTTCCCAAACTTTCCCCATTCCTGCTGCTGTCTTCCTATTCTTGGTTCTCTCTCCTGGGCCAAGCAGTTCAGCCTAGGTTAAGAGGAGATATTCTGGCACCTTCCATGGTTCTTATCACTTGGTTTCTCACAGGACGTGTGTCCCCTTGGCGAGTTAAGGGCTGCTGGCCTGGAGTGAGTGAGGGTCTTGCTTGGGGGATGAGGGCTTGGGGTACACTAGAGCCTTTCCCTCATTAACTTACTATGTCTTTAGGACAGTGGGACACTATGAGGAAGTGGAGCTGACAGAGAGCAGCGTGAATCTGGGTCCTGAGCGCATCGGGCCCCACTGCTTTGAGCTACTGAGTGTACTGGGCAAGGGAGGCTATGGCAAGGTACTAGCATCCCTTCCCCTCCTGGTGACCTCAGCTCTAGCCTGAGACACCAGTCTATCCATCACACCCAATAGGCTTGTAAATCTGCTGAGTCTCTCATGGGATTCAGAGCTGGAAATCTGAGGGAGGGAAGGGCAGATCCTTTCAAAATCAGAGATGGAGATCTTTACTGTTCCACCCTTAAGCTGAGCTTAGACCTTTTGGTCCCAATACTAGAGCTTTAGGGTGGGGCACCTTGAAGATGGGATGTGGTCAGGGAAGTTAATCCTGTCTCCCCTGCCCTACAGGTGTTCCAGGTGAGAAAAGTGCAAGGCACCAACTTGGGCAAAATATATGCCATGAAAGTCTTGAGGAAGGTGAGTCATTTGCTCAGCCAGCAAAGACAGAGTAGCTGCCATCCCCAGCAGCCTGTACCAGGTCTCGGAAAGACAGCCAGAAACAGGATGAAGATAGTCCTTATCTTGGCACTCCCTGACTTAGTATCCATTGTCATATATGCTATTTTGGAGTAATTCTTAAATGTAAACTTTTTTTTTTTTTTTTGGTTTTTCGAGATAGGGTTTCTCTGTGTAGCTCTGGCTGTCCTGGAACTCACTCTGTAGACCAGGCTGGCCTCGAACTCAGAAATCCGCCTGATTCTGTCTCCCAAGTGCTGGGATTAAAGGTGTGCGCCACCACTGCCTGGCAAATGGAAACTACTTGCCTGCTAAGGCACATATGGCAAGTTTTGATTGTCAGACTCTGGGGGCAGGCAGTACTGTTGGCATTCAGTGAACAGAAGCCCAGGATGCAGCTGAGCAGGAACCCAGAACAAAGAACTATATGGCTCAGTGTGTCAGTAGTGTCAAGTTTAGCTGAACTTGGTAGGATACACCTGTAGTCTCAGGACTTGGTGAAGCAGGAGGATCTGAGTGGTGGATCTGAGTGGCCACCCTGGGCTACATAATGATACCTTGTCTCAACAAAACAAACAAAAAGTGTCAAGGGTGAGAAACTGAGAGGATAAACCAGTTCCAGAAAAGTTTACTGCTTTTACTATCCCTTACTCTCATGAGACAAGGTCTCACTGGACCTGAAGCTAGGCTGGTGGCTAGCAAACCACAGTGATCCTTCTGTGTCCACATCCCACAGTCCCGGGTACAGGCATCCTTGGCTTTTTATATTGGTACTGGAGATTTGAACTCAGATCTTTATGCTTTCATAGCATGTGCTTTTAACCTATGAGTCTAGTGCCCAGTCCTCCCATTACTTGGTCATGATTAGATCTTGTGGAGGGCAGACTGGAGGAGAAGCTTCTAGAAAAGGGGCTAGTTGTGATACTGTTTGGCCCTTGGTACCCTGACTCTGTGGGTTGGTTACTAGTGGGATGACTATGATATCACTGCACAGCCATGGTCTACACAGACCTAGAGTCTAGACACTTATATACCCAAGTTGTGTTTCAATGTTTACATGAAGCGAGAGTCATGACTTCCCCTTAGTTCCTCCTTTGTATAGTTAAATATTGAGGTTGAGCATCCTGCGACAATAAATCAGCAGAGCAAAAAGGAAAGCACTCTGGGTGCCTCACCTTCTAACAAACTCCTGCATCTCTAGGCCAAGATTGTATGCAGTGCCAAGGACACAGCACATACCCGGGCTGAGCGGAACATTCTAGAATCTGTGAAGCATCCCTTCATTGTAGAACTGGCCTATGCTTTCCAGACAGGTGGCAAACTCTACCTCATCCTGGAGTGCCTCAGTGGTAGGTGTATGGGCTAGGCCGAGTAGTGTGTGGCAGGAAGCCAGCCTGGGAACACTGGGTGGGGACTTAAGGAATCCTGAGAGGTATGATCGTGGAGGATGGCTAGGAGCTCACACACCATTACTGGCCATGTGTTCATCTGTCTGTCTCTCCATTTGTTCATTCATTCAGCAAACATCCATCCAGTGCCTAGTGTTTGTAAGGTGGGTGGGGCTGGTGGGAGTTTGTATAGATGTGATGTCCAGGGAGAATTTCATCTACTTTTGCTACCTTTCTTGCCTGTTCCCTGTGTATCAGACACCCAGTCAGGTCTCATCTGCACACTTCTTCTTGAAAGTCTGATGGGTGGTTACTGTTTCTATAAGGTTTTTTGGTTGTTGTTTTGTGGGTTTTTTGTTTTGTTTTGTTTTGTTTTGTTTTGTTTTTTTGGTTTTGATTTTTTTTTTTTGTTTTGTTTTGAGACAGGGTCTGCTTATGTAGCCCTGGCCTGCCTGGAACTTACTATATAGACCATGCTGGCCTTGAACTCAGGAGATCTGCCTGTCTTTGCAGACTGAGTATGCTGACATTAAAGGCGTGTGCTAAACACCTTCTTGTTTTGTCTTTTTGAGACAGGATCTCACTATATAGCATTGGCTGGCCTGGAACTCACTACATAGAACTCAAAAGGCATTCCTTGCCCCTGCCTGGGATTAAAAGCATGTGCCACTACACCCAGCAGGTCCATTTCTAAACTAGCTTTTGAGGTTCTATCTTCCCTGGGTTCTTGTATCACCTCCACTAACTGCAAAGGTCATCTTCCTAGATCATGCATTTCTAAACACTCAAGCAAAGCCTTGGTCTTTTGGCTCATGCTGTTGCTCACTAAGAGTGATTGAGACCCATTCCTTCTACCTGTCTCCCCAGTACCAGCTGAGGCCTACACCTTCTTCCTGCATGCTTGGCATCCTTTCCCACTCTGTCAAGACACAGAGAGCCACCCCTTCCATTATTGTATTGAGATTAGCTTCCTCTGTCCTCTGTCAGGAGTATGCCCTGTGCCTGGCGTCTAGAGCAGTGTCCACATGTCTGTCTTCCCATTAGACTGATCCTGAGGGCAATGTCTGGGTCTTCTCAACTCTGCCCCAGCTTCACGCAGCACAGGGCCAGGCACCAAGTGAATAGGCGACGGTAGATGTTTGCTGATTGAATTGAGTCCCCACGGCAGCTCTGGGAGGCAGGTAGGGTGGGATCTATAAGTCCCATTTTTCTCTAGAAGAAACTGACGCTCAGACAGTAATGGGGCTGGGCCCAAGTGCACAGCTGCTAATGTGCTTGTGTCACAGGTGGTGAGCTCTTCACACATCTTGAGCGAGAAGGCATCTTCCTGGAAGACACAGCCTGGTGGGTGTCTGGGAGTGCTTGTCCTTAACTTCACCCAGCCTTTGCCCTGCCTTTACCTTGTCCTGTCTTTGCAGCTTCTACCTGGCAGAGATCACACTAGCCCTGGGCCATCTCCATTCCCAAGGCATCATCTATCGAGATCTCAAGCCTGAGAACATCATGCTCAACAGCCAGGGTGAGCATGTTGAATGCATGCACAGGCATCACACCCCTTGTCTTGCCAGGTCTGCAGAGCAGGGCTGAGGAGCCCACAAGTAGACCTGGCTATATGTCATCCCATGGCATCTCTTTCACCATTCTTCCTCAGGTCACATCAAACTGACAGACTTTGGACTTTGCAAAGAGTCCATTCATGAGGGTGCTATCACTCACACCTTCTGTGGCACCATTGAGTACATGTAAGTAGCACCTGGCTGGCCTGAGTCTGGGAGAATAACCAGAGAGGGCCTGCCCTTCCTGATAATTCCACCTGCCTCTCAGGGCCCCAGAGATTCTAGTGCGTATTGGTCACAACCGGGCAGTGGACTGGTGGAGCCTGGGAGCCCTGATGTATGACATGCTCACTGGATCGGCAAGTCCAGCTTCCCTGGGAGCAGGGTGGGTGTTGGGGTGACCCCTTCCAGATTGGGGCAAGACTGGGCGGGAGGACCCCTAGGCTGCCCTCACCTTCTGCCTTCTCCAGCCGCCCTTCACCGCAGAGAACCGGAAGAAAACTATGGATAAAATCATTAAAGGGAAGCTGGTGCTGCCCCCCTACCTCACCCCAGATGCCCGGGACCTTGCCAAAAAGGTGGGCCTCTTTCCATCCAGGGACGTGTTTCCATCTCTTCCCCTAAGCCCTATCAGCAACTCTGCACATATGATTGACTGTCCCTAGGCTCTAACCCTGTCTGCCTGTGCAGTTTGTCTCTGGGAATTGCAGAAACATTGGCTTTGGGATTCAGAGCCCCAAGTGTAGGCCTGGGCTCTGAGAGCCTGCCCACTGCCCCTGAGCAGTACTGGATCTGTGTCTATCAGCAGGGTGTTCTTGTGGTAACATTAGCCCTGTTCCATCAGAAGGGGAAGGGGAATGCCATTAAGGCTTCATGAAGAAGGAACTGTTGACCCAACTTTGAAAGTATTGAGGGGTTCAGTGGGCAGAGGCCATAGTCTGGATCTTATGTCCTATTTCTGCTTGCCTTCTCCCCATTCTGGAGGCTGGGCACACACCATCAGCTTCTCTCCACCCTTATCTCTTCCCTTGTGCAGTTTCTGAAGCGGAATCCCATTCAACGGATCGGGGGTGGCCCAGGAGATGCTGCTGATGTCCAGGTGAGTCTGGTTTTGTCTCAAGGAATTGGGGCCAGAGAATGAAGTGGATTATAGTAGGGAGCTAGAGAAGGTGAATAATCGACATATTCCCGGGCACCCTCTACCCTCAGAGGCACCCCTTTTTCAGGCACATCAATTGGGATGACCTCTTGGCCCGCCGTGTGGACCCTCCCTTCAGGCCAAGTCTGGTGAGTATATGGGGGTCTTTTTGGCTGCATGGGACGTAGAGGTCCTACACTTTGGATTTCTTTAATTCCCCACATGGATCTTCCCACAGCAATCAGAAGAGGATGTGAGCCAGTTTGATGCACGATTCACACGGCAGACACCAGTAGATAGTCCAGATGACACAGCCCTCAGTGAGAGTGCCAACCAAGCCTTCCTGGTGAGGTTCTGGGGGTTATGGGGACCAGAACAAGGATTGTAGCTAGGAATTGGGGATGCCAGCATCACCTGGCCTGGCCTTTCCCCACAGGGCTTCACATATGTGGCACCTTCTGTCCTGGACAGCATCAAAGAGGGCTTCTCCTTCCAGCCCAAGCTGCGCTCCCCCAGACGCCTTAACAGCAGTCCCCGCACCCCCATCAGGTACCCAGGGACAGGGTAGGCATGTGGCTGGGGCAAGGTTCCCTGGCATAGACCAGTACCTGTGGGCTACTCTGGCCAGGCTTTTCTTTGGTTAAAGGCTAGCCTCCAGGCTCCTGCTCATTGTGGGACTCCAGTCCCTGTACATCTGTAACAGAGGCTGCTAAAGTGGTAGTTTGTGGACCTACAACTCCTGTGCCTAACCTCCCTCCCCTGCTGCCAGTATTCCTGACTGGGCCTAGGAGGCTCTGACTCGGCCTTGATTTCTCTTGCAGCCCCCTCAAGTTCTCTCCCTTTGAGGGTTTCAAGCCCAGTCCTGGCCCACCAGAGCCCATGGAGCCATCTCTACCTCCACTCGTGCCACCACCACCATCATCACCACCACCCACAAGCACTGCCCCCCTTCCCATCCGTCCCCCCTCAGGAACCAAGAAGTCTAAGAAGGGACGGGGCCGCCCAGGGCGCTAAGAGAATAGAGGGAGAGAGCGGGCAGCTGTGAGGGCCCAGCTGGCTCTGACCTGTGGATGTTCAGGAGATGAGAATGTGTTTGTGTGTGGAAGGGTGAGCCTTACAATCATGTACACAGAGGGCTGCAGGCTGTAGCCACTAGCGGTGGTTCCCAACCCCCATCCCATCAGAAGGGACTTGGCCTGTCTTTGGACCTGTGCCCTTGTAGAAGTAAAGGACTGAATCATGGCAGAGTGGCTTTTGCTGGACTCCAGGACACAGGCATGGCTTGTTCAGGGAGAGGAAAGGATCCTAAAGGGCCACGGACCTCAGTGCTTAGGAAGTTTTATTTTCAATGTCTGCCCAGTGCCTGTCTGGGACGGATGCACACACTCTGGGGAACTGGTGGGGGTGTCAGTCTAAGAAGCTCATGTAAGGGCAGGGTGGCGAAGGTCCAGGGCAGTTTGTGTTTCACCATGACAACATGGGAAGAGAGTCAGAGGCTGGGGCAGGAACAAGACAACAAGCTGACTCCTACAGTGCAGTGACACGGAGTCCCTGGCCCCCTGCTCTTCCAGCACTGTCATCCCAGGCAGCACTACCTGAAAAAGCATGCAGGTCACTCAGAAGGGCCTCAGCGCTGCTGCCTGAGCCCACAGGACCCTGAGAGCCCAGGCCCAGACCCCCCTCACTGTCTGTGTCATGTGCATCTGGGGTCTGCTCTGCTTGACACCGCTGCTCCTCTTCCTTGGCATCAGCTTCCTCAGGGCCACCACCCATCATGTAATCTTCTGCATCCTGTTCATCCTCCCGCGGCTCTCGTTCTTCTGGGGGTCCCAGCTCAGTGTGGGCTCGAAGCCAGCGCCCTGCAGGGCTGGCCCAGAGCAGGCGGCAGGTGTGGCCCCACAATGCAGCACCCAGGCGAGCTGGGTGGTAGTACCCCCCAGAGGCACGGCTGAGGCGACGCCAAGCCAAGGCTAGGCCAGTGACCAGCAGCAGTAGGAGCAAGAGCAGCAGAATGATGGTGACCATACTGGAGCCCGCACCATCCTCTGGGCCTGCCCCAGAGGCCAGCACCCCTGGCAGGGCCAGCAGCACCCCAAGTCTGAGGGTACCAGGCAGAGCCTGTGGGAGACAGTAGGGAGGACTTGTCACCTGATGAGACCAACTGAACTCTAACAAAGACCTCAGCTGCCTCAAGCAAAATAGGTAGTCAAGCAGAAAATCCCCAGCCCATATTTGGTCAGGTCCTTGCTCTGGTTTGCGCACCTTAAACTCAACCCTGTAATTCACTTCTCACTGCCTGAGGCCTGTGTCTGCCCAAGGCCTGCAACTGTCTGAGAGGCCTGTGCACTGGCTTTCCCTCTGCTTAGACACTTCCAAAGCCTCACGGCTACACGCTTGCCATGGGCTAGGTAGGCCTGGTTGATGAGGCCCTGCCAGACAGTTTTTTTTTGTTGTTGTTGTTGTTGTTTGTTTTTTAACATTCCCATCACTCTCCTGGTCACCCCCTCCCACACCTGCATGACTTGTAACTAACTTGTAGCTAACTTGTAACCTCAGCTCACCCATTCACCAACCTCAGGTCCCTTGATTACGCTTTCCCACCAAATTCCCACACTGGAGAATATGATCTGTTGATTTATTCTGTTGCCTTGCCTTTCCCACCAGAATAAGTGCCTGGATTGGGAGGGAGTGGAGGGGAAGCACCTAAAACCATGAGTGCCACATAGATGCTCAGTGGATATTAGCTGGATGTTAAAGTGGCCTGCCCTGCAGTAGAGGGGGTTGAAGGGGCCTGAGAAGCCAATGGCAGGTGGCTCTTTGGAAGCCATGATGGAGATATCTAGATATCTAGATCAACTCAGGTTGACTGGTCCTAGAATAAGGGGTCTTTGAAGTCCCTCTCAACCATGAGGCTGCCCCAGCTGCAGGGTTTCCGTTCGGTTCCCCACTCTACCCTGAAGGGCCTCAGGCGTGCAGGGCCACCCGGCTTGGGGGCAGCATGTGTAGCTATCAGAGGAAGCCTGCGGTTGGAACAAAGCAGGTGGGGGTGTGTGCTAGCGGGGGGGGGGGGGGGGAGGGGTGCTAGGCACAAGACTCCCCTATAGTACATCATCAAGCTCTGGGAAAGGAGTTACACCCAAACTCAGCTCATGAGGGGACCAGATGGGAGACTATTTCAAGGGTCTTGGAATAAGGCTGTGCCTAGCATGAGGAGCTGGAGGACATACCTTTAATTCTAGAGAGCCCAGATCTGAGGTGAGAACTGAGCTCCAACCCATTTTAGTTCTGGATCTTGCTGCCCAAGGCTATGGAAGGAGACCCTTAACTCCTGGACCCTTGATATTCCATCCCCAGCCCATTGTGCCCAAAGAACCCAGAGGATTCCACAGCTCACCATTGATCCGATGGCCTTTTCACGAGCAGCCACCTCTGACTCTGGCTGTGTTTAGCGAGAAGTGAGCCCCGGAGCTCTCAGTGCAGTAGCTAGTAGGAGTTACTGATACTTCCGTTTCCTGTCCCAAATGCCCCACCCACTCTTGCCTATCACAGGACCCTGATGGGGTCTTAGCCTCTCAGGATTACACAGACCCATACCAGATCTTCCCCATTGCTCTCTAGGTGAGGTGGGGGCCACAGGATCTGTGATCAGAACTCAACCCAAAGCAGGAAATCCACCTATATACTATGTAGTTTTGGCGGGCCTGGGACTAAAAGTGGGTATCTGGTTAGCCTTAAAACAAAAAACCAAAACAACAAAACTGTGCACATGCCTTCATATGTGGGGACATATGGAGGTCAGATGCTTCTCCACTGTGGGTTCCAGGGATTGGATTCAGGTCATCAGGTTTGCTTACCAAGTGAATTTACCCACTAACCCATCTCCCACACCCTTCCCTAGCCCTTCTGCGTCAGTTTCTTTGTATGGTGGAATTCTGGTATGCGGGGGGCTACTTTGCACATAAGGTTTGCAGTTTCCCTTCCTAGCATCCAACCCTAAACCTCCACAACAGTAGGTCAAACCTGGCTTTAGAAAGAGCATTTTATTTGGAATGAAAATATAGAGCCCATCTCTGCTGCTTTTTCTGGTAAGGGGGCAGTGGGTTGGGCAGGTCGTGGAGATGGTCCCTTAAGGTACTTGGGAATTTGCCTTGGTACAAAAATCTTCCAAAAGCCAGGTGGTGCTTCCAACCTGGGCCCCAGGCTGTGGAGAGGTGCATGACCTGCCACAGAGGCACTGAGCAGCAAACTGCCTGGTGTGACCTGGCCACAGAAGCTAGGTGGGGAGGGTTGGAAAAGGAGGCAGTGTCGGGAGCAGGTCCCTGGTGGTCCTATGTATCGCCATTCTCCATGCGGCCCAGCTGCTCCTCCAGGCGGCTAATACGCTCCCCCTGTTCCTTGACCAGCACTCGAAGTGCCTGAAGCTCCTGCATCACCTCTTCCAGCTTCCCAGCTTCCTACAAAGACATGGAAGTCAGAGGCCATCAGCCATAACCCACCCCTAGGGAAGAGGGCTGAGGCCCAGCCAATGGGACAGCACTCCCAAATGTAGGGCACATACACCAGCCCCAGCAAGGTTGCCACTGGGAACATCAGTCACTGCAGTAGCTGTGGAGGCTCCAGAGCGGTTGTAACTGGCAGGCCTGCTGTCCGATAGTACGTTGCGCCGGCTGACCTTCAGGTCCCGTTGTTTACTGGGCACATAGGCTTCCCGTAGTGAGATGAGGATTGGATCAGCATCCTGACCACTCACCCAATCCTCTGCCTCAAGAGCAGCCTCAGGTCCAGCTGTGTCAGGGTACAGATCATCCTGGAAGAGGTCAGACTGCGCACCAGGTAGGGGAGGTCAGAATCAGTTGGAGGTCCCTATCAGGGGTCTCACATCTGGTCTGAGTGGCTGCATCCACACCCTCCTGATTTGTACTCTTGCCAACCCATCCTCCAAATGCCTGGTCCTTCCTGGCACAGCCCTTGCTGGCACCATCTGCAGCAAACCACAAGGGCTAGCTATGTGGCTCTGTGGGGTCCTGTGAGCCATATCTATGCCCCACAGATTATGAGCTTTACTGTGGGACATGACTGGGAGACAGTGGGACTGTGTTCCAGGATCCTCCCCATGGGTTTCATGACCAGAGTCCATTCTTCTTCATGCCCTTCTAGCCCCGTCTCCCACAGAACACCATCCCAGCCCCACAGTTAGCCTGGCCTCCTAGGAGAGGCCCTCTGTCCCCCCACATCTTGCTCTTAAGTGCCTGGTCTGTCACTGCAGGGCTTCAGCTCATCCTGTGCCATTCCTCCAACGATTCACTAGAACTCAGGCCACCCTGGAATTGGTACAGCCCATGGGCTACACCCACTCACCAGCCTCACCATTGCCCTGGTGTGGCCCTTCTGCTAGGGAAGAGAGTGAGTGGGTGGACAAGGTTACCAGCAGCCTCACCTTTCTTGGCACAGTCATGACTATGGGCTCACACTTGCGCTCATGCAGTTTGTAGAACCTGGAAAAGGGAGAGAAGTCATGGTGGAGCCTCCTACAGCCTTCCTGTTTCCCCTCCTGGATATTCCCAGAGGTAGACCTGAGACCACACATACTCACAGGCCTTGTGAGTTGAGCTCATGGCCTCCCTGTTTCAAGGGTCCCTAGAGCATGACCCTAGACAACTTTATGATTGTGATTCTTCCTTTCTCTCTTTTTTTCCTTTCTTTCTTTCTTTCTTTCTTTCTTTCTTTCTTTCTTTCTTTCTTTCTTTTCGTTCTTTTTTTTTTTTTAAATTATTGTTTTTTGAGACAGGGTCTACCATGTAGCCTTGGAAGTCTGAAACTCACTATGTAGACCAGCCCTGTCTCAAACTCAGAGATCAGCCTGCCTCTGCAAGAAGCTGGGATTAAAAGAGTATGCTGCTCCCTTTATTTTTTGAAACATGGTTTCATATATTCTAGGCTGGCCTTGAGCCTACTAAACTCACTACAAGGCTAAGGATGACCTTGAACTTCTGCTCCTCCCAGGTCTACCTCCTGAGTGAATTACAGGCATGTTCCAGCTTTCCCTTTACAGTGCTGGAAGCCCTGGGCTTTATGCTGGGCAGCACTCCACCAACTGAACCACATGCCCATTCCCTTCCTTGCTTGGTGTATGTTTGAGACAGGGTCTTACTAGATAGCTCAAACTGACCTTGAACTTATTACGTGGCCCAGGCTGGCCTCTGCTCTTGCAGTCCTCATACCTCCCAAATGCTGGGATGACAGGTGTATGGCACCATGCCCAGTTTAACCTCCACAAACTGAACTTTCACCTTGGATGCTGGCAACCTGGCCCCTGCTGTCTGACCACCCCACCAGGCAGGGTCCTTGAATAAAGTCTGCCTACAGATGGCTACCTCAGAGGACCCTCATACCTGGCAATTTCACACTTGTTGACCTCCAAGCCCCTCTTAGGCATGCTACCCATACCCCTCTGGGGTTCTTTGCTGGTAAATGTATTCAGGAAGTGGATGTAGGGGGGCTCATCTGTGATCTCAAAGTACCGGATGCTGGAATCACCCTGTGGGAATAAGGAAGTTCAGCACTCGGCCAGGTCCTTCTCTTATGTTCAGCCCAAGTTTGCCAGCCACCCAGCCTCACCTTGCCACAGACATAGACCACACTGGTGTCTGGGTCATAGAAGGGCAGTAAAGCCCCATTGCTTGAATCCAGCTCCTGCAGGGCCATGGGCTCCTCAAAGTTTTCCTAAGCACATGAGGGACAATTGGGTCAAGTCAGCATCTTCTCCTTCCGAGCAATGCTGGACCGGCCTCAGCCAGTCTCACAGCATCAGCAGCACTTCTCAACATGCTGCAGGTTTCTCCATTTCCAGGTTCCACTTTCCCAGCCTTCTCCAGGCCTTAAGACTATTCCCAAACTAATGGGCAAGTGTTGAAGACATCTGGCCACAGGAAGGGTGGGGGCCCAGGTGGTACCAGCCCAGGCCTCAAAAGGGCCCTTGAATTGATTGTGCAGGAACACTCTGCTGAGGGACAGAGTTCTCTACTCTGTTGGGGATTGGAGGCTTGAAGGAGAAGGGTAACTTTATGGTTTGTGCAGGCAGACATAAGGATGTGGGAAGCACTGGGGGAGTGTTAGGGAGAGCCAGGGAGCTGGAGACAGGGAAGCAAGGGGTTGGCAAGGTCCTAGAAGTCTCAAGGGTCAGGTTGAGAATCTACGCAGTACAGACAGAGGTCTCCTCCATACTAATCTGTCTGCCTGGCCCAGGTCTCAAGCCTGCCCACCTTAGGTTTACTACATCACTCACTGGGTCCCAGAGTGCCAGTTGCCGTTCACTCATGCGGCTGAAACCAGTGGTGAACACCTTCCCATCAGCCAGAAAGATGGCCCGCATGGGTCGGGCTCCCTCGTGAGCCTTCTCCCGTTCCTGTAGGATGGACAAGTGGTCAGTACAGTGCAGACCAAGACCCCGAGTCTGAACATTGTCATCCTTGCCCTTTGGGGATACCTACTGCCACCAGGGTGCCCCGCCTGGGATCGATGACTCGGACGCTCTTGTCCTTGCAAGCTGAGCAAAAGAGGCTGCCATTGTGGTTCCAGCTCACGTTGTAGATGAGGTCAGGGTGCAGGCTGTCCAGGCGGTACAGCTCCTCTGCAGTGCCCACGTTCCAGATAAGCACCACATTGTCACAACCTGGGGGCATGACATCAGCTCAGGCCAGTCAGGTGTCAGCCCAGTAGGCCCACTCTGTCCCCGCCTCTTATACTGAACCGGGTCACCATCTTTGTAGGCATCACTTCTCCTGTTAGATTGGCCTGTGAGAGGCTGCTGGACACTCCAGGATCATCCTGGAGAAGGGCAGAGAGGAAGGGGTATGGAATGGTGCAAACCTGCACTGAGAAGCACATTTCGGGCTGTGGGGTGCCAGGTGATGATGCCCACACGCTTGGTATGCCCCTCAAGCACCACTACTGGCTCTGTCAGAGGAGAGGTCAGCCCATTCTCTGGAATCTGCCACACCTGTGGTAGGGAGAGGGAGGATGGGTTCAGGCCTGTGCTTGCCCCTGCTGCCAGCATCCTTCAGCCACACTGAGACCCTGACTTGAACAATCCTTTGCTCACCATGACAGTGCAGTCCTCTGATCCACTGGCAATGACTTCATCATTATGGGGACACCAGTCAATGTCCAGAACAGGTCCTGTGTGCCCACACACTGTTGGGTAGGCCTTGTCAATGCGGCCTGTCTGTAGGCATGAAGGGCAGTCAGAGAAGACCCCAAGTCCTGATCTCCATTCCTCCCAGTATCTGTGGGCCGTCCAAGGTGCAAGAATGATGTGACTACTCTGGTTCCTGGTGGCCCAGATGTGACTCTGCTCCACCCAACACATGAGGAAATGCCTGCAGCCTCTTATCCACACTTGGTGGCAATAAACACTTTTTGTACTTGCACCAACAATTCAGCAGTAGCCACAGGTCAAGAAGTGGAACAAACTGCCCTGCCCACAGGTGTGGCATGTCCTCAGTTCTCCTTTCCACCCTGACCCACTGAGGCCCACCTTGTTTAGAGGAAGCACCATAAAGGCACCCCCACCACTGGCTTCCACAATCACTGCCAGGAACTTGGGGTTGACTGCGCAGAAGGTACTGTCCCAGGTAACTCGGGACACTCGAATGTCTTCATAGCACTGGTCATTCTTGACCGGCTGACCGAATACATGCCGGAATTTGCTCTGCCGCACAACTTTTCGAAAGGACATGTCTGTGGGACAGAGACACCTGGATCAGCTCTCCCCTCCAAAGAGACACACAGAGCATGTCACCAGGAAACTGGTCATGATAACGCTGGGAGTTTCTATTTTCCCAGTTATAGAA
Organism: Arvicanthis niloticus; assembly: GCF_011762505.2. Taxonomy (NCBI): domain Eukaryota; kingdom Metazoa; phylum Chordata; class Mammalia; order Rodentia; family Muridae; genus Arvicanthis; species Arvicanthis niloticus. Next base: position 112,647,451 of record NC_047658.1, on the reverse strand, counting down.
TGGGTTCATAGGTGCAGACCAACAGTCTCTCCCCCCACATGCCCCTCCCTGACTAGGCTCTGAGTGTGTGTGTGTGTGTGCGCGCGCGTGCGCGCGCGCGCGCGCTGCTGAAAGGGAGACGGAGCTTAGATCTTCTGTAGGTCCTAGATGGTTCCAAGGAGCTTTCCACGCCCAGAGTTTGAAGGCTGGGTGATGGGGAGAAGAGACAGCAAAGGGGGTTGTTTGGTCTTCCTACTAGGCCGCAGCTGAGTCCCAGGGAATGTGCAAAGAGCTGCAGGAAGTCCGGCCTAGGGACCCTGGCAGAACAGGGGTCGAGGATGCTGCCAGGTCCTCAAAGTGGCCTCAGAGCACGGTCCAAGGTGAACCAGGAACCCAACTTCCAAAGATCCCTGCCCAGAAAGGGAGAGATGGGCGGCTGGGTTGGGGGAAGGAGTTGGGAATGAGGGTGGAGCGCGGCGCTCTTCGGGCTCGCGCCCCCCGCCCCAGGCCCACCTCCGCGCCCCTAGTCCGTCCCTGCCGCTCTCACCGCTCACCGCTCACCGCTCTCCGCTGCCCTGATGCGCCAGGGACTGGGGCGGCGATCTCGGGCGGCTCCGGATCCCAGCCTCTGGGAAGCAGGAAGCGGGAATCAGGAAGTGACAGACGAGGGGGGCGGGGTAAGGTCACGCGCAGAAGGCGGGGCTTTGGAATGCCCCGCCCATGGGGGGCAAGGCCTAGTGGCAAGGCCCTGGGCAGCTTGTTGAAAGGGGCGGGTGTTTGGAGCCTCAGGTACGAACTGTGGGAGTCTCTTGGGGAGGGGTGAAATCTGCCCTCTGATTTCCCTACCCAGTTCTACCCAAAAGGATTCTCTGGCTCCGCCTCCAATGTTTTCACGTGTTTTTTGTTTTGTGTTTGAGACAGGATCACACTTGCTGGCCTGGAACTAGCAAAGAACTCACAGATTTCTGTCTCCCAAGTGCTGGGATTAAAGGCTTGTGCCATCACACCCTGCCATAGGTACAGGTTTTAAAGTTGGGGGTTCATGATGTCAGTTAGATATGTACATTGAAGAGGTGAAAGGCAACCTCATACATCTTGATGGACTCCTTTGGTTCCTGCTCAGGTTTAGAGAAAGTCGAAGTAGAGGATGACAGTGAATCCCATGCACCTTCCTTTCTTCCCTCCATCTCGTCAGAGACTGGACTTGTCTCCTCAGATTCGCCCTATCTCCTCTCATTCTGGAGGATTTAGGTGCCCCTGTTATGACCCACAGTAGTAATAGAAGACTATTCCTCAGTGTCCACCTCCAGTAACCAGTGGTGATGGGAGGTCGTCTCTCCCAGAAAGAGAAGAGAGACATGGGAAGAGGCAGAGCAGAGGTAAAAGGTGCTTTGTTTAGCGTTTACAAAGCCCCAAATGTGTGTGGGAGGCTAGGTGGACTTGTGTCCCACCTCAGTTGTCACTACACTCTGAGGAAACACGCCTACAGAGAATAGGCTTTTGATTGAGACCTCCCAGCTGGGATTTGGTCCTAGTTTGTTATTTCCAATTCTCACTGTTCATAAACCCTGGAGCCAGGCAGGCAGGAGTGTGGCTTGGTTAGGGTGGTGGATGTTCAAAGAGAAGCCCATGTGAGGCCAGGTGGATACAGTTCCATATCCCACTCCCCACCCCCAACATTTCCATATCACCCCACTTCAAATAAAATCCACAGTCCCGTGTTCCTCTCTCAGAATTCCTGTCTGACCCCAAGACACACACCATTGTCCCTTCTCAGCATGTGTCCCAGTGACACCAAACCTCAATTCCCACCTCAGGCTAACACATCCTGCTCCCTTCCTCCTTCTGGAAGCTCTTCCTGGCCTTGAGAAGGCCTCATCCCTCAATGACCCCAGGCCTCAAGTGTCACTTCCCCTGTGGGCCTTTCTGAGTCTCCTTTCACCCAGTCCCTGTTCCTTGTTCCCGTTAGTTCTTCTTAGTCCCAGATGCTACACTGTGTAGTTATTTGGCACCCTGCTAAGATTCATGCCAGCAAACGAAAGACAGGGACTTTGCTTGTATACCACCACCCTACCATCCCCCAACGCCTTCCAGTGCCCAGAAGGAGACCCCAGCCAGCACCCTGCCTGAAATCACTTCATGCTAGGTGAATGAATGAATGAACAGCAGGCCTGAATATAGAATTGCAAAATATTCATATTCACAGCTCTCAGAACCAACACCTGGCTCCTTTGAAGAAACACAGGGAGGGAGAAGGTGGGCATCCCCCAGAAAGCAAGAAGAACCTAGTCCCCTGAAGTATGTTGCCTGAGTTGGGAACTGTTTTGAGACTGAGGTCTCCCTTTCTGGTGCCATCTTCTCTAACACATACCTGTTCTGTGAGCCACTAGGAAATTCCTCCTTATCCTCTAAAACCTTCCTTTTGAGTAGCAATTCTCCCACATGACTCCCTTTGAGGACTGTGGAGGTGGGACCAGTTCACTCCCTGAGAGATGGGGTGGGCTAAAGTTGGACACAGGGAAGTTTTATTCTCCGATCTGTCTGCCGTGTTGAAAAGGCTTTGGGGCCCCTATTAGGAGAAGGGCTCATACATTTGAATACCTGGTCACCAGGAAGTGGAACTCTTTGATAAAGATTAGGAAGTGTGGCTTTGTGGGAGGAACTGTGTCACTGGGGGTGGTCTTTGAGGTTTCAAAAGCCTATGGTAGGCCCTGTTTATTCTCTCTGTTTGTGAATCAGGGGGGTATGTAGCTCTCAACTACTCTAGCACTATGCCTGCCACAGGTTTCCCTGCCATGACAATCATGAATTAAGCCTCTGAAACTACAAGCAACTCCCAACCAAATGCTTTCTTTTATGAGAGTTGCCTTGGTCATGGTGTCTCTTCACAGCAATAGACTAGTGACTAAGACAGGCCCTACTGTTCCTTCATGCTACTGGTATGCTTTGAAACTGCTTTAGCCGTTCTGTGGCCTTTTCATGTGAACCCCACACTTGTCCATTACGTTGTAGTGCTGGTGACTGAGCCCAGAGCCTTGAGTGTTTTAGGCAAGCATCCTACTATTGAGCTGTACCACCAGCCCTTTCTTTTCTTTAGATTAATTTAATTTATATGTATATCTGTCTGTATGTGTGTAGGTGCCCATGGAGATCAGAAGGGGGTGTTGGATCCCCTGGATCTGGAGTTTCACAAGTGTAAGTTGCCATATGTGGGTGCTGAGAACCAACATTGGTCTTTACAAGAATATTCTCTTAGTTGCTAAGCCATTGCTCCTGTCCCTCTAGCCCTTGCTCTTTTGATTCAGGGTCTCACTATGTACTTCAGGCTGGCCTTGAACTTATGAGACTCTTGCCTTGGAATCCTGAGTGCTAGGATTACAGGAGTGAGGCATGCCCTGAACATTGCCCCATCGTGTGAATTAGAAAAAAAAATGATATTAAAGAAGGAGTTTGCAACAATGCAGATGTACCTGCACCCTCCCAGCTGCTGGCACAGCCTGCCACCTTGCCTTTTAAGATGCAAGATTTGGGCTGGAGAGATGGTTAAGAACACTTGACTGTTCTTCCAGACGTCCTGAGTTCAATTCCCAACAACCACATGATGGCTCACAACCATCTGTAATGGGATCTAATGCCTTCTTCTTGGTGTGTCTGAAGACAGCTGCAATGTACTCATATACATAAAATAAATAAATAATTCCTTCTTTAAAAAAAAAAAAAAAGATGCAAGCTTCCCAGGAAAAGCTTCACATAAACCACCACTGTCGTGGATATCTGGGCAGAGGGAGGGCTTTTACTCAGCCACTCACTCACTAATGGAGAGGACTGTGGGATAAGGGAGGGAGGCCTGATCTGGAAAAACTAGAGGCTGAGAGCAGAAAACTGGTTTGGGTGAAGAGTGGGTGACTACTAGAGAGAAGCATGTGGGAAACTCTCCTCAGAACTTCCTGTTTTGTATTGGTTTTTCCCTCACAGCATCTGCAGCTGGAGAGGCAGAGCAGGCTCAGCCCTGTGACTTCCGGAGCTTTTGCCTTTCCTAGGACCATGGTGCCCAGGGCTCTCTGCCTTTGGGCAGCTTCTTGTTTGTATCCTGGGGTTCAAATTCTAGTGCACTCTGCACCTGCAGCTTTTTCAGATCCTGTCCAACCCTCCCTGAGGGCTAGTGGCAGGTGACATCAGTTCAGCTCTTGAATGGAGTGAGACCTTGAAGATTTCTTGAGTCTTTCACCTCAAGGACACCCTCAGGACACCTGGTTGTCTGCCACACAAGCAGTCAGAGGATCTCAGGTACTCCAGTCAGATGGTGATGCTGTCCTCCTGCCGTGCAGTCCCAGCCCCTGGAGGCCATTTTTCTGTCAGTGGCATCTGCCCCAGAGGCTCACTGTGTGCCAGCCTACAGCATACACCGCACTCACTTTCTTATGTAATCCTCAAAGGGCCTCAGGGCAAGAGCATGGTGGTTTACTAAGCCAGGGTGTGACAGCTGGATTTGAATCCAGGCCTGGCTGCTTCTGACTCTTGCCTGGATGCCTCATTCTTGCATGCACCTTACTAGAGAAATCCTGTCCTAGGCTTTGTGTGCTGGGGGTAGGTGAGCATCAGAGACAGCTTGGCTGTGGCAGGCCAACTGGTTCCTGCTGGAGTCTGTGGGTTCCTGGAAGCCTCTCTTCTTTATAGGAACATTTTTTTGTTGGGTGTCCACGCCAGAAAACCAGTCAGGAATGGGGAAAGTTAGGGAAAGATTAGATGGAGATCAAATAAAGCCTAGAGAAAGTGCCTCATGCTATCTCCCACTAGGAGAATAGAGGTGATACGGGGAAGGAAACATGGATCTTGGGGGACTGGAAGATAGAACCCAGCAGGACCATCCTCAGTGGTTCAAGGAGGTTGGGTAATTGGGGTAGTAATGGAAAAGCCTGGTGCGACCAGGGTGGAGACATTCACAGCACCCTGCCTGGGACTTTTGGCTGACTGATTTCACTTCCCCTCAGCCTTCCCAGAAGGCTCAAGGGACTCAATGGGGTTCTCACTGCTGGGTTTCTTCATGTTTCCACCTCTGCCCAGCTGCTTCATTGGCTCTCTCTGATTCTTCTACTGCCCTGGCAGGCCTGGGCTTCCCCACCACTCAAGTAGGTCCTGCACTGGGGGCTTCTTTTGGGGGGACATTGCTAGGGCTTTCTTCCTGGGAAACAGCTGGTTTGTCTAGGTTCTCAGGGGCCCCAGGAGTGGGATCTAGGTATGAGCTAGGGAAGTTTTCCTCACCAGGGTTAGAGGCTGACTCAGTCTCACAGGCAGGGGTCTGGGCCTCCATGCTTGACTGTGACTGGGCCACAGGATCCAATTGTAACTGGCTCAGGGAGTCCACTTGAGGCTGGCCCACATAATTTGACTGTGGTTGGGCTGAGGGGTTCACTGGAGGTTGAGCCATGGGATCCAACTGTGGCTGGGTCAAAGGGTTCACCTCAAGTTGAACCACAGTATCCAATGGTGGCTGCATCAGGGAGTCCACCTTAGTCTGGACCACAGAATCTGACTGTAGCTGGACTGAGGGGCTCACCTCAGGCTGGACCACAGAATCTGACTGTGGCTGGACTGAGGGGCTCACCTCAGGCTGGACCACAGGATCCAACCTTGACTGGCTTTCAGCTGTTGGTCCTGGCAGAGTCAAGCCCTCAGAGGCCACCTGGGTCTGTGGCTCGGCAGGCGTGAAGCTTCCAGGTCGTTCCTCACAGACAGCAGCTGCAAAGGAGGAGAGCACAGTGCGCAGCAGGGCCCGGAGGTCAGCACTTGCTGCCAGGCATAGGAAGGGGCTCAGGCAGCTGTTAAGCAGGATCAGGTAGTCAGAATAGACCAGGGCTTCCCAGAGCAGGTACCCAGGGTAGACATCCCATAAGAAAGCCAGATAGAGCAACTGTGCCAGCTGGTAAGGGAGCCTCAGGACCACATAGGCTGACAAAATGGTCTTGGCCACACGGGCAAAGCCATGACAGGCCATGCGCCTAGGCTGATGCCCACAACAAGTCCTACAAGCAGTGGCTTGGGTGAGCACGTGGCAGACCATCAGCAAGAGGAAAGGCAGGAAGCCCCCCAAGATCTCAAGCATCCGCAGAGGCAGCTCCTCAGTGTCCCAAAAGTCCAAGCAGATGACCAGATCATACCACCAGACAGCAGCCTCAGGGAAGACCAACCAGGGCACACTGAAGAGTGTGGCCAGCACCCAGACCCCAGCGCACACCCAGAGGGGCAGGCGGGCTGGACGGTGCCCTGGGTACCATCGTGGGCACAGTGCCAGCAAGCAGCGGTCCAGGCTGAGGGCTGTCAATAGGAAGAGGCCGGATGAATAGGACACACCCCACAGGAAGTAGTAGAAGCGGCAGGCAGGAGTGCCTAGTGGCCAATGCCCTCCATGCTGGATTTCCAGGATTTGGAAAGTCGCTGCTGCCAGGAATAAGAAGTCAGAGAGGGCCAGGCTGAGCAGGAGCAAGGCCAATCTTGTGCCAGCTCCGTGCCGGGCCTGTGAGCCAGCCAGCCATGCCATCAGCCCATTGGCTGGCAGTCCCAGGAGCAGCAAGGCCACCAGAAAGACTGTGTCCCAGCTGCTCTGAGGGTAGTAGTCCTCATCACTGAGCTCTGTGCGAGGACCGTGGCCAGCAGCGCCCAGGTTGGCTTCCACAGCAGTGTCCATTCTGGGTCCTCAGTGTAGTGCAGGACATGGACTGCCAGTCTGCTGAATCAACAAATTCATGATGGCTTGGTATGAGAGAAATGGTGCTGTGCACTTTTAGGACAGTCACTGCCCCTCTCTGGACCAGTATTATTACCTTTTGAGTAATTAGCCTGTGCAGGGCACTTATATAGATAATCTCATGTGGTCCCCTATAATCAATTTTACCAGTGAGGAGATGATTGTCCAATAACTCTGTGATTTGGTGAAGGTTACAGATATGGTCAGAAATTCAGACTAAACTTAATACCATTTTGCCACAAGGAATCCACGTGCCCAAGTGCACTTACTGGGGAGACTATTAAATGTTGTCTTCAGACAGGAGCTTGCTGTGGGACCCTGGTTGGCCTGGCACTTGCTGTGTAGGCCATAATGGTCTCACATTTGAGGCAATCCTTTCATATTAGCCTTTTAAATGTTGGGATTACCAACCTGTGATACCAGCTTTGACTTTTTTTTTTTTTTTTTTTTTTTTTTTTTTTAAGATTTATTTATCTGGGCCAGGCATGGGGTCAAATGCCTTTAATCCCAGCACTTAGGAGGTGCAGAAACAGCTGACTCTCTGAATATGAGGCTAGCTTAGTCTACATAAATATTGAGAACTGAACCTGGCTCCTCTGCAAGAGCAACAAATGTTTTTAACAGCTGAACCATCTTTTCTCTCCAGCCCTGATTTTAAATTTTTGAAAAAAGATCTCATGTAGCCAAAACTGGCCTCAGTCTCATTACAGAGCTGAGAATGGCCTTGAACTCCTGATCATCCTGTATCTACCTACCAAATGTTTGGATGACAGCCATGCACCACCACACTCAGTTTATGCAGTATTGAGGATTGAACCCAAGGCCTTTTGCATGCCTGGCAAGCATTCTACCATCTTCGCCACATCTCCTGACCCCTGCCTCCTGTTTCTTTCAGACATATCACTATGTGGTCCAGGCAGACTTTAACATTGAGATGATCCTCCTGCCACTGCTTCCACAGTGCTGGGATCATGAGGAATACACCACCACGCCCAGCTTCAGCTGTAAGTCCTGTTTTAGGATGAAGAGCTATAGTGGAACATCCGTGTGAGTGGAGAGATGTGCTCCGAGTTAGAGCTGTGGGAGCAACTCCCCAGTGTTCCACAAGACAGTTTAAAACCACTCAAAGGCAATGATGCTGGTAATGTCAGTACTTGGGAGGTGGAAGCAGGGGAATTGCCATGAGTTCAAGGCCAGCCTACAGTACAGATTTTTAAAAGCTTCTCTCAAACAAAACAACAGCTGGTGCACACCTGCAATGTGGCATTGGAGAAGTGGATAAGAGGGTCAGGAGTTCAAGGCTAGACTTCTCTTCTTGGGAGTTTGAAGTCACCCTGGGATACATACACCAATATCCCAAAAGAGAAAGAAAGAAAAGTACAGACTCATCCCTTCACAAGGTCGTTCCAAATGTTTCAAATCCCAGGAAGGAAAGTGCCATTAGTGCCCACCTCAGGACGCCAGGTGAGGGCCAAGCCTCCAGGCCCTGGCAGGCTGTGGCTAGGAGGGTCCTGCAAGCAGCTTGTGACTGCTTCAGTGTCTTGCACTGCTGCCTGTGTTTCTTCCCTGCACCTCAGAGTTCAGCACAGGTGGCCCTGTTTGTCCCTGAAGGTTCTATATAGGGGAGGCAGTGGCTCTGCAGGATGATGACAATGAGGTGGCCAGGGGGAACCCAGTGCCTTCTGCTGTCCTTACTCTACCTCACACAACTGGTGGAGGGACGAAAGCGTCCTTTTGAGGGTGGAGAGGGACTGGCTACTGGAACACAACTAGATCATGCCCAGAGTCCGTGCTTGCAGCCACAATGCCTATGGCTCCCCACCTCAACGTCTTTCTTGGCAGAGTCTCTATGAATTCCAGCCCCTATGGCTTCAGAGCCTGGATGCCCTTCTCTCAGGGCCTGGCTTACCTGGGAGGTGCAGGCCAGGTAGAAGGAGCAGGGTGCTGCCTGCTTGCCCAAGGTCCAGCCACCAACTGGTCCCACAATGGAGCTTGCCGCATGGCACCCAGTGTCGATGTGGAGGCAGACAGGCAGGAAACCCAAGCTGAGGGAGCATCAATCATTCATGGGTCCGCTCTCCTGGAAACCCTAACCGTGGCCCCATAGGGCTAAGTTGCCAGCCAGGGCCCCCCATTCCAACAAGGTCAGACAATGGAGACCCTCTGCTAGGAGCTCCTCCTGGCCAGGGCAGGCTGTGTCATTTCCATTTCTCTAACAGCATCCAAGGCCACTGGCCTGGCCTCTTTTTTAAAGTTTCATATGCCCTATACCCCAATCAGGATGTTTTGCCTTAGGGGACTCAACCTTTTCTAGTATGCCTCCTCCTGCCTTAGAGGCCTTCACTGGTCTTTTTGGTCACATGAAGTTCAGCTATGGTACACCCTGGAATAAATGCAACAATTTGTCTCCGTTTCACAGATGGGGAAACTGAGACTTAGAATGATGAATTGGCTGCTTCTACTAAGCAAGAAGTAGCTGCGTTTAACTATGAGCTCCCTGAAGCTGCTGTGCCCTGGCACCTTCACTCCTGAGAACAGTTTTCAAGACCCATCGGGGCTGCCGGGCCACCCTGGGGCAGAGGGCAGGGATTAGGCTGGCTGCCTGACTCATTAACCCTAATCCCCCTCACTGTGGATCCCAGGTGATCAACTCAAGTCTGGGGGGGCCATAAGCAGCTTTCTGGGCCCTGAGAAGCAAGGCCACTCCAGGGAGTCCTGTTATCTTCTACATGGCGACAGAGCACAGCACACAGCTGCTTCCTGACCCCCAGAAGATCCCTAAAGGAGTTGTATCTCCCAGGAGTGCTGCTGAGGGCCCCGCCTTGACCAGGAGAAGGAGCAAGAAGGAGAGTTGGCACCCAGGGTCCCAGAAAGCCAGTTCTGGGGAACAGTCCTCTAGCCAGGGCTCTGAGGCCTCAGGAAGCAGCAAGAACTCCCCAAGGACCAAAGTGGGGCAGGGGGAGCCATCCTCAGCACCTGCTGGGCAAGCCTCTCACCGACAGTCCCACCGACACCGTTCTGACCCCCAGCAGGATGCTGCCCAAAAGACTTATGGGCCCCTGCTCAACCGCATGTTTGGAAAGGTCAGGAAGCTGGGGGTGGGGTAAGGGTAATTCTCATTTTTATCCCTTCCTGTTTCTACATGCCAAGGCCTCATGATACCTTGTGCCTCAGATTGGGAACTACAAGAGAGGGTAGAGTTATGGTCTTTTATATCCTAGACCAGAAGAGCCATGTGGGACAAGGCTGGCTTCAGGCCAGCTGGTATAGTAAACAGAGGCTGACCTCACACTAGATATCTAGGGAAACTCATTTGAAGTTCCAAAAGCACGGGGAGAAGGTTGTTCTCTGCTTGTGGGGTCTGTAGGATTTCAACTATCTTTAGCTGCTTTGGTGGGGTCAGCCCTGCCCAGTGCACCTGCAGAGGCTGGAGAAGCTGAGGCAAACCGGGACATACTGGTTTATTCCTTCCTATACAGGATCGTGAACTGGGCCCTGAGGAGTTGGAGGGTGAGTGTCCTTCACTGTTGCCTGGAGGGGGTGTGTGGAAGGCAACCTGGGGCTAGCCTCCTGGCCTGACTTCTGCTAATCCCTACAGAGCTCCAGGCTGCCTTTGAGGAGTTTGACACTGACCAGGATGGCTACATCGGCTACCGGGAGCTAGGTGACTGCATGCGCACGCTGGGCTACATGCCCACAGAGATGGAGCTACTGGAAGTGTCCCAGCACGTGAAGATGCGCAGTCAGTGATGGAGCCCTGCTGGGTGATTGGGTTGGGAACCAGCCCGGTTACCTAGAGGGTGGGTGGGCCATGGTTGTGTTATCTTTATTTTTAGTTGTTATTAGTGGGGAATGGGATGTGTGTGCCACAGTGTGCATTTGATCAGAATACAGCTAGCTGTTGGTAGGAGTGAGTGCTTCCACCATGGGAGTTCCAGGGATCTACTAAACTCAGGTCATTAGGAGTGGTGGCAAGCGCCTTTATCCATGGAGCCATCTGCTGCAGTGGCTTCTTTATTTAGTTTACAATTTGCAAGAGGATAATGGAATTTACCTTGGATGTATATATCCTGGTTTGCTTTCTATTGCCGTGATAAATATCATGACCAAAACAACTTGGAGAGAAAAGGGTTTATTTTGTATTACACTTTATAATCCATCATTGAGGGAAGTCAGGGCAGGAACCTGGAGGCAGGAACCTGGAGGCAGGAGCTGAAATGAAACTAGAAAAATAGGGCTTGCTGGCCTGCTCTCCGGGTTCCTGTTCAGCTGCCTTTCTTCTCCCTTCCCAGGTGTTGTCCCACTCTCAATGGAATGGGCTCCCCTACATCAATCATTCATCAAGGAAAAGCCCCACAGACTTTTCTGTAGGCCAGTCTGATGGAGGCATTTCTTCAGCTGAAGTTCCCTCTTCCCAGATGACCCTAGCTTATGTCAAGCTGACAAAAACAAAACAACACAACAACAAAACTCACAAACAAACAAACAAACAAAAACAAATCCCCAAACCTGAGTAGCAGCACATTCCTTTAATCCTAGCACTGGGGAGGCAGAAGCAGGAGGTTCTCTGTGAGCTCTAGGCCAATCAGGACTAAATAGAGAAACAACACACACAATGAGCATTCAGGGTTTGTCATCTCTTTCCCTCTAAAGTTTTTATTTGCCTATTGGTGTCTTGGGGGCTGCATGACGTGAGTGCTTTGGGGAGGTATTTAGTGCTTCCCACTCAGCTTTATAACCCTGATTTCTAGCAACCATAGCCTTGTTCCATGGAGTAGCTTCTTCCAGGTCCATCCCAGAATGAGAGCAGGAGGGTTGGTAAGCCACCTAAGGTCTCCTAAAGCAACAGGATTTGAACTTGGGGTGCCTGCTCTAAAGCCAGGTCTTTTTTTGGCCCACTGGGCTTCATGGAGATCAGGAGTATCTCTGACACACCCCCCCCCCCCCCCCCCCCAGTATCCAAGAAACCCCTCTATCAGCAAGGAACTAGGTGTGCCTTTGTGGATTCAGAGCTCTGGTGGGAAGACAAAGAGTGTGGCATTGCCATCAAGCAGATTGTGATGTTCTGCCTGGGTCCACAGTGGGCGGCTTTGTGGATTTTGAAGAGTTTGTGGAACTGATAAGTCCAAAGCTGAGGGAGGAGACAGCTCACATGCTGGGTGTGCGGGAGCTGCGAATTGCCTTCCGAGAGGTAAGAAGTACAAGGGTGTAGCAATGCGTGGCAAGCATGGACTACATCCTTATTAGGAAGTCTCAGCCTTCAGGAGGCCCAGAGAGGCAAGACTAGGGTCCAGGGACAGGTAGGGATGGCTTGACTCCCAGTTCAGGTCTTCAAATCAGGGAAACTTCACCATAGGAGGAGATGACATTGGTTTTTGAAGTTGGGGAGGGATAGACAGTAGGTGGGGAGCATCGTTGCCTGGCAAAGGTAGTATCAGGAGTAGAACCAAGAATAGGAGGTAGTTCAGTTGATAAAGGGTATAGCTAGTATACACAAAGCCCTGGCTCATCCCCAGTACAAAAGAACCAGGCATGGTGGCTACACATGTAATCCAGGACTTGGGAGGTGAAGAAGGCAGAAGGTGTTCAAGGCTATGCTGAGTTTGAGGACAGCCTGGCCTGTACGAGACACTGTCTCAACAATACAAACCAATCAACTAAAGCCGAAGATGGCCGGGCATAGTGGTCCACGCTTTTAATCCCAAAACTTGGGAGGCAGAAGCAAGAGAATCTGTGAGTTTGAGGCCAGCCTGTGCAGGATGACATAGTGAGACTCTGTTTTAAATAAAAAAGGAAAGAAAGCAAAGCAAGCAGAGCCACATATGCAGACAATGTGGCATACAAATGCTTGGACTCTCTACCTACAGTTTGACAAGGACAGGGATGGACGGATCACAGTGGCGGAGCTGCGGCAGGCAGCACCAGCTCTGCTGGGGGAACCACTAGAGGGCACTGAACTGGATGAGATGTTGCGAGACATGGACCTCAATGGAGATGGCACCATAGACTTTGACGGTGAGTCACCCTTTCAGACACCTCTCCCATGCCTCTAGCACCTTGAACCTCCTTCAATCCCTGACCTGGATTGGCCTTTCCCTTCCCCTCTTTCTTGCAGAGTTTGTGTTGATGTTATCTACAGGCTGAGGCACCTTCAGGGACAATCTACTGCCCCTGGAGGCCAAGACACCAGCATGAACCAGACTATCCCCCCTCCCCCCATTGTGGGAGAGATTCCCCCAACCCCTCAGGCTGGTTCACCTTTGACCACACCCAACTCCAGGGTCTGCCTGTGCTGTCTTCTCTTCCCACACCCAAGCTGTAGAGGGAAAAAAAAAATTGAAGCTGGTTGCAGTTCTTGCTGGAGAACAAGATTTGAATCTCTAGATCCTGGTGAGGTGGGGAGCTCCCCAGCACTGGCTGCATTCAAATAAACGAGGCATAGTGCACTAGGGGAATTCCTAGGACACGATGACTTGAGAGGGTGGCTACATCACTTCCCACTACTTGTGTGTATAAAGTGTTGTTTTTAAAAAATGAACTTGGGCCTGGTAATGACTTAGTAGGTAAAAGTTTTTGCCACCAAGCCCGAATTAGATCCCTGAAGTTGGTGTGGTGGAAGAAGAGAGCCAACTTCACAAAGTTGTTCTTTGGCAGGCTAATGCCTTTTTCACCCACCCTTACCCAACTTCTGCAATGAATAAATAAATCAGTGAAAAGTGAACTTGAATCTGGGTGTGGTGGTTCATGCTAGTAATCTCTGTATAGGAGGCCTAGGCAAGAGGGGCAAAAGTTTCAACTCCAAAAGAACCTGAGAGGAAGGGCTGATGGCCAGAGAGCTCAATGTTGGGCCTCAGGAGTGAGCCAGCATGGGGGAATTCAGTCCCATACTGAGGTCTGGGTGCCTGGATTCTAACACTCGCAGGGGACAGGGAAGGCATGAGTCACCTACTTACATTCCAACGCCTGAAAAGAAACAGAGAGAAGAGGACTCAAGCATGAAAGAGTGGCAGTGAGGAAGGTGAGGGGTCAGGGCCTTGAGTGGGAAAAGTTTCTGCAGAGACAAAGGTGACACAAAGGGAAGTGAAGGCTCAGGCCTTTCTGCACTTGTCCCTGTGAACTTCATTTAGGGTTAGCCCGGAAGATAACAGATGCAGATTATACCATTCAGTAATCCAAATGAAGAATTCTTATTTAAACTAGGAGAAGGCTGGAGAAGAGAAAGGGAAATAGCTTTTTTTTTTTTGAAACAGAAAAGAGCTCATTGGTTACAATTTTAAATGATGTATACTGGGTCAGAGAATGGAATTAGACTCGAATCTGCTCACTTAAATTTTTTTTTTAGCCATGATGGCACACACTTTAATGCCAGCCCTGTGGAGATAGAGGCAGATAGATCTGAATTTGAAGCCAACCTGGTCTACATAGCAAGTTCTAGGCTAGTCAGGACTACACAGTGAAGCTCTCTTTGTTTTTGCTTTTGTATTTTTTTTTTTTTTTTTTTTTTTTTTGAGACAGGGTATCTCTGTGTAGCCAAGGCTATCCTGGAACTTATTATGGAGACCTGGCTGGCCTTGAATCCAGAGATTCACCTAGCCCTGCCTCCTGAGTGCTGGGATTAAAGGTGTCTACACCTACCTCCTGGTGTGAAACTGTTATTGTTTGTGAGTGTGGATGCCAGCCATGGCACACATGTGGAGGACAGAGGATGATTTGGGGCACTCAACTTCCCCTTTGCTCAGTGGGATTAAGGGTTCGAGTCTAACCTGTAAGTTATGTGTAAGAATTGCATTCATCTAGGGAGCCAGCTTTTTTTTGTTTTTTTGTTTTGCTTTGTTTTTCGAGACAGGGTTTCTCTGTGTAGCCCTGGCTGTCCTGGAACTCACTCTGTAGACCAAGCTGGCCTCAAACTCAGAAATCCGCCTGCCTCTGCCTCCTGAATGCTGGGATTAGAGGTGTGCGCCAACACCGCCCGGCTGCCAGCTTTCTTTTTAGTTAACAGTTCTGTAATTATCCTTTTTCATTCTGTTTGTTCTCATTATGTTTATCCGACTAGAACTGTGTGAACGAATTGCTAATATATATAAACTATGGCCTTGGGTTTTATCTTTTTCACTTTTTGGAGCAGTGGCTCAGTGGTTCTTGCAAAGGACTTTGGTTTAATTTGCACACATGGAGGCTCGATGCTCCTTGGGTCTGAAGATGCCATAGCACACATACAAGGTCAGGAGACAGCCTCAGCTGCTCTTCGCTTTTTGCTTTGGGACAGGCAGTGGCTTTTGCCATCTTAGCACTTCTAACACTGGGCCTGTAAGTTTCTGGGGATTCTCCTGTCTCCATTTCCCATCTCTGTAGGAGTCGGGATGGCAGACATCCAGTACTGTGTCTAGCTTTGTTTGTTCAGGAGAGTCCAACTCGGATCCTCACCGTTGCATAGCAAGCTTCATTTATCCACTGCCTCACCTCCAGCTCCCTCCGTTTTCCACTAATCACTTCCTTTTTCAAGACAGGGTTTCCCTGTGTGGTCTTGACTGTCCTAGAACTCCCTCAATAGTCCAGGCTGGCCTTGAACTCAGAGATCGCCTGCTTCTGCCTCCTGAGTGCTGGGATTAAAGGCGTGCGCCACCACTGCCTGGCTTTTTTTTTTTTTTTTAATCACATTTGTGTAGTTGTGCTCAAGTGTCCTATGGAGTTTGTGTGGAGGTCAGGAAGAACCTGAGGGAGTCTTCTCTTTCCTTCATGTGGGTTCCAGGGACTGAACTCAGGCTGTCAGGCTCCATAGCAAGTGCCTTAATCCTTGAAGCCATCTCACAAGACCGCTATGGTATAGCTATATAGTCCTAGCCTCAGCTACTTGCAGAGTGTCAAGTTACTTAAGGTGCTTTGATTGTAGGTCTGAGTGGGCCAAGAGAGGAGTGGGTCAAAGACTAGGTGTCCACTCATCCAATAAAGGCACAGGACTCTAAGGTGTCCAGCATCCTGTTGTTTCTTTATGGACACTCATGCTTTCCTCTGAAAGAGGGAACAGTCACTCAGCTGGTCTTCTGGTGGCCTACAGAGGGCATTAGCCTGGTTTCCTTTTCTTCTCCTCCCCCTGAGTTTTAGAAGGGGCTTGGGTTGTGTTTTTGACCTTGGTGAGTTGGTCCCTATCTATAAACTGGGGCCTTGAGCTTCTCATCTACAAAATAAAGCTAAGACTTGATTTGAGGGAAGTTCTTAGACAGCTTGTAAGCTCAGATTTCCTTAAAGATTCTGGTTTGTATTTGTTTAAGTTTCAGACATTATTAGAGGCCCTGATTTTCTAAAAATTTGAGATATTTCTAACACTTGGTGGCTCTGAGCGTTTCCTTGTCACTGTGCTGCTTGGCTGAGAAGCCGTGATCCCACATACTTTGCTCCCTGGTTCTCTCAACCTCTGGGTCTAGGAATTAGGGCAGTGGGTGGGTAGAGGGGCACTGCTGTCTTTACATGACCCATATTTAGAGACAGCTAGGACAGCCTAGTGCTACAGAGCCAGGCAGGAACCAGGGTACCAGCCTTTAGGCCCCGTGCCTGCATTACTTCTCAGTGCCCTTGGCTAGGGCTACCAGGACCACTGTTATGGTGTGTATGTTTTGGGGGGTGGGGGACAGCAGTGTTGAATCGCCTCAGGGTTGAAGGCAGAGAGGCTGGGACTACTTTATCCAGCTCTGCCCTGGACATAATGGTGACCTTGGGCACACTTGAGATCATCCAGGTTGTCCTTGCTGCTGTGGGAAGTCAGTGGTCCTCTAGAGCCCCAGGTGAGTCCTTTACTAAGTCTTGTGGAAAGGAGCTGTGGTCATTAGTGTGCTGGGCCAGACCTGGTGGAGCAGAAAAGTGCAACTATCCTTGCTGGAAGTAACTGCCCTTTTATTAGCACAAAATTACACCAACTCAGGAGTCCAGGGCCCAGGAATAAGTTAAGGCACACATCAGGTAAGGGACAATATCCCCAGGCTGGCATGCCCCAAACTTCCTGAGCAAATCCAAAGGGGCCTGGTGGTTATGAGGGTTACAAAGGGCCTCTGCCTTCCAGGTGAAAGGAACAGAGCCCGATGTAGGTTGGAGGAACCCTGTGGACACGTGGAGGTGACCTGAGGCCTTGGATCACTGGAAGCCACTGGCCAGCTGCAGCTCACTTCTCAAAGTAGGGCAGGTAGAAGAACTGGAAGCCCCGGCGGCCCTTGACAGCACAGTAGATGAAGATCACATGGTAGACTGTGGGGGGTGGTGTCTGTCAGTGAAGGTGCCTGGCCCTACCCCACCCAGCCCCGCCCTCACCCTTACCTCCTGGGACTAGGAGCAGGATGCCTGGCACGAAGAAGATGGCGCTGGAGATACCTACAGTAGAAAGAAACTGACAGCTCAGGGACAGGGGTCCCTGGGGATGAAGGCTGCCTGGGAAGGCCTCCCTCTCTCCTGGAAGGTGGCTAATTTGTGCTAGGAGTTGGCAGGTTTGCTGAGGACCAAGGCAGGAAGGACACTCACCTGGAGAGGGGGCGACCTCCAGTCCCACGCCGACCAGGATAAGCACTGCACACATATGGGGTTGTGGAGGGGAAGGACAGGAGGGGTGAGGGCAGGGTCTTCCAGCCAGGCTTCAGCCTGATCCATCTCCCACCTAACTGATATTCCCTGGGCAGAATACCTCCCAGGATGCTCACCAAGCTGTGTTTTCAGGGCAGGGTACTTGGCAGGCCCTGGGAAACAGCTATAAAGAGGGAATTTTTACTGCCATTTGGTATGACCTTTCAGTCACTCGAGAAACACAGTATACCCTCCATATGGCTGGTATTGAGAATTCCACCATAAAAAGCAGATAGGGGCCTGGCATGGTGGCAAGCACCTTGAGTCCTAGCATTCAGGAGGCAGAGACAGGCATATTTCAGTGAGTTTGAGGCCAGCCTGGTTTACATAGCAAGTTCCAGGACAACCAGGGCTATACAGAGACCCTGTATCCTCCACTGCAAAAGGCATATGGGGGACAACAAGATGGCTCAGTAGGTAAGGGAGTTTGCTACAAAGCCCAACTACTTGGGTTCAATTCTTCAGACCCAAATGGTAGAAGCAGAGAACTGACTCTTGCAAGTTACCCTCGGGTCCCATTGAGCTGTGGCATACACACACCCTCCTCTATCCACATACACACAGATGAAGGAATGTGATGGAAGTCTCTGCCCCATGGCCTTTTTTAGTGGACATGAACAAGATCCTGAAAGCTATGATCTGTGTGTGGAAAGAGGTTGGTGTGGGAGCTTGAAACAACTGCCTCAAGCAAGTCCAGGGAGACAGCAACCTCTAGGCCTGGCAGGCATGGCAGGAGTGACAGCATCACAGGCCCTGAGCTAAGCATTACATGCAATGTCTTGATAAACTAAACCATTACTCAATGAGACAAAGAAGCCGCAGATGTGACTGACCATCCAGGCAAAGAGAATTCAGCACAGAGGGAACAGCACAGCCAAGTCTCAGAGTCTTCAGGAGGGAACCTGAAGCTTTCTAAGAGCTTCCAGCACTTCATGAGACTGAACAAGAAGAACCTGGGCTAGAGAAATCTGGGACAGCACACTGTCCCAGGCAGGGGTATGGCCTTTGGTGGAGAGGTCATAGTTGGACTCGGGTGCTGCCAGGGGGCCACTATGGACTTTTGTGTATTTCCTGTTCTACAAAGAGCACCTCAAAAACGGGGTTCACACTCATTCCCTCACCCTAGTTTAGGGCTTCAGGTCCTGTTCTCTTAGAGTAAACATCTTTTTCTTAGAGTAACATTTCCTAGAGCCTTTAGTGGCTTTCTGGCGATCCCAGAGCTTGGCAGTCATGGGATGGGTTTCAATCCCAGGCCATCAGCCTTCCAGCTGCAACCTGAGGAAGGACACTCTCCTGGCTGAGCTTGTGTCCTTACATCCCAAGCTAGGATGCTATCAACACTTCCTTTGCTGGGCTGAGGAGAAGCTAGCAGTAGGTGTCACCAATGCCTGGCCTGAAGTGGCGATAGCAAGTGGCAGCTCTGTCTCCCACACTCAAACACCTAGAGGTGGAGATTAGACTTTTGGCCAGGAGACCTAGATGGCTGTGAGTTCTGACCTTCCTGGAGAAGGAAGGGAAAGGGACCTAGGGAGGCAGCCACAGCTGGCCCTTCTTTACGGCCCCGAGTTGAGTCCAACCTTGGATGCTCTGGGACTTTGCATCTCAGTCCCATAAAGAAAGAAGACAGAAAGATGTGGCTGTGAAATCTGCCTATGCTGGACCTCAGTTTCCCTCATTGAACAATGTGGGCTGGAGAAAGGTCCTGGTCAGATCACAGACCACAGAAGAAGCAAGCCTGATACCTGGACTCGGGGACACTACTAGTATCCTGAGCACCTGGCCTGCCTTCATGAACTGATTCTGGACTTTGCTTCACTCTGTAAGGTGAAATAAATGGACCTGCCAATAGTGGACAGAATAAATGGAAACTTTTTATTCAACACAGAATAAATGGAAACTGTTACTTCTCCATCTTGTGGTAGGTTAAACAGGTTAAATTAAACAAACAAACAACTGTGGGGGGGGGCATAGGCAGCATAAGCCTTTAATCCTAGCTTTTGGGAGGCAGAGGCAGGACCTCTGAGTTTGAGGCCATCCTAGTATACATAGCAACTTCTAGGGCTACACAGAGAAATCCTGCCCTGAAAACCAATAAATAAACTAGTAAATAAGAAAGTAAGCTGGGCATAGAGGCATATAACTGATATGAGAGGTAGGGGCAAAATGATCAAGTGCTCCAGATCATACTTCACTGTCTGGGTTATATGAGACTCTGTCTCAAAAACTCTTAAAAAGGGGGTAAGGCACTGAAGAGCCAGATCAGAGGTTAGGAGCACATATTACTCTTGCAGAGGACCCAGGGTTGGTTCACAGCACCCACACAGTGGCTCCCAACCTTCTACCACTCTGGCTTCAGGGGGTCCAGCTCCCTTTTCTGACTTCCCTGGAGCCTGTTCACACATGTTACATCTGCATACACAAAACAAAACCATAAAATAATAATTTTTAAAAACTTAAAAAAAAAAAAAAAAGGCTGGGTGGTGGTGGTAGACATCTTTAATCCTAGTACTGGAAAGGCAGAGGCAGGCAGACTCTGTGAGTTCCAGACCAGCCTGGTCTAAATAGTGAGTTGCAGGACAGCCAGAGCTACAGAGAGAAACTCCTACCTCCAACAACAACAACAACAAAATAAAACAAACAAAACAAACAGAAAGAAAAACTTCACAAAAATAAAAAAGGAAATAATTTAAAAAGTACTGAACCAGGTTCCACTTTTTCCCTCCCTTTGTGACTCTCTGGCCAGATGATCAGGACTGTGAGGCTAATCCTCTCATAGCCGGGCTTGCTCAGTTCTAACAGGGAGGCCTAGAGTGCTAAGGGGCTTCAGAGCCTGATCGCAGGAGGGTGGGAGGTTAGGCCCTTAGGACACTCACCTAGTCCCAACAGCAGAAGCAGGAAGGAGGCCAGCACCACCCGGCGGTTTTTCTGGATCAGAGGATGTTCGGTCCAGCTGAGTGGCAGGAGAGCAAGATGGAGGTCAAGGAGGTGAAGCAGGTGGAGCCAGGGCTGGCTGGCAGGCAGAAGCAGAGGTGCTTGGAAGCTGAACCCCAAGTGAGGAGGCTCTCACCTGCAGCAGGCATTGTAGGAGCGCTGGGTGGTGCTGCTGATGGTGCTGAAAGACCACTGGGAGCTACGGATAGACATGTGCCCGGAATCCCTGACGGACAGAAGGATGGGGAGGGGGAGGGGGAGATAAAGAAAGGGACAGAGATAAACTCAGGGTATATATAAGAATTGAGGTTAATCCCTGCAGGAGAGAGGGTCCTGAAAGAGGTCAAGGGTAGGGGGTGAGAGTGAATTATAGAATGGTGTTAAGAGGAATGAAAAGGAAAGGTGGGGACTGGGTTAAACTGAGGCTCCCCAGAAGACAAAGCCTGGCAGTGATAAGGTGGAGGCACTGGGGTAAGGTGACCCAGCTGGATAGGAGATCCCATGAGAAAGTAGGGTTAGGGATCCCTATAAGACAGATAAATGCATTTGGTTGGGGACTGGACAGGTTCTTGCAGACAGGAGCCTGGGACAAGGGGCCTGGAATGCAGGGTGGGTCCCCACCTGGTCCTGACCTGGTGCTGACTCCCCCATCAGGCTCTGGAGAGGCCTGGGCTCCATCCTCATCATTTTCCAGGTTCTGTTTCAGAACATAAGGTTCAGAGAGGTTTCAGGTTTTGGGATTTTTCACTCCCCTCTGGGGTGAGGAGAAAAGCAGCCAGACAGCTCCTGCCTGGCATGTGGCAGCTGCTCTTCTGGCTCTCCCTGCCCTCCCAGTGTAACTGGTTTGAGGATTCAGAAACCAAAACCTGGGTAGGAAGTAGGTGGCTGTTGGGGGCTTCAGCACAGAAGCTAGCAGGAGTAGGTGGAGGGCTGCCAGCATGAATCCCAGGAGCAGGTGATCACTCAAATGGGGCTCTTAGGATTTTTCAGGAACCCAACATAGAGACTCTGTATTTCGTGTAGCATAGCAGAGGCCTCTGGTTCCTATGTCCCAAAGAACGATAGGGTTGGGGGAGGCTACATGAGACAGTGATTTATGGTGTGGTTGGGATTAAGAGATGAGCAAACACATCACGTGTGGGGACCTCCACTTTTAGGGTGAGTCTCAAAACAGAGGGGATGCATGTCATGTGGCCTGGAGCTCAAGGGATGCTGCAAGAACTGACATGGTCTGGTTTAGATTGGAAGTACTCCCCAAACTCCAAGGAGTGGTATTGGGGTGTCAGTCTACAGGACAGGTGGGTTCTCCACTGTTGCTGAGGCCTGAGTTCCTTGTCCGGGTTTGCAGCTCTCCACAGCTGCACTGGGACCGAAATCGGAGCTCAGAAGGCAAGGACACAACTCTGGATGAGCAGACACGTCTAGGGAACAGTTTTCCGCTCCACTGGGGTCTCTAGGCAGAGGCTCCGGACTAGAAGCCTAGACTTCTAGAAGTCTCTAGACTGGTCGGGCCCCGCCCTATCCCGGACAAGAGGGTGAGACGAGCAGGGCCGTTCACCTGGTAGCGTAGCCGGGACTGCTTGTCTTCATCAGCCACCTCGAACCGGGCCCGGCGTTCGAAGTGCAGCGGCCCGAAGCGGGCGACCCCGCTGGACTCGGGCCCAGGCCCCGCGTCTTCCAGGGTCAGCTCGAAGGCGTCATCGATGCTAAACTGGGGCCGGGCGGAGCTCATGGCCCCCACCGGCCTAGGTGCCCAGCGCCACCGCCATTTGAGCCCGCCACGGCCCCGCCCACGAAACAGGGCCCGCCCCCACAGGCCCCGCCCCGTCGCCCTGGGAGCGAAGATCTGTCCTCTACAACCGCCCCGCCCTGCACGCGCCTCCTTCCCAGGCCTGAGCTGCAGAGCGCCGAGTTGATTCGGGATGACGTCAGAGTCTCGCGGGTAGCGGGACTCGCGGCGCCACCCAGAGGCTACCTTGGTGAGCGACATCCCCGGCTGCGACCAGGAATGATCTAGGCTTGTGATTGTAAGGGCGGGTATGGTGTCTGTGGGTGTGGGCGGGTATGGGGTTGCTTTCTCTGCCCAGCTGCTCAAACCTCATGAGGTGGCCTGGATTCCAGCCCGCATTCCTGTGCCATCGAAACTCTTGGATCTGTTCCTGCATCCTACTCACCAGTTTCCAACAGAGGGGTGTTTTGGTCATTTTTCAGATGTGGAAACTGAGGCTTAGAGCTTATATTGCCTCCTCCAATTCAGAATCCAGGGGCGACTAAAGTGATTTTTAAAAATTTCTTTCTCGCATTGAGTCTGCATTCTCTTCTTTTTATGTTTTTTTTTTTTTCTTGGAAGATGATCTCGCTATGTAGGTCAAGCTGGCCTTGAATTTCCCATCTTTTTGCCTTAGCTTCTCTAGTACTGTGATTACAGGCATATACCAACCACTATGTTCTCGTTCTCTCTCTCTCTCTCTCTCTCTCTCTCTCTCTCTCTCTCTCTCTCTCTCTCGGGTGTGTGTGTGTGTGTGTGTGTGTGTGTGTGTGTGGAGTAGTGCAGGTTGGTCTCAAACTCAATATGTAGTAGAGAATGACCTTGGATTTTCCACCTTGTACAACCATGCCTGGTTTACTCCAAGATGGCAATTGAACCTGGGGCCTATTGAATCCTGAGCAAGCATTCTTTTATGTGTATGTGTTCCAGGATTTCACTCTGTATCCCAGGCTGGCCTCCAATTTACAATGTTCCTGCCTCATTACCTTTAGCACTGGGTTTATGTCTATGTGTGTGGTGCATTTGTACATGTGAGTACCATCAGACTTCAGGAGGTCTGGAGCCAGATCTATAGGCAGTTGTGCTGGACATTGAACCTAAGTCCTCCACAAGAGCAGTGCTCATTCTTAACCCCTGAACCATTTCTCAAGTCCTTAGTTTTTGACATTACTGCTTTCTCTTTGTTCACTGCTTTCTTTTCAGTGCTCAGTAGTGTTTGGAACTGAGTAGATGCTCAATAAATATTTGTGGCAGAACCGAGTAGGCAGTTTGCCAAAGTGGTACATCTGAGATTTGAACCCACATTTTCCTAGCTCACAGAGTGTCCTCTTCCATGTCCACCCACCCTCTCATTTTATGATCTCCCATAAAGAACTGAGTCAACCCAATTTCTCAGTTTATGGTTAAAGAGGCTTCTCTCTAGTTGTGGTAATTCATTTTTCCCTCCCCCTTTTCCAACTTTCTCCCCTCCCCTTCTCCCAAGACCTAGCCTCACTGTGCTTCAACAGACCCTGCCTGTCCTGTCCCACACATGGCATTGTCTTCTGTGTGGATGTATTTGCAATTTACAAACATGGTGTCCTGTATCAAGTGCATTCTGTTGTTTACATTTTTCCATTTTTGCGCTCAGTGCTAATGTTTTCCACATGCATCTTGTTTGCTGATTCTTCTAGCTGTAGGCGTGGTACCACTCCGGCTTCCAGAACTCACTCAAGCTGAGGTTGGCCTCATGTGCACATCACTACTGTTTCCTATGAATGGTGGGAGGCCTCCTCTTCCAGCAGGTGGATGTCCAGGTCATAGGGAGTTTACCTTGGCGATTTCCTGAATTGTGGCAAGTTGACACCTACCCTGAGGCTTCTGCCTTTCTCTCAGCCCCTGGTGGCATCCAGTTTCCTAAGAGCTGCAAGTTCTGATGAATACAAGGAGTTACTTCTCTCCTTCCTTGTCTTCCTTTTTTGGTTGGTTGGTGAGGGTTTTTTTTTGTTGTTGTTGTTGTTTTTTGTTTTTTTGGTTTTTTGTTTTTGTTTTTTTGAGACAGGGTTTCTCTGTGTAGCCCTGGGTGTCCCGGAACTCACTCTGTAGATCAGGCTGGCCTCAAACTTAGAAATATGCCTGCCTCTGCCTCCCAAGTGCTGGGATTAAAGGCATGCGCCACCATTGCCCGGCTGGTGAGGTCTTTTTGACACTGGCATCTTCCTATGTGGCTCTTACCAGACTGGAAATCACTATGTAGATGATGCTATAGGTCTCCTTCCTCAGGTTAATGATAGGATTAAAGGCTTACCACTATCCATGGTTTCTTCCTTCTTGCCTCCCCTTTTCCTTCCTTCCTCCCCCCTTCCTTCCTCTTCCTTTTGTCTCCTCCCTCCTGCCTTTTCATATTTATTTACTTATTTACTTACTGTGTGTGCACACAAGTCTGTGTGTGTATGCACACGCATGGCACACATGTATGTCAGAGAACGTTTTGTCCACCATGTGGGTTCTGGAGTGTCCAACTCAGATTGTGGGCCTGTGGCAGATGCCTTTACCAGATCCTACCTTCTCTGTTCCCTCTGCCCTTCTTTTTAAAATGTTTATTTGTGTGTATGAGTGTTTTGTCTGCAGGTATGCCAGTGTATTATGTGTTCGTCTGAAACCTATAGAGGTCAGAAGATCCCCTGGAACTGGAGTTAGTTCACAACAGAGTTGTGAGTGGCCATGGGGTTGCTGGGAACCAAACCCCTGTTGTCTGGAAGAGCAACAAGCACTTGACACCACAGAGCCATCTTTCCCCCGTTTTAAGTACTTTTCCCATTGAGTTGACTCACTGAGTAATAAATCTATCTCATGTTATGCCAGTCTTACATTGTTGGGAGAAATCCTACTTGCTCTTTCTTTCTTTGCAGTCTGTCTTTCTCTTCTTGCATTTGTGTGTGTGTGTGTGTGTGTGTGTGTGTGTGTATGAGACAAATCTGTTCTTGGAGTAAAATATGCATAACATTAACTTGCCATCCTCACAGTTTTTCAAACAGTTGTTTACAAAACAGTTGTTCAGTTATGTATTTACAGTATTGTGTGGGCTGGGCGGTGGTGGCACATGCCTTTAATCCCAGCACTTGGGAGGCAGGGGCAGGTGGATTTCTGAGTTTGAGGCCAGCCTGGTCTACAGAGTGAGTTCCAGGACAGCCAGGGCTACACAGAGAAACCCTGTCTCGAAAAAACCAAACCAAACCAAACCAAACCAAACAATATTGTGTGGTCAGTCTGTAGAGCTTTTTAATTTTGTAAAATAGAAACTCAGTCTTTACTTAAAAACAACTTCCCCATTCCCACCACACCATTCTATTTTCTGTCTCTATGGGCTGCTTATGCAGACACTTCAGTGTGATAATACAATATTTTTAAATGTGTGTGTTTGCCTGCATGTATGTATGTACAAGTGTGCCTGGTGCCCACAGAGCCCACAAGAGCATGTCTAGTTGTCTGGAACTGGACTCACAGATGGTTATGAATTGCTCTGTGGGTGTGGAGAATGGAATTTATATCCTTTGAAGAAGTAGTCAGTGCTCTTAACTGCTGAGCCATCACTCCAGGCCATGCAGTATTTTTTCATGACTGATATTTCACTGAGAATACTGATAGGATTATATAGTTTATTCAGTTAGCTTAATTTGTGGGTGTGTATGATAGAAAAAGAACCTGTGACCTCTCCAGTGCCAGACAAATGTTCCAACACTGAGCTACACTCTCAGTCCCTAGCTTAACATTTTATTATTATTGTTGTTGTTGTTATTGTTATTATTGATTTTTCAAGACAGAGTTTCTCTTTCTTGCTGTCCTGGAACTCTCTCTATAGACCAATCTGACCTTGAACTCAGAGATCTGCCTGTCTGTCTCCCAAGTGCTGGGATTAAAGGCGTGCACCACAACCACCTGGATAATACGTTTTTATTTTTATCTATATACATCTCTCATGCTGTGATGTATACTTATCAGCCATAGTGGTCAGCTTTCCTTCTGTTGTACTTTCTGGAACATGAGTACAGCAGATTACTTTTTACTAAAATTTGGTATAGCTTGCCTGTAAGCTCTCTGTGTTGATAGAAAACAAAATCAAGCATATTTCCTCTTCAAAAGTCCTGCCCCTCTCTGAGGACTTCTTGCTGGAAAGTGAAGCAGTCTTAGTATGTGAAGCACTTAGCACCTGGGACTCAGGGGAAAGACAATAATCCTCCTTATTTATGATGAGGGATGAAGACACTGCAGAGGCCCTGAGACTCCCTTACCTTATGAGAGCAGGAAAGTCTCACAGTTGTTTACAGCTAGATTTCCGGGGGGGGGGGGGGGGGGGAGACAGACCAGTTCAACCCCTAAAGTAGCTCTTTCCTATCATTTATTTTTCCTCTAGTATGTAGGGGCACCTATTATGCACAATCACCTATAGATTCACCCAGACCCACAAAGTGTTGAGGTTCCCATGGGGATTCTGACTCTAAGCTCTCATAAGGGGTGGGGGTGGGGATAGCTAAACAATTCCAAGCAAGTAGTTTACCGCTGAGTTACAGCCCAGCCCAGTGTAACATTTTATTATTTTTAAGACAGAGTTTAACATACCCCATGTTGGCCCATGTATAACCAAGGATGACCTTGAATTCCTGATCCTCCTGCTTGCCACCTTCAGAGTACTGGTATTTTAAGTGTGTGCCACCACACCGGGTTTCCTTCCTTTTTTTTTCTGAAGACAAGTGAATCTAGAATCTAGATGTCGTAATTTATGCTAAGCATGCAAAATATAAGAGCCAAAGGGAATACACAAGTGAAGCGGTTCTTTTTGGTTTTCATTTTTCTATCTGGAACGCCGTTAATAGGGCATCTACAACTTAAATGGTGTGGCACACATACTAGAGCTGCAGCCCCAATAAAACCAACTGAGCACAACTGGCACGGGAGGTGCTGGCCGCGTCCCATGGGCCAAGCAAGGCCCCCTGGGCCCAGCAGGTTTAGGCCCCGCCCCCATCATTACGAACCAATCACGGCTCTTTTCTTCATTCCCTCCCTGTTAAGCTTCTGCCCTCAGTCAAAATGGCGCTTGCTCAGAAGCTGCCGAGGCGCTAGGAGTTGCCGAAACAGGTCCGGAAGCTACCGAGCGAGTCCGGAAGTTGCCGAAAGAGAGCAGCGGGGAAGGAGGATGGCGGATCTCATCGCAAGACTTCGAGAGGACGGAATCCAAAAGCGTGTAATACAGGAGGGCCGAGGAGAGTTGCCGGACTTTCAGGATGGCACTAAGGTTTGTGTCCATCCTCTCCCCCACTTCCCTAGCTTCTCTTGTAAAGTGCGGTGCGCATGCGAGGCGGGAGGAGGCCGTAGGTGAGAGGTTGCGCATGCCCAGAGAGCAGCTGCCAGTCACCGTACCTCTCACATGCCGAGCTCGACGCTGATTGGTTTGGATTTGTGTGCGAGTAAATTCAGATATGTCTACTCCGCCCCTTGGCTTTGCTTTAGGACTGCATTGGACAGGGGTGGGTGTCAGTCATCTCAAAATGGTTTTGATGTGGGTGTGACCTCGGTGCTGATACCTGTACCTGAAGGTTCAAAGCTCATGCAGTTTTATGAGTAAAGAACCTTCTGAAACCGTCTAGGACAGCCCTCATTGTTTACATAGGGAAACTGAGGTCCTGGAACTAAAAAACAGAGTCCCAGAGAGCTGGTTTTCCAGACTGAATTCCTACATCAGCTTTCTGATAGATAGATAGTAGCATTGCTTTTATATCTGGGCACCAAGTTCAGGTGCTCCTTCCCTAAGACACTCCATATATCTAGGTTTCCTTGCCCTTTTGCTGTAGATCTCCAGTCACCGTTGTGAGCTGGTATCAGTGAAGCCAAAAGCAAGAATTCTGTGAATGAATGTGTGCCCACTGGCCAGTGTTGTTAAGCCAGCAGGCAGAGAGTCTAGCCTGATATGGTGAGGGGTGAAATGTTGAGAGCAGAGAGCAGGCATGTGGTGGTAGTAATTAGCTGTGCTTGAAAAAGTGATCTCCAAGCTGGGCCCAGTGGTGCAGGCCTACAGTCTCAACCACTGGTGAAGCTGAGGCAGCAGGATGGAAAGTTAAAGAGCAGCCTGGGCTACAGCATGAGTTCAAGGCCAGCTGAGGACACTTAATGAGACCCTGTTTTAAAAATCAGAGAGATGGAGATAGAGAACAGGCTTTGGAAGAAGCCTGGCAAGAGGGGTTCTAGATGGAACAGCCTAGGATAAAATAATACAAGGATAGAGAAGTCTGTGAGCAGGGGCACCCAGTAAATAGGAGCAGGCAGGATTACACAATCAGTGGGAGTCAGGAGTGGGGTCTGTCCTCTGCTGGTGAGGTACTCAGTAGATAGAGGTGCTTGCTGCCAAAACTGATGACCTGATTTAGATCCCCAGGAGTTAAATGGTAGAAGGAGAGAAGTAACTTCTGCAAGTTGTTCTCTGATCTCATACAAGCACTATGTCACATGTGAGCCCCCAGATACATAAATAAATGTAATTTAAAAATATCACCAGCGTTAAGGATGGGGCTTAGTGGTAGAGTCTAGGATGTAGAGGCCTTGGAATTTCAAGCAGAAAAATAAAAGAAAAAGCCCAGCTACCAGTGAGTTCTGTGGTGTATGTTCATAGGTTTATCTCCCACAATGCTAGACAGATATTGTTGATTCAGTTTTACTGATGTGGAAACTGACTTCAGAGAGGCAGCACAGCCATGTAGCAGTTAAGAGTGTGGGTTCAGCTAACCATATCCTGTTGAGATTTCCGTTTCAAGCTCTCTTCCGTCTGCCCTCACTCTAACATGATCTTATCTAGAATCAACCTTTTGAAACGACTCCACACCCAAATCACTCCCAAATGTGGATGTCTGCCTCTCCTCACTTCTGCCCCTGATGGTGGAATAGCACCCCAGTATTCTTGTTTACCTGTTTGTTTGGCTGGTTGGCTGGTGTTTTGAGACAAAGTTTCTTTGTAGCCCTGGCTGTTATAGAACTCACTCTATAGACCACGATGGCCTTGAACTCAAAAGATATACCTGTCTTTGCCTCATGGATGCTGAGATTAAAGATGTGAGCCACCATGCCCAGCTATGACCATACAGTCTGAATCTCTTCCATCTGTGCTGTCTCCAGTCCAGGCAGAGTTGCCTGGGTCATACAGAATGTGTCCATCTTCCCCCACCCCCTTCCCTGTCCCTTTAAAAGTGACCGCAGCAATAAGAACCTAAGTTGGACTATGTCCCACTTCTGCCAGGAGCCACCCAGTGGCTGTCATTTCAGAGTAAAAACTCAGGTCTTCAACATACTCTATATGCCCTGTGGAGAACATCCCTGCTCATCGCTGGGACTCCATGCAGTCTGCACTCCTTGTTCACACTGTGACTCTGGCCTTGCTGATTTGAACACCCCACACGTTGACCCACTGTGTACTTTTGTACCTGTTGTTTCTTTGGCCTAGAAACTTACTACCTGAGTCCTTGCCTGACTCACTCTTTTCTTTATTCTTTATTCCTATCTCTGCTTAAAATTTGCCTCCTTGGAGAAACCTCTGCTCTACTTCTGTTATTTTTTTTTTCTCAAAATGCAGAAAAAAAAAAAAAAAGCAATATGACTTTCCTCTAACATAGCATATGGTTTTGTCTGGCTCTCCTTCCTATATTCTAGAAAGACCATGGGAGCTCCTCAGTGGCTCTGTGGCTTCTGTGTGGTTTACTGCTATATTTTTTGTGTCTTACACAGGGTAGGCGTATAGTAGGAGCTCAGTAGATCTATGTTGAAAGCATGATTGGAAACAGGCTCTGTCTCAGCCTTGTCCTCCAGGAGCCATGGGCCTCTTACTTCCTTGTCTGTTACATAGCTCTCACTGAGATGGTGGGATAAAGCCAGGTGCAGGGCTAGCTGGTGGTCCCAGGAGAGCATCATCCCTTGTCTTTAGAAGTAGGGCTGTAGTTGAGCTGGGGCTTTAGTGAGGCTTTATACCTTCACCTGATAGCCTATGTGGTTTCACAGGCCACGTTCCACTTTCGGACGCTGCACAGTGACAATGAAAGCTCCATTATAGATGACAGCCGAACACGAGGCAAGCCCATGGAGCTCATCATTGGCAAGAAGTTCAAGTTGCCTGTGTGGGAGATCATTGTGTGCACCATGCGTGAGGGGGAGATTGCCCAGTTCCTCTGTGATGTCAAGGTAACAGTTCTGGGGTCCGTGGCATTTGTCTAGCCATGCTCTATGTCCTATCCCCAGGGACCCTGCCCTGGCTTAGCCACTGACTTTGTCCAAATAAAGATGAAAGGTGGTGGTGATGCCTTTAGTCTTAGCACTCTCTCCAAACTACCACCAGGCTCCTGGTTTACATCCTAACCTCTATTCTTTTTCCTGTCTATAATCCAGACTCCAGCCAGGGACTCATTTTTAACTGCAACTGGCCCATAGGACCCATTACTTCATACTTCTATGGCTCTTGGTCACTGTTAGGGTGGGGCATATGTGGCTGCTCACATGTCCCTTTGGAGTCTGGTCCCTGCTCATGTCTTCTCCTATACAGCAAACCCCTTGCCCTTCCTTCTCACTCATTTCCTACAGCCTGCCCCTTCTTCATTCTTCAAAGCCAATTCGTGCTTATCACCACTGGGAAGTCCCCCTGGCTGCTAAGGGTTTTCTTGAACCCCTCTTCTGGGTTCTTTTGCCTTTATGCCCTGTGTTAAGATCTGGCCTTCTGTCTAGTTGTACCCACACATGGTGGGAACTGGCTTTTTCTTACCTCTTGCTTCCAAATGGAGCCAACCCAGAGCCCTTTGTCCAAAACCATCTGCATGTGGATGCCTGCAGGCATCTCTGTGTGCAGAGAGCAGGGGGCAGTGGGGAGTCTGTTATGTGAGTTCCTCCATCCCTACATCTTTTCTAAGGTTAAGTCTTCTGTTTCTATCCTCCCAGTGTTTTGTTTGTCCTGGTACCGAGGACTGAACCCAGGGCATTGCACATGCTGGGGAGATAGCATACCTCTGAGCTATATACTGAGCCCTACTCTTTAGAAACAGTTGTTGGGTGTGTGCGCACGTGTGCGAGCATGCATGCATGGGTACTCTAGACTGGCTACTGAGCTCCTCCCAGCTGGAGTTACAAGCACAGTGGGTCAGTCACACTCAGCTTTGACATGGGTGCTGTGAATCTAAACTCAGGTCACTTTACCCTTTGAGCCATCTCCCCAAGCCTCTGATTTTTGCTTTTTTTTGTTTTTTGGATCTCTGCACTGCCCAAGATGCTCTTGAATTCCCAGACTCAAATGGTCCTCCAGCCTCAGCTTCCTGAGGAGTAATAGTTGCACCAATGCACCAGGCAGCTCCCCTGGGAATTGTTTTTTGTTGTTGTTGTTTGTTTGTATTGTTTTTAGAAACAGGGTTTCTCTGTGTAGTCCTAGATGTTCTGGAACTCACTCTGTAGACCAAACTGGCCTCAAACTCAGGGCTCAGGGCTTCATCTACCAAGGTGTACATCACCATGCCCAGTTTCCCTGGGGATTTGAAGTTGTGCCCTGTGCCCAGCTCTGAGATGGGCCTTGACATGGATAGAAGGATAGTGGAGCAGGAGAAGGGAGAGGTGGTGCTGGGCACAGGATGTGGTAAAGAACTTGGTTTGTGGGACTCATCCCTAAGGAGAGATGGGGGGGGGGGAGAGAGGAGAGACCAATACCGGATCCAGATGGACAGGACACGGAAGCGAATTGTTGGTCTGTTTGTGAGTTAGGCAGGTGCTGGATTTGATAGCCAGAGATCATGGCAAAGCTGAAGGCTTTACTGTGAAGGTAGAAAGGCATCAGAGGAAGCCAGGCAGTGGTGATTCAGGAGGCAGAGGTAGGCAGATCTCTGAGTTTGAGGCCAGCCTTGTCTAAAGAGTGAGTTCTAGGACAGCCAGGGATACTTGAAGAAACTCTGTTCCAAACCCCCACCACTACCCCAAAGAAGAAAGAAAAAACAAACCAAAAAACCCCCAAAAAACAAAACAAACAAACAAAAAAAAAAAAAAAAAAAAAAAAGAGAGAAAGAAAGAAAGGAAGAAAGAAAGAAACTAGAGGGAGAAAAGCCTCCTGGTCTCCCTTGTATGAATGGTGATGTTGAGACTCTCTTGTGCCCAGTGAGTACCTGCACACATTGACGGCGCCTCTGCTGCCTTCCTGCAGCACGTAGTCCTGTATCCTCTGGTGGCCAAGAGCCTCCGCAACATCGCTGAGGGCAAGGACCCTCTGGAGGGTCAGCGGCACTGCTGTGGGATTGCTCAGATGCATGAGCACAGCTCCCTGGGTCATGCAGATCTGGACGCCCTGCAGCAGAACCCTCAGCCTCTCATCTTCCACATCGAGATGCTGAAGGTAAGACCCCCCTTTGTCTCAGAGGGGACACTAGCCCTACTACCTCCCCGCTATACCCCGCTGTTCAGGGTTGGTCTGTGGAAAGGGGCAAGGATAGGGAAACTGTGGAAGCTCCTAGGGCCCCACCCTTCTCAGCCTCACTGATCACCTCTTTGGGGAGGACTGCCCACCCACCTTGAGTCTTCTGTCCTTTGTGAGCCCATCTTTTCCTCCATAGTTGGCCAGCTGGCCGGCTGGCCGTGCTTTAAAGGCACTAGGGGTTTAGGTGGTTCCTCTTGTCCTTATAGGTTACTTTCCATGGAACATAAGCTCTGCCATGGGTGTTTGCCAGCATCTTCACTGTTATGTGAGGTACTTAGTACTCGGTATGCCCAGGCACGTAGGGACTGATGAGTACGTGCTAAGAGACCAGCGGTCAGGTGACATGGTTTTCAGCATCTAATGTCAGAGGCCCAGGCAGCCTTGCGCTGGTCAGGTTTGCTGCAGAGGACTCCAAGGTGCCCCATGGGCTCTGCTTTGAATTGGTTCCTGCCTTGGCAGGTGGAGAGCCCTGGCACCTATCAGCAGGACCCATGGGCAATGACAGATGAGGAGAAAGCAAAGGCAGTACCACTCATCCACCAAGAGGGCAACCGGTTATACCGCGAGGGGCAGGTGAAAGAGGCCGCTGCCAAGTACTACGATGCCATTGCCTGCCTCAAGAACCTGCAGATGAAGGTATATCAGAGGCTGCAGTGGGGAGGGGACACAGAGGAAGCCTGGCTGGGGCTGGGGCTCAGCCTCTCCACTTTCCTTGCCCCCACACACCCCAGGAGCAGCCTGGATCACCTGACTGGATCCAGCTGGACTTGCAGATCACACCGCTGCTGCTCAACTACTGCCAGTGCAAGCTGGTGGCTCAGGAGTACTATGAAGTGCTGGATCACTGCTCTTCCATCCTCAACAAGTATGATGGTGAGCACCAGGCCCCTGGCAGTCCAGACTGCCTCTTCCCACCCAGCGCTATGGCCACTTGGCCCTCGCCCTTAGCTTTGACATCTCTCCCTTCAGAGCTCCCCACAAGAGCCTGACCAGAGCATCCATGCCAGCATGGAAGGGTTGTGTCCAGGAAGTATGAGCGGTACAATGTGACAGGATGCCACTGGTGCGCTGTTCAGAGAGTAGCTCAGCTCTCCCCCCATGGTGCGCCCAGGAGCCAGAAGACAGGCTGGCCAGTCTCCTCTCAGGCCTCCTGCATGCCTTCTGCTTTCTGGTGTCCCTACAGACAATGTCAAGGCTTACTTCAAGCGGGGCAAGGCCCATGCTGCTGTGTGGAATGCCCAGGAGGCCCAGGCTGACTTTGCCAAGGTATTGGAGCTCGACCCTGCCCTGGCGCCTGTGGTAAGCCGAGAGCTGCGGGCCCTGGAGACACGAATCCGGCAGAAGGATGAGGAGGACAAAGCCCGCTTCCGGGGCATCTTTTCCCACTGACAAGGCCCCAGTTCTGCCATGCTTTGCCATGCCATTCCCTGCCCTGCCAAGCCCACTGCTGCCACCACCTGTCAACCCCCCACTGCCACCTTGTGCTTCTGTGTATATAAAGGCCTTATTTATCTCTCTGGCTTTGTGGAGCTAATCCATCCCGAAGGCTGGTCATCACTGGCTAGGTGCTTGGTAGTCAGTGGGAGGGAAGAGATCAGGTTCTTACCCTCATCCCCTAATGGTTTGTGCTAAAATCTCTGGGAATTTCTTTCTGGCCAATACCAGCCTCAGGAGCCTCTATCTAGTATTTTGTTTTTTGTTTTTCGAGACAGGGTTTCTCTGTGTAGCCCTGGCTGTCCTGGAACTCACTCTGTAGACCAGGCTGGTCTCAAACTCAGAAATCCACCTGCCTCTGCCTCCCAAGTGCTGGGATTAAAGGCGTGCGCCACCACTGCCCTGAGACCTCTAGTATTAAGTGGTAGAGAAAGCTTGGCCACGCTGGCCGCTCTGTCAGCCTCAGGGCACAAAGTCCCTGGCTTTCAGTTTTGGAGACAGAAGTTTCCTTAGGGGCAGAGGTGAGGAGAGCTGCAGAGTAAGACACCACTCAAAAAAAAAAAAAAGAAACCAACAAAACAAAACAAACAACCAAACACTGTCTGAAGTTGGGAACAGGAAAAGGACTAGGCAAACTAGCTAGGAAATGCCCCAGGGAAGCGCAGCCAGGGCCCTTGGGGAAAGTGAAAGTGAAGGGGCTCTGGCCTGGCCCTACTCTGTGACCCTGAGCAGGTCCGGGCCCTTTTCAGCACCTCAGTGTTCCAGACAGGAAGGGCCTTGGTACAGTGCAGTTGTTTATTTTTATAGATTCACACACTGGAAAAACTGCTGGGCCCTAGCCCATTCTCTCCTTCCTCCCCTGGGGGCTAGGTCCCCCAACCCCCACAAAGGGAAGTAATACTGAGGAGGAGTCACACAGGGTGTGGGGTAGGGCAGGGGCCAAAGGTCTAGGCCCCAGCCTCCCAGTCACTGAGGCCCCTTGAGTATCAATAAATAACCCAGGTCCAGCTGCGGTTCGCTCACTCTTCACTGTCCAGCTTGAGGCTGATGCTTCGAGTCTTGCCCCTGGCCAGGGTGGTGGGAGGTGTTCCTGGACCCTCACGGTCCACCTGGCTGGGGCCTCTGGACCGAAGCAGCTGGCTCTGCTTACGGAGGAAGTCCACAGGGGCAGCCACAGAGTAGCTGCTTTTGGCCAGAGCAGCTCTTGGAGGTCCTGAGGGGGCATGGGAGTGGGAACCTGCCTCCAGCTGGCCCAAGTGGGCCACATAGCCATCTGACAGGAACTGTGGGCAGAAGGAGGCAAGGATGAGGGGATTACCAGCCTCCCCTGAGGCTCCTGCACAGAGTAGATAAAGCAAGTGATACTGGCAAGTGGCGGCCTGGCTCAGCCTGATCAGGAAGCCTTTCTCCCACTACGTACTATCCCCTGACTGTGAGCCAGGCATCTTGGCTCTACTCCCAGTTTGCCTCTCTCTAGACCTGACTCATCCTCAGGCTGGCATCTTGGGGAAATAACAGCATTTAGCATTTAGCAAGCTGAGGCCTAGCCCTGAGCCTTTGACCTACAGTGAAGATCAGACCTTTGTTATAAGCTAATGAGTACAGATAGTGCTAGCATCATTCACTACCCACGGAACAAGCTCAGAAAGGTCAAAGCACCTGCCCAAGGCCATGGAAGATGATCTGTATCTGAGACCTTGAACAGTCACCACCTCTGTGGTCACTTCTAGTCTGTACGCAGCAAGTATAGCCTATTGCCCCTGTCCCAGGAAGAATTAGTAGTTCCTGGGGCCGCAGTTGCCTTACTTACATCTGCCCTCTCCTGCAGGACTCAATTCGTGGGTGGTCCCCAGCCTTCCCTTGGGTCTTACCTGACACTGTGCCTGCAGTTTACGTACAGCACGGCCGACAATGTAGGTCTGGCTTGGAGAGAGCCCCAGTGCTGCGTACACTGCAACATCTTTTGGTGACCCATATCCAGCCACGATGTTCAGTTCTACCTGTGTTGAAAAGCTGGTCAGCAGCCCTGTGGGTTGAGCCATAGGGCATGCATGCATCTCCCAGTTGCTGTTTCAGGGGTGCTGCTATGTGTGAAGAAATGGGGGCAAGGTCCTAGTCACCATAGCTCAATCTCCCCTGTGGGCCCTCAGGAGGGTGGGACCACAGAGGCCTCTTTAGGTCCACATTGGTGGGAGTGGGAACTGTCAGGTGGAATGGGGGGAGGGCAGGCCAGGACCATTCTCAGCCACAGTACCTCTTGCACCAGGCTCTGCAGAAACATAGCTTTCTGCCGAAGTGGGTCATGGGTGAGGCCATCACAGAAGGAGACAACACCATGGGGGAAGTTGTGTTGCGACAGCCAGGCCACTACACGGTGCTTTTGCATGTCAGGCCGGCCAGTTACGTACACAATCAAGTAGCCTGAGTCCTGCCAGTGCCTGTGAGACAGAGGCTTGTCAGCTGCAGTCCAGAGTGACGACCAGTCACTGTGGCCCGCGGGGCTGGGGCTCCTACCTGACCACGTCCACTGCGCCAGCGCGCACCTTGGGGTCGCTGCCCATGATGGACACACTGGCAGTGAAAGAGCCGTCGATGCTGAAGACCACAGCTTCTGTGCCTCGGGACACCACAGTCAGACAGCACTCGGCATAGGTATGGTCTCCCCTATGGCCCATGGGAGCATGGCGTGAGTGGACAGGGTGAGGCTGGCAGTGCCCGGCCCCACAAGAGCCCAAATGCCTGCTGCTTACCTGACCACCATGCGCACAGGGTAGACACCAATGCCCAGTGCACGCTCTGAGGGCACTGGGAAGGTGAGACGGCCTGAGCTGTTGGTGACCTCTGTACCAAAGTGGATCCACTTGCCTGACAGTGGCTGTGTCATGACATAGATATCCACCTGGAAGGGTTGGGAAGGGCTATGGGGACCACGCCTGTGCACCATTTGACAGACAGCTGAGAGCAGAGGCAGGGAGGAATTTCAAGTTGTGATCTACAGATCGACAGCTGTTAGGGCGGGGTAGGAAACACCAGGAGCATGGGCATCTGGGCCTGACCTTCTCTCCAGTGAGTGTGACCACATCCAATGGTCCATACATGAAGCGGCCATTCAGCACTTGGGGACGGCCCTCACATACCACGGTGTCACTTGCCCGATGGTTGGAAGTGACATTCTGGTGGGAAAGACAGGGTGAGCTGGGACTGGAAAGAATGCATATGAAGGGAGAAAGAGTTGGTGTAGGGTTGGATTCAGGACCACTCTGAGGGTGGAGCATGAAGGAGGTAGGGCTGCCGTGGGAGACCACGGAGGCTAAGCATGTGAACATCTGTGGACCCACATGAAGTATGTAGGCAGGAAGCTTTCTAGCAGTCAGAGCTAGACAGGATGCAGAGGACGTCAGGTGAGGTGAGTGAGGATCCAGACTGACTAACAACCAGGGCTCAGGAGAAGTGGGCAGAGGAACCTGAGGTTTCCAGGGGCAGAGCCAAGGCAAGGCAGATATGAGGCAGGACCCCGAGGATGCAGGGGACATGCTCAAGCTGGCTCCTGGCAGCCAGACACATACCCGGATCTTGACTTGCGTGCGTTTGCGCTGCCACTTCTCCCTGGGGAAGGCAGGGCTGTAGATGGATGGCTCCTCACACTCTGTGAACTGTGGCCGCTCCTTCTCAATGACCTGCTCAGGATACCAGGCAGGAAACAATAGCCCTCTTCCATAGTCCTGGGCTTCCCAGTTTCCGGCCCACATCCCTGGCTTCACTCACCTGGCGCAGAATGAAGGCCACCACATCTGCTGACTCCCAGTAGCTGGCGTGGAAGAGGTGGGGCAGCGTGACCGTGGGGAAGGCAGTGAGAGCCTCCGGGCAGTACAGTGAATAGTCGATCCGCTTGTTTCCCCACCAGCGTTCCAGGACTACACAGCCATGGTGGGCAGTGAGTCAGGGTGGCCTGCTGCCCACTGCCCATCTACCTGGTCTAAGGGGGTTCTTCCCTCCCTCCTTTCCATCTACCTAGGACATGTGTGTACTTTATGAAGTGATATTCTTCCAGGCAGGCTGATAGTGCAGGCCAGTGCTGGCTGACTTACTCTTAACCACCTCGCTGGTGGTACTGGGGGCTGCTGGCTGGGCTGCTGGCTCAGTGCCCAATTCATTGCCCTTCCAGAAGGCACCACTGGCTGAGGTGGGCGTGGAGGGCACCATCATCTCCAGTTCTTCCAGGAAGAGGCTCGAATGGGTCTGCAAAGTGTCAGCTGGGGGAAGAGGACCAACCTAAGAACCAGGCTGCCCCCATGTCTCTTCTTCCTGAGGTCCCAGCATAACTCAGCTCCTGGGCCTCTACTATCTGCCCTTATAGTCTCTCTAGTTGGCTGAAGCTGAAGATTTTCAGAGGAGAGACAGCATTGTCTCTGGTTGTATGGAGCAGTCAATAACATTGCTACCAGCATGTCTGCTACCCCCAAACATACATGCTCCCCTCTAGTGCATGCAATCAAGTGCATGCAGTCTTACACATGTGCACATTGACATGCCAGTGCCCCTCTAGATTAGTCACTGGTTCCTACTTGACACAGGTCAAAAGGTCCTAGGGACCCTGACTGCCTATGGGAGAAAGGGAATGATCCTTGTACCTAGGAGGGGACATGAGAAGTTATCTATGATTTGGGGGGCTACTTGCTGTCTTTTACTGTCTCCTCTCCCCTTAATTTTGGCTGGGGCAGTGGAGTTGTACCCAGCAGCAGGGATGAGCCATCTCCTAGGGGAAACTTCTGGTAACGAGGTACAGCCAGTGGGGCGATGGCCTGGAACTTGGGGGCCAGCAGAGGTTCCAGGCGGGAGGCACAGGGGTCAGCGGCATGGAAGAGATTGTAGATCTGCTCGCAGGCTGGACGCATCTGAGCCACTGTGTACCCATCAGAGAGAGAAGGGGGAAGTTTTTTTTTGTTGTTTGTTTGTTTGTAGACAAGGTCTCTCTCTATAGTCCTGGCTGTCCTAGAACTCATTATATAGACCAGACTGGCCTTAAACTCAAGAGATAAGCCTGCCTCTGCCTCCCAGGTGCTGGGATTAAAGGTGTGCACCACCACTGCCTGGCATGCAGGCCCTTTCTAAAAAAAAAAAAGGTCTTAAATTTCCTTTTAGATTTATTTTATGTGTATGAGTGTTTTGCCTGCATGTATGTATGTATGTGTACCATGTATATGCCTGCTGCCCATGAAGGTCATAAAGGGGTGTCAGATGCTCTGCAACTGACTTACAGATGGTTGTGAACTACCATGTGGGTGCTAGGAATTGAACTCAGGTCCTCTGCAAGAGCAACAAGTGCGTTTAACCACTGAACCAACTTTCTAGACTTGGGGGCCCCTTCTTAAATAGAATGCTCCCCTCACCCCACAAGAAGTTCCTCCTGACCTACTTTGGGACCTAGCCTTGGCAGATCCTTTCTGGGCCTTCCATCTCTTCCTCTCTAACCAGGCCATTACTTCACAGTGAGGAAGAACAGTAAGAATTCCCTTGTCTCAGGTGAGCCAGCAAGGCTAGCAGAGATGGAGAAGGAACAAACAAGCAGATGAGGAGCACCCCTTTTACCCCAAAGGCTCACCCTCCAAGGCGGGCATCACGGTTTTGCGTAGAGCCAGCACCAGGCCCAGTGGGGAGCCAAAGAGGAAGAAGCCTGAGACCTTGAAGTCCAGGCGAGCAGCGTTAGTGGGGCCGTCAGGAGCCTCAGAACTGGCAGGTGGACAGGAGGCTGTGCTTGCACGACGGGGCTCCCCAGAGGAAGTGGCTGTGGAGGCTACCTGCAGGCTGTAGGGGAAGGAGAAACTCAATGCTATTGCCTCTGAGGTCTAACCTATGCTTAGGCAGGGGTTATTGGGCAGAGATATCACCTGTTCTGAGAGCCATCAGGATCAGGATTGGCCATGTCACTGGATGTACGCTGAGCAGGTAGGGCTGAGGGTTCTGGGCTAGCACGACCCAGTACCTCCACCCCATCTGCTAGCGGGTCCCGTACTGGACCAACTTCTGGGGAGAGCATCTCATTGTTCTAGAAAGAACAATGACAGAAGAATCCTTAGGCCTGAGACTATCTGATTCTTAACTTGGAAGTGAGGATACAGGCTTGGGATTGGATAAGGCAGAGTCCCATAGGAGACTCAACTTTGCAGCTAGGGCCCTGCCCACATGCAGAGAGGCCATATTCCAGGGGAGCAGAGACCTAGAGATGGAGACAACCCCCCTCCTGAGGAGGCTGGGTTTGGCCACACTGACCATGCTCCCACGGCGGCTGCTGCCCCGACTCCCCGCGCCTGCACTGGCACTGTGGCAGAGCGCATCAAAGCCCAGGATGCCACCAACACCATCTCCGATCAGCACCACCTGAGTGAGAAAGCGGCACAACTGAGAGGCCTTGTCACCAACCTAGATGGGACCACAGCTGCATGGGTACTGGATGCTTCCTGGGAACATGTCTAACCCCTGACCTGCCCGCAGAAACCTGTGCCCTCCGATGAGCGCAGGAAGGCTGCATAGGCCTGGTTGGTGCGAGCGATGACAGTGGCCACGGCACCCTGGTAGCGAGAGGATGAGGTGGCCAGCAGCGGCAGAGCAGCCAGTGGAATGTGGTCCTGGGAGCGGGACAGGCTATCCCCATCGTGGCTGTAGGGGCTCAGGCTGTAGGAGGAGAAAATGTGGTTTATATTTCATCTTAGTCTTCTTTCTTTCTTTCTTTCTTTCTTTCTTTCTTTCTTTCTTTCTTTCTTTCTTTCTTTCTTTCTTTCTTTTTAAAGATTTATTTATATGAGTACACTCTAGCTGTCTTTAGACACCCCAGAGGAGGGCATCAGATCCCATTACAGATGGTTGTGAACCACCATGTGGTTGCTGGGAATTGAACTCAGGAGCTCTGGAAGAGCAGTCAGTGCTCTTAACCGCTGAGCCATCTCTCCAGCCTATGGGCCTTCAGTTTAACTAACACTGCCACCAACTCCCCTGGGCCTGTTAGCAAGTGTCCTTTGTGGGGTGTCAGACCTGAGAGGCATTGAGGTGGAACCATTAATCGGGTCTCTTCAGATCCAGGCATGATGGTGCACCCCATGATCCTAGCACTCTGAAGCAGTGGTTCTCAACCTTCCTAATGCTGTGACCCTTTTTTTTTCTTTTGTTTTTGTGAGACAGGGTTTCTCTGTGTAGCCCTGGCTGTCCTGGAACTCACTCTATAGACCAGCTGGCCTCAAACTCAGAAATCTGCCTGCCTCTGCCTCCCAAGTGCGCCACCACCGCCTGGCACGCTGTGACCCTTTAATACAGTTCCTCATGTTGTGGTGACCCCACAACCATAAAGTTACTTTTGTTGCTGCTTCATAACTGCAATTTTGTTACTGTTCTGAGTTGTGATGTAAACATCAGTGTTTCCCAGTGGTCTTTGGGGATCGAGGCCCACAGGTTGAGAACCACTTACTCTGGAGGTTGAGCTCTAAGGATTCCCACAAATTGAGGCCAATTTCTTTTTCTTTTTTCTTTTTCTTTTTTCTTTTTCTTTTCTTTCTTTCTTTTTTTTTTTTTTTTTTTTTTTTTTTTTTTTTTTTTTTGGTTTTTCGAGACAGGGTTTCTCTGTGTAGTCCTGGCTGTCCTGGAACTCACTCTGTAGATCAGGCTGGCCTCGAACTCAGAAATCCTCCTGCCTCTGCCTCCCAAGTGCTGGGATTAAAGGCGTGCGCCACCACCGCCCGGCTGAGGCCAATTTCAACTATGAATTCCATGTCAACCTGGGCTAAAGTGAGACCATGTCTCAAAAAAGCAAAGTCAGAGGCTACAGCAACGGCTCAGCAGTTGAGAGTACTGGCTGCTCCTCTAGAGAACCTGAGTTTGATCCCAAGCATCCTCATGGCAGCTCACAACTGAAATTCTAGTTCCCAGGTTATCAGATATCATCTTCTAGCCTCTGAGCACTAAGCACACATGTGGTGCACAGACAGACAGACACGTAGGCAAAACACCCGTACACATAAAATAGCAGTAAGAACAAAATCAAACCAACCAATATAGAACTGGTCCATTCATGACCAGGACTGATACAGATATGCAATTCCTCTCTCTACCCCCAGAACTGCCCTGATCTTGGGAGCACCCCAAATAGATAACTGCCTCTTGGGGACCCTGTATGTGTTCCACCCTTCCACCCCTAGAAGTACTTGGAGACAAGAGCATAGGCAGCCGCGCAGATGGGTGGGCAGGGCACCAGCCGCAGTGCCACATGACCCAAGGCCTCAGGGAAATGGACTCGGGTGACGGCCTCAAAGGCTGTGCTCAGTGTTTGCACATCAGCCTGCTTGGAGTTGGTATCCCCAGGGCCAGAGTCCAGGATGCTGCCGCTGTGTAGGATGAGGAAGAGGGCATGCACAGAGCATGCCTCGACTCCTAGATCCCCTGTTCCATCCAGGCCCTGAGGGACACAATGAGGTATGGGGTGTCAGATCAGTGGCCAGCCAGCAAGTGAACAGAACATGGACATAGAATAGTTGAACATACTTGCCTCTGAGTCCCTGGGAGCTCGTGCCCCATCTTCAATGCCTTTGGCAGCCGTGATTGCAGGATCTAAGACAAGGGAGAACGAGTGAGAGGCAT
This sequence comes from Arvicanthis niloticus, assembly GCF_011762505.2. Taxonomy (NCBI): domain Eukaryota; kingdom Metazoa; phylum Chordata; class Mammalia; order Rodentia; family Muridae; genus Arvicanthis; species Arvicanthis niloticus. Next base: position 112,604,905 of record NC_047658.1, on the reverse strand, counting down.
CAAAGACCACTGGAACCCTCACATCGGCCCTTCAGGCACCCTCATCATGACTGCCTGATGTCTCTTATTTTATTCCCACCCAAATCTCCAGACCATTTTACATTCTAGGTTTTTCCTCATGCTTGCCCTGCAATGCTGCCACAAAGTGTTTGGCATCCTGATCCATTTGACATAGTGAACCATGGATCCAGAGGATACAGGGATACACAGATACAGGAGATACAAAGGTAGAACACTAGCCTAGCAAGCATAAGGGCTTAGTATCCTCCATCAAAAAAAAAATTACAAAAGATAAACAAAGCAGTGTCAGCAACCACCTCAGGGGAATACCATGGCAGCCACAAGCCACACGTGGCTATTTAGATTGAAATGAAATAAAATACAAAATAAGAAAACTAAGCCCCACATCTTAAGTGCCTGCTAGTCACATGGTGCTGGTGGCTACCACACAGGTGGCTCAGACCTAGAACATTTCCACTGTCCTAGACAGTTCTGTTGGACAGCATTGGTTCAGTCCTTTAAAACCAGTGTAGACATCAGTACCAAAGGGTAGCCTCCTGGGTCCCGGCAGTCCCTTCCGGGTGCCACCTAGACCTATTTAAATGTTTCTCTTCCATCATTCCACCCTTTACCCCGGCAGTCCCTTCCGGGTGCCACCTAGACCTATTTAAATGTTTCTCTTCCATCATTCCACCCTTTACCCCGGCAGTCCCTTCCGGGTGCCACCTAGACCTATTTAAATGTTTCTCTTCCATCATTCCACCCTTTAACCATCTACTCGCCCACTGGGTATTGATGGGAACCCTTTCCAGACTGACACTCCTCTCAGGTCCTGCTCACTGAGAGCTGAGCTATTGTGAGTCCCTGCACAACAGAGTGCTGGTGTCTGGTCCTGAAGTGAGATCTTTACCTGGCACCCCCTCCACCTCGGTTGGGGAAGCAAAGGCATCGATAAAATCATTGGAGTTCCACTTGGTCATCTCCTTGGGGAAGACCTCATCGCTGTCCGAGAAACCTTCTGAGGAGACAGGGGGCTGTGTCATGGGTAGGGTGTCTTAGGAACTCTCCAATACCCCCCATCCTTCACAAATGTGGCTTCTGTGCTGACCATGGGCATCAAAGAATTCGTCCTCGGAGCTGTTCTCAGAGTCCCGAGCAATGTTCTGCATGCGCCACTCAGACAAGCTCTGTGGAGACACACCACCTGCAGGACCACCTGGGTTTCAGCTTGGAAGCCCAGGTGGGGTGTATGGCTCCCTCTCATTGCTGGCTCCTGTACCCCAGTCTCACCTCCATGTTGGGATGAGTAGGAGGAGCGGGAGGATGAGGACCACTGCTTTCCAAAGCTGGCATCTGGTGAGGCATCGGGGCCAGGAGGGGCCTCAGGCCCATCAGGGGTGCCAGCAGTGCTGGTCCCAGGCCGGGTCTCAGTGTTGGATTTCCCAGGGGTCTGAGCCTCAGGTCCCTCACTGCCAGTGTTGCACTTAGCCATACGCTGGGCCAGCATGCGTGCAGTCTCTTCCTCCAGTGCCCGGATGTCAGCCATGCTCAGTTCTATCCACTCATCCTGCCAACACCAGGCCTGGCGATGGGCCCGAAGCATCACCCTGCGGAGACCTGCAGAAGCCCCAGACATCAGAACCATGCCTCCCACCCTCATTTCCCTGCCAATACAGCTGTATGCCCAGTCCTCAAGGTTAGGTAATGGCTCCCTTAAGGCATACCACCCAGTATGTACACAGGGCCTGTGCTGTCTAGAGGACAGGACAGAGACAGGGGCATCTGTCTCCCTATCCTTTTTGGTCTACTTCTCTGACCGCTCTGAGTACTGATGCAGTCACTCTAGCAGACATGACCAAGGCTTGTGGCTTGCTTTCAGCTGGCTTCCTGCTGAGGAGCTAACAGTTAATTAAGGTAGTAACAGTTAATGAAATGTCACGGTTAATGAAGGTGTTAATAGTTAATGGAAATTCTGACAATCCTCAAGAGGGTGGAGTGAAAAATGAAACCCATTCTCCTATTGTCTTAAGGAGAGAAAGTTAAGAGACCCCAAAGAATCTAGAAAGTAAAGTAATAATGGTTGCATTACAAACCTCTGACAGAAATGCATTAGCACCCTAACAGAGGTTATACGTTGGTGATTTTCATTTTCCTACTTGTGTTCTTCCCAAAAGCATTACAGGGGAGTCTGCATCATTCTCTAAACTCAGTGTCCTTATCTGCAAAATGGGAATGGCAGTAGCCCTTGTCTTAAAGGGCTGTGACGGGCACTAAGGAAGATCTGTAGAAAGTGACTCTCAAAGATCTAGTCCATGTCAATCACTCAGGCACTGGCTGTCACTATCCTAACCTCTTTTTCTCATGCCAGAAAGGAACATTAAGGTGCTGAGTTGCCTCACAGCTTGCTGGAACAGCTGCAGGGGGTCAGTAGTGGAGGAAGTAGAACCCAGGCTATGGGACTTTACCACCTGGGGATGGTCCTTCTATGTGTGTGCAGGTGGCCCACATTCAGACCAGACAAGCTTGCTCAGTAGCAGCTCTTGGGGGGTCAGTTCAGAAGAGGCTTAAACTGGGTCTTCAGTATCAAGCCCATAGAGCTGGGGAAAGGAGGGCACCCAGAGGGAAACGGTAATGGAATCAAAGCACTCCTTGGCCTGCAATCCTCTCCAAATCTGTGAGGTGACCATCCTCACCTGGCGACCCTCACAAGAGTCTCTCAGTATTGCCAGACTTCACAAAAACAGCATCGTCTTTGAGTACCAGAGATAGCATGGGCCTCAGAGACCATGCTGCCAGCTGTTTGTCCTCCTAATTCTTTCAGGTACCCCAAAGCAGAGTCCCTTGATTCCTAGCTAGGTTCCACTGTCCCCCTCTCCTCTCAGCTGTGTGAATGGGAGCATTCCTGGTTCCAAACGTAGGCCTAGTGCATGCTGGAGATTCCTCATCTGGATACTCACCTACATCATGGATGAACTGCTCAATCTTGGCCTGCATGCCCCAGTAGCGGAACTCAACTTTGCACAGCTTATAAGCACACATGAGAGGTCCTGTCTGGGCTGCTGTCCGTGCCCAGTCATCAGCCAGTGGCCCTCGGCCTGTCTTGGCTGAGCGATACAGCCGAGGGTCCTCTTCTGCTTTGTACTCTCCTGGGGCCACTGCATCCCGCACGATGTCGATGGTATCTGAAGGGGTTTCAGTCAGCACTAAGCAAACCCAGACCCTCTTCTAATCTCTACCCACCACCCCAAGGATTAGGAGGAAAAGCCTTTCACAGACAGGAAGATGAGACTTGGGGCTTGTTGGAGACTGCCCACTAAGGCAACAGCAGGGGCCCCAAGAAGGCCTCACCCAGGATTCTCTGTCTTCTTTCAGCTCCACTCAGGTTGAAGACGTTAGGTTGCTGCCCCCCATCAGGCAAGTAGTAGGTCTCTATCTCAATGGAGAATTTCTCCACGAAGGGGCAGGTGTACCTGGCAGAGGGCAGTATGGAAGTCATGCTGTGTGCACAGCACTGCTTCCTTCCCAGTCCTGAGCCCCTGCCTGTCTCACACGCTCACCGTGTCCGGGTGTATGGGTAAGCATTCCAAGATTCCTCTTCTACCTGCAGGGCAGCCTTGGGCAGCAGTGCCCGGAACCAGCCTGGGATGTGGGAGCCCACGTGGTACACCTTGTGTGTGTACTGCCCGCTGCCTCCGGGCCCGTCCGTGTAGGGCCGGTTGGCCAGGATCTCCACACCGCTGCCCTCGCCACTAGACTCCTCCCGGCTCTTTTTCTGTAATCCAGGATAGAAAATAGGGAACTCAGTCCCTAGCTTAAATTCTGGGGTCCCCAGGTTGGTTTTGATTCTTTGTATCACCTTTTTAAAAAGATTTATTTAAGTGTCTGAGTGTTTGACTGCATATATGTATGTATACCACCTGCATGTCTGGTGCCTGAAGAGGGCATTGGATCCCCAGATATTGGAATAGCTGCTGATTGTGAGCTGCCATGTGGGTGCTGGGAGCAAAATCCAGGTCCCCCACAAGAGCAGCTACTGTTCTTAACAGCTGAGCCATCTCTGCAGCTTGCAGGGCCTTTTCAAGTCCCTGTAAGTCCCTGGGGTTGGCATGGGCTCTGCCCAGTTCCCATGGGATCCTGCGACCTAGCACTTGATCTGGTCATTCACTGGGTGGGATGCAGGACTGGGCTTTGTTGACAGACAGCACCTACTCCTGGCACAACTCAGGCTGTAGCAGGTGAAAACAGAAAACAGGAAGGCAGGAAGTGCCATGAGGAAAAGAACATGCAGCAAGGATGAAGACCTGGGAACCAGATGCTGTAAGAGGATCACAGATCTGACTGAGAGGACATGGCCATAGCTTGAATATATGGGGGCTGGAAGGTTGGGGGGGGTTTCAAAGCAGAGAAGTATATGCAAGCTTGGTAAAAAAGTATGACGAGTATGTTCAAGGAATAGCAACAAGACCACCTCTTAACAGACTTGCCTTACCCTTTCCCCTGGAAACTCATGCCTAGCTCAGTGTGTGAGAGCCTCCAGCTGTCCTTTCATAGCTCTGAAGCCCAGATGTGGCCCACTCAACCCCCACGAGGTGGGATATGGCCCTCTCTCCTCCTATACGGAGATTTTATAGGCCCGAAGAACAGACCTGGCTCAGACCCCGTGAAGCCCTGCTAGCTTGCCTTGATCCAGCGTTTTTCTCTGAGCCAAAAGCCAGATCCCCTTTCTCACCATGCAGTTCCTGCCTATCCTGTGCCTGTCACAGTCTGAGGCCACGATCCACATGCCTCCTTTCTGATCTCCCAGGAATGTCAGGATTCTACACTTTCCCCCAGAACCCCCTGCTTTAGCTACCTACCACCTAGTGTCCCTAGCTCCCCAGTCTCCACGTAGACTGCATTCCCTTCCCCCATGGGATTACAGAGTCTTAGGATTAAAGGAGACCATATGTGGGCTGTGCAGGCTGGGCATTTAATGGATGGAAAGCACCCGTTGGCCTTTCTTGCCCTTCTGCCTCTGTCCCACCCTGCTGCTTGAATATCCAAAAAGGATGTCTCTCTGTCCTCTTATGGGCTACAGAACCCACTAACAGAACTGGTTGTGGGGGATCCAGCGGGACTATCCCCCTGAGGCCTGCCTGCGAATTCCCCTTCTTCACTCCACCATAAAGCATAGCTCCAGTTTCAGTCCTCCCCACCATTCTTACCTGGATCATGTAGAGTTGGGCCACTTGGTACTCGTCTAGGCTCATGGGCAGCAGAATGTGGTACTCCTTGATAAGCATCCTGAAGATGCTCCGCTGACCGTGTGCGGCCTCTGCTCCTCCTAGCGCAGGGTACCGCGAGGCAGTCAGTGCAGGGCGGCGGTGCGCGGTACCAAGCCCTGCACGCCCGCTGAGGGGCTCGGGCCGCGGAACCCCATGGCCGGGCCCGCCGCGGGGGAAGCAGAGGCGAACCCAGTGTTGCCTCCCGCACCGCACCGCGCAGCCCAGAGCAGCAGAAAAGCTCAGAGCTGACCTCTTTTCCACGCAGCCCCCGCCCCCCGCCTGCCTGTCGTCATGGCAACCGCGCGCTGACGCGGGCCCCCCAGAGCGGCGGCCGCGAGCCGACACGCCGCAAGGCCATCCTCCTGTCTTCTTCACGGCCGCGTCCCAAAACAGCATCCCTCCGGGCCGCGCCTGGCTTCCAAAACCAGAACCTTAGGGACCCGCCCCCTTCACCACTTCATCCCCCGAAGTCGGTGAGGTTCTGTGTACTACACTCCTAGACGCCCACCTAGTCCCTTGTCCGCCAAGGTGTCTCTCAGGAAGCGGCCCCCACGGGCCTCTGCAACTCTGCTAATGCTAACTTACCTTATGGTACCAGAAAAAAAAAATCCGTCCTCCTCCCAAAACCTGCTTTCACCACCCTAGAAGGTATCCGGGTCCTGAACTGTGTATGTACCCTTGGTCTTCGCTGAGTTTCCATTCTCCTTACAGCCACCCCATCATCTTCCCACGAGGTTGCCCATTCCAGGCTGGTGCAGGAGCGGTCCACTGGTATCCCTCTGGCTTCCGCCCTGGGAGGCCCGCTCTGCCCACCTGCGTCCCGGCATGGCGCCACAGTTCCGCTGCAGACACCCCTCCCATCCCCACCTCGCACCCAGCGGGCAGGCGAGAGGCCCTCTGTCCTCACTTCCCTCTGCTCCGTGTCCCTGTCGCCAGGCGCGCTCTTGACCGGCCCGCTCACCGATGTCCCCGCTCACCTCTAGCTTCTGGTGAGCGCCCCTCACCCGACCCGGGCAGGGGTGGCCGACCCCAAGGTGGGAGTCCGTTGTGCCCCCAGTCCCTGCCTCGGATTCCAGATGGAGCCCGACCCTCTGGAGGCGCAGAGCCGGCCCATAGCCTCGACCTTTTTCCCGGTCTGCCCGCAGGCGCCCCTGCTGTCCCTCCCCGCCGCGTCACTGCGGCCGCCCCGCCCCCTTCCTGGGCCCGGCGGGTCGTCCCCACCCCGGCAGGGTCGGGGGCAGCCCCGCCCGCAGCGTATCAGGGCTGGCCCCTGCTTTCCTTCTCCAAGGCAGACAGGGAAGAGGCTGGTCCCCAAATGCCAGTTTTTTATTTTTATGCTGTCTGGACAACCCAAGGATTCTCGGTTTCATTTCCCACCCAGGCCCAGCCAGGGCAGCCCTCCTGTGTACGTTGAAGAGGTGGAATTTGACCTGGCTGGACTCCAGGTTAGAGGAAATGCTGTACCCCAAAGTTAGCCAGAAGTTGGAAGCGCTCTCGTGCCTCTGCCTAGGGTTGGCATTTCAGGGTTATTTAGCTACATACCCAGGTAGAGGCCATCCCCTTAATGGAGCCCAAGTTCCTACTATGCCTGTTAGGTTCTCAAATTTGGCCACTCATCTAACTGTTCCTACTCTGTACAAAGGCCGAGACACCCAAGGCTGGCTCATGGAGCCACACCCAGCCTGGTGGAAGTTGTCGGGACAGTGGATAGCAGCATCAAGCCAAAGGGGGGTGGGGAAGGAAGTCTCAAACTGCCTCCCTAAAGAGTTAGAGACCCGGTGTATTTAGGGCCTTCCAAGGATGATTTAAATTGGAGGGTAGTGTAGGGGCATTAGGACATTCAAGGGAGAGGCTTAAGTGAACTGGTATTTCCACCCTGCCAGGCATGCCTGCCAATCCAGAGGAAGAGCCCTTGAGGCTCAAGCTATCCAACAGTGCCTCCCGCTGTGAAGGCAGCCAAGGCCCTACGCTGCCCCCTAGTGGCACCTCCCTATGCAGACTTCACCACTGGTGTTCTGGCCTTTCGGCTACTGCCCCAGCTTCAAGGCGTAGAGCTGGAGGTAGCAATGGACAAGATGAGAAGGCACAGCTGGGTTCAAGCAGCCTTCCTCACTCCCTCCTCTGCCCTCCCCCTCTGCCTGCCGCACTCAGGCTTCCCCAGAGGAACCACACACAGAAAGGCTCAGAACTGAGAGAATGACTCCAAATCGTCTTTTATTTATACAAAAAGAGCATATTTAGTAAAAGACACACCAAAAAAAGAGTCGGCTGTGGCCCCAGAGATGAGGCAGGAAGGCCTTCTGCACTCCTGCTGGAGAGGGAGGAGGCAACCTGGACTAAGGGTTAAGGAGTAAGTGCCATGTGGTGAGGCCAGAGAGGAGCAAGCTCCAGCTAGACCAGCACTGTGAGCAGGTCACGGGAGGGACTCACAGTGGCCTCTCGGCACTCCTGCAGAGGGAGGAGACCAGTTTGTACAGCCAACTGGAGAAGATCTGCTACCTGGTTCCTGGAGGGCGCCTACCAAGGGACACAGGACAGGAAGCCCAGGATAGGAAGCAACTTGGGGCGAAGGCCAGGGAGAAGCAGGTGCTCCGCAGTGGCCGGAAAGGTCCCGACGGAGAGGTCAAGGTGCTTCCTGTTACGTGCGGGCATTTCGTTCTGTCTCTGCCAAGCACTCTCTGACTAGTGCCCGCGCATGGATGATGCCTGGGGAGTGGGGAGCACGGGGAAGTAACAGACAGGGCCTCAGAAACCGTCCACAGCCACCCTTCAGAGCAGACACTCCCCAGCCCCTTCACGGTTCAGCAAGAGCACCTCTTATCTTATGAGGTTAGATGAGATTAAGGGTTTGGCTAATCCTCGAATTCTTGGAAACGACTCAAGTTAATTTTGAAACACCTCCCTGGGTACAAGTTCTGTTCCAATCGAGGCTGGCCCAAATGTCCTGTACTGACTCTAGATAGCCCCCATCCTTACTGAAATGTCTCTTTTTTTTTTTTTGGTTTTTCGAGACAGGGTTTCTCTGTGTAGTCCTGGCTGTCCTGGAACTCACTCTGTAGACCAGGCTGGCCTCGAACTCAGAAATCCACCTGCCTCTGCCTCCCAAGTGCTGGGATTAAAGGCGTGCGCTACCACAGCCCGGCTTCTGAAATGTCTTAATGTTTAGTGTGCCCTGGGCAGAGCCATGGTGGGCCTGCAGCTTCACTTACCTCTCTTCAGGCGCTCCATGGCACTCTTGCTACCAGCATAGGTGGGCCGGATCTCTTTGCCCATCTCCTCTATGACAGACAGCAGGTCCGTGTAAGTGCTCTGAGAGCCCTGGGAACCGGGTGGCTTCATCGCCTGTCTCAAAAGAAGATACAGATGTGACCTCAGACCCCAAGGGGATCTCCTGTCCTCATCCATAAACAAACCCTTGGCCACACTCACCTGTACATACCCCATGGAGGGCGGTCCAAAGTCATTAAACAGTGGTCTGAAAGGTGCTGCAGCTCCTGGCACTGAGCCCGATGGCGATGGGACACTTCCGGCTGCAACAACACGAGTAAGAGGTGAGAGTGTGACAAGAGCCTCGTCACAGATTTCCAAGCCCAGGACCGTTCCCCTGAGTACCTCCAAAGGCATGCTTCTTCATTCTACTCTGAACTTCAGAGACACACTCCTCCCCACTGCGCTCCACCTACAATCTCTACGTGACCACGCCCACTTCTCAGGCCAGCAAACTGAGGCTGAGCCAGGCTCGCCTAGCAGGCCCCGTATTGCAAAACTCGAGCCGTTTCTCTACAAGACCTCGACTGCCCGGAGAAGGCGAGCAAGGGTGGAGTTGGAGCCTCACCTGTAGGGACCGGGGTGCCTGGCCCGGGGGTGCTGGAGCCCGGGGTACTGCTGGGGGCGGGCGCGATAGGTTTGTAGGACATCCCAACTACTTGGTGCGGCGGCCGCCAGCCGGCCGCTCCTCCGGGGTTGGCTGTCCGGCAGCTCAGCCGCACTTTGATTGGCAAGCGAGCTGCACGCCCCTGGTAAATAGAGCTCCGGCCGGAAGGGCGGGCGGGCACGACCGTTCCTCACTCTCGATTGGCGCGCTCAGCTGTCACTCGAGCCTCCTCATTGGCTGAATCTTGCCCCCGCAGGCCGCAACCACTGCCGATTGGCCTCCACCTTCCGGACCTCGCACCTGTCTGCCCCGGATTGGGCGGTGACAGCCGTCCTCCTCAATTGGCGAGTTCGGGGCCCGGGGCCGGCGCGCTTTCAATCCGATTAGTCCCGAGGTCCGAGAGGCGGGGCCTCGGCAGCCGGCCAGTCTAGTCCGTGCGGTTTGCTCCAGTGGTGTGTGACGGGCCGCCGAACACACTCAGTCCTCGCCGCCTCGCGACTTCCCTTCGCTGTGGACTCCCAAGGCCACGGCTCCCAGAGTGTGAGCACTCCGCCCTACCCCGAGCGTTTTACGTCACCTTTCACCGGTTCAGTGCCCCTCTCTCGGCTGTACGCATGCGCGCGCCTCAGGCCTGTATTTGTTCCCATGGCAACGGTTTCCTCACCAAAGTCATTACCAAGCTCTTTCTCTGGGTTGATTTGAATCTTAGGTCTAGGCAGGTGGTGGGTCCAAGGCAGCCAACGACGCTGCTCGAGACCTGAGCCCTAAGTCCCCCACCTCCTCCACAGACCATGATTAGCATCAAGGACCCTAGGTCAAGTCAGGACCCGGGTCGACACCTTTGGCTGGAATCTCAACGCCTAATTAATGGTTTTCCTCCTGGGCTCTCCTTTTGGCGGGTTGGATGGAATTGAGACAAGATCTCAAGTAGCCCAGTCAGAATTCCAACTCTCTGGGTGGGGGGGATGACCTTGAACTCCTGATGCTCTTGTCTTCCAAACGCTAAGGATTACAGACACACACCACAGTTTCTTTTCTTCATATGCTTCAGTTTCCTCATATGGAGCATGAAGACAATAGTACCTGGAAAGTAAACTAGGAAGTGGGCAAAGAAATAGAGATGAGAGTCGGCCTTATATCCAGCAGATTGAATCCGGGGCAGGTTGAAGCACGGTTGATTATTTTTCTGACTTCATTAATGAAACTCTCACCAGGGTCTGGCCATCTAGTTCCTATTTCCTTCAAATCAATTCACTTTAAAATAAAAAAAAAACAAAAACTATTCTATGTATATGAGTGTTTTGCCTGCATGTATGTCTGCAGAACTGACGAGCCATGTCTTTAGCCCCCAACTCACTTTAAAAAAAAAAAAAAAAAAAAAAAAAAGCGGCTGCAAAGCTGGCTTAGTAGGTAAGAGGACAGGCCGCTCTTCTAGAGGACCCAGGTTAGATACTCAGCGTTTACATAGTGCCTCTGAACCATCTGTGCTTGCATTTCCAGTGTGCCCAATATCCTTTCCTGTTCTTAGTGGGCACCAAGCAACATGTAGTACACAAACATACAGTCAGGGAAAACACCCTAGACATTTTTTTTTTTTTCCTGAAAGAGGGTCTCACTATCTAGCTCTGGCTAACCTGGAATTCAATATGTAGACCAGGCTGGCCTTAAACTCACAGAGATCCTCTCCCTTCTGCTTCCTGAATACTTGGATTCAAGGCATGCACCACCACTCCCAGCTAACAAAGCTTCTTTTTAAAAGACTATTGAAAAACAAGTCAAAAGGCTGGAGAGATGGTTCAGAGTGGTTAAGAGCACTGACTGTTCCAAAAGTTTTGAGTTCAATTTCCAGCAACCACACGGTGGCTCACGACCATCAGTAATGGTGTCCAGTGCCCTCTTCTGGTGTATCTGAAGACAGCAACAGTTTACTCAAGATACGTAAAATAAATAAATCTTTAAAACCCCCTGAAACAAACAAAACAACAACAAAAACCGGCATTTAATCATGCCTCTTTAGAATTCTCTAATACGCCGGGCGGTGGTAGTGCACGCCTTTAATCCCAGCACTTGGAAGGCAGAGGCAGGTGGATTTCTGAGTTCAAGGCCAGCCTGGTCTACAGAGTGAGTTCCAGGACAGCCAGAGCTACACAGAGAAACCCTGTCTCGAAAAACCAAAAAAAAAAAAAAAAAAAAACCTCTAATACGTAATTAAAATAAGACCAAGTGGTGCGAGTGTGTAACCTCAACTGAGGCTGGAGGGTCATGAACTCAGCGACAGCCTGTCCCAAATAAACAAAAATAAAAGTGCTGAAAAGTGCTGGTCAGGTTACCCACGTGTGCCAGCAAGACTGCACTGTAGGAAGACGGCAGTGGGAGTGTGTGAAGAGGGGCTCCTGCACAGCACTCCTTTTAGGAATGCCCCAGTTCCCCTCCTTTCAGCCTTAAGCCTCCCTGCCTTCTCCATTGCTCCATATGTTCATCTCTTGGGGCTGAGTAATATCCAAACGAAACAAAATGCCATGGACTGAGTAGTTTAAATCGAGATTATTTTTGCACAGCTTAGGGACTAAAAGTCTGAGATCAGAGGACCAGCCTCCTGGGTTGCTGTAGTGGGCTTTCTTCCTGGCCCCACCCTTTGACCTTTAGTTTTTCACTTCTTCCTTAGAGACTTACCTCCAGATTTAGCCACATCGGGAAGTAGGGGTGCACATGTGAGCTTAAAGGAACACAAAGACATTCAGCTCATCAGTAACATCTGGGGAAATGAGAGTGGACTGAACACCGTACTGAAGCCATTTTAGATGTTCTTCCTATTTAGAGAGTGGGTCTTCCCTGAGGAACAGGGTGTGTCCTAAAGGAGGTTAGAGCAGACAGCTGCAGCCTACCAAAGACCAGACTGCTCGCCCTGTGTGTGGGGTGTGTGTGTGTTACATGAATGGGAATGTGTGGGTGCAAGTCCATGTGAACGATTGAGGAGGCCAGAGAATATCTAGTGTTTTCAGTTTTCATCTACTGCTGTTTGCCTCATTGTCATTGAACCAGAAGCTCACATTTCAGCTAGCTTGGCTGGCCAGGGAGCCCCAACTCTACTCCAACCCTTAAATTTTGGGGTCACAGGAACACTCAACCATGCCTGGCTTTTCTACACTGGTATTCAACTAGGGGTTCAAACTCAGATCCTCTTGCATGCAGAATAAGCACTTACCCCAACCCCTGGGGTTTGTGTATGTTTGTTTTTGAGACAAGATTTTGCTATAGCTCAAGCTAGACCTGAACTTACAGCAGTGCTCTTGCCTCTGCCTCTTAAGCTTAGCTACAGTGTGAGTCACCCTGCTTACCTGTGCATTTAGGGAACCTTCCAGAATGGCATCCTCCAGATCAGAGGCTAGTAACTGAGACCCACAGACTCAGTTCACCTCACAGGCTGACCCATTCAACAATCATCTGTAACATTTTGTGAATAGCTAACATTGTTTTTCCTTTACTTTAAAAAAAGTGTTCTATTTTTAATTATGTGTATATCTGTGTGTCAGAGTGGGTATGGGCAGGGCAGAGCAAGGCAGGTGCCTAAGGAGTCCCTAAGAGGCTGACAGATTCCCTGGAGTTCCAGGCAGTTGTGAGCCACCCAACATGGGTGCTGGGGATTGAACCCAGGGCCTCTGGGGTGGTAGGCACTCTTGACCACTGAACCATCTCTCCAGTCTCTTCCGAATAAAAAGAAATAACGTTGCTTTTTGTTTGTTTTTATCGTGTGTGTGGTGGGGTTCTGTGTATGGCTGCATGTGTCATGGTGCATTCGTAGTGATTGGAAGATAGCATGCAGGACTCAGGTGGTTGTTCGATTCTTCTGCCGTGTGGGTCCCAGAGAATACACTCAGGTCATCAAGCTTGGCAGCCGGCACCATTACCCACTGAGCCATTTTGCTGGCTCCAGTTTGTATTTCTGTGTATTTCTCCCCACTTTATGTTTGTAAAGTTTCATACTGGAATGTTGAACAAATGAATGGATTCACAAGCAGAGAGATGCCTCTACATCTCATTAAAGTAACTGACCCTCACCAGTGACTGACAAGGACATCAGCAGCATGAGCTCTTCTTCTTGGTTGGTGGGAAGGCAGCAAGGCGCAGCCACTGCAGAAGATACTCCAGCAGCTTCTCCCGAAATTATAGTCTTATCACAATGACCGAGAAAATGGGTGTTAACCAACTGATTTGAAGATGTCTGTCCCTGCAAAGCATGCATGTGTGGCTGTTTATGGCAGTTGTATGACCTGTGACAGTGCAGATGTATTTGATGTTAGTCAGTATTCCACTCCTGTGACAGGACACCTCAGACAATTGCCCAAGAGGAAGGTGTGTGTTTCATGGCTTCGAGTTTTAGTTCATGGTTGTTCCACTCTGGTTGGAACCTCTGTCAGAGGACACATGCTCAATTCATGGCTGTGAAACTTTCATGAGACATGAAGAAAGAGGAAGAGGGCACTCCAGGATCTGAATTGTCCAGGGACTGTCCCCTGCAAAAACAGCTGCCTAGTGACCTCCCTCACCTTAGAAGGCCCCACATCTGAGAGCTTTCATCCCTCCTAGTGAGTAGTGCCATCAACTGGGGGAACCAAACCTTCAATACATGGCTCTTTGGGGAGACATTCAAGATTCAAGCTTGGTATACTCCTGTAATCCCAGAGCTCAGTAAGAGATGGAGGACCATAGCCAGGAGTTTGAGGTCAAGCTGGGTTACATAGCCAGACTTTGTCTCAAAAGTAATTTCCAAACGATAATACCGTTTGATGGGTGAATAGGAACACATGGGTGCAGTGGCTCCTGCAGTTAGTCCCTTGGGAGCACTTGGGAGGTCAGGCAGACAGAACTCGGAATTCAAGGCCATCTGGTCTACACAGAAAGTTCCAGGATAGCCAGAGCTACATAGAAAGACTCTATTTCAAAAGGGAAAAAAATAGTTAATTCATCTAATTCTAGATGAATTAACTAGATGAATTAACTCTGGTATACCCATACAACAGATATACCATCCAAATACACCATATCAATTAACTGTGGTATCCCTATACAATGGATTTTTTTTTTGTTTTGTTTTTTGAGATAGGGTTTCTCTGTGTAGCCCTGGCTGTCCTGAAACTCACTCTGTAGGCCAGGCTGGCCTTGAACTCAGAAATCCGCCTGCTTCTGCCTCCCAAGTGCTGGGATTAAAGGCGTGCACCACCACCGCCCGGCTATACAATGGAATTTTACTCAGCAACAGATAGAAATCGTGTATCTAGCATAAAATATCATAGATAAAATATTTTTTATTTTAATTATTATTTTATATGTATTGGTGTTTTGTCTCCATGTATGTCTATGCACCACACGCATGCCTCATGCCCTCTGTGGCCAAAAGAGAGTGAGTCTCCATATGGGTGCTGGGTAGGGAGCCTGGGTCCTTAGAAGGGCAGCCAGCGAGTGCTCTGAACTGCCGCATCATCTCAATGCCGTAGATGAATTTCACATCAGACAACCCAATCCCACTCATCTTCCCATCCCTTTGCTCCTGCCCTTGCAACCTCCCCCATGAAAAGAAAACACAAAAACAAAAAATATCTCATTATGGGAGCTGTAGTTGTCACAGTGTCCCACAGCACACCCCTTTGTCTATACATCTTTACTTGCAAATGTTCACTGCAATGAGTCATTGGTCTGGTTCAAGGCCTCTGCCTCACACTACACTGTCAACACTGGATCTTCAATGGGATCCCCCTTGGATATCCTGCTGTTGCTCTGTGTCACAGAGATCCTGCAGCTTTGGATCTGCAGAACCAGCTCCTTCACATGCAGGTCATAGATGGGGTAGATGTTGAGCCAACTCACAGCCCTGGATCTGGGCCTGGGTAGTAGCTGTGTTAGTCTGTCACCAGGGCAAACTCTCCAGCACTGCCCTGGCTAGCTCACACAGTGCTGCAGCTGGCAGGGGGCAGAGCCAGCTCTCCTGCTCTCATGCCACCGGGGCCAGCTCTACTGTGCTGCCCAGATGAAGTTAGGGTTCCCTGCTTCAGACATTGAGGGGTGGGGCCAGCTCTGCACAGCCCTTGGACATCAACATGTTTTCAAGGGGCAGCCTAGACTAGGGACATCCACATGGTGTTAGGTGGTAACATGAGCCACAGACTCCTACTGCTGTATGATCACAGATCCAGACATGGCCCTCAGCAGCAGTACAGGCCGGGACTTCACCATGGCCTCAGGTGGCAGGGCAGGCGACTCACACCAGGCTGCTCCCCTCCACCCTCACACCTCCAGTTCTGTCTCTCTTGGTAGTGCTCAAACCGTTCTGTTTCTCTCTTTTCTCTATTCTCTACCACATCTTTGCACATCACAGTGGTATCCACTGAGGGCAGGCCTCTCAACATAAGTTAATCTAAAGTGTATAGTGTGCTAAGTGAAAAGAGCTACAGTGTGTATGATTCCCATTGTGCAGCTTGCCGGAAAAGGGAAATTACCAGAAGACTGACAGGTGACTAGTTGTCAGGAGATTGCTTAGGAGTCTGGGGGTGGAGCAGGGTTATTCGAGTCTAGGCAGTGTTTTTAGGAGAGTGAGACTGTTTTATATGTTCCTATGAGGGTGAGTAGAAGACATTAAATATTCATCAATGAGCAAACTTTAATGTGTATAACTCTTAAAATTCATCTAGAAGGCAGGCTGCCACGGTGGAGCATGGAAAGCAAGCAAAGAATCTAGTTGGTTCACAGATACAGAAAGAGTGTCACTTTGGGAGTGGGCCGCTGCTGACCTGGAACTGAGTTGATATTGGAAGGCCAAAGGTCACAGGGCACCTGAGCTCTGGGAGCTGGGCAGTGTGCATGTTCCCAGGGAAGCACAGATTAGCAGCTGGGAAACCTATGATCTCCCAGAGTCTGGCTGTGGGTGGCCCCTCTCCTAGCCCTGACCTATTCCAATTGGGATCTTTTGGAATATCTGAACTAGGGGCTCTTTTGCAGGAGGGTGGGGCATACATAACATCAGGAGTCCTGTGAGCACTTTCAGTGTCAGCAGACACACTAAGACCTTGTCTGGTGGCCTTCACTATCCATACACAGAGGCTTGGGTGGGGGTGGGTGGGGAGCCGTGAGCAGCTGACCCCGCCTGCTTTCCCGTCAGTTGTGGGGTTGCCACCCCCATCTTCTGCAGAGATATCTTCTTGCAGATGATACCGTCTGTGCCAGCTTCTGGAAAACCCACGGGGCTCGGGCAACTCATTGTTCGAGGCTGTAGGCTTGGCAGTAGGGATCACTTAATTGAGGATTAAGGATTAATTGGGATCTGCAGGATGGGTGGTGCTGAGGCTGCTGAAGCCAGCACTTGC
Organism: Arvicanthis niloticus; assembly: GCF_011762505.2. NCBI lineage: Eukaryota > Metazoa > Chordata > Mammalia > Rodentia > Muridae > Arvicanthis > Arvicanthis niloticus. The sequence goes on along the minus strand of NC_047658.1, from coordinate 112,588,409 downwards.
ACCTCAGAGTCCAGATTCCAGGCTGCTGCTCGGGGAGCTGGGGCTGCCTCTTTGCTCTGCCTGAGGCCATCTGGTGAGGACCAGTGTGCCCCTAACTCCTATTTCTTTGTGTGTGTGAGTCAGAGATTGGCAGCTGATGTCTTCCCCATCACTCCCGTCCTCCTCATTATTTGACACTATGTAGCCTTGCCCTAGAACTCACTATGTAGACCAGGCTGGCCTCAAACTCAGAGATTTTTCTGCCTCTGTCTCCTGAGTGCTGGAATTAAAGGCATGCACTACTGTGCCCAGCTCCTTATTTCTTGAGACAGGTTCTCTCTGTGTTTGTCAAGACTGGCTAGTATCAGTGCTGTGAACCACCACACCATCTGCCCTTTCTTCCCTTTTTGAGTCAGGATCTCACTATGTGTCTGAGGCTAGCTTCAAACTCTTGATCTGGCTGCCTTAGTGTTCTGAGCACTGGAGTTACAAGTATGTGTCACTGCCTAGTGTCTCTGCCTGCATCTTGATCTTGATCTTGATCTTCCCAGCTTCCAGACATGAGTGTGTTAAATTAGAATGTTTCTACATTACTTAGAGGCATTTTGTTACAAAGGTAGGAGTGGGTAGAGATCCCTGTAGAACAAGGGCTGTGAAGGCTCTGTGTGTAAAGATGGGGTCTCTAGTAGAGTAGAGGTTTAGACTAGGGGCACTTGCAAAGAACAAGGCCAGACAGCTGGTTAGGGCAGGAGTCCCTGATTCCTGCCAGGCAGGTCCTACCCTCTATGCCCCTTCCTTCATGGCATTAGATGGTCTGTCCTTCCTGTGTGCCATTTCAAGAGGGGCCTTGAAATGGGCAGGTCTGGCCAATCCTGTTCCCTCCCGCTGTACTCAGGAAGTACTAGGGGCTCCCAGAGGAAAGAAATTCTAGCTCCCAGACTGATGTGCTTCCTGGGAAGGAGCCCTTCTGCCAGCTACCACCTTCCGGGATGCTAGGGCAGGAATACATGTGACAGAGCTAAGAGAAGGACTCTGTCCTGGAAATTTCAAGGATAGAACTCCAGAAGCCCTGTGTGTGTGTGTGTGTGTGTGTGTGTGTGTGTGTGTGTGTGTACCAGTCCAGTATTGTTTTGTGTTTTTCTTTCTTTCTTTTTTTTTTTTTTGAGGTGGGAGGGGGAGATCAGAGACATGGTTTCACTGTGTAGCCCTGACTGTCCTGAAACTTGCTCTGTAGACAAGGCTGACCTTGAACTCACCGAGATCCAACTGTCTCTACTTCCAGAGCACTGGGATAAAAGGTGTGCACCATCATGCCCAGTTCAGAGACATCTTTTGGCACTTGCTTTGTGTGGGATCTAGAAAGAAGAGGGAATCCCCATTCCTCTGGAGCTCACAATTGAGGTGACTTGTAGTTAGCCAGTTCCAGGACTTTTTTGTTGTTGTTGTTTGTTTTGTTTTGTTTTGTTTTGTTTTCGAGACAGGGTTTCTCTGTATAGCCCTGGCTATCCTGGAACTCACTCTGTAGACCAGGCTGGCCTCGAACTCAGAAATCCGCCTGCCTCTGCCTCCCAAGTGCTGGGATTAAAGGTGTGCGCCACCACTGCCCGGCTCCAGGACTTAACTTTTGGGGTCAGATACCAGACCTTCAGGATGAGTGAGTGGAGAAAACTCCCCACAAACTGGGAGATGCTTTATTGCCAGAGAACCAGGACAAGGTATAGGGTGATGACAGGAGAGGGCACTGTGCCCAGGCAGGGATGGGGAGGAGGCACACAGTTCTGTACACAATGACCTTCAAAGAACATATAGAATCCTCTGCAATTCGGAGGCTGGGATCCTCCAGGCTGGTCCACTCCAGCTTCTATACAGGTTCACCGAGACATCATCCGAACAAATTCTGCCAGGACAAAGCAAGGTTTTAGGTCTGCTCTCCTGATCCTATTAGAGATGAGGCAGATCTGCCTGCCCTAGGGTGGGCTAAAGGATGCTTAAGGAGACCTTCAAAGGCATCTGTGTATCAGGCACGAGAGGCCTCAGTTGCCCAGATTACAGTCTTGGTTCTCCCTGTTTCCTTTCCCCAAGTAAGCACTTTAGCTCTCCTGAGAACTGACATGAATTTCTTCTCTCACCAGTAGGGAGTACAACATCCCTTCTTCCTTGATCCTCCATGATAACTGGCAACTCTTTAGAAACTGGTTCTCAACCTTCTTAATGCTTCAACCCTTTAATACAGTTTCTCATGTTGTGGTGACCCCCAACCATAAAATTATTTGGTTGTTACTTTGTACTTTTTTGCTACTATTATGAATTGACATGTAAATATCTGATATGCAGGATATCTGATATTCAGTCACAACCCACAGGTTGAGGACCACTGGTTTAGAATCCTTGAGGGCACATGTGGCTCAGCAGGGGAAGTGTTACCTTCAAAGTCAACCAGGCCATCTCCATTGAGGTCAATGTCTTGGAGTATCTCATCTACTTCCCGTTGGCTGAGGCGTTGCCCCAGCAGAACCTTGAGGGCTGCCCGGAGCTCCCCTACGCTGATGCAGCCGTCCCCATTGGTGTCAAACTGTAGCAGTGTTGATGGTGGCATGGGATCACTGACTGAGCCCTGATTCCACTCAGCCTCTCGCTCCCTGCAGCCCCACAGTCTCACCCACCCTCTCCACCCCTTCCACCCCAGGTGCACCTCCCGGAAGGCGTCTCGAAGCTCCCTCACGCCAATCATGTCTGCTGTCTCTGCCAGCAGTTTGGGACCCATCAGCTCCACAAAATCTTCAAAATCCACCTTCCCACCACCTGAGGATACATCCATCCATTAGAGACCCCAGCCTAGCACCTGACCATGTTCCCCAACCTACTGTCTTCCCTTTGGCTCCTGGCCCCTTCCTTCATGGCATTAGATGGTCTGTCCTTCCTGTGTGCCAATGACTGAGTCAGCAGCAGGTCCTGGTGGGAACTGTCCTCAGTTAGGCTTTATTTGTTTGTTCGTGGTTTTTAATATAGGTTTTCTCTGTGTAGCTCTGACTGTCCTAAAACATGCTTTGTAGACCAGGCTGGCCTCAAAATCAGAGATCTGCCTGCCTCCCAAGTGCTGGGACTAAAGGCATGTGCCACCAGTCAGCTAGGCTCTTAAGATGCCGGTTCTTGGGTTCCCTGAGCCCCTGCTGTGTGACTCTAGACAAGTACTTCACCTCTCTGAGCTTCAGTCTCTTTACTGGTGAATGGGGACACAATTGTCATCCTCCCTGCTCTCCTAGCAGATTCTCAGGAGGTGGCTCTCCTTTTAATGACAACTATATCCTATGGGCTCTTGGAACAGCCCATCTGGCTACCTCAGGGCTAGGCCAGGGCTGTGGCATGATGATCAGGTGGGTCTGAAGCACGTACTGATTTGTTGTGAGATCTCAATGAGTTCCATCTCCGTGGGCATGTAGCCTAGTGTCCGCATGCAGGCACCCAGCTCCCGGTAGCCGATGTAGCCGTCCCGGTCTCGGTCAAACTCCTGGAAGGCGACCTGCAGCTCTGCCAGACAGAGTGAGGTTAGTCCTTTCCTACCCCCTCCCCCTTCCTGGCTGCCAGCTGGGGCCAGCCCATTTTTCCCCTTTGCTCCAATCCTTTCTTGCTGTTAAACCTCAGTTCCTATTTGTTACCTCATGGCCTTTGCACATGTGGTATTAAAAAAATTTGTTCTCTCAAACATCTGATATGTGTCAATCTCTGTTCTAGGTGATTAAAAAGAGAAAGCGGGAGGCAAGAAGAGACAAAAGCTACCAGGAAGAGTTCCCTGCCCATTTCTTCCTTCCTGGCCAGCCCATTCATTGGTTTTCCTAAGAGTGCTCTACACAGTTGCAGTTGTAGCTATCTCCAGAAGGTGGGGGCCTTATCTCTCTGGTCAGCAGGGTTTCAGCAAGGGGCCAGGCCCACAGTGGGCAGCCAGGAAGTGTCAGTCAGATGGACAAATATGAAAGGAGCCCTTAGCCATTGTGGTCATTGAGACCAAGAGGTGGGCAGCAGAAGGGAGGATTTGTTACCTCTTCCCTGCCCAGTCTCACCCCATGGCCTTCTTGTTCCTCCTGGACTTTGTAGAGGCCCTAGTCCCAAACCTCTTCTTATAATCCCCATCCCACACCCCACCCCAGCTACCCGCTCCCTAAACCCGTTACCTTCAATCTCTTCTGGTCTCAGCTCTCGGTTCTGCAGAGCACACAGATAAGGTTAGGAGTTCCTTGGCCCACCCACACCTCAGCACCCTCCTGTCTTGGGGTTTCTCATCCAGACCACCCCACAGCATACCCAAGCCCTGTGCCTGATTCTGCCCAGTCCTGTTCACCTGTCTGGGTGTCTTAGAGATCCTGTTCCCTTGCGACCTGCCAGGGGACCCTAGGACCCGTGTTCCCACAGTCTTCTGAGGTACATCGCTCCTTTTGACAGGGGGAGATCCCAGGGTCAGACAGAACCTTACACTTAAGCCAGATGGCCTCAACATCAGCGCAGGTCGCCTTGTCCCCGACCCCCTCCTGAGGACTCGCCCCCTCTCTAACCATCTCTCCCTTGAAAGCACTTTGTTTCTATTTGAGCAGTGCTGGAGATATAACCCTGGGCTTGCACCTCCAATTCTCAGGTGGCTGTATGGGGGTTCCCCAAGCTCTGTCCCACCCTAGGGTTGCATGTCTTTCCTCTGACATCCTCTCTAGCCTTCACACCTACTTGGGAGTGATGAGGCTAAGGGACCAGGGCAGCAGACTGGCAGAAGTGTGACCGTACATACGAGCTGGGTAGCGGCGATGCTGGGTCGAAGGAAGATGCATGCTGGCCCCACCAGGCTGCTGAGCACTGAGTAGCCCTGTGTCCCCTCCTGCTCCTCAGCTCTGGGGCTAGGACTGGGGCGGGAGCCCCCTAAGGGGGATCCAGGCCACTGCCAGCGTTCCTGTGGCAAAGTGAGCCATGAGCTGCATCAATGACCGTGTAGCCCAGTCTCCTGCAGCCCCTCTCTGGCCCTCATCAGCTGCTCCTCTGTCTGGAGCACAGCACCTGACAGAGGGGGAGGGGCCTCTAGGTAGGTACACAAGACCCATTAACACTCCAGGCTGGAAGAGTTCACCACTAACTAACTGCTCAGTTGGGTAAACTAAAGCCCAGAAGAGGTGAGCTAGATCACTGAGGAAGCCTGTGGCAGAACAAGACCTGGCCTCTGGCTCTGGTCACCCCAGTCAAAGCTGAGAGAGTCAAGCCTGCACAGAACAAATAGCTGGCCTATCAACTTAGCAGGGGAGACCTAGGCAAGCCTGGGGAAGGCCAGGAAAACATCTCCTTCAAAGAAAGCATACAGATAGCTCTCCATCTCCTCTGGAGCCGCTCTCTAAGCCACCCAGTACCCCCACATCTCTGGATACTACCTGCCGAATACATGGGGCCACCCAGGTTTCTGGCCTTATGTTTCTCCCCTTCACTTTCCTACCTTAGACCCCCGGTGCCAGGGCCTCTTGGCACAGTTCCCCATGGGTCTCTGAACCATGCCAGGCTCTGAGTCCTGTGAGGATGCTGTGGATTCTGCCAGCCCCCTGCTGTTTCCAGGGACAGCCTGGGAGCACTGGAGAGGATTTTCCTGGGGTTTTGTGGGCAAGATCAGGAGCGGGTGGGCAGGCGGGGAGCCCTGGGCCCGGGGCTTGGGCCCTAATCCAATCCCGGATTATCTCTGAGTATCTCTGTGAGTGTGTGTGTGTGTGTGTGTGTGTGTGTGTGTGTGTGTGTTTACTCAGAGTCAAGGCCCCCTGGAAGGCACAGTCTCCCAGATCTTCCTCAGGAGGGTCCTCTGAACAGCCTCCCCCAACCAGTCTCTCAGCCTTGCACTAATCTCCCCCAGTCAGCACCTTCAGAAGCAGGCTTAGATCCTTCCAGAAGGAGGAGGCACCCAGTGCTTGGGCCAGCTGGATTCTCAACTCTCCCAGTGTGGCAACTGGGGACTGGAGGATGAAGTCCTCAGAGAGAAAGCCTACCTGCTTTTATCTTGACCCAGTCTGAAGTTCCTGTGTACCCCTGTCAAAACCCTGTATTCATTCAGAGTTCTACATTGTGCATGAAAGGCCAGCTCTGGGTACCAATCCCTCAGTGTCAACAGAGGTGGCAGATGGATTCCCTAACTTCTCCTGACCACTCTGGTCATCTATATGTGGACTTGGTTCTGGGTATGTTTTATAGCCAGCAGGATTTGGGGTCCCTTAGTAAAGAACAGTCTGTGTTCCTTACCTGTCCATAGGCAGCCTGCACCTGGGCTTCCAGCTCACGGAGGAGGGCCCGTCTGCGGGCAGTAGGGCTGGCTAGGTCTTGGCTGGGTCCTGCAGTGCCTGTGGATGGACTGGAGTCCCCTTCAGGGAGGCTGCCATCTGCTGGGCCCTCGGGTAGGGCCATGGATGTAGGTGTGGTACGTTTTCTGTTCAAGCTGGGTCTCTTCAACCTGTAGGTAGGTGGCTCAGTGCGAGCTGTGGCTATGTTTTGTTTCTGGCTCTGGGGGTTAGGAGAGGCCGACTCCTCTATGGTCACTGTCTTCTTCCATTGCCGCTCCCATAGTCCATCCTCCAAATCTTCACCTTCCTCCTAGTGTACTTCCCAACCTTCACAGGACCACAGACTACATCCTGGGCTTCTCGCTGATTCAGGTGGCCAGGCTCCCAAGCTGGCTGGCCTCCTTCAGTCCCAAGTCCTGCCTGCACCTCTCTGGTTGGTGGTCCTAACATGTTTTCCTGCTCTGTTCCCTGCTCGCTCTCCATCTGCTCTGGCCTTTGCTACCATCTCTGTCTTGGTAGAACAGTGTACTCATGACTTTTAGGCCCTCTCAGTCTCTCTGTTCCTCTCAGTTTCTCTCTGTGTCTTAACCTCTCTCTGTTCCCCTCAGCCCCCTCTGTCTCTCTCTGTCTTTCTGTTTCTCTCTGTCCCTGTCTGTCTGTCTCTGACTCTCTGTCTGTCTCTGTGTGTCTCTGTCTCCATCTCTCTCTGTCCTTTCTCAGTTCTCTCTGTCTATTTGCCCTTCCCACTCTTCCACCATTCATTTTCCCAGGACAGCTCCAAGATCCTGGAGAAGTATGCCACCTGCTCCTCTCTCCCCAACCTGGAGCCCCAGGATACCTCTCTTTCCACCTCCGTTTCCACACCTCCTGAGTGAGCCACTCCCCTGACCTGTAAGCTCTTCTCGAGGAACAAGGGTAGAGGTGCCACACAGCCCCTTGCCCCTTGCCACACCCCAGCCACTCACCACACAGCTGCTTACTCTCCCTTTCAGAATGAGGTCAGCTGTGGCCTGCTGGCCTGCTGTGGGCCCCTCATGATTTATTCACATGCCCTCTGCACCAGCCTTTGTCCCAGGGAACCAGATCCCATGCCATGTCTGCCATCTGAGCTAGTGACTCTATCATCAATTCAGTGACTAGCCTGCAAACATCAAGGCTGGGAGGGGGAGTGGAGAGAGAGGTGGGGCCTCTATCTCACTTGGTTGAGTGCTTGCCTAGCATACAGAAAGACTCTGGGCTCAATTCCCAGTACAGAATAAACTGGACATAGTGTTATACACCTGTAAAATACCCAGAGGCGGAAGAATCAAAAGTTCAAGGTCATTCTTGGCTACATAGTACGTTCCAGACCAGTCTGAGTTATAAGAAACCCCAGGGTGGTTTCTAGCCCCGGGCCAGCAGCAGGGACCACACAACAGACCCCACCTGCCCTGAAGACCCCAGCCTCATGTGCAATCTAACTCAGACAAGGGCCATCAAACAGTTCGTTTGTGCTTGGGAGCATCCAGCCAGGCAGGTGAGAGGAAGTCTCTGAACACTAGGAACACTGCACGTTCTGCTGATGTCAAGTAGCTCCGAATAAGGCTGACAGTCTTCAACAGTGATCTGGCAGAGTCCTGGAACCCCCAAGCAGCACTGGGCAGAGCCCTCAGTGAGGGAGGGGAGAGCGTCAGTGGCCTCTGTAGAAAGTATGGACAGTAAGAGATGGGACACCAGAGGGTGGTGTTGGCTGAGTGCCAGCTCTGAACCCTCTGTCTGGGAGCAGGTGACCAGCCTCACTTCTAGAACTTTTGACGTGGTAGGGACAGCACCTTCAGTAATGTAGGATTACAGTCAATGAGAAAATACAAGGGCAATCCCACAGGCTATCTGTCGGGGGGGGGGGGGCGGCGGCTTGCTGTGCTTGGAGATGAGATAAAGGTGACTGGGAGTAGGTGGCCTCCACGACAAGGGAACAGGCTGAATACAGCCTAAAGAAAGCTCTGAGATCTGGGACAGGCAAGACTGAGGTGTGTGGACTCTGGCCAGGCGGTCAAGGGTGGGAAGGGTTCTTTGCTATTGTTCAAAGGACTCAGCATGTGGCTTTCTTCAGCCCCTCTGCACCAGGCATGGGCATCCTCAAAAACAGTCCTCAGAAAGCACATTCTCTTATGTTCTGCAAGGTTTTAGAGAGGACCGACAGGGCTGGGTCCCCATGGAAAAGTACCTTACCTTCTGACACTCTCTCCATTTTTTTTTTCCAGTACCCAGGGCCTTGTGTGTGCTAGGCAAACACACCATCAGTGAGCTATATCTTCAGCCTTTTTTCTTTTCTATCTTTTTCTTTTCTTTTTAAAAGATTTATTTATTTTATGTATGTGAGTACACTGGCAGTGTCTTCAGACACATCAGAAGAGGGCATCAGATCTCATTACAGATGGTTGTGAGCCACCATGTGGATGCTGGGAATTGAACTCAGGACCTCTTGAAGAGCAGTCAGTGCTCTTAACTGCTGAACCATCTCTCTAGCCCCCTCTCTCTTTTTCTTTGCTTTCTTCTTGTCAAGTAGCTGGGGACATAGGTATGAACTAGTCAGTGAGTTCAGTAATTTGTCTGAAAAAAACAAAAATGGAGGTTAACCTTGTATTTCCCTCTAGGAAGGTAGGAGGTAATGAGAAGTATGTGCCTTGAAGTATAGTCTAAGGTGGTTAGGAAAATAACAAGTCAAAGGTTAGTAGGCAAGTTTTCCATGAGGACAAAGGCATTGTCTTCTGGCTGGAAGCCCCTCCTAGCTTGCATCTCAGTGTCCTGGAGAGCTCATCTCGGTGTCCTCAATTAGCTCACAGTGACTTAGCCAAACAGGTTCAAGCCCTGGTGTCCAGGGTTGTGAATCAATAGATCAGGGCACACTGGGCAGAGGCCCTCAGAAGACAAAAAAAAAAAAAAAAAAAAAAAAAAAAAAAAAAAAAAAAAAAAGAGTTGGTGGCCTCTACAGAGGGGGTTGGTGGCAAGAGGGTGGGTGGGGTGGCAGAGTGTCAATTCCAGGTCTGAGTGCAGGAGATTAGCCTTCTGGAAACTTCCATCTGTCAGGATCAGAACCTTTGGCAGTGGGTAGAAAGATGGGTGGCTGGCTGGCTGGATAACCGGATAGACTGGCGTTTGAGTGGCTAGTTGGAAGGGTAGATGATAAGATAAGTAGATAGAAGGAGGGATGAGTAGATGGAGAGGCGATGAATTGACAGGGGTTGGCAGAGGGGAAATTGAATAGCTGGATGTACAAATGGCTAGATGAGCCAAATGTTGGTAAGTGGATAGACGGATGTCAGAGAGATTGGAAGGGTTAGTGAAAAGATGGATGGATAAGCTGGTCAAGATTAATTGGGTGGGTAGATTAGTAAGTGGCCTTTTTGGTGTAGTGGTTTTGGCCTAATGCTTGTATTCTAATGTTATATTCAGGGTTACATAGCATCACTTGGTGTACGTGAGTATCTCTTCATCCCTGGGGGCAACCTGACCTTGGGAGCCAATATTTAGTATTACAATATGATACAGAGCAGCAAGACCGTTTCAGGAAAGTCATCCACTAGCCTTAGCCTCTCCTAGATGACATTAGCCCACCCTACAGGACAGATTCTCTGCAGATCATCAACATGGCTTGTGTGTGTGCATGTGTGTGTGACATTTATATGGGTGTAGAGGACAATGTTAGCTGTCCTCTGTACCAGACACCTTGCTTTATTGAGACAGGATAACTCATTGGCCTGGAACTCTCCAAGAAGGGTAGACCTTCTAGCTAGCCTACCCCAGGGACCTAATCTCGCTGTCTTGCACTGGGATTAAAGTTACATGCCACCATGCCCAACACTAGTCACCTGGGTCAAACTTTGGTCCTCACACTTACACCACAAATGTTTTACTTTTGCCATCTCTTTAGTTATTGGGTTATATTGTTTATAAAGCATCACTTAGGGTGGAAATCATAGCTACAAAGGTATCCCCAGTAATTTATTGACACTAATCAATGATGACTAAAGATATGTCTGTCGTATCCTAACTTTCAAGTGCAACACCTCTGATGACAAAGATAATGTCATCTTTGTCAGAAGTCATCAAGGAGAGGCTAAGGCTAGTGGATGTCTTTCCTGAAATGGTCTACCTTTTTTGTTTGTTTTTGGCATGGTCTGCGATGGATGAACTCTTGGAGGTAAGGCCTGAGAAACTTCATCTCAGGATTGATTCTTGCTATTTATATGCCTTTCCTGTCATTATTAAGTTAATATAACAACTCCTGGGCATTAGTGCACCCTATTGGGCAGATTTTCTGCAGATCAACAATTTTGTAGCAATGCTATGTAGACAAATAGATGGTTCTTAATTCCTAACAGTAATCCTGTAGAATTCCTAAGATTATACAAGTATTTTGGGCCCTCTGTAATATGAAAATTGCAATTAAGACTCTGCAGGACTTTGTATGTCACGAGTTAATTGCACTAAGATAGAAAGTAGGCGTGTAACGGATTCAGGAGTAAGGATAATATTCCTTTAGGCTGTAAACGATTATCTGATAACTAAAGGCCATAAAGTGAGAATGAATCATTTATTTTAGGTGGAAGGACAGAAGATAAACTATTGACTGGACTTATCTATACAGAACTTCAACACTAATGAGACACTAGGTGGATGACAAGCCTCTTGACAGGAACGTGCTAACTTAGAATTATAGTTTCAAACTCTCAATGAACCTGTGGAGCTAGAGACAGCTATGAGTGTTTACTTAGATAACCAGCCTTAATGGAAACACATGTAAGCATCTCTGTTGTAACCCCTTATTCAATTTATAATTTGAATTTATGTTTGAATTTTTGTGAACTTCTGAAAAAAGAGGTCTTGCAATACCATATGATCTATTCTCCTAAAAACATACAAAACCAGGAAAGATGACGTTAAGTAGACAGAAGAACAGAAGAGAAGCAGAGTAGAAGCAGAAGAGACAGCAGAACATAGCAGAATATAATAGAGCTGGGGAAAAGGAGAGGAGAGAAAGAAGAATATAACAGAGCTGAGGAGAGAGGCGAGGTAGGAGAGAACACAGAGCAGGGAAGGAGCTGCAGAGCGCAGAAGGCAGCAGGCAAGCTTCTTCCCACGAGACAGGACAGAACAGGCTTCTTACTGACAAGGACAGGACTATTTTCGAACAGACTTGGGTTTCTTTCATTTAGCAATAGAAAGGTAGATGCTTTTTCTTTCTCTATACAATGAAGGTTAGAGCTTTTTTTTTTCTTAAAAAAAATTTATTTTATGCATATGAGTACATTGTGGCTATCTTTAGACACACCAGAAGAGGGCTTCCCATCCCATTACAGATGGTTGTGAGCCACCATGTGGTTGCTGGGAATTGAACTCAGGGCTTCTGGAAGAGCAGCTGGTGCTCTAACCACTGAGCCATCTCTCTAGCCCTAGAGCTTATTATTATTATTATTTTTAATCTAGAATGAGCGAGTTCTTCCTACACTGGTACTTGGGCTTTTGCTCATCTGCCAAATGTATATATATATATATATATATATATATATATATATATATATATATACACATACATACATACACACACACACACACACATATATATATATATATATGCTCATATGTAAGTATAGACGTGTGTGTGTGTGTGTGTGTGTGTGTGTGTGTGTGTGTGTGTGTTTGTGTGTGAGTATTTAAGTTGAGACAGATTGTTGGGCCCCATGAAAGGTGAACGTGTGTGTGAATGTCTGCATGAATGTAAGTATGTTTCTATGCATATTTGCTGTGTAAACATTTTTCTTTCTGTGGGAGTGACTTTCTTTTCCTGGTTCAATAAAAGTCAATTGCTCCAAGCCTCCCTCCCCCTGGCCAGTGAGAGGCAAGGCTTTCAGGCAAGAGAGAAAGGAGCCCTAGCAATTAATCCTTTACTTAACTCCCAACTATTTAACAGTTGAGCTTTAACTCGCCTGAGGCCTACAGCTTCTGACTTCTGAGTCACATAGTCAAGAAAGGTAAAATGTTATTGTAGACAACTTTTATTCTCTCAGAACCAAGTTTCCCCCCCAACCCCACACTCCCAGAGTCTTCTCTACCTTGTCTCCCATGAGCCGAGCCCAGTGCCTCACCTGAGAAGCTCCACACAGGCCAAAGTGAGGGAGGTCTGGAGAAGTGGGAGCTGTCCAGCTTGATGGTGCAGTTCTCAATGATGTAACCACTGCCCCATGAGTCCAGTGTGGTCACGCTGGTAGAACAAGTGGTCACATGACCGCAAAAGCCCAGAGCCAAAATCTAGGTATGCACTCAAGAAAAATGAGTGCCAAGTGGTGATGCATGCCTTTAATCCTACCCTTCAAAAGGCAGAGGCAGGCAGATCTCTGTGAGTTTGAGGCCAGCCTAGGCTAAATCGAGTTACAGGACAACCAGGGCTACACAGAGAAACCTTGTCTCAAACGAAGAAGAGGAAGAGGAAGAGGAAGAGGAAGAGGAAGAGGAAGAGGAAGAGGAAGAGGAAGAAGAAGAAGAAGAAGAAGAAGAAGAAGAAGAAGAAGAAGAAGAGAAAGAAGAAGAGAAAGAAGAAGAAGAGGAAGAAGAAGAGGATGAGGAAAAGGAGGAGGAGGAAGAGGAGGAGGAGGAAGAGGAGGAGGAGGAAGAGGAGGAGGAGGAAAAGAAAGAAAGAAAGAAAGAAAGAAGAAGAAGAAGAAGAAGAAGAAGAAGAAGAAGAAGAAGAAAAAGAAGAAGAAGAATTTCCAACAAACCTAGAATCATTATTTGTAGCAGCTAGAGTTAAACAACCTAAATATTCATCAGCTGACAAACCAGTAAACCCAGAATCCAGGATGGGTATGGCGGTACACAACTGTGATTCTAGCTCTTGTGAGGAGGATGTAAAGTGTAGGGCCAGCCTGAGTTACAAAATGAGACCCTACCTTAAAAAAAAAAAAAAAAAAGTCATGCCCAATGGCAAAAACCACACATAGCTTCTTTTTAGAAGCAGAGTCTCATGTAGTCCTGGCTGCCCCTGAATTCTCTACGTAGTGGAGGATGACCTTGAGTTTCTAAACCTCCTACTTCCAACTGCTGTGTGGTATGAATACAGGCAGGAACCATCTTTCTATGATGCTGGGGACTGAGCTCAGGCCAGCTCTGTGTGTGGTAGGCAAACGCTCTACCTCTCCAGCCCCAGACCATGGAGTATTTTTCAGCCATAAAAAAGTTATAAAGTAGGGGCTGGAGAGATAACTCAGTGGTTAAGAACACTGACTGCTCTCTCAGAGGACTGGGTGGCACTTACATGGCAGCTCACAACTGTCTGTAACTCCAAGATGTGATATCCTCAATAGACAGAACAAAAACAAAAACAAAAAACAATGTACATAAAATTAAAATAAACAAATTACTTTAAAAAAATTTATGAAATAGCCAGGTAGTGGTGGTGGCACACGCCTTTAATCCCAGCACTCAGGAAACAGAGACAGGGTAATCTATAAGTTCAGGACCAGCTTGGTCTACCAAGTAAGTTTCAGGACAGCCAAGGCTAGATAGAGAAACCCTGTCTCAAAAAACAACAAAACAAAAAGTTATAAAGTATTAACACATACCCCAATATGGATGGATTTTGGAAAATGTTCTGCTAAGTGAAAGGAGTCAGAAAAACAAATAAATGCTGTATGAGTCCATTCATATGAATCACTAGAAAAAAAATCCCTGGTGCCCTGGTGTGGCGGCTTGAATAGAATGGTCCCCGTAGACTCATGTGTTTGAATGCTTGGCCTATAGGGACTGGCACTATTAGGAGGTGTGGCCTTATTGGAAGAAATGTGCCACTGTGGGGGCGGGCTTTGAGGTCCCTTATGCTCAAGTTAAACCACACCTAGTGTGATGCGTAGTCTCATTCTGCTGCCTGTGGATAAAGACGTAGAACTCTCAGCTTCTCCAGCACCATTCCGGCCTGTATGGTGTCATGCTTCCTGCCATGATGATAATGAACTAAATCTCTGAACTGTAAGTCATTCCCAATTAAATGTTTTCTTTTATAAGAGTTGCCTTGGGCATGGTGTCTATGTTGGTTTACAGACAATTAATTCTGCTAGACTTCTCCCAGTGACCTCATAACAGTTTATCATCAACTGCTGCCATAACTATCTGTGCTGCTACCAGGTGTGGGTGGCCTTGGCAGTGTATAAGAGGACTGATTGCATCCTCAACCCTCCTCCTCCTCCTCTTCTTCCTCCTCCTCTTTTTCTTCCTCCTCTTCTTCCCCTCTCTCTTTCTCTCTCTGTTCCAACGTGTTCCTGGCCAGCCTCCAGTCTCTCTCTCTCTCTCTCTCTCTCTCTCTCTCTCTCTCTCTCTCTCTCTCTCTCTCTGTCGGTCCTTCTCTGTTCCCCCTTCTACCCCTTCATATGGTCCTCCTCTCCCTTTTCCCACAATAAGCAATAAACTTCCCTTATATCGGGTCTGTCCTGTGGTGTGGATTTCTCATGGGGGACACCTTGGCAAGGACCTGCCAGGTATCCCCTTACCCTCCCCCCCCCACACACATTATGTTTCATAACATTGGTGCCAAAAGACTCAGGAGGCTCTTCTGGTGTTTGTGTTTCTTATGGGTCAAAGTCACATACCAGGACCCTACATCCAACTTGCTACCACCTGCAACAACTACACTTTCCAGTTCACCTGTCGTTCACCAACCTCACCCACCAATGACACTTAGGTAAGTTTCCCTGTTGGTCTTTGTAACTTTTCCCGGAGTCAGAGGAAGTGACCTACTCCTCACCTATCCGAGTTTCACCATCCTTGGAGTTGCAACCCTGGAGTCTGAGGCTGCAGTAACATTCCACTTCCCTTTCTCTTCCACAGGGACAGTCCTCTCATTCCCACCTTGGGACGCCTGTTAGAAAACCTCCAGCCTCTATGCTGGTCCTAAATGTGTTTGCCTTTCCAATCATATTTCTACAAATACTAAGAGTGACTGGGGAAATGGGAAGGGATCCTCTATTTCTTTTTTCTCTAAACCCTGTTTCTTCCTGCCTGGTCTCAGTTAAACCACGCCCGAGATGTATTGATTATTTGTCTGTAAGTTTGATTCTAAATTCCAGCTAAAATCCTCTCCCTCCACACGGCCCACTCTCGGGCGGCCCACTCTCGGGCTGCCCACGTGGACCTGCACACCCTCTGCCTCCCACAGCTGGCCTGCACCAGGAATGCCCTGTCTCTCTTCATGGACTCAGATTTTATTCCTGATTTTCAGATTCTCACTGACACAGACAAATGATTCTCAAATATCTTATATGTTCTTGCTCTGTCCTACATCAAAATTCTACTTCCCCAATCTTAAAAAGTTTTTATCTCTGATTTCTTTACATTCTGCTCTCAAAAAAAAAATGTCTATCTTAAGGTTATGCTGTAAATTCTCATCTAAGGACTTATAAGTTGCTCATTAGGTATGGGTTAAAATCTATATAATCTACAACAATATTTGGCTTTATTCAGCTCTTCTGTAGGACAAATATATTTGTATGTAACTCAAACTCAACTCTATGTGTATGTAACCTGGATTCAACTCTCTGTATAGGTTCATATAATTTGGATGCAACACTCATTTAAGGAAAAAAAATACAAAAATTGATAGATCTACTGTTGGGGTCCACACTAGCCCCACGTTGAGTCGGACAAAAAATGTCTCAGCCCAAGCAAAATGTTGAGGCCCGGGCCGACCCACGTTTGGGTGGCCATTGTATCCCGGCCCAAGCTGCCGCTCCGGTCCAGGGTCGGGGTTCATCAAGAGCGAGAGTGAGGACGGACTCAAAGAATGCAGACCAGACAGAGTGTAATTCAATCCCGTTCATTCTTCAGTCTAAGTCCTAAGTCTTGAGTTCCTAGTGCCTAGTCCCTAGCTCCTAGTCCCTCCAAGTCCCAAGTTACTTCTTCCAAGTTCTCTTCCAATTGCCTGCTACTTGTCTTCTCTCTGCTGTGTCTGGTTCTCTCCTCTGTGTCTCCCTAATGTCTGCTGTGTCTGATTCTCAGTTCTGTTCTGTCTCTGCCTTTTATATGTCTCACTTCTAAGCCATGCCTCTAAGTCACACCTTTAATTATGTCCTTAGGTTTTGTCTCTAAATCTTATCTCTAAATTACACTCTTAAGTCACACACCTTTAATCTCACATACCTTTAATCTCAGGCACCTTTAATCTCAAGGTATCTAAACCAAGATTATCGGAGTGTGCTCAGCTGTTGTAGGCTATTGTAATCCAAGTCTCATGTCAGGGTATATGGCTGAAGATAGCTGCAAAGCTGATAGCCGCTTTCTGCTAAAAGTCGGCCCCCAAAAGGTCACCCTTTTTAAATTTTTTTTTTTTCAAAAGGGAAGGCTGGGAAAACTTATGGAAACCGTGCCTGTCCTAGGTTGGAGCAAAGGACCCCAGCCTCCCTTTCCCGTCCTTGGATACTCAACAGCCATTGGTTGAGCTCCTGTCTTAGGATGGTGAGGCCTCCCTTCTTTTAGGGGCAAGGGTCTCGGTATGCTCTCTTACCTGTCACTGACTATCCGGCTTAGCGCGTAAGTTAGGGGTTAATCCTCATCAGTCTTGATGACAGAGGTTTCAGAGTCCCCTACTTCCAGCCTGTAATAGTGGACCTGTGTGGGTTTCATTTGAATAGCATCTCATACAAAAGCCATCAGTTTGTTGAACCACATGGACCCAAAAGACAAGAGACTTAACAATGCCTGAATAGTTAGTATGACAGCAACACTCTTTTTTAAGGGCAACATATAACTCCCTCTATCAGAGGAGTAAAAAGTGTAAGCCTCTTCTATTCTGTTTATAAATGTCTTATATCAGAATCTAAACCTATAGAAATACAAAACTGATCATAGCTTTGATCTAAAGAAAACTAAGGAAATCCCTGTTCCTGCTCTAGTCAATCTCAAACCCAAAAAACAATTATAGTAACTGTGGTAGTGGGTTTTCTCCTGGGTCTAAACAACCTAAATTCCCACTAAATCTAAAACAATCTAGTTCCCCACTAAATCATAAGTCAGGGAATCAAGAGTCCAATAGAGCCACCCTGGAGATTCAGGGGTGATGTCTCCTTCAGCACTGATAACTTCCCAAGTCAGGTTTACTCGTTGATCTGTTCCAATTTGAAGGCAATTGTGAAGCATCTTCATGTTTCCTGTGAAGAAAAAATACGCTTCTCAGGGGGTTTCTCCTCCCTGGATTTGCTATTGTTGTCTATTTGTTTAATCAGTCTCTCTGG
Source organism: Arvicanthis niloticus (assembly GCF_011762505.2). NCBI lineage: Eukaryota > Metazoa > Chordata > Mammalia > Rodentia > Muridae > Arvicanthis > Arvicanthis niloticus. The sequence goes on along the minus strand of NC_047658.1, from coordinate 112,570,882 downwards.
CAGCCAACGTGCAGCATCTGTAGTTTGGGAATATATGCAAACAGAACCTCTTCCCCAGATAAGCACTGGATCTGGCCCATTCCAGGTTCCAGTTAATGGGTCTTTCCAGAGGACTGTTGCAAAAATTCTTTTTGGTATCAGGATGCCAGAATCTATCTGCAGCAGATTTTCCTTCAGAATCCAAATTTTAAAAATTTAAAATGAAGAGTGCGTGATGAAGGATATTTCTGGGGGATCCCTTGGTAGGGTACCATTCCCCCTTTTTAATTTTTTCAAATTGACATTTAATGGTTTGGTGTGTCCTTTCTACCATACCTTGGCCCTGTGGATTATATGGAATACTCGTTTTATGTAGTATTCCCAATCTTTCACAAAATTGGTGGAAACTGGAGCTTGTATAACCTGGGCCATTGTCAGTTTTTATCTGTTTAGGCACACCCAATACAGCGATTGTAGCAAGCATGTGATCGCTCATATACTTATTGTGCTCATTGCTTCTCCAGTTTGTAATGTTGCATAAATGAAACCACTGTATGTGTCTACACATACATGTATATATTTTTGCCTGCCAAATTCATTATAATGAGTAACATCCATTTGCCAGATACTGTTTGGTATCAGTCCCTTTGGATTTACACCCAAATGAGGAACTGGTAAAAGTTTAACACATGATTGACATTGTTTGACAATTTGTCTAGCTTGTTCTCTGGTAATTTTAAACATCCCTTTTAAAGTTTTAGAATTGAGGTGATGTAACTCATGATCCTTTATGGCCTGATCCAAATTAGATTGCTGATCTGATAAAGTCACTGCAGCTATAGGAGTAGCTAGGTCTGCCTTGGTATTTCCTTCAGAGAGAGGACCTGGTAGCCTAGTGTGGGCTCTCAGGTGTCCTATAAAGAATTTACACTTTCTCCTCAAAATTAATTGTTGGCACTGTAAAAACAAATCAGCTGCTTCTGAGGAATGCTTTATTTGTGCAGCAGTTTCTAGCAGAGGGATAGACTGAGCTATATATGAGCTATCTGTATAAATATTAATAGTTTGATTTGGAAATGCTTGAAACACCGCAATAACAGCATGTAATTCAACCAACTGAGCTGATACAGATGATGTAGCAAAAGAGATTACTTGATCCTTAAAGGCATAAGCAGCTGTTCCTGATGAGGAACCATCAGTAAAAACTAGCAATGCTTCCTTGATAGGTTCATGTGCAGTACGAAATGCAAAAACAAATTCATGATGATTACAAAACTGAACCAATTTATCTGGTGGATAATGATTATCTATCTGACCAGCAAATGAGGCACATGCAATAGGCCAGACTTCAGAATTCTGCATAAGCCAATCAACCTGATGCCTTGTATAGGGTTGTACTATGATATCAGGATCTTTTCCAAAATATTTTTGACTGTTATCTCTGCCTAACATAATCATATCTGTTACAGCTGCATAGTATGGATTAAGAACCTTCTTGGGGGATATCTTCTTGAGGGAAGATGAACCCATAATATGGGTGCAGTTTGCCAAAAAACTGCAGTAGGAGTCAGTTTAGTGTTAAAAATAAGAAAATATAAAGGCTTAGAATAATTAATATGAGTTACAAATTGAGATGAAATAGCATTCTCTACTTTCTGTAAGGCTTTTCTACCCTCCTTTGTTAGAGCCCTGTCAGACTTAGGGTCAGGATCTCCCTTGAGAATATCAAACAGAGGCTTCAGTTCTCCTGTTGTAAGTTTCAAATATGGTCGTAGCCAATTAATATCTCCCAATAGTTTTTGAAAATCATTAAGTGTCTTTTTTTTTTTTTTTTTTTTTTTTGGTTTTTCGAGACTGGGTTTCTCTGTGTAGTCCTGGCTGTCCTGGAACTCACTTTGTAGACCAGGCTGGCCATTAAGTGTCTTAAGGGAATCAATCCTCAGTGTAGCTTTACTATTAATAATATGTGGACCATTAATCTGAAATCCTAAATAGGTATATGGGTCTTGTAATTGCACCTTTTCTGGTGCTATTTGTAACCCTGCAGTCTGTAAAGCTGTTCTAAGATCATCAAAGCACTGGAGTACCTGTTTTCCATCTTTTCCAGCTATCAAAATATCATTCATGAAATGAATCATGTAGATTTGCTTCCACATAGTTCTAACACGCTCTATGGCAGAAGCCACAAACTTTTGGCACAAGGTAGGACTGTTAGCCATACCCTGAGGCAAGACCTTCCATTGATATCTTTTCATAGGTTCCCTAAAGTTTATAGAGGGAACACTGAAAGCAAAACGTTTTCTATCATTAGGATGCTAGGGGATAGTAAAAAAACAGTCTTTTAAATCTATAACTATTTTATAATAACCTAAAGGTATGGCCACCGGTGTGGGCAGCCCAGGTTGTAAGGCTCCCATTTTAATCATGGTTGCGTTAACAGCCCTCAAGTCTTGCAACAATCTCCACTTTCCTGACTTTTTCCTAATGACAAATATTGGGGTATTCCAGGGAGAGTTACTCTCTTCTAAATGTCCTGCCTGTAATTGCTCCTGCACTAGCAACTGGGCAGCTTGTAATTTTTCAGTCATTAGGGACCACTGATCCACCCAGACGGGCAAGTCCCCTTTCCAGGTGATGGGATCCACACAACGTCCTAGGGGTGCAGCTGAATCAGTAGCCCCCATCAAAAATACCCCAAGCCTCTTCTTTCATTGTTACCATAAACTTCAGTAGGATGAATAATTCCATCTTCACCATTTCCTAATCCTTTGCCTGAGGAAAGCTCAGAGTTTACCATTTGAGCCGTGATTACTTCATTAGGGCTGCACATAATCAATCCCAACTGGGATAACAGATCTCTGCTCCAGAGATTAATGGGAAGGCCTGAGATGACATAGGGTTGTATATTTCCTGTATTTCCTTCTTTATCCTTCCACGTCAGCACCTTAGAGCTTTGTAGTGGGTTTTGACTTTGGCCAATACCCCTTAAATACCCACTTTGGTATTGGGTTAAGATTGGGGTCAGAGGCCAGGTAGCAGGCCAATCACTTTGTTTTAGGATAGTCACATCAGCTCCTGTGTCAACCAAGCCTTGAAATGCCTTTCCATCTAGCCAAATTGTCATCATAGGTCTTTGTTTAACTATAGGCTGTACCCAGTATGCATCAGAGGAACCAAAACCTTGATCCCCTCTTTTAGGATTCTTATATTTGTGATTAGTAGGGTACAATGGAAGTAACAATAACAAAAGCCTCATCTGTTGGGCCTAACGGTCAGACTGCCTCTGCCTGCCAGGCCATAGAGACCACAGGAACCTGGGAGCACTGTCTAGGCAGCGGACTATGGACTAATCTCTGTTGTTTTAATTTATACATGGCATCCAGATTAAAATGTATTCTTTAAGATCTCTGATCACATTGATGACTAAACTGAGTGTAGCTTGACAGCTTGAGAACAGGCACCGAGCTTCTTACCCCAAGGGAATCCACCACATGGTAGCTCAGTAGTCAGTTCATTAGCTAGTTAAGACTACCAGCTCTCCTATTTCAAAAGCAAACAGGTTCACCTTGCTCACAGGCTTCATGATAAAAAGTAAGCAGGTTTCAGATGTAATTTTTTTGCTATTCCTTTATTGAAAGGAACTCACGTTGCAGTGACTGCTCCCAGTGGTCGATCACCTGTGTCTCATGGTTAATTATTAAATAAGAAAGTTTATGTAAGTTCTGAAAATATGAAGGTTTAAAGGATCTAAAAAAATATCTGAAGGTCTAGGAAGGCGTTTAGAGCTTGGTAAATACAAGTTGTCAAGGTTGGAGGACGTGACAAACTTGGAGGTGACAAGAAAGTAGTTAAGGTACAAAAAAGGAATAAATGTGCTTCCGATTTCTTCCCGTTGCTATGTATTGCTAAATTAGGACTTTAGAAGTTCAGAGTTCTAACATTGATCAGTGGAGTTCTGATCAATTATTAGCCTAGTTCTGGTAAAACATTCGATTATACAACCAACTATCTTAGTCACGAGTTCAAGATTTTAAGTTTTTTTTAGTTGTCTTTTAACTAGAGACTTAAAATGTCTCTCACCATGCTAAATTTATACACATACAGTCTTCCAGATAAAGCCCCTCTTGCCCCTTCTGCTCCACAGAAGGTTTCTGTTTTCCCTGAGCTCATACTTTTTTCTTTCTTTCTTTTTTTTTGGTTTTTCGAGACAGGGTTTCTCTGTGTAGTCCTGGCTGTCCTGAAACTCACTCTGTAAACCAGGCTGGCCTCGAACTCAGAAATCTGCCTGCCTCTGCTTCCCAAGTGCTGGGATTAAAGGCGTGTGCCACCACTGCCCGTCGAGCCCGTACTTTTAACAACAACAACAACAAAAATTGTTACCAAGCCTCTACTATTACACAAAAATTACTACCTTTTTCTAAAATATGGATTTCAATACAAACAATTTAAGGTGCCTAAATTTTATCTCTTTTTGTAAACTTAAAAAGATTCTTGTAAATTTCAGGAAACCCACTTGGATCCATCTCTCAGGGGTCAAATGTATTCCATCTGGATAAGTACCCCTGTCAATCAACAGCCTAAGTTTCCAACCTGTTGCCTATCCAGAGGGTGGGGGTCCCCCCACCCCCGTTACCTGGTTTTGGGACTCCCCTCCCCCAACTACCAAGTCCATGGGCCTAAAGGTTTCAAATGTACACCTAAGAAAAAGGGCTTTGTCCTGACCTATTTAACTTTATTTTCTGCCGTGTGTGTGTGTGTGTGTGTGTGTGTGTGTGTGTGTGTATCACTTACTGCCATTACTACCTGTGCTGCCACCAGGTGTGGGTGGCCTGGCAGTGTATAAGACAACTGCTTGCTACCACAGCCCCTCTTCCTCTTCCTCTTCCTCTTCCCCTTCCTCTTCCTCCTCCTCTTCTTCCTTCCCTCCTTTCTCTCTCCCTCTCCCTTTTCCCCACCTCTCTCTGTTCCCATGTGTTCCTGGCAGACCTCTCTTCCTCTCTTTCTGTCCTCTGTTCCCTTTCTACCCCTTCTCCAAGTCTTCACTCCCCTCCCCCAACAATAAACTTCCCTTATATCAGGTCTGTCACATGGTGTGATTTCTCAGAGGGCCACCTTGGCATGGGCCTGCCAGGTGCTCCCTTACCCCACCACCACCACTTTATACTTCATAACAGTCTCTTCCCGACAGTGGACACCTAAGGCATTCAGTGAAGAGGATCACCGCTAGTGCACTCAGGGCTCCTTTGGGGGCTTAATGACAATGTTCTGGACGGTGGTGACAGTTGCTCAGTGCTGAATATACTAAAATCAACAGAACAGGGCTGGAGAGATGTCTCAGTGGTTAAGAACTCCAGATGCTCTTTTTACAGGACACTGGTTCTATTCCCAGCACCCACATGACAGCTTGCAATTGCCTGTAACTCTAGTTCCAGGGACTCTGGTGTCTTTTTCTGGATTCTGCAGGCAGTTCATGCACATGCTGTACTTGCAGACAAATCTCCTATACACAAAATAAATACTTTCATTTTAAAGAGAGAGAGAGAGAGAGAGAGAGAGAGAGAGAGAGAGAGAGAGAGAAAACAGTCGGGCAGTAGTGGCTCATGCCTTTAATCCCAGCACTTGGGAGGCAGAGGCAGGTGGATTTCTGAGTTTGAGGCTAGCCTGGTCTACAGAGTGAGTTCCAGGACAGCCAGGGCTACACAGAGAAACCCTGTCTTGAAACACCCCCCCCCAAAAAAGAAACAAAACCAACAGAAAATCCATTGTATTAGGGTGAACTTTTCACAGACCAAGGCTCTTTACGTCTTTAACTTGCCCTAGAAATAGGTGTGGACAGACACACAGTCTCAAGGTGGGCATGAACAGAGGCAGCTGCTTGGCCCATTGAATTGTCAATGAATTGAATTGAATTGCTTCTATCGTGTTAGAATTGAAGAACTGTATCTTCAGGCAGTCTCCTGGAACTCTGTAAGGAAGGATAGCCCACATGGCCATGGAAACCGCCTCTGTCTGTCTTTCTCTTTCTTTCTTTCTTTCTTTCTTTCTTTCTTTCTTTCTTTCTTTCTTTTTTCTTTCATCAAGTAATTAATTAATTTACCAGGTAGTTTTTCTTGACTATCATCCCTGAAATCAACCAGTGTAGGAAGTGAAGGGTCTACTTTGGCTCACGATTTCAGGAGTTTCAGACCGTGGTCTTAGTGTCCTGTGCTGAGGAAGCACATCATGGTGGGAGCATGTGTGGACAAAACTGCTTACTTCACGGAAGAGGGAGGACTGATTTTCTCTACATTCTCTTCAGAGCATGCACTCAACGACCTAACTTCCTCCACTGGGGAAATGGCTCAATTGGTGAAGTCCTACCACACAGGCACTCAGATTCCCAGCACCCACAAAAAAGCTGGGTACAGCAGCATGTCTCGTTACCTGAGTGCTGGGGGGTGGAGACAGGGGAATCCCTTGGGTTCATTGGCCAGCAAACCAAGCCAGACTGATAAGCTCAGTGAGAGATTACGTCTCAGAAAATAAGGTGCAGAGTGATAGAAAAATGGACTCTTTGGCCTTGACACCTCTCTCTCTCTCTCTCTCTCTCTCTCTCTCTCTCTCTCTCTCTCTCTCACACACACACACACACACACACACACACACACGCCCCACGCCCCACAGAGCCCCACCATCTCCTAACACAGTGTGGTTTGTCCTCAGTTTTCCTAGTGCTGTGACCCTTTAATACAGTTCCTCGTGTTGCATTGACCCCCAACCATAAAATTATTTTTGTTGCTCCTTCATAACTGTAATTTTACTACTGTTATGAATTGTAATGTAAATATCTGATATGCAAGTTATCTGATGTGCAACCCCTGTGAAAGGGTCATTCAATCCCCTAGACCCCGAAGGGGTTATGACCCACAGGTAGCAAACCACGGTGCTAACAGTACCTGATAACCAAGTCTTTGGTACATACACCTTTGGAGTCACCTATTCAAACCATAGCATCTGCTTTCCCAAGTCTGTGATGCTTCTACATAATGAAGGAATGTCTTTGAGATACCATGTCCCATCGGCATAATGGCAACAAATCCCTCTCCCTTCCTCCTTGACTTCTTCCCACTGTTGCTTGGGAGATGAAATGAGATCGTTTCTATGAAAGCTCTTAGTAAGCAGCTCTGTGTTGGGCAGATGTTCCTCCAGCTGTGAGCCAGGGATGAAAGCCCAGCTCTGGCACCACCTCCTCCACTTGCTCCCAGCCCCACAAAGCTGTGGGCTCAAGGGAGGGGAAGTGCTTCCCAAGCATGAGCCCTGCTATTAGGGTTTTCCTGATTGGGGTGATTTTGGTGCCCCCAAGTTCTAGGTGGATGGTTCTGTATCTCCACTTTCCTTGTAGCTCTGACCCACAGAGAGCTCCAGCTGAGGGACCCTAGTGGAGAACTGGCTGGAGTCCTGGGCATGCCAGGAGGATTGGCCCCCCCAGACTTGGGAGATGGCCCAGACTCTGAGCTGCTTGCCTTGCAAACACAAGGACCTGACCTGAACTCCCATGACCCACATTAAAACAAAACAAACAACATCTATACAGAGAAACTCTGTCTCAAAAAACAAACAAACAAACAAACAAACAACACAAAAGGCTGAACATGTAATGGAGAAAGGATGATTGGTCCTTGGGGCTCACTGGCCAGCCAACCTATCCTGCTAGATGAGTTCCAGGCCAGTGTGGGATCTGATGTCCTGTTCAGAAAGGTGGGTGGCAGTGAGAAACAACACTCACACTCAGACACACACACCACATACATGTACACACACAGCAAACAGCACACAGACACACATACACCCATCACACACACACACCACACACACCACATACACACATCACATGCATATACACACTACACACAAATATATACCACACATCACACATATGTACACACCACACACATACACACTATACTCACATACACATAGCACACACACCACACATATACACAAATACTTACAACACAAATATACACACACCACACCTTCCTTATCATTACCTTATCATTACCTTTAACTATTAATCATCACTATTAACACCTTTGCTGTTCTAACCTGCCTCAGTTTTGTGGTAATTTTATTTATTTTTTATTTTATTACTATTGTCTATGTGTGCGTGCATGCATGCCACAGTGGCTGAAGGGAGGAGAGGAGCACCCTTGGGAGTCTGCTTTCTTTTCACTGTAGGCTCAGGGATTGAACTGGGGTCATCAGGCCTGGTGGCAATTTCCTGAGCTTTCTCACTGGCTCTGATTTATTTCGTTATCTTTTAACATTTATTTTATTTTTAGTCCTGTGTAGAGAGGATGTGCATGTAAGTGCAGGTGCCCTCAGAAGCCAGAGGTGTTGGACTCCTGGAGCTGGTGTTTGTGTGCTGCCTGGGGTGGCTGCTGGGGGTCTGGATCCAGGTCCTCTGCAAGAGCCACCTCTCCAGTCCGTTTTTATTTTTTGAGACGTGGTTTTCCTATGCAGCCCAGGCTGGCTTCACTCAGCACCTTTCTTCTTGGAGCTCACCGAATTAAGAGTCCAGGTCTGCACCACCATGCCCTGCTCCAATGGTGCAGTTTATGTTACAGAAGCATATTGTGAAGTGACATACTCTGTTTCTCTTCCACAAGAAGATATCAAAGGGAAAAAATAGGTTTAAAAAGTGAGGTTCCAGCCTGGCAGTAGTGGCACATTCCTTAAATTCCAGCACTCAGGACACAGACAGGTGGATTTCTATGAGTTTTGAGGCTGGCCTAGTCTACAGAGCAAGTTCCAGGTCAGCCAGGGCTGCATAGAGGAGAGAAACAATAGTCTCACTAGATAGATAGATAGATAGATAGATAGATAGATAGATAGATAGATAGACAGACAGATAGATAGAAGTGAGGGTCCTGGGGAACTGGCCATACCAAGCCAGTTTAAATCCTGCTTACTAGCTGTGTGACCTTGGGCATGTCTCTTCACTTCTCTGCTTCAGTTTCTGTCTCTATAAAACAGGAACAGCCCTAGTCTCGAGGATTAATACATGTAAGCCTTGACTCTTTGCTAAGAGTTTTCTGTTATAGTGTCACCAAGAGAGGAGGGGATGGTTCATTAGTTAAAATCCCTTTATTCTTTTCTTTGAAAAGACAGGCTCCTGCTATATAGCTCTGGCTGGCTTGGTGATCTTGGTGTAGACCAGACTAGTCTTGAATTTCAAAAGGCTGCCTCTCTTTGTACTTTGAATGCTGCAGTTAAAGGTGTATGTACCACCACTCCAAGTGACCTTGTCATTATTATTTTTTTTTTTTGGTTTTTTTTTTTTTTTTTTTTTTTTTTTTTTTTTTTTTGTCATTTATAGACATGGTTTCTCTTTGGAGCCCTGGCTGTCCTGGAACTCTGTAGACCAGACTGGGCTGAACTCAGAGATCCTCTTGCTTCTGCCTCCCAAGTACTGGGATTAACCAGCACCCTTCTGCATTGCCTTATTTTTACAAGGAACATTTATTGTTCTACCATGTGCTGTTGGCTGGAGACCTTCATGCATGTAAGGCACTGTCCAAATCCCTGAGGACACAAGAAACCACGTGGGTTGGGCCTGTTAAGTTATGAGGTTTACCATGCGTGCCTCTTGCAAAGCTCCAGTAGAGTACAGCAAGCACCGCAGATATAAAGGTGACTCTGCCCTGCCTTGCCCCACCACGTCTGCCAGAAACCTGTTACACTGAACACCAAAAGGTGGCATATTTCTGGGGCAGCGTGGGATGTCTGAGGGGGTGGAGCCTCGCTGTCAATATAAGGCCTGGGTCACTTCCTCTCTTCCTGTTGAGCTTGCACCACACTGCATCTGCCCAACAGTAAGTAGAAACCTGGAGGTGAGGTCGGGGTCATTGTTACACCTCCATTCCCCCCACCCCACCCCCACTTCTACCTACCCCTTGGCCCTGCAGCCCGGGCAAGGTCCTCCTTCATCGTACTTTTTGTCTATCTCTCCTAGTGCCACCTTACACCATCTTCTATTTCCCCTCCCGAGGTGTGGTCTCAGCGCTTTCAAGATGAAGGGCACAAGCAATAACAGTCTTCTGGGTCACTTCTGGGAATCCCCAACAGAGGAGTCGGAGTGGCATGGCCAAGACCATGTTGGGGGCGGGACCGAAACCTGGGGCGGGACTACAATTGTGGTTGGTGGGGTCAAGACTGCCCTCTTAGCCTCCGTAGGTAGCTGCATTGTCACTTTTCCTACCTTCCCAGTGCCGTGGTGGGGCTGGGTCTTCTGCTTTCTAAGATCCTGTTAGGACACGGTCTCTACCACCACATTTCTCCCCTCACTACGAGGCTCCCAAGCTAGTTTAGTCCTCTTGTCAACTTTCCACCCTCCCAAACTCTCCCAGGATGTTCTGAGGGTAGGTCTCTTCGCTGTCACCTCATCCTCGTCCTGCACCCCAATACAGGGCGCTGCGAGGTTATGCGCATGCTGTTAGCTGACCAGGGCCAGACCTGGAAGGAGGAGGTGGTGACCTTGGATGTTTGGGAGCAAGGAACATTCAAGGCTTCCTGTGTGAGTGATTGTCTCTCTCTAACCCTCCCCGTGGGGATGAGGTTGGGGCACAGCCTTGAGGTGCTGTGTCTAGGGCTGGGGGCAGGCAGGTTCAGAACCCCTTACAGAGAGGTCTTCTGCCAGCTGTTTGGGCAGATCCCTAAGTTCCAGGATGGAGAGCTCACTCTGTACCAGTCCAATGCCATCCTACGGCACCTGGGCCGCTCCTTCGGTGAGTCCGAAGCCCAGCCCTGAAAGACCTACCTGACAGATGGGGCTTTGAATTGCCTCACCTATGCTACCAATGTCCCACCTGGCTGGAGGGCAAGTGGGTTACCCTAGAGGATGGTGCAGGGCCCAGGTGTCAGAAGGCTCCCGGTGTGGTGCTGGGCTGTCTGCTGTCTGCACATCGAGGAGCTGTGAGTTTCAACTTGTATCACTTTTCTAATGACATCTCACGAGAGGCTACGACTTTCTATGTGTGACAGTGTGGTGGGGCTAGAGACTTCCCAGTAGACCTTCCTGTTCTTGTCTTTCTAACTTGGCTATACCTGAGTCTGGGAAACTCAAAGTCACAGTGAGGCGGCCTCCGCCTGTTTGAAGAATGGCAGGACTGTGGTGGAGGCAAGCTGTTCTCTCTCTGGGTCTGGTTAGGAGACGGTGCCTGGAGCCCCACACCACCATAGTAATCTGAGGTAGATGGGCAGACAGCTTGTTCTAGGGGAGGTACAAGCCAGAGCCTTTGTCTTCCCTTGGTGTGACAGATCCAGATGGCAGGTGTGACCCAAAAAGCAGGCCTGGGCTTCAGTTGGTTATGGCCCTGGGAGTTGGTAGGCTCTTCCCCTGTGAAGGTGGGACTTGGCTGAGGTAGTCAGGGAAGAGCTCCAAAGCAAGGTTAGAGAGTAGGGTCCTGCAGGCCCAGGCTGAATCTGAGTGAGCATGTAGGAAAGAGTACAGAACCTGAGCCTGCTGCCTGCCTGCTGACCCAGGGCTCTATGGCAAAAACCAACAAGAGGCAGCCCTGGTGGACATGGTGAACGACGGACTGGAAGACGTGTTTAGGCGCATTGCCCGGCAGTATCTCCATATCTATGTATGTAGGGGCCACAGGCTAGTGCCAAGTGGGGTGGTCAGGAAAGGGAAATCACTTTATCAGTCTGGCTGCACGTCCCCCACTGAGATCACTTCTGACCACAGAAGGGGGGCAAGGACCAGTGTCTGAAGGAGCTTCCAGGACACCTGAAGCCATTTGAAACTCTCCTGGCCCAGAACAAAGGTGGCCAGTCCTTCATCGTTGGTGATCAGGTAAGCACTGGGTCAGGTCTTTCCCAACCTACTCATTGTCAGATCTTTTCCCAGAAGGGTAAACTGAGGCCAGATACAGAGGCAGAAGCAGGAAGCATCCAGTGTTTTGCTCCATCCTGCCTCAGTTCAAGCCCTGTCACCCCCTCGTCCCTTAGATCTCCTTTGCTGACTACCGCCTGCTAGACGTGCTTCTGAACCTGGAAGTCCTGTTCCCTGGTTACCTGAATGACTTCCCCCTGTTCTCCGCCTATGTGGCACGCCTCAAAGCCCGACCCAAACTCAAGGCCTTCCTGAAGTCTCCTGAGCATGTGAACCGTGTCCTTGCTGCTTGCATAAAGATGTGAACCCACATGCCTCCCCCAAACACCACCCCAGCACAATAAAAATGATGGCACAAGCTGGTGCATGGCACACCTTCAATCTCAGCACTTGGGAGGCAGAAGCAAGAGGATCTCTGTGGGTTCAAGGTCAGCCTGGTCCACAAAGTGAGTTCCAGGACAGTTAGGGCCTGTCTAAAATAAAAAAAAAGAAAGAAAGAAAAGCAAAAACACAAAACAAAACACCAATGGAAGGAAGCTGTACTGTGGGCTTAAGGGGCAAGGACAAAGACGCTGGGGACCCTCTACAGGGTTGGGACCCTCTACAGGGTTGACACCCTTGCTAAAATATCAGGCCCAGAGCTGCCAGGAAAGAGGGCCTTTGGGGCTCTAAACCTCCAGGTCCCACTAGAGGACTTCCTGCAGGGAGGTGATTGACCTTTAACCCTACAGGGTTTCTTCATCCAAGAAAAATACAGATAGTCCTAAGGGTATCAGCTAGTTGCTACCTTGTTTGGTGAACTCATTCTGGGCAGACACTTACCCTCAGGAGTGACACATGTGTGACAGGAGTGTGTCACATGTGCAGGCATGTGGCCAATTCTCATGTGTCATCTGAGGCTGTGAACAGTTAGATTCTCCTGTCCCACATGCAAGCAATCAGCAAGTCCCTAGCGCAAGGGTCCCAAGGCAGGCCTGCAGCTTGAGGGGCTCCCTGCTGTTTTCAAAGTGGGAGCATTTGGAGACTGGCCGGCTGGATCTGCTCTCCAGCTGGGGAGGTGGAGCAGTCTTTTGTAGCCAGGTTAAAAGCACTAGCTAGCTGCTGCTTGGGATAGAGGAAAAAATAGCAGATTCAAGGGGACTGGCCTCATTCTCCCAAAAGGTTTGTCTTTTATAGCCCTCCTAGGATTGAGAGGGCTGAGAAATGAGAAGGGATCAGGGATCAGCCTGAGGATCAGGTCTCCAACCTGAGATCAGGGATCATCAGCTCAGGGAATAGGTTTAACCCAGGGGTCAGTGCTCACCATGAAGAGCCAGTCTTAGGACTGAAATCAGGATTCAGCTCAGGGATCAGGACTAGGACCAAGGATTAGAGTTCAGACCTGGGAGCAGGGCTTAGTTCAGGGATCAGGGTTCAGTCTTGGGATCAGGGCTTAGCCCTTGAGTTGCACTCCTCAGCTATGTCCTACAGGCAGGAAGTCTATGGGAATTTTCCACCATCTTCCAGAGTTGCTTCACCTCCTTCCTCGAGAGTGTCCTGAGACTCTTCGTACCCTGAGGGGACTCAGATGTGCCACCAGGACTCTCCAAGCTGCTCTTACCTGTGTGTTGGTCCCATGGAAACATAGCTGACCCCCTCTGGGCCTGTTCTTTCTCACGCTGAGACCAGAGCTGGAATTTGCACCCACACAGATAGATACTAAGCCTGCATTCTTCCCCAAACATCCCCAGAAACTTCTGCATGTTCTCTGGACAAGTGCAGTGAGTACTTAACACATATATAGTAGTTACATATTAAATACTCAGGCTGAAGTCAAGTGGTAGAAATTTGGGATTACATCCAAACTTGGGCAGTCTGGGTATTTGTGTCTGGGCTAGGAAGGCTGTGCATCTGTTCTATATACCTGGGGAGTGAAGCTGGGGTGAACTCCAACCAAAAGTCTCTCCTTACTCTACTCATGGAAATTGCAGTCCCCAAAACTGCCCAGTGCTTCTTTGTTCCACAACAAACCCACCCCCACCCCTGAACTCTGAACATTCCTCTGCCAACTTTAGACAGAGGCTGAGGGAGGACCTTTGTTTTGCATGCCTGCATGGTTATTTTCTGCAACAAGGCAGAGATGCTGCCCTGGGTCCACAGGCACAATCTTTGTTGTTTCCACTCAGCTGACCCTGACGTGACCCTAGTTTTTGTCAGAGCAGGAGAGAAAATGACAGGAAGACATTTGCTCTTGGGAGTGCTTTCATCTTAGAAGTATGGCCACCAGACCACGTGAGGCAGTGGCCTCTGCTACAGAGTTCAGGTGCAGGAGGCTAGAGGCCATCCCACTGATCTGCCTGGGCTGTTTTTGTGGAAAGTTACCATTTTGCAAGTCTGAAGCAGATGCTCTTTCCTGCTGTTCCAAAAATAGGCAACTCTGACCTTTGGCTGTAAATTCAGCCAAAGCAACAGTCACATACACATTGGGATGGCTGCCCAGTTCCAACCTGGCAACCGCCTGGGCATCTCTTCCTTCCCTTTCCCTATGCCAGGTCTTGTCTTTTAGATGCAGGACTAACATGTGACCCAAGGCTAGCTCGGCTGTAGTTATGGAACAAAGAACTGAGCCAATCTGAGTCCATCTCTGACAGACTACCCCTCCTCATTGGCACAGTTGATCAGAGGCCAGGAACACCCTGCCACGTCCCTTTTTTCACCCTCCTCTGAGGTGGAGCCTCTTCTGAGAGAGGAAGCTAGGAAGCTTCCTCTGAGGTGTGGGTAGGGTGGCTTCATTCTGGTCACATATATGTACATCTCTCTCTCCCTCTCCCTTCTCTCTCTCTCTCTCTCTCTCTCTCTCTCTCTCTCTCTCTCTCTCTGTGTGTGTGTGTGTGTTTGCATGTGTGTGCCACTCTGTGTCTGTCTCTCCATCTTTCTGTCGCTGTGTCTCTGTGTCTCTGTGTCTCTGTCTCTCCTCGATTCACCACCAGAGCAGGATGAGGGAGATTTTTAGGTTCTTGGTATCAGGTTTGAGAAGCTAACTTCACTCCATCCATCTATCCATCTTCTGGTTGGTCATGCAAACCACAAACCCTCTGAAAATACAATTTGTGCCAAGCAAATGGTGCACACCTTTAACCTCAGAACTCGGGAGACATAGGCAGGCAGGGCCATCTCTGAGATAAAGGCCAATCTGGTCTACAGAGTGAGTTCCAGGACAGTCAGGGCTGCAGAGAAACCCTGTCTCAAAACAAAACAAAACAAAAATACAAAAAGAAGAGGAGGAAAGGAGGAGGGGAGGAAGAGGAAGGAGAGAGAGAGAGCGCAAGCAACTTGTATGCCCTTGGCTAAGAGAGATTGATAGATTCAAAATATGTCCACAAATCCTTTGACAATTTTCTCCTCAAAACATGGAGCCCTGGATGGTTGGTAAAGTCCTTGCTTTGTTTGAATGAGGACCTGGGGGCTGGAGAGATGGCTCAGAGTTTAAGAGCATTGGTTGCTCTTCCAGAGGTCCTGAGCCACATGGTGGCTCACAACCATCTATAATGAGATCTGGTGCCCTCTTCTGCCCTGCCAGCATACATGCAGGCAGAATGCTGTATACATGATAAATAAATAAATCTAAAAACAAAACAAACAAACAAACAAACAAACAAAAATCCAAAAACCAGAATGAGGACCTGGGCCAAGCATGCTGGTGCACACCTTTAATCCCAATACTCAGGAGGCAGTGGTCATGAATCTCTGTGAGTTTGAGGTTAATCTGATCTACATAGTGAGTTCCAGGACTCTGGAGGACCTGGGCTCCACTCCCAGAGCCCATGCATCCATGAAAAAGCTGAATGTGGCAGCTATGTGCTATAATCCCAGCACATGAGGTGGGAGATGAGACAGTAGATCCCTGAAGTTCACTGGCCTATTAAAAAAAAAAAAAAAGGCTATAAACCCATCATAGAGGAAGGAATTGTGTGTGTGTGTTGCTGAGGATGGATCCCAGGGTCTTACAATGCTATGGATGTGCTGTGCTACTGAATGAAGACTTTGGACCTTGTACTGTGACCTCACAGAGTCAGGGACCACCAGAAGCAGACAGATAAAACATCCCTGGAAGAACATACCTATGGAATGTGTGATGGTTAATCTATACTCGACCCTGGGAGTGGCACTATTAGAAGGTGTGGCCTTTTGGAGTAGGCGTGGCACCGTGGGTGTGGGCTTTAAGACCCTCATCCTAGCTGCCCGGAAGCCAGTATTCTGCTAGCAGCCTTCAGATGAAGATGTAGAACTCTCAGCTCCTCCTGCACCATGCCTGCCTGGATGCTGCCATGTTCCTGCCTTAATGGTAATGGACTGAACCTCTGAACATGTAAGCCAGCCCCAGTTAAACATTGTCCTTATAAGAGTTGCCTTGGTCATGGTGTCTAGTCACAGCAGTAAAACCCTAAGAAGATAACATGGTATCCTCCACCTGCTTTCCCTCCATTCCTTAAATAATGAGTGGACTATAAATCAACCTTGGGGAGATTAACAACACTGACACCTCCCTGTTCACCTTTTGTGTGATAATCACTAGACATCTTTGTCAATTGGAAGTCAGAATTTCCACACCACACTCTATAGGCTCAGGTTATCTGTTGATAAATGTTAAAATAGGATCTACATGTATAGCCCAGGCTAGCCTTGAATTCCTGCCCCAGCCTCCTAAATCATGGGAAAACAGGCATATGTAATATTTTACCATTGGCTTTGTCAGCCCTAGAATTTGCCTCCTTAGAATGGGGGGTATAGAGGACACCTCCTCCCATCCCAGGGGTTGGAATATGCAGGTAACCATTGTTGTGACATGGACAACAGACCTGGGTTTGTAACATTTGTGAGGTGTACACTAGCCCACCCTGATGACCCTACACTTGTGATTGGGTGAAGAAATTGTTTAAGCTTCTATTATTCTAGTATTTAAAGTGCATTATTGGAAGGCTGGGTCACTGAATCTGATTTTATCTGGTTCATATAGAACCCAGTGTGTGAACAAGAGGAAAGGGCTGCAGAGTTAAGTCAGTCAGTAAAGTGTTTGCCACACAGACACAAGGACCTGAGTCCAAATCCCCAGTATCTATGTAAAAAGCCAGACATGGTAGCACACACCTGTCATCTGGTGCTGAGACAGAAGGAACCCTGGAGCTCGCTGGCCAGCACATGTTGACAAATCAGTAACCTCTAGGTTCATGGAGAGACTCTGCCTCAAAAAAGAAGGTAGACAGCAACAGAGGAAGTACAGTGCATCAGCCTCCTGCCTCCACACACAAGCACACAAATGCCTGTGCGTGCGTGCGTGCGTGCGCGCACACACACAAACACACACAACAGAGAAGTAGGAAACCTTAGGGGTTTTATCAGCCTCTGAAGAGGAAACTTTTCATAGACTTCCTTGTTGTTTTTTTTTTTTTAAATTCTGCTTCTTAAAAATAATAAAAGGGCTGTCAAGTCCAGCACAGTAGCATTTGATTGTAATCATAGCACTTGGCAGGTTGATCCAGGAGGACCATGAGTTTGAGGCCAGCTTGAGGTATATACAGAGTTCAAGGCCAACTTGAATTACAGGAGAGCTCTAGGGAAAAAAGAAAGAAAGACAGAGAGAGAGAGAGAGAGAGAGAGAGAGAGAGAGAGAGAGAGGAGAAAGAAAAAAGAAAGATAAAAAGAAGAGTCACAAAAATGAAACAAACAAAATCGTAGGTGAATACCAGCAAAGCCGTGCATGTAGGGAACGGCCTAACGAGCAGAGCTCTGATCTCTCAAAGGGCCGAAATGACATAAAAGCTGATGGCTCAGGTCAGAATTTTGATTCATAGAATTTGCTTTTAGTCATTTGCTGGTGATGTATAATGTGTCCAGGCCCTGCGTTGAGTATTTTAGATGTGTTGTCTCATGGAGGCATGTAGTTCAGGATCACAGGCTGTAGGTGAGTCTAATGCCTGCTCTCTGACCTACTGCATTCTTCACCTTTAACCTTTCTTCCCGTCCCTTCTCTTCTCTTCCTTCCCACTTTCTCCCTCCTCCCCTCCTCTTCCTTTCCATTTTCTTCTTTCCTTCTTTCTTTTCTTTCCTTCTTCCTTCCTTCCTCTTCTTCTCCTCCTCCTCCTTCTTTTTCTTCTTCTTTTTCTTCATCTTCTTCCTCCTCCTCTTCCTCCTCCTCCTCCTCCTCCTCCTCCTCTTTTTAATGTGACATTAGAGGTGGAGCCCTGGGCCTCATACTTGCTGTACAAATACCCCACTGCTGCTCCTCACCCCATCCTTTATTTTCCTAACAAGAGTGATCGCCAGTGTGGAAACTCCTGACTGCGGTGTGCTTCACTGCTCTGCCAGCACATGCTTTATAGCCAACACCCTTTGCCCAGCAGCCCATAGAATACTATAGACCTCAGTGGAGAACCAGACTGGAAATCAGCTCACACAATTGCATGCCTGCCTTCTTGGTGAGCCTTGCAAGGCTATTGCCTTGTCCCATACCAAAGCTTTGTGATAGCCTGTGTGACTCCATTCTTGGGCAGAGTGATTACTTCAGCATGGCAAATATGGACATATCATTAAGAGGTTTTCTTGGATCTAGTGGTGCCAGTCCAGAGTCACTGCTTTCTGGCATGGCAATATGTGTTCTGGAGCAGCCTCATTGTCAGGGCTCTGTGGGTCAAGTTCATCTCTGAAGAATCGCTATGGCTAGGAAGATGTGGCTCACAATTGTCACCGACAACTGTGGCCATAAGAGCCTGCAAGATGCAAACGTCAAACAATAGAATTCTGTTGGCAGAATATTAGCATGATTCTTCAAAAACATTAAAATACTCAGGAGGTCTGGTAAACAGGCCGAGCGACTCTCGGCCTCAGCCTCTGCACGCCCGCGCCCCCTGGTGGTCAACATTTTAACTCTTAGAGCTGCTTTCCAGTGGTTTACTCTGGCTGGCTGGCTGGTTGACTGGGTTTTTGAGACACTGGTTTACTTTTTATTACTGCTTTGTAACCTGTCTGCTTGGAGCAGTCTGTGTTGATCTGCTTCCTGAGCAGCATCTTCGTCTGCCAACCCCCCTGAGGGAGTACTGCACTATTTTTGGTTTCTCTATTTTGGAAATGAGATTACAGTAACCACGTTGCCCTCTTTATAGAGTCTTGCTTTCTCAACTATCCAAAAAAAAAAAAAAAAAAAAAAAAAAAAAAAAAAAAAAAAAAAAAAAAAAAAAAAAAAATCCTCCAGGACAGCTAAGGCTACAAAAAGAAACCCTGTTTTGAAAAACAACTACTAGCCGGGTGGTGGTGGCGCACGCCTTTAATCCCAGCACTTGGGAGGCAGAGGCAGGCGGATTTCTGAGTTCGAGGCCAGCCTGGTCTACAGAGTGAGTTCCAGGACAGCCAGGACTACACAGAGAAACCCTGTCTAGAAAAAAACAAAAAAAAAAACAAACAAACAAAAAAAACAAAAAAACCCCAAAAAAAAAAAAAAGAAAAGAAAAAAAAAAGAAAAAGAAAAACAACTACTACACAAAATTGGACTCGGTAGTAAGTAAAACGTGCCTGCAATCCTAGGATATGGGAAGCTGAGAGAGAAGAGTCATTAGTTCAAGGCCAGCCTGAGGTACATAGACCCTGTCTCTGAAAACAAACAAACAATGTATCCAAAACTAACAATCATCATATCATTGGCGACAGTTCAGTAGTAGAGTAATAACCTAGCATGCCCAAGTCCCTGAGACTGATCACAGGCACATACCCAAGACACAAGCAGGGCTGGCAAGGTGGTTTTGTTGGTAAGGGGGCTTGTGGAGCAAGCCTGGCAACCTGAGTTCAATCTCAAGAGCCCACACGAAGGTAGAAGAGAAAATTGACTCCACAAAGTTGTCTTCTGATGGTCACAAGAGCGCCACCTACAGACACACACAATCAAGATAAAAGATTTAATTGAACAAACAAAACTAAAACTTTTAGGCAAGAGAGATGGTGTAGCAGTTAGGACCACATAATGCTGTAACAGAAGACTGGCGTTTGGAACTTGGTACTCACAACCACTTGTAACAAGCTCTAAGGGATCTGGTGTGCTCTTCTGGCCTCTGTGGGCACTGCAATCACATGCACATACCTATATACACATGTGAACACTCACTTATACACACACACACACACACACAATTTTAAGATATATTTTATTTATTTATTTATTTATTTATTATTTATTTATTTAATGCATTCACCATTGCTGTCTTCAGACACACCAGAAGAGGCATCAGACCTCATTGCAGATGGTTGTGAGTCACCATGTAGTTGCTGGGAATTGAACTCAGAACCTCTGAAAGAGCAGTCAATGCTCTTAGCCACTGAGCCATCTCTCCAGCCCCTATACTTTTTATATTTATATAGACACGCTCTAATCCAAGCTGTCAGGAAGCAGAGATCTCTGAATCTGGTTGGCACAGTGAGGCCATATCTTAAAAGTGAGCTCTTCATTTCTGGTATTGTAAACTACAGACATTAATTTACAACTGCTTACTTTGTGAAGGCCTCAGTGACAGCACCTCCCCTTTCAGCTTCCCTTCCATAACCTTTGTCACTGATGTCTTTACAAAGACAAGGTGATCATCTAGTCCATCACTTCAATCAGGATTTTATGCTACGGTGAACCTCACATAGTGCCAGTCACTGCAGACACCACGGCAGTGTTTGCTGCCTTCATTGCTCAGCTCTGCATCCCCTCCCTTCCCTCCTCACCTCTAAAACACGCCCTTGGAGGCGGTGAGTGAAAGTAGAAGAACAGGGTTAGAACGCCTCCCTAGCTAGACATCTACACCAAAGCCTAATTTGCACAGGGTGACAGTGAGGAACCTTGGGCTATCAAGGTGGCCAGTGAGTAAAGGGATGAGCTTGATGGCGTGAATTCTATCTCTGGATCTCACGTGATAAAGTGAGAAAACCAACTCCAGCGGATTGTCCTCTGCCGCCACAGGTGCTGTGGTATGAGCATGAGCACACACTCAAACACGTACACACACACACACACACACATGCATGCATGCACGTGTGCTGTGTGAACACACACAAATACACACAAACGAACAAACACACACATACGCACAAACACACACATGCACACAGGTATGTGTGCATGAACACACACAAACACACAGAAACATACAAATTCTCACACACATATGCACACATGCATGAGTGCATGAACGCACACACAAACACACAAAAACACATACAAATGCACACACACACACACAGAGACACATACAGATACACACAGACACACACACACAAACACACACAGACACACAAACACACACATACACATGCACGCACACACTCATGCACGCATACACAAATGTAATAGAAAAGTATATTAAAAGTCCTGATGATTCCCCTGGTGCCCTCTGCTTCCTAGGAGGCCTTAATGACTTTGGCACATTGCTGAACAGTGGATCTGTCATTCTGCTGAGAGAAGCGCTTACCCTGAGGGACCATGGTCTGTGAAAAGGTGTTGAGCTAGCTCAGTAGCCTTTTCTCTGTGGCCCTGAGCAGTGAGGTAGTATCTGCAGCTGCTTGTGTACCCTCTGAGCCCACTGCAGGAATATGTCTGGAGCTCCCACCCCCTGGACCCTGATGTCATGTTGGCAGGTGCTGGACATCACTCTGGGGCACTACACAGCGACCATCCTGGTGAAGCAAATGATACTGAAAGGTGCTCATGACTCAATGTCAGCAGAGTCTCTGCACAGGACAGACAGCACATGTTTAATCTCTGGGACAGCACATTGTCTGTGGGGTTCACCACCCCCACCACCGCTGTTGCACAAAAGCAAACAGACAAGCATGTAAAAGACAAGCATGGCTGGATGGTGCTGGAGCACACCGTTAGTCCCAGCACTCAAGAGGCAGACACAGGCAGAGCTCTGTGAGTTGGAGGCCAGTCTGGTCTATAGAGTGAGTTCCAGGACAGCCAGGGCTACACAGAGAAACCCTGTCTGTAAACAAACAAACAAACAAACAAGGATCCAACAAAACTTTACAGAGGCAGGTGATGGCCAAGGTCCTCCATGTGCGAGCCCTCACTTTCTGTGGTGACCTAGCACACACTAAACTCAACTCCAGTAGCAAACTACAGAGAGAATTGTTTTCAGAAAACAAACGAGGAGAGACTGCTCAGTGGTTAGAGCACTGGCTGCTCTTTCAGAGAACCGGGGTACAGTGACCAGCACCCACATAGTGGCTCACAAGCACCCACAACTCCAGTTCCAGGGGGTCTGACGCTCTCCTTTTACCTCTAAGAGCACCATCAGATATGAGGTGCCCATACATACATACATGCAGGCAAAACACTCATGCTATAAAGTAAGACAAATCAATATTAAAACAAAAACAAGAGGTGGGGAATTGTTGAGCAGACATACTTCTTAGAGACAGGCAATTCGTGTGTGTGTGTGTGTGTGTGTGTGTGTAGATGTGAAGCTTAAGACTGAGGGTGCCTGAAGGTATTGACAAAGGGAGGACCAGGGACTATTCTTGTCCTTATCACTGCCATGGTTAGGGAAGGACTGTCATGCTATCACACTGTCACTTTCTGACCTAATACAGCTGTAGGCATTCCCAGTCAGATGGCTGCAGACTCTGCTGGGGAGAGGCACTGGGGGGAAGAGGAAATTTCTCCCATCCATGTTCTCTCCTCAAATGCCCTAGGACTGACATATTAGAGTCCAGAAGCCTCCTCCCTGCCCCAAGGGTCTTGAGGAGAACCTCTGGGCTAAGGCCCTGCTTGAGATTGGCTGTCATCTCATTTTTCTGGAACTCAGCTCCTCCCTTCTCCAAGCCACAGGCTATTCTTTTGGCAAAGTAAAACAATAGACTGATCAAGTCCACCAGAGGGCGCAGGCTCACTAGTTCCAGATGCCTCAAATACAACAGCCTTCTCTTCTGCAGAACCATGCACACACAGAGAACACACACTGTAGATACACAGAAGCACAAAAAGGTCAGTTGTGAATATAAAATAGAATAAATAGTGGACAAAAAGAAAAAAGTTGAAGGGCCAGCAAGATGGCTCAGCACATACATTTGTCACCAAGCATGATGTGACACTCCTGTGCACGACACAATAAATAAATCAATGATTTTCTTAATGTTGAAACAGTAAACAACAGATTCATATACCATATAAAAGTGAAAGATGAGAATCTAAGGAGCTTGTTGCAGCAAGCGACACTTACAGTTCTAGCTACAAGGGAAACTGAGGCAGGGAGATGACGAGCGCTCAGGAGCCCCGCCCAGGCCAACCTGAGCAACCCAAGGCCCTGCCTTAAATACAAATAAACTGGCTGGGCATGTAGCTCAGTTTGCAGAATGTATGTGTAACAGGCACAAAGTCCTGAGTTCCACCCCCAGTGCCATGGAAACTGGGTGTGGTGGGACACACCTGCATTCTCAGCACTAAGGAGGCAGAAGTAGGAGGAGAATCCAAAGTTCAAGACCATTCTCCAGTACATAGAGGATTTGAAGTCAGCCTGTGTTAGAGTTGGCATGACCAATGAATAAATGTATGTATGTATGTATGTATGTATGTATTATATATGTATTAAGTATGTAAAACAGCTTAAACTGTAGAATAAAATGGTGAATGATACAAGTGTTGGAGACTGTCAGAAAAAGATAAACTAGAAAAATGTTATGTAGTTTATGTGTTAGCAAAGCACCAGGCAGAATATAGTATCATTTTCCCAGCCTCTGGTGTCTCACAGGTGTGCTGCACCATGCCTGGCTCAGAAATCTCCTTTTTGATTACATTAGGCAGGCTTCTCAAATTTGACAAACCTTCATGGTTGTCATGCATGATAGCTGATGCCTATAATAATCCCAGCACATGGAAGCCTGAGACAGGAGGATTATTGAAAGTTCCAGGCAAGCCTACCCTATATTGTGTATATTTTGAGACTATATATATATATATATATATATATATATATATATATAGTGTATATTGTGATATATATCACAAACAAAGCAATAGTAGCAAAAGGCACATAAGTGATATTTTAAGTGTTTATTTTTATTAATTATGTTTAATAATGTGGGGGGTCCTTACCTGATCTGGATACCTAGCCTAGTCTATTCTTCCATGGAGAGACTCAGTCCCGGGTCTTATAGTCCCTTTAAGACACTGGAAGGGGACTTTGGAATCATCTTGGGAGAATGCCCTTCCCAGTTCCAGAGAGCCTCAGTGGATGGAGAGCCTCTCTGGACCAACTAGGGTTGTGATAAAGATCTCACTGAGGGCAGGTGGGGGCAGCTCCAGAGTTGTGGGAATGTCTCTGGAATAAGCACTTCACCACTAATGAGAGGCGAAGAGAGGAAGGAAGCCAGGGTATCTCACAAAAGGCTGCTGGCTCCAGTATGTATTTTCATTTTATACTTTAAAACCACAAGGTGTGCAAGCAAGCAAGCAAGATTTTACAGACTAGTCAGCAGGTTGTCAAATTGTTAAGGGCGGCAGCTCATTGTCTCAGCTATTTCTCCAAGTCAATCTGTTCCGGGTAGCAAGGGAAGTCAGCTTAGCAAATCAGCGCTTCAAAGTAAGTCACTAAAGAAACCAATAAATTAGTATCTAATAATTGATCTTTTCTACCTTATTCTACGTCACTATCAACTGCTCATGGCTCCACAGTAAAGGGTGGGGCATGCAGAACTCCATCCTCATCTATACTATAATTTTGGCTGGCTTGATAATGTTGCCAGGTAACTATTAGTGAGTTCAGGAGTATGGTAGCCAGGAGACAGCATTCACAGCTTTCCTCCCCATCCTCTGGTCCTCTCTGCTGCCACTTCTGAGATGTTCACTGAGCCTTGGTAGGGGGATCGAGGTATATTTCATATCTCCATACCATCAAGTATATAAATACATCTTAGAACTGAATAGTTGGGGGGGGGGATCCTATTAAAATATGCATAAGATTCGTTATTTAATTATTTATTGAGACAGGGTCTCACTATGTAGCTTTTTCTGGCCTGGATCAAGCTGGCTTTAGATTTACAGAGGTCTGCTAATCTCTGTCTCCTGACTGCTGAGATTAAAGGCCTGGCACAGCATAGCCAGCTATGCAGAAGATAGGAAATGATAGTTCAACAGAGTCAATGTATCCATGTGCAAACAAGTCCAGGAAAAGAAACTCAACACAAGAGAAACTAAGTTAACACAACAAAGACAGAACACAACAAAGTGTCCAACTGGAAATCAAACCTCAGTGCTCAGGCAAAACAAGCAAGTCCTCTAGCACTGAGCGGTATCACAGACATCAGGATGGCAAGGCAGAAGCTGCAGCTGGTGCTGGGGAGGATGGAAGAATTCTCCACACTGCTAGTTGAAGAGGAAAACATTCCAGCTACCTTGGCAGCATCTTAACAAATTAAAAGTGTTCTTCCGGCATGGCATGACTCAGCTGTCTTTCTACTACATACATATCAAAGTTAGTGAGCCCTACTGTTTACCTAACCAATATGCAACCATGTAGGGCATCTGGATCTATCATTCCCATGAGCTCAGCAAGCGCCTCAGCTGGTAAATGGATGAATTGTAGCAATCTAGTCAAGTCACTATGATTCAGCAACAAAACCCTCACATCCACACATATCCCATCCATTTGACCAGTGAAGCTGGCCCGCCTCCAGCCCCCACCCCCCACCCCGCCCTTTCTTCAGCTTCCTCCGGGAGTTTCTTGTTTTTCTGAGTGTCACAGGCATGAGAACGCACAATTTGTGGAACTGGAGTTCATCTCTTCCCTGGGATCGGATTCCTTCCTGATGAGAAGATGCAGGGATTCCTTTCACACTGTTGATGGGAACAGAAAATTCTCTGGCCTCCTTCACAGAATTTTAGAAAGTCATTTTCGACAGCATATGCATGTGGTATCTCTGCGTGTATACATGTGTGCACCGGTGTGTAGAAGTCTGAAATTGACACAAGGCAACATCCTCAATTGTTCTCCGCTTTTTTTTTTTTTAATTGAGGCAGAATCCCATGATAAACTCAAGATCACCAATTCCAGCTAGTCTGACTAACTAGCTAGAAATCCTGTCTCTGTCTCTCAGGTGATGGGATTAGAGGTCAAAAATCTATACTTATAACTATATAAAGTCCTCTAGAGCTCAGGCTGGATGCTCTGAATAAGACAGTAACCCAAACTATGGGTTGACGGTAAGGGGGGGGTAGAATACAGATTCTCCTCTTCATTCATATCTACACAGCCCTTTGAGAACAGAGTAAGAGGTTCAGTGATGTAACTGTAATTCCAGCACTTAAGAGGCTGAGGCAGAGGAGTTGCTACAAGTTCAGGGCCAGCTTATGCAGTCTAAACAGAGCCTATGGTTAGGAGTATCTACCAGGCAAGAAAAAAAACAAGAACACAAGAAGGATCCAGAACCTCAGTGATGAAAACTGGGGCCCAAGGGAACTGACAGTAGTTGAGAATGTGAAGCTGAGGTGCGAGCATATATAGGTGTTTCTGAGGGCCACCAGGTTCTACACATGCGAATCAAGGATCCCCATACCTTGGGACCAGCACTTCCACCCAAGGTAGAACACAGCCAGGAACTGTAAGTGGAGTAGATGAATACATATAAGAGAGGGCAGGCTCAGGCTGGGGTCCAATATGGACCAGGAATCTAGTAGTCCCTTAATACCCCCATACACATCTGTGCTCTATGGAAGGGGCAGAAAGGCTGGGACTGTGCTGTGGGAAAGGGGAATGGTCAATATTTTTTGGTCCACAGGGCACAGGGTCAAAACCTGGGGAGGGGTTGGGGGCGGGGTTGGGGTTGGAAAATGTTTCTGCATAAATTTCGGTTCAAAACAAGAAGCTGACTTGGGCTCCTTTGAAGTAACCTAGTGGGAGAAGAGGGGAGGAGACAGACACCAGCAAGGACCAGATACCAGCTAGGACAGCAACAGGTAGGCTTTCAGGGAGGAAAGAGTAAGACACAGACATAACTACCTACGACTGCTTCAGTAGTCCAAATGCCCACTACCCAGGTAGACAGAGGAGAGAGAAGCCAGGGAGGAAGGGGAGCCTGAAGAAAGAAGCAGCCCTTAGCCAGCCTGAGGAAGACAGTAGACATAGCTGCCCCCTCAACATCAGAGAGCCTAACTAAAGTTCTCTCTTTTCTCTCTCTCTCTCTCTCTCTCTCTCTCTCTCTCTCTCTCTCTCTCTCTCAGTTGTGGGATCACACACTTGAATGAGTGTAACAGTGAGGTTGTGTGTGGTAGCCTTTAGGGGCAGATGTTTATTTTGTTAATATTTATTTTTTATTTTTAAAAATTATGTGTCTCTGTGTTTGCACACATCAGTGCAGTTCCCCCCAGCTAGAAGTGTCAGATCTGGCCCAAGAGTTCCAGCCAGTTGTGAGCCACCTGGCTGAGTTCTGGGAATCGAACTTGGGTCCTCTGCAAGAGTTGGAAGTGCTCTGAACTTCTGACCTATCTCCCCAGCTATTATTTTTGAAGGGCTGAAGAACTAGATCCATGCCAGAAAGGTGAGGCAGCGTGAAGGTTTTTGACACCTAAGTGCAACTTTGTCTCTTCGTTTCATTTTTCTTCCCCTTTTGAAGCTCCTACGGTCTCTGGCATGGAACCAGATCCATGGATCACAGTTTTCTGGCTACTCCTGGCGAAGGTCAAACGATCAAATGAAGCTCTTTGGATAGGAGAAAGAACGAGTTGGTGAGTTAGGATTGCCACTGGTGGAACCTACGGGAGAGGTTGGTAGATAGGCACAGGCAGAAAGCAGAGTTGCACAAGTTGCCGAAAGTTGTCCAGCTCCAGCACAAAGTTGAAGGGAGCTGGACACACCCCTCTTGGAGCAGGACACAAAAATGAACCCAGTACTGCTGCAGATTCCAATCAGGGCTCCTGAGTGCCCCAGGCAGGAGGAAGGAGCTGCCTAGCTCCACTACCCAATTCTCCCTCCGCCTCAATGACTCAGCATACGGGGCGGGGCGCGTTGCCCCTTATAAGGCTGGCGGCACTGAGGCCTGCGTTTGCATCCACGCCCAATCTACCTCGCCTTCTACGCAGCACTGAATCCGCACCTCATTCTACGCAAAAGCCAGTGAGTGCGCGCCGCCCAGCTTCCCGAATTACCACCAGCCTGGGCTCTCTCGAGACTAAAGCCCTCTGCACCAGACAGCTTGAACCCAAAGCCGGGGGAGGAGATGTGGGAGGCAAAACAGAGAAGGGATCCGGGAGATGAAAGGGTGCACGACTCTGAACCCTAATCACCCCCCTTCTTCTACCTAACATTCTTCTCCTGTCCACCCCAGTGCCGCCGTACACCATTGTCTACTTCCCAGTTCGAGGTAGGAGCTAGCGCCTGCGGGAAGGGGAGGTCTGGGGTAGGGGCTGCAGCCCACCGTTCCCATCCGCCCTGGGGAAACTCCAGTTCATCTTTGACCCACTTGTGGTTGCAAGGCTCTGCTTCCCTCACCATAGCCAGCTCTCCGAGACCTGAGGTGGCTTTGAGGCTGGCCTATACACTATCCCCACACCCTTACCCTGACTCCATGCAGGGAGGTGTGAGGCCATGCGCATGCTGCTGGCTGACCAGGGCCAGAGCTGGAAGGAGGAGGTGGTTACCATAGACACCTGGATGCAAGGCTTGCTCAAGTCCACTTGTGTGAGTGACACACTTGGTGGAGGGGGCAGACCTAAGTAAGGCCTTAGGAGGCTGTAACTGGGAGGCAGCACCCTCACCAGGCTTTGTTCTCCCTCCAGCTGTATGGGCAGCTCCCCAAGTTTGAGGATGGAGACCTCACCCTTTACCAATCTAATGCCATCTTGAGGCACCTGGGCCGCTCTTTTGGTAAGTCCTGAACCCAGGTGGTCCAGCTGGTGGGCAGGGTGGTGGTGGTGGTGGTGGTGGTGGGGGTATCAGTCATTGTTTCAGGAGGTATCTGCCCTCGGGGCCACACCCCTTTTAGTCCAGTGTGGACAGAGCAAAACACAGAGGGACACAGAGATTATCCTTGTTCAGGCCACAGTTGTGGTCTGCCTGCCATAGCTTCCTGTTGCCTCTCATGAGCTCTGGACTCACATGACTGCCCATATCCCCTGTCCCCCCAAGACTGGGACCTGCCGACAGCCACATGCCTGGGGGGCAGGGGTTTGAGGTGAGGAAAATCAGGGGTCAGTCATGCTGTCTCTCCCAACCTGCAGGGCTTTATGGGAAAGACCAGAGGGAGGCTGCCCAGGT
Source organism: Arvicanthis niloticus (assembly GCF_011762505.2). Lineage (NCBI taxonomy): Eukaryota > Metazoa > Chordata > Mammalia > Rodentia > Muridae > Arvicanthis > Arvicanthis niloticus. Next base: position 112,541,770 of record NC_047658.1, on the reverse strand, counting down.
GGATATGGTGAATGATGGGGTGGAGGACCTTCGGTGCAAATATGTCACCCTCATCTACACCAACTATGTGAGCCTGGATCCCCAGGGGCAGTGGGGTGGGGTGGGGGTAGCGACTGGATGAGCAAAGGAGCTTTGTGCACTTCTGCCTCCCTAGTTTCCTTTCCTGTGTCAGAGCCCAAGTCAGGCTGGGGCAGTGTAAAGAGGACCAGTAGACAGCTTCAGGAGGGGAGGGGCTGGCAAGTGTAGATAGGAAGAGTGTGTGTGCCCATACGTGTGTGTGTGTGTGTGTGTGTGTGTGTGTGTGTGTGTGTGTGTGTGCACACGTGCGTGCGCATGTGTGTCCTCAGTGGAGCCAGCTCTGAGAGCTTTGCAGTAATAAAGACCAGAGAACTTGGCTGAGGAGGGTACCACATGCCTGCAATCACAGTAGCTGGGAAGCCTGAGCTACACTCGGAGCTGTCCAGGGCAGCCTGGGGTAGAGAAGGAGATCTTAGCAGGGATGGAGTGGTAGAATGGAGTAGGAAAGAATTAGCAGCTGAAGGGAATGAGACCTGGTCAAAGCCTGGGTGTTGGCAGTAGGCAGGGGGGTGGCTAGGCTTCTGCCTCCAGGCAGCCCAGGGAATAGTTAGTGGTAAGTCATGTCCCTGGGGGTGGGGTGTATCTGGAGTTCATTATAGGGCAGCAGAATTCCATGAGGGTGGGTGGGAGGATGGGACATCTTTGGGTGTCTCTCCCTGGCAGGAGAACGGTAAGGATGACTATGTGAAGGCCCTGCCTGGGCATCTGAAGCCTTTTGAGACCCTGCTGTCCCAGAACCAGGGAGGCAAAGGTTTCATCGTGGGTGACCAGGTGAGCATCTCTTACATTGCCTTTTCCTTATGGATAACGACAAGGGGGAGCCATTTGTAAAGTGGAGCAGAACTCAGGGGTGGGGAGGGGGCCTCAGCTCTCTGCCCCCCAGCTCCAGCCTTCTCCCAGCTGTGATACCCACACCTCCTGCCCCTGCAGATCTCCTTTGCAGATTACAACTTGCTGGACCTACTGCTGATCCACCGCATCCTGGCCCCTGGCTGCCTGGACAGCTTCCCCCTGCTGTCTGCCTATGTGGACCGCCTCAGTGCCCGGCCCAAGATCAAGGCCTTTCTGTCCTCCCCCGACCATGTGAACCGCCCCATCAATGGCAATGGCAAACAGTAGTGGACCGAAGAGACAAGAGCGTCTTGTCTCCCTTTTCCCAGGACTAATAAAGTTTGTAAGACAAATCAGTGCCTCTGGTGTGGTTTCCTGGTGAAAGGGGGCTCTGGGACCCTCAGGCTGGGAAAGGGCAGAGGACCAGGAAGCTTGCCCACAATGTTGGGACCAGGACATCTTCCTGCTTAATAGTTGCTGACCTTTTGAAATAGGAAGGGGAAGAAGAATAGGAAGAGAAATGAACCAGCATCTAATGAAGTGGGTCTTATGGTCATTTACCAGTCGGTCCCAGGAACACTCAGTCCCTGGCTGCAGGGCAGAGCTCATTCCCTGGCTTGGGATAGGCTGAGGCACTGTGATCTGAGGCTGTCCTTATCCAGGCCAGCTGGACAATCAAGTGGAACCCTTAGACCCTGTGGAGAGGACTGAGATGTGCAAGAAAATAAAGGGGCACAGCAAGTCAAGAAGTCTGATCAAGCTGGCAAAGCTTTTATTGTTCACACAGGTCATAGACTCTGAAAGCAGGATAGGGGGAAGGGCAGGAAAGGAAAGAGGGCTTTGCAGGTGGAGGAAGCTAACTAAGCAGCTGTGGGGTCTAACTAAGTTATTCTTACAAAGCCTTGCCATTATCAGCGGGTCTAAAAACATCTATCTAGCAGGATGTTGGCTAAATCTAGAGATGAGGAGGAAGGGTTACCAAGGTGGGTTGCTATGAGGCCTCTGAAGTTCTGAGAACTGACAAGTGAATCATGGAAGGTAAGCGGAAAGAAGAATAGTAGATAGGAAAGCCAAGGGTGAGTGTTTGCCAAGAGTAAGGCCTTGCCATGGCTTTCCCCATGTCCTGATGGAGGGTTACAAACTGCACAGAGGGCTTCTGCTTGGCTCTCTGGTGATGTGTGAGATTTGTTGCACCCTTCACATACAAGCCAAGGTGAGTTACCCAGAGTTCTCAGAGTAAGAGACCAAGGAGAAGATAAAATCTCATCTGTAAACATATCCAACCTTTTAGTGTTTTTGTTTTTTCTTCTGTGTGTGTGTTGTTCTTACTAGTCCTGAGAGTTACAGTAAGAAGGATCAGAGCTGAGTGTGGTAGCCCATATTTGTAAGCACAACTTAGAGGCCAGATTACCTTGACTTCAAGTACAGCCTGGGCTACGATGAGAACCTGACTCAGATAGCGGTACTTATGCCTGGGAAGGCAGCTCAGTAGTTAAGAGCACTCACTCTTTGAGAACCAGAATCCAGCTCCCAGCCGCAGTATCAGACACTGCACAGTCACCCGCACCTCCCACTTCTGGGCCAGGATGCTGTCTTTCTTCTGGCCTACTTGGGCACCCATACACACTCAAACACACACAAAGAAAACATGGAGCTGGAGAGATGGCTCAGTGGTTAAGAGCACTGACTGCTCTTCCTGAGGTCCTGAGTTCAATTCCCAGCAACCACATGGTAGCTCACAACCATCTGTAATGGGATCCGATGCCCTCTGCTGGTGTGTCTGAGGATAGCAACAGTGTACTCACATACATAAATAAATAATTCTTTTTTTAAAGATTTATTTATTTTATGTATATGAGTACCCTGTAGCTGTCTTCAAACACACTAGAAAAGGGCATTGGATCCCTTTACAGATGGTTGTGAGCCACCATGTGGTTGCTGGGAATTGAACTCAGGACCTCTGGAAGAACAGTCAGTGGTCATAAGAACTGAGCCATCTCTTCAGCCCAATAAATAATTCTAAAAAAAAAAAAAAAAAAAAAAAAAAAAAAAAAAAAAAAAAAAAGACACTGTGGGTGATTTTTTTAAACCAACTGAAAAATCATTCAATTTTATTTAATGAAAGTTTTACATAATACAAGAGGTTTCATAACAGAAAAAAGACTCAGGATTCAGTAAATGTTGTGCACCTATGTTATAAGGGGCTTAGGTTGGCCTGTTTAACGATGGGGAAGCACACAAAAGAATTTTCTTCTTCACCTTATTTTTTTGAGACAGGGTCTCTTACTCAATCTGGAGCGTACGTGTTTCATCTACACGGGTCAGCTAACAAAACTCAAGGCTTGACTCTATTATCATAGATCTAAAAATTCCTTGTTGTTTTTTTTTTCCCCCTCTCCCAAGACAAGGTCTCTTTGTGTAGCCTTGGCTGTCCTGAGACTTACCAGGCTGGCCTCGAACTCAGAGATCCACCTGCCTCTGTCTTCTGAGTGCTGAGATTAAAGGTGAGTGCCACTACACAGCCTAGAGCAGGGATCCTATGTGCCTGCTGCATCCTTTTTATGTAGGTGCTGAGAGCAGAGCTCAGGTACTCAAGCTTGTTCAGTAAGCACTTTATCTGCTGAGCCATCGTCTCCCAAACACTGTTTGGTCTATATTTTTCATTTATTTGGTTTTTGTGTCGAACGTGAGGATCTAGGATCACAATTTTCTGGCTACTCCTGGAGAAGGTAAATGATCAAATGAAGCTCTCTGGGCGGGACAAAGAAGTTGGTGAGTTACTGATGGCCACTGGTGGAATCTACAGGAGAGGTTGATAGATGGGGACAGGCAGAAAACAGAGTTGCACATGCTGCAGAAAGCTGTCCAGCTCCACCACAAAGTGGAAGGGAGCTGGACACACCCCTCTCGGAGCAGGACACAAAAATGAATCCAGCATCTCTGCAGACTCAAATCCTGCTCCTGAGTGTGTGTCCCCAGCAGGAGGCGGGAGCTGCAGAGCTCTGCTACCGGCTTCACTCTCCACGGTGTTGACTCAGCATCCGGGGCGGAGCGCGTTGCCCCTTATAAGGCTGCAGGCTGTGGGGCCTATGTTTGTGATCCCGCCAGAGGTACCTCGCCTTTTACGCAGCACTGAATCCGCACCTCCTTCTACGCAAAAGCCAGTGAGTCCGCACCGCCCAACTTCCCCGGGATACCAGCTTGGAGCTGCCGGGGCCTGGGCTCTCTCGAGACTCCAGCTCTCTGCACCAGACAGCTTGAACCCACAGCCGGGGGAGGAGATGTAGGGGGGAAAAGCAGAGAAGGGATCCGGGAGATGAAAGGGTGCACGACTCTGAACCCTAATCACCCCCTTCTTCTACCTAACATTCTTCTCCTGTCCACCCCAGTGCCGCCGTACACCATTGTCTACTTCCCAGTTCGAGGTAGGAGCTAGCGCCTGCGGGAAGGGGAGGTCTGGGGTAGGGGCTGCAGCCCACCGTTCCCATCCGCCCTGGGGAAACTCCAGTTCATCTTTGACCCACTTGTGGTTGCAAGGCTCTGCTTCCCTCACCATAGCCAGCTCTCCGAGACCTGAGGTGGCTTTGAGGCTGGCCTATACACTATCCCCACACCCTTACCCTGACTCCATGCAGGGAGGTGTGAGGCCATGCGCATGCTGCTGGCTGACCAGGGCCAGAGCTGGAAGGAGGAGGTGGTTACCATAGACACCTGGATGCAAGGCTTGCTCAAGTCCACTTGTGTGAGTGACACACTTGGTGGAGGGGGCAGACCTAAGTAAGGCCTTAGGAGGCTGTAACTGGGAGGCAGCACCCTCACCAGGCTTTGTTCCTCCCTCCAGCTGTATGGGCAGCTCCCCAAGTTTGAGGATGGAGACCTCACCCTTTACCAATCTAATGCCATCTTGAGGCACCTGGGCCGCTCTTTTGGTAAGTCCTGAACCCTGGTGGTCCAGCTGGTGGGCAGGGTGGTGGTGGTGGGGGTATCAGTCATTGTTTCAGGAGGTATCTGCCCTCGGGGCCACACCCCTTTTAGTCCAGTGTGGACAGAGCAAAACACAGAGGGACACAGAGATTATCCTTGTTCAGGCCACAGTTGTGGTCTGCCTGCCATAGCTTCCTGTTGCCTCTCATGAGCTCTGGACTCACATGACTGCCCATATCCCCTGTCCCCCCAAGACTGGGACCTGCCGACAGCCACATGCCTGGGGGGCAGGGGTTTGAGGTGAGGAAAATCAGGGGTCAGTCATGCTGTCTCTCCCAACCTGCAGGGCTTTATGGGAAAGACCAGAGGGAGGCTGCCCAGGTGGATATGGTGAATGATGGGGTGGAGGACCTTCGGTGCAAATATGTCACCCTCATCTACACCAACTATGTGAGCCTGGATCCCCAGGGGCAGTGGGGTGGGGTGGGGGTAGGGACTGGATGAGCAAAGGAGCTTTGTGCACTTCTGCCTCCCTAGTTTCCTTTCCTGTGTCAGAGCCCAAGTCAGGCTGGGGCAGTGTAAAGAGGACCAGTAGACAGCTTCAGGAGGGGAGGGGCTGGCAAGTGTAGATAGGAAGAGTGTGTGTGCCCATACGTGTGTGTGTGTGTGTGTGTGTGTGTGTGTGTGCACGTGCGTGCGCATGTGTGTCCTCAGAGCCAGCTCTGAGAGCTTTGCAGTAATAAAGACCAGAGAACTTGGCTGAGGAGGATACCACATGCCTGCAATCACAGTAGCTGGGAAGCCTGAGCTACACTCAGGTTTCCCTGAGCTGTCCAGGGCAGCCTGGGGTAGAGAAGGAGATCTTAGCAGGGATGGAGTGGTAGAATGGAGTAGGAAAGAATTAGCAGCTGAAGGGAATGAGACCTGGTCAAAGCCTGGGTGTTGGCAGTAGGCAGGGGGGTGGCTAGGCTTCTGCCTCCAGGCAGCCCAGGGAATAGTTAGTGGTAAGTCATGTCCCTGGGGGTGGGGTGTATCTGGAGTTCATTATAGGGCAGCAGAATTCCATGAGGGTGGGAGGATGGGACATCTTTGGGTGTCTCTCCCTGGCAGGAGAACGGTAAGGATGACTATGTGAAGGCCCTGCCTGGGCATCTGAAGCCTTTTGAGACCCTGCTGTCCCAGAACCAGGGAGGCAAAGGTTTCATCGTGGGTGACCAGGTGAGCATCTCTTACATTGCCTTTTCCTTATGGATAACGACAAGGGGGAGCCATTTGTAAAGTGGAGCAGAACTCAGGGGTGGGGAGGGCCTTAGCTCTCTGCCCCCCAGCTCCAGCCTTCTCCCAGCTGTGATACCCACACCTCCTGCCCCTGCAGATCTCCTTTGCAGATTACAACTTGCTGGACCTACTGCTGATCCACCGCATCCTGGCCCCTGGCTGCCTGGACAGCTTCCCCCTGCTGTCTGCCTATGTGGACCGCCTCAGTGCCCGGCCCAAGATCAAGGCCTTTCTGTCCTCCCCCGACCATGTGAACCGCCCCATCAATGGCAATGGCAAACAGTAGTGGACCGAAGAGACAAGAGCGTCTTGTCTCCCTTTTCCCAGGACTAATAAAGTTTGTAAGACAAATCAGTGCCTCTGGTGTGGTTTCCTGGTGAAAGGGGGCTCTGGGACCCTCAGGCTGGGAAAGGGCAGAGGACCAGGAAGCTTGCCCACAATGTTGGGACCAGGACATCTTCCTGCTTAATAGTTGCTGACCTTTTGAAATAGGAAGGGGAAGAAGAATAGGAAGAGAAATGAACCAGCATCTAATGAAGTGGGTCTTACGGTCATTTACCAGTCAGTCCCAGGAACACTCAGTCCCTGGCTGCAGGGCAGAGCTCATTCCCTGGCTTGGGATAGGCTGAGGCATTGTGATCTGAGGCTGTCCTGATGGAGGGTTACAAACTGTACAGATGGCCTCTGCGTGGCTCGCTGGTGATTCGTAAGTGTCTATCTCCCAAATGTTGTGATTAGAGCTGTGGAGTGTCATGCTCAGGTTGTTCCTGCAGGTTTCTCTTGGCCTCAGTATTCTGTACTTGATAAGGACATTTGTCTTCTTTTTCTTTCTTTCTTTCTTTCTTTTTTTTTTTTGAAATCCTTCTTTTTTATTTATTTCTTTATTTTATGTGTATAAGTACAATGTCACTCTCTTCAGACACACCAGGAGGGGGCATCAGATCCCATTACAGATGGTTGTGAGCCACCATATGGTTGGTGGTAATTGAACTCAGGACCTCTACAAGAGCAGTCAGTGCTCTTAACCACTGAGCCATCTCTCCAGCCCATTTGTCTTCCTTTTAAGCCCGTATTTTGTTGCTGTAACACAACACCTGAGGCTAGGTAACTCTGGAAATTGTCATTATCCTCTTACTCCTGTGAGTCACCGCCATGCCCTAACTTGTATGAGACAGTGGCTTTCTAGCTGAGAGTTTCCTTGCAGTATAAATGCAAACACAGGATGAATCTGCATCTCATTTGTGTTTGTAATCACCATTATCCAACCAGCATCACCTACAAATCACTGACTGACACTATCTATAAACTAATTAATTTATATTAAAACTGTGAGAAAAAAAAAAAAAGAGCCCAAGAACTTACCAAACACCCCAGGCCAAGGAAAAGTACAACACCTTCACCAGACCCAATAGAAAGAAGCACACTGTCACGGCAATGGCCTTATCAGCCTGTCATTCAAACACACAGCAGGAACATCAAGGAACCAATGGTAGAGAATCTCTACGTATCCCCTGAGCTCCAGCGCTGCATGGCTCTATACCCACTGCTTGATGAGGCCCATTCAAATGGCCATCCATTCATCCACCCATCCTTCTGAACTCCTGGCTCTCACCTTGAGGATTCTGTAGTCTTGTAGCTGAGCTCAGTATTCCCCTTCAATTAGCTTCCTTAATATTAAGCACCTACCTGTCACTCTGCCTCTGTGTTGGCTCTCTGCCTTGTCCTTCAGTATTTCCTCTTTGAAGCCTGCAGCCTCTTTCCTTCTGCCCTGGGAAGGGTAAGGAGCAATCTGAGAGTTAAGGGTTAGGACCAACATGAAAGATGCTGTTGCTAGCATTCACGGTGGGAAACTGAGATTACTTGATAAATTACATTGGACAGGGACAATGAATGCTAAGTAGTAGCTAGCTGTTATTTGATACATTCTAGCAACTTGAAAAGATACACATCTGTCTATAGAAGAGAGGCCACAGAGTTTTGGACTTGAAAAAACATTGTATCTGAATCCACTGCAGCTTTTGGCAAGGAAGATACACACCTGGGAAGGAGTCGTGTGTCACAGAGGAACCTCAAAATCTAGCTCATCTTCAGGGATAAAGCATTTCTGAACAGTCCGTCACCAGCACCCAACACCTCTTAGTATATTATCTTTCTCTCTTTCTTTCTTTTCTTTCTTCCTTCCTTCCTTCTTTCTTTTGTGTACACACATGTGTTTGTGTATCTGTGTGTGTGTCTGTGTGTCTGTGTTGTTTGTGGTTTTTGAACCACCACTGCCCTTTGTGGTTTTTTGGTTTTGTTTTGTTTTTTTGTTTTTTGTTTTTGTTTTTTTTTTTGTTTTTTCGAGACAGGGTTTCTCTGTGTAGTCCTGGCTGTCCTGGAACTCACTCTGTAGACCAGGCTGGCCTCGAACTCAGAAATCCGCCTGCCTCTGCCTCCCAAGTGCTGGGATTAAAGGTGTGCACCACCACTGCCTGGCCCCTTTGTGGTTTTTGAACCACCACTGCCCATCTATTTCTTAATACTGCCATGTTGGTGGTTGAACGTGAGTGTAAGTTTTGGTGGGAGAAGCTACATCAAACCACAGTGCCTTTCACAAGGGGATTTCCTGAGCTGCTGCTTATTTATTTACTTATTTACTTATGGTGCCCAAGGAGGGCAGAAGAGGGTGATGGCTCTCTTGGAAATGGAGTTATATAGGCAGTTAGAGTGCGATGTGGAACCAAACGTTGGTGCTCTGGAAAAACAGCCAGTGCTCTTGAACACTAAGCCACCTCTTCAGATCCTTAAAATATTTTTAGCACCAAGTGGCTGACAGAGTAGGGTTTAGGGTTGTGTCATGCATGGCTGCTTTATCCCCTGTGCAAAATTTCTCCAGAAATTTTCTTTAAAACCGAGTTGCGTTGAGGGGAGAAAAGAGTCAGGTGAGATGCAGGAGACTGGCAAACAAAGACTAAGGGTGAGCAAGCGTGAGAGAAACAGAGCCTGCTGGGAGGTTAAGTTCATTTCTTGCCCCTGGGAGCTGGTTGGCTCTTAAGCTAAGCTTCTTAGCAGGAGTGTTTCCTTTGTCCTTCCAATCATGCAGATCAGAGACAGGAGACAGTTATGGCTCAACAGTTATGAGCCCTTTGCTGCAAGACCATGAGGACCAGAATATGGATCCCAGCAGTTAGGAAACAGGCCAGGTGTGGTCCTGTGCACACTTGTAACCCCAGCTTAGATGGGGACCTGAAGTCAGAAGGACTGTGGTGGCTCACTGGCTTTCAGCCTAGCCAAGGAAACTTCAACTCCAGAATCAGGAAGAGTCCCTGCCTCAGAGGAATAGGGTGATAAAAGAAGAAGCATGATGTTCCTTTTCTGGCCTATTTGTGAACACAGGCACACACCCTCAGATACATTCATGCACGCACACACGCACCACTTTTTAAAAAATTATTTGTTTTTATTTATGTGGATTGATGTTTACCTGCAAGTATATCTGTGAAGTATGTCTGTGTGATGATGTTAGATCCCCTGGAACTGGAGTTACAGACAGTTGTGAGCTGCCACATGGTTACTGGGGATTGAACCCAGGTCCTCTGGAATAGCAGCCAGTGCTCTTAATGACTGAGCCATCTCTCCAGCCCTATTTATTTTATGTGAATGAGTGTTTGGCCTGCATGTGTGTCTGTGCACCACATTACATGTAGAGTTTGTGGAAGCCTGAAGAGGACATGGTCTCCTGGCCCTACAGTTATGATGGTTGTGAGCTGCCATGTGGATGTTCAGAATTGAACTTACCTGGTCTCTACCTCTAGCTCTTACACACAACTAAAATAAATAAAATAAAACTTAAAAAAAAATCCAGATTACTTCAAATAAAAGAACTAGATTACACTAGGTAGGCCTTTTCTTGTTTGTTTTAGTTACATTTCATTTGGGTCCGAAGAAATGACTCAGTGGTTAAGAGCACAGGCTGCTTTTCCAGAGGACCCGAGTTCACCCCCCCCGCCCCCCCAGCATCCATATGGTGGCTCACAGCTATAGCTCCAGTACCAGGGGAGCTGACACCCTCTTCTGGTCTCCATGGGCACCAGGCACACATAGTGCACAGACACAGAGGTAAACAAAACACTTGCACACATTAAATAAAAAGGAAATATTTTAATTACATATATTCACTTATTTATTTATTTAGTGTGTTTTAATGCATGCGTGTTTATATACATATGGGTGAGTGTGGAGGGTGAGCGTACACACATGAGTGCAGGTATCTGTCGTTGAAGGCCAGAAGACAGTTTCAAGCCCTCCGAGCCAACCTATGTGCAGAGAGAGTTTCTTATAAAGCATCATCTGTCGATAAAAAAGCTGATGGGCAATGAGCTGAGACAGAAAATAGGAGGTGAGACACTGGCAGGAAGAGAGGATTCTGGGAAATAGTGAGAAAATAAAGGGAGATGCTGGAGGAGAAGATGAGGAAGAGGCTAAGGAAGAAGCAGGTTGGGACTGAAGGAGAGGTAACTAACCATGTGGAAGACATAGAATAGTTTGACCAGGTTAATTACGTTATGAGTTAGTCGAGGAATGAGCAGAAGCTTGTGGGCAAGGCATTTATTACATAGTTTCAGAGGCATTATTGATGGGACCTAAGTGGCCTGAAGGAAAAACAGATTTAGTTGTTGTTTACACTGATGAGATTCCAGAACATTACATGCTTTGGTCCTTAGGAAAAGCGGCAAGCCCTTTTAACCACGGAGCCATTGCTCCATCCCAGTCTGAGTGTTGTTGTTTTGGACAGGGTTTCTCTGTGCCCCCTGGCTGTCCTGAAACTCTATAGACCACACTGGCCTCAAATTCACAGAGATCTGCTTGCCTCTGCATCCTAAGTGCTAAGATTAAAGATGTGTTGCTGCCACATCTGGCTCAAGTGCTTTGACTCTCACTTTTATGTTGCCCTGAGGATGGGGGTACCATAGGGTGAATGTTGACCAGAGCTCCAGAGTCTTTGTCTCAGGGGGATTCCTGGTGTCAAGTGAGTTCTTCATCTGAGTGGACCCTCAGAAGGTGGCTTAAGGATTTGTTGTTACTGTTTCATTTTTATGTTAGTTACTTTTCTCCTGTCTGGGACAAGAAACCCTGCAGAAGCGAGTTAGAGGACCAGAGCTACAGTGTAACACAGAGGCGAGGCCTGGTGGGATTCTTGGCAGCAAAGGTGCTCACTTCTTGATGGATCAGGAAAGAGAACTCAGTCCAAAATAAGGGCCACACTGTAACCCTCAATGTCCACCCCAGGGGCCTAGGTCAGGTGGCTAGGCCTATGTTTAGAAAGTTCCACAAACTCTGCAAACCATGCCACCAACTAGGGACCAGGTGTTCAAAGACAGGAGCCTGTGGAGGACATTTCACATTCAAATTAAAATAATCAAGTTTTGGTAGTCTGAGATAGTTGTGGTGGTTTAAATGAAAATGGCCCCCATTGGCTCACAGGGAATGGCACTATTAGGAGGTGAGGTCTTGTTGGAGTAGGTGTGGCCTTGTTGGAGGAAGTGTGTCACTGAGGGCACACTGTGAGCTTTGAGTTTTCAGAAGCTCAAGCCAAGCCCAGTGTCACTCTCTCTTCCTGCTGCCTGCTGATCCAGATGTCGAACTCTCAGGTCCTTCTCTATCACCATGTCTGCCTGCTTGCCACCATGCTCCCCGCCATGATGACAATGGACTAAATCTCTGAACTGTAAGCCAGACCCAATTAAATGTTTTCCTTTCTAAGAGTTGCTGTGGTCATGGTGTCTCTTCAACAGCAATAAAACCCCAGCTATGTCAATAGTCTCATTATGTAGCCCAGGCTAGCACTGAACTCAGGGCTCACCTATCTCTGCCACCTGTGTGCTAGGATAAATTACAAGTGCATGCCACCACACCTGGATCCCAGCAGTGAGAAGGCACTCTATTAGTTCTTTTAAGAAAAAGTCCGCAGTTCAGAACAGACCACTCCAGACCACGGGGTTCCAAGGGGGGGAGGAGGTTTATTCAGGGGATAGGGCAAAGGTGGGGAGAGGAAGGTGGAAGAGATAAGAGAAGTAGAGGCCGGCCATGAGAGAGAGGAAGGTGGGGGAGGGGACAGAGAGGCAAGAGGGTATGAGAGAGGGAGAGAGGGTAAGAGGAAGAGAATAAGAGAGTAAGAGAGAGAGGAGGGGGCAAGCAGCCTCTTTTATAGTGGATCGCCTACCTGGCAGTTGCCAGGTAACTGTGGGGAGGAGCATACCTGGCTGTTGCCAGGTAACTGGGGAGGTGGAGTTTAGACAGAATACTAACACACTCCATATTCAAACTTCCCTAGAAGTTACAGAGTGAGCTCCTGACTCAAAAAAAAAAAAAAAAAAAAAAAAAAAAAAAAAAAAAAAAAGTGTGTGTGTGTATGTGAGTGGGGGTGGCTGGGAGAAGGCTCAGGAGGCGTGTTCTGCTCTTGTGGAGAACTAGCATTTGGTTCCCAGTGCCCACAGCAAGAGACACAACTCCAGCTTTAGGGATCTGCCACCCCCTTCTAGCCTCTGTGGCACACACACACACAGACACACACATACACTCACCCATCCCTCACACACACACACAAAGAAATGATTAACACAACAACAGTGAAAGAGGCTCACACCTATAATCCTAGCACTCAAGAAGTGGAGACAGGAGAATCAAAAGTTCAAGGTCAGGCCTGTCTCACATTATTATCAGTATCTGCATCACCTGAGGGCATCTCTGCAGATGTCAGGCTGGGAAGCAAATCTCAAAGAAATGAGAAAAGGAGTCTGATATCAGAGGATTTATTCCAACTGATTTAAACCCAGAATAATCTGGGGAAAGTTTCCTGGTGTAATACAATCAGCTGTGCCCAAAGAAACATAATTACATTGAAATTCAACCCAGGATACATGTCATTTCTTCCAAGAAGATAGGTTCTGGAGATAGGCTACCTGTATAGCTTAAGTGCCTAAGGAAGGCTCTGGACTGGTCTCTGTCATACGGATAGGGTAGAGGTCATTTGGGCTGTGAGCCACCTCTGGTCCCAGTTGTGGGAGCTTGATATGACTTGGCCTACCAGATATCACCAGGCCCAATGGATATCACTTCCAACTCCCAGCTTTCTGGATGGAAACAGGTTTTCATCTTTTCCACTGCAAAGACAATCATGTGCTTAACATTCCTGGTTTCCCTGGAGATCTGTGGGCATAAGGACCTTTGTGCTCTGTTCCCAAAAAACACCACCAATACCATCACCACCATCACCACCACCACCATCATCTAACTTGGAGGTCATTAAATGAGTGTGCTGACATCTTATGATCTAACTCCTATATAAACAGACTCCTACAAAACTGAGAATAAGCAGCTCTGCATGTGAAATAACGGAGAAAAAAACACGCTTTGATTCATTTTATTGGTGGCCCACAGAAAAGCTTACCCACACAGATATAGGCCAGGCAAGAAGTCCAGCTTTTTAGTCTATAGGTGGGCTGGAGTCACAAGCTCATGGGGCCACTCCTTGTTCTACCGTGTGACTCCCTCCACGTGGCCAGTAACACAAAAGACAGAGAACAATGATAATATCTGTTTGTATGAAAAGGACCAACAGAAGCTAGAGTCCTCATGACAGAATCTGGCAGAGCCTCTGTCCCCAAAGACATAGTTCACACAGATTCTCCCACAACTCTAAATTTAGAAAAAGAGACAAAGGGAGGTTTGTTGGTGTGTGTGTGTGTGTGACAGATTGTATATAGAACAGAGATTGGCAGCTAATATCTTTCTCAATTACTTTCCACTGTTTTGTTTGTTTGACACAGAGTCTCAGCATGTGGCTCTAGATGGCCTGGAACTCAAGAGATCTGCCTGTATCTCTCCCACCAAGGACTGGGATTAGAGTTTGTGCCACCACACCTTGCTACTGTAGAGTGAAAAATTATAAAGGCCATTTTATGAAATATGTAGACTTTTTTCTTTGCCCTTAGACCTGGGCAGAAAAATGCAAGTTCCAGAAAGCAGAACTGAATGTAAGATTTTCACTACCCTAGGACACATTCCAGGTGAAGGACATTGCCCCTAAATCAAGCCTCAGGCAGTAGGCCCGCCTATGGGTGGAAAAGTCCCAAGGCAGGAAGACACATTCCTGACCATAAAAAAATACAAGCCATCTAGGTGGGGCTGTGACTGGAGGAAGTGAGAAATATTTTGTAATGATGGTATAGGGGACAGTGACTTGGTAAGACCACATTTTTGAGAAAGTGATTGTACTGAGTAATTTCCATGGCCGTTAACCTTTTAGTGTGGGTTTCTCTGGAATGTTTCGCTATTCTTATGTTATGTGTCCTTGGCAACCCCTCACTCCCTCCCCACTCCCCTGGTTTGTGGTTTTTCCCTTTAAAACCCTCCACGGACTGGATGTTGGGGTCGAACCTCACTCCTGCGCGAGTGTGTGGTGAGACCCCTGGCTGCCAGGTTTCTTCCCTAATAAAGCCTCTGCTGATTGCATCCAGGTATGGTTTCTTGTGATCTTTGGGTGGTCGTGATCTCATGAGACTTGAGGAAGGGTCTCCCGAATATGGGGGTCTTCACTACCATCTTATTTTTGAGACAGGGTCTCTCACCGAATCTAAAATTTACTGTTAGAGTCAGCTAGACCAGCCAGTGAGCCCCAGGTGCCTCCTGAGGCAAACTGTGCTGGGATTACAGGGGTGTTTGGCCACACCTGGCTTCTACCCAGACAGGAGGGATTGAACTCAGGTTTACATGCTCACAGAGCCAGCACTTTACTGATTGACTGTCATCCCAGCCCCCAAGAGAGGTCCTTATCATTCTACTGCACCCCAGAGCTGTCTTCTGGGGTTGAGCTGGGTCTGAACCATGACCTGCTGAGAAGCTTTGAGTGAATGTTTCAGGATCACTTGAGTACAGCACCACCAAAACAAGAGAAAGTCCCAGCCAGGAATCTCCGTTTCGAGAAACTTGGGAAAACACAATTTACTTCTAGATCTGGTGAGGTGAGCTGGCTTGCTAGGTAAGGGAGCTCGTGCCGAGCCCCCTGCTGAGCCTGAGAACCTAATCCCCAAGACCTATGTGGTGAAAGGAGACAACCAACCCAGTTGTCCTCTGACCGCCACATGTGTGTGCTCCATGGTGTGCACGTGCCCACATAAAATAAAGTGGTTTTTGTTTATTTTTGTTTTTCTCAAGACAAGGTTTCTCTGTGTAGGTTTGGCTGTCCTGGAACTCCCTCTGTAAGCCAGGCCGGCCTCAAAGTCACAGAGATCCACCTGCCTCTGCTTCCCAAATACTGGGATTAAAGGAACCAACTGGTTTAAAGTGTTTTGGAAGGGGGGGGGGGTGAGGATGTGTGTAAGCAACAGATCACTCACCTAGCACATGTTCAAGGCCCTTAGTTAAACCCCTATTACCATAAAAATTAATAAAGTTTAAAATGTAAAAAAAAAAAAAATTAAATTCCTGGTTTAAAAAAATTACAGGGGTCTGGAGAGGTGGCTCAGCAGTCAAGAGCAGTGGCTGCTCTTCCAAAGGTCCTGGGTTCAATTCCCAGCAGCCACATGATGGCTCACAATCATCTGTAACTGTGGTCCCATGGATCCAATGCCCTCTTCTAGTGTGCAAATGCACATGCAGGCAAAACACCCATATGTATATATATATATATATATATATATATATATATATATATATATCTTTTTTTAAAAATTACAGATGTCTCAGTAGTTAAGATGATGTGCCACTCTTGTGGAGTTTAATTCCAAGCACCTATGAGGCGGCTCACAACTGCCCATAACTCCATGTCTAGGGGATTCAACTCCCTCTCCTGATCTCTGCTGGCTCCTGTCTACGCACGCATACACTCAGACACATATAGCTACACATTAAATAAACAAATATTTCTAAATGTCTCTATTGTGCTAGGGATTTGGACTTAGCCCTGAGGAATAAATAAATCAACATGGCACAAACAAGAGAGAAGCGTTCACGTTTATTTAAGGCAAGTTTCCATGGCATAGGAGCCTTGGAAATTAAGTAAGGAAATGAAGCTCTGAGGAAACCGCTGGTATTGAGTAGTCATATGGTAATCAAATTGCCAAAGCAGGACAAAGCCAAGGAGCTTGGGGAGGCAGTTAGTAGGGTGGAGAAGTGACTAGAAGACCGGGGATAGCTTAGCGAGCCATTTGTGCAGATTTCCCTCAGCCTCAGTTTTCTCCCTTCTTACTTAGCCTTTGCCCAAGCTTAGGTTGAGAGCAATAGCTTCCAGATACCATGGCCACCTCCATTCCTGACAGAATTTACTCCAGTTAAGTTCAGACCTTGCAAGCAGAAAGAAGGACAAGAAAGAGGTATTAATGTCCTGGCTGAAATGGTAGCTCAAGGGTGGATTTGGTTGGGGGGTGTGGATGGCAAGGGCGGGTACCATGTGTTGAGGCCAATGTCTGGAACCATCCATCCATGGTCTCAAAGCAAACCTGGATGATGTTTTGTGAGTCTCAAGTCACAGAGCAGCTTCGGGCAGTGTGAGGCATCATTCAGAAGGACACGGAAAAGGACCAGCACTCCTTCCCTGATGATAAGAGTCTGCTCTGCTGTAGGGAGGGCACTGTCCTGGTGAGAATTTTATCCCCTATTTTTGAAGTAAGAAAAAAAGGAAATAAAGCAATAAATAAGGCCAGGCCAGCGTGATCTTTCTTGCACCTACTATCTCTCTCAAATGTCTCTAACTCAAAATAGTCAATATGTCAGAGGGGCATGCTTAGGAATGGCGTCTTATTCTTTTTACTTGTACATACATGTGTACATATACATAGCGATGTAGTGTAGTGTTCTGGGTCGCAGGGAGCCTTACAAGGTATCATGGGTAAGATGGAAACCCTGGAAGCTGGAGGGCAAGGTAATTCCAGGACCTGGAGTGCTGATCAGGTGGATTCCAGGCATTGGCTACACAGGAGCTACATGGTCAGGCAGTCAACCCAACACCTCCACCTTCGTGTTCTACTCAGGCTCTCAAGTGGATGATGTCCACCCACATTGGAGAAGCTCATCTCTTTTCATATTCAAATGCTAGTCTTTTACAAAACCACCCTTATAGAATGTCCAGGAATAATGTTCATCTGTCTATCTAGGCATCCCATGGCTCGGCCAAACTGACAGGTACGACATCATATCTGGGCAATCCCAGCTCTACACTGCCCCCTCTGATGGCCCATTTTGTTGAAGAATGGAGAAGGGAAAGTGCTTAAGCGGTGACTGGAGATGGGATAACCAGTGCAGAGGGAGGCTGGGTCAGACAGAGGCCCTGGGTGTGAGCAGATCAGGGCTGCAGGAACCATAGAGTGAGTCTCAGTCCTCCCAGGGACAGCTGGAGAGATGGAAAGGGCCTCCTCGGAGCAGCCTGAAGGGGAAAAAGTACATCTCTGGAGAGCCTTACCTAAGGCCAGAAGTCACATACTGGAGCCAATCCAGACACCAAATTCCCACCTTGACTTTTAAAACAAAACAAAATCAAACCAAACCTCATTGCAATAAAATGAGGCCTTCCAGGACTTGCCACTAGAGAGCCAAGAAAGAGGCATTAGTGTCCTGGCTGAAAAGGTGCCATGGGTGGTGGGGCTGGGTGTTGAATGGCTAGGGCTGATTATATGGATAGGGGCTGTTCAGAGTCTCAGAATAACCCTGGATGGTGCATCAAGGTGGATGCCTGGACGACTTGGCAAATCCCAGGTACAGCTGGAGGTCACACCAGGCACTGCCCAAGAGGCTGGAGAAATAGGCCAGTGGCTGCAGCTCATATTGCCACAGGGAGGCCTTTGGATTCAGGCAGTGTGGGTCAAAACTGAGATGATGTCAGGATAGAGAGGTAGCTAAGCAATTAAGAGCATTGGCTGTGCCCAGGCAGTGGTGGCACATGCCTTTAATCTCAGTCTCAGGAGGGAGAGGCCAGCAGATCTTTGTGAATGTGAGGCCAGCCTGGTCTACAGAGTATGTTCTAGGATAGCCTCAGCTACATTGCTGCCCTGTCTTGATAAACTAAACTAAACTAAACTAAACTAAAAGCACTAGCTACTCTTCCAGAGAACCTGGGCTAAATTCTTAGCACCCATATAGTGATTCACAGTTTGTAACTCTAATTCCAGAGGATCTGTTCCATTCTTCTGACCTCCACAGGCACCCGATACGCAAGTGGTGCACAGACATAGACTCATGCAGAACACTCATACAAATAAAATTACAATTAAAAAAGAAAGTAAGAACTTGGCTTTCCTATGTGCTCTCAAGGTGACAAAAAGCAAGGGACACAAGAAAGATCTAATGTGGGGGAGGGGAGCAAGCAAGTGCAGAAAGAGTGACAATGGGAACAAACTTCCAAGCCAAGATAAAGATAAAAAAGATACTACAACAGCGAGGATATAAATGAGAGAAAAAGAAAGAGTTTGCGGGCTATCATAGGGTAGCACACATGAGGAATCTCGAGGTGGAGAGTTGAGAGTGTGTAAAATGGAGTAGATAACGCTGTGGTCACTGGAGAACAGGGGAATGTTGTTTGATGACGTCCAGAGAGAAGAGCAGGGAGAACCCTAATGGCAGGTGGCACATGGTCACTGAACACTGGTGGCTTCTGGTAGGTAAAGAACAGAGGACACAGAGCCATGAAGCACTGAGGACCAACCAAGACCCACAAGGACTGTCTCGTGGAATCCAGAACTCCCAGGAGTGAAGAGACCCCTTGTCTTAGTCTTCTCCTGTTGCTGTGACAAAATCGACCTAAGAGAGAAGGTTTGTTTTCCTCACAGTTCCAGGTTACAGTCCACCAGGGCAGGGAGTCACGGCAGTAGGAGCCAGAAGCTGTTGGTCCTGTCAAAGGCACAGCCAGGAGAGAGATGCGCATGCCTGCTGCAGTCAGCTCCCTCTCTGCACTTACAGAGTCCAGAATCTTCTGTGGTAAGTCCCCACAGGCATGCCTAGAGACCCATCTCCCAGGTCACTCTAGACTCCAGAAAGGTAATAATGAACACTACCATTATACATGGTGACTTTTAAGTCACACGAGTGTAAAGCAGAAGGCAACGGGGAATTGCATTAGATTTTGGGTGGGTGTTTTGTTTTTTATTGCCTTGGCTGTTCTGGGACTTTGTAGACCAGATTAGCCCCAAACTCATAAAGACCTACCTCTGCCTCTCCTCTGCCCCTCCTCTGCCTCTCTGCCTGTGCCCTCAAGTGCTTAGATTAAATGCATGTGCCACATGCACTGGGCCTGGGTGGTTTTTAAACAAGTTCAAAAGTATTTTGTCTTCTACCTTCTCAGTGAAATGTTTCACTGCCTGAGGAAGACGGGGCTGAGGGAGTAACCCTGAGGGGCTTCCAGGGCTAGAAGACATCACTTCACTTGTGTTAGTTCATTTTTCTGGGATAAAATGCACTGACAAAAGCAACTTCAGGAAGGAAGGGCTTATTCTGGCTTACAGTTCTACGGTGCAGTCCATCATGATAGAAAGCCACAGTGGTGGGAGCAAGAGGCAGCTGCTCAGGTTGTCTCTGGAGTCCCCTGTAATCCCAACACCAGAAAGGCAGAAGCAGGAGGATTCCAAGATCAAGGACAGCTAGAGCTACATAGTGAGACCGTCTCAAAATGAATAAATAAGTAGTAACAGTGAAAGACGGTGTCCTTGTGACCTTAGGCCTAGGATATGTTTCTTAAGCAAGGCCCCAAATGACACTGTTACAGTTGAGGATTTCTTTTGCACAATGCTCATTTGTACCAGATTATCAGAGGAAAAGACTGCAATCTCCCACACAAGGAAAAGACTGCAGTTGTGGGACTTGTGTTCAGCGGTAGAGCTGAAGTTCCAGGCCTATCAGAATCCTCCCAAACGATAAAAACCACCAAAACAAAAGTTCCTTTTAGTTTCTCACGAAAGTAAAATGTGAGGCAGCTACAGTCCTGAGCTTCTAGCCTTGAACTCACAAACCAGAGATTAAAAGGAAAGCTGGGTGTTCTGGAACACCTGTAACCTGGTACTCGCCAGGCTCACTGTGGAAGAGGGTGAGTTCGAGGCCAGCCTGGTCTACAGAGTGAGTTCCAGTACAGCCAAGGCTACACAGAGAAACCCTGTCTAGAAACACGTTCCCCCCCCCCCCAAAGAAAGAAAGAAAAAGAAAGAAAGAAGGAAAGAAAGAAAGAAAGATAGACAGACACCAGGTGGGGCTGGAGGGATGGCTTAACAGTTAAGAGTACTGTCTGTTCTTCCAGAGGTCCTAAATTCAATTCCCAGCAACCATATGGTGGCTCACAACCATCTGAAATGTGATCCAATGCCCTCTTGGATGTGTCTGAAATCAGCTACAGTATATTCACATAAATACAATAAATAAATCTTTTAAAAAAGGTATTTAAAATGCTGGGCAGTGGTGGCGCGCGCCTTTAATTCCAGCACTTGGGAGGCAGAGGCAGGCAGATTTCTGAGTTTGAGGCCAGCCTGGTCTACAGAGCAGGACAGCCAGGGCTATGCAGAGAAACCCTGTCTTGAAAGAAAAAAACCAAAAAACCAAAAAACCAAAAAAAAAAAAAAAAAAAAAAAAAAAAAAAAAAAAAAACCAAAAAAAGATATTTAAAAAATCATGGCACCAGGGGCTGGAGAGATGGCTCAGTGGTTAAGACCACTGGCTGCTCTTGCAGAGGACCCAAGTTCAATTTCCTGCACCCACCATAGCAGCTGACAACTGTCTGTAACTCAAGTTCCAGGGGATCTGACACCCTTAAACAGACACACATGCAGACAAAACACTGATACACATAAAAACAAACAAATCATTTAAGAAGAAAATAAAAGAGTTAAGTGTGGTGGCGCACGCCTTTAATCCTGGCACTTGGAAAGAAAATGCAGGCAGATCTTTGAGTTTGAGACCAGCCGGGTCTACAAAGTGAGTTCCATGCAGGGCTACACAAAGAAACCCTGTCTCAAAATGCCATAAATAAATAAATAAATAAATAAATAAATAAATAAATAAATAAATGGCACCCAAGCCAGGTGTGGTATTTGCTTTGGGGAAGCAGAGCAGATTTCTGTCAATTCAAGACCCCATCCAGGGGTACATGATGAGAACCTGTTTCAAGAGGTCAGGGTGAAGAATGACATTAAGGGCTAGGATATAGCAGAGTGCTTGCCTAATGTGCACGAGACTCATAGAAGTTCAAGTGTGGTGGTGCCCGCTTGCCATCCCGGCGGTCTGAAGATGTAAGCAACAAGAGGTTCAAAGTCATTTTCAGCTACATAGTGAGTGTGTGGCCAGCCTGGGCTACATGAGAAGGATATTCCCTTCAACTAAGTGGGTTTTAGGGATTGGAGTCAGGTCCTGGACTTGGCAGTGGATGCCTTTACCCACTGAGCAGTCTCATCTGTCTTGTTTTGGTTTCATCTGTTTGACTTGGTGTTATTCTCTGTACCTCAGGCTGGGGAGACTCCTAACACAGAAGGCAAGGCTGAGGCCACAGACATTTCGAAAATTACGTTTAAAAAAATCGCAGTCTCAGAGGCTGGAGGGCTGGCTCAGCAGTTAAGAGCACTGTCTACTCTTGAGGAGGACCAGAGTTCTATTCCCGGTACCCACACTGTGGCTCAGAACCATCTGTAACTTCAGTCCCAAGGGATCTGATATCTTCTGGCCTCCACAGGCCCCAGGCATGTGTGTGGTAGACAGACATACATACAGGCTAAATAACCCCAAACATAAAAAACTAAAATAAAATGAATCCCATCTGTCAGGACCACTGTCCCTCTGTCTCAGCTGCCCTAGCTGCCTGATTATGTGGCTGTCTAAAAGGCAGGTATCCCATAATTCCGTGTTGTTATTCAAGATCAGCCTGGCTATCAGCAGGAGGCTTGACTCAATAGTAGAGCTACACACAGGAGCCACCATGGAGGGACCAGGGGCCTAGATGGTGTAGAAGGCTTGCATAGCTTGCATCAAGCCCTGGGTTCCACCTTCAGTACTAGAAAAGAAACATCTTGGCCATTTTTGACTCTCTGTTGTTTCATATACATTTTACTATCAAATTCTCAGTTCTATGAGAAGCCATGGTGAGCCTTGGACTCCTGAGCATATGAAATACTGGCTGACTCCTGGATTCACAGACCAAATCGTGCAAGAAAAAAGCTTTTAAGTATTACCCTCATGACCTCATAGGGCCTCATGACCTAGTTCAACAACGGAGGCTCCTCCTCCTAGCTTTAAGGTCTTGCCACGGGAAGAAATTGCCTTTGGGAAGTAAACAGTGACCTCCGGAGGCAAAATCGCAGCAGAGCTAACTGGCTCAGCTTGTCTGGCCACAGAGACTTGGGCAGGCTGGTTTCCTTTACTTAAACTCAGTGGTTCTCAACTTTCCCAATACTGAGACTCTTTGATACAGTTCCTCATGTTGTGGTGGCCTCAACCATAGAATTATGTCACTGCTACTTTGTAACTGTAATTTTGCTACTATTATGAATTGTAACCTAAGTACTTCAGGATATCTGATATCCTACCACTGGGAAAGGGTTTTTCAACTTCCTAAGAGGGTAATGGCCCACAGGTTGAGAACCATTGATTTATAAACCAAGGCCATTCTAAAAACTAGATTCTTTGGAGCAGGGCAATTCAGTTCACTTTTGTAACAGTTTCCAAGGGGTGTGTAGCCACCTCCTGTATCTGCCGTCCCACACAGCCATCAAGAACATACTGGATGAAAATATACTGACTGCTCTTCAGAGGAACAAAATATGAGAGCTTAGTATTTGAGGACAAAAAGAGTAAACAAAGTGCCCAGGGTGACTCAGGATTGGCAGAGGGGACGAGGCAGATAGTCAGTCCATACCTGCTGGGTGTCTAAGTTCAGGCAGGCAGCTGGAGTGCCCTGTTCCTGTAATCCATGTCCTGTCTCTGGTCTCTGTTACGACTGCAGTGGCTCTATCTGAGGAAACTGCAGACGATGTCTACCAACAGGACAGAAGGCAGAGAGGGACAGGGACAGTGGCAGGGATGCCCAGCCAGGTGGGGCTGACACTTAGGACCTAGTGTGAAGCCACACAGCCTCGTGAACACACAGGGCTGGGCTGGCCGTGGGCCTGGTGCTGGCTCTCTGCCCACTTCCCTCCCAGGAGAGAGGCTTCTTTCATCTGTATGCTGGACTCCAGCAGCTGTGTTCCATCTGTGTTCTGATTCATATTATCTAGGCTACAAATGAAATTTAGCTATGACTTTAGCTGGAGCTGAGTGTGATCCCAGCACTTGGAAGGCAGAAGCAGGCAGATCTTTGTGAGTTTGAAGCCAGCCTGGTCTACAGAGTGAGTTCCAGGACATAGTGAGACCCTGTCTCAAAACAAACAAACAAATGAACAAACCTGCTAGGTATGGGGAGGCATTCCTGTAATCCCAGCACTCAGAAGGCAGGGAATCCGGAGTTCAGGGTTATCCTGTACTACATATCAAGTTTGAGGCCAGCCTGGTCCCCAAAAAACCCTGTCACAAAACAACAAAGCAAAAAATTTAAAGAAAAAATGAGACTAGCAGACAGGTCTGTACATATACCACCTGCCACTCCTGTTCTAAAGTTTTACAGGTGAAAACATTTAATGAATGCAACACCTGGGGCACAGAGAGGTCAAGGAACTTGATCCAAGCCACAGAGCATGTCACCAGAAGGGCAGAGGATTAAACCTGACTGAATTCAGATTCTGCTCTCAGCAGCTTCATGAGGTGTCCCCCCTTAAGGCAACAGTAGTTTACTTGATGGGAAAGGGATTGAGGTGATTAAGCACACAGTAAGAAGGAAAGTTACTCCATCATCTCAGATGTCAGCCACCAAACACCCTTCAGGATAAACCTGTGCTCCCGGGACTGTCCTAAAGGATTGTCCTAAACATGATCAAGACCTCTCTCCCAAGGGGCAGATAGAGCCCAGTTGGCGGAGGTGGGGTGGGGTGGGGAGGAGGTGAAGGGCTGGAGTTGGGGAGGAGGGCTGCCTAACATGCATGAAGCCCTGGGTTCAATCCCCAGCTCTGCATGGTGTTAGGGCGCATGCCTGGAAATCCAGTGTACTGGCTGGTTTTGTGTGTCAACTTGACACAAGCTGGAGATATCACAGAGAAAGGAGCCTCCTTTGAGAAAAATGCCTCCATGAGATCCAGCTGTAAGGCATTTTTTCAATTAGTGATGGGGGGGGGGGCATTGTGGGTGGTGCCATCTCTGGGCTGGTAGTCTTGGGTTCTATAAGCAAGCAAGCTGAGCAAGGCAGGGGAAGCAAGCCAGCATGCAACATCCCTCCATGGCATATGCATCAGCTCCTGCTTCCTGACCTGCTTGAGTTCCAGTTCTGACTTCCTTTGGTGATGAACAGCAGTGTGGAGAGTGTAAGCTGAATAAACCCTTTCCTCCCCAACTTGCTTCTTGGTCATGATGTTTGTGCAGGGATAGAAACCCTGGCTAAGACAATAATCAGGGGGTGAAGACAGAGAGAGACAGTAAAGCCTCCCTTGTTTCTATGGGAAGTCTGAGGCCAGGCTGGGCAGCGCTGACCCTGGCTCAAGAACCTGAAAGCTTTAGCAAGCTTCTTAGTTACTGGCAGTCACAAGAATTTCAGACTTAAAAGCATTTGGTTCCAGGATGGTTGGCAAGGAGTTTAGATTCTTCTGTCAAATTGTAAATTTTTTGGATCATTAAACTCATGTGCTTTTGTAAAGTGCCTTTTTTTTTTTTTTTTTTTAATCATTGGGAAAACAGAGTGTAGAGAAGCCAAAGGGATTATGCCAGTTAAGTTGGGTGTGAAAACATGCTGCTACCATTTCTTGATTTTCATTTTAATTAACTAATTAATTATTTATTTTTTGAGTCGGGGTCTCATGCAGCATATACCAGCTTCAAACTAACTTGCTGTGTAGGTAATGATAATTTTGAACTCCTAATCCTCCTGCCTCTACCCTCTACCTCTTGAGTGTAGAGATGAAAGGCACGCACAACCAGACCTGGTTTATACAGCATTAGAATACAACCCCTCTAGTCTCTGTATTTTGTATACTTACAATGAAAGAAAAGTAATAATTTTAATTTTTGAAATATGAAACCGGTTATGGTATTAAATAAGCATTTCCTGAAGAGACGTTCCCGTCGGCAGGCCTTCATCCCACTAAGCCAGACAACAGTTATTCTGTACAGTTGGTCCTGGTGTGAACAGTGGGTGAAGAAAGTTTCTTGGGGATGATGACATTCACAGGCTCCTCAAGAAGAGGAATAGGAAAAAGAGGCCAAAGGGACCAGCAGATCCCTGGTGTGTGTCAGCCGTGCAGACAGGGCAGTTGGAGCCTTGAATACTGGACCTAGGAAACTTAAGTACAGTCCTGAGTCAGTGAGGAACCGTGAAGAATTTCTGGCAGAGGATGGGGGGCAAACAGGCCTGGGATTTATAAATTTCTGCTGGCTCCACATTTGTGGAGAATGAATTAGAGTGGCTAAGAACCAAATGGGGGTCCTTAGGGGACTTGAAAGTTTCCAGGTGGCAGATAAAGACCCATGGCTATGAGGAAGGGCCTGCAGACATGGGAGCAGGAGTGTCCACTGGAAGGGACAGTGGGTGTGAAGCATGTAAAAGGACAAGCATCCCTGTTTCACGGTGTCCAGACAGAAGCCGGATATACAGATAACGGCACAGCAGGGAACAGTCTGAGAGTAGGGAGCGCCAGGCTTTGGTCCCTCCAGAGGAAACTGCTTGGGAAATGACACCACAGTGGACCTTTAAAAAGATTTTCTTTCTAGCCTAACTTAGCTTCAAACTCATGGCAATCCTCCTGCCTTAGTCTGCCAAGTGTTGAAATTACAAGTGCGGGCTTGCACAACTGGCTAATAGACCTCTATGTCTCCTTGTTCTCGTTCTGCCTCTCTCTGCCTTTCTATGTAACATACACCTCTTTATTGGGGTAAAGGCAGGGTCTTGGGCATAATAGGCAAGCTAAGGGACATCTCCAGCTGCCACCTTTAAATATATATATTTGAGACAGGGTTTCTCTGTGTAGTCCTGGCTGTCCTGGAACTCACTCTGTAGACCAGGCTGGCCTTGAACTCAGAAATCTGCCTGCCTCTGCCTCCCAAGTGCTGGGATTAAAGGCATGCACCACCACTGCCCGGCAAAAACACATTTTTTGTTGTTGAGAAAGGGTCTCCTTGTGGAGCACTACATATGCAAGGATGATTTTGGATTTGTAGCAATCCTCCTGCCTCCACCTCAGACTCCCTTCTTTACTTGAGGAGCCTGACAAGCAAGTGCACTGGCAGCTGTACCAAGATGGAAAGGCATAGCATCATAGCTACACTATCTGCTTCTGCAAACGGAGTTCATTATTCCTATTTGATGTATGTGGAAGGCTTAAGGGGATAACACATGGTTAGCACTTGGCGATGAGCCTGACACTAGATGAATGTGGGTCTTCTCCTCCAGTCTCCATTTCTGTCTTTTCCATAACCTGCATCTTGTCCCTGGCACTTCTCCCTATGGTCTAAGTACTTATGATGAGATGAGGTTGTCCGGGGAATACCCTGGCTCCACCCCGTTCCCCCTCCTTCTGCCCCAAAATGATCCACAGACTTAGTTCTGATCTCTGGATTAGCTGTGTAATCTCTAACTCTACCCAGGAGAGGGGGGCCTGGGGCTGCCCTGCCAGGCTATGAAACTTCAGGCAGGATGTGGATGCTTTTGGTGCCTCTTCTGGGAGCACTGATGAACACAATGGCGGTCACAGACTTGTCAGTAGTGCTGTGGGTCCTGCTGAGGGTCCTGCTGAATGCCTGGTACTATAGGAAGGAAAATATGAATTTGAGTGCAGTTCTACCAGTCAGAGAGAAAATCCTTCAGAGGCTCATTTTCACCCCTACAGAGTTAATGCCATCTAGGGCTACTGTCCCGGTTTGTTATCTATATCAGTGGAAAATGCCATGACTAAACCAAACCAAACCAAATCAAACCAAACCAAACCAAACCAGAACAACAACAACAACTTGGGGCAGAATGGCTTCCATTTCCATGTCACAGGCCATCCTTGAGGGAAGTAGTGGCAAAAACTCAAGGTTCCTGTGGGCAGAAATGATGCAAAGGCCGTGGAGGAACACTACTTACTGATTTGCTTTCCATAACTTGCTCAGATTTTTTAAAAATACAATACAATACAGGACCATCTTCTCAGGGATGGCTTCACCCACAGTGAGCTTGACCTTTCTACCTTAATCGAGAAAATGCTCCCACAGACTTGCCTACTGGTAACTTAATGGAGGTAATACCTTAGTCAAGGGTCCCCCTTTTCAGATGACTAATTTATGTCAAGTTGAAAAAAAAATCTAACCAGCACACACTGCGGGCAGTGTGTGAGTAAACAGGCCCTCATCTCTCTCTTACATACCACATTTCTAAGTCAGACATTGTAGTGACAATTTTGGAGTTTTGGTTTCTTTGAAAAACATAGAAGGCCGGGCAGTGATGGCGCACGCCTTTAATCCCAGCACTTGGGAGGCAGAGGCAGGTGGATTTCTGAGTTCAAGGCCAGCCTGGTCTACAGAGTGAGTTCCAGGACAGCCAGGGCTACACAGAGAAACCATGTCTCAAAAAACCAAAAAAAAAAAAAAAACCAATAACAACAACAACAAAAACCATAGAAATATTATGAGAATGTGTTTTTGTTTTGATCCTAAGTGTGAAGATATGGTGCTGCTTCAGATTGTCCACAGTAGCTGACTGTGATTTGCTTCATTCTCTAGCAAGGCCATGATTTTGCCAGCTACAAATAGTTTCTGTAATGATGTGATATGTGAGACTCTGTGGAGTTTTCAGAGGGTATATAAATGCTAGGGCCCCAAGAGGTTAAGTAGTTGTGGGCAAAGAAGAAACAAAAAGAGAAGGAAGAGGAGGAGGAGGAGGAAGAAGAGGAGGAAGAAGAGGAGGAAGAAGAGGAGGAAGAAGAAGAGGAAGGGGAAGAGGAGGAAGGGGAGGAGGAGGAGGAGGAAATAGATATCCTGAAAGCTAAGTTCAGACTTGCCCCAAAGAACTGATGCCCCAATTAACAGGAAGTAGTTTAATGATAATGTTGCCCCCTTTCTGACTGTTAGTATTCTGTCTAAACTCCACCTCCACAGTTACCTGGCAACAGCCAGGTATGCTCCTAATGACAGGGTCCTTTTAAGGTAATTCTTGTGACCCCTACAGCTGCAAAACTTGAGGGACTCCCTCATTGGGTCCACTTGTCCCACCTCAAGCCTTTCATCCCCCCCCCCACCTAAAATCGACTCTTCATATACATCAACCCTAACAGAACCGTGCTCCATTAAGCTCCAGAAGACATCAAGATCACCCACCTTGTCCTCAATCCCAGAACACGAGACTCCACTCCGGCAGCCAAGCTCGACCTCACTGGACCAGACATGGGTTTCTCGACCTCCAACTGCTGCTTGTTTCTATCCAGGTCAGGCCTTACATCTGGAGGTTCGAGAGTCAAGAGACCCCCACAGATAACAAACAGTCTTTCCAAACAGGGTCAGAAAACTGCTCCATAGCCGGATGCCAAGAACCAGTCCAAATTGCTATCATCTCTATATCTGTTATCTCATCTAAATATTATGTTCTCTATACTGAAGACCCCCAAACTCAGGAGACCCTTACTCAAGTCTCGGGAAATCACGGCCACCCAAAAATCACAAGACACTGTACCTGGATGCAATCAGCAAAGGTTTATTAGGGAGAGTTGGCCGGCAAAGTCAAACTGCTTGCCCACACGGGAGCAGAATTTGACAAAAGACCAGCAAGCTGACGGGTTTTTTATAGCATGGGGTGTGGAAAGGGAGGAATTTTCGCTTGGTTATGAAAAGACTCAAAGGGGGATTCTCACTCAAGTCTCAGGACGGTGCCCACCCAAAAAAACTCACGAGAGACCAGCTTGATGTAAACACATGAGGCAGTGTAATATCAGAGCTCTGCACCAGTCCATATCTCCATATCTCACATAGGGGATAAAGGGATTGACCTTGAGGCTCTAAGAATTAGGACTTATATAGCCAAGGGGTGGGGGAATTGGGAGATTTTTACGTGGGTGCACATGATTGGTTGTTTTACATCAGCAGACTATGCCAGTCTAAGTTAGAATAGTATCTAGTTAATTGCAGTTTCTTGGACCTTGAGAAGACCTCAAGGGGAGGGGGAAAGGGTTTGGAGAAACACCAGATGGCCCATTACTCATTTGGACATATCTCTGTTCTTCTAAGGATGTCCTTGTATATCATTTTTATCTATGGGTCTGGCCAAGTCCTTGGGAGGCTCAACAGGCCTTCGTCCTTGGTCCTATAACTCTATATTTTCTGTAACTAATTAACTGGGCCCAAACCTGCTGACAGGCATATTTAACTATTTAGGTTAGGAAAAGGAATCACAGGGCCCTGTTATTTTATTAGTTTGGGCCTATTTCAAAATTTTCTTTTAGTTACACATGATTGGTTGCTTTACAATTTTTGAACATCAGCAGGCTATACCAGTCAGTGGGGGCAGAGGGCAGTTCCTGTAGGCGGAAGCTTATCTAGGTTAGTAGAGCATCTAGTTAGACGTAAATTACAGCTTTCTGGAACACTGGGAAGTGTCGCAGAGCCAAGCAAAATGTTGAGGCCCGGGCTGCCCCGAGTTTGGCGGCTACTGTATCCCGGCCCAAGCTGCCGCTCCGGTCCGCCGGTTGGGGTTCAGTAAGAGAGAGAGTGAGGACGGACTCGAAGAATGGAGACCAGACAGAGTGTGATTCAATCCCGTTTATTCTTCAGTCTCTCTTCCTGGTCCAAGTCCCAAATCTAGCTGTGCTCTCTAAAGAGTCTCCCCAAAGAGTATATCTAAAGAGTCTCCTAAAAGTGTCTCCTAAAAGTGTCAAGTAATCTGTTACTTTCTCTGTCTGCCTCTATCCTTTTATATGTGTCACTTCTAAGCCACGCCTCTAAGTCACACCTATAATCATGGCCTTAGGTCTTGTCTCTAAATCTGATCTCTACACTTCTAAATCGCACTCTTAAATTACACACCTTTAATCTCGCACACCTTTAATCTCACACACCCAAGGTATCTAAACCAAGATTAGATTATCAGAGTGTGCTCAGCTGTTGTAGGCTATTGTAATCCAAGTCTCATGTCAGGGTATATGGCTCAAGATGGCTGCAAAGCTGACAGCTGCTTTCTGCTAAAAGTCGGCCCCCAACAGGGAAGACCTCAAGTGGGGGTGGGGGGGAGGTGTAACCAAGGAAACATAACATAAAAATAGTAGAAAGTACACTTATCTTTTGTAAGGATGTAACCTCGCCCAACCATTCATCTTGTGGTTAGCCAGTTCCTGGGACCACCCAGATGACTTGCATCTTTCTTTGTAGTCAGGAATGTGTCTTCCTGCTTTGGGCCTTCCCCACCCACAGGTGGGTTCTCTTCCCTGAGGCTTGTTAATCTTCCCTGAGGAATGTTAATCCAGCAAGTGTCCTCTGGCTCAGGGATAATGTACTCTTCCAGGAATGTGGAATGTATCGGGGCAGTGAAGGCCTGAAATCTTACATTCAGTTCCGCTTTCTGGAATCTGCATTCTTTTGCTCAGGTCTAGGGGTAAAGAAAAAGCCTGTATATATTTTATAAAATGGTCTTTATAACTTTTCACTCTACAATACTTGCTTTCTCTTCCACCAGATAGAAGATTATTGTAGAAACTGGCCAGACAATTATGGGGGCTGCCCATGTTGGTCTTGTCAGATACATATGCTAGGATCACGGACCAACCATTTCTTCTACCAACACTGCAAGACACTCTTTTCTACATACAAGACCTTCGGATTCCAGTTGTGGTGCTTCAGAACCGACAGGGGCCAGATGTCCTGACAGCTAAAGAAAATGATCTTCACCAGTTCCTCCAAGAAGAATGCTGTTTTTAAGGAATGTGAGACCTCCAGTTCTGAGATTAAAAAAAAAAAAAAATCCCATATAAAAACAGATACTTTCTTTTATAACACCCCTTTATAACATCCTCCTGGTGTTATTATTTCTAACCAAACTATTAATCAGTTCCTGCTACAGGATTACCAGCCACTGTCCACAGAGGAACCTGATACAAATATCTACCAAGTGGACCCCAATGGTGAAAGCCAGCTACTCCCCAGAATGGACTAGGCCCCTACACAGCAGGAAGTAGTTTAAGAGACACTGAGCCCCAACTCCCCTTTCACCATCGGCTTTTCCACTTTTCTTCTCTTTATAATAAGAAAAAGGGAGGTATGTTGGTATCAGGCTCCGAACCCAGTAACATCTAGGCAGCCCCCACATCGTTGCTAAGGCAACCGCTATACACTCCCAGAATCCACCTGGCTACCTCACCTTTACCTGGGAGATACTACATCACTGCCCATATAAAACAGGCAGGACCCCTTGACCTGGCCCTCTTATCCTTCCATCTTCTTGCCCTCCCCCCCCCCCCCCCGCCTTTGCCCTATCTCCTGAATAAACCTGGCTACCTCACCTTTACCTGGGAGATACTACATCACTGCCCATATAAAACAGGCAGGACCCCTTGACCTGGCCCTCTTATCCTTCCATCTTCTTGCCCTCCCCCCCCCCCCCCCCCCCCCCCCGCCTTTGCCCTATCTCCTGAATAAACCTCCCCCACCTTGGAACTGTGTGGTCTGGAGTGGTCTGTTCTGAACTGCGGTCGGACGTCTAACAACTAACACTGACCCTGATTTTATTCAGGTGTAAGGGTCCATGATTCACTGAAGAATGATACCCTGGACTCAAATAGCATGTAAACACAAGGAATGTTTTATTCTGCAGAAGTCCAGCATGCTGGGGTCTCTCATTACCAAGAGAGAGAAACACCCAAGTGAGCTTATAGGCTCAATTTAAAGCCTATTAGGGGAATAGTAGGACCTTGTTTGACAAAGCAGAAGGAAGGCAAAAGGAAAGGAAAGGAAAGGAAAGGAAAGGAAAGGAAAGGAAAGGAAAGGAAAGGAAAGGAAAGGAAAGAAGGAAAGGAAAGGAAGGAAAATTCCTATCTGGGGTTGGTTTGTGAGTCCAGAATTAGGAAGTCAAAGTATCACAGCAAGTTCAAAGCTAGCCTACGCCATATAGTGATTTCCAGGCCTGCCAGAGCTAAATGAAACTTTTATCTTAAAAACAAGCAAAACGTTTTTGTTTTGCTCTTTAAAAGTCACACAGGAACCAGATCAAGGTCCTTAAATACCAATCTAGAGCTGGGTTCTGAAGACAGGAGTCAGGCTGTGTAACCAGAGTGCCAAGGGGTAACGCCTGACAAGGGGAGGGGAAGCCTTGTATTATGGCAGGAACCTGTGACATCCACTGACCATCCCTGGTCTCTGCATTACTTCAAACGGCTTACAGACACACTGCCCTGAGAAGACCTATGCAAAGATGCTGGGTCAGCTTTGTGGGAGGTGAGGGACCCCACCGGTTGTTCTGTTGTTAATGAGTACTTCCCCAGGGCACACGGATGCCCAGGAGCAGAATTTAGTTCAGCAGGGCTAGGCTAGTTCAGCGTTATTACACCAGATCAGGAAGATCCCCCTGTATCCCAACTAATTCTCTCCCCAGCTTCCATTCGTGCATAC
This sequence comes from Arvicanthis niloticus, assembly GCF_011762505.2. Taxonomy (NCBI): domain Eukaryota; kingdom Metazoa; phylum Chordata; class Mammalia; order Rodentia; family Muridae; genus Arvicanthis; species Arvicanthis niloticus. The sequence continues at coordinate 112,509,013 of NC_047658.1, read as the reverse complement.
AGCTGGTGCCCACTAAACGCAGTCTGTAGGAAGTGGAATACTTGGGATTCAGCAGAGGGCGACATGTGAGCCTTGTTTACTAGGGAAAGAAAACTGATCTCCAAGAAAGGAGAGTCTGGGAAAGCTGGACTACATCTCCCAGAAGGCCAAGTACGAGAGCAAATTTCCGGTCTCTATGCTCGCGCAACCTTAATGGGCGGAGCCGAGAGCGTAGCGCGAAGGCGCGGAGGTGCCTGTACGCGCCGCTGGATGCGGGATGGGTGACGCACTTCCTGTGCGCCCCCACCCCAGTGTGTTTCTGTCGCGCCGGTCCTGCGGTTCGGAGTAGTGAAGGTGACAGCCGGAGGTGACCCGTCTGGCTCCCGCGATGCTAGCGGCACGGCATTTTCTCAGCGGGTCGGTTCCTGTGAGGGTATCTGTGCGTTTCAGCAGCGGCACGGTGAGGCCCGCCCTGATTCAGGCCCAGGCCTGGGATGTATGAGTGGCAAGCGGGGTTGTGGTCCTCTCTGCAGAGTCCTCTCCTCTCCGAGCTACCACCCAGCCTGGAAAAAAAACATAACGGTCCCAACTCGGGGCTGACTCTTTCCAGTCCAGCTTCTTTTGTTTTAACAGTCTCGTCCTACGGTGAGGGTTTTCAGGTTTTGAGGCAGCCTTGCAGGTTATACAGGGTCTTTCCCCCATTTCAAAGTTCAGAAAACAGCTTTGGAAAAGATGTGTATCTCCTCTATCCCCCGACAGTGTTCTGCTTTCTGTAGTGGCCAGAAAGCGCTTTTGTGATTTCGTGTGTGTGTGTGTGTGTGTGTGTGTGTGTGTGTGTGTGTGTGAGAGAGAGAGAGAGAGAGAGAGAGAGAGAGAGAGAGAGAGAGAGGGGCTCACTATATAGTTCTAGGCTGTATTCGAACTAGTGATGATCCTCTTATCTCAGCCTCCCTGGGTGCTCCTGGGACCACAGGCATCCATCACTACACCTGAGGAGAAGTGCTTTTAAGCGATAGGAGTGGATATCAGGGCACTTTCTACTAAGTTATGAACCATTCCAGTGAACCTCTCCTTTATCTCAGACAGACCCCAAACCTCTTTTGTTTCCCAGCCCCAATGAGGGAATATTACATCAAGGATCACATATTACCTCTTTAGCAGAGTTAGTGAAATCAAGCCCCTCCTAACCAGGTTTTGCTCTAGTGGAAGGAAGAGCCAGACAAAAATCTATGCTGGGCTTGGGGAAGCAATGTCGCAGTGCTGTCGCTGAAGTGTGACATGGGCTCAGTGGGGACCATCTGCTTTAAGCTTTATGACCTTCCCTAAGTTCCTTTTGTCTAGGGCCTCAGTTTCCTCCTTTGGAAAGTGAAGGAAACCATTCCTTTCTTAGGAATGTTACCAGGATGAATTGGGATGAAGCATGAAATGTTTAGCTCAGTAACTTCTAAACAGGAATCGCTGATATAAGTGGAGGTTGGAAACTATGATGTTTCAAAGACTTTGAAGTCTGTGGCTCAGCCCCTCCTATGTAGGAAGGCCCAAGAAGCTGAAAATTCTGCCCCAACCCCTCATAGTCCCCGAGCTCTGCTGGACCTCCTGACCTTCCTTCTCCTCAGACAGCACCCAAGAAAACCTCATTTGGCTCACTGAAGGATGAAGACCGGATCTTCACCAACCTGTATGGGCGCCATGACTGGAGGTGAGACAGTGCCCTTAGCCTGCTGGGTCCCCTAGCAGGACTTCTCCTTCACATCATTTCCTACTCTGTCCAGGCTGAAAGGTGCCCAGAGGCGGGGTGACTGGTACAAGACAAAGGAGATCCTGCTGAAAGGGCCTGACTGGATCTTGGGTGAGATGAAGACATCAGGTTTACGGGGCCGTGGTGGTGCTGGCTTCCCCACAGGCCTCAAGTGGAGCTTCATGAATAAACCCTCAGACGGCAGGTTTGTGGGGCGTGTCCTGAGCTCTGGCCACAGGACACACTAGGGGCTGCTGGTCACTGCACTTCAGGCTGATGCTGGGAGACCTGGAAGGCTGTAAGAGGATAGATAGAACTTAAGAGGAATCTCTTTCCTCAGCAGAGACTTACGATGTTACAACCCATACAAGATTTTGATTTAGACAGACCTTATTATTCAAATCCCTACTTTGCCTTTTAGTAATTAGCAAGCTTTGGAGAATCTGGTCCTTTTTAGTTTTCCTTTTTTTTCTCTCTCTGGTGTGTGTGTGTGTGTGTGTGTGTGTGTGTGTGTGTCTGAGTATGACATGCGGGAATTAAAAAGGTAATGTTGGTTCAGCTTTTGACCTGCAACTTTAGTTGACACCTAGAGTGAAATTATATATTATAAAGTTAACCACTGGGTTAGCATAATGGCTCAGCAGGTAAGTGAGCCTGCCTTCAAGCCTGGTGACCTGAGGTCATCTCTAGAACCCACATGGAAGAAAGAGAACTGACTCCCACAAGTTGTTCCCTGAACTTCACATGTGTTATGGCACATGCTGCCTCCACCAGGAAGTGAATATAATAAACAAAAAGAAATTGTTTTCAAGATAGGGTTTCTTAGGCTAGAGAGATGGCTCAGTGGTTAAGAGCACTGACTGCTCTTCCCGAGGTCCTGAGTTGAATTCCCAGTAACCACATGGTGACTCACAACCATCTGCAATGGTATCCGATGCCCTCTTCTGGGTGTCTAAAGACAGCAACAGTGTACTTACATATAATAAATAAATAGACCTTTGGGCTGGAGTGAGCAGGGGCCGGAGTGAGAGGGAGAAGAGAAAGGGGAAAAAAAAAAAGATAGTGTTTCTCTGTGTAGCTCTGGCTATCCTGGAACTCACTTTGTAGACTCAGAGCTCCATCCATCTCTGCCTCCTGAGTACTGGGGTTAAAGGTGTACACCACTACCTGACTTTCTTTTTAAGTCAACCACTCTACCATCACCTCTCCTCCTCTACTTCCTGTTGGCCTCAGGGCTGTGGTGGAGGTTGAAGAACAGTTCTTATAACCAAGAACTAATTGACTCTCAAGGGAAGCACAGGGAGAGATGCTGGATTTGTTCTCTACGGAGACCACAGATTATCTTGTGGACATACCTGGTCACAGATGAAATAGGCAATGAGTCCTGTTATCGGTGACACAAAGAGAACCTTGGGTGGGGAGAGAGGATTGGCTGTCTTGAGGCTTCTCTGAGTGCAGAAGGAATGGAGTTTGTTTGAGAACTGGGTCCTGGTGGCTTTGTAGCCTGACTGATATGCAGGACCCCACAGGCCCAAGTATCTGGTGGTAAATGCTGATGAGGGAGAACCAGGCACCTGTAAGGACCGAGAGATCATGCGCCATGACCCTCACAAGCTGGTGGAAGGCTGTCTGGTGGGAGGCCGGGCCATGGGAGCACGGGCTGCCTATATCTACATCCGAGGGGAATTCTACAACGAGGCCTCCAATCTGCAGGTGAGCACACGGCCAGCACATGGGTGTTGCCTGGCAGTACAGGCACATCTCACATGCTGTCTTTCCTGGCACAACCATTCTTAGGTGGTAGATGATGCAAGCGGGGCAGAGGGGTCCATTCCTGCATCTATCAACAACATGACCTGGCCCTAGAGTTCTTTGTGCTCCAAAGTTGAACTTAGGAAGTCTTCAAGGGTTCCATGGGCCCTGGATTGGAGGCTGACTTTTGGGGTAGGTGGGGCTGCAGAGCTTATACCTTGTCCCACAGGTAGCTATCCGAGAGGCCTATGAAGCAGGTCTTATTGGCAAGAATGCCTGTGGCTCCGACTATGATTTTGATGTGTTTGTGGTTCGTGGGGCTGGGGCCTACATCTGTGGAGAAGAGACGGCGCTCATTGAGTCCATTGAAGGCAAGCAGGGAAAGCCACGCCTGAAGCCACCCTTTCCAGCAGATGTGGGTAAGGCTCTGCTGGGCCCTGAGTGAGGCCTTGCCTTCACTCAGCTCTGTAGGATACTGGGTCTGACCAGGTGCTTTCTGGGTGGTTCTTGTAGTATTTTTCTGTGCCCTTTGGAGGGGAGGACAGATTAATGGGGAAGGTGTTAGTAACACAGGCTCTGCCAGTGCCACCCACAGCCTTCACTTGACATCCGATACCCTTGCTCCTCTGGGCAGTGTACTTTCTTCCTGCCCCAGGAGCTAGGGGTGTGGTGGTGAACAGGAAATAAGCTGCCCTGGAGTCGGTGCACTGTGGGCCAGGAGTGATGTGGAGCCAAGAGTAGGAGCTGCCACGGGAGCAGGACCTCTCACTAACAGTCATGTTCCCAGCGGGATGGTGCTGCACGCCTTTAATCTCAGCACTTGAGAGGCAGTGGTGGGGGAATCTCTGAGTTCAAGGCCAGCCTAGTCGGCAGAGTTCCAGGACAGTCAAGGCTATACAGAGAAACCCAGTCTCAAAAGACAAAACATGCCCCCTTTGCTGGGAAGCCACCAGTCTCTTGTTATTTCCTTGAAGGAGTGTTTGGATGCCCCACAACTGTAGCCAATGTGGAGACAGTGGCTGTGTCCCCTACCATTTGCCGTCGTGGGGGCACCTGGTTTGCTGGCTTTGGCCGAGAACGCAATTCAGGTACCAAACTGTTCAACATCTCTGGCCATGTCAACCACCCCTGCACTGTGGAGGAAGAGATGTCTGTGCCACTGAAAGAGCTGATTGAGAAACATGCTGGTAAGCCAGGGCCCCTCGGGCTGTGCTGTGAGAGGGCACAGTGGGAGAGCCATGACAATCCTTTTTTAAATTTTCACAGGTGGTGTCACAGGTGGCTGGGACAACCTCCTTGCTGTGATTCCTGGTGGCTCATCCACTCCACTGATCCCCAAATCTGTGTGTGAGACAGTGCTGATGGACTTTGATGCCCTGGTGCAGGCTCAGACAGGCCTGGGCACAGCTGCAGTTATTGTTATGGATCGCTCGGTAATGGCCCTCATGCCCCACAAACCTCCTGCCAGCCTAGTGGGTTACCTCCCTGGGCCTTTCTGAAAATTCTCTTGACTAGCTCTTGGCTCCCAATTCCTACAGCCTAAAACTCTGTACAGTGGGAGAGTGTGGGCCACAACACCCAGGTCAGGGGTGCTGTGGGAAGCTAAGATGCCTGCACACTGTTCTTGTCTCCTAGACAGACATTGTGAAAGCCATCGCTCGTCTCATTGAGTTTTACAAGCATGAGAGCTGTGGCCAGTGTACCCCGTGCCGTGAGGGTGAGCTTCCAGGGAAGGTTGGGATATAGTTGCTGAGCTGTTCTTAACCTTCCCCATGAAGCCTGCCTTCAGGGTTGTCTCCTTCACTGTGGGAGACCCTCGGGGCCCCTCGTGCTGCTTTGTTACAGGCGTTGACTGGATGAACAAGGTGATGGCCCGGTTTGTGAAGGGGGATGCCCGGCCAGCTGAGATCGACTCCCTGTGGGAGATCAGCAAGCAGATCGAGGGCCACACCATTTGTGCTCTGGGTGACGGGGCCGCCTGGCCAGTACAGGTATATATTGCCCTGCTATGTGACACTGAGGTGGGGGCCTGGGTGGCCCAGAGCTTTGGGACTTTGGAACTCTGGTTCATACAGAGCCTTCCTCACCTTCCCAGGGTCTGATCCGACATTTCCGGCCAGAGCTAGAGGATCGGATGCAACGGTTTGCCCAGCAGCACCGGGCCTGGCAGGCCGCTTCGTGAGCCCACACCCTAGCTGACCCCCCCAACATCCCTGTGGGAAGCTGGACAATAAACAAGTGCTGCCCTCTCTCCAAACACAGCCTGTCTGCAACTTCACTTTTCTCCTTTCTATCCCCACCCACATACAGAGATTTGTTCCTTCACTGGGCAAGGGAAACAGAATGGGACCAGGGCAGTGAAGGGTGGACTTGGCCCACTTCTCTTCTTGTGGCACTAGGGAACCAATCCCAGGGCTTTGGACATGCTAGGTAAACATGCTGCCATTGAGCCACACCCCCTGTCTTAAATTCGGCCCATCATGGCCTCTAAGGCAATGGTTCTCAACCTGTGGGTTGTGACCCCTTTGGGAGTCTGATTATTATTTGTATTAGGATTCATAACAGTAGCAAAATTACAGTTATGAAGAAGAAATTAAATAATTTTATGGTTGAGGGTCACCACAACATGAGGAACTGTACTGTATAAAGGGTCACAGCATTAGGAAGGTTGAGAATCACTACTCTGAGGGGTGAGAGACAGGAGAATAGGGGGCTGGCCTGCCCTGTGAGGTGAGGACATAGAAGAGGCAGGCATTTCCTGGGGGAAAGAACAGGCTCCAAGCTAGCAGAAGCAGGTGTTTATTTTGCTTTGTGTTTGGGGGTTGCATGACTGGAAGGAGAGAAGAATGTGCATAGCAGATGGGGCAACCCAGAGCTCTTTCCACATGCAGCAGACATCTTGGCCCCTGAGCTGGTTGCAAGCAGGGCCCTGTGCTGACTAGTCACCAAGTTGAGGGGGCACACTGTCCAGCAGGTGCCACAGTTCCAGCCGGTGGTCACAGTGGCCTAGGCACTCAAGCCAGTGGCGCAGGCGCTCCCCACTGGCTCTGCCACTCAGCTGCACCCCACCTGCCAAGGGAAGTGTTAGTAGCCCTCAGAGGTTCGTGAGGCTCCCTCCTGCACCCTGTGTTTCTGCTCACCAATGAAATCATCAGCTGTACCCAGGTCATAGTCCCACACAGACACCAGCAGTGCCTTCTGGGCCAGCTCCTCCCGATGACCTGCGTAAAAGAATTCCTGCAAGGAAAGGGACAGGAAAGATGTGAGTTCTTTGCAGCTTAAGAAACAGGATCAGGTAAGGTCTGGTTTGCTAAATCAAGACCACACTTGACTGGGGTCTCCCAGCTGTGACCTACTTCGTTGAACTCAGGGTTCAGGGTCTTCCTTCGAACACTGGTCTTATATTTGGATTTCTTCCCAGAACTTGGATGCAGGAAACTGGAGGGAGAGATGGGCTGGTTAGGCATGGCCCTGCAGAGCCAAGGACCCTCTCATCCTTCATGCTCACCTGCCTGTTTTTACTCACAGGCAGACAAAGGGGTCTGAGTAGCCATTGGCGTCCATGGGAGCAAGGTGGGCGCAGCGTAGCACACCCACCAGCAGGCCACCACGCTCAGAGCTGTAGCACAGGGACAGTAGGATGCGCCCACGTTCCTCCCCAAACACCTCTGCCTCCATCTCCTCCTGCAGGTGTAAGCTGTGGTCAGACCCTGTCCAGTCTGAAGCCCCTCACCTGTAGAGGCCAGGTCCCAATGTGAGCACAATGGCTATAGAGAAACCAGGCTGGAACCGGCGGTGGCGCAGCGGCTAAGGCGGTGCCTGCAGAGGGCGAGGGCCCTCTGCGCGCTCTCTCTCTCTCTCTCTCTCTCTCTCTCTCTCTCTCTCTCTCTCTCTCTCTCTCTCTCTCTCTCTCTCTCTGCCTGTTTGAATCCCGCTCCATCCTGTTTATCTTCACCCGAGTCTCATGGGAGAAACCAGGCTGTCAAGTTTATTTCCCTAGATAGCCATTTTCTCAGTACCCAGTGAAGAAACCTTATAGTAGCACTCAGAAATCTGAACCCTCCAGAGCTCAAAAAAGGTATGGGTTTGTTGCCCATGTCAGAGCAAGTAAGGGGACTGATGGTGAGCATCACAGCCATGCCAGGGGCTTTCTAAGTGGCTGTCCCCATGCATTGTAAGTAGCTCTGAGAGTTTCATCACGGAGAGACAGGTCTCTTACTCTTACCTCTTAAGCCCATCTTCACTTCCACTGCCTGGCAGAGCATCTTATGAATGTTCTTTGCATATTCTTAGACACTAGAGCTCTCCAGCTGGGATGAAGGCCTGGGATAGGATGCCTTCTTTCCCACCTTTAGGGTAGAATTGACGGCAGAGATCCAAACTTTCTTACCATTGGCAGTGCTCAGTATTGCAGGAGGGTTCTGCCAGCAGTATGTGCCGAGGCATAATTACACATGGGTTCTGGGATTGGTGGGGACTGTTGTAGGGTTCTCAGTGATGGCCACTATTTCTGTGGGGCTTACAGGCTTGAGTTTAGCTAATCAGACACTACAGAAACTTGGTGTTCCACTACAGGGCAGGGCACCTACAATGTTGACAGGAACAGGTGGAGGGCCTGCCTCCCAGCCTTGTAGGTGTCCTTCCTGCTGGGCCAAGGGGCTTCTGGGCAGGATCTCAGGTGGGGTTGAATAAGCACTGAAGTCATCTTCATTGCCTTGTGAGAGGCAGACCCAGAGGTCTCCGCTGCCCTGACACTAGTAGCAGACACGCAATCTGGGAGCTTATTTCTACCCTGCCCAGTCCTCCCACCTCTGGCCACGAGCACCACCTTTCAGGCCTGCCTACTTATAGTCTGAGACCTTTGCAGGCTGTTCCTAGTGTTCCTTATCTCCAGGCTGCCCTAGCAAGAGTCACTGTCGCCTTGCCCAGCCCCTGAGACCCTGGCAGTTCTTGAGGACTCAAAGAACTTATAAGAAAAATGGACTCAAATTCCTCTAAGCCCTTAAAGGCCTGGATGTCTGCCCACCTCACCCCTGATCCCAGCCTTGGCTATCTAGGCTTGTCTGTCTCCATGCCTGCTCAGTCAAGCTTTGCTACCCACCTCCTCATACAGAGACATGCCACGAGCTGTGTCCTGGCTCTTGGGCCTCTTGGTCTAAAAAAATCAGAGCACTTGGTCACTTTAGTAGACACTGTCCAGGACCCCTCCTCCACTCTCCTAATCACGTGGCTACTGGTCCTGTAGACCCCCCTTGAGCTTCAGCCCACTCACCAGCCTCTGCTTCTCCAGACAGATGTCAAAGCTCCTGGCTCGGTTTGGTACCAGCTTCCTCAGGGGCACTCGTAGCTCCCCCAAGGGGGGTGCTCGCCGTCGGCGCCGCAGCCGTGAGTCCTCACACACACATAGCCTGGTGGCCATCCAGGTCAGTCCTGGTCATTCAAGCCCCAACCCCTGCCTCCCTATTGGTGGCCTGATCTAGGTCCTCACCTCAGGGTCTTCCGTCCAGCATCCTGGCAAGTAAAGCCATGATAGGTGAGTGTCTCCTCCCACACAGGCTCCTTGGTACCTCGAACAGTGCGTGTCCGAAGCTGGCTGGCCTGGGGTCAAGAAGGCAAGTCAGGTACCCTCCTGGCCTCCTGCCCTGACTCTTGGATCCTAGCAACTGAGATTTAGTACTTGGGGTAAGGTGTGGTAGGATCAATAATACCCTAAAGTGGCCCTGCTATCTAAGGGCCTGGATCTTACCCTCACCTTGCTGGCCCCTGGCAGCAAGTTGGCTTTGACATAGGTGTCCACAGAGCCTGCAGCTGGTGGCTTGAGGCCCTGGAAACAGAAAATGGATGTAGAGAGACCTGTGGCTTATCCCATCCCAGGAATTCTGCCTCTGTTCTCACCTTTGCACAATGGGCTGTGCAATGCAGGGCGCTGTTATCCGCATCAAAGAGAAGTGTGAACTCCAGGGTGCCTAGGGCAGCTAAGGTGGCAGGCGGTAAGCATGGTCACCCCACTCCTACCCCCACTTGTCCCACATGGCACAGTGCCACTTGCCTGGCTTCTGCCATGGGTGCTAGGGCACCTTGACCCCTGACCCCAGCCTAGAGAGCATCCTGATTGTCTCCCCTACTTACTGCTGTCATCCGAGTCTCCTTCGGGCTCAGGGTTGGGCTGCAGCTGGGGTGCAGAGTGGATGGCCGGGGCCAGCATTGCCTGCCGATCTGGTGCATGCAGCACCGGCTCCAAGAAGGGGTAGAAGTGTGGGAAGTAGTCGGAAATGAGGCGGATGGGCCGTATGGGGCCAGGGCTCACATCGATGGCCATGTGTTCCTGCATGCTTACCCGCTGCCGCCCACTGGCTGGCCCTGCACATGCCATGGTGGTCCAGACATAGAGACTCAGAGCTCCCACCTACTAGGAACACCAGGCACACACCTGGCCACCAAGATGGAATAAAAAGGCATCGCCAAGGCTGCCCTAGGACAGACCAAGATGTCCTAAGACACCTTGTCTCACCTGCAAGGACAAGGCTGGAGTTAGCCTTCTGGGATCCTTACCTCTTGAGAGCTGTGTCACACTGCTTCGTTGCTGCTGGCTCTAGGTGTATATTTAGGGTAACAGAGCCTGAGACTGAGGTGATCCATCTGAGCAAGTGTGCGACTGAGCAGGGAGGGGATCAGGAACCCACACCTCCCTCCCAAGGGCCCTTCCTTAGCACTGGGCACCCAGCCTTGTCTCCTGCCTCTGCCCCCTCCATTCACACTCTGTTGAAACGAGCTATTTTTTACCACCATCATGTGGTTCTACTGCTGGGTAAGGAGGCTGCAGGGCCAGAGGTGACAAAAGGGGTGTGTTGTGGGGTAAGCAGGAGAGGAAATAGGTGAGAAGGGCAGAAATGTGGGGGTGGGGGGATGGATAGGGAAGAGGAAGGGTTAGGGGACTGTGGAGATGTAAAGGGATGGGGTCCTCCTGGAGAAGTGGGTATAGCAGCTGGGAGGGCCCTACATTCTAGTCCCTTCAAGGAAACCAGCTTGTGGTCATGCCACACTCCTGCCCTGTCCCCTGGCTGGGAATACAATCAAAGCAGTGATGTCCCTCTGTCTCCCTCCCGGTTCTGTCCCCTTGGCCTTATGGTGGCTCTCTGTATGGTGGAACTGGCCTTATGGTGGCTCTCTGTATGGTGGAACTGGCCTTATGGTGGCTCTCTGTATGGTGGAACTGGCCTTATGGTGGCTCTCTGTATGGCGGAACTGGCTCCATCTCTGGATGGCTCTTTTCTTCCACTTCCTAGGCAGTACCTTTTACTTGACTGCCCTTCACCCTGGCCGTTGGTCACAGTATTTGAGGTGTTCTGAGCAGGGCAGCTCACCAACAGGAGCTTCCCAGCATCCCTTCCCCTTCTGCTCCACAATAGCTTATTGGTTTCTGAGACATGGACCACACCGTGGTCTCACTATGTAACCCAAGTAACAGCAGGCTTTGGATTCTCCATCCTGTCTCCACCGCTGGAATGTGGGAACTACAGGGTGTGTCACATGCTTGGCTCCTTTCACTTTTTAAACATGTATTCTGTGTATGTATGTACATATGTCAACATGCATGCCATTGTCAGAGGACAACTTGCAGGAGTTGGTTCTCTCCTTCCACCATGTGAGTCTTAAAGATCAAGTTTTGTGACAGTGACAGGTGCCTTCACTCACCAAGCCATCTCACCAGCCTCTACCATGGTTTTTGTTTGTTTGATTGTTTTGAGACAGGGTCTTTCATTGGCCTGTGTCTCACCAAGTAGTCTGCACTGGCTGGCCAGCAGCCCCAAGAGACCCATCTGTCTGTTTTCCCAGTGCTGGGATTACAAGGGTTACTACCATGCCTCATGTTTCACTTTCCACACGGAAGATGCCAGAGGAGAGTTGTCAAACACTCTTTTAATCAGTTCTGGAGTAGCCTGGCCAAATGAAGGCAGAGGCACTTAACGGCCAGGCAGGCCTCAACCCCTAGGCAGCTCGGGGACAGCCAGGGAGTGCTGGTAGATGCCAGGGGCCAGCAGCTTCAGGGTGAACTCAGTGATGACAGCTGTGAGACCCCAGACACGGTGTGGGCCATGTAAGAAGACAGGTAGTGTGTAGCGGAAGTGGCCTCCCTGGCAGAAGTGGGTATATCCCTGGTTCTGTGTCTGCAGCAAGTGTGCCAGAGACAGCTCAAATACTTCATCCACCTGTGGGCAAGAGACAGAGAGAGGGTGGACAGAAGACTGCTGTGAATCCCCTGGGAGGATAGCCCATCTCCCTAGTGTCCCCCATTTACCTCCTCAGGGTTGGGTCTGAGGCTCTGTAGATCCAGTGGGCCCACGTTGGCAAGCACCGGGACTATGGTTGCCTTTTTCTGGGGTAGGAAGAGGGTGAGCAGTTAGAAGGAGAAGCAGTCCCTACTCTGCCATCCAGAGGCCATGGGTAGTCATGGCCAAGCCCTCCAGTCCTTGTCCTTGGTTTCTTGCCGTACTGCCTCACAGGTTCCCTTACATGTACTACCCGGACATCTCCCACTTGTCATTCAAGCCCGATCAATACAGCCTCTACCCTGCAAGCTTTCCTGGACCCTGTCCTGAACTGAGCAGGGCTGGCTTACTCGGTCACTTGGGGTACTGAGTGAGTGTGACAGGATAAGGGTGGCTCACCCGGTCATACACTGGCTGCAGCACACCCCACACGTGTTCCTTGGACACCTCTAGGCCCAGCTCCTCCTGAGTCTCCCGAAGGGCCGTATGTATTACATCTTGGTCGTCAGGATCACACTTACCGCCTGGGAAACTAAATGGGCAGAGGGAGTCTTGGGACTACAGGCCGTCAGGAGGCAGTTTACCTCCCTGGGCCATTCGAGTAAGGGGGACAGGCACTGAAGATACATGAGGGTCTGGCAGCTGGCTAAGACTATGCTGGGGCTCAGATACCCCATGTCTGCCTATGGTGTCCCAGTGGTGCAGATATCGACCCCGGGTGTTCTCAATTTCGGCTGAGGGCAAAGCCAAAGAAGGGGAGCCCCGGATCGCCTCTCTCCAGTCTACGGTAAAGGACAGAGTTCTGTTTATGAAGGGGAAAATTCAGAGGGGTATGCGGGCCACAGGTAGTGCGCCGACAAGGCCGGCGTACCTGACTTCCCCTTTGTGACTCCCAACCAGGCGACTAGAGCGCAGCGTGTAGAGCAGCGCCGGGACCCCATGCACCAGGCACAGCGGCACAAGCACTGCGGCCGCCGCGGGCCGCGAGCGTAGCCGGGCAGTGGTCCGTGCTAGCAGCTGTCGGCAGCGCTGCTCGTCCTCCGCGGACAAGCAATCAGGCAACATGTCCCAGACGTCCGGGACACAGGGGGCATAGGCCCACAAGGGAGGGGACGCGACAGGGCGCAAGCTCCGGCGCAGGGTGGGGAGGCGTGCCCTCGGAGAGGCGTGGCTTCCCAGAGCCGGGTATGAGAGGCGGACAGGCTTGGGCCGGCCCTTGCAAAGCCTCAGAGGCCGGCGGTGTGGGGCCTGTCGGGATAGAGCCTCCAGACAGACGAGGCAGTGGCTGCCCGGGTGGGACCTCGGAGGCGTTCCAGACGAGGCCTGCTGGGGCAGAACCTCGGAGACCGTCGGGGTGTGGCTTAAGGCGGGTTTTGCTGCTATTGGGCGACAGAGGTGATTGGTTGGGGCATCTGGGGCGGAGCTTGCTAGGTGAGGGCAGAAGCGGTTTTGTGTACAGGGACCAGAGCGCCACCTAAAGGAAAGAAAGACATGGCCTAGAGCTGGTGGAGGGCGTGTCCGGAAAAGCCGGCCAGTTTAGTTTGAGTTTCTTTCCGGGGGCGTGACTTCCCTATCAGTGAGGCACAAGTTGGTTTCCGGAATAGGTCCTGACTTCGGGTTCAGGAGTTAGGATGTCTGGCTACTGAAGATCTTCTGGGCTCCTTGTCTCTCGTCTCGTGGGTGTCGGGTGCTTTCCTGAACCTCTCACAGGAAGAGCTCCGGTTTGGAGCAGAGTTGGAGTCCTCCGGTGCCTCAGGGCGCTCTCTCCAAGAGAACGAAGAATACGCGCCTCCCTCAGCTTTATCCCACCTGACTCTACCGAGAGGACATCAACCTGGACTTTCACCTCTGGCTCTCCAAGTCTACACCCATCCCTACCTTGGCCTGGGTGCTCCCTATCTATCATATTAGGCACACTTCGATGGCCCTTGGCCCTCAGGGCCAGCTTTAGAGCTTTGCGTTTAAATGGAGTGGCGAGTGTCAGCTGTACTTTGCTGTGTGACTGTGAGCCGAAACCATTCTGTGCTGCTTCCATCCTTATATGGGTGCACAAAATAGGGGACACACCAGGTTAACCGCAGCCTTGCTGCTGTGGTCAGTTATCATTGCCCTGTGCTCTGGGTCCAGCTTTTGGAGACTTATAAAGGTGATGGGACTGTCTGGTCTGGGAGTTCCTGTGGACAGAAGTACTGTGACTGCTGTTACCAAGCAGTTTAATGTGGGGGAGGGACAATCGAGGCAGGATTTAGAGGAGTTATCCTGGGGCAGGGGCGGGATTCAGGGCTTTTGAATAGGATGTGGGCTTGATTCCAAGGCTGGCAGGCCCCAGACTGGTTTTGAGGCAGGAACCACTGCCACCAGGGCTTCCAGTTGCGCTGCTCTCCTTAGGAGATGTTTCTACAGAGGAGGTTAGGAGAGGTGGGGCACCGGGTAAAGGGGCTTCAACAGCGCTTGGCCATCACTGGGAGTCTTGGTTAGGCACCAAGCACAAGGCAGAGGTGGGCAGGAGCCCCAGCCCAGCTGCTAGGGTTGAGTCTTCCTGATCTCCAACAGTGCTGATGTTGGGGAGAGGGTAAGGTGCCAGCCGAGTTCTTGGGGTCCCAGCGTGACTTGGGGATCCAGAGTACAGGTTCTGGTAAGGGAGGGGTCTGTAGGTGGCAGGGGCCAGCAGGATATCAGGGGCAGGCAGCAGCTGATGGTGTGGCTGAATAGGGGTCCTGGAGCTGGAAGCTGAAGCTTTACTGGTGTCTGAGGGAGAAAATGATTTGAGTGGACCACAGATTTCCCATCACATCCCCAGTCCTAATATTGAAGCCTACCTTGTCTGTCCTGACCCTGGCCATGCATCTTGGCCTATGTAGTATTTGCCCTTGTTCTTTGCCTGAACTTTCTTCCTTACCTTCTCTATTCAACTGTCTCCCAGTCCCAAGCTGAGCTTTCAGGCTCCAATGCCCTACTCAGGATCCACCTCCTCCAGGAAGCCCAGCAGGCACCCCTCCTTTGCTCTAAACCTTGTCCCTGTCCTGCTCTCTCCTGTGCCTTCCAGCCCAGGTAGAGGTGGGGGATGAGGATGTCGCTGATCATGGTGAAGCCCCTTTCTGGAGGCCTATGTGCCTGCCTTGGGTTTGGGCTAGGTCCTCACCTTTCTCTCTTTCTGTAGAGCCCTTAAGCAGGCAGGGACCGAGGCTGCTACGACTCCGGGCAGGAATGCTGAGCAATGGCCTGGGGGTCACAGGCCTGAAGATAGGGCAAGCAGGAATGGGGTAGGAGACCAAGGGAGATGTTATGGTCACCCCCACCCTAGATGTTATGGTCTGAATCAAATAGGGGATCCCAGGGCAAATTAGAGGATATGACCATGAAGCAGGTCAGGAGTGAAGGCTTTAGGAGCTGCTTGGGATGGAGGGGTAGAGGGGCAGGGCAGAGCTGGACTTAGAGACAGAAGGTAGGAGTAAGACGATACCATGAGTCCTGGTCAGCCTCTCTGAAGCCTTTGGCAAAGGGGTTGCTGGCAATTTTCAGCTGTGTGATCTACAGAGAGAAAGTATAGCTGTGGACTGGGCTCTAGCCATTCAGCCTTGGAAGCCCACACTTAGACACTCTGTCCCCTGGGAACTTCCAGTCAGCAGAACCCAGACCCCCTTGGCCCAGGATCTCCAGTGCTAGCAGGAAGGCAAATGTCCAGTGGACAGAGGCACCTCCAGCCACAGTCTCTGCCCCTCAGCGCTGGGCTGGTCCTCAGGAGCTGTGGGATGACCCACCCGGTGGTTCTGATAGGCTGTCACAGCTGTGAACTGGGTCTCTGTGAAGACAAAGGACTTGAAGTTTTCTTGGGCGTACCGGGCGCTGTCCTTTCGTGGGTCCACGAAGACCACGTGGAAACGGGGCTGATAACGATGCATGGAGTTGAGAATTATCTGCAGGAGGGTGGGAGTTGAGTGTAGGTGTGGAGCTGGTGCAGCCACTCTCCTTGAGCCCAAGACTCCTTTACCCTCTTCTTGCCCACTGTCCACCAGTAGCTGTCCACCTGTCCATTGTCCACCTGACCACCTTTTCCACCCAACACCTTGTAACATCCCTGGTCATCTTTCTCCCAATCTCCTCCGCTGCCTCCTGGCTGGCCTCCCTGCTTCTGCACCTTGTTCTTATACCCATTCTCCACACTCTAACCTCTATAGCCTGGGTTCTCACCTCAGGCACTTGGCCCTGTGGGACAGCTGCTGTCCCACAGTCCCACTGTTGTCCCTGTCTCCACTCTAGCCCCACTGGGAGTCTCCTTGCAGTCTCTCAACTCACACTGTGTTTTCTGGTCTCAGGACCTTTGCTCAGGCTGTCCCCTAGGCTTCAAACTGCTTCCCCTCTCACCTCTTCCTCCGTCTCTTCCTTTTAGACATCCATGCAAATACCATACCAGCCCTGCCAGGCTTTATCACAGTCCCAGTCCCAACCTGCTACAACTGGCTCAGTTCCTCCCCATGAAGGCCCAGTGGCTTGTGCCTCACGTGGCCATTGTCATCCATCAGATTGTTGGTCAGCTTGAGTTTGTCAAAGGACACAATCTGCCGCATCCACTGGGCACCTTTGGCTGGCGAGTCGGGGTGGAAGTGCACTCTGCCAGGTGTGGCAGGGTCGGCCTTGCCTGCCACCAGCCAGGCAGAACTGTGGAAGGCGTACCTGGGGGGGCAGAGTGAGAGGTTAGGGGGCTGTTGCCCTACTCAGTGCCATGTCTAATCAAGGTGATAGTGAAGCCGCTGATCCTCACCCTGTCCTGCTCAGTTCACCTGGTGGGCAGCCTTTGTTTTTTAATTATATATGCCTCAGGCTAGCCCATTCCCTCTTCTCCCTAAGACCTATTGCTCTAGGCTGAGTCCCCTGGCATGGACTCGGGCTCCACCTCACCCTGCCTGCCCTTTGGGTCAAGCTCCTGTTCTCCACACTCTTGTCCCCTTGCCAGGTCCAGACCTGTATCTCTTGTCATCCAGCGGGATGAAGTCCATGAGCAGAGCATAGTCAGCCAGCGTATCCATGCCCAAGATCTTCACCTGGAAGGTTGGGAACATCCTCCTGTGGGAAGGAGGTGCTCAGCATGGCTGTGCCCCTCCTCCAGCCCCTGCCCAGCCCCCACTCTCCATGCCCACACCTGCCCGCTTTGGTGACAATCATCTCTGTGCCCAGCTGGTTGAATTCTTCCCACAGTGACTTCATCTCCAGCTGCACCATCACACTGGACACACGTGGATTCTTGGGGCCCTGCACAGTGGGCTCTGCCACGGCTTGGGCTTCTGTGGACATGGTGCAGGAACCTGAGGGGAATGGTGTCCCCAGCCGGGACTCCCAGCTGGTGCTGGTCACAGGAGGAGAATAGGTCTCTGGAGGAGCAAGTACTCCAAGGCCAGCAGACAGGAAGACTGTGGAGAGGGGATGAATTCCTGAGTCCTGGCCTTTGTCAGCCTGACTCACTATCTGTTTAGCTTCATCTTTCAGGCTGTGTCTGTGTCCCTTTTCCTCTGAAAGGCCACCTGGCTGCCGGGCTACTGTCTCAGTATTGTCAACCAACATCACACCATAGTCAGTTACTGTGAACTTCTTTAGTTTTTCCCTGAGACATGGTTTCATGTAGCCCAGGCTGGCCTCAAACTCATTATGTAACAAGAGATCCTTGAACTTCTGATCCTCTTGCTTCTACTTCCCAGGGCCTATGGTTACAGGCATGTGTCACCACAACTATTTGGGTAGGAGTGTTGAGGCTTGATATTTGGTATCCAAGGCTGGCCACAAGCTAGAGGGAATCCTCCTGCCTTAGCTTTTCAAGTGCTAGGATTACAGCCACTGTGCTTAATTTAAAGTCTTTCCTCCAGCAAGATCCTGAAGGGTAGGGACAAGCAGCTATATAGCCTTGGGCAAATTGTTTCACCTCTTGGATTCCCAATTTCCCCATCTCAGAGGGCAGACAGCGCATCGCTGAGAGCAGAGTGTGGCACAAGGGAGGCTCGTCACAGGAGTCGTGCTTATAAATGGTGCACACACCAGGGGCAGGAAGTGCGTCAGGAGCTCATGAACCTCGGTGGAGCCCCGGCAGCCCAGCTCTGGTGGATGGGAAGGAGGCTGATCATACAAATTATCTTCCCTAGACCCTGAAACCTGGGCTATATCCCCAGCAAAACCTTGACATTGTGGCCAGAGTATGCATAATATAAAATTTACTTTGTTAGCCATGTTTAAGCATATAGCTCGCGGCATTAGGACATCCATGGCTGTGTATGCACCCCCTCCCCGTTCTGGACAGTCTCAGTCATAATTTGCAACATAAGCCTTGGCCAAAAGCTTCCAAACGCTCCAGTCTCTTATTTAAAATAATAATACTTGGGCTGTGCGATGGCTCAGTAGGTAAAGAAGCTGCCAAGCCCGAATACCTGGTTCCATTCCTGGGACCTATGTGGTAGAAGGTGAGAACCAACTTTGCTTATCCTCCAACTTCCGTGTGCACACACACTGGACTAGTTTACTATTGCTCTGATAAACATGACTGACAGCACGTTGGGGAAGAAAGGGTTAAATTCAAATTTGCTTACAGACCTCTGTTCACCACTGAGGGAAGTCTGGCAGGAACTCAAGCAGGAGTTTGGAGGCAGGAACTGAAGCAGAGGTCATGAAAGAGGCCTGCTGACTGGCTTGTTCTGCTCAGAGCTTGTTCTGCTTGCTTTGTTGTAGACCTAGGACCACCTGCCCAGGGGTGGCACTGCATCCTCCACCTCAGTCACTAATCAAGAAAGTGCCCTGTAGACATGGTCACGGGCCAATCCGATGCAAGCAATCCCTCTGGTGAGGTTCCCGCTTCCAAAATGGCTGGTTGGTTTGAAGTGGACAACTAACCAGCACACACAAAATAAATATTAACAAAATAATGGCCCACAGCTGGGGACACAACTCAGTTGGTAGATTGCTGGGTTCAATTCCCATCATGACGTTAAAAATATATACAACATGGTGGTATATGTCTGTAATGCCAGGACTTGAGAGATAGAGGCAGCAGCATCAGAAGTTCAAGACTTCTCAGCTACATAGTGAGTTGATGCTGGCTTGGGCTACAGGAGACCCTGTATCCCTGCCCCTGTCTCAAACAAACAAACAAACAATATATGTATATGTATATATATGTATATGTGTAGATTAAAAAGGAAAGAAAGGAAATTTCACAAGTAAATAGAATGGACTGATTCACAAAGTACAAGCAAAACAAAGGCACTAGTTTCAGTAAAACACTGGCCAGCCGTCAAGATTGTTAGGACAAGAAAAGAATCTAGAACTTAACAAATGTGAGCGAAATTATGAAGAAATTGGAAGCCTAGAGTTGGTGGGAATTTAAAATGGTGCAGCCTTTGCAGATCAGAGATTCCTTACAAAACTAAACACAGAATCATGGAAGTAGGAACCCAAGCACAGGTGTCTGCACACCCACCTCAGGGCAGCACTGCTTCAATAGCCAAAAGGCAGAAGCAATTGAGTGTTTACTGACAGATGCGTAGATAACGAAAACGTAGCCCACAACGGAATACTATTCACCCTTTCAAAAGAAAGGGCTTTCTGATGCAGTGGTGAGAGACTGTGAGAACATTCTGCTATATGAGATAGGCCAGAAGCACAGGGCCAGTCCGTATGAGTCTATTCACAGAAGGTTAAAAAAAAAAAAAATTACAGAAACACACAAAGTGGTGGTTGCCAGGACAGGAAGAGGAGAAGTGTTCAGTGGGGATGAGAGTTAAAGCATTATAAAATGAAAAAAAGAAAAAGTAAGCAGATTGTGGTGAGGGGTACACAGCCATGAATGTCTAATGCCAAGAGCTATACACTTAAACAGTCAACACAGTAAATTTTATATTACATATACTCGCCATGGTTTAAGGTGCTGCTGGGGATATAGCTCAGCAACAGAGCGCTTGCCTAGCATGCATGGGGATTTGTTTTCAATGCCCAGCACTGGATTTTAAAGAAGGTTATTTTGGGCCAGATGGGGTGCACATCTGTACTCCCAATGCTTGGAAATTGAAGTCACCCTTAGTGACATATTGACTTAGGTAAGCCTCAGCTACATGAGACCCCTGTTTAGAATACAAAAAAACAAAAATTTGTGGAGAACATTCCTGTAAGGAACTGAGAATGGGAGGATCCACGGAATTTGTTGTGGCCAGGAGTCCAGAGGCAAGGGCTCCATTCCCAGCAGTACCCCCTGGTAAGCAGGAGCAAAGGGCACTGTTGGACAGGTTGGGGGCTGAAGGGGCCTCTCCGCAGGCTAAATGGGTGCGGTGAAAGGCAGCCAACATGAGTTTCATTTCCACAGCCAACAAGATGGAAGGAGAACACCAGCTCCACAGAAGTTGTCCTCTGACCCCCGTGAACATTCTATGGCTATCCCACCCCCACCATGCACATCCACATGCATATATGTGCAGGAATACGTGCATGCAATAATTATAAATAATAAAAAGACATGTGGCTGGAGGTGTCTTATGTCTAACATGACACCAGGTAGGCAGTACCACTGGACTGCTTACAGAGCATGTGCAGACAGGGTTTGTGCCATGTCTTCTCTTCTGCAGCCCTGATTCATGAAGAGTGATCTGTGAGCCTGAACCCATACTTACCTGCCATGCGGACAGCCGGGTCTCACCTCAGGCTAGGCTGCAGCCTCACCCAGGGAGGAGTAGCCAGTGAGTGACACTGGGTTGGCTCCTGTGCTCAGCAGAACACCTCACTCTCAAGCAAGCGCCCGTCCCCAGTTCTCAGTACGAATCCTGGGCTGAGGCTTTTCTTCCTGAGCTGAACACTTGGTTGGATGTTTGTAAAGCCCAGCTCAGGGATGTTCTGGTGGGTGTCTTTAAACCACCTCTGATTGTAGTGTCTTGGAGCTGGGCCACTGGCTGGGTTTGGCTCTGGAGGCAGGCTCATGTAGAAGGGGGCAGGTGGGAAGGTTGTGACGTTTCAAAACTCCCCCTCTCCTCTCCTGGTCCTCTCTTCCTTCTCCAGCTAAGAGGCCCCCAGCTATTCCTGATCAATGGGCCCCAGTACGGGTGGGGGTGGGGAGCCATCTCGAAGACAGCCTGGTGTCCACAGGGGCCAGGCTCTGCCTAGATGGAAGGGCTGAATGGGAGGCAGCAGGGGAGGCAGCAGATGCAGGCTAAGTGCAGAGGTGGTGCCCTCTCTCCTAGCCTAAGACCCCAGCTTACTGGTATTGTCCTCATAAGCCTACAGTTGCAATGGAACAGGCAAGGGAGGCAGGGAGAGCTCCAGACTGGGTGGTAAGATATTCGATTCTCCTGCCAGTCCAGTGCCTCGGTGTCCCTAACTTCAGTGAACAAATCTCTCTGCCTGTGATGATCCAGCCTTAGCTGAAGAGCAGCATAGCAGGGGTGAGCCCTCACATGATGGTCACATGTCTTTTTTGTTTGTTTGGTTTGGTTTGGTTTTTTGGTTTTTTGGTTTTTTGAGACAGGGTTTCTCTGTATTCCTGGCTGTCCTGGAACTCACTCTGTAGACCAGGCTGGCCTCAAACTCAGAAATCCACCTGCCTCTGCCTCCCAAGTGCTGGGATTAAAGGTGTGTGCCACCACTGCCCGGCCACATGTCATTTGCATTAGGTAGACTGAGGCAGGTTGAGGCAGGCTGAGCATCCACTGGTCCCTCTCCAGCCTTGCCAGGCACTTCCTCTAAGTTTCCCCATCTGTGTTCTGAGGGAAACCTAGTCACTTCCCAGAGGTTGGGCTTCCTCTAAACCCATGCTTCCTTCATTGAGAGCATCCCTTGACTAGTGGCCTGTACTTAACAGCCTACCTGGCCAGGCTACCTCAGTCCACCCTGGGAGGGAGTATCCAGGCATCTGTAGAGCCTGGTGCCAGAAGGCTGTGTTCATAGAGGTCAAGATGTTTGCCAGGGGCAGACAGTAGCAGGACCCAAGCCATGGCTGGAGGGGATGTTTTTCTCTGTGACACTTGGGGCACAGGCTAGATAGCCCTGCCTCTCCCTGCCATTCATTCAATGCCCCTCAGCCCCCTGATTCCAGCTTGAAGCTGGAGACAGATGTGCATGCATGCACACATGCCTACACACACACACACACACACTCTGGATGCTGAGGGGGCAGTTGGGAGGATCCCACCCTGAACAGATCCATACTCCATTGGACACTAACACTGGCTTTGGCGCTTTCAGCCAAGCAAGAAAGGGGTGCTGTCTGCAAGTCAAAAGGTACCAGCATCTCTCAGGGTTCTCCAATGACATATGCCCCAGAATTCAGTGTGGCGAGTGGGAAGTAGGAGAGAAAAGGGAGCGATTTGGGGATCCTGTCCCAGTCTTAGCAGCTCCTCCTCAGCCCAGATTCTCAGAAGTGGGCCAGCCTGGATTCTGCTGGACCTTGACGAGTGTGCATGTGTATGTGTGTATGTGTGCCTTTCTTTGATACATGTAATGGATAACACACACACATGAACATAAACATGCTAACTCACATGCCTACATGTACGCTCATGAATTCAAAGCCTTATCCATGGCAGGACACGGGGTGGGACTTCTGTATGTGCATAGTCTCACCGGTAGGACCCACAGCCCACTACATGAACACACAAACACTGTGCAAAGCAAGCCACTCTGCAGCCCTCCCTCCTGCCCCAGGCTCCTGCTGGCCCCACTGCCCTCTCATCCATCTTGCCTGCCAGCTGCTCCCTGGCGCACCCATATCCTTCACACCTTCTCATCTCAAAGCTCAATACCAGGAGGCGGCGTGGCAGCATGGCCGCAGGGAGATGAATGAGCCGGGCAGACTGCAGAGACCCAGAGAGTTCAGCTGTGGGAGGGAAGAGCTCTGGGCCCTAGATCCTGACCTTTCCTGAGTAGTTTGCAATGCTGTGCCTGCCCAGCAGGGCACCTGGTCCCCTCATGCCGGTGTGAGGGGTGGTTGAGAAGGTAGTGGTGGTGGTGAAGGGATCTTGGCTTCTCCCTTAGGCTTCCTTCTGCCCTAAGCCAGGCCATCTCTTCCCAGTGCCCTTGCAGCTGGGCAGTTATCCCAAGTGAAACCCTGTCTGCATTCTGACTTCCTTCCTCCCAGTGCCTTTGCAGCTGGGCAGCTGTCCTGAGTGCACCCTGTCTGCATCCTGACTGCCCTCCTCCCAGTGCCCTTGCAGCTAGGCAGCTGTCTGGGTGTACCCTGTCTGCATCCTGACTGCCTTGAGCCACCTGGAAATTCACATCTGGGCCATGTGCCTAGCTATGCGCAGACCCCTTCAAAAGAGCACTGCAGGCCCAGGACTCTTGGGACCACACACATCCTTGGGTAGACACAAACCTGGGCAAGCACAGCTGTGTACGTTTATGTGGGCACATGCCAGTAGGGGGCTGGGAACCCTCCCACTGGGCTCCTGGAAGTCCATCTCCAGATCCTCCTTCACATGTAGGATCCACATATAGGAGGGTCTTTCTTTATCCGCAGAATGAATAGCCAAAGAGAGGCACAGAGATGGCTATCACTGGTCCAGACCCAAGGTTACATTAACTGGCCCTTCCCCCAGCTTCCCCTTTAATATGCCCACATGTAAAGGTCCATGCATGATCCTATGGCTATCCCTCTCCTCCTCCATCCACCTCCCTGGTCAAAGCCCAAGCTGGGCAAAGAAAAGAACTGTGAATTTTTGGGCACAGTCTATTTTATATCATGAGATCAATTGTCTGGAAAAAGACATGGTGTCCATAGTAAAACAGGGGACACTGAGCTTGGAACTGTGCCTTGGGACCCATTGTTCAGATAGGGAAACTGAGGTCAGGTAGGTATGACTTGGGTTAGGGAGTCTGGGTGGAGCTGGGGGTCAGCCCGGGCAGGGCAGGCACCAAGGCCCGGATCTTCTCAGCCTTCAGAAAGGCCACATGCTTCTCGTAGTAGGCAGCCTCATTAATGAACACAGGGTACACAATGGAGTCCCCCTCATACAGTACGTCTTCTCCACTGAACAGCTTGAAGATGGGCTCACCAGGCCTCAGTGGCTCAAAGTCACGGTCCTGGAAGAAGAGCCAAGGCCAGGGTTGCTGGGCCCATGACCTCTGCCCCACATTCCCCAAGGAGGGAGTAATCCTACCTTTGCCAAGAAGCGCTGCTTAAAGATTAGTTCTGAGAAATGTGTCACTGAGGTGATTTTGCTGTTTCAAGAACATCATGGTGCGTACTATGCAAATTAAAATGTCTATGACGTCACCAAGAAATACTCTCACCAGAATCACTCCTGTATACAGCCTCTTCTTGGACAAAATGTAGAATATGTTTATATTTTTTAAAGTAAAATCTCTAAAATAACTGTTGTTATACAGCATTTGCAAAGCCTATGGGCAGGTCTGGCTTAGGACACTCTCCCAGGTGTCATAAATAAGATAAAAAATACTAAGACTGCTGTAAAAAAAGGTTACAGGACTGCACAAGACCCCATTTAACAGCGAGCCCTTGTGGACAGTCAGCTCGCAGGCATGGGGCTGCTCACATATCCATGGAAAAAGAATATTTGCACTTCCAAGCAGATGACTTGAGTTCTGTCTCCTCCCTTCTGCTCCAGTTAAAGGAGGACAGCGTCCACCAGCCTCCCTCACTCCACTGTGAAGACTTCAGCTGCTCCAAATGCCAGGCCCAGGGAGGGGCTCTATGTACAGGTACAGACTGGACCAGCTTCCTGTCCAGCTCCAGATTCTAAGGTACTGGGGGCTCAGTCGGATGTTCAGGGTATCCCCGGCCCCTACAACACCAACCTGCAGTTGAGGGTGCACAGT
Source organism: Arvicanthis niloticus (assembly GCF_011762505.2). Taxonomy (NCBI): domain Eukaryota; kingdom Metazoa; phylum Chordata; class Mammalia; order Rodentia; family Muridae; genus Arvicanthis; species Arvicanthis niloticus. Next base: position 112,484,476 of record NC_047658.1, on the reverse strand, counting down.
GCCAGCCAGGTCACCATCTGTGGTACGTGGAAAGTCCACACTGGCCACGTTCCTGTAGATATCCATCTCAAAGGCGGGGAAGTCCATGCCTGTGTAGAGGCTGGGTGTGACCGCTTGTGCCTCTGGTTTCCAGAAGCCAACCCTTTCCCCAGACCTCAGTTTCCCTGAAAAGCTACTGGAGGGTCTTACCTTGGTTGAAGAGCTCGATGAAGTCCAGAGTGGACGCCACCAGAGCTCTCATCTGGGAGAACAGGTCGGCCCGCAGCACGCCCTGAGGCTGGGGACCCAGCTCCAGACCTGGGGGCCAGGAAAGAAGTCAGGCAGATGCCCCAGGCCTAGACAAGTATAGGAAGTCCAACTCGCTCCCCCACCCTGCCCCCTCCTGATTCTGCTCTCCAAGCACCTTTTCTATCCTTTCTAACCCCACTCCTTCTGGCTCCTCCCCCTCTCTGTGGACCCCTCCAGCTCTCCTTCCCATTCTCAGCTCACAGATTCCATTCTTGGACACAGATTCCATGCTATAGGTCTCCATTCCAGGTGGTTCATGCTGAAAGAGGCGACAGGGCAGCCCCGGGTTCTGCAGCTGTGGGGTGAGAGGGACCCAGGCCTTCTTGAGAGGGGAAACTGAGGCACTGATGCTGGCTGGGAAGAGCAGTGTGCAGGAAGCACAGGGTCACCCTGCCCCACCTCAGGTGGCAGGCCCCGGAGAGGTGCCACTGGTCCCTCTGCCCCCTCCCCGCCCTCTTTCCTGCCCTCTAGGGACCACCTGTAGGTAGTGGCACAGGTGCAAGTTGAAGGAGCTGTGGGAGGTTTCAGAGATGAGGCAGACCCCAGTGTTCGCTGTGGTGTTGTGCAGGTCTAGGATAAAGTCAAAAGCCTGGCCTGTGCCTTTGGGTCCCAGTAGCTGGTTCAACTCACGGGCTCTTTTCACCTCATATGGGTCATCGGGGGTAGCTGTGGAACTGTGGGGCAAGGAATGGGGGACATTAGTCCCCATCATCTCGGTCTCCCTTTTGTTGGCTAACTTTTTACCTTTGGGGAATTAGCTGAGCTGTCACCTCCTACAAGAAGCCTTCCCTGACCAGGCCATCTTGGCCAGGCCAGATGCTTCATGTAGTCCCACCTCCACTCCAGTCTTTCTCTTTATCTCTAGTAACCTGAGGCTCACACACTGGTCCTGTTCCCCATATGTGTCTCACTCCAGCTGGTAAGAGTCTGGCCTACAGTCAGGACAGGCTTCCTGGAAGAGATGACACTGATCTGGATCTCTCTAAACCATTTGTTCATTGAGAAAAGGCAGAAGTACCTTGCTGGCCACAGAGGCCAGTCTGTAGGGACGCTAGTACCTGGCTCTGGACCTGCCAACTTGGCCGAGGGTACTCACCCAAGGAAGGTAAAGGTGAAGGTGCGGTTAAGATCACGGTCCATGTAACGGCGGCAGGCAGCTGTGGCTGCTGGGTTGGCCAGAACTGGCATGGCTGAGAAGCTGGGTCTCTGCAGCTCCCCCGGGAACTTTAGCCAGTACCGGGCCAGGTAGACACCACACATCTCATTCCCGTGGGTACCCCCAGTCACAGCCACACGGAGCAGGGGCTCCCGGGACCCAGCCACGGAGCTCATCCCAGTGTGGGGAATGAGTCCACAAGAGACGTGGAGCCTGGTAACCAGAGCCGGGAAGAGTCTGAGGCAGGGGGCTGCTCGTGAAGAGGTAGCTGGTTGGTGATGTCAGCTATGACCCACCTGTACCCAGAAGCCAAGTTCAAGCTACCAGCAGCCAAATTTTTGTCCCCCTTGCAACTTCAGTCCCTCTTCTGGAATGTTCTGAGGGTGAGTGTTGATCTCCCCACTTTTCTCTCTGAGGACCTAAGCTGAAAAGGGGGACTCAGACATTCAGAAGGTAGACTGTTCCCACCCACACCACCATCACCACAGAACTATTTTATAGATGGTAAAGTCAACACTAAGCTTTCCAGGGAGAGAAGATTGTCACCCCCTAAGCAGTGCAGCAAGTGTCTGGCTTCTACGTCACCTCTGCACCGTCCGTCCTTTAAACTGGCCGGGAGCCTCTATGAGAGGCCTCTTACCTGCTGGTACGACCTGGGCTTCCTTCCCTAGGCCACAGGCCTAATGAGTCCACTTCCTAGGTGGCTGTATTTACAGGCCTGCAAGCCCCAGGCAGGAAGCGTTTGTGCCAAGTCAGCTGAGAACAGGAGGCGAGTGGCTGGGCTGAGAGCCTTGCAGCCAAAGTTCGCAGGGCCCCACCCCTACCCTCTAAGCTCCGCCCCCACCCCCCCTCAGCTTACTGAGTCCAGGTCTCTGGGGCAGGTTCCTGTGCTTAGCCTCTGCTCATCCTCTGGGAATGGGGACAGTTCTACTTGCAAGGGTCTCTGGGGACTCCTGCTTGAAGCTGCACTTGCCCGAGATTCCTGATCTGTAATCATGTCTCCCAGTCCTCAGAAAGGACTTGGCTTTGCTGACTAATAAGTACCAGTGTGTTGGGAGCTGACTTTAAGCAGAAAGCGGCTATCAACTTTGCAGCCATCTGGAACTATATACCCTGATAGAGACTTGTTTTTCAACAGCCTACAACAGCTGACCACACTCTGACAAACATCTTGTTTATCCCACATAGCTTGTTTTGCTGTTTAGTGACTCCAGCTGCATGGTGCATGTGGTAAAGAGTCTTCACCTGTGTTCTCCTGTTTGTGCTTATAAATACCCAGGATTTTCTTGTAATAGAGAGAATAGGGGAAATAAAAGAGTAACCAGAGTTGATCACACACCCGGTCTTGTCTCCATTCTTCGAGTCTCTTGCCCCTCCATCCCCACTCTCTCTCTTGACCAGAGCACTTAGCCCCAAAGCGTGGGGCAGTGTGGACAGCAACATAGGGGCCGCCAAAGCATGGAGAGTGCAGTCCTCAACACCAGTGGTCCAGCGCCTGGTCCCACATAGGTAGACAAGGCCTGCCTGGTGTCCTGCTGATCCATGCAGAGAGGTGCTTTCCCTGAGACTACTTAAGGCAGACAGCAGCCCTGTACTTTGGGGCCCACCAAAAAAGGAGTCCCCTTCCCTGCCACCTTCCCTCTGCACCAGCCTCTGTCTTTGCAGCTCATAGCCCACCTCCCACCTCTTTCAAGCTGGGGCCTATAGGCTTCAAATCTTATAGCTTACTGATGCTTCAAACAAAAGTGCAAAATGTTTTGCCTGGTCTTTGTGATGGCCTTCAAGGATACTGTAACTGAAATGGCTTTGTTTGCTCTGCTTTGGGAAACAACCCTCAGGCCCAGTTTACAGATGTGGAAACTGAGGCTCAGCAGAGTAGCTAGGGGTATAGCTGCAAGAAAGATGTAAGAAATCCGACCGCTGTGCAGAATAGACCACTCCAGACCACGTGGTTCCAAGGGGGAGGAGGTTTATTCAGGGGAAAGGGCAAAGGTGGGGAGAGGAAGATGGAAGAGATAAGAGAGCAAGTCAAGGGGGTCCTGCCTGTTTTATATGGGCGGTGACATGGTATCTCCCAGGTAAAGGTGAGGTAGCCAGGTGGATTCTGGGAGCGTGCGGCTGTTGCCTTGGCAACGATGTGGGGGTTGCCTAGATGTGACGTCACTGGGTTTGGAGCCTGATACCAACAATAGCTACTCTGAACATGGTGGTAGTGGGGTCGGGAGAGGGGGGGATGACAGTTGGACCTGGAAGACAGGGTGTGATCTTCTCCCTGATGCCTCTGTGGGGTCCTGGGGAAGTCCTGTTCTCCTGACCCATAGCTGTCCCTCCTACTGAGTTCAGCTGTCCACTGGCAGGAGCCAAACACTGTTTAAAGGTCGCTGAGGAAAGAGGCAGTGAACCGAAGCATGCAACCCACTGAATCATCTGATTAACTATGTCCACTGACTGCACATGGGCTCTGAGGTCAGGCCCCGTGTCCCAGGATGTCCTGACATCCTGGAGGAACTAGATTGCTCCTAGGAACTAGATTGTTGTAGGCCGAAGCTTACCAGACAGTTTGGGCATTTTGGGTAGCTTGGGCCTTCTGAGTAACCTTGTCAAAGCCGCTTAGATTACTCTAGCCTGAGTCTGTTCTCTTACCCTCCCCCACACCACGGCACTGTCAGTGTGGGGACAGCGGAGCCATGTGGCTCCTCACCTTTGTTCTCACAGGGCCTGGCAGTTGTCCTTTGGCAGAGCACTGGAAGCGGTGAAGTGTGTGGCCCTGGGAACCCTTTCTGCAGTCTGGAGCCTCAGCGGAGAGAGGGCAGATACCTTCTTCAGGTCTATGCAGAAGGTCACAGACCTTTTGTCAACATTTCTTGGGGCTATTTGCCAAGCCCTTCCCCTGCAGGTGGTGGGGGCCCTTGGTCTCCTTCCTTGCCCTGCTCCAGCCTAAAGCCTTGGTGTTCAGTCTGAAGTCCTGCTGACTCCTGCAGGGCCTTGCAAACAGGAACTGCTTAGCAACCTGGCTGTTTATGGGGGGGGGGGGGCAGGGGGGTTGGAGGGTTCAGGGCCCATCCTGCTGGAGGTTCAGCTATGGGGGCGGGCAGTGGGAAATGTCTTAAATCCAACATAGAAGCAGAGTCCTAGCGCTCGTTCTCAATCTCTCTCTCTCTCTCTCTCTCTCTCTCTCTCTCTCTCTCTCTCTGTGTGTGTGGGTGTGCGCACGCGCGTGCACATGTGTGCATGTATGTTCTGACACACATGCGTCTGTCTGTCTGTCTGCCTGTCTGTAGACTCAGTTGTGAAGAGAAGCTAGGGCTGGCCTGATGAGTTATACCCCTGAGCCCCAGGAAGAAGATAGCTCCTGACAAGCTCTGTGACCCGGAGAGAGGCCTGGGCCTTAGATTCTGCATGGGAAATGAGGTTGAGGCAGCCCTGAGCTCCAGACAGCAGTGGAGAGGAGAACAAGAACACCCCAAAGTGCATGAGGGCTAGAGCCCAACATCTCTCTAGTTAGGGAAACTGAGGTCCAGAAATGCATCCTAAGCTACTGTCACCCCACCCCCAAGTTGTAAATCTTGATCCAAGAGGGTCTGTGGCCTGAAATCCATGCCTGAGAATCATGGACCCAGTGGCTTTGAAGCCCAGGCCTTGTCTTCTCCTCTCTTGATTAGGCTATGGTTCCCTTTGTCTGCTCAGCTCCCCTGGCTTCCCTGTCATATCTTGGTAAAAGTCGGACAGCTTTTATTCCCTGTGCCTGCTCTGCTGAGCTCTCAGAAAAGTGACACTGGCCATGGTCTTACCAGCTTTTCTCCAGATTCCCATGTCTGTCTTTCACAAATAACCTGCCATCTCCCTGCCAGTGACTCCCAAGGTGACATTGGAGACATGAATGTGTATCATGTAGCTGATCCTCCAGCTTTCTTCTGGGATGGTCCCTCTCAGGCCTTACAGCATCTGCCTGGTGTTTCCCCCTAAGGGGGAGGGGGTGACAATCGGCTTTGTCTTTCTCTGAAAATGCTTTGGATGCTGTGTGGAAGCCAGCCCTGGGGAACGAGCCAGGAAAGGAAGGACCCATGAGGCTGAGCCAGGAACCAGCCAAGAGACCACATGACCTCCTCCTGGAGAACGGGGGGGGGGGGGGGGGGGGGAGGAGAAGAAACAGAAAAAGACCTGGCAATATGGGGAAGGTGTGTGGAGGGGAGTGTAACCAGCACAGCAGCTGAGAAGGGTGAGGACCCAGCTGGCCTAAAAGGTTCAGTGAATCAAAAGTTTAAAAATTGAACCCAGATGAAGTGGAGACTTGGAAGGGCAGCCATGTGAGGACTGACCAGGAACCTTGAGGCCAGGCCACTGTCAATAGTTCTCGGGGCCAGGACCTGTGTTTGAGGATGCCCGGGTGGGGACACTTTGCCCCTTCTCAAGGGTTGCATGGGTAGTTGGGGGAAGGGAGAGAGAGAGGAGGCAGCTGAGGGGCAACTTTGTTCTCTGCCCCTCAACCCTCCCACACCTGCTTTATTAATTGATTCAGGTACCTGGCAGGGACAGCTCTGACTGGTTACTGGACATGGCAGGCAAACAGAGCTGGCTTTTGTCCTCTTCTGCCTGCTTTCTAGAGGACAGATGCTTGGACAGGAATAGACTTCAGTGGCCATGCTGGAGCAAAGGATCATGGGACGTCTCTTTGTAGTCCTCTGGAGGGCACTGAGATTCCTTTGTGGTCCACAGTCACAGCCCCAGAGAACAACTCTGTCCTTTGCCCCTGCACCGTGTTAGGTAAGACTTTTGGAACTTGGTGCTGCCTGTCAGGAGCTGTAACAGCTCAAGGGACAGCATCCTGCTTTCTGGAGCTGTGATAAAGGCTCCATGACTAGATCTACTTGGAATGAAAACATTTACAGATCTACACAAATCCACCATTGAAGAAAGTCAGGATAGGAACTCAAGACAGGAACCTGATAGCAGGAACTTGAAGCAGAGACCATGAAGGAATACTGCTTACTGGATTGCTCCCCATGGCTTGCTCAGCCAACTTCCTCACACACCCCTGGACCAACTGCCCAGGGATGGCACCACCCACAGTGAGCTGGGCTTTCCCCATGAGACTCATAACATCAAGAAAATGACCCACAGACTTGCCTGCAGGCCAATCTAATGGGGACATTTTCTCCATTGAGGTTTCCTCTTTCCAAATGACTCTAGTTTATGTCAAGTTGTCAAAAAACTAACTGACATAGCCCACACAGGGCAGGAGGCCTTTGCCATGGTCTCACACAGATACATGCCTCTACCTGAATCCTGCCTGCAATCACACATGGCCTCCCACTCAGACCTGGGGTCCTGCAGCACTCTGTCTTTCCACCACCTTCTCTGTTGCCAGTCCCTTTAGCTCCTGCTCCAGCACTGTGCTATGGCTTCTTCTTATTAACCAGATGTCCTGGGATGGACATAGGATGATGGACCTCTATTGTCTGTTTTCTTATGGCCTCCCTGGTGCCTAATGACCACTGTGGGCCCAGCACTTGCAGATGGTCCCACATGACCCCACTGGAACCCCAGGGTGGCTCCCAAACCTGCCACTCACCTGCCCCCATGCACTAGCCCACCAGTCTTGTCATCCGACCACCTCAGCCAGCCAGCCCTCATCCATACATTCCTCTGCCCTCAGCAGGCACCTCCTCTCTTTATCTGTTCTCTCCTCCATCTACCCACAAGCCCCTGCTATGTGCCTCTGCTGTGTCCCCCATGTACCATTCTAGAAATGCCATCACCCAAAATATCCAAAACCACACATCTTTTAATTTTCTCAACCCCAGGCCACTAGCTCAGGTTTGCTGTGAGTCTAAGGATGAGGAGCCCAATAGCCAAGGCAGAGGACTGCAAATGGCTCCAGAGTGAGTACCAGGGAAGAACAAGGGGCCAATCCCAGGGGCCAGGAATCCTGTCTACCCAGCCTCCAGCCCCACAATCCTCAACAAAGCTGTCCCTCAGCTCTGGCCCTGCCATCCTCTATGAGCTTAACACAACCCTGTCTTCACTCAAGGCCTCAGTTTCCCCATGTTTAGATGAAGTCTTCAGGTTTTTTGTTTGTTGAGATAGGGTCTTTACATATCCTTGGAATCACTTCGTAGACCAGATCACAAAGATCTACCTGTCTCTGCCTCTGCGGGGATTCAAGACATGTGCCATCACACCCAGTACAAAGCCTCCATTTTCAAAGGTTTTATTATTTTATTTTCCATGTATGAGTGTCTTGCCTACATGTATGTCTACACATCACATGCTTGCTTGGTTCCTGCTAAGGCCAAAAGAGGGTGTTAGGTGTCTTGGAACTGGAGTTTCAGATGATTGTAAGCTGCCATGTGGGACTAAATCCTTTGGAAGAGCATCCAGTACTTTTAACCACTGAGCTATCTCTTTATCCCCAAGTCTCAAATGTCATATTCTACTACTCATTACATCTTTCTAGGAGTGGAGATGTGTCCAATACATATATACACAGCCCTGCCTGGATCCAGAGCAGGCAAAACTAATCAACCATGCTTTCCTTGTTATTCATGCTGTTTCCTGGCCTGCCATCCTATGAAGTAACCTGTATTCTGTCATGTCTGCTGTGTCTTGGGGGAATGAAAACTTCTGGTGCTATGGGCCATGAGTAAATCTTTTCCCCCTGAATTTGCCCATGTCAGGTCATTTAATAGAAGCTACAGGAAAGTAACCAATGAACACACTTCAGATTTTACCAATTAATCTGATCTGAGTTCATGATCATGTCACTTCAGGTGGGACAAAGCCACCCTCCAGGTGTGGATGGAGTTGTGAGCAACTGCTGTCTTTTGGGACCCTGACAAAATGTCCCTCTCAGTCATCAGATCTGCCCAAACTTGGAGAGGGGGCTTCTCTGTCTAAGCAGAAGATCAGAAGGCTGCTGAGGGTGCTGTGCTATGGAAAAGGGCTAGACTAGCCATCTGAAGGTCCTGCCTGGCTTCAGGTGTGTTCAGAAAAAGTTCCAGAAGTGGGGTGTTCACAGGCTGGGCCAGACACCTGCCTTTCAGAAACCACTGGGGGCTTGAAAGCTCAGGTACGTTGGGGCAGGGCAGCAGGAGAGAGAGGAGTCAAGGTGGCATTCACAGGAGGGTGCAGCTCTGGGAGCCCATGGCCCAGCCTATCAGTTGCTGGTTCCAGGAACCATAAGGCGGGTAACGAAAGTCATTCAGCTTTTCCATCCCAGGGCTGCGCAGCAGGCAGGCACGCTGATGGGAGAAGGTGTCAAAGGAGAACTTGCCGTGGTACCTGCCCATCCCGCTGTTGCCTGCAAGGACACAGAGAGCAAGAGAGATTGTGAGGACAGCACCTGGGGAGCCCTGCATGCCAGCCTGGGAAGGACCTGTCAGAACCAGAAGCTCAGAGCTTGCAGGGGAACTCAGAGAAGGGCAGGGCAATCAAATAGCGATTTACAGATAGGGAAACTGAGGCCATAAGAGGCCCAGAGGCTAGATCCAAGTGGAGTAGCAAAGAACTTTCTGGGATGAGAACTGGACTGGGGGGTGGGGGTAGGGCAGGAACTCACCAACTCCTCCCAGGGGCAGAGCTGGTAGAGTTAGGTAGAGGAAGCCATCGTTGCCTCCAAAGCCACCGCTGCTGGTGCGTTCCAACATCTGGTTCACCACCTAAAAGAGGCAGAAGTGAGCAGGGATGAGTGGGTGAGTTCTAACAGTCTCCTGGGGAATAGAGAGCCCTCCCTTCTGCACTGCCTCCCCCAGTTCCTTCTTGCACTGAGCAGTCCCTTATTTTAAGCACTCACTAGGTGGCGCACTTTACAATGCCTATTATCATGAGCATGAGGCCATTATAATTGTGTGTGAGAGAGTGGATCCCCACTGCAGCCAGGCAGGCACTGCCTGTGAGGTCGGGAATGATGTTGTCCATCAGTCTTGTAAGGAATTATGCATGGCTCAGAAGGGGGAGGGGCCTCCCTAGCACACTTCTTACGGTCAATAGCCGGCCAATCATGTACCTGGCACCTGTGGCCCTGCCTGTGTGCTGTCTTCAGGTGTCTTTGTGCAGTATTCAATGGAACCAGGTTGGCTGCTCAAACTTGCAGTATTAGTCTAAAGCCCCAAGCAGGAGGTGTGACCAGTCTGTCCCTTTTTCACCCAATCTGTGGCCCCAGCCCTGAGAGGCCCCACCTGGCTATTGTTGGAGAAGGCATACAACGCCAGTGGCTTCTCCCTCTGGTTAATGAAATTGATGGCCTCATCCAGGTTCTTCACAGTCACCAGAGGCAGGATGGGACCAAAGATCTCCTCCTGTATCACGGGCTCTGTCTCCTTCACGTCTACCAGCACTGTGGGAGCTGTGGAGAAAGGAAGAAACAGCCTTGCTCGTTGTCATGGCAAGAATGGGAACACAGCTCCAGACTGGGCAGACTCAGGATCTGGAGTCTCAGGATTCAGGGTCTGAGTGTCCAGGGACCTGACCTCCTGGGACAATGAAAAGCCCAGACAACAGGGTCTGAGCTCAGTGAGTCTAAGCTGTGGGGCCTAAGGTTGTCATTGAGGAGTCACAGGCTTAGGTGCAGTTATGGCTCAAGAATAGGTTAACTCCAGGATACAAGGACTAATGGTGAGATTCACATCCAGAGTCCAACATGGCCCTCTTCAGTATGGAAGGGTCTCAGCCCAGGTGGGCTGTGTGCCAGTGACAGGGGCAGGAGACTCACCAATGTAGCGCTCTCCCTCATCGCTCTGGCCCCCGATGACCACACGGCCACAGCCCAGCAATCCCTGGAGCCGCTTGAAATGCTTCTGGTTGATGATTCTGCCCAGGTTGGGGGAGGTCTGTGGGTTGTCTCCATAGAAACGCGTGATGGCATTCTGCAGGGCGGGTACCAACCGCTCCTGCATCTCCTGGCTACACAGCACATAATCGGGGGCCACACAGGTCTGGCCAGCATTAAAGTAGCGGAACCAGGCCACACGGTTGGCCACTGTCTGGGGGTCGCAGTTGTCATCCACATAGCAGGGGTTCTTACCCCCCAGCTCCAGGGTGATGGGTGTCAGGTGTTTGGTAGCAGCAGCCATGACAATCTTGCCTACCCGAGGACTCCCTGAGAACATGGTCAAGAGGCACCTGGTTAACTGGTCTAGGCATTAACTTTGGCCTCCTCTCTCTACAGAGACCTTTCTCAACCCAAGCTCTGGGCTGCTCCACCTACCTCCTAGAGTCTGCCTCCATCCTGACCACCCAGGAGCCAATCTCCAAGATTCTCAGAGGACCTGGAAAGCCACCCTCAGGGACACTTCCACCTCTGGATTAATCCCCTCCTGTGGCCTATGGCCTTACCCCACAATGCTTTTGCATTGTTGTATTATCTGCTGTCCCCTACCCCAGGATCCTGGACAGAGCTCTCCTTACCTGTGAAGAAGATATAGTCAAATTTGTGTTTCAGCAGCTGGCTGGTCTCCTCCGGCCCACCCAGCATCACAGCAAAGCAGCTCTACAAGGCAGGATGGCAGCTCAGGAGGCAGACCCAGGCAGGAGGACCTCCCCACTGGCCGGCACAGGGGTATGGGGATGCCAGCTCCTTGATAGGCAGAGCCATGCTCACCTGGTCCAGATACTGGGGCAGCAGCTCTGCCAGCACCTTCTCTGTGTTCTTGCTAATTTCTGATGGCTTCAGCACCACACAGTTTCCTGACAGGAGCCAATGGGAAAGTAGAGAGGGGAGGCTGGTGCTTGCACCCTTCACAGAACTCTGGAAGCCTTCTTTGTGAAGGATCATCAGACCAGGAGGGTTCAGAACCCCACTCACCTGCAGCAATGGCCCCCACCAAAGGCATGATCATCAAGTTCAAAGGATAATTCCAGGGTGCAATGATAAGCACCAGGCCAAAGGGCTCCTTCCGGATGAAGGCTGAGCTCAGCTTTGTGAGCTAGGATGCAGAACCATAGTCAGATGCCAGATGGGTAAGAGCCCCCAAACACACACACACACACACACACACACACACACACACACACACACCACCCCACACACTGCCTGGGTGATGGAGTCCCCACATAAGAAGACTGGTTTACTTTGGACCCAAGGGCAGAAATGGCCGTAGGGCAGGCTGTCCCTGCCCTGCCACCCCACTGCCGCCTTCACCCTCCATCTCAGCCAATGGTGCTCACCAAGTTGGTGGACACAGACTCGTCTTTCATCCAGGTCTGCAGGTTTTTGAGGGCCAGGTCCACCTCATTCTGGCACAGGATGATCTCACTTATGTCTGACTCGAAGGCTGCCTGTGGGGTGGGGAAGTCAGGTTCAAGGATGAGCTGGGGCCTACCGTTTAGATAGGCTTGAGACAGTTCCCTTGAGTACGTATATAAACACAGTGAAATGGCAGCATGGTGGTTCCATGGGGACTGCAATTTTGACCTGTCACTGCCTGGCTTTGAGACTTTGGGCTAGCAACTTAACACTGAGTGTCCCAGTTTCCCAAATTGTTACCTGAGAACAGTTATGTTGGCCTCTCAGGGGGGCCCTGTGTTTTTAGTTAATGTTGCAGTCTGTGCATAGAGGAAGCATTAAATAAACTGGAAGGTTTGGTCCTCCTCAAGGGCACAAAATGTCACAAAGGATGTGGTCCAGCTCAGGACGGGCATAGCTGTCTCATCCAGATGCCCCATTCGTCCTCCATACAGTACCTTGCCCAGATCCTTAGCCAGTGCATCTTGCAGCAGCTGCTTGTTGTCTTGCAAGAAGCGACCCAGGCTCTGCAGCTGCGCTGTCCGGAACTCAGCAGGCCGAGTACGCCCTGCATAGAAGGTCTCCCGCAGTCTGTGTAGTGTGGCCTCAAAGGGACTTGCCCTGCAGAGTGGGGCAGTGTTCATTGGTAGTTTGTGCTCCTATCAACCTTTGGGGAAAGCTTCATGAGCCCCAGGGCCTGAGAGAGCCCCCCAATACACATTGACCACACCCTACTTTCCCATCCTCTCCAAGCCCTGTCCTCCAACCCTGAGTTTCATATCCCCCATGGACCATATGGGCCAGTTGCCACATAATGGAATTGTATGCACACACAGGTTACTGTTTTGTTTTAGTTGTATTACTATTTTGGTTTTATTTTTACAACTTTTTCTTTGTAATTGTTTGAAATAAGCAATGTCACAACTTTCTTTCTTTTTTTCTTTTAAATTTTATTTATTATTGGGCGTGAAGAGAGGCACTCACACCACGTGCATGTGAAGGTCAGAGGTCAGATTTGTAGTCTCCCAGTTTCCAGTTAGTCCCAGCAATGGAGCACAGGTCATCAAAGTTCACAGGGTTAAATACCTGAGCCTGTGTGTGTGTGTGTGTGTGTGTGTGTGTGTGTCTGTCTCTCTCTCGCTGTGTGTGTCTCTGTCTCTCTGTCTCTCTCTCTCATTGTGTGTGTGTCCCCGTCTCTGTCTGTCTCTCTGTCTCTCTCACACTGTGTTTGTGCGTGTCTGTCTCTGTCTCTCTCTCTGTATGTGTGTGTGTCTCTGTCTCTCTCTGTCTCTCTGTCTCTCTCGCGTGCTCTCTATGTGTGTCTCTGTCTCTCTCTGTCTGTCTCTCTGTCTCTGTCTCTCTGTCTCTCACTGTGTTTGTGTGTGTGTCTCTGTCTGTCTCTTTCTCTGTCTCTGTTTCTCTCTGTGTCTCTGTCTCTCTCTGTCTCTCTCTGTCTCTCTCTCTCTCTGTGTGTGTGTGTGTGTGTGTGTGTGTGTGTGTCCCTGCCAGCATAAGGGGAGATGTGTATAGCCCCTTTGCAAAGAACACTGTAGGAGAACCAGAACTGCCTGGAAGAGACTGAGACCAACAGAGCCACCTGGAAAGGACACTCTCCACCCCACTAAGTTGTCTGCAGGCTGTGCAGTGAGCTCCAGTTTCCCAGCTCCCACCCCAAGACAGCACTTCTCTGTGTAGCCTTGGCTGTCCTGGAACTTGCTCTGTAGACTAGGCTAGCCTTGAACTCACAGAGATCCACCTGCTTCTGCCTCCTGAGTGGGCTTCCCATATTTTGGGAGCTGTCACTCATGCTTGGTTGGGCCTTGGTGAAGCAGCTGTCTTTGAGTCATTTCTGCTCCTTTAAGTGACCCCTTACCTATATTGCTGTACATAACCTGTAAAGTTATTGGTTCCTCAAGTTGAACTTTGGTGGTATCCATACTTAGGCTTGTCATGGTATTCCTATCTAGGGTGAGTAGATATATGTGTTCTGTCACCCCAGGAAAAGTTTTCCCACACAACAGTAGCCCAGGCTTGCCTCCAATTATGAAGCTGATACTTATATGGTTGTGTGCGCATGTGCTTGTGTGTTTGTATTCATGTGTGCCCATTTTCAAGTCTACATACATATAAGGAGTGTCTGTCAGTGGGTGCATCTTTACACCTGAGTGTCTGTACACATGTGTCTTGTGTGGTGAGTTGGGTGGGAATGGGTGTTGCTTTGCATGTGTGAGCAGGAGCAGCCCATGTTTGTGTTAGCATTTTCTCTAGGCTCTGCCCAACAGTTACCTAGCAACAGCCAGGTATGATTCTGGCTCATGTATTAAAGACTGTTCAGGTTCCTCTCTCTCCCTTCCTGTCCCACCCCCTGCCCATCTCTCTCTCTCCATGTGTTCCCGGCCACCCTCTTCCTTTCTTTCTCGTCTCACTTTCTGTCCTTCCCTGTTCCCGTTCTTTCTCTGCCTCTACTCCCTCCCCCTAAATCCCCTTTCCATGTCTCAAATAAACTTAATTTCATACTAGACCCCTCTTATAGCTAATACCTGTGGGGAGAGGGTGTGCTTCAGCATGGGCCCCCACTAAGGCGCCCCCTCCTGCTACATCATCTCACTGCATTACAAAATATCAGTTGGGACCTGCTCATAGTCCTGAGGGAAACAGGAACAACACCTCACTGAATCCACTTGAGGTCCTACCCCATTAGCACCTATATCCTCCCTGGACATCAGCAGGTCACCATTCTAGTTAAAGAAATCCATACACACATCTATGCAGACAGTGCCCCTCTGTGGACAAAGCTACTCTCAGGAAAGTTCCACCACAACCTGCTCCACCACACATCCCTGGCAGTGAGCAGAATCTTACAACATTGCCCCTGTGAACTCTCAGGACAGCACCCCCTGTGGACAGAACTCTCAGGACAGCACTCCCTGTGGACAGAACTCTCAGGACAGCACCCCCTGTGGACAGAACTCTCAGGACAGCACCCCCTGTGGACAGAACTCTCAGGACAGTGTCCCCTGTGGAAAGAACTCTCAGGACAGTGCCCCCTGTGGACAGAACTCTCAGGACAGTGCCCCCTGTGGAAAGAACTCTCAGGACAGCGCCCCCTGTGGACAGAACTCTCAGGACAGTGTTCCCTGTGAAAAGAACTCTCAGGACAGTGCCCCCTGTGGACAGAACTCTCAGGACAGCGTTCCCTGTGGACAGAACTCTCAGGACAGCGCCCCCTGTGGACAGAACTCTCAGGACAGCACCCCCTATGGACAGAACTCTTAGGACAGAGCCTGTTCTTAAGAACAAGAGGCTAAATTGAGCAGCCAGGCTCTCAAGGGCTGTCCCAGCTGAGGAATGTGGGGAGACAGAAGAATGCAGACTTTCCCTTCTCCCCATGATAGAGCAGCTGATTTCCCAGCTGAGGCCTCCACATTCAGGTCCCCCTCCCCTGGGCCCTACAGAAGGAGGCAGCTCACAGCAATATTGATGAGAACTGTCCCTGAGCAGACTCACCTCCTGTCAGGGCTGAATGGGGACCCAGGCCCTCCTTCCTTACAGCCAGACCTGGGGGAGTCCCCACCTAGACCCCTAGCCAGGAATACCAGGGGCCATTCCCTGCAGGGAGGACCTGGAGGACCTGGGCCTGGCCAGGGCTACTTGGTTTCCCACTCCCTGGACAACTGGAACAATTGGCCTAGATTCTATAGGGCTCCTTCTGGGGTGACATGTCACCAGTCCTCACAATGCCCCCTGCCCAGGCTCCATGAGCTACTGGTCAGGTTACCCATGGTTCTAACAGTGTCCATCCTTCCTACTGCCTCCCTGGGACTGAAGCTGGGATGTAGTAAGGTCCCTGGGGCTCCTTAATGTGGGGCAGCCTACTCCACTCAGCTCGATTATAATCTGTAGGGTGACGGTTGTGCCCACTGACTATCACTGACTGACATGTCAGTTACATGGCAAGAGTCTGTAATTATAAAGGATCAGCAGCATAAAGGCAGGCCAGAGAGCTATCATCCCGGCTCTAACTGCAGTGAAGACACAGAGACACTGTGCACTGTGAATGTGGGGCAGCGGGGCAAAGGCCTTGGGGTGAGAAATGTGGTATAGCAGTGTGGGGAGCTGACAGAAGGCGGCTATCATCCTTGCAGCCATCTTGAGCCATATGCCCTGATAAGAGACTTGATTACATTAGCCTGCAACTGCTGAGCACACTCTGATAACATCTTGCTTTAGATACCCAGGATTTTCCCTTGGGTGTGTGAGACTTAAAGGTGTGTGACTTAAGGGTGTGACTTAGAGATCAGATTTAGAGACAAGACCTAAGGACATGATTAAAGGCGTGACTTAGAGATGTGGCTTAGAAGTGAGACATATAAAAGGTGAGAGGCAGACAGGAGAGTTCAGAACAATTTGGAGTAACAGAGATTCAGACACTAGGAGTAGGAGTAGACATTAGACACTTGGAAGAGTACAACTGAGAGTACAACTTGGAACTAGGAATTAGGTTAGAGAGTACAACTTACAGTACAACTTGGAATACAACTTGGAGTAGGAATTAGGCATTGAGGAAGAAGAAACTTGGAGGCACTAGGGACTAGGAACTCAAGACTTGGGATTTGGACTAGGAAGAGAGACTGAAGAATAAACGGGATTGAATCACACTCTGCCTGGTCTCCATTCTTCACATCCATCCTCACTCTCTCTCTTGCTGAACCCCGACCCACAGACCGGAGCAGCTTGGGGCAGTGCAGGCTCTAACAACTTAGTCCCCAAGGCTTTTGGCAGTGCAGGTCCAAACATTGACAGAACAGTCCGAGACATTTTGGACCCCAAACGTGGGGTAGAGCAGTTCTCAACATTTTTGGCCCTCAAACGTGGGGCAGCTCGGGCTGCAACATAGCAGGGACAGTTGTCTTGATGGGACCTGCTTCATGGGGAGCCGGGGTAGATTCTATGGACACCACATACAACACTGGCATTTGGACAGAGGGGTGGCATGTCTCATCTTATTTAAGCCTTGTAGTGTGTATTATTACTCCATACTAAGGATAAGAAAGTGAAGCTCAGAGAGTCAAGCTGATTTGTCCCAGTTTGCTTTGACTGTCAACCTGACACAGCCTAAGGTCACTTGAGAAGGGAATCACATATGAGAGATTGCCCAGACCAAATTTGCCTGTGTGGGATTGTCTTGATTGTTAGTGGATATAGAAGAGCCTAGGCCACTGTGGGTGGCACCATTCCCTAGGTAGGTGGTCCTTGCCTGTGTAAGAAAGCTAGCTGAGAATAAGCCTGTGTGCTAATCAGAAAGCAGACTCCTCCATGGTTTCTGCTATATTTCCTTGACTTTGAGCTAGCACTGGCATTGACTTCCCTTGGTGATATTCTCTGACCTGTAAGTTGACATCAGTCCTTTTCTCCTCTAAGCTGCTTCTGGACAGTGTTTTATCACATTGACAGAAAGGAAATGAGAACAGCTTCCTCAAGCGTCTGATAGACAGTGGGTGTTTTTCAGTCCCCACAGCTCTCTCCTACACCAGCACTGTAACCATGTTCTAATATGTATCCCATTTGGTGTGCGTGGAGGAGTTATGTGTGCATCTATGTGTGGTGTGTGTATTCATACATATGAGCGACTGCTTGCATGCATGCAGGTGTGTGTGCAGGTGCGTGTGGAGACCAGAGGTTGGTATCTGCTATCTTCCTCAGTTCCCTTTCTTTAATGAGGCAGAATGCATCGTTGAACCCAGACCTCAGTCCTTGAGATGCTCTACTTGTCACAACCGAGGGGGCTCCCTGTCTCTGCCTCCCAACGGTGGCTTCACAGGTGGGCTTTCATGACCAGCTGGCTTTTGCTTGATGTATGAGAATCACTGTATGTGGAGGTAGAGGACAGGATCTCACTGCACACCCCTGGCTGGCCTAGCACTCTCTGTGTATGCCAGGCTGGCCTCAGACTCACAGAGCCCCGACCACCTCTGCCTTGGAGTTCTGGGATTAAAGGTATGTGCCCTCCATCACACTGGGCATGGGAGTTGGGTAATAACGGATCTCATGTAGCTTAAGTTAGCCTTGGTATCTATCAAAGGATGACCTTGAACCCCTGACCCTCATGCTTCCACTCCTACCTCCCAAGTGCTGGGATTATAGATGTGCCATTACACTCCGTGTGTGCAGTCCTGGGGGTCAGACTCAGAACGTCATGCACTCTATGCAAGCCCTCTGTCATCCCCAGCCCCACCAGTTTCATTTTCTTTGAAACAACTTTCACAATGCAGTCTAGGCTGTCTTTGAAGTCATGCTCCTCCTATCCCAGAATCTAGAGAGCTGAGATTACAGGCGTAAGTCACTGTGCCCCATTGGTAACATAGCTTTTTAAACCTAAGACTGAATTGGGTGTGGTAGTGCACACCAGCATTCCAGAGACAGAGGCAAACCAATCTCTGTGAGTTTGGGGCCAGCCTGGTCTACATAGTGGATTCCAGGACAGCCATGATGACTACACAGCGAGATCCTGACTCAAACAAACAAACTTCTCAGCTCTGGCCATGCCTCACAAGAAGTCCCCTCCTTTCTGACCCTGGTCACAGCTCTGGTGTCCCTTGCCAGGTCTCCATCTGCTTATATGGCTGCCACCTTAGCAGCATGGAGCTCCTCCAAACAGGATGAGGTTTGTCCCTAGTCCCGGGACTCTTGGATCTTTCCTATATGTAACAGAAATGTGAGGCTCAGAAGAACCGGGCAGATGACTATGTACCTCTGATCTAGGCCCCGGGTCCTGGTGTAATGAGTACCTCCCTAGGCTCATTGCTGGTCTCAAACCCTCAGCTCCTGGCCTTGCCCCTCACCCTTGACTCCATATCCTGTTCCCAACACAACTGTCCCCCACCCTGGGCCTTTTGTACTGAGACCCCTTTGCCAGCCGCTCCAGCAGCCCCACCTACCCCGGAGAGGGCTCCGAGCCTGTGTCCAAAGCAGACATTCTGGTTCCAGATGTACAGCTCCTTTCAGCCAGGCTCGCTCTGCCTCTGTCGATCCAGATGTGTGGCTCCTCTGAGCCAGGCTCGCTCTGCCTCTGCCGATCCTGCTAGGTGGGACCACACTACCTTGCCCTACCTGGCAGTGCAGGGCCTGGTTTTCAAGCTCTAGCAGGTGATGGGTGGGGCAGCTGCCTCCAAAACCCCCACGCCCTCCCTCCCTCACTGCCTCCTGGGCACAGCTCTAAGGGAACTGGAATGGCAGGCTGCACAGGCTTCTCTGTGGGTCTGAATGTTCTGGAAAAGCGGAAAGGAGTTAGCTAGTGAGGAGAAAAGTCATGAGGGTGAGAGGTGAAGACAAACCTTACTAGGCTCTTGACAGCAATACCACCTCCTCCAGGAAGCCCCCTGGGGCTAAATCATCTCCACTCTCCCACCCACCCACACACACATACAATGAGAGTGTTCTTATCTAGAAGAAAAAAGTGTGGGACTTTTATTTTCACTCTCCTGTGACCAAATGACACACATGGAATAGGCAAAAGGGCACTGACAGTTGCAGAGGAAACTTTGCAGGCAGAGGAATTGCTCCAGTGAGGAAGTGTCCCATCTTTATTTCCTATTTACTGTGAGGTCCTAGTCAAATTATTTAACCTCTCTGAGCTTAATGTCATAAATGTGTGTGTATGTCTATGTGTGTATATATGTGTGTATGGTGTGTGTGTGGTTTTCTTGCATGTATCTGTGCACCACATGCATGCCTGATAACCACATGGGGTCAGAGAGAGCATCAGATCCCCTGGAACTGGAGTCACAGATAGTGTGACATGCCACGTGGGTGCTGGAGACTGAACTGAGGTCCTCTAGAAGAGCAGCCAGTGCTGTTAACCACATCTCCCAGGCCCTTAGAATCATGAGTGTTTCTGAGACTCTCCTGGGAGCGAGAAGACATGCCCACAGCTTCTGGCACAAGTCAGTGTTCCTGGGGCCATGGCACTAGAGGCTCCCAGTCTTTCCATGCCTCACTGAGTACCTCCTAGGGTCTGAGAAGCAGGAGACTGAGATCAGCTCTGCCACTGTCCCTCACTGGTGACCAGACCCTATGCCCCACTCCTCCCTGACCCAGACATCAAACACATCCCCAGTTCAGGGTTGCAGAGAAAGTCTCTGCCAGTCAGTGTCTGGCATAACCTTTCCTTGTGGTTGAAGCTCAGCCAGTGGGAGCCACAGCATAGCTCTGGCCCATGAGTCTTTGCTAGTTTCCTGCCCATGTGGGTCCAGGAAGGGAGCACAGTAGGAGTGGGGGTGGGGCACAGGATGACTTCTCCAGGGTGACCTTGCTAAGAGCATCAGGCAGGTCCCAAAGATGACTTCCCACCCCCAGTTGTGAAGCTACACTGTGTAGGCTACAGGCTGTGTGAAACCTAACTCAGTAGAGAAGCATTTTAAAGAAGACTAAACCAGAGAGGAACCCGCACAGTTGTGATCCTGAGAGCAATGGGCAGAGTGTGAAGTCAAACCATTAGGGAGCTTCCTGTCCCCTGCTCTGTCCTGTGCCGGGCTGTAGGGACAAATGTCCCAAAGTGGCCGAGACAACAGAGCTGTGTTCTCTCACAACATTGAAGACAGAAGTACACCAAACTGAATATGGTGGTTCACATCTATAGTTCTAGTCCTTGGGAAGCTCAGGCAGGAGGATTGCTATGAGTTCCAGGATAGCCAAGACTACATATTGAGACTTTGTCTCACAGAGGAAAAAAAGAAAAACAAAAACAAAATATGGGGAGGCTTGTTCCCTAAGCCTGTGGGAGAGCCTGACTCTTCCAGCCCCAGGTGACTGTCAAGAATCCTTGGTTTGTAGCCACACCTCTCCAGTCTCCTCCTGTCTTTACACAACCTTTGTCTCAAGACACATCTAATCCTTTCTGTCTTCCCTCAAAACACATTACTCCATACACATCTTTCTCCTTCAGTAATCCTGGCCTCTCACAAGCTTGACAAAATACTCTACAACTGAACTCATCCTCACCCTCCGCTTTTCTCTGATGAGGACACCTGTGACTGAAGGAAACACTGTGTGTATGGCCAGAATCTTGGCAGGATCCTTAACTTTATCACATGTTGAGACTGACCGAGCCCTCTAACCATTAGCTACAAGAGAATCCTTCCCTCTTTTTTTTTTTTTTTTTTTTTTTTTGTTGTTGTTGTTGTTGTTTTTGTTTTTTTGGTTTTTTTTGAGACAGGGTTTCTCTGTGTCCTGGAACAGACACTGGAACTCACTCTGTAGATCAGGCTGGCCTCATACTCAGAAATTTGCCTGCCTCTGCCTCCCAAGTGCTGGGACTAAAGGCGTGTGCCACCACTGCCTGGCAAATCCTGCCCGGTTGAACTTGCCCACATCAGGTCATTTAATAGAAGTTACAGGAAAGTAACCAATGACAGACACACTTCAGATTTCACCAATTATCTGGGTTCATGATCATGTCACTTCAGGTGGAACAAAGCCACCCTCCAGGTGTGGATGGAGTTGTGAGCAACTGCCTCTGTCTTTTGGGATTCTGTTATGATCTGACAAAAAAAAAGTTCCCCTAAGTCACCAGATCTGTCCAAACTTGGGGAGGGGGCTTCTCTGTCTAAGCTGCTGAGAGTGATGTGCTATGGGAAAAGGCTAGACCAGCCACCAACAGGTCCTGCCTAGCTGCAGGTGTGTTCAGAAAAAGTTCCTGAAGTGGGGTATTCCCAGGCTGGATCAGATTCTTGCCTTTCGGAAACCACTGGGTACTTGGAAGCAGCTGAAAGCTTAAGTAGGTTGGGGCAGAGCAGCAGGAGAGAGGAGTCAGGGTCACATTCACAGGAGGGTGCAGCTCTTGGAGCCTATAGCCCATCTTAGCAGCTGCTGCCTACAGGAACTATATGGCGGGTAACGGAGGTCATTCAGCTTTTCCATCCCAGGGCAGCTCAGCAGACAGGCACGCTGGTTGGAAAAGGTGTCAAAGGAGAACTTGCCATGGTACCTGCCCATCCCGCTTGATCCTGTGGGCAGCATAGGACATAGGGTTAGTCCTTCAGTGGACAGTTGAGAAGATATTGCACAGATTTGGCTCTGACAAGGGGGATATCTGAGACTCTGTTTCTCCATTTGTCCAGTGGGTTAAATAAAGCACTGTGTGTGAAAGGCTGAGCCCTGAGCCAGCACCAGCACCAGATTACCAGAATAAGCAGACAGTGAGCAGTGGATTACATTCTGAACCCAGGCTGCTGTGGTTGGAGTTGGGGATAGATCCCAGCTTTGTCCTGAATAGCTATGCCACCCTGAGTAAGTGACTTTGCCTGTCCTCCATGATGGTGGCACCCTCCTAGGACTGTGCTACAAATTAACTGACTCTTTAGACACAATTGAGTTCCACTGTCTAGGAAGGGACAAGGATCCATCCAGGGAAGTTCTGGGGAATGGTAAAGTAAGGAGCCATGAAGCTGGGATTTCTGGAGTGAAAGAGGCCAGACGGTTGTGAAGTCAACCAGATGAATATAGTGGGTGAAAACCCAAAGGATTCAGGCTTGGGGACAAGAGCTTTGGCAGTCGGTGACATGTTAGGACCAAGCTCAGTGGCTGCCACAGCAGACAAAACTGAGGGAGAGAGAAGGGAGCAGGTCTTGAGACAGACCAGGAGGGACCAGGCTCATCTGTCACTCACTCCACTACTGAGAATTACCGGATGGAGGGAACAGGATAGCCTTTCAGTAATGAAGTGGCCTCAGAGGGAAGGTGGCTGCCAAAGTCACCTCTGCCTGTGGGGCTTGCATCTCCACATTCGAATCCCAGGCATCCTGGAAGTGGAAGTCTCCAGACCTACGTCTACAGGGACATGGGAAGGCTGAAGGGGTAAGTATGCAGCCATTAGAAAATACCCACAGCCATGTGGGGGATGGGCAGCTGAGGACAAGTGTTGCTTGATGAAAGTCAAGGTGCTGGTGGCTGGCAGCCACAGGCCGGCTTTCTTAAAACTCACAAAGCTGCCACGTAGAGTCTCCACCACAGAAGGTAGGGAAGTGGGAGAGAGACAGGCTAGGTGGACACTGTCAGAGGAGAGGGGCTCCCGCTCCTGCCCACTGCACTGGGCACTGAGAGTGGAGCGCATCCTCTGCAGTTAATGCGGTCAAGCAGTGGGATGGGGATGCAGGTGGGGATCAGCCCACGAGGGCAGGGCTCTGCTGCTACCTACCCACTCCTCCAAAAGGAAGGCCTGGCAGGGTCATGTGCATGAAGCCGTCGTTCCCACAGAAGCCCCCGCTGCTGGTCCGGGCCAACACCTGGTTGACGACCTGGGAGAGAAGGAGGAACTTGGCAGCACACCAGAATGGACCTTGTTTCAGTGAGGGCTTGAGGTCCAAGGGGGAGATCTGATAGGACAGACTCCTGGACCCCAACGCTGGGAACATATTCCCTGTGTATCAGCCTGTGAGTGGCCCTGGCAGAGTGTTGAAACGTAATCCTAAAGAGGAGGTGTGAGGCTAGAGACAGGCAGAAGGGAGGCGGAGTGAGGGACCAGGTGGTCATGGAGGGTTCCCAGGAAAGGGGGATGAGAGGGCTGCTGAGTCCATTATAACTGAGACTGTTCTTAAGAAAGAGAGGAGAGAGAAGTGAACACCTTTGTGGGGCGAGTTTGGGCCTCTAAGGTCAAGTTTGGGCTTATCAGCCTGGCATCGTCCCCAGGAGGTAAAGGTTGTTGTCATCAGCTACATAGGGAACTCAACACACCAACCTAATCTACAAGAACCTGCCTCAGAAAACAAAGCAAACTACACACACACACACACACACACACACACACACACACACACACACACACACACACTCTGTCTAGATAAATGACTCTGGTGGAAAATCCCCTGCCCCCTGGAGTTAGGATCTTATCTGCAGTAGCCTACTGATTGACATCCTCTGAAGATCTGCAGCATCTCCACCTCCCCAGAGGTCAGCTCAGATGCTTGCCCCAACACTCAGGAAGCTTTATAACAGCTCCCAGCAGAGAAACTGGCAGACAAGACCTTGACCAAGTGACTATTAATCTCCCTGGCCATGAGCAGTTCTCTGGCACTCAGAGGCAGCCTTTATCTCTAGGGAAATCTCTCTAGAAGCCCTATGCCTTTTATTGAATTGAGAGGAACCAAGAAACTGGGGTGTTTCAAAGACCTGGCCTCACAGGCTGAGGCCTAGTAGGGTCAAAAGCACAGGCAGCATGGAGGGAGGTGGATGGAGGGAGGGGCACGGGTGGAGGGCCAGCGGTGGTGAGATCTGAGGTTCTTTCCTGGTTCTTTGGAACACGCCAGTTTCTTGGTTCCTCTCAATTCAATGAAAGGCATAGGGTTTCCAGAGAGATTGCCCTAGAAGTAAAGGCTGCCTCCGAGTGCCAGAGAGCTGCACATGGCCAGGGAGATTTCCTGGCTCCTGAGGTTTCCTGGTTCCTGGCCCTGTGTCAGGGCTCTTCATGGGACAACTGAGTGGGGGGATACATGGGAAATCCACTGCTTTTGTGGTTTCCAGAAATGTATTCTCAAATAAAAACTGTATTTACAAAGCCAGTGTTGAAGGCTTGGGGATGTAGCTTAGTTGGCGGAGCTTGGCAAGCTCCTGAAACCAGATATGGTGTGTACCTGTGTCATCACACAACTATGAATGAGAAGACAGGAAAGTCAGGAGTTGAAGCCCTCTCAGCTACATAGCGAGTATGAGGCCTCAGCTACATAAGACCTTGTCTCAAAAAAAAAAAAAAAAAAAAGATACAAGAATACTTGTTCATCCAGGTGTGGTGTCCAGGAAAACCAGTGTGGTGTGGGTGGGATTTGGAGGGGACCTTCTAAGAGGGAAGGTGAGGACAGAGCCTAAGCCGCATCCCTGAAATTCTGTGATTATGTAGAGGGGCTCTGTGCTCTCTGCTGCCTCCCATCCCATAGCCCACTTGTGGAAACTGCACCCACCTCAGCTCTGTTGGAATAGGCATAGAGCGCCAGCGGCTTCTCCCGCCGGTTGATGAACTCAATGGCCTCATCCAGGCTCCTCACGGTCACCAGGGGCAGGATGGGACCAAAGATCTCCTCCTGCATCACGGGCTCTGCCTCCTGCACGTCCACTAACACTGTGGGGGCTGCAGACACAGGAGTAGATTCAGCCTCTCCACAGGCAGGACTTGCAGAGGGATAGGGGCTGTGACAGGGAGAGAGCTTGGATTCAAGGATGGGGAATCTCAGGGTCTGATTTATGAGGACTCGAAACTTAGTGTCTGGGATTCTGGCCTTATGGGTTATGGGGCAGTAGAGGGTAGGACAGGAATTTAAACCACACCCTGAAAACCTAGAACAGGGATGAAGCTGAGCGGGCTTGTCTGTGGGACAGCGGGAACTGAGGAATCACAGGTGAAGAAGCACAGTGTGGGGGCTCCTACCACCAAAAGCTAGAACTCAGTTGTGGGCTCAGACTTTAGGTCCAGAAAGGCCCCTTCAGTATGGAAGGGTCTCAGCCAAGGTGGGCTGTGTGCCAGTGACAGGGGCAGGAGACTCACCAATGTAGCGCTCTCCCTTATCGCTCTGGCCCCCGATGACCACACGGCCACAGCCCAGCAATCCCTGGAGCCGCTTGAAATGCTTCTGGTTGATGATTCTGCCCAGGTTGGGGGAGGTCTGTGGGTTGTCTCCATAGAAACGCGTGATGGCATTCTGCAGGGCGGGTATCAACCGCTCCTGCATCTCCTGGCTACACAGCACATAATCGGGGGCCACACAGGTCTGGCCAGCATTAAAGTAGCGGAACCAGGCCACACGGTTGGCCACTGTCTGGGGGTCGCAGTTGTCATCCACATAGCAGGGGTTCTTACCCCCCAGCTCCAGGGTGATGGGTGTCAGGTGTTTGGTAGCAGCAGCCATGACAATCTTGCCTACCCAAGGACTCCCTGAGAACATGGTCAAGAGGCACCTGGTTAACTGGTCTAGGCATTAACTTTGGCCTCCTCTCTCCACAGAGACCTTTCTCAACCCAAGCTCTGGGCTGCTCCACCTACCTCCTAGAGTCTGCCTCCATCCTGACCACCCAGGAGCCAATCTCCAAGATTCTCAGAGGACCTGGAAAGCCACCCTCAGGGACACTTCCACCTCTGGATTAATCCCCTCCTGTGGCCTATGGCCTTACCCCACAATGCTTTTGCATTGTTGTATTATCTGCTGTCCCCTACCCCAGGATCCTGGACAGAGCTCTCCTTACCTGTGAAGAAGATATAGTCAAATTTGTGTTTCAGCAGCTGGCTGGTCTCCTCCGGCCCACCCAGCATCACAGCAAAGCAGCTCTACAAGGCAGGATGGCAGCTCAGGAGGCAGACCCAGGCAGGAGGACCTCCCCACTGGCCGGCACAGGGGTATGGGGATGCCAGCTCCTTGATAGGCAGAGCCATGCTCACCTGGTCCAGATACTGGGGCAGCAGCTCTGCCAGCACCTTCTCTGTGTTCTTGCTAATTTCTGATGGCTTCAGCACCACACAGTTTCCTGACAGGAGCCAATGGGGAAGTAGAGAGGGGAGGCTGGTGCTTGCACCCTTCACAGAACTCTGGAAGCCTTCTTTGTGAAGGATCATCAGACCGGGAGGGTTCAGAACCCCACTCACCTGCAGCAATGGCCCCCACCAAAGGCATGATCATCAAGTTCAAAGGATAATTCCAGGGTGCAATGATAAGCACCAGGCCAAAGGGCTCCTTCCGGATGAAGGCTGAGCTCAGCTTTGTGAGCTAGGATGCAGAACCATAGTCAGATGCCAGATGGGTAAGAGCCCCCAAACACACACACACACACACACACACACACACACACACACACCCCACCCCACACACTGCCTGGGTGATGGAGTCCCCACATGAGAAGACTGGTTTACTTTGGACTCAAGGGCAGAAATGGCCGTAGGGCAGGCTGTCCCTGCCCTGCCACCCCACTGCCACCTTCACCCTCCATCTCAGCCAATGGTGCTCACCAAATTGGTGGACACAGACTCGTCCTTCATCCAGGTCTGCAGGTTTTTGAGGGCCAGGTCCACCTCATTCTGGCACAGGATGATCTCACTTATGTCTGACTCGAAGGCTGCCTGTGGGGTGGGGAAGTCAGGTTCAAGGCTGAGCTGGGGCCTACCATTTAGATAGGCTTGAGACAGTTCCCTTGAGTACGTATATAAACACAGTGAAATGGCAGCATGGTGGTTCCATGGGGACTACAATTCTGACCTGTCAGTCCCTGGTCATGTAACTTTAGGTAAGTGACTTAACCCAAGGGCCACAGTTTCCCTATTTGTGACCCAAGAACAGCCATGAAGCTGGCACTCAGGAAAAGGACTTGCTTGCGTGTTCTTGAGGTAATACTGCACTCTGCATCCGAGGCAGGGAATACATATGCAGGACACAGTTTGGGCACACAGTTCACCACATTGCGGTGTGTAACTCTTCTTAGGGATTCAAGATCTCAGAAAGGATATGGCTAGCCTGGGAAGGACAGAACAGCACTTCTGTATCTCTAAGGATACATGTCCCACCCCCATACCCTACATCACCTTGCCCAGGTCTGCATCCAGGGCATCATGTAGCTGCTTGCTATTGTCCTGCAGGAAGCGGCCCAAGTTCTGCAGTTGTTCAGCCCTGAACTTGGCCATCTTTGTCTTTCCTGTGTTGAAGGCCTCCTTCAGCCTCTGTAGCTTTTCCTCAAAAGGGTCTATCCTGAAATAGAAATTTGGGCAGTTAACTGAGTGGTTGAGACTGTCACTGTCATTACGACACCTTTAATTACCCATGGTCTCCATGGTCTGTGCCACCTTCAGAAGCTTATGGTCTTCAAAGTGTGTCCTCTCTCTCCACTGACCTCCCAGGTCATGGACTGCTGTGGTGCTGAGTGCTTCTGAATGCTGGTGAGTATGGAGCTTGCTTTGTTCCGGTTTTGTTTTAGTTATTTGTTGTTTGGTTGGTTGTTTGTTTGGTGTTTTGAGACAAGATTTCGTGTAGTTCATGCTGGCCTCCAAAGTATTATATTGCTAGAAGTGTCCTGGGATATTCTGATTGTCCTGTCTCTACTTCCCACACAGCTGGAAAGAAAAGTACGAGCCAACCCACAAGGCTCAATTTTCATAGCTGTTGCTGTATGCCCATGTGCAAACGAATGCCTTTGTTCATGTGTCTTTATGTGTCTGAACAAGCATCTGAATTCTGAGTCTGAGTCTCTCTCTCTGTCTCTCTCTCTGTCTCTCTTTCTGTCTCTCTGTCTCTCTGTTTCTCTGTCTCTCTCTCTCTGTCTCTCTCTCTCTGTCTCTCTCTCTCTCTCTCTCTCTCTCTCTCTCTGTGTGTGTGTGTGTGTGTGTGTATCTGTACCCTTGTTTAGCTTTTGTGTTGACGTGAATGAATACAGGTGTGAGCTTTGCATCTGTGTAGTGGGAGCAGCCCATGTTGGGACCTGGTCATGGCCCTTGGAGGGAGCAGGGAAATGGCATCCCTGCTGTGTGCCCTTTAGGCCCTGTTCCTACCAGCATCTATATCTTCCCCTGGACCTCAGCCAGTCATCGACTTCTTCACTGAAACCCAGACACACCCTTGTGTACAGCATCCTCTATGGATAGAGTTCATCCAATGTCACCACAGGCTTGTGAATAGTGCTCCTGAGGCAGCACTCCCTGTGAGCAGAGTTTAAATCAGGACAGTGCCCCACAGTGGACAGCTGCAAAACAGTACCCTTTGGAGTAGAGCTCCTGTAGGGACAGCTGGCCTCTTGGAGCCTCAGTCTCCTCATCCTTACAATGGATGACAGTGTCTGCCAGACTTAAACATTTAATTCTTTCCAGTAACTTGTCTTCTCAGGACAGCGCCCCCTGTGGACATAACTCTCCCTCCTCCCTGGAGAACCTGGGCCTGGCTGGGACTACTTGGTTCCCCACTCCCTGGACAACTGGAACAATTGGCCTAGACTCTACGCCCTAGAGCTCCTTCTGGGGTGACATGTCACCAGTCCTCACAATGCCCCCTGCCCAGGCTCCAGACAGAACTCTCAAGACAGCACCCCCTGTGGACAGAATTCTCAGGACAGTGGCCCCCTGTGGACAGAACTCTCAGGACAGTGCCCCCTGTGGACAGAACTCTCAGGACAGCGCCCCCTGTGGACAGAACTCTCAGGACAGCGCCCCCTGTGGACAGAACTCTCAGGACAGTGTTCCCTGTGAAAAGAACTCTCAGGACAGTGCCCCCTGTGGACAGAACTCTCAGGACAGTGCCCCCTGTGGACAGAACTCTCAGGACAGCGCCCCCTATGGACAGAACTCTCAGGACAGCGTTCCCTGTGGACAGAACTCTCAGGACAGCGCCCCCTGTGGACAGAACTCTCAGGACAGCGTTCCCTGTGGACAGAACTCTCAGGACAGCGCCCCCTGTGGACAGAACTCTCAGGACAGCACCCCCTATGGACAGAACTCTTAGGACAGAGCCTGTTCTTAAGAACAAGAGGCTAAATTGAGCAGCCAGGCTCTCAAGGGCTGTCCCAGCTGAGGAATGTGGGGAGACAGAAGAATGCAGACTTTCCCTTCTCCCCATGATAGAGCAGCTGATTTCCCAGCTGAGGCCTCCACATTCAGGTCCCCCTCCCCTGGGCCCTACAGAAGGAGGCAGCTCACAGCAATATTGATGAGAACTGTCCCTGAGCAGACTCACCTCCTGTCAGGGCTGAATGGGGACCCAGGCCCTCCTTCCTTACAGCCAGACCTGGGGGAGTCCCCACCTAGACCCCTAGCCAGGAATACCAGGGGCCATTCCCTGCAGGGAGGACCTGGAGGACCTGGGCCTGGCCAGGGCTACTTGGTTTCCCACTCCCTGGACAACTGGAACAATTGGCCTAGATTCTATAACCTAGATCTCCTTCTGGGGTGACATGTCACCAGTCCTCACAATGCCCCCTGCCCAGGCTCCATGAGCTACTGGTCAGGTTACCCATGGTTCTAACAGTGTCCATCCTTCCTACTGCCTCCCTGGGACTGAAGCTGGGATGTAGTAAGGTCCCTGGGGCTCCTTAATGTGAGGCAGCCTACTCCACGCAGCTCGATTATAATCTGTAGGGTGACGGTTGTACACATTGACTATCACTGACTGACATGTCAGTTACATGGCAAGAGTCTGTAATTATAAAGGATCAGCAGCATAAAGGCAGGCCAGAGAGCTGTCATCCCGGCTCTAACTGCAGTGAAGACACAGGGACACTGTGCACTGTGAATGTGGGGCAGCAAGGCAAAGGCCTTGGGGTGCAGATTGTGAGAAATGGGGTGTAGCAGGGACAGTTGTCTTGATTGGACCTACTTCACAGGGAGCCGGTGTGGATTCTGTGCAGACCACATCCAACACAGAACAAGGCTGTAAGGAAAAGTGACGGTTACTCTTCCTGAGTGGGATAACAATGCCTCACAGATACTGTTGTCCCATTGTAAGGATGAGGAGACCAAGGCTCCAAGAGGCCAGCAGATCTGTCCTACTCACACTGGCTGCTGATCAATAGGTCTCTGTTGACCCCACAGACCTCTGCTCTCACCAATATTATGGTGATGTGCCAACGTGTAGTCCGTGGTGTGTGTGTACAAATGTATGTGGACTCATGTGTATGTACAAGTGTATGTGTACATGTATGTGTAGAGGCTGCAGGGTAACACTGATTGCTTTCTCCAATAGTCTACTTTATTTACTTACTGCCCCACAGCTTAGAAATTTGTCTATGTTAGCTAGTTAGGTTCGCTCAGGGGTCCCCCTCCCTTCGTCTGACTTTTAAGCCCTGGGTTAGCACATGGGCTGCTACACCTACTCGGCTTTTTCTTGAGTGTAGGAGATGTGAACTTTGGCCTTCATACTTGTGTGGCAAAGGCTTTACCCACTGAGTCATCCCTTCAGCCTCACATGCATGCATGTGTGTGTGCATGCGTGTGTGTATGTATTTAGAGACAGGTCTCACTATGCAGCCTTAGCTACCTGGTACTCCCTAGTAACCTTGAACTTGTAGCAAACCTCCTGTCTCTGCTCCTATACGCTAGGATCACACCTTTTATCACCAACACCTTTCGGAAGCTTCAAGATTTTCTACAATAAGAATGTAACATTTCAGACTGGAGAGACAGCTCAGTGGTTAAGAGCACTGACTGCTCTTCCAGAGGTCCTGAGTTCAATCCCCAGCAACCACATGGTAGCTCACAACCATCTGTAATGGGATGCCCTCTTCTGGTATGTCTGAAGATAGCTACAATGTATTCATATAAATAAAATAAATAAATCTTTAAAAAAAAAAAAAAAAAAAAAAAGTAACACTTCACATCGGTGAGCTGTCTCAGTAAAATGACCTGAGTTCGGAGCTCGGATACCTGGAGTGCACATGGTCCAAGGAGAGAACAAGCCACACAGACTGAGCTCTGATCTCCACCCTCTACAGGCATTCCATAGCACTTGCACATTCTCGCTGGTACAAACACACACACACACACACACACACACACACACACACACACACACACACTAAATACATTTTTTTAAAAAATGAAAAGAATGTCACAGTTCTGGAAACACAAGAACATGTCCACACTCCCCCGCCCCAACCCTGGAGCGATCTCTCTCTCTCTCTCTCTCTCTCTCTCTCTCTCTCTCTCTCCCTTCCTCTCCCTCTCCCTCTCCCTCTCCTTTCCCCCCCCCCCCGCCCTCCCTCCCACTCTCTCTTCTCCCTCTGAGACCCGTCAGAATGGGGAGAAGGCCCTGTAAGAACACCAGAGTAGGTGATCTCCTGCAGCCTCTCTTGGGGAAGCAGAATTAACATCAAAATACTGACAGCAGCAGGGCAACCCACAGCAGCTAGGGATGAAGCCCAGGGCTGCTTCTTACACACTAGACCAGCACTCTCTACTAGGATGCATCTCTGGTCTCGGTTTCTGTTTACTTTTAGATACAGAATTTAATACATAGTTGAATTCTTGAGTTTAGGATCCTCCTGCCTCAGTTCGTAGAATTCTGGGATTACAGGTTTGTGCTACTCCGCCCTGCTGGAACGTGGCTTTTTTAACTTGACCAGAAACTCAGCTCTAGACTTGTCTCCCAAGAAGTCCCTTTCTTTTTAAAAACCTGGTCACAGCACAGCCAGGTCCCCATATACCCACAAAGCTGCCTCATGTCACCTGAAACTCCTCCAGGAAAAACATGGCTTGTCCCTACCCCACAGGAAGCTGGGTGCTTTAAGGGATGTGAGGCTCAGAAGGACAAGGAAGATCAAGACCACCATCCCCCTGGCCCCATCCCTGCTATGAGCTCTCTGGTCCACCTATCACTCTGCAGTTCTAGGCTCCTTAGTGGGCTCAACCCCTTGGGCTCCTGGCCCTTCCCCTGACTTGTGACCCCCTCATCTCACCTCTGTTAGCCATTGGTCCCACTCTACAGCCCTAAGTCGCCTCTCAGCAGGTGCACCTACCCCTGCTCAGGCTGTGGGTGTTTGCCTTTGGTGGACATTCTGGCTCCAGATGTGCAGCTCCTCTCCTACCCCGCTGGCTCCTGCCTCTGCCTCTGCCTCTGCCGATTGCTCTAAGCGTCCTTGGACCACATGCCAGCGCCCACGCCTGACATCACGGTGATTCTGTCCTTGTGGGGTAGCTGCTTTTAAACCTCACACCCTTCCTCTATCAATTCTTCCCTGCTCCACAGAGGGGAACTGGAATGACAGGACAGGCAGGCTTCCAAGGTATGGAGGGGCAGCTGGAAAGCTAGCTGGAAGGGAAAATGCCTCAGGCAAATCTCACCAGGCTCCACCAGCAATACAATCTCCTCCAGGAGGCCCCCACAGGCTAAGTCAGCGTCTCCACCCTCACAGACGTGCATAACCAGGCTATCCCTGTCTGGCTAACCAAGGAAATTTCATTTCCATTTTCCTATGATCAAATGGTACACATAGGGCAGAGGAAGGGGCCTTGACGGTTGTAGAGGAGGCCTGGGAGGCATGCCTTTGGGGGAGAGGGGCAGTGGGGGGGAGCTTACCAAGGTGGATGTTACTCATATCTTTGTTTCCTATTTTCTGTGTGGAGCCAAGTTGAGTGATTTAACCTCCCTGAGTGTAATCATGATTGTTTCTGAGACTCTCCTGGGAGCGAGAAGACATGCCCACAGCTTCTGGCACAAGTCAGTGTTCCTGGGGCCATGGCACTGGAGGCTCCCAGTCTTTCTGTGCCTCACTGAGTACCTCCTAGGGTCTGAGAAGCAGGAGACTGAGATCAGCTCTGCCACTGTCCCTCACTGGTGACCAGACCCTATGCCCCACTCCTCCCTGACCCAGACATCAAACACATCCCCAGTTCAGGGTTGCAGAGAAAGTCTCTGCCAGTCAGTGTCTGGCATAACCTTTCCTTGTGGTCGAAGCTCAGCCAGTGGGAGCCACAGCACAGCTCTGGCCCATGAGTCTTTGCTAGTTTCCTGCCCATGTGGGTCCAGGAAGGGAGCACAGTAGGAGTGGGGGTGGGGCACAGGATGACTTCTCCAGGGTGACCTTGCTAAGAGCATCAGGCAGGTCCCAAAGATGACTTCCCACCCCCAGTTGTGAAGCTACACTGTGTAGGCTACAGGCTGTGTGAAACCTAACTCAGTAGAGAAGCATTTTAAAGAAGACTAAACCAGAGAGGAACCCGCACAGTTGTGATCCTGAGAGCAATGGGCAGAATGTGAAGTCAAACCATTAGGGAGCTTCCTGTCCCCTGCTCTGTCCTGTGCCAGGCTGTGGAGACAAATGTCCCAAAGTGGCCGAGACAACAGAGCTGTGTTCTCTCACAACATTGAAGACAGAAGTACACCAAACTGAATATGGTGGCTCACACCTGTAGGTCTAGTCCTTGGGAAGCTCAGGTAGGAAGGAGGGTTGCCATGAGGAGAAGCCAGCCCCGTCTACACGGAGTTCTAGCTTAGTCCAGCCTGGTCTACACAGTTCTAGTTTAGTCAGAGCTATGGAGTAAAATCTTGTCTCAAAATGAAAGAAAGAAAGAAAGAAAGAAAGAAAGAAAGAAAGAAAGAAAGAAAGGAGAGAAAGAGAGAAGAAGAAGAAGAAGAAGAAGAAGAAGAAGAAGAAGAAGAAGAAGAAGAAGAAGAAGAAGAAGAAGAAGAAGAGGAGGAGGAGGAGGAGGAGGAGGAGGAGGAAGAGGAGGAGGAGGAGGAAGAGGAGGAGGAGGAGGAGGAGGAGGAAGAGGAGGAGCATTGTGGACAATTGAGGTTAGATGGTGCCCAGTTCCCTTGGAGGGCTGTCCCAGGGCATTCTCTGTCTTCCAGCCTCAGGTACCTACCAGAAACCCTTGACTTGTCTTTCCAATCGATGTCTCTGTCTTTACATGAACTTTGTCTCAATACAAGTCTCCTGTCCACTCTCTCTGTCCATCACAGAGCTGGGGAAGGAACCCAGAGCCTCCAGCATGCCCGGCAAGTGCCCTCCTGCTGAGCTACATCCACAGCCACCTGTATGTGACTCAAGTTATCACCCACCTGAATGACCCTCTCCAAGATCCTTAACCTTGTCAGATCTGGAAAGAACCTTCCTACACAGGTTCCTTTCACAGGTCCCAGCAGTTAGGACATATCTAACAATTATCTACCGACTACAGGAAGCAAACGCCATTGTTTTGTCACCTCTAATGAGTATTGGATCACAGCCCTCAGAGAACATACTTAGACGCCCACAGATGGAAATGCCGCCTTGCCTTACCCTTGTCTTGACGCACCCATGCAGGGAGGAGGCAAACAGTGGAACAGGGACAAGAGGCAGAGAACCAGTCAAGTGAGCTTCCCTAGGCCATCAGTAAAACACAGCAGGGGGCTCAGGGCAGGTGGCAGGAAACAGCCACATCTTGTCTGCTCGGTAGGGGTGTAATATTTGACACAGACTACAGTTAAAGCCATGGGGAGCTCAAACTAGGTCACTATCGGAGTTTTGGTGGCCTTGGATGGGTCGGTCCTGGGGAAGCACATCTGTAATCATGAACTATCCTGGACTATGTGACCTTATCTTAAAAGGAAAAGGAATGTCTTTCTGGAAGAACTTTAAGGACCATCCTACATAGGGAGACACGGTTTCGGGGCAAAGGGCGTGGGGGGAGGGGGCTGACCAGGTGTCTGCTAAGGCCACAGATAGAGTGAAAGTCACTTTGTAGCTCTCAGATTCTGTGGTCTGGGAGGTAGGGCCCCCAAGTCCTATCTGGATAAAGAGGTCAACAAGTGTTCAGTAAGACACAGAGCAGATGCCCAAAGTATGAGTCAGGGGCTCGGGGACAAAGCCAGATGTGGGTTTTTCAACCTGTCCTTGGAAATGATAGCTCATGGGGAAGACGTATAGAAAACTGGAAAGCCGGGCGGTGGTGGCGCACGCCTTTAATCCCAGCACTTGGGAGGCAGAGGCAGGCGGATTTCTGAGTTCGAGGCCAGCCTGGTCTACAGAGTGAGTTCCAGGACAGCCAGGGCTACACAGAGAAACCCTGTCTCGAAAAACCAAAAAAAAAAAAAAAAAAAAAAGAAAGAAAGAAAGAAAAGAAAACTGGAGTATAGAAACATGCCTTTAACTGGAGGACTCAGGAGACAGAGGTAGATAGAACTCTGTGAGTTCAAGGTCAGACTGGGCTGTAAAAAGAGTTCCAGGACAACCAGAGTTACTAAAAGGAAACCTTGACTCAAAAAGCCAAAAAGAAAAAAGAAAGAAAGAAAGAAAGGAAAGAGAGAAAGGAAGAAAGAAAGAGAAAGGAACTAGAAAAAATTTTCAAAAAATCAACCTGGCAGCCAGGGACACACAAGGCAGGTATGATTGAAATGGACAGATGTGGACACACCAAGTCAATGAGGACAAATAGGGCAGAGCTGGAGGTTGCCACTTCCAGTAGGTTGGGGGATACCTGGCTAGCCTGGCTCTCGGTGGCAGTCATGTTTTGACCCAGCAGGTTCCTGTACTTGGCAAGCTGTGGTGTCAGCAGACTCAAGGGTGTGACTTGTTGCTCTGTAATCTGGGTCTGTATGTGCAGAAGTAACAGCTGGGCCCAGACACTCAGCCAGGGCCCACAGCATCCTCCAGTTGTGAAACCCAGGTAATCTCTACTCATTGCAAGATGTGCCCTGGAGTCGCCTCACACCCTGTGGAAAACCATGGACCTTTGTGGCTGAATGGGTGCAGATAGTGGCTGGTACCTGGTGGGATGAGGTGGGGTACCCCCAGTCACTAATGAGACAAACTTAGGAAGACATTACTGCAGGGGGATGACCATGAGTGTGAAGTTGGGACTTTTAGAATGGGGAGGTGGTGCAGGTTAGCTCTCCTCTGGGGGCTTCTACATGAAGTGACCAACCACCAAGTAGCTGTAGCATGTTAGCATAGGTGAGCAGTTAGCCATGACACTCCAGTGAGGTCTGACATGTGGCTATGAGCTAAGTCATGTCCTGCAAGTTTATATACTGAAGCCCTAAGCCCCAGTGTGACAGTATTTGGGGGTGGCCCCTTGTGGGGATCGTTAGATTAAATCATAAAGATAGGGCTGTCAGGATCTGGTGGATGTCCTTGTAAGAAAAGCAAGATAAAGTGCTGGAAGACGGCTCCGTTAATAAAGTACCTGGTTCAGAAGCCAGAGGACCTGGGTTCCCACAGCAGAGTCGTGTGGGAAAGTGAGGTGTGGTTTGCACACTTGTAATCCCAGCGTGCAGGCAGGACAGAGACGGGGGAATCCCTGGGACTCACTGACCAGCCAGTCTTGGTGAGTTCCAGTCCAGTGAGAAACCCTTGTGTCATAAAGTAAGGTGGACAGCTCCTGAAGAATTATCCCCCTCCCCGGCCTCAATGCACATACACATAAACAAAGGGGGCGGGAGAGGAAGAAATGAAGGAAGGAAGGAAGGAAGAAAGGAAGGAAGGAAGGAAGGAAGGAAGGAAGGAAAAAAGGAAGAGACACTAGAGAGCTTGCTGGCATTGTCCCCATCTCCCTGAGTGGGGACAGGACAGAGTGGATGAAGTCCACCTACCAGGAAGATGGTATAGCCCAGCCGAAAACCAGAACTGTAATAAAAAAAAAGTGTCTGAACACAGATCCAGCAGTGCTTTCACTGAGCCATAGGAAGTGAAAAGCCATGGAGAGAGAGCGCGAGCCCCCATGCCTGAGGAAGGAGGGATGGGAGACAAGCTACTGAATGTCAGGGAGCCTTCTTGGGTGAGAGAAAACAGCTGTGCCCATGCCTCCAGGTCCCTGGCTCCCTATCCAGGCCTCAATGGTTGATTCTGGGACACTTTGGCCTCCCACACCTTGGAATCTCCAGAGAGGGGCCCTCTGTCACTGTTGGTTTTTTTGTCCGTTTGTTGTTTTTAAAAACCATGTTTCTCATTTCTCTGTGTAGTCCTGGCTGTGCTAGAACTCACTCTGTAGTCCAGGCAGGCCTTGAACTCACAGAGACCCATCTGCCGTGCCTATAATCCCAGCTGTAGAGAGGCAGAGGCAAGAGGATTACTATTAGTTCTAAAAAGTCCATAAGACCCAAAGCTACATGAAACCACAGTAAAAAACAAAACAACAACAAACAAACAAACAACCAAACAACAACAACAAACCAAGGGCTGGAGAGATGGCTCAGCAGTTAAGAACACTGACTATTCTTTCAGCGGTCCTGAGTTCAATTCCCAGTAATCACATGGTGGCTCACAACCATCTGTAATGGATCCCATGCCCTCTTCTGATGTGTCTGAAGACAGCTACAGTGTACTCATATACATAAAATAAATAACTCTTTAAAAAAGAAAGAAAGCAGACTGAACAAACCATGATGAGCAAGCCAGTAAGCAACACCCCTCTATGGCCTCTGCCTAAGCTCCTGCCTCCAGGTCCCTGCCCTGTTTGGATGCCTATCTTGATTTTCTGTGATGATGAACAGAGATACAGAGGTCTCAGCCAAATCCTCCCTTTCCTCCAAGAAGAGTAACCCTAAATTAAGACTCTAGTAAGGCAGGCTGGCCTCAGCTCACAGAGCTCATCCTGTTTCTGCCTCTGAGTGCTGGATTACAGTCGTGCACCAGCGTGTCCAGCTTTCTCTTGTTTTATGAGTACATTCATACACTCCTTCCAGTTCGTTTTCAAATGCTGCTGTACATTCAGGAACTTTTATTAATTCATAAAGACAAGTGTATACACATGTGTATATGTAGTTATTGTGTACTGTGTGATATAAATTAATATTATTAATAAAAGAACCTGCGTTCACCTTGGTCAGGCTACCTAGGCAGGCAAGATTATCTAGAAGCTGACATCATTGAAATTGCTGAACTGTGTGAATTTATTGCTATTCAATCAATTATGGCCTTATTGAAAGAGATAAATGTGGGACTGGAGAGACGTCTCAGCAGAGACATCTCTGCTGAGATGACTGCTCTTCCAAAGGACCTGGGTTCAATTTCCAGCACCCACATGCCAGCTCACAAGTCTCTGTAGCTCCAGTTTCAGGGGATCTGACACCCTCACACAGACATACAGCATGCAGGCAGAACACCAATGCACATAAAATAAAAATAATTTTTAAAAAATTATTTCTTTATTTTATGTATATGAGTGCTCCATTTGGATATATACCTGCAAACCAAAAGAGAGCACCAGATCTCATTACAGATGGTTGTGAGCCACCATGTGGTTGCTGGGAATTGAAGTCAGGACCTCTAGAAGAACGGCCAGTGCTCTTAACCTCTGAGCCATCTCTCCAGCCCCAAATAAAAACAATTTTAAAAAAATGACACAAACAAGTTCATCTGTGTTTATATCATAGTGTAGCCTCCAGTTGGTGGCTCTGCACTTGGGGACAGACTGTGAGGGTTTATAGCCTGTCCGAAGCCCCATTGTTCACTCAGCTTCCTGAGGATAATGCAGTGTCATCAGCACTTCCTGCTTCTGCCCCCATGTCTTCCTGGCCTGTTGCCATGTCTACCCACCATGATGGATTACATCCCTCAGGAACTGTAAGCCAAAATAAACTCTTTCTTCCTCATGTGGTCTTTGCCAGGATATTTTATCATAGCAAAAGAGCAGAAACTGATACATCATCCATAGTGTTGAAAGAAAGAAAAAAAAACAAGGCTCCAATCTCCTGACATTGCCAGGTCCTTATGACACCAGGAGAGGTTCTTTTAAAAGCTCTGAAGCATCATTCATAGTGAGAGGCCTGTGGTATGGAGGAAATCAAGGCCTGTGCCATTGCCTCCAGCCTAGAAACCCAACAAAATACAGCTGAGATGTGGAGCCTTGTGAAGTAAGATAGTGGCTGAGGGGCTGAGGTTCCCAAGGCAGACGGTAACCATAGCTGTGACATAAGAAACTATCTATCATCTTGGCTGGGCATCATTAATAGAACATGCCTTTAATCCCATCCTGGGAAGAAGAGGCTAGGAGCTAAATATCTGTGAATTTGAGGCCAGCCTGGTTCTGCATATTGAGTTTCAGAACAGGCGTAGATACATAGAGAAACCCTGGCTCAAGAAGAAGAAGAAGAGGAAGAAGAAGGGAAGAGAAGGAGGAAGTGGGGGGAGGAGGAGGAGGGGAGAAGGAGAAGGAGGAGAAGGAGGAGAAGGAGGAGAAGGAGGAGAAGGAGGAGAAGGAGGAGAAGGAGGAGAAGGAGGAGAAGGAGGAGAAGGAGGAGAAGGAGGAGAAGGAGGAGAAGCAGCCACTTTCCCCCATGACAACAGTATGTGGTAGCAGCCACATGTCACCTTTGTTGTTCTGAGTCAGAGTCTAGTTAGTCCTGGCTGTCCTGAAACTCACAAAGCTCACAGAGATCCCCCTGCTTCTGTCTCCCTAGTGCTGGGATAAAGGTGTGCGCCATTATACCTAGTTCCACATGTCATCTTGCTCAGCAGCATTCCAGGGCTCTGTCTGGGCATCTGAGGACACAATCAGGCTCCATGAGACAGTAAGGGACAGACACGTGTATCAAAGCATGTAAAACTATCAGTGAACCTTAGAATCCTGGGCCCATGGAAAAAGTATTCTGAGAAAGTATTCTGACCCCATCCAAGCCAAAGTTTATAATATGAAGAACCCAAGATTTGAAACACACAAAACCTTCATTTACTTTTATGCTTTCTGCAATATTTAAGTGTTTAAAATATAAAGAAAAAGGATGGGGGGGGGGGGGAAATGGCTCCATTGTTAGAAGCATTTCCTGTTCTTGCATCCATATAAAATAGCTCACAATACCTATTAACTCCAGCTCTCAGGGGGTGGGGTAGGGGGTGGCTAACGCCCTCTTCTGGCCTCAACGGACACTGCCCTCACATGCCCACACAGATGTACACATACTTAAAAATAAAATCTTAATATATATTTAAAAATAGCACAAAAATCATGAATATTCCCTCTGGCCTGATCTGAATAGATCTTTCTCTTTCTTTCTTTCTTTCTTCCTTTCTTTCTTTCTTTCTTTCTTTCTTTCTTTCTTTCTTTCTTATTTTTGAGACAATCTCACTAGATAGCACAGGCTGACTTTACAACTGCACTCAAGAATCCTTCTGCCTCAGCTTCCCAAATACTGTGATTCTTTATTTTTTTTATTTTTATTTTTTCTTCGAGACAGGGTTTCTCTGTGTAGCCCTGGCTGTCCTGGAACTCACTCTGTAGACCAGGCTGGCCTCGAACTCAGAAATCCACCTGCCTCTGCCTCCCAAGTGCTGGGATTAAAGGCGTGAGCCACCACCACCCGGCAAATACTGTGATTCTAAGATGGGCACCATCAGAGCCCTGGGAGTTACGTGTGGTGTGTCAGTGACTATGTGCTCACTCTCCAGGTCTAAGTTCCAACTGTGATAGAAGGAACTAAATCCTGCCACCAGGATGTCACCACACCTGACTCCACGGAGGGATTCTCGGGGCTCTGTTTGTTTTGGATGTTGTGCTTGTATGTTTTGAGACAGGGTTTCATAGTGTAGTACAAGTCAGTTTCAAACTTGTTTTGTAAAAGAGTAAATGGAGCTTCGAGGCCACACAGACTGGCCTCAAACCCTTAGCAATCTTCATACCTCAGCCTCGAAGCTCTGAGAGACCACACCCAGACTGAATTCACAGACAGAGCACAGGCGTGTTGCCAAACTTGACTGCCACATAGTGTGATCATTTCTGATCTGCTTGTCGCCCAGTGTGTACAAGGCAGACTGCTTTCCCAATAACCTTAGAAAACGTGACAATCTCCTGCTGTCCCTGAGAGTTCCCTGCAGGACCTGGGCCTTGGGTCTGAGGGTCTAACAATTCTCCTATACAGATACATTCCACAGAGAAGCAACCTGGGGCTCCAGTGGGGGACTCCTTCCGAGGTCACAGAGCCCAGCCCCAGGGACGGCTAGAAGCTAGAGAGGGTGGAGGGGAGGAGAGCTGGAAGCCTGGGGAATGGCAGGAGGGCCCATGGGAGCTTGGCATGGAACTGTAAGTGACAGGGGAATGGCCTTCAGCCAGGGGTCAGTGGTCTTCAAGGTTAGAAAAAGACAGAGCCCTAGCAGAGAACCTGATGGAGTGAGTGGTAGGGGTGAAGAAAGGGCCTTGGACAGGGCCACCGGGGTCTGGCCTCTTCTTTGCTTCTGAGGCTGTCAAAGAAAAGGGCAGTGACCAAGTTTATCCAGGGTCCATAAGTAAGGCAGCCCCTGAGCTGGGAAGACGTACTTGAAGAGGAAAAAGGTCATGTTTGTGTGCTGGGATATGGGTGGGGGATGGTGGGTGGCCCGTCACTGGCCACCCAGAGGGAGAGTAGCCTCTAACATCTGTCCTGTTTTCTAGGCTCAGGAGAGACTGTGCTCCTCTGCTGAGATCCCTGCAAACCATTTCTGATACTCTTGCTCCTGGGTGGGTGGGAGCAGACAATAGGCTGTACTTCCAGAAGACATGGGTTTGACACATCCTCCATGGGGTAACTAAACTCTTCCCACAACCAGCCAAGGATCCTGCCCTGTGGGGGAAAACCGGCATGGGGTCGACTGGAACACAACCTACATACTCTCCAGAAAATACAAAAGGTTTTATTGATTATTTTCCATAATATATATATATATATATATATATATATATATATATATATTAAAGCCTCCTGCTCTGTGGTGGGGGAAGGTGTGGGCAAGAAATGCAAAGCTTCAGTCATAAGACGGGGCAGAGGGTGATCTGAGCTGTAACATGCCAGAAGAGAATCTGGCTGATTTAGGCAGAGACATATCCCTCAAACAGGAATAGGAGGTTTAGGGGTGACCCTTATCCCCTTGGAGGAAGTTCCCAGTGACCCCAGGCTCTGGGGATGGAAAGAAAGCCCTTCTGGTAGATGGAGCATGATTCAGGGGGATCCTCAACCTGAGACACAGTAAACTGAGGCTGGAAGCCGGAAAGCTGAGTCTAAGGGCCAGACTGGTCACCCTGGCCCCCTCACTGTTCCTCAGGTCCATCGCCACCCAGAGCCTGTTCATAGGGACAGGGCCTGCGGTAGGGGCCAGCTGGCTCTGCACCCACGGGCCCTGCCTGTGGTGCTTCATCCTCTGCGCAGTCCCCCTGACCCTGCTCGCCCTCCACATCGCTCTCATCGGAGTTGTCCTCCTCCAGGTAGCGGTAGCCGCGGACTTTGTGCTGTGGCTTCGGGATGCGCGGCTGTCGCGGGACCAGTCCTTGCTGCAACTTGTGTTCCATCCACAGGTATGAGGCTGCTGCTGCTACCAAGGTCACCAGCAACACTGCCAGCTTGGCCTGGGAGCAAGGGAAAGAAGAGACACCACATTCCTTCAGGGTCTTCCTCCTTCCCCATCTCCTGGCTCTCCCCTTCCCAGCACCCTCACCCAGGATTTCCAAGGCAGTCTCTGAGGACAAGGCTCAATACCCTACACTGACTTTAAAGTTACCATATCTCAGCAGGACTCAGTTTCACAACCTAAAGGGGGCTAATCCTTTTGTTTCAGAGAAAAAAATAAAGGTCTGAGAAAGCCTAAATGCAGGCCTGGCTTCCCTGGACCACAGTTAAACTATTCCATGGCCCTAAACAAAGTAGGACACAAGTGTGCATAGAGGTGCAAGCCTATAATCCCATGACTTGAGAAGTGGGGGCAGGGGGGTGTCAAGGCCGGCTGGGGCTACATTTTGAGACTATGTGTGGAGGGTAAAATGTAGATAGAGATACAGATACAGATATATTGATATTTAAATCCAGTACAGCGAGGCCACAGTTAAGCTTTCCAGTGGTTTTTTTGTCTTCAGTGTTGGGGTGAGCTGTGTATGTTTGTATGTGCCAGGAAGGTGCTCACCCCTGAGCACACCTATTCCTCTTTTCAAGACAGTTTGACTGTAGCCCACAGCCCAGAAAAAAACATACAAATATGTTTGTATTTGTACTCTGGTTCCTTGCTATTTCAATTTATTTCGCTTTCTTAAAAATAAACAAATAAATATTGTATAAAGCTTGAGGGCAGGCCTGTCATCTTAGCCCACAGACGGCTGAGGTCAGTCTGGGGTACCTTTGAGATCCTGATCCAATGATACAGAAAAATGCAACAAAAACACACGACAAGGACTTGCTAAAATGACGCGCTTGGGATGGGAACAGACTAGGAGCTTAAGATACACTGATAGGTAGCAAGGAAGGCCCTGGCTCCCATCACAGCACAGTCAGTAACAACCCAAAAGTGCTGGCATCCACCTTTAATCCCAGGACTCAGGGGGTAGAGGCAGGGGAATCTCTGAGACTTCCAAGCCAGCCTGGTCTACACAGGGAGGTCTAGGCCAGCCAGAGATACCTAGTGAGACCTTATCTTAAAAACAAAACAAGGCAAGTGTAATGGTGCATGCCTTTAATCCCAGCACTTGGGAGGCAGAGGCAGGTGGATCTCTGTGAGTTTGAGATCAACCTGGTCTACAGAGTCCCAGGACAGCCAGAACTATATTGTGAGACTCTGTAATAAAAAATGAAAAGAAAAAAATTCTTCCAACAAACAAACAAACAAAAACCAAAACAACATAAAAACATGGAGGAGAGCAGTCCTATAGCAGCTGAAATGAGAGGCCTGGGTGTCCAGAAGCAGGTGAGCAGGTGATCTGACCACCCACGGTTCAGCTGGGTGTGCCTGCAGGGACTGAGGCTAGCAGGTAAAGCAGCAAGTGGGGTTCTCAGTTGGCTATACCCCATGGACTAAGGGGTCCTTGATTCGGTGCTTGGCCTTTAGAAAGCAGTGCATTTTAGGAGGCTGTGAAATTAGGGTCTGTTTCCCAGGGAGGCATGGACATCCAAACTCCACCCATCCTCACCTTCATGGGCAAGCTGGAGCCCAGGTACACAACAAAGATGGCCACAGCCTGCCACCAGTGATAGATGGTGAAGATGAAGTCCTGCCTCTCTTTGTCTTCATATAGGATGCCCAGGAGTGCTGCAGGTAAAGGGACAAAGCAGGTAAGGAACCCTGTACCAGTTCCATCTCAGTCCCTGAGACTGAGCCAGGAGTACCAACAAGAGCTGTGTGCCGATCCTTGCCTGGCCCCTACTGGAGGCTTCCATTACTACACTGTGGAGATGAGCCCAGAGGTTCAAGAGACCCTCCACTGAGTTCTGCCTTTGGCCCAGTGTGCCAAGCACTCAGTTGCTGTTTCTCTACCTTGCCAGGGGCTCAGAAAGAGAAAAGCCGATGACCTACGGCTTAGGCAGGCAATAGAAGGTGGGAGGCAGAAAGAATTCTGGAATAGAGCCACTCTCGGGAGATCAGCCTGGGAAGATGAGAGTCGTGGGACACATGGTACCTGAGTGCAGCCCAGCCACTTGGCAGAGTGTAGGTTATAGTAAGTGGGGTATTTTAGTTATGATCTAACATAGTTATAGAGTTAACTAAAATACATTTTAGTTACAATCAGAATAGAGCCTAGCTATACAGCCAAGGTATTTATAAGTATATTTTGAGTCTGAGTCATTTCTGGGAGCAGGGGCTGGGAGGCAGAATCAAAGCCTAACTTCTATACACTTCAGCAATCAGCTTTTCACAAGTCAGGCCTGGGGTGGAGTGGGTGGGGCTGGCTTCCTGAGGATCGCCTCAGGGTGGTAGAGAAGCAGCAGCTGGAACTGAGACTCCAGAGCTTAGGACTGGAA
The DNA here is from genome assembly GCF_011762505.2 of Arvicanthis niloticus. NCBI lineage: Eukaryota > Metazoa > Chordata > Mammalia > Rodentia > Muridae > Arvicanthis > Arvicanthis niloticus. The sequence goes on along the minus strand of NC_047658.1, from coordinate 112,439,694 downwards.
AAGGTAAAGGTTCAAAGGTCACGCTAAGGGTGATTTAAGGAAAATGACTTAAATCTCCAAAGCTGGTTCAATTTTTTAAAAGAGCGTATGCAGGTTGTCTATTGGGTTAGAAGCTCTGAAGCAAGAAGACTCCACAGGCCTGGCTGACCGTGGCTGCCACTTGCTAAGCTTTGTGGGCTCATGACGTCAACACGTTCTTCATGTGGCTTGGGAGGGCGGGGGTACTTGAAACTGTGAACAACATCAGCCCATGAGAATCAATGCCAGCAAGGACAACCTACAAGGCTGTACTCATGTGCACCAGCCAACTGTCACTGACACATACCCATCTCACATATACCCAGAGAGCCCCATGCAGCTGAAGCCTGCCTACCATGGCTTCTTTTCCCAGAGTCTCACTCCAGCCAACCAGGTTTGGATATGGATTCTGAGGCTGGGCAAATTGGGTTTGGGCTGTACCTGGATCCTCATTACAAACAAACAAACAAATACCCATACAGGTATGGAAGCACATATGCTTAGTTCCAGAACCGAAGAGACTGAAGCAGGCTGGCTGATCTCTGTGAGTTTGAAGCCAGCCTGGTCTACACAGCAAATTCCAGGCCAACCAAGGCTATATAGAAAGGCCATGGAAAAAAAAAAAAAAAAGAAAGAAAGAAAAAGAAAAGAAAAAAGAAGAAAAGAGAAAAAGAAGAGCCATTGAGATGGCTTTGTGGGTAAAAGGCACCTGTCACAGAGCCTAACCTTCATGTGTTCAAGCCCCAGGACTCATGTGGTAGACGGAGAGAATGGATTTCCACCGACTGTCCACATTCATGCCATGACACCTGCGCTTCCACACGCATACACATATGCATTATAAATAAATAAATAAATAAATAAATAAATAAATAAAATAATTGATTTTTAAGTCTTGGGAAGAAGAGGCAGGCAGATATCTGAGTTTGAGGCTAGCTTGGTCTACAGAGCTTGTTCTAGGATAGCCAGGGCTACACAGAAACCTTGTATCCAAAAAATAAATAAATAAAAAGAAAAAAAGAAAAAAGGAGGTGGACAGTGGCCCAGGCTGTAATTCCAGCACTCAGGGATCTAAGATAGGATCAAACTATTGTTTAAAACCAGCCTGAGCTACACGGTGAGTCCAGGCCAGCCTGGGCTACAGCGTAAGGCTTTGTCTCAAAACATATAACTGAAGAAGAAGGAAAAGGCTGAGCATGGTGGCAGATGCCTTTGAATCCAGCACTTGGGAGATAGAAACATGTGGATCTCTATGGGTTCAAGGCCAGGCTGAGATCTATTTGGTGAATGCCAGGCCAGCTGTGGCTACATAGTGAGACCCTGAGAAATAGAAACAGAAAAGAGTCCAGTTCTGCACCTACACCCTGGAGCACGGACAAGCACCTGGCACCCTCTCCCTCCCTGGGGCCTGGAACTCAGGATCTGCTTCTTGTGCACAGAAATTACGCCAACATATCCCTGAGTGCTGATGAGTGTTTCTATATACTCTCCCCAGGTCTCTTCACTGAGCCCACACCCGCCTGTGTAGCCATAAGATTGCACACGTATACCCCTCAGTGTGATGCCCACCTGTCACAACATGGAACTCCTACTGCCTTCAAGAGTATCCATGGGACTTCCCCAACCATCTCTACAGTGTCCTCAGAAGTCTTTACACCCCAGACTATGCCAAGCAACCTCTACCTGCCTCGACTATGTCCACAGAACCGTAGGGAAGATCCCTAGTGTCCATTGTAACCATAGAATGTTAACAGTCCTGAACCACCTAGAGGTGACCACAGCCTGCCTCTACCCTACCTCAGGCATGCCAGTTCCTAAGGCTGTACTCACTGCTAAGTCCGGTCTTGTTGAGGGCGCTGCCCACACCCCAGAGGGCAGCCACGAAGTAAAAGATCCAACTGTGCTGGAGGACCCGAGGAGCAGGAGCCCAGAAAAAGAGGCTAAGGGTGAGCAGCAGATGCAGTCCTGCCCCAGCCACGAGGGGTACAGAGCGAGGCAGCCACAGTCCCAGCAGCCCCAGGACTGAGGAGACTGAGGCACCCAGGCTGTAAGCGATGAGCAGGTACGCCAGCCGCTCCAGCCCCATGGAGCACACTCCATAGCCCTAAGGAGGAGAGCAAAAGGAGGCCAGTTGGTCCCGAGCCCTTCCCGCACCAGATGCTACTTTAGGTCACACCTTGTCCTCTCTGGATCTCCTAGTGTTAACTCCTTCTAAGGCTGGTATGAAAGCATAAAAATGATTTGCTCATGGTAAAAGGCAATGGGGTTGAGAGAGAGAAAGAGGGACGGGAATAATTCGGGATATACTTGTATATATTGATACATTATCTGCTGTGCATTTGAAATTCAAGTTTAGTCAGACATCTTGTCTGTTCTTACCAGGGCGAAACCAGTGCAGGCAAAGAGCACCTCAAAGCCACTGTAGATAAAGAAGGGCACCAGATGGCGTAAGCGGAAGTCACGCACGTGTTTGAAGGGCAGCTGGAAGATGTTGCCCCAGCCCACGCTGCGCAGGTCGATCTCTTCCGTGGGCCGATAAGCGGCTCCACACAGGCCCAGCACCTGCAGAAAAGGAGCTGTGAAGTGACCATCAACCAGGCATCCCACCCTAGACACACCCACAAGTCTCAGCTCGAGACTCCGCCCCAGACACGCCCACACTTCTACTCAGGGCAGCAACCCTATGCCAGGTGTGGTGGCGCATGTCTTTAATCCCAACACTTGGCAGGCAGAGGCAAGAGGATGTCGGTGAGTTCTAGGCCATCCTGTTCTACATAGCGAGTTCCAGAACAGCCAGGACTACAAAGAAAGACCCTATCTCAAAACCCAAAAAAAAAAAAAAAAAGAAAAATGAGCTGCCGTCCCGAGGCCCCGCCCCAATACACCTACAAGCCTCAGTTTAAACTGTGGCTAACCCCAAGGCTTCAACCCAAAGCTCCGCTCCAGACACATCCAGAGGCCCCGCCTTCTTTTTTGCATACCCTTAGCCCCGCCTCTCGACCTAAAGCCACACCTCCCAGCTTGGGTTCCTAAGAACTTTAGCTCTGCCTTCTAGTACTGCCCTCAATCCTGAGACACACTTGCCAACCCCATGAGATCTGTGCCCTCTTTGTACGTTTCCTATAGCCTTGGGAATTCCAATTACAGCCTTAGTCTAGAGATGTCGGTCCTGCAACCAGAACTCAGTCCTGATTCCTAGGCTCCTAGCCTGCAACTCCGACCGCCCACATACAAGCGCTTGCAGGGAAGGAATCCCTTGCTCTCACCAACTCCTCTCCACCAACCCGAGCCTCACCAGCAGCATGGCTAAGAAGGCCACCGCCATGAGCACGCTCTCTACAACAATAAGGTTTCTGCTGCGCGGCAGCGTCCGAAGAACCGTCTTGTTGAAGCCATTCAGGATGCCATGGCTCTTAGTGCCTGGGAAAGGTGGGTGGAGACGCAGCTAGGCTATACTGCGGCCAGGCCACAGTGAGGATTCTTCCAGCAATCTCCTTTGGGGTGGCAGTTTGTGAACAGGGCACCATCCACTTCCCACCTCCCGTGCATGCAGCCCTGAAAGCTGAAAGGGTGGGCCTAGCGTCTGCTGGGTGACTGAATGTGAACGGGAAGCAAGCTTTGGAGGTCTTGCCCCTCCCCTAGACTGACCGCAGCTCTTCACGTTGAACAGTGTGTGGTTCAGATCATACAGGTAGTTGTTGAGGAAGTAAATCATGGGCAGCTGGGCACATGCGAAGCTCAACTGTGGGTGGGAGGGTAGTTAGGATCAGAGCTCAGGAAGAGAACCAGACAGGAGGTGAGGTCTAGGGAGGGCTTTGGACATGGCCTCTGGTGGTGGGGAGCAGAAGAAGTCTCCATCACTAGAGGTAAGGGAGCAGGGTTTGGCTCAGGAAGGCTGAGAAGACAGTTGATAGCCTGTAATATGTGGAATCTGGACTAACCTCCTCTTCTTCCCCTCCCCCAGGGCTTCCTGTAGCACTCACATGGAAGAAGCTATAGAAGATGGCCTGGAAAACCAGAAGATAGGGAGCGTGGGAGCCTCGCGGTGGGCGCTGCTGCGGCCCCTGCTCGTCTTGCTCCTTGTAGTGGGAGTATTCATAGTACTTCTGGGACATCCTGGAGCACAGAGAGGGAGGGCTTTCCCCAGCCTGTCCTCTGCTACGCCTCTCCCTCCTACAACTACAGCTATAGGTTAGGCAGCATCAGAGGGGAAACTGAGGCCCAGCGGAGTAAAAGGCTTGCCCGGGGTCCCCTAGCTAAAATTGGCAAAGAAATAAATATCCAACCAGTTCTCCAGCCTCTGCTTCACTGCCCACCAGGCTTACCTGGTGATATAGTTGCCCATGGAGGCCCAGAGAGGCACAATGGCCATGCCCAGAGCCACAGCAGAGGGCACCAGCGTGTAGTATCGTTCCCAGTAGTTGGTAGAGACAAAGAGGGCATAGATGCCCACAGCTAAGAACATCATCCACTTGGTACCGAAAAACCTGTACGGAGGGAGGGACATTAGTACCACAGGTCTAGGGATTGCTGGAGCCTGGAACTGACAGGGCCTCTGGTCCCATTTCCTCGGGCTGTGGGAGGTCAGGGGAAGCCTTAGCCTGAGAGTTAAGGACTCAACGATACAATCTCAGAGACACTGGCTAGCAGTGTGTTCTGTGCCCGTAGCTGAGATAGTGGCTTAGGATGTGCCACAGGCTTCTCACAGTCACAACCATCTGTAAAGGGATCCAATGCCCTCTGCTCATACACATAAAATAAATAAATAAATCTTAAAAAAAAAGAAAAAGACAAGAGGACAGGTCACATGATCACTCACTCAATAACTTGCTTGCTGAACATGTGTGAAAAGCCAGGTGCACTGCATGTATCTATAATCCCAGCTCTGGGAAAATGCTGAGGAGCAGATTCCCTAGCCAGGCAGCCTAGCCTAAGTGACAAGCTTTGAGTCCCAGTGAGAGACCCTTGCTCAAAGAAACAAAATAATATGGACCTCTGGTCTCCACGCATGCCAACACACACACACACACACACACACAAATAAATGTAATTTAAAAAGTAAGGTAGGGGCTGGAGAGATGGCTCAGTGGTTAAGAACACTAAATCACTGGTTGTTCTTCCAAAGGACCCAGTTCTGATTCCCAGCACCCACATGATGGCTCACAACTGGAGGTAACTGCCTTTTCAAGGGATAAAACACCTCTTCTGGCCTCCAGGGGCACCAAGCATACACAAGGTATAGGCAGACAAAACACTCGTACACAAAAAAAATAAATATAAGATAAAAAAATAAATCTTGCCGGGCAGTGGTGGCGCACGCCTTTAATCCCAGCACTTGGGAGGCAGAGGCAGGCAGATTTCTGAGTTCTAGGCCAGCCTGGTCTACAAAGTGAGTTCCAGGACAGCCAGGGCTACACAGAGAAACCCTGTCTCGAAAAAACCAAAAAAATAAAATAAATAAATAAATAAATCTTTACCAAAAATAATGCTGGAAGATCAAAAAAAAAAAAAAAAAAAAAGACACTTGGCGTTGACCCTTGGCCTCCACGTGTGTGCACATGCATGTGCACACATATACACATGCCTATCACACTCCAACATTTTGTTTATCTTTTTTATTTTCTACATAAGACAGAGTCTTACTTTGTAGCCTTGACTGGCCTGGAGCTTGGTAAGGAGACCAGGCTGAACTCCCAGATATCCACCTGCCTCATCTTTCATTGCTGGGATAAAGACATGTGCTAGCATACCTGGTTGAATATTTTGTAATCCTTAAGAAAAGACAAGACCCACAGCCGGGGGCTATGGCAAGGGTACAGGGCTTCCATAGCACACAGGCCCTGGATTTGATCCCCAGCACCACATAAGATTGGGCGTGGTGCTGCATGTCTGCGTCCCAGCACTGGGGAAGTTAAGTCAGGAGAAGAACAAGTTCAAGGTCTCGAATATCCCAAGCTAGCCATGTGCATGTTGGATGCCCCTGGAGGACAGAGGTGGTGTTGGATCCCTTGAAACTGGAGTTACAGCTGGTTGTGACCCACCATGTGGGTGCTGGGAATTTAAATTGGGTCTTTCAAGGCCATCCTGGGATATATGAGACCCTGTCTATACGCAAATAAAGTCAATACAACACACACATTAGGGTTAGTGCTACGACCCAGTGGTAAAGCCCTTGCCAAGAATGCATAGTATCCTAGGTTCACTCACCAACACTTAAAAAAGAAAAAGTTAAAAACAAACAAAAAACTCAATAACAAAACAAACAACAGCAACAACAACAAAACCAACCAGGCATTCACAGCTAGTGGGTGTGTAGGCTACAGGGTCCTTTGGGAACATGTCCTAGTGACTGGCTAGGGGGTAAGCATTTGGGTTTCAGCTAAGTCTTAAACCTACTGCCTACCCGCTTCAACTCTGTGAGGAAAGACTGTTTCATGTCTAAAGTAAGAGCAGCTACCCTGGACGTAGGATGGAACAAAATAAGAGTTTACTCTTATCATTAGAGGTGATTACGTTTCAAGAGGAATAAAGTCAGCCAGCGTGACAGCACAACTGCTAGTCCCAGCACTCAGGAAGCTGAACTGCAGGAACTGTGAGAGTGGGCTGGAGCTACTGGGTGAGAGCCTGTGTGCAGGCTAGTTGACGGTCAACTAGACACACAAACGAAGTCATTTGGCTGAGACAATGCCCCCAACAGATCAGCTTGTAAGGAAACCTCTGACAAATTTTCTAGATTCCTTCTGGATGTGGGAGGGCCCAGCTCACTTAGGTGGTGCCACCTCTGAGCTGGTGAACCTGAGATCTATAAGAAAGCAGGCTGAGCAAGCCATGGGGAGCAGACCAGTAAGCAGCATTCTTCCATGACCTCGGCTCCTACCTCCTCGTTCCTACCTGGTTGAGTTCCTGCCCTGGTTTCCCTGGATAATGGACTACAAGCTACCAAGTGAAATAAACCCTTCCTCCCCAATCTAACCATTCAGGAGTTTCATCAGGCTGTGCTGGGAGGTTGGACCATGTACACCCTAGAGCCTCTCAACACAGTCATGGTTCACTGAGCTGAGAACCTGGGCTGTGCTGGGGACTTCAAGGCTGTAGCCCAGGAAGTAACAGTTTGTCTGGTAGGATGCCACTAAGTCAGAGCCCCCACGAAACCAAATGTGCAGATTGGTGGGGGTCAGGGGAGCTCTTGGTTCCTCCTCTAGAGCTGGGATTTCCCCTTTTCCTCCTCACTCTCTCAAACAAGCAAGGCCTCTCTGCAATTCTCGGTCCCCTCCCTCCAAAACACAAGGGCAGCCGATGGCCTTATGGTCCAACAGTCTCTGCATCCCACAAAGTCGGGGGTAGGGGACGGGCCAGCAGCTTGGCACCTGATGAGTACAGGTGTGTAGAGCAGGGCAGCGATGGGCGTCACGTTGATACCCATGAGCATCTTGCTATCGATGTCCGGCAGCCCCATGTTGCCATACTTCACCTCTCGGTAGGTCTCATCATAGTGCAGGATCAGTTGCATCTGCAGTAGGCCTGAGGGCAGGGAGTGGCGCAGAGAGCTCTAATCAGAGTAACTAAACAAGTTCGTGGTAAGCCTGGTAGGGAGGCGAGTCATCTAAGCGACCCTTTCCTATGCTCATCAGGACCGGGACAAGAAGGACAAGACTCCCATGCCTATCCACCCTCACCTAGTCTCTGGCTGGGTTGTAGGCACACTGGCTTGTGGCACCCCCCGCCCCCCACCCCAGCCCCAAGCACACGCCACAGCCACAGCAACAGCAGTTCTGACCCGGGAAGTGAAAGGGGAAGGAGGCTAGCTAGCCGCAAGGTTTCTCTTTCCAAGCTTGGGAGTGGTGGGGGAGGGGAAGCAGTGGGATAGCAGGGTTCGTGTGTGCGCCCTACCCAGGTAGACGCCGTAAGTGAGCGTGCCACCCGTGCTGGCCGCCAGCACGTTCTTGACCACTCCGAGACGCTTGCGGCGGTAGTAGCGGCGCTCCTCCTCCTCCTCATTGTAGTTGGGGTACGCGCCCACGAGTTCATCCAGCTGCCGGCGGATCGCTAATCACACTTTGGCTCCCCGCTCGGACTCCTAACCCTATCCCCGCCTCCAGTTCAGGTTGCTCATCCAGAGTCCTAGTCCCCCCATCCCAGGGTCCCCGCATCCCACTCGGGGTGTTAGTCCACAATCCTGGGGTCCCTGTCCCCCTGACCCAGAGTCCTGGTTTTTTCTCTAAATCCGTGCTCCCCACTCCGGGTTCCAGTTTTCCACCTAGAGCCCCATCCCCTATTCCAGAGAGTGTCCCTACCCAGAGGCCCCGTCCTCTGTCTGGAGGCCCCTCATCCTAGGGTACAAGGGCCCCCATCCCAGGGTCCTTCTCCCCCCCACCCCCGTGCCCCGCGGGGCAGTCGGCCTGGTGTCCCTTTGTGTTTCCCGCCCTTCTCACGGGAGCCTCAGGACCATCAGGAACTCCGAGCCGGTCTTCATCCCCTTGAGGACCCACGGCCCCCGCCACAGGGTAGAGTGGAGGCTCCACCTCCATGACCAGATCCAGGACAAGGGCTTGCTGTTCTGGGCACCAGCAGCAGGTTGGGACTTCCTTCATCAGAGACCGCCCCGTCCAGTCGGCCCCACCCCGTGGACCGCCTCCTCCAAGTACTGTGCGTGGTGTGTGTGTGTGTGTGTGTGGTGTGTATATGTGTGTGTGGTATATTTGTGGTGCATGTGTGTGTATGCATGTGTGATTTTTGTGTTTATGTGTGTGGTGTATGTGTGTGGTTTTTATGTGCTGTGGTTTGTAATGTATGATGTGTGTATAGTATGTGTATGTGATGTATGTGGTATATGTGTATGTGTGTGCAGTGTGTTAGTGTGTGGTTTGTATGTGTATGTGTGTTGTGTGCTGGGTTTATGTGTGTACAGTGTGTATGTATGGTGTATATAGTATTATTTGTGTGGTGTATGTTTATGTATGCAGTCTGTAGTGTGTGGTTAGTGTGTGTGTGTGGTATGGTTTGTGTGGTATGTATGTGTGTGGTGTGTGTATATGTTTGTGGTTTGTCTGTGTGGCTTTTATCTGTATACATGCATGTGTGGTGTGTGTGTAGTGTATCTGTGTGGTAGTGGGGGTGTAGTGTGTGGTTATGTATGTTATATATAATGTGTGTGGTATATAGTATGGTGGAGTATGTAGTATGTGGTGTGTGATATGTGTAGTGTGTAGTGTGTGTGGTATGTGTAGTAAATGTGGTATGGATGTAGTGTGTGTGTGTGTGTGTGTGTGTGTGTGTGTGCTGTTGCAATTGTATGCATCTTGGAGCCCAGCTTGAGGGAAATGCTTGTTCCAGACTCATGTCAGACTCTCATATGCATGACTTTGACACTTAGGAAACCAATCCCACCTCTCCACCCCCCAGTTTACTTATGCATACAATAGAGACCGGCCAAGTACCCTCCTGGAGAGGATCAGTGAGTACACAAATGTAAAAATGAACAGGTGGGTGGATGAAGGAATAGGTGACAAAGAAGGGTCACTGGGGAGACTAGGGGCTGATGTGGAGACACGTTCAATCTGCAGGGGCTCCTGGCTTTTGACTGGCAGGACTGTCTCCAGACGACAGAGGGTGCTGCTGCGGTGAAGCAGAAGGTGGGCTCTTGCGGCGGTGCCTAGTGACAAGGAGCAAGGATGGCGTGTGGCACAGCCGATCAGGTGCTTCCTGTCATAAGCTGAGTCCTGAGGCAATCCCCAGAACTATGCAACTGGCCATGGTTGTGTACACCTGTAAGTCCAACATACAAGAAGTGGAGAAAAAAGCCGGACAGTGATGGCGCACGCCTTTAATCCCAGCACTTGGGAAGCAGAGGCAGGTGGATTTCTGAGTTCGAGGCCAGCCTGGTCTACAGAGTGAGTTCCAGGATAGCCAGGTCTACACAGAGAAACCCTGTTTCGAAAAAACAACAACACACACAAAAAAAAAAATCAGCCACTGATTTAAGAATAAAAATTAGGGACAGAAACATGGCTCAACCAGTAGAGACGCTTTCTGGTTTCCTAATTTGAACCTGAGTTCAGTCCTGGAGCATCACATAGTGGAAGAAGACAAAGATTTCTGTGGGTTGTCCTCTGACCTCCATAGCATGATGTGGCATTTGTACACACATGTACACACATATGTGCACACACATACACTTAGGTGGACTGTAAAAATTTGTCAGAGAGCAGAGGTCACCTGGGTAGCATCCACTATGACTTGCAGAACAGAGAACGTGACAAGACTTCTGTCTCTGCCACCTCGAGGCAGACCATGACAATCTGAGGTGAGGCCCCAGAACTGGGCAGTATAACCCACATGCTTTCCCAGTGCCTTCTCTACAATAATTCATACTTTGGGGTTTGTTTGTTTGTTTGGTTTGGTTTTTTGAGACAGGGTTTCTCTGTGTAGCCCTGGCTGTCCTAGAACTTACTCTGTAGACTAGCCTGGCCCTGAGCTCACAGAAATCCACCTGCCTCTGCTTCCCAAGTGTGGGAATTAAAGGCATGTGCCACCAACACCCCCGCTACATTTCATGTTTTTAAATTCTCCTTATGACAGTCATCAATGTCCCTCCCAGGAAGAAAAAGAGGAAATGGCCATGGCAGCTCACACTTGTGAGCCCAGCACTGTCCCAGATTCCCATCCTGGGGAACTGTTCAGGTTTCTTTTCTCTCGTGATCACACAGTTGAGAGAAGAAAAGGGTTTATTCAGCTTGTAATTTCAGGTCCAATCCAACACTGAGTGAAGTCAAGGCAGGATCAAGACAGGAACTTGAGGGCAACGTTTCTCATGGCATGTTTTCTGACCAAGGGAATTACTTCACAGCTAAAGAAATACAGCATGGAGGATTGTGGTGGCTGCTCCGATGCTATGTACTAGAATGTTAAATTCTCTACTGAAGGTCTTGTGGAAGTGAATTCTTGGTTATCAGCTTTTTGTAAAAACCTTGTTCATTAATTTAAAACTACTGGTTAAATATAAGTGGCTACAGCCACTGTCCTGGATACCATCAGAGAGCAGCAGCAGCCACGGCCCTGCACTTACTTCCCTGTGGTCACGGGCTTCAACAAGGCCCACACACCAGCAAGCCGAGGCTCAGCTGGTTCTGAGGGAGACTCACCAAGCGCACCGAGTTCTTGCGGGACATGATCAGGGACGTGTGGGGCTTCGAGCCCTACATCTGAGCAACAGTGCATCATGGAGTTACCCAAGATGTCCAAGGACAAGCTGCACTCAAGTTCTTCTAGAAGAGGGTGAGCACACACATCTGCACCAAGAGGAAGCGAGAGGAGATGAGCAACATGCAGGCAGCTGTGAGGAAGGTGGCAGCCAAGAAGGACTGATGAACCAACCATCCGCCAATAAATGAGTGATCTCGCACCAAAGGAAAGAAAAGGAAATGACTATGACCAAGTACTGGAGGGATTAGAGCTAGGCGAGCTTTTGACTTGCCTGGTTGAGAAAGAGAGGAAGAGGAGGAGAGAGAAGGCCCCCATGAGAGCAGATAGACCATGAGCACATTGCCAGAAGAAACAGCAAGTATCTGGGGTACACCACTGGGGAGGTAGCCAGGCCAGCAGTAGAAAAGTAAATTAGGGGTGACCCCCCAGTAATTGTCAAAGACAAATAAAATAACCACAGTCTGGGTCTCATTTATTTGTAAACTAGTCTGGGAGAAGCTTCAACTTGTTGTACTGCAGAGGGTGGTGCTTCCTGCTCACCTGCTCACAGGCTCACACTCCGCCTGCTTTCTTACATAGCCAAGGACCCGGGGTATAGTGCCTCCCACAGCCGGCTGGCCCTTCTATACCAATTAACCATACAGGTAATCCTCCACAGACATGGCCACAGGCTAGTATGATCATGCCATTTCTTCAGCCGATGCTCTCCTCTTAAGTGCTCTATCTTGCTGACAACGATTTGGCTGAATCCCAGAGAATACTATCCCAGGTACCTTGTCCTAGAAATTTGCCCTAGGAATTCCTATAAGCCTCATCTGAGACTGTTCCTGAGTTGAGACAAATTGAACTCTAAGACATCCTCGACAGACCCCTGACTAGAAAGGAGGCTCTTGGAATCCTCTAACATCCCCCTGACTTACGAGGATCTCCACCAGATGAGCCCCTTTTTGCTGTGTGGCCTCAGACCAGTGGCTGACCCTCTCTGGGCCTAGTTTCTGGCTGAGAGCTACAAGCTCAGCCCTACATGACAGCCGCTCTGCCTGTGCATCTGTCTGGCTCAGTTCCAGACAGTAACACAGCAGAGCTATCACATGCTGATCCACGTGACAAGCGGCGGCTGGGGGCTCCATCCCACGCAGAAGGCAAGGCCCTCAGTGGCCACTCAGCTCTACATCTACTCCCAGCTAGTGAATCCTGCAGGTCTGTCAGCGGGGGTGTGGGTCTGAAGGCCTCTCTTGCCCTCCCAGGTAGGCTGGGGAGCGGGGTGAGGCGGTGAAGAGCATCTCCCAGGTGCAAGGTCGGCACAGAGGCCCTGGCCAGCAACCTCCAGGCTGGCCCAGGGCGCCTGCGGGGAAAGACACTGAATGGTGTCCCAGGGCAGAGACACAAAGGATGTTTCTCTCTCCCCCCCACACACATAATCCAATCGCCAGCCTATCTGCCCCAGCTGCTGTTCAGAATCATCCCCCTTTGTGCTGGCTCCCACAGGTGTCCCTGGAGTGGAGCCAGGAACAGCTCTGCACCTGCAGAGAATCGGGACCCCAGGGGCCACCTCAGCAACACAGGGTGGCAGGCAAAGGGGATGTCTTTGGGGAGAGACACGTCTCCAGCTCTATAGTTATAGGCTACCATGCACATCCTACGTGGCCAAGTCCTGTCCCTTAACAGGTCCCATTTTCTCACTATAAAATGTGAGGTTTGGGGGTGACAAGTCTGTAAGTGGGCTTCAGCTGCAAGTAGATCAGATTCACAGGCAGGCAGAGGCCTGGGCTTCAGCTGCCAGAGAACCTGCTCCTGAGACAGTATTTTTAAATTCTGGGTCTAGCCTCTTCTTTTAACAGATGGGGAAACTGAGACTGAGAGTAGCCAAGGCTAGTTGGGGTGTCACGTCTTTCTTGATATTCCAGCCCTCTTTGTCCCCACTTCACACTGAAGTTCCTAGGCTGCAAATACTCCCACATCAGTTTTCCCTTCCTCCCCGTCCACTACCCCCATCGATGCTCAGAAGTGCTGTAACTGAACTGGTGCCTTTCTCTGGGCCCTGCTTCCTTTTCTGCGGTCTGAGAGAGTATCTCTAAACCCCTATGAGATAGATGTTGTGGTAAAATCCCAGCTAGCAGCTTCTACCTGGCCTGGAGCCAAGGTCAGGCACTAGGCCAGGGTGGCCCCGCCCCAGGGGCCGGCGTTGTTGGACCTTGCATAAGGGCAGGGTGCCAGGCAGAGCCGGACAGCCAGGAAGCAGTGCAGCTTGGCGAAGCCTCAGGTACTGTATCCCGGGAAGATGGGAGTAGAACTGTTATTGATCTGTTCCAGCTCCTCTGGGTTGCCAAGCTTCCTGTCTTGTCTGGCAACTGGTGGTTTCACACACAGGCAGCCTGTGTCTTCCAGGCCCTATCTGCCTGAAGCTTGAGGAGAAAAGGGAAGGAAGACACTGAGGGGGAGGGCTGAGAGGCTCGTAGTGCAGGGCCCAGCTAGCCTGTGAGTCTGCACTGGGCTTTCCAGCTCTTCCCCTCCTGGGGGACTCAACATCCTGTGAGGGGGATGAAGGACATGGCTGCCACAGGAGAGTACCCCTGAAGGTCCATTCAGACGTTAGCTGTTTCCAAGGCGCTACTACCAGGCAGGCCTGGCTAGTTGGAGAGACTCCAAAGATCATAGGGAAAACTCTTCCTCAACAATACACTTAGTCAGAGTGAAAGAAAGGCCGGCCCCCCCCCCCCCCCGCTGTGTGTGGGTGTGTGTGTGTGGGAATCTTGTGGTTCCATGGACTTCATATTCTGGGCAGTTTATCTATAGGGAGGGCAGGTGGGCTCAGTCCCCAAACCCAGGAGTGTCTTGGTTTCAGTTCCCCAGGGACCCATAGGTGAGAAAAGCTGCTGCCCAGAGCTTTGGCAACTTCCTAGAACCCAGGGCCAAAGCCAAAACCAGACATAGGCTAGAGATTAAAGCAGGAGTCTCTTAGATTTTAGGACCTGGGGGCCTTTGAGCCTGACTGTGTGACCCATCTCTGGCAGTCCTACTGGAGGTCTCCATACCCTGAGGCCACACCTTAACCTACTATCACCCAGATCCCAACCTTCCTGCATCTCAGGTTGATGCCCTTGCCTGCCCCAAACCCACACTGGACTGAGGTTGCCTTGGGCCCTCATCCTGGTTTCTCCTCTCCCAGTCGTCCCTCTGGCACCATTTGCCACTCACTGGTGCCATCATGACTTAGTGCTTCTGGGGGCTGTGCCTGGACCAAGCCTTTAAACCTCTGCTTTGAGGTTTGCTGCCGCTTCCCCAGCAGCAAGCACTACAAGTGCCAGCAAGAACTTACTCATGTTACCAATGAAAAAAGAGAGCCAAAGAGCCGGGGAAAGCTGCCTGAGGCCCTCGAACCAGTAAGTGAGCTTGCTGGGACTTGTGCCCAGGTCACTGAGCCCCTAATTATGGAGGCCTGAGGTGTAGTTGAAGAAACTGAAGTAGGCTTGTCTCAAGTTCTCTATGTAGCCAAGGATAACCCTGAACTCTTTGACTTTACAGCTCCACTTCCCAAAGAATCAAATTCCATTCTTCATGCATACTAGACAAGCCAAGTGAGCTGTGTCTTCAGCCCCTCTTTAGTAGTCATTCTTATTTTTGTATGTTCTTATAAAACATTTGTTTATAGCTAAACAGTGGTAGTGCAGGCCTTTAATCCCAGGACTCAGAGGACTCTCTGAGTTCGAGGCCAGCCTGGTCTATAGAGTAAGTCCCAGGACAGCCAGGACCTTTTATGTATATGAGTCTCTATCTGCATGCATGCCTACATTCCAGAAGAGGGCATTAGATCCCAGTATAGATGGTTGTGAGCCACCATGTAGTTGCTGGGAATTGAACTCAGGACCTCTGAAAGAGCAAACAGTGCTTTTAACCGCTGAGCCATCTCTCCAGCCCTTGTTGGTGTTTTATTTTGTTGTTGTTTTTGACTAGGGTTTTGCGTAGCTTTGGTTCATATGGAATTTGCTAGAACTCACAGTAATCCTCTTGCCTCTGTCTCTCTACAGCTGGAATTACAGGCATGGCTCATCATGCCAGGTTGATTACTGTGTTTAGAGAGATTCCCCAGGCCCATGGTCCTACTTAGACCCTAGGGAAACACAAATAACATAGAAACTCCCACCCCAGCCTCAGGGAGAAGCCCTGGGCTCACCAGCTCTGAATCTAAGAAGCTGAGCCAAGGGCTTGGACAGCGGCATGGTGGAGATCAGGAGAAACGTTAGGATTGAGACCTGAGAGAGCCACTCTTCACGCTCCTTGGGCTTTTCTCTTCCTCCTGGTCCTGAATCTGCAGCTCACAAGTGTTGCTTCCTCCCGAGGATTGTCTGCTTCTCCCCCACCCTCAGGCTGCCAGGTTCTCATGCTCCCGGAACAGGGAGTCTGAAGCAGGCAGCTTCTGTGCATCTGGACCTGGACTGAGGTTTTTCCAGTGTGAAGGAGCTGGATGTACTCAGGCTAGTCCCTGTCCTCCCTGTGCCCTGTCTTTGTTTCCTTCAGGGGGGTGAAGAACAATCCCCGTGCTGTTGTCGGGTTTAAAGGAGTCAGGACAGACATCGTTACTGTTTGAGCCAGGGTGGGATATCCCGGGGAACTAGGGTACAGCCCAGTAGAGTTACACAGGAATCCCCAAGGGTATGTCTACTATGGTTTCCTAGTTCTTCTGTGATGTCTTAGTCTAAGCTTCCTGATCCCAGGTGACAGATGGCCTTGGCTCCTCTGCTTACTCAGGTCCAGCTTGGCTCTCTAGCCCCTGGTGGACACACCCTTAGTCCACAGTGACCAACCTCCAGGGGGCATTATGGGCCAGGCGGGCACTCCTGCAGGAGAGGTGTGTGTCCTGCTGCCATGGTGAGTTGGCATCAGTGTTGCTAGGAGCACTTCTAGAATGTTCCGCAAAGACCTCACCCACAGAGCTCCATGCCCACAGTGTTTGGTAGCATGCCTTACATTTTTGTGGGCTCTAAAGAGATTCCAGTGAGCAGGGAGTGACTTTTGGGGGTGTCATTTCTTTTTTCTTTTCTCCTGGGTATGTGTGTTCTGCATGTTCACATGTGAGTAGGCTCACTGTATGGGGTTGCACATGTGTGCGTGAGGAGGCCTGAGATGGATGTTGGAAGCCTTTCTTCATAGCTTCCCACTTTGAGACAGAGTCTCTCAGTCAAACCCAGAGTTGGCCAAGATGAGCAGTGTCATTAGCCACCGTGCTCCAGGGAGTCCTCTCTGGTTTCCGAGGCTAGAATTATAGGAAGGTCACCTGCCCACTGGCATTCTCCTGGGTCTGGAAACCTGAACCCTGGTCCTTTTGCTAGGACAGCAAGAACTTTAACCACTGAGCATCTCCCCCCCTCTCTGCCGGTGATTCGTGGGCCCTGGCCTCCCCTGAACTTCCTGGGAATCACAAAAGCCTGTATAGTAGTCTGCAAACCAGGGCTCTTTCTCCTCTGACGGCCGGGAAACTGAGGCAGGTCACCCAAGATCTCACAACTAGTAGAAGCAGAGACTGGAGACACATTGATAATGCTCTAGGAGCAGGTGGTGATGCTGTCTCCCACAATCTCAGCTTGTCTTGTTGGAACAGGAGGCCTGGAGGGTCAGTACTGGTCCTTCGGCAAAGCCTTTGGGGTGGCTTATGGCTCCAGATCAACTGTTCTCCACACACCAGTCCCAAAGGCCTCCCAGGTAGCTGCCTGACAGTGGCAAAGTGCTGATGCCCACCCTAGGCCAGAGGCAGACAGCAAGGCCCGTCTTCAAAGCTGTCAGCTAAAGCAAGCATGGTGCTGTTTGCCCATAAACCTGGCAGTTAGGAGATATAAGCAGGAGAAACCCGAGTTCAAGGGCATCTCAGCCTTATAGAGAGTTTGAGGGCAGTTTGTCTCACATTCAACCAAACCAAACCGAACACCCAGGGCTGGAGAGATGACTCAGCACATGAAGTCCTCGCCAGCAAGTGTGAGGACCAGAGTTCATATCCCAGAACCCAGTGTGCTGGGATGTGACAGCTGCCTGGAATTCCATAACCTGAAGGTAAAGATGGTGGGTCCCCAGAGCAAGCTATCTACTTACACTAGTTTCAAGACTTTTTATTTTTATTATGTGTATGTGTGAGCGCAGGTGCATGCAGAGGCCAGAGGTGTCAGGTCCTCTGGAGCTACAATTAACAGATGTGGGTGCCAGGAATTGAACTTAGGCCCTCTGGAAGAGCAGCAAGCGCTCTTAGTGCTGAGTCATTTCTCTAGCCCTGGACTGGTCTTATCTGTGAACTCTGGGCTCAGCTGAGAGACTCTTGACTCAATAGGCTGCAGAGTGATTGAGAAAGATACCGGGATTAGCCTTGGGCCTCCATGTGCACGGAAGTGGAAACACACATACACACATGCATGTACATCACACACAGAGGCAAAATTTTAAAAATGCAAACCAACAATAACAACGACAAATCCCCATTCCTCCAGCAACTGGGAAGTTTGGGGCACTTAGCCCCAAGAAATGAGTTAAATAGGCAAAGTGGGGTTGGCCTCCTGGTCCTGTGGGAGGGGACAATAAGTGGAGGTAGGCAGAGGGTAACTAGGTTTCCATCCTATAGGGCCACACTGTACAAAGCCAAGTGGAGCCAAGGGGCCACTGTGGATAGATAAAGGAGCATTGGAGTGGGCTTCCTGGAGGAAGAGGCTTCAGTTACACTGAGTGCTGAAATCAGAGAGGAAGTGAAGAAAGGGCGGGCTCCTAACGGTCCTAGGCACCAAGTCTAGGAGTGAATTTGTCACAGGGCTCCTCTGATGAGCCCAGGGGAGTCTCAAGCCCTCTCCCTGTCTGCCAGTCCTGGCTCATGACTGAGCCACCTATAAACAGACATGAGCCCAGGGGAGTATCCGGCCCCTTCTGTCTGCCAGTCCTGGCTGGTGACTGTCACCCCATCTAGCTCTTCTCCTCAGCTGTCACTATCTCTTGTGTTCCAGTTGGTGTCATGGCTGAGGTGGGCAGGAGGGCCTCTGGGAAGCCCAAGCTGTTCTTCCCTTTGTGCCAAGGAG
This sequence comes from Arvicanthis niloticus, assembly GCF_011762505.2. Classification (NCBI taxonomy): domain Eukaryota; kingdom Metazoa; phylum Chordata; class Mammalia; order Rodentia; family Muridae; genus Arvicanthis; species Arvicanthis niloticus. The sequence continues at coordinate 112,421,425 of NC_047658.1, read as the reverse complement.
ACACAAGAGTGTTGTCACAAAGGTCTAGTAACTCCTCTTCCCAAGGTCAGCCAAGGTGTCCAAACTGTCACCACTCAGCGGGCTCCTCCTGTGCCCCTGAGCTGTGGTCGCTGCACTGGTATCCCTCACTGTAGCCCATTGCTGCCCACTTTACCCAGGCCAGGCAGTGGAAAGTACCCCCTGGGAGGGCACTAGAGCAGGAGGGGCATTGACTTGGGTCAGAGCTAATCTTCACTGAAGAAGCAGGACCCGGGCTCAGCGGCCCAGCCTTAAAGGCTGGTGAACAGCCCATTCTCTGTCCTGTAGCTTCCTGTAAGTCTACCTGGCAAAAGGAGACATGCCTCTTATGTCTGGCTGTGTCTCATAAGGACACAATGGTCACTCTTGTCACCACTGGAATTATCCAAGAGAGACCCTGGGAAGGCTCTGAGTCACTGGAATGGGCAGGGGCTGAAGAGTGTCACAAAAGTGAGGGCAGCCCCAGCCACCTGATTCACACTGCACTGTCCTGCAGGATGGACTCACTTGAAGACAAGCTTCAGCAGCTGCGAGAGGCCTTCAAGGCAGGGCGGACAAGGCCAGCTGAGTTTCGGGCTGCACAGCTGCAAGGCCTGGGTCACTTCCTCCGAGACAACAAACAACAGCTGCAGGAGGCGCTGGCCCAAGACCTGCACAAGGTGGCAAGGAACAGGGAAAATGGGGTAGGAGTGTGTGTGCCCCCAGGTCAGCAAGAGTGGTACAGCCGGGGTAAGGAGCAGGGCTCAGGCACATCCTCCAGGAAGAGAAGCTGAAAGTCTAGGGGACCACAGCTCCTTTTGTGAGACACAGCAGACTGTTTGACCCTTCCAGCTGCCCTCCATCTACTCTGCAGCTGCTTATGAAAGACTTGATATGTGCTTGGTACTGGCACCAGTCTAGGGTCTGGAGAGATAGAGCAAAGCAAAGTCCCTGTGTCTACAGAGCTGACCTTTGCAGGGGACGGGCTGTGCATGCTGCCTGGTAACATGGAAGGTGTACACACTCCAGTGTTAAGAGGGGCCAGCCCAAGAAGCTGGCTTGTATGTGGAGGTCAAAGAAGGCTTTTCTAAGAAGGGAGGAGTGACTCCGAACAGACAGTAAGTAGGAGAGAGAAAGCGCTGCGTGGACATTGGAGGAAGTGGCCCACCAACATAAGCAAAGGTCCTGAGGCAGGAGAGCTTGGTGTGTCTGTAACTGAGAAGCTGCAGAAGCCAGAGTGGCTGGGGCAGGGAGAGTAAGAGAAACAGAGAGATATGGAAGAGAAGGCCTGAGGAAGTGGGCCACACTCTGGAGGACTTGGATCTCACTTGGCACTGTAGACATCACAGCCTCTGTACCTGTAAGCCCTGTGGCTCCCTCCCAGTCCCAGCAGCAGCCATACAAGGCCCCCCCAGTCCTGAGATGGCTGTCCAAGGGATTGCCCCCAAGGAGTTCCTCTTCCCTGTATCCCCTGTGGTTACCTTAGAGACACTCCCCAACCCCAGTCCCAGACTCCTGGGACTGACTCCTGCAGCTTCTCACCAGCCCCACTCAGCACCCAGGACACCTGACCTTTCCCCCTTCAGCTCAGGTTCCACCTCTGCTTTCTCATCCGATCCCAGAAACCTAGACCTTACAAAGGATGCAGCAGCCCAGAAAATTCAACCAGGTGCCTCCCTCTGATCCAGTCAGACTACTCTCACTGTCTCCTCCCTTGGCAGGCCAGGTGGCATCTGCCCAGTGCCATGGTCATTCCCTCATGCCACCCCTGGCACTCCTCCTGCTGGGCAGTCACAGCCAGTTAGCCCTAGAGGAGGGATCAGAGAACTCAGTTTCTTGCCCAGAGACACACAGTCAGGAAAAGCTGAGGCCAAGGAAGAGCCATGTTCATAGAACCCTGCTCTATTGAGGTCACTGTGCCCCCTGGGTGTAGACTGATTTCTAAGCCCACCCAAACCTCCCTAGGGTCCTCAGGAGCTGCCAGGCTTTCCATAAGCTGTGTATGGCTGAAACTTGCTGGACCAGGCTCAGCTTCTTGAAAGCATGGTGGTGTTGGGTTGTACAAGATGCCCACCAAGCTTTGCATGAGTATTCCGTTGTTCAGTGTTGCCTGGTGCTCTGAACCGCCTTTCCAGGCCTTCATCTTCTGTTACCAGAGCACTTGGTAGCATCCCCCTGGGCTGTAGGAAATAAGAAGAGAAGACTCATGCCTTGTGCCCCATGCTCTGTATCCTGTGCTGTGCAGAAGCAGAACAAGCCCTGAGCAGCCACAAGGGCCTTTGTACCTGCTAGGATCTCTTCCCGCTATTTACTCTGCCTCCAGGTGCCCAGGGCTCCCAGGAGTGGGTGAATGAATGAATGAATGAATGAAAGGATAAAGAGATGCAGGTCCTACAGGAAGGAAGCTATGCCCACTTCATTCAGCCCTGACCCTCACTCCTTTCTGTAGTCAGTCTTTGAGTCAGAGGTGTCTGAGATTGCCATCAGTCAGGCTGAGGTGGACCTGGCCCTCAGGAACCTGCGGTCTTGGATGAAAGATGAGAAAGTGTCCAAGAATCTGGTAAGTTGGAGGAGGAGGGGGCAGGGGGCAAGAGGGCTTTGGTAATTTCTTGTTCCCACCTTGTGGCTACACAGAGCCTCACTGCTCACCCCTGGCCCAGGCTACACAGCTGGACTCAGCCTTCATCCGGAAGGAGCCCTTTGGTCTCGTGCTGATCATCGTGCCCTGGAATTACCCCTTGAACCTGACACTTATACCGCTGGTGGGGGCCATTGCTGCAGGTGAGGAGACCTCCATCTTCCCACAGCCTTCACTGGAGAGCTCAGGGCTACCTAGGAACCCGGAAAGGGAAGACAGGAGGACTGGGCCTCTGCTCCTAAGTGGCCTTATCCATCACTTCTGATTCCTCATCTGAGGGTGGGTGTGGACACATACCTGCATGGCTGCCCTCTCCTAGCGTTCCCTCTATGCTGGCTGCAGGGAATTGTGTGGTACTCAAGCCCTCAGAGACCAGCAAGGCCACTGAAAAGATCCTGGCTGAGGTCTTGCCCCGCTATCTGGACCAGGTAAGCAGAGATAGTCGAGTTCCTGTACTTGGCTAGCAGGGCTCTTCTGAGTTGCATGGTCTTAGCTATACTACCTTCTCTTGCCCTCAGCTTCCCTTTTAGGATCTAGCCCACATAGTCTGTCCCCTCAAGTCCCAAAGCTGGCCCTAGCATCACTTTTTCTCTTGGTCTAGTGTTCAGCTATCCCCTGCCCCAGGAAGTTCTCAGGAAGGATTGTACATGCCTGGGTGAAGCAGAGTGGGTGGGATGCAGGCAGGGTGGACCACCCCTGAACTCAGAAGCTGGGTCTGAGGACATCTGCCTGCTTCCACAGAGCTGCTTTGCTGTGGTGCTGGGTGGGCCTCAGGAGACTGGGCAGTTGCTGGAACACAAGTTTGACTACATCTTCTTTACAGGTAAGGCTCCAGGGTGGCTCCAGCCTCCGCAGCCTTAGGGAGAAGAGCAGAATCCCATGTTCACACACACCAGTTACCTCCCTAACCTCAGCCTTATTAGTAAAAGTCTGCCCATGTCAAGCTTCTACTGCACCAAGCCCTGACAGCAGACCCCCATGGCCTCCCTTCGGCTTTGGTAGGTGAGAGGCTGGCTCAGGATACTGAAGGGCAGCGCTGTCCGACACAAGGTTGCCCTGTTGGCCAGGATAGAATTTGTACCCAAGCTCTTACAGACTAGCTCCCAGAGGTCACCTGCCATTACACTAGCTTGTCCCAGGTCCCAGATGTCTGCTTCGAGGGACCAAGATGAAGCTTCTGGATGATGTAAAAGGTGGAGTAGGTGGTGGGCAGTGTATCCAAGGCCTGAGCTGACTGGTTTCTGACTTACATGTGGTTAGAGCAGGGGAGAAGTGGGTATTGGAATTTTCTCTAGACTTTGCCTCAAGTCTAGGATAAGCCCAGCTGGGAACAGGGAAGGCTGCTGGAGCAAAGGCAGATTGGTCTTCCCTATGGGGAAAGTCACTGGTACAGTCTCATAAGTAGGCAAGGCAGGAGGCAGGGAGTGTCATCAAAGTCACCTCCATACCCTCAGCCCTAGTGGCCCTTAGGTTTGGGTCCTCAGGGCCAGGTACAGAGGCAAGGCAAAGCCCAAGGCCAGTTTCCAAGTCAGGTCCTAACAAACCAGACTGGGATCTTGGTGCAAAATCCCATGACTAATCCAGTCAGTTTGCTCATCTGTAAAACTGAGGCTATCCAAAGCCAAGATCTGCCTAGAAGAAAAAGGTTTGTATCCAGCATACAGTCCTTAGGAAGTGTTCGTTGAACCCCCTCCTTCAGGCAGGGGATCTCTGTTGAGTACATAGACTGTAGGTCGTGTCCAAGGCTGTCTGTTCTGGAGTCTTCTGTGTTTGAGGTGCTGGGACTCAAACTCAAAACTTCATGCATGGCAAGCAAGTGCTCTCCACAGAGCTCAACTCTCAGCCCGAGGTGGGGCTGCTGCTCTTGTTTGGGTTTGGCTTGTTCGCCCCCACCCGCCGAACAAGGTCTCAGGTATCCCCCACTGGCCTCAAATCACCACAGAACTGAGGGTGACCATGTACTCTGGATACTCTTACCTCTGAGTGCAGGGGTTCCAGGAGCACACCTCCACAGGTGGCTCAGGGGTTCCAGGAGCGCACCTCCACGGGTGGCTCAGCACTAATTGAGATAGGATCTCACACTGTAGCCCAGACTGGCATTGAACTTGAAGTAATCTTCTACCTCAGCTTCCAGAGCACTGAGATCACAGGCAAGTGTCCCTGTCCCCAAAGCGCCTGTGGCAGGGAAGGGCTGGGACAGGCTGGAGTATGAGCGGATGAGGGAAGGAGTGGAGGACTTGGGGAGTAGCCCGTAGAGCAGAAACTCAGGGAAGACAGAGAATATGAAACAGGGAGGAGAGTCCTAAGCATCAGTCAGGCTAGACTGGCTCTGGCCTTAGAGGACAAGGCAAAAGCTATCAGAGGTTTCAGAAGATGGAAAGGTGGTTAGTCCTGTGGTGGGATGGAGAGTAAGCTTCAGGGTGGACCAGGGACAGAAGCAGATACAGGTAGAAGCAGAGAGGCTTCACTTAGAAGGGAGTCATGGAATCCAACTTACTGCTGGGAGTGCAGAATAAACTTTAGAGCCCCTGTGCAGGGACCCAGGTGAGGCCATACACCTAGCCAATTGACTTGTGAGTTACTCTAGGACCTTTCCATGTACCCAGGGAACCCTTATGTAGGGAAGATCGTCATGGCGGCTGCTGCCAAACACCTGACACCCATCACCCTGGAGCTGGGGGGTAAGAACCCCTGCTATGTGGATGACAACTGTGACCCCCAGACAGTGGCCAACCGTGTGGCCTGGTTCCGCTACTTTAACGCTGGCCAGACCTGTGTGGCCCCCGATTATGTGCTGTGTAGCCAGGAGATGCAGGAGCGGTTGGTGCCTGCCCTGCAGAATGCCATCACGCGTTTCTATGGAGACAACCCACAGACCTCCCCCAACCTGGGCAGAATCATCAACCAGAAGCATTTCAAGCGGCTCCAGGGATTGCTGGGCTGTGGCCGTGTAGTCATCGGGGGCCAGAGCGATGAGGGAGAGCGCTACATTGGTGAGTCTCCCTCTAACCTAGGCTGTGACCTTCCCAAGCCAGAGGAGCCCATGCTGGACTGCAGGCCTCAGCTTATGTCTGAATACATTCCATACCTCTGGAAGCTGGCCCGAGCACACAGCTCCAGTACACAGTACCCAGTGCCACAGTGCCTCATCAATGTGGGTCCTCACAAAAACCCAGGACCCAGTGAGCTGTGACCTCACTCTAGAGGTTCAGAGTGTGGCTTAAACTTCTGTTCTAGCTCTTGCTGTTCTGTGAGACTCCAGACCCCAAACCTGAGGTCCTAGGAACTCAGATCCTGGACTTACTTGTACACAGGCTCTGTCCTTATTGGAGCCCCTCTTTCTGGATATGGTCTTGCCTATGGGTGAGGCTGGGTTGCTTCTTGTATTGCAGCCCCCACAGTGTTAGTGGACGTGCAGGAGACAGAGCCAGTGATGCAGGAGGAGATCTTTGGTCCCATCCTGCCCCTGGTGACCGTGAGGAGCCTGGATGAGGCCATTGAGTTCATCAACCGGCGGGAGAAGCCGCTGGCACTGTATGCCTTCTCTAAGAGAAGCCAGGTGGGACCAAGTACCAGTGGGCTGTGGGAGGGGTGGCAACAAGGGGCACAGCCCCTCTGGGTAGTTACAGAGCTTTAAGCATGGTGGCTTCCTGGCTTTGTCCCTGTCCTCCCTCCCAAAAGTCAAACCTTCTTCAGGGCAAACTATCCTGGATGCCATCACACTGGGCCAAACAATTTTTTGAGATGAGGTCGCATGTATCCCAAGCACATACATGGTACACATACATAGATACAGGCAAAATATAAACACAGACTAAATACATCTTAAAGATTAAAAACAAACGACAAGTCTATGTAGTAAGGGGATAGGTTAGACAGCTGAGCCAGTAAAGACGTCACAAAGCCTGGTGACCTGAGTGCAATCTCCAAGAATCCTGAGGGAGAACAACAGACTCCCACAAAGTTTTCTCCCAAAAGATCTTCACATGACTAGTGACCAGTGTCTCACTAGTCTCTTTCTTACACACATAAACACGCAATAAAATGTAATAAAATTTAAAACAACAAAAAAACCCCACCAAGTAAGTTACATACCCAGCTGTCACCATTCTTAAAATAAAACACACTTTACTTATATGAAACTTTAAGTGTACAAAAAGCCACAAAGGCAGTAGACTCCCCATGTACCCCACAAGCAGTTCCCCATGACAGACCCTGGCACACCCCAGAGCCAGCAGGCATCACCACCACTGCCCCTCGATCTGTGCCTCGGGTGCTCTGGGTCTTGTGCTGCATGGACTCGGCCTCGGCCAAGGTTTCTGCAATGTCCCCAGTTTCCTGCTTTCTCACAACTCAGTATCAGGGAATGGGATTTCTAGAGCGAATGCCTCTGGGGGATCACAGAGCCACACATACGTAGGGAGTTGGAGGTCACTTGAGCAAGTCCATGTCTGCTAGAAAGCTCTGCTGAGAGCTGTTCTGTCCTGTCTGGAGTATCTGAGCATGCCTCCGTGATGACCCCGAGGGGAGGCAGTGTGCCGGAGCTCTCCCTATGGAGGGGATAACCACCATGTTACCGCAGACATGTTCTAGACCCCAGGGGAACTGTCTGTCTCCTGAGCCATTTATTTAGTTAAAACAGCCTCTTGTGTGTGCTGTCAGCTTAGCAGTTTTTTATTACATTTGTATATATTTGTGTGTACATGCAGAGGTTGGAAGACATCTTGAGGGGTCAGTTCTCTCCTTCTAACTTGTAGCTCCTGGGCATCAACCTTAGGTCATCAGGCTTGGCGGCAAGCGGCAAGTCCCACTGAAACACGTCACTAGTCTGAGCTTTAAAAACAATTTTTTCTTTTACATTTATTTGTTGTGTGGTGGTCAGAGGACAACTTGAGGAGTCCAGTCTCTCCTTCTACCATGTGTTTTGGGGATAAAGTCAGAGTGTCAGCAAGAGACTTTACACACTGAGCCATCTCAGCAGCCCTTTTAATGAGGTGGGGTCACAAATAGCTCAGGCTAGCCTTCAACTCACTATGCAGCTACGGATTACCTTGAACGCCTGACCCTTGCACCTTCACTGGTATAATTACAGGGGCATGCCACCCACAGTATCCAACACGGTGTCTGACTATGCAAGCCTCTGGGCTGTCCTGGCTCTGCCCTGTGGCCACTTCCTCTCGATCTACATTAAAGTCTCTGTTGGGACCATCTCAGGCTCACCTTCAAACTCAGCCATTCCTCTATGGAACCTTTAGAAAACACAACACAGCACTTTCAGCAGAGAGAGCCAACTGCCCCTCAGTCTCCTGAACCCAGCACTGATGTGAGACCAGGCTGTCCTTCAGCCTGCTCTCCCTCTGATGTGACTGTTGCTCTGGGCAGCCTCAGGCTGAGACAATGCTAAGACCTGGTAAGATCTACTTCACCAGACAGGGCTTAACTCAGAGTTGTCATCAGAGGGCATTAAGTAGGGCAAATTCATCTCCTTCCCCTTCAGCATTTAAGGGAACTGCAGACAGGAGAAAACCCTCCAGAAAGTCAGGCAAGGCTGAGCTCGGGCAGCTAAGCCCAAGCCTGACCTTAGCAACCCAAACCCACCCCACAGCCCCCTTCCTTCTCTGGAAGAACTGTCTCATTTAGAGTAAGACTCAGTAGCTATCCTACCACCTCCTTGACACCTCACTTTGTCCCTACTCTGCCTGTCTGAGTGGATGATGCCAGGTCCTATGACTTATTCTTGGGCTTGTGTCTCAACACCCTGCTAGAGACACATACAGGCAGATACATGGAGAGTCTGTCCCCATTATGCCCATCTTGGACCTCAGGCCCTCACTGAAACAAGGTCCATTCTGGTGTGCTGTCAAGTTCCTCTTTCTCTCCCAGGTCGTCAACCAGGTGTTGGCCCGGACCAGCAGCGGGGGCTTCTGCGGGAATGACGGCTTTATGCACATGACCCTGGCCAGCCTTCCTTTTGGAGGAGTGGGTAGGTAGCAGCAGAGCCCTGCCCTTCTGGGCTGATCCCCACCTGCATCCCCATCCTGCTACTTGACCGCATTAACTGCAGAGGATGCGCTCCAGTGCAGTGGGCAGGAGCGGGAGCCCCTCTCCCCTGACAGTGTCCACCTAGCCTGCCTCTCTCCCACCTCCCTACAGTCTATGGTGGAACTTTCCAGATATGCTTGCACTAAACATGTGGGTGAGAAGCCATGGAGAGATCATTTTGCTGGGTTTATAAAAACACACCAGTTGCCTCTGGCCACTAAGTTCTTTGTCTCTCCCCGAGTCTTAGTCAGCCATCCCATACAGTCCTGGATTTCAACTCCATGGCAGGGCCTAATGATACGTCTTCAGCCTTCCCAAGTCCCTGCAAACCCATCTCTGGGTATCTGTTTCCAGGAGGCCAGGGATGTAGAGCTGTCCCATCCCTCGACCTCCAACTTCAAACCTCACAGCTGTATTCCAGCAAGCCCACAGGCATGTGACCAGAGCGGCCACTTCTCCTTTAGGCCCACTTCCTCACTGAAAGTGTCCTGGTCCTTCCACCCGGTCAGGCTCAGTATCAGAGCAAGTGACAGCACTGCCCAGGAGTCCTGCTCCTATCCCCCCTTAGTCTCTTGTGGCAGCTACTGAACTTGACTCTCACATGTTACCCTTCTCCACACACACTATCTGGCTGACTCCACATTCCTCTGGCTTCACTCAGTTTAAACAAGCCAGCTTCATTACCTCCAACTCCATCCAGGCAATGTCCCCTGGACGTTCTGGGTTGAGTCTTATCCCTTCTTAGACAGTAAGAGCTATACAAGTTTGAAGATATCTGCCACAAACCTAGAAGGAAGGTGCCACTCTCACAGAGCCTGAGGCAGTCACTTGCCCAGAGTGACACTTGTGTTCAGGACAGGGCTGGGATTCAACATTGGGCAGCCTGGCTCCAGAATTCATGCCCATGGCCTCAGTTTGTCTGTCCCTCAGGACACCTGGTAAACTGGTTGGGGCAAGCTCAGTGCTCATCCATAATGCCTTGTGACTAGCCAACTGAACAGACAGAGAAACAGAGGCTAAGACAGCCTACCTGTCAGCCCAAGTCTATGTGATGTCCCCTCAGTTGGCCCGTAAAGACCTAAAGACCCACATTCTGTGCTGCCACAGGAACCAGCGGGCTGGGCAGGTACCACGGCAAGTTCTCCTTTGACACCTTTTCCAACCAGCGTGGCTGCCTGCTGCGAAGCCCCGGAATGGAGAAGATCAACAACTTGCGTTACCCGCCCTACTCCAGTCGCAAACTCAGGGTGTTGCTGGTGGCCATGGAGGAGAGGTGCTGCAGCTGCACGCTGCTGTAAGCAGGAATGCTGGGGCACAGCTGCAGAGGAAGTGGCCTGCTAGGGCCCAGGCCATAGAGCAGTTTGCTCAGCCCTTCTTGGTGCAGCCCTCCACCTCCTGGGGCTCCCCTTTTTGGACCTTTGAATGAGATAGGTTAAGGGTAGAAATGTAGGAAGGGATACAGTAACCTGCCAGTTCCCTCCAGTGCTAGCCATAGAATCTTCGAGAAAAAGGGCACTTCTGAACTACCCATCTTCTTGTGTTGCAAGGGAGCAGTGATATTTGTCACGGTCATACTCTGTGACCAGGCATGTCTGGATCTTCTGAACCTCGGTTTTCTATCTGTACAATGGAGATAAATAAACAAAACTGCCTATGGTCGCTGTAAGTATTAAATTAGGAGGACTGACTCCAAGCTACAGGTGTCTTGCCTTTTTTGGAGTGGAGATGCTGCCTCTATGGTAAGATTAAGATCCTCCTCCAGCTACTCCTCACCCCTCGCCTCACATGGCATCCCCATCTTGTCCCATGCAGACCCTTCCCCATTCTACTCAGCGGTGAAACATTCCACCAGTCTGAGCTCCATCTGCATGGGGTGGAGCTTCTAGCCATTCAACTGCTAAAACCCAAAATTGTGACATCCTGTCTCTACTCCTGGCCTGGCTTTTGACCAAGTCAACATGTCCTTCCTGGCCTGTCGTATTCCTCACCGCCAGCTTAGAAACTACTTTCTAAAGGAAGCCTTCCCTGATCACCCCATAGAAGGCATGTAGACTTGACAGAAGTCCTGCTACCCACGACCGTTACAAGGACCAGAAGAAGCCGAGTGGTTAAAGCGCTAACGAGCTGCCGCCATCTTTGCAGTATTCAAATGAGCTCCATCCCTTCCCCCCACGCCCTCCCGGGACTGTACCAGCGACCCAAACCGAATTCAGGAAGTCCCGCCTTTAGCATCTCAGAAGTCAGGCGTATGAACCTCTCGGACACAAGATGGCAGCTCCCTACAAAACTTCAAATATCTGCTTCCATCAGCCAATTAGAGAAAAACATAGTTCTGGGCCCGCCTCCTGCAGCACCACAGGCCAATCAGACCAAAAAAAGAAAGGGCACTATGGAAGAAGGCGTGAGAAGCTCGCCCAATGGCAGCATCCTGAACTTAGGCTCCGCCTTCCGGTTGACCCGCACCTGGGCTAGGGAAAGGAGCCGCTGCATTTCAAGGTGGGTGTCCAGGACAAGGCAGCGAAGACAGGGTCTGGGTGACGCAACGACAGAGTTGAATGGTGTGTCACCGTTGACTCGTGAAATCTGGGCTCTAGCGGGTCGGCTCGCGGCCCGCGGCTCTAGCGTCCTTCCGTGATCTGCGGGCCGAGACGCCCGCACCCTCAGGCGCATGCGCTGCCTGGCCGGATGCCTTCTGCGTCCATAGGGTCAGAGGTCAAGGGGAAGGTCTGAGAGAAAGTGGTAGGTTGGGATCCAGGATTGCCTGAAGTCAAGAATTGGCCGACCCGCTACAGGTCAAAGGTCACGAGAGGGCGCTAGCGCTTTGGTGATGTGCCAGGCTCTCAGTCTTGGCTGCATACATCCCTAGGACCCTACTTCCTACATCGCAGGCCAGAAACTTGAGGTCAGGGGACGTCATTTGCCCAAGGTGTCACTCCGCAGGCTAGGGAGAGTTCCAGGAGGTCCTTGGGTTGCGGGGAGGAACTTGATCCTCATGATTTTTTTAAACCTTTAAGGATTTTCTGCACGTATCTCCTGGATTCCTGTCCTGGTTCCAGTGACATTGGGTAATTTGAAGGCAATCACCTAACATGACAGGGCGGCAGGGTCTGACAGTTGGCCTGAAGCCTGGCTCCGGGTTAACACAATACACTGGTAGTGGTCAGGGAGCTCCTTGTGAACGGAGGATGAGGAGTGGACAGGGGAAAATGGATTAATTAGGTTGCTTAGGAGCTGCAGAAACAGAAGGAACTTGGGGTGCCCTGGAACTGTGGGTCAGCAGAGTGAGGTCAGATTGAGGGTTAGGGGTGCTGGTCTTGACTGGGATGGTGTGTGACTAGGGCGTAAGATAGAGCTTCTGAGGAGGGCAGTTTTAGACCCTTCCCTTCCCTTCCCTTCCCTTCTCCATGTTCCAGATGTACCGCCTGAGCTCGTCAGTGCTGCCACGGGCCTTGGCCCAGGCCATGCGCACAGGTAAGACTGGAGGCCTTTCCTGGGAGTGGGGGAGGCCGAGCTTCCTGGTACGAAGCCACCTCTCTTTGTCTTTGCAGGACATCTTAATGGCCAAAGCCTTCATAGCAGTGCAGTGGCGGCAACGTACAGTGAGTACCAGATCTTCTGACTTGGGTTTCCCTGATCGTTGTCACACCTGAGGCCAGGGAACTTGCTTTGCTAGTGACCCTCTGTGAGCTCTGGTTTCCACTCGGAAAATGAAGGTAGCGATCAAGAGAGAATGTGGCTCAGTCACTGTGGTGGCCTCAGAGGAGAAGGCATGTGATGGGAAAGAGCTGCTAGGTCCTGTTCCTCTTTACCAGGACCCTTACTCCCTGAACTTGTAAAGCTTTGCCTGGGTGTGCTTTGAGTTACCTAGGCAGGAGAACCACTGAGGCTCCCCAGGCCTGCAGGCTGATTTTCCTGGGCCCTCACTAAGAACCCACCTGCTGCCCGTAGGGTTGAGAGTTGGGCCTCATCTTGCAGAGCCAGCTTCCGTTAACCTCCCACCCTGACCTCCTGCAGAGTATGTGAATAAGAAGGAACAGGAGTCTGAGGTGGACATGAAGTCCGCGACTGACAGTGCAGCTCGGATTCTGTTTTGGACCGAACTCATCCGAGGTGGGTGCCGGTGGGGAGGGGAGAGGTGAGAGTCAGACATGGACGGCTGGGGGGGGGGACATCCCCTTATCCAGCTCTGCTTCTCACAGGACTGGGCATGACCCTAAGTTACCTCTTTCGGGAGCCTGCCACTATCAACTACCCCTTTGAGAAGGGCCCTCTGAGTCCACGCTTCCGTGGGGAGCATGCATTGCGCCGCTACCCATCTGGAGAGGAGCGTTGCATCGCCTGCAAGCTCTGTGAGGCCATCTGTCCTGCACAGGTGAGTCTGCCTTCTAACTACTAGGCCCCAAATCTGACCCCCTACTTTGACACACTCCCCCAGGAAGGTCCCTTCTTTTTTTCTTTGGAGACAGTCTCACTATGTAGCACCAGCTGTCCTAGAACTCACTGTGTAGACTAGACTGGTCTTGAGCTCACAGATCTGTCTGCCTCTGCCTCTGCCTCTGGAATACTAAGATAAAAGCAAGCACTGCCACAGACCACCTGACATTGTCCTTTTCTCGCTTGACCTAACCCTGACCCTGTGTGTGGGACAGTGAGTCCTTGATGTTCAAGTGCTGAGTCAGGAAGCTGGCTGGGGCCGGGCGGTGGTGGCGCACGCCTTTAATCCCAGCACTTGGGAGGCAGAGGCAGGCAGATTTCTGAGTTCGAGGCCAGCCTGGTCTACAGAGTGAGTTCCAGGACAGCCAAGGCTACACAGAGAAACCCTGTCTCGAAAAACCAAAAAAAAAAAAAAAAAAAGGAAGCTGGCCGGGGGGGGGGGGGGGGGGGGGGGAGGCTCCATCCCAAGCAGGCCACATGGCATTCTCATATCCCACCCTAGGAGTCAGTAATCATGTGACATTTGAGCCTGGGGCCATGGCATGGTTTCAGGAGCCCTATCTGTGTGGCCATTCTGAGTTCGAGCAGAGGATATGCAACAAGGGTGGCTGCTCCTCAGAGCCTGGTTTTCCTTTGTACTGGTGGGAGCTGCACAGCATGCCTGAGGCTGAGACTGTGGAAACAGGAAGATGCAGTGACGTCTTTGTTGTTCTAGCTTGAGCCCCAGCAGCTGCAGCCATGACCTGCCCAGTGACACTACCTAGCCTGCCATGTTTAACTCCAGCTCCTAGCTGTGCCCCCTGAGTGCCCTAGCAGCTCGGTGGTGTGTGGCATGGCTCCTAGGTAGTGTGCACCCTGCACAGACAGGCGAGGCTCGTTCCTCATTTCCTCTCTGTAGCTGCAAGAGTAGCCAGGAGAGATTTTATTCCCACTGTTATAGACACAAAAGGATGTGCCTTTGCTGGATGTGTAGTGCATGCCTTTAATCCAGGCCTACCTGGACTACAGAGTTCCAGGACATCCAGGGCTACACAGAGAAAAACTCTTGTCTTTAAAAAAAGAGAGAGAGAGAGAAGAGAGAGAGAGAAGAGAGAGAGAGAGAGAGAGAGAGAGAGAGAGAGAGAGAGAGAGAGAGAGAGAGAGGCCTCCCGAGGCTCTACTGTGAGCAGCGAATGTGCCACTTGGAGTTGTCAAGTTCCTTAAAGGTCTTCCTGGCCTGTGGTTCCCAGGCTGTCCTTCTTCCCCTTGGCTGTCATACAGCTGTCCCCCAGAAACTGACAGTTAAGGATATATACCTTCAAATTTGGTCTGTGTCCATCATTACTATATGAATTCAGGAAATCCTTCAATCTCTCTTGAGTTTTTCCAGCAAATGGGGATTGTGAGAAAAGTTGTTCAACATGACAGTCATTGGGTACTTACTGTCCAGGGGACCTCTCAGGGTCACACCTTTTCAGGGAGCAAAGCAGATCATAGCCTTTTCCTTGTGGGACAGGAGGGTCACCTGGGCAAATGCTGAGCGAAAACCTAGCAGAGACTAATGGGGCCACGTGAGCGGTGGCTCCTTTGGAGGGCTGAGGAAATGAGGCATCCATGCAGACCTCCAGGGGTCAGATTGAGCTGTGATGGGCAGACCCAGGGCCAGGAGGAGTCTGCTAGTATGACAGTGACCTGTGGCCACTCCCTCAGGCCATTACCATTGAGGCTGAGCCAAGAGCTGATGGTAGCCGCCGGACGACACGCTATGACATAGACATGACCAAGTGTATCTACTGTGGTTTCTGCCAGGAAGCCTGCCCTGTTGACGCCATTGTGGAGGTGAGTGGGCTGGGTGAAGTGACTAGCACAGAGGCTCCTGGGAAGGGTTTTCCCTGCTGACTATCCACTTTTGCACAGGGCCCCAACTTTGAATTCTCCACCGAGACGCACGAGGAGCTGCTGTACAACAAGGAGAAGTTACTCAACAATGGAGACAAGTGGGAGGCCGAGATCGCCGCCAACATCCAGGCTGACTACCTGTACCGGTGACCAGGCCGCTGCTGACCTTGGCCACCTGGCTCAGCCCTGTGGCCCCTGTAGCACATAAAGAAACTATGATCCCACAGCTGCCTGTTGCGTTGTTCCATTTCTAGGGCAGAATCCACCCCACGCAGAAGGAGCCTCTGACTTGCTCCGCCCAGACCAGGTGTACATGGCCTGCTCACCTCCGTGGGTCCCAGCGGCTCACCTGCCCACAAAATCTAGCAGATGCAGAGCCCAGCCATCCTCTATGCCTCACAGGCCTCTATGTGGTTGGCAACAGTATGCAGAACCAAGTCGCACATCTGGGCTTCTTCCCACAGCCTGCCAGTGCAGGTCAGGGGCCTGTTGTCTCCATTGGTTGGGTGTCTGAGAGGTGAGGTCCAGGTCTTCTGTCTTCTCAGACCTCCATCGCTACAGTTGTTTGGACTTGGATCCCTTCCAGGCTTCAGGCCAGAGTCCATCAAGAGTCTCAGGAGGAGGTTGGGTAGGAGGCTGAGTGGGTAAATAGTTCTTATCCTGAGATTGCACATAAAAGCTCAGTGGCCACATGTCTGTTACCGCTGCTGGAGGATGGAGTTGGGTGGATCCCAGAGTCACTGGCTAGCCAAACTTAAGCAAAATGACAAGTTTCAGGTTCAGCAAGAGACCATCTCAAAAAATGAGTGAGACGGTGGACAACTGAGGAAAGACGTCCTGCTGTCAATGTGTGTTTACACTTTACACGGGTAGTGTAGCTGCACACACTCACACTCAACGCCCCCTCCCCAGTCAGGGTGTTCTTTGGGGAACAGGAAGCTTGCTATGGGGTGACAGTCACAAGGGAATGACATAGGTCCTGCTGCCTCTGAGCTGGCCTTGTTTGTTGCTACATCCCCTTTGCCCACTAAGTTCCCTGCTCAGGCTGCCGTGTGGCCTCAGTTTCTTAGATTGCAGGCTCAGCCAAGAGCACGTTCACACTCGCTTGTGCGCGCACACACACTGGGGGGGGGGGGGGGGGGGCGCTGCTGCTGGCTCCATTCTCATATTCTCATATAATGAACACTTCTATCTCCACAACCGCAACTTTATGGCCCTGTCTGTTCTCCCACAGTGAAGAGTACTGGCTTGTGCACCCTGATGTACTTGTGTGAGGGTCCTCACACCAAGTCAGATCAGACCTGTGCCATCCATGCCTGTTCTCTGAGAATACTCACCCACTTTGACTCAGTTTCCAGGTCGCCCTAGCCTTCCATTCTATACCCCACACACACTAGGGCCCTTGTTTATGAGTGTGGTCCAAGGATCACCAGAGCTGAGGGGCCCCTTGTCCCTCTGGTCCCCAGTGGGTACAGCCCAGCCTGTCCAAAGTGCAGGCAGCTGAATGGTCCTGAATCCCAGTTTCCAGACCTCAAGGGCTGAAAGGAGGAGAGAGGTTGAGGCATTTCTGGAGAGTCTCCAGACTCCTGGGTGCAAGTTCCTCAGCAGAGACTGGCCCAACCAACACCCTGCTGCCATTGGAGAGGGACCCAAAGAGTGGGGCCACCCTTCCTCAGCGTAGCCTGAGCTGGGTGAGGTTAGGTAGCTGCAGATCTGCCCAATAGTGAAGCAGCTTGTGCGTAGTACGTATCGGGAAGATGAATGTGGCCTATCCTCAAAGGTCCTTCCTGGCATCCCGGGTGTCGGTTATCTCCCGATTCTCGGGATTAAACAATTCCGGGACGTCCATTTCAGACACCGCCCTCACCCCCACCCCGCGCCCGAACTCAGCGGGGGCGGGACAGGGCGGGCAGTGGGCAGGCCGTCACAGGCCACGCCCACTCCGGTATTTCGAAGTTGGAGTGAGCTGCACTGGCCGGCGGGCAGGCTCAGCTCCTAAGCCGTAGTTGAGCGACGAGTCCACCTGGGTGAGTGTCCTGCTAAGCTGAGAAGCCCCAGCCCTAACTACTAACCACTTCCTCCGCCTGGAAAAGAGTCCAGGCGCTCCGCCCGGCTCCGGGGATGGGGGGGCAACTCAGAAGCCACGCGCCCGTGTCAGGCTGTCTGCAGGCAGGCCGCAAGGATAAACAGAGGATAGGTCGCTAGCTCCGGGAAACTTCAGAGCCCACCTCACCAAGCCTGAGCTCAAGGAGCCCACTGCTGCGTCTGAGGGAGGGACCCATTCTACAGATGAGGAAACGGAGACCATCCTACTAGGAAGTGGCAGCCCCTCTCCTCTTTCTGTCCTCCTCCGAAGAGCAGGGGCTGGGAGAAAAGGCGAGAGTCGAAGGAAGACTAAAAGGGGGTGCAGGAGTAAGGCAGAACTTCGGGGCCTCGGGGGAAGGCCAGAGCATGAGTGATGTGTGTGTGGGTCTAGCTCTCAGATGTCCTGATGCTTGCAGAAGACAGGACCTAGTAACAATATCATGGTGCATAGTGTGGACTGTCTGCAAGGAGCATGGTGGAACTTTCGTTTGTCTTGCATTTATGTGGCTAGCATCCCTTGACTGGGGCACCCCGGTGCTGGTGGTTATGGTGATGGGACTGGGCAGGCCATGCCAGGTCAGAGCAGCGTTCCTCTGTCTGGGACAGACCCCTCTGTGGTTTGGTTCCAGTTGGCCATATGACCTTAGTCTTCACCTTACTCAACCTGGGTTAACCCACTTATAAGACTGGGAAAGAAGAAGTGATGGCGGCACACACCTTTAATCCCAGCACTCAGGAGGCAGAGGCAGGCTGATCTCTGAATTCAAGGCCAGACTGGTCCACAGAGCCAGTTCCAGGACAGCCAAGGCTACACAGAGAAACCCTGTCTTGAAGAACAAACAAATAAAAAACCATAAGGCTGGGGTGTCCACTAGGAATTGGGGGGAGGGGCGTTTATAGAAGTAAGATGTGGGGATTCGGATCTTTTGTTGTTCACCGCCCCACATCTTTCCTGCCAGGAGTGGCCAAGTCTTATTTAATCAAAGAGGAAACAAGCCCAGAGAGGACAGGTGACTTACCCAGTGTCACACAGCTGGTTACAATTCAGGGAGGACCCTAGAGACGTGGTCCCTGGCCCTCTGCACCCAGCCCTTCCTGCTCACCTTTGCTGTGCAGGGCCTGGCTCTTCTGAAGCCCTCGACCGCCCTCTGAATTCTTTCCTTTCCCAAGCTGGGGACAGGACTGTGGTTTCCCCTTAAGTAAACCAGGCCTAGGGAGGAAGTGGTCTGTTGGGCAGACCCAGGCAGCAAGCTGGGCCCATTAGTATCTGAAGTTCCTCTCAATGTGTGCCTCCACTTGTGTCCCCCAGCCCTCAGCGCCAGAGTACGAGCTGAGGCAACTGTGTTCCCAGGGTAGCTACAGAGCTACCATAGCTACAGAGCAGGCAGTGGCCCCGGTGAGAGTGTTGGCTTTTGGGTTCAGCATCTGCAGGGCCGGTTGGAGTCCACTTTCTAGCCAGGAAGTGTCTGTGCCTGCTGGGGTTGGAGCGAGGCCACCAGGCCTTCCCGCCCATTGTTTCACAGTTTCACTTTCTTGGTTTCAACACCAAGACTGTTCCCAGCCCCCACCCTATCCTCTCCAGGATTTTAGCCCCTGGGAACCTAGAGGGTGTTCCACCCCGACCCTCTGCCTCTAAAGGGAAGCAGGCTAGACAGCTCAACTGCATTGTGTCAGTTGTCACAGCCTCAGGACTGGAGCCTAAGGTCTCCGGGCTAAACTGAGTCTCAGGTAGAGGCAGGCAGAGAGGTGATACAGTGCTTCAAACACTGGCAGAGTCAGGGTGCCTGGCACTCCTTGGGCTAGACCGTGGTAGGCTTTGGGGTCATTGGCCAGCTCCATGCTTTCTCACGCTACTGACTTTCTGTTGACCTCAGTACCCATTACCTCTTTCTGGGCCTCAGTTTCCCCATCTGTCCAGTGATTGGGACCAGGTGTGTGGATGCTCGCCTAGAACTAGTTCCTAACCAACCTTTTTTGCCTGCCCTAAGGATCATGGGCTCCATGTTTCGGAGTGAAGAGGTGGCCTTGGTCCAGCTCCTGTTGCCCACAGCGTCTGCCTACAACTGTGTGAGCCAGCTGGGTGAGCTGGGCCTCGTGGAGTTCAGAGATGTAAGTGGGGTGGACAGAGTCCTGGGTGGGTAACCCACATCAGGAAAGGCCCTGTGATTACCCCTGGCCCGCTGCAGGAGCATCCCAGCCTTCCCCTCCAACACAAGGCTGCCCATGCCTACTCATGCCCTCTCTGGCATGGGGTTGAGTCTTCTCCAGCCAGTCATTTCAGGATGATTGGGCACCCAGCAACTTTTTGAAGGAGGTGCCTCAGACCTCGATCCCAGAGCAGTGATTCTGACCCCTATATGTATCCATCACAGCTCAACGAATCCGTGAGTGCCTTCCAGAGACGCTTCGTGGTAGATGTCCGGCGCTGCGAGGAGCTGGAGAAGACCTTCAGTAAGTTGGACCCAGACCCACATTCCAGGCTAGTTTTTTTGGAAGGAGCACTAGGCAAGCTTGGTCTGAAAGGAAGTGCTGCAGTTATCCAGGTGGAAGGCAGAGACGGGAGCTGCAGGCAGGGCTGCTGGGATCTGCAGGATGTCCTTGGGCTCTGGGTGGGTGGAGCCGAGGACGTAAGGCAGGGCGGCCTTGGAGTATGAGCCATAAATCCAGCTTTTTGCCTAGATGGACTGGGGTGGGCAGACGTTGGGGTGGAGGGCTGCAAAGTCCTTTCCTAGGTCAGAGATCAAGGCAGAACAGGGGGAACAGCTTCTGGAACAGCAGTTTAGCCTGGGATTTTTCTGGCGTTCTGACTCAGCAGATTAGTCACGGCATTTGATGTGCATTTGGGATTTCCCTGCATGTCTGCAGCCCTTGGCTAACGGTAGACATTAGCTGGCACAACCCTGTGTGGCTTCCCTAACCCTCCGCTCCTCTTGCTGTGCCCAGCCTTCTTGCGGGAAGAAGTGCAGCGGGCAGGCCTGACACTGGCCCCACCTGAGGGGACACTGCCAGCACCACCTCCCCGAGACCTGCTGCGCATCCAGGAGGAAACAGACCGCTTGGCCCAGGAGCTGCGGGATGTTCGAGGCAACCAACAGGCACTTCGGGCCCAGTTGCACCAGCTGCAGCTCCACTCAGCTGTGTTGGGCCAGAGCCACAGCCCCCCGGTCAGCCCCAGTCAGGGCAGGGATGGGGACAGGTGATACATATGCCTAGCCTGACCTAGGCTGGGGCTCACAATGTCTCTTGGTGCCCAGATAGCAGCTGTCCATACTGAGGGACCCACCTCTGAGAGAACACCACTGCTTCCAGCCACCCGGGGCCCACATACAGACCTGAAGGTCAAGTGAGTTGGGGTGGTTTGTCTTTTCTTGGCTGCCTTAAGGCACTGGCCAAAGAAGAGAACCCAATGGCCCCTGAGTGTATGTTGGTTTGGGGGGTTCCCCATGGGTGCTTCCTGCTGAGGTGGGTTGGGAGGAGGCTGCAGCCCCCCTCCACGGCCCTTCTGGCAGTTTTGTGGCAGGTGCTGTGGAGCCCTACAAGGCTGCAGCCCTGGAGCGCCTGCTCTGGAGAGCGTGCCGCGGCTTCCTCATTGCCAGCTTTAGGGAAACTGAGGGGCAGCTGGAGGACCCCGTGACGGTGAGCTGGCAGGGGCCAGGGTGGGGGCTGTTTGGGAGGAGCCAGGGCTCCAGAGATTAACCGAATCTGGCTTTCTCAGGGTGAGCCTGCAACTTGGATGACCTTTGTCATCTCCTACTGGGGTGAGCAGATCGGACAGAAGATTCGAAAGATCACAGACTGGTGAGCCACAAGTGCATGGTCACTTGGCTGCTGCAGGTGTCCAGCCTACTGGTCCTGTGTGGCCCAGGCCCCTGATAGCACCTTCAACCAAGTTTGCTCTGCCCCCAGCTCTGCCCGGTGACTTCCACTGACCCCCACAATCCCATCTTTTCCCAGCTTTCACTGTCATATCTTCCCGTACTTGGAGCAGGAGGAAGCCCGGCTCAGGACCCTGCAGCAGCTGCAGCAGCAGGGCCAGGAGCTTCAGGAAGTGAGTGCCTATGTGATCTGACCCCTGCTCGCTCCCTTACTGCCACCCCTTCTGATTACCTTTTTTTTTTTTTTTTTTTTTTTTTTTTTTTTTTTTTTTGCCCCAGGTCCTGGGGGAGACGGAACGGTTCCTGAGCCAGGTGTTGGGCCGGGTGCAGCAGCTGCTGCCCCCATGGCAGGTGCAGATCCACAAGATGAAGGCCGTGTACCTGACCCTCAACCAGTGCAGTGTGAACACCACACACAAGTGCCTCATTGCAGAGGTCTGGTGTGCCACGAGGGACCTGCCCACTGTACAGCAGGCGCTGCAGAGCGGCTCGGTGAGCATCCAGGCTGCCAGAGGCTTGCTCCTGCCCTGCCCTCCCTTCCTACTTCTGCTTCCCGTCTCTCCTCAAGCTTCTCGTACCTTACCTTTGCTCTAGGATTGAAGGGTGGTTACCAATTCCTAGGAGTTCCTCCTCTAGGGCATTTTGGGTAGGATGGAGCTGACCAACTTCCCCCATGCCATCCCACCCCACCCTCAACCCAGAAATTACAGTCCACATCTCAGATGGGCCTGGAAGGGAGGGGACAGGGTTTCTACAGGCCCTAGCATCAGCTTCTGTCTCTCTGCCTGGGTACCCCAGAGTGAGGAAGGAGTGAGTGCTGTTGCTCACCGCATCCCCTGCCAGGACATGCCTCCAACGCTCATCAGGACCAACCGCTTCACCTCCAGCTTCCAGGGCATTGTGGATGCCTATGGTGTGGGCCGCTACAGGGAAGTCAACCCTGGTAAGGGTCCACTGCTCTCTCAGTGGGGGCCAGCCCTCCCATCCTCTGTCTGGATACAAACCTTGAGAGGGGTAGGAGCTGGGTCCACTTTTGTACAGAGGCATAGTCCCCAGTTCAATCTCCAGGGAGGCTCCTGGATGCTGTAGTCCCAGTTGGGACTTTATACTTGTTTCAGCTCTTAAACCCACAGGGAACCAAATTGTTCAGAAAACAGATTTGGGAGTGGCTTAAAGTCCAGCTCACTTGTTTTGATGAGTTTCTTAGCTTCTGTGGGTCACATTTTTTCTGGTCTGTAAATGGGAATAATAGTACAAATCTCAGAGCAGTGTTACATAGTTGTCATAGGGCCCTAGACCAGCCAATGATTGTGGCTTACTTGGCCACTCTGCAATGATCGTTGTTGTTGTTTTTATGAAGTGGCAGTTGATAGGGTTGAGCGTGTGGCTCGGTTGGTAGATGCGCCTGCCCGGTGGATTCATGAAGCCCTGGGTTCAATCCTCAGCATAAACTGAGCATAGTGGTTGAGCTTATAATCCTAGCACTCGGGAGACGGAGGCAAGAGGATCCAGAATTCAGGCATCTTCAGCTACATAGAAAGTTCAAGGCTCAGTGGGTAAAGTGCTTGCAGCAGAGGCGTGAGGCCTCTGTGATATGCCAGATCAGTCTGAGTCCGTGTAGACTCTGATCAAAAGGTTCTGGCGCTTCATTGCCTCAAAACCAGCATGCTGGGCTTCATCTGGAGCCCTTCCAGTGTAGGTAGAATGGCCATCATGTGGTCCCCTTGCCAGCCTTTAGAGCCTAAAGGAAGGAGGGTGTTATTTGCTAGAATGGATATAATAAAGCATTCTGGATCCTCAGAAGGTGGCTAAGTGGCCTAGATGGCTGGGTATGGTGTAATGCCTGAGGCAGGGACAGGAGAAGCAGGGATCTTAGATCAGCCTTAGCTATAAAGTGAAAGCTCTGTATTGGCTCAGGATACCCCAAGACCAAGTTCTCAGCACAAAGGAGATTTATTTGCCCCAAAGAGACAAAAGGCCTGGAATAAGAGACAAAGACGGAAAAAAGGAAAGGGATATTTGTCCTGGTGGTGGGGTGGGGTGGCTACAGACAAGGACTGCCTCTAGATAGAGTGGAGACAAATGTGGCCCATAGGAAAAATGGCAGTTTATAAAGGTAAATGTTACAATGAGGTGTTTAGTTTTTGGGTTTTGTTTTGTTTTGTTTTTTGAGATAGGGTTTCTCTGTATAGCCCTGGCTGTCCTGGAACTCACTCTGTAGACCAGGCTGGCCTTGAACTCAGAAATCCACCTGCCTCTGCCTCCCAAGTGCTGGGATTAAAGGCGTGCGCCACCACTGCCCAGCATGAGATCTCTGTTTTACAAATGGAGAAATAGGCGCTGGAAATGTAAATAAAGGGCCTTGGGGGCATAGATTGACAGTTGTAGGCTCTGAAATGTGCCAAGTGGTCCCAGCCTCACATTCTCTTGGCTGGTCCTGGGAGGCATCTGTGGCAACTTGGACAAAGAAGCAGATCCCCAGTTCCTCATGTGAACCTTCCTGACGACATCCTGTCTGCCTATAGCTCCCTACACCATCGTCACGTTCCCCTTCCTCTTTGCTGTGATGTTTGGCGATGTGGGTCACGGACTGCTCATGTTTCTCTTTGCCCTGGCCATGGTCCTCATTGAGAACCGACCAGCTGTGAAGGCCGCACAAAACGAGGTACGAACCATCCATGCCTGACAAGGAATAAGGGATTGGGTCCAAGAGTGGAGCAGCCTCTTGAGCTGAGTTCAACAGCACACCATCTTCCCCTGATCCTCCCCAGATCTGGCAGACCTTCTTTGGGGGTCGCTACCTACTTCTGCTCATGGGTCTGTTCTCCATCTACACTGGCTTCATCTACAACGAGTGCTTCAGCCGTGCCACCACTATTTTCCCCTCAGGCTGGAGTGTGGCTGCCATGGCCAACCAGTCAGGCTGGAGGTACGACGACCTATATGCCTTCCTACCCACCCAGGGCCCCTGGCCCACTGTACAGCTCTGACATTATCTATGTTTACTGCAGTGACGAGTATCTGTCCCAGCACCCCATGCTCACCCTGAACCCTAACATCACTGGTGTCTTCCTCAGACCTTATCCCTTTGGCATTGACCCGGTAAGTGGGCATGCTGGTGCGTGCGAAGGGGGTCTTTGGGAAGGCTAGGGCTCCACAGCCCCATTTGTTTACTACCCACTTTTGACAGTTGGCCTGTGCACTTCTGGGGTGCCAGGCCTGGCACACGAGCAGAGAGGCCTGCAAAAATAGTATCCAGACAGAGTGTAGTGGGACACAAGTATAATTCAAACACCTGGGAGATGGGAGGTAGGAAGATCAGAGTTCAAGTGCATCCTTGGCTGCATAGAAGACTTCAAGGCCTGCCTGGGTTACATATAACTCTGTCTCAAAACAAACAAACCAACAAAAACCTAGAACAGAATAGCAGCCCACTATGTGTGAAACAACGGGTCCATGTTAGCATCACCTTATTGAACAGATGAGAGTGAAACCTAGGACTGGGTGCCTCAACTACCCAGCTGGGCTACCCTAGTCACTAGTCCCTTAGAACTGGTGACTAAGGTGCTGGGATTGGGTTTCTCAGGGAGCAAGGTGATGAGAAAAACATGGGAGGGGATGGGGTTCTGGCAAAACTGACCATAGTGTCCCTGTATGCTTACCTCTCCCACTAACCCCAGATCTGGAGCCTGGCCACCAACCACCTGAGCTTCCTCAACTCCTTCAAGATGAAGATGTCTGTCATCCTCGGGGTCACACACATGGCCTTTGGGGTGTTCCTCAGCATCTTCAACCACGTGTGAGCTAAGGGCTGCCAATGGGTGTGAGCAGTATCCTTGTGGGTCCAGGGTGTTCTGACTGTCTGTTCCCACAGGCACTTTGGCCAGGCCCACCGGCTACTGCTGGAAACCTTGCCTGAGCTCATCTTCCTATTGGGCCTCTTTGGCTACCTTGTGTTCCTCATTGTCTACAAGTGGGTGCATGTCTCAGCTGCCAGTGCCTCCTCGGCCCCCAGTATCCTCATTCACTTCATCAATATGTTCCTCTTCTCTCAAAACCCCACCAATCATCTGCTCTTCCACGGGCAGGTAGGCCAGGGACAGAGAATGGCTGACTTTCACTAGGGACCCCCTACTTCAGTCACTGGGTCACCACGAGCTGCAGAGCCATCAGAGAAATGGGTTGTGGGCTGGAATACCACCAGACAGTGATGTCAGAGCCAACGGACTAAAGTTTGGGTCTCAGGTGTTGAGAACCTGAAGTCCTTTCATAGAGGTCCTTGTTAGTGTCCCTGGGGGAGGGACTACAGTTCCCAAGGATCAATATGATGCACTGTGCATGGTTGCCTTGCCCTTCTTGCTCACAGGAAGTGGTACAGTATGCCCTGGTGGTCCTGGCTTTGGCTACAGTTCCTATCCTGCTGCTGGGCACACCCTTGTACCTGCTGCGCCAGCACCACCGAAGAAGAAACACTCAGAGAAGGCCAGCAGGCCGACAGGTAGGAGTAGGTAGTACATGGAAGGCAGGCTGCATGGGGAGTGGCCTTTGCTTCCCTGTAGCCTCCCTGCTGCTGGGTAGGTGGCTTGGGCTGTTCCCAGCCTGGAGCTGTTGATGTTACCTGTTCTCAGGATGAGGACAGTGACAAGCTTCTGGCTTCCCCTGATGCTTCTACCTTGGAGAACAGCTGGAGCCCTGATGAAGAGAAGGCTGGGAGCCCAGAGGATGAAGAAGCTGAGGTGGGCGGTACAGTGCTTTGTTGGGGGAGGGCTGCCAGCTCAGGCTGTTGTCTCACGGCCTCTTACCATGCAGTTTGTCCCTTCTGAGATCTTCATGCACCAAGCTATCCACACCATTGAGTTCTGCCTGGGCTGCATCTCCAACACAGCCTCCTACTTGCGTCTCTGGGCCCTGAGCCTGGCCCATGCTCGTGAGTGACCTTTCTCTCAGGGCCTCAATATCCTACCTAGTCAAATGGGGCTGTCCCATAGAGGTGCCTCACCAGCTCTAGGGGCAAGAAGGATTCAAGGATGCTATTGGGGTGGGGATGTGACAGGCATTCCTCCACCCTTGACCTCACTAGCCTCTTATTTGTGTGCAGAGCTGTCTGAGGTCCTGTGGGCCATGGTGATGCGCATAGGCCTAGGCATGGGCCGAGAGATTGGCATAGCAGCTGTGGTGCTGGTCCCTGTGTTTGCTGCCTTTGCTGTGTTGACTGTGGCCATCTTGCTGGTGATGGAGGGGCTCTCAGCCTTCCTGCATGCCCTACGGTTGCACTGGTGAGCAACCCTGTGGTAAGCCTGGGCATGGAGAGGATGGGTGGCTTTCCTCTTACCAGCCCCTTTCTCACACCCAGGGTGGAGTTCCAGAACAAGTTCTATTCAGGTACGGGCTACAAGCTAAGCCCCTTCACCTTCACTGTGGACAATGACTAGCACCCGCTGAGATCCCTGCTTCTCCACAGTGGGATAGGAATAAAAAGCTGGCTGGCCCAGGAACTTTGCATTTGTCTTCTCTGGGGTACTGGGGTTAGGCTGACACTACAGTGGTCAGAGCTCTAGATTCTGAATATGACATCTACTTAGACCATCCTTCAGTGGAGGTAGATGGTGAGAGGCACTGGTTTAGGATCTGAGCCTTTAGAAATTGCTGGGATAACCTATGAGCACATCTGCGGACTCTTGGGGGACAAGAGGGTTAGCTCTAGGGCCAAGAGGGAACAGTTTAGTTTTGTGGGAGTAGATTCCAACCTGGTGGGAGGAGTGAGCTTCCCATTTTTGGAGGTGTACAAACAGGCTTTGATTTCAGGCCCTGTCTCCCCGAAGTCCTTAAAGTCCTCCATGCTTGGTTGAGGTAGGAGTTTGCCTCTTTTATTCCCTCTGGCTGGAAGGCACACATAGCCAGTGCATGTCAGAGGCCAGAGACTCAAGTTTTCCAAGTTACAAAGTAGTTCTTGCAGCTGAAGTCCCCAGCAACAGACAAAGGCTGCTTTGAAGGCCAGAGCTGCTCTGGGCATAGCGAGCCACAGTGGCCCTGCTGGGAGGGTTGTGAACTGTCCTGCTGAAGATCTCTGAATACAGGATTGGGAATACTAGTGTCTTTCAGGCACTTTCACATGCTTGGCAGACTAAGCTAAGAGAAACATAACAGAGCTGGGCAGATGAGTATAGAGGATCCCCAGGAGATAGCAGGCCTGCCCTAGCTCTGAAGCTTGCCTTCCTGGACTATTCCAGTTGCCATGGGAACAAACAGCATGCCATAACACCAGCACGCACTGTCCTGGTAGTGATCACCACTTAATGGATGTGATTGATCAAAGATGCATCTGATTCCTGCTCATTTGAACAGGAAATAACATCAAGCAGGGAGAGTAGGGCCTACGAAGGTCGTTTGAGAAAAGCACTGTCACAAATGGGAAGATGTAGAAAAGGAAGAATTGAGCTGGAGAGATGGCTCAGTGAAGTTAAGAGCCTTGTTTGTTTCCCAGTACTCACTGTGAAGTTCTCAATGGCCTGTGACTCAGTTCCAGGGCATCCTACTCCTCTGGACTTCTGGGACTCAAGTGTATATACCTCTCCCCACCACGTAATTAAAAATACTAAAATAAATCTTAAGAAAACCATAAGGGGTCATCATGCCTGTTACTTCATTAGGCAAGCTAGAGTGAAGCCACTGTGATACAGGGCAAGAACAAGCAAGCCACAGCCACTTCCATCCTATCTTTCAGTGGAGAGTTCTAAAAAAGGCCAGTTAAAACAGTGCTGGCATGCAACATTCTTGCTCAAGTTTGGTTGGTCAGAGCAACATAAGAGCTGCAGCTCCCTCTTCTGCTAACTGGGCCTGACTCCTGGCAGAACAGCAGAGTGAGGCTCTTTCAGGAAGGGTGGCAAATCCCAGGGACCTTTGCTAACTGGGGCAATGGAGATCAGTGGGGCACCAAAATGTGTTGCAGAGAATGAGGTGTGACAAGGAGGATGCCCAGCCTGGCACTAGTTACATGGCTTTTCCATGTGTGTGCTGATGGAGAGAGCAAGGCACTGATATATGAAGGGTAACAGCCTGAGAATAGGTTTTAAGTTGTTTATTTATCTGTATAATACAGTCTCGGTGGTAGCAGAAATATGTGCACAAACAATTCAGAGTAAAAAAAAAATTCTACGTTTATCCCATTGGGTATTAATGTACATAGATTTCACAGCTCTAATCTACCTGCAACCTATTACCCCACATACAGCTGCTACCTCCCAGTGACATCAGATGGGAAGCAGCTTCAGAGGGCAATGGGCAGAAGCCCAAATTCCAGGCCAGGCAGAGGGAAGGCAAGAAGGGGTGAGGAAGCTGGCTCCACTGTTCCTCCCCCGGAAGCTGGAGCTATAAAGCACACCCAGTTAGGAGACACTGAAGTTATAGCCAGTCGGTGATGCTGATCCATGTAGTCTTGTGTACACAGGCACAGACGGGCTGCAGCTACTGCCTCCTGCAGATGCATACCCACAGTCAAGTGTACCCTGTACTTCTAGAAACAGCTGGCTGCCCATCCACAGACCCCACAACTCAGGCTCCTCCTGGTTAGCCACTTCACAGTATGTCTGTTCACTTGCCCTTCAGAAGTGTCTCCAACACATTGTCAGACTGTCACCTTCAAAGCCTGGTCACAAATGTGCTGCAGCACATTAATACCCCAAGTCAGCACTTGGTACCCACACAGCACTGCTCTGTCCAGCCAGGGCCACAAGTGGCTGAAAGCTGTAGCCATGCAGCCAAAAGGACTCCAGCTTAGGCGGGCTCTGAGCTATTGCACTATTGTACTATATTTCTGCTTCCAATCATGGTTCAGAGTCCTAGTGAGAGTGTAAACAAAGATGAAAGAAATGTTACTCCACTTTAATATAGTCTGTAGTATACACATCGGTGCTCAGTAGTGAGACGTCCAGGCCTTCTGCCCAGGGCAGTGGTCACAGCAGTGTTCCACTGAGGGCCTGGTGCAGCTGCCTCCTGCAGTCCAGTGGTGAAGAGTGGAGCCATCCCATTCACACCCCAAGCTTCCTCTTCTGGTCAAAGTAAGCATCGAACCTGGCTTGGGCATATTCCTGAGAGACAGCAAACAATACTTCACTATGTAGCCAGGCTGACCTGATGTTCACTGTTGTTGTGGACCACCACACCAGCCTGATTATTACAGGATCAAATTAAAATTACATTTCATTTGTCAGGGGTACTCAGACCACAGAGCATGTCAAGGAACAATCTCCACCATGTGGTACTAGATTGTTCCTCAGGAACTTGGTGGTAGATGCCTTTACCTGCTGAGCCAACTCACTGACTCCAAAACCTGCTTTAAATACCCAAATGTTTCCTACCTTTGACTCATGGCATCATTACCAAACCTCCCACCTAAAGGAGAGCCATCTTAGTATGAGAGGGATCTGTCCCAAGAAAGAGTCTGTATGTCAAGGCCAGCTCCTTGACCCTGGAGTGAGGCAACTATACTGTCATTAAGAAGGCCTCCAAAAATCCACTGCCCCAGTGCCACCAGGTCACCAAATGGCCAAATCAAGCTCACACACACACACACCACAGTTCTTCCTTGCAGTTGGAAGAACTGCCCCTGAAACATACCATGTACCCAAATTCGATGGATGAAATCTTGGCCTGTACAATGGACCAAAGTCCCCAGAGGAAATGAGAGGCAAGGGCAAATCTGTAATCACAAAAGTGAGAAACACATAAGCCATGTGAGGTCAGTCAGAGAACCAAAGAGATGTCATCTTATACCCCAGCTATGCTAACCAGACATCTTTCTTATGCTATAAGTGCTGCCTTGGCCCTTTCACAGGACTGTAGTGAAGGGACCGGAGTCTTTCCACCCCTGGTCAGCCACGGGAATACTTACTGGTGTGAATATACCCAGCTGCCTGGCAGGGCACACAGGATACTGGGGTGACCATGCTCTGCTACAAAAAGAACCACCAGCTGATAGTAGCTCCTGAAAACCTGCCCCATGCATTCAGCAAGAAGCTGTTCCCTGAGCAGGTTTCTCTAGCCCTACAGTCACCCACACTTTCCAGAGCTGCTGCTAAAGTTCAAATAATAGCAGATGAGTGGAGCCATGTCACTGTTTCCAGCCTCTCCTTGCAAAGACACATACTAAACACCGCTGATTGGCGATTGGTTATGCGTGACTATGCGTGCCAACACACAGCAAGCAAAAGCTTACCTGTTGACTTCAAGCAACATGTCTTCTTTTGTAGCAGACTGCTCTTCACTACTGAGGCTTTCAAAATCATTTTGGAATGTAGTCAAGTAACTGGAAATAAAATGGAGCTTAAAAAAGAATTAACTATGTTAGGATGGATGTTTGTTAAAAGCAAACACTGTCAATAATAGCTGCATACCTATTATATGCTGACACTGCCTTTGTAGTGCCCAAGTGAGAACTGCAAGGCCAAGATGGCTTCTGACCCAAAGGTCCATGGCATTTATAATTAGCTTTCTTTAGGGGGAGGTTTACAGAAGATTCTACTTGAGTATCAAAAAATAACACTATTCAAGGGGGGCTAGAGAGTAACACTGGCTGCTCTTTAAAAGGACCCAGACTTGGTTCCACAAGGTGGTTTACAACCTCCTGAAACTCCAGTCCCAGGAGATCCAATGCCCTTTTCTGATCTCTGCAGGTACTACTGTATACACATAGTGAACAGACATTTATGCAGACAAAACACTCTCACACATAAATATTCAAAACAAGAAATCCAGAAGGCTGCACACTTTAAAGTATCCACAGCAGATTAAAGAAAATAAAGAAGCACTGTATTACTCAACATACACAGAGCTAATTAATATCTGACAGAGCTCCATACTCACAATCTTTCCTTCTGTGTTGTTTATTTATTTAGGGGATCAAATCCAGGGCTCTGCACATGCTGGTCAAGTTCTCTCCTATTGAGAGAGACATCCCTACCATCGTCTCAATGGCTCAGAAAAAAAATATAACTAGAAAGCAACTGCCTTAAAGTTGCACACTGTTCTACAGTTTGAGCACTGTCTTGTACCACTACTATCTGCCTCTGGCTGATAATCTCTCCCAGTTATTCTGACAGCTCTGAACTCTGGTGCTATCTACTTTATGGGTCTAATTTCTCTTCTACCAAGCCTAAACCCAATGCCCTTACCTCACCCCAAGCAGACCCATCATCCCCTATTCCTCCTGATCCTCACATAAACTTGGCTGCTTAGCTTTGGACATATTCTAGTTTATTCCCAACAGCCTTAAACGGTGACCAGAAGAGAGTGATGACATCTGGCATCTTAGCAAGCTCCCATTTGAAGGGCTAGCCCTGTAATGGAGTATGCTTCCTGAAGCTTCTTCATGAGCTCCTAGCTCCATGGACTCAAGATGTTCCCTGACTGATGTGGAGCAATGGCTTGTTCACACCTGTCCTCACAGGAATCATCTGAGCCACCTTTCTGCAGCTGTGGCATTCCAGTTGAGTTTCCCTATACTTTCTCAAGGTTATTCCTTACCCTGCCTACTTTCTTTTTTTGGTTTTTCGAGACAGGGTTTCTCGGTATAGCCTTGGCTGTCCTGGAACTCACTCGATAGACCAGGCTGGCCTCGAACTCAGAAATCCTCCTGCCTCTGCCTCCCAAGTGCTGGGATTAAAGGCGTGCGCCACCACTGCCCGGCCCTGCCTACTTTCAGGACCAAAGCCCATCAAGCTTCCTTCTAGGCTTCAGAGATGGGCCAAGAAATGAGAGGAAAAATATCCCAGGAAGAAATTCCCATAAGAAATGGATCTTCATATAACCAGTTAGCCCCTTGAAATTCAGGATGGGAAAGGAACCATTCACAGAGAAGCTTTTCCTCCAGCTACACAGAGGCTCATGAAATAAAGCAGGGTGTTCAACTGATCCCATATGCCTGGGAAATGGAGCTTTTGGCAAATACTGGAGGAAGCACAGGAGGCCTAACCCTCCAATTGAATCAGGTATCCACAGCTCAAAACAAAACAAAACTGAGTGCTATTTTTTTTTGGTTGTTTTTTTTTTTTGGTTTTTGGTTTTTGGTTTTTGTTTTTTTTTTTTTTTTTGTTTTTCGAGACAGGGTTTCTCTGTGTAGTCCTGGCTGTCCTGGAGCTCACTCTAGACCAGGCTGGCCACGAACTCAGAAATCTGCCTGCCTCTGCCTCCCAAGTGCTGGGATTAAAATGCTATTATTTTTATTATTAGGAATTGAACCCAGGGCTTCTTACATGCTACCAAGGGTTTCCAATAATCTACACCATCACTCCTCAGACTATGATGCATGATGTTGCTGTGTAGCCCAGACTCACAATCTTCTCTCCCTCTTCCTTTTTAGCAGCCCTAGCAGTTAGGCATGTGTCATCTAGCCCAGGCAAAATCATGTTTTTACTGTTTTTAAAAGATTTATTTATTTTATGTATATGAATGAGTCTTCAGACACACCAGAAACGGGTGTCGGAACCCATTACAGATGGTTGTGAGCCACCATGTGGTTGCTGGGAATTGAACTCAGGACCTTTGGAAGAGCAGTCAGCTCTCTTAACCGCTGAACCATTTCTCCAGCCCCAGAGTGTCTTTTAAAAACAAGCATGTGCCAGGGTTAGTGGAGCACGCCTTTAGTCCCAGCACTCAGAAGTCAGAGGCAAGTAGATCTCTGAGTTCAAGACCAGCTTAGTCCATAGATTGAGTTCCAGGACAGCCAAGGCTACACAAGAGAAAAACAAACAAACAAACAAACAAAAACTTGTCTTGAAAACACTAACTAACTAACGAACCAACCAAATAAATACATTAAAAAAAAAAAATGAGTGTGTAATTCTAACTGTGAAGCCAGCTTACATAAAGCTAACTTATCAATACAAATGAGTCTCCTACCTGTTGTTTCCGGGTTGGATACTTCTGAATGTTCGCTCTGAAGAAAGGATATTTTTCATAGGTATATTCATACATCCATTCACAGAAATGATTTCCAATGTCAAATCCCCTGAAAGAGAGGACAATGCAGGTAAGGAATGAGGCATGCTGTAGAACCTGCAGGCTCCTTGAGCACAAAGGGAAAAAGCTAAATAGGATCGGGCTGGGGAGATGGCTCAATGGTGAAGAATCACCTGCTGCTCTTGCAAAGGACCCATGTCAGGCAGCTTACAACTGCCTGCTAACTTTAATTCATGGCCTTTTCTGGCCCCCAGGGGCCGTCGGTACTAGGCACAGGCACACACATAATGCATACAAATACACATAAAAAGTATATTAAAAGCTGAATGAACCTTAAATGGGATCTGTGATCCCCAAGGTAGGCTTTTAGAGTTTTGCCCAATCTAGGCATATAACTTAGAAATATAATAAATGGTTGTATTTTTAATACAGGCTTACTGGGGTAATAAATTACCCCAACACAGGAGTATGGTAGCTTTCATGACACAGAAAGCCAATTTGGTAAGCATCAGAACCACAGCAGACGGAGAACCAAAGGTACTACCTGAATGCTACTTGGGCAACTGAGCGCAATGCTTCTGTGGCAATCAGTACTCATGTAAGGAGAACTCTTGGCAGCCCAGAGGAAGTGGCAAACTGCTTGTGAGTGCCTGCTCTAACTGCATAAAGGTCTGTGCTGACTTGCCTCAGGGGCAAACAGTTTCCTTTCTGGTGTGGAAGCGTTTTGCTTAGTATGCTGTTTGAGTCTATAATTGCTTTGTATTACAATAATGAAATGATACTGAAATTGGCATTTGACTATAACACATTACCTGTAATTGTAACTGCTGTATTCAAAGTCAATGAGCATCAGCTTCTGCTTTTCAGAATTCTCTTGACCTTCCAACAATAAGATATTACCTACAAAAGATTTGGGTGAAAAGACGTAACACAAGGTTCTACCCTTGGGCAACAGAGTGTAATTTTTCACCCCAGATGATTTCAGCTTTGGTCCTAAAGACATCACAGGAATACAGAATACAAACTTTGTCATGGTAGCGGCTTGCTCTAAGCAGGAAGGCTCCAGGACCACCTGTTCCTAGTCCCTGTCCTGGGCTCTCTGCATACTATAGCCAGACCTCTTCAACTACTATCTGGAGCAGTACTTTTCCAAAAACTTCATACAGTGTGTGTTAGAGTGCATCTGGTTTCCTTACCTCAATCTCCCAGAACCTTGGAACCGGGTTGCTGTCATCAACTGCCCAACTGGGGCTCAACTGATTTGTCCCTGCATGCTGTCCAACCCAAGGAGACCAGAGACAAATGAATGGCCCTATGATGTTTCCTCCAGCACTGAATCAAGGAAGGTGCATGACTGCTAGCCTGACTGGGCCAGCCCATTTCCCCTAGTGTCTTCAGGAGCTCAGGACGGGGTGAGAGGACCTGGAGCTCCATACCTTGCTAACTCTGGCCACTTTCTCTCCCCCATCATTTCTAATAAAAGTAAAGCAGTTTCTAGGTTTTGCAGCATATTCCCGTTGCTTCCAATGACAATGAAAACAAGACCAGGAGGAAGACACCCAAGATTATATAATAAAATAAATGCCACCTGTCATTTCTATCTTTTCTACACTTGGCCATCACTTAAGTGACTTGGTTGAGATTCCTCTCTGGTGATGATGATTGGCATACCTCATCATCATCAGGACCAGAAGGCTGTGGCTAATGGGCAAAGCTATTGCTGAGATTTCTATATCTGCTCTACCCCAATAGTGGGCAAGCCATGATCAGCTAATCAGAGAAGTACTTTGGCTCAAATGAATGGCTTCATAAGAAACTAATCTAGGGCTGGAGAGACGGCTTGGTGGTTAAGAGCACTGACTTCTCTTCCAGAGATCTTGAGTTCAAGGCTCCACGCACCAGCCAATGGAAATAGAGGTAGAGACCCACAGCCAAACATTTAGATGGAGCTAGGTGAGTCTTAGGAAAGAGTTGGGAGAAGAATCAAGGGACCTGAATAGGATATAGACTTCAGAGGAAGACCAACAGAGTCAACTAACCTGGACCATTTGGGACTCCTATAGACTGAACCACCAACAAAGAGCAAGCATGGGCTGGACCATGCACATATGTAGCAGACATGTAGCTTGGTCTTCATGCAGGTCGCCCATTAGCTGGAGTGGGGGCTGTTCCTGAACCTGTTGCCTGCCTGTGAGTCCTATTCCTCGAACTGTGCTTGCTGCCCTTTCTGGCCTCAATGGAAGGAGATGTGCCTACTCTTGCAGTTACTTGAAGTACCAGAGTGGGGTGATACCCAGGGGTGCCTTCTCCCTTCTTAAGGGACAGGTGGAGGGAATGGAGACAGGAGCTGTATGAGGGGGAATTGGGAGAAGGGTGGCTGATATTGGGAAGTAGGGTGAATAAACAAATTAAAGAAGAAAAAAAGAGAACCTTGGGCATGGTATCTCTTCACAGCAATAAAACCCTAACTAAGACACAGGAAAAAAAAAAAAAACAGTAAAATTCTTTAACAGCAGCAATACTTCAATTTTCTCAAGTTAAACAGCCTGAGTCTTCAGTGGTGTGTGGGCATTTTGTGAGAAGGTGGTCTGAGAGCCTGCACAATTTGGGTCTTCTGCTTTGGATGCGAAGGTAGGATTATCTACCATAAAGAGTTACACATCAACAGGTACATGTGATTTTATTCCAATTCCCAGCTTAAAGACAATTTTTTCAGATTTTTCTAATATATATATATATATTTAATCTTATAAATATAATTAATATTCTATTCATTTTTTGAGAACTTGCTTTTCTGATTATGATTCAGAAGGTTTTCTTTGGTATAAAATTCTAGCTCTCTTTTGTGCTTAAACTTCACTTGCTGGCTGCATATTATTTCAATGTACTTAGTACACATGTGCTGTCATCTTGCATGCTTCTCACACACATATTAATGGTCTTTTAAGTACAACAGAAGCTTCATCTTTAGCATGCCATAGCAATTCTTACCTTCTTGACAGTCATTATGACAAAATACAACTGGAGATCTAGTATACTGCAGCAATGACCTGGAAAAAGAAAGCCTCACTGTTACCTATCTAATTCAGTAAGGTGCTTGCATGCTCTCATGTGGTCAGCCCAGAGCTAGCCTCACTAACACCCATTCTAGTCAGTGGGATACATTCATGCTTGTGTGGCCAGCACAGGGCCTGTATTCCAACACAGCACACTCATTCACATCCAGGAAAACATGTGAACCCACTCAGCCTCTCTGCACTGCAAGCTTTTCCCCACTGGGCTACTGTGCACTCTGCTCATGCTATCCTGGAACACACAAGTGCTTGCCATGAGCCTAACCTCTGACTTAGATGACCCTAGAATGGTTTCTTTCACAGAACTACACAATTGCTTTCTGTCTTAATAAAGCAAGAGTTCCTTAAAGGTCTTGGCACCATTTCCACCTGGCATAGCACACAGGGACCCAACCTCACTAGGAGGACACAACAGAGGTTTCTGTTCAGAAATCAATCTCAAGATTTTCAATGTCTCCCAATGCTTAGGCTTAGCCTGCCATCTCCCTGGCCTACTACCTCTACCCATCACTTCTGTTCTAGGGAAAACCTCACTTGACCTTGGACATTCAGGGCTGGAGCTATGTCTCATTGATTAAGCTGAATACTTACTTATAGAGGATACTGAGTTCATAGGTTCAGATTTGAAAACAAAAAAAAACCATCTTTCAAAGACAAATTCACCCTGCCCACCCACAAAAGCCAGTTGTGGTTGCACACACCTTTGATCCCAGCACAGAGACAGAGGTAGTCTGATCTCTGAGTTTGAGGATAGCATGGTCAACAAAGTGAGTTCTAGGACAGATAAACACTACCTTGGGACAAAAAAAAAAAAAAAAAAAAAAAGACATACTCCCATGTTCAATCTATCCAGTTCATTTACCACATCAGGTAGGGGCTAGAAGGCTATACTCACCTCAGGTTCTCAAGCTCAAGAGGCAGGTTGTAAGAGAGGAACTTGTGCAGTTGCTGAACTCTGGCCTCCCGGCTGAATTTAAGTCTTAGTACTTGATTCAGGTATCTGCCATAGGAAGGACAAAGAGCAGTGCTAAGCTGAGCAGGTGTACTCTTAGGCCTCATTCAAACACCCGACTCTAGCCAGTCCCAGTCCCAAGGAAGCCCAGTGTCTCCAGGTAAGAGGGAGGGGATGGTTGGACCTACAGTACTCAGGGAAGCTAGCTTTCCACCCACCCACCTGGTAGCAATTTTGCAAACAAGTCTTCATTCTTGGTCCAGGAATTGATTGATACATGCAAGAAAGACTTATTCATGAGACACACATCACAAGTAATGGCATGCACTCACTTCTGTTACTGCCAAAGACACCAGGGTAAGAGTGATGAGGACCAAATAATCTCGACACTTACTTTTCCATTGTTCCAAAAAGCCATTTTGGTTCCTTATTGAATGGCATTTTCATACCATGAAATGTGGCCATTTTCTCAGCTATTTCTGCAGAAATATCTGGTAAACGTAATTCTTCAGTGTTCAATCGCCGGCTCTGGAAACAGGAATCAGGAACTGCCATTTACACATGCAACCTAACAACTGTACTAAGACCATACCACCTTAGAACCAAGAACCAGCTAAATTATTAAAGTCTCACCCAGTGCACAAAATTTTCTTAAGTAGCCCAGAATGGTGGTGCATGCCTTTAATCCCAGTAACTCAAGAGCCAACAGCAGGCAGGTCTGTGAGTTCAAGGCCAGTCTGGTTTTACATACTGAGACCCTGCCTTCCCAAAAAAGAAAGACACAGCATCTCCACAGGTGATGACCCATGGTGCCATGGTACTTCTATAGAGAGAAGCATAGTGTACGTTGAAAAGGGTGTACAGTGAAAAGCAGGGTGTACAGCAAGGAGCAGGCCTATTTCATTAAGAACCTGAGAAAGTTCCCCCTTTAATGAACAAGAAACACCATTCATGTGACATGTGATAGATCTCTATAGCTACAGCTGATGTCATCGCTTGTCAAAACAGGTAGGCAAACATCATCCTATCAAGGAAGCCCTAGGTTCAAGAGGGCTACCAACTGCCTCTGCTGTGTGGGTTGATATGGAGCAGGTGTCAGTGTGCCATACTAGGCAGAAAGGTGGACATGGAGGTCAAATCTGAGCCTGTAGACATTGTGCTGTCCCCTGATATGGCCTGAGGCCTGGCTATTTGTGTGTGTGTGTGTGTGTGTGTGTGTGTGTGTGTGTATATATGTATGTATGTATGTATGTATGTACACACACACACACACACACACAATATATATATATATGGTAGAGAGAGAGAGAGAGAGACAGAGAGAGACAGACAGAGACTTTATGAATGTGATTACACTGTTGCTGTCTTCAGACATACCAGAAGAGGGAATTGGATCCTATTACAGATGGTGAGCCACCATTCGGTTACTGAGAATTGAACTCAGGACCTCTGGAAGAACAGTCAGTGCTCTTAACCACTGAGCCATCTCTCCAGCCTGCTCCTTTGGAGATTTGATTAAAGATTTCCCATCTAAGCCCAACAATGGTAGCACACATCTTTAGTGCCAGCATTTGGGACACAAAAGCAGACAGACCTCTGAGTTCAAAGCCAAAGAAAGACGAAAGAAGGAGGAGGAAGAGAAGGAGGAAGAGAAGAGAGGAAAAATTTCCCACTTGTTTCAGTGTAAGCTCTGTAAAAACAAAAGTCACAGTGGCTCTTTTCTGCTCTGACTCATGGTGCTGTCTATGAGAATTAGTGTGTACAGGGCTGTCCTGTCCCACAATGGATAGGACCCAGGACCCAGCACAAGGCCATCACCTGACTAAGATGCTATTTGCCACAGCTCAATGTATATCCACAAGAATGTGGAAGGAGTTCTAGGAAGACTATATTTATTAACAAAAACACAAAAGAAAACAACAATAACCACAAAATTTAGCTGGTAGGTGGTACACTTTAGAGGCAGAAGCAGGCAGATCTCTGTGAGTTTAAGGC
Source organism: Arvicanthis niloticus (assembly GCF_011762505.2). Taxonomy (NCBI): domain Eukaryota; kingdom Metazoa; phylum Chordata; class Mammalia; order Rodentia; family Muridae; genus Arvicanthis; species Arvicanthis niloticus. Next base: position 112,382,500 of record NC_047658.1, on the reverse strand, counting down.
CAGCCTGGTCTACAAAATGAGTTCCAGGACAGCCAAGCTACATGGAGAAACAACAACAAGGGCAAGGGGAAACAACAGCAGCAGCAGCCACTGCCGCTGCCGCAGGACAAGACAAGAAAAATACTGACACCATGGAAACAGAAGAATTGAGCCAGAGCAGCAAAATGGGATGAAGGAGATCTTGAACGGTGGGAAGGCAGAAACAGAGGGAGGATGATGGAGACAAGAAGGAAGAATAAGGGGCTGCAGCTTGAATGCTGCTCCAGTCCATAAAAAAAGACCCTAGAAACCATGAATAAGGCAAAACAGGAAATGTTTAGGTGGTAACAAAATGGTGAGACCCACATTTGTGTGTGTACACACCTATTTTTAAAATTTTATTAAAGATTTATTTTTATATGTACAGTTGTTTTGTCTGAATGTATGTTATACCACACGTGTGCCTGGTGTCCAAAGAGGCCAGAAGAAAATGTTGGATCTCTTGGAATGGAGTAACAGATTCTACTTGTGAGCCACTGTGTGGGTGCTGGGAATTAAAACCCAGGTTCTCTGGAAGAGCAGCCAGTGATCTTACCTGCTGGACCATCTCTCCATCCTCTCACATATAATTTTACTTTGACGGTCTATGTATGAAAGAAAGGTTGTTACATAGCTTAAACGCTAGGCATGCTAGGTAAGCATTCTACTATCTCAGTTCATCCCCAACACATTTTCTCTTGTCTTGCTTTACTTATGACTCATAAGACTTATTTGCTTTATTTTCTGCGAATGAGAGTTTTATCTGCATGTGTATTTGTGTACAATGTACATGTCCTGGTGGCCACCTTGGTCAAAAGAGGGTGTTGGACCCAGCCAGTACTGAGCACTGAACCTGGATCCTCAAAAAAGCAACAAGAGCTCTTGACTGCCATTTAGCATTTCCCACATTTATAAATCCCACATTTAGTATTTCAAATGACATTTAGTATTCTTATTTTGCCACAAGAAGTAAACCAAGTCCACCCTGTTGTGGTTTCCATAATCTTACCGGGATAAACTGCTCCAGTCGGCCTTGGGGAAAGATGCCATAGAGTTTTGGCCCAAGTGACCTCTCTGCAAGAATGGCAAACATAACACTCTCCAGAACCATCGCCTCAGCCCCCTAGAACAGACGGCAACAGACCACGTATTAGTGTTTTCCCAGACAGGAAGTGCCATCTCAGGAGCAGGTTCCTCCAGGCTGCTAGGCCTTCTTTGGCATGGGCAATGATTCTCTTCTGGGCAACGATTCTCCTTCATTCATCCCTCCATCTGTCCCTCAGTCCCCGCCCCCTATACACTTACGCATGTGCATACACGCGCGCGCACACACACACACACACACACACACACACACACACACAAAAACACCTGACTTATACAGGATCTAGCTCACAGCATTATACTATATAGATGAGGTTTAAAATTAAATTTAAGTCACTAGTTCCAACCTCCTACTAATGTTAATAACAAAGAGTTCTATAACCCAATACATTACATACTAATACTCTGTAGAAAATGCTTTAAGACAAATAAAAAATTTGGTATCCTACTAAAAAATTTGTGTTAATACTATTTGTTTTGAGAAAGTCTCAAGTAGCCCAGGCTGGCCATGAACTATGTAGCAGATGATTCTCCTGCCTCTTCTGGGATTACAAGCATATGCCACTAGATTCACTTTATTTGGTACAGAGGACCTAAACTATGACTTCTTGCATGCTATGTAAGAACTCTACCAATTGGAACTATCCCCAGCCCCAACCCCTGCAGTCCTAAGTGCCTGTGGTTATTCCTATGTTATATGGTAATGCTAACTGTATCTTAGGAAGACAGTTACTGGGCTATCCACTAACAGAAGTCCTTTCTCACGTCAAATGGTACTCTCCACACCAAGTCACTTTATAAACTGTCTTATTAAGGGCCACTGCTTTTATTCTGTCTATTCATTTTACAACATAACTGTTTGAATCTCACCCTTGGCCTCTCACAAAGACATCAAGATCCATTTTGATGAAGATGACTTAAGTGCCTCTCCACTGAGTACCCAGTGAGCGTGAATGCTCCAAAGGCCTCCTGCCTAGTCTGTGGGTTCTAGGGTTTAAATTTCAATTCTTGTCTGTTATAACTTCTCTATAAATCCATTATGCTCTTCTTTAGATTTATTTTGTATGTGAGTGTTTGTCTGCATAAATATATGTGCAGTGTATGTGCCTGGTGCTTGAGGAAGTCTGAAGGCGTTGGATTCTTTGGAATAGAGTTCTGGATGGTTTGAGTTACTATGTGGATACTAGGAACCGAATCTGGGTAAGAACAAGTGCTCTTAGCCACTGAGACATCTCTCCAGCTTCCTCCCTCCATCTTCTATCTTTAGTCCTAATAACTATAGAACTATAACCTAGAACTATAACTATGACTTCAAATCCACCTTTTCCCCCAATTCATATTCATTCCTGTCACCCTGAAAACAGCAAAAAAAAAAAAAAAAAAAAAAAAGGTAGGTGCGTGTGTGAGTTGTCATCTGTCATCTGTTAAGAGTAATGGGTAGAAGGGACTGTGGCTCTCTCTCAGAGCGTTACTCATTTATTGTCTTAGGTCCTAGCTCAGATTCCATCTTAAATTTTAAAAACTTTATTTTTTACAGGCAGGCAGTTCCATGCCATGGAGCCCATGTGGAAGTCAGTGGAGAACTCTGAGGCATCCGTTTACTCCTACTACCTTATAGGGTCTGGAGCTCAGACTCAGGTAGAGCCTGCACCTGTCGAGCGTCTCACTTGGCCCCAATCCCACACCAATAGGTATGTCTGTTGCCCTTTCTAAAATCATAACTTTCCCCCTTTCAGGTGATTTTGATGGCCCTTTGGTTTTGTTGTTGTTGTTGTTTGTTTGTTTAAGAGACACGGTTTCTTTATGTAGCCCTGGCTGCCCTGGAACTTGCTGTGTAGACCAGGCTGGTCTCAAACTCAGAGATGTGATCACCCTTTGTTAAGAAATATGTTATTGGTGAAAATAATCCCAGACAAACATGCTTACAGCATTCACATTACAAAATTTGGGGGAGTGGTTTAGCTCATGGTAGATATTTGCCTAGGAAGCAGGGGGTCCTGTGTTGGGTCCTCAGCTCTGAAGGTTTAAAAATTAAACGGACAAAAACTGAATTCAGAAACTGAGGACAAGCTCATTAGGCAATGGTAGAATGCCACAGCTGGTAAGACAAAAGAAAGAAATGCTGTTTCCAAAGCCGTCAAAGCACACAAAATCACAATAAGCCAGTCACTTCCCCTGTGTGTGGACAAGAGCTTGTTCCTAATCCCTACAATTACAGCCTAACTATAACCTTGTATAATCCTCATATTAGTCTAATTATACCTTGCGAGGCTGTATTTATTAAATTCCAAGTGTGTGTATTTGACAATATCAATATTATTAATTTGTTCAGACTAAGGAGTTGGGTGTTGCATGGACTTGTATCTTTTTGACAACACGGAATACCTCTGTTTAGCAGATGAAATGTTCTTATTGCTCATCTAACCCTCGTAACACATTGGTTTAGGAGGGACAGTTACTGCAGCCCTGTCTGACCTGAAGCCCGATACTGCAGAGACTCTCAGGGGAGCTCAAGCGAAGGCCCTCAAGGTGTCCTCTGCTGTAGTCCTCTCCCCTGTAGGCTGGGAGCAGTCTCCTCGGCGCCTCCTACAGTGGAAACTGCAAAAGCAAGCAGAGCCTGACCATAACTGAACAAGAGGATCCTGGGCTGAGCTCTAGAATAGGCAATCTACCAGGTATGGCTCCTTGTAGCTATACGCCACCTGTAGAACTCCCCACCCCCACATCCACAGTCTAACTTCCAGTATAATCATTTCTACACTTCGTTTGTCTAAAAAGCCAGACTTTTGTTATGATTAAAATTTGTTTTCCAATTTCCCACACTGCAGAGTGATTATGATGAACATGAGGGTTCAACTGCGACAGAAATGTTACATTTTGTACTTTTTTTTTTTCTTGTGGCAGTCTTATGTTGCCCTTGCTGACCTTGAACTGGTTATAGCTAACCCTGAACTTCTGATCTTCCTTCCTGCTGGGATTAAAAGTGTAAACCATCATGCCCAGTGCTTACAATGCTTGCAGATGAAATCCAGGGGTTTTGTATACAATATGCAAGCACTCTGTCCACATAAAAATAAAAAATTAGAGAGAGAAAGAGAGAAAAGATAGGAAAGAATGTACACGTTTGTGGCTGCCTATATGCCACAATATGGGGGTCAGAGGACATCTTCCAGGAGTTGGTGTTCTCCTTCCATCATGTGGGCACTGGGGATTGAACGCAGGTGATTAGGTTTAGTGGCTAGTTGACTTTACCCACTGAACCATCTTGCCAGCCTCTTCTGGTTGGATTTTGAGACAAAATCTTTGCATTATTGTCCAGGCTACTCTTAAATTTCCAATCTCCTTGCACCCCCTGCATCAGCTTCCCCAGAGACAGATTGTAGGCAGGCAACACAATACCTGAACTCAGTGTTAGATTTAAAGTTCAGTAAGTTCATCAGTACCTGTCTGTGTGTAGCAGTACTGTCACTGGTACCTGGACTCCTGCAGAGCCCATCTTTACACAGACATGGTGCCCAAACAGATATATAAGCAATTCCAAGCCCCTGATGCTCTCCCTGGTGGCCATGTGAAGCAAGTGAGCAGTAGTCAGAACAAACAGGGCTTGGCCCCCAGCCCACAACTCCATATCATCATCTGGGTTAGTCATTGGCTAGTACTACCTTTTTGAAGAAATCAATATCGTAACTATCTACTTTGATTTCAGAAATAAAACTTAATCATTCATTCATTCAAAACACAAAATGTTTGATAAATACTTAGCATTGTGCTAAATATCAGGGAACCAAACAATAAGTGCCATCAGGCCCTGTCTGTATGGAACTCACAAAAAGAACTAGGAAATAACTAAACAGAACTACAGGAGGAGCCAAGGCCATGAAGGAACAGAATGCTGGAAAGACAGGTTATGAAAGGGCAGTGATTTCCAAACAGGCAACACTGAACTGACTAAGACCCAGGAGTGCAGGGTGCAAATGAGCTATGAGTTCTGATGGAGGAAGTCTGGCACAGTCAAGGAAGTGAGAGAGTGGTTGCTCAACTGGGCAACCAGGACAGACAGGAGCAGCCTATGGGACAGACAGGAACATGTGAAACATCACAAAACCTTATACACTGAGCAAACTCCCAGAGCAAAAGAGAAACTGGCTTATTCCTGAGAACTCCCACTCTACAGCAATGGTCTCAAAGCAGTCACAATAGTAAGAGCCCCTAAAGCTCAGGAAACATCAAGGAAGGGAAAGTGAAGGAGTGCAACATCCAGGTGAGGAGCAGGAAAGCTGTCTTCCATGACATGGCATGGCTGATGCACTTAAGAGCTCACAGCACCTGTGGTTTTCTACATTAAGACCTGCACAAAATCAAGCCAGTCAACATTCCGAACAAGAGGGCAGTGTTGTTACATGGTACCACTTCTAGCTGAGGGGTTATTAGCAGTTATTGGCAGTTAATGGTTTCTGGGAAAGGGAGAGTCAATTTTCTCCAAGTATATGGCCCTGGATAGTTGCCCATGTTCTAATGGATGGTCCACACCTATGTGCATGCTGGCAATACTAACTGAATTGGACTCTAGGAGTTGTTGTTATTGTTGTTCTTCTTAAACAGGATGCATGTTGAGTAGAGTCTGGAGTAGTGGAAGAGGAATAAGGGGTTAACATGAACAAGACACATTATATAGGGAGTGGAGATGGCTCCAAGGTTAAGAGCACTTGCTGCTCTTGCAAAAGACACTGGTTTGGTTCCCAGCACCCACAGCACTCACAATCTTTAACTTGTTTCAGATTTAATAACCTCTTTTTACCTCTGAGGGCACTAGGCACACACATGGGGCACTTACAAGCAAATTACCCATAGACATAAATAAATACAAAAAAAATTTTAAGATGCATAGTATACATGTATATTAAAAGAATAAAAAATTTCCTAAAATTAGCATTTACCCATTAACAAACACAACCAAACAGTATACACATCAACACTCACCTCACAGTGATAGAATGTTTCCTGATATTTTTTTTCTTCTCTATTTCATTTAGAAAGCAAGCTACATATAACATGCACACCCTCTTCCCTGCTAGACTACTGAGTTTAGGCAATATACTGAAACTTTGCTTTCTAAAAACAAAAATGCTAACATTTCACATAACCTACCACTTGCAAACAGCTGATTTCAAATCTGGGCAGTGAGAGGAAGAAAACTAGGGAGAAGACGAGGTAAGATGGCTGCCTTTGTAGAAGAAGGAGCTACAGATGCTACTGAGGGTACAAACTGGAGGAAAGCAAAATGGCCGCTGACTTGGCAATGTACAAGTTGTTGGTGATAAAAACTAGAGCTTCAGAGGAGTGATGGGTACACAGATTAGATAGGAAAAAGTGAACACAAGAATGAGACATCTAGATGGGTAAAGAAAACAAACTTATACTTTTCATTATCTCTATAAAGTTTTAGTTCTGTAGGGGAGAACCCAGTCAGTAAAAGGTTTGCCATGTATATGTGAAACTCATAAATTTGGTCCCTAGAACTTATATGAAAAGGCTGGGCATGGTGGCATGCATTTGCTGTCATAATATCAGGCAAGCAATGTACCACTAAACTATAACCTCAGCTTGCTTTTTCCTTTTTTAAAAAATTTATTTATGGGTTGGAGAGATGGTTCAGAGGTTAAAAACACTGGCTATTCCTCCAAAGGCACTGAGTTCAATTCCCAGCAACCACATGGTGGCTCACAGCCATCTGTAATGGGATCTGGTGTCCTCTTCTGTGTGCAGGCATACATTTAGGCAGAACACTACATATATAGTAAATAAATAAATCTTAATGTATTCTTTCTTTCTTGTGGCATTCTAGGGACATGGCCAATCCTCACGAGACAGATCAAGATCAAGACACACTCAGTAAAGCAATTGGTTAAAGAAAAAGTGATATAAGAAAAGTGATATATGAAAAATAAGCAAAGTAGCAAGACAAAGACTGAAAAAGATGAAGGCTAAAGATAGTGAAAACTATGCCATTAAGAAGCAAGCAGGAGGGCTAGAAAGATAGCTTGGCAGTTAAAGGCACTGGCTGATCTTCTAGAGGTCCAAGGTTGAATTCCCAGCAACCACAGGGCAGCTCACATCTATCTATAATGGGATCTGATAACAACCTCTTTTGGCATGCAGGTGTACATGCAGATGAAGTACTCATAAACATTTTAAAAGAAAGAAACAAGCAACTTCTGCAACTTAATTGCCAAGGTGGGTTGATATCCATGGAAAGCCTCCTTTTTTCTTAGGAGAAAGGGAGAGGGCATGGGGGAGGGGAGGGTATGGTAGGGTAGGCTATGGCAGAGTAGGGTAGGGGAGACTGGAAGGAGAGGAGGGAGGGGAAACTGCTATCCAGAAGTAAATTAATTATTTAATGATAAAAAGAAGAAAAAAGAAGAAGCAAGTAGAGATGTTGCAAGAGTTCCAGATGATGATCCCAGATTGCCAGTGTCAGTTAGAGGCTGCATATACCAATCCTCAGCAGATATTAGAAAGCGAGAAAGACTTGGATGGAAGAAGCCAAAAAATATAAAGAAGCATTTGTAATACTGCATTCAGTGAAGTTAGAAGCCTGCAATTTTTCTGTACAGAGTGATTTTGTGCATCAAATCCCAGAAGATAGATAGATAGACAGATACATACAGACATACATACAGACATACATACATACATACTATACATGCGCATATATATGCATGCATGCTATGAATGAATGCTAGAAGCCAGAAGTCAGAGTGTCACATCCTCCTCTGGAACTGGAGTTACAGCTGTTTGTGAGCTGCCACGTGGGTGCTGCAAATCAAATTTAGGCTCTCTGTAGAGGAGCCAGTGCTCTATAGAGTCTCTGAGCCACCTTTCCAGGCTCCTGGTTTTCATTTTTTATTTTGAAGCATGAGCTGACTAAACTGCCCAGGCTGGCCTTGAACTCTCTCTGTAATCCAACTAGTGATTCTCCTGTTTCAGCCTTCCAAATAAATAGCTGAGACTATGGGCCTGTGCTTCCCATCTTTTGTTTGATTGAAATGGGGTTTACGTAGTCTTGGCCTTGAACTCATGGTCTTCCTGACTCTAAAGTGTAGGTGTTGCAGTCATGTGCTACCATGCTAGAGTCAGGCTAGGTCTAAGGTTCAACACAACCAAACTGAAGTAACCAAACTGAGGTGAGAGAAGTGTTAGAAATTTTTAGTTAAGGTTTTACTACATAACCCAGGTTGACCTCAAACTCATTGCAATCTTTCCATTCATTCATTCATTCATTCATTCATTAGTGTTCTATCTTTATGCACCTACGTGCCAAAGAGGGCATCAGATCCCATTACAGTGGTTGTGAGCCACCATGTAGTTGCTGGGAATTGAACTTGGGACCTTTGGAAGATTAGCCAGTGCTCTTAACCCTTTGAGCCATCTCTCTAGCCCTGCCTCAATCCTTCTCCATCAGCCTCCAAGTACTGAGATCACAGGAATGAAGCATGGCTTTAAAACAAGCAAATCCCCTAAAAGTTAAGACTTAGGAAAGACTAAAATAAATTCATTTTTAAAGGAAAAATAAAAATTTTATCAGGAAAAGTAGCAGAGATTGCACTGAGGTGGAAAAGACATCAGCAAGAACATCTGGCTCCTTGGAGAAGGAATGGGGGATTGTGACAATTAAGCTGAGACATTAAACCCAAAGAAGAGTGGATGTTAAATGCAAGTCAAAGATCCCCTCTATAGGGGTTGCCAGTGGAAGGTGGCACAAAAGAACGGGAGTTGGAGTAGAAGATGTCAGATGAGAGCTGAGCAGCCAAAGAATAAGTTTCATACTGCATTCCTAGGGTGGGGGACAGGAAAGCTGAAAGAAAAAACAGATACCTGAAATAGACCTTAGAACCTAAAGGCAAACCTGAGGGTAAGGCTTAGCAGGCTGATAGGCAGTAAGCACTGCTGAGGTGGCACATCAGCTCTCTCTCCCAAATGTGTACTCTCTAGAGTTCAGCAGCTCGGGCTGAGGGGTACAGTGCAATAAAGGCAAGCATGGAGGTGGCTGGGGTCAGCATGGCAGGGGTTACAGGTAAGCACAGAAGAGACAATTGGAAGAAAGCACTGAGGATATATGAAGGGAATGCCTCAGAAGCATAGTTGGTCCATTAGAAGGACCACCAATAGAGAATAAGAAGGGGACAATGTCTGCACTACAGACCTCCAAGAAGCAAAAGTAACTGCTTAAGCCCCACAAGACAAAAAGGGCTCCACCTTTTGGAACAATCAGGACACACTTATGGAGAGGACATCAAAAGGAATAATTGGAAAAGCTCAGGAAGGACTCAGTGGAGAACAGAATATCCTGGCCACAGAACGATGACAGGGGTCAGAAGGGACTCCCAGCACGTTGTTATAGAATCTTGGCATAATGAGGGCAAGAGGCAGACAGCCCACAGACCAGGATGAAGGCAAGAGGACGACCTTCATGTGGCCTGGGGTTTCTGTTGTCAAATGCTTGGATGCAAGATGGAAGAAGCAGGAAACAGCAGCATTTGTCTTGGCTGGATAGAAAATGTTCTCTACAGACGACATAAGGAAATGACCTGTGGGCTTTGGAGCAATAGTGAGGACAATTCATTCCTTTCACTATGTGGGTTTGGGGATAAAACGTGTGGCAACAAACACCTTTACTTGCTCAACCATTTCACCAAGGAAGTGAGATGTTAGAGGGACTCAATAAGGAATGGAAACCAACTCTCCCACACTCTGTAACTATGTGCATGCCAACCCCAAATCACAGGAAAAGTCAGATCCCTGTAGAGCAGGTCCTGAGAAGGAAGGGGAGAGGCAGCTGTGATTGTCTGTCTTTGAGGATGGCAGCTGAAACCCAAGGGAGGAATAAACAAGAATGTGGGTGCCAGCAGGCAAAGCAGAGAACTGAGACAGGGGGCTCTGCTACTGGATAGCTACTGTAGCTGTAACATGACAGGAAAAGCAGGAAGCACCAGCTCACAGTCCAGAACCTTCCAGGGGTGGCCAGCTGGCCATGCCACATTACTCATCTTGAGCACACAAAAGAATGCTCACAAGGTACCCATGCTCCACCGCTCATTTCACATCTGGAGTCTCCAGTTCCCTTGAATGCATGTGTCTCAGTGTTGTTGGCTCCATTTCAGAATCTGGGAAGAAGCCTTTCCAACCTGGCTACCAAACCCGGGACCAGCACTGCCACTTCCTTAGGGGCATGAATGCCAGTGAGACAACAAGGCATTGATCTGCTTCCTAATAATGGCGAGACACTGCCAGAGGAAACAGGTGCCTCTATAGCAGAGTATCAGAGATTATTAATTATTACCTAAGCCTGCATCTCTCAGCATCTCAAATCTTAGTTATTGCCACCACAGACAATTCGACTCCCTACCCTCAGGATTAAGGAAGCCCCTTGCAGCTCAGCCTTAGTGAGCTGGCTCCAACTGGTCCAGAGCCCTTCTTTTGAAAAAGATAAAGATCAAGTACAGAAACCAGACCTGCCATACCACAATTCAGTAAGGCTGAACACCACCAGTTTACAGCTCATGCAGATGAGAAGGGACTCGATTACTTACTTGAAATTCATTTTCATTCTGAGCTTGTTCGGATCCCTCTTTATTACAGGACCTCTATGAATGAGAAAAAGCAAACACTTCCGGTGAGATGGAGCACTCTGAGCAGACACTAACTTTGCAACCACAGACAGAATGGGTGTTCACAAAACACCTCAGATATTTAACAAGGGCTTTTGGCCCCCCAGGTGACCAGCGTAGTCTAAAGGCACCAGCAGTCTCCAGCACTTGTGCGAAAACCTTCAAATGCTTCATCTTTTTACAAGGAAAGGGATGTACTGCTGTGCCTCTCATGGCTGTCCCCATGTACCTTTCACAATTTCATTGTTAGAGGAAAGTCACTAGAGAGTGCTCTCTTCCAATCGGGCCTTCTAAAGCTCTGCCTGAATTAGCTATGTGGTTCTCTCAAGCGAACCTGCAAAACAGGAATGTCAACATGCCTGTGGAGGGCTGCAGGCAGCAGAGAACATGGACAGAGAGGACAGCACTAAGCAGGTGATAAAGCTAGGGTGAGCTCTATGCACCTGCCACTTGCCCAGACTAGCCCTTTGCTCCAACCAGTCGAAGTTCAATCTTAGCTGTTCCTCTTGTAAACAGAGGACTGTGTACTTAACCAAGCCCTAGGATTAGCTGATAACTGACACATTAGGAGCTACTTTTACATCAGTTTCCTTCATGAAATTGCAAGTTACTAGCAACCAGGCTTCTAACAATAACAACAGACTGGATCATCGACTGGGGTTAGGAGCTTGGGCTATTTCTTAAAGCCCCCCCCACCCCAAGTACTTTAAAACCGAAACACTGTCTTAGTAATAATGGGAAAGGAAAAAATAAAATCAGAAATATAAGAGTTTTGTCAAAATTGTATAGTCAGCTGTCTTCAAAACTGTTATCTTACAATTATATCAGGTTTACTTGAGCCAAACCCAAAAGGTATCCTGTAAAGGAAACCTCCATAAAAGAATTTTAAGCTAACAGATTCTTGAACATCCCATAAAAAACATACCTTGCCATTCCACAGCTTTATCAAAAACACCTGTACCAAGGGTGGAAAGTGTGGACAGGAAAAAAAAATGCCACGTTAAGCAACACCGGCTACTCTAGCAGCATTCAAAACACCCTGTGAGAAAGCAACCGCTCTCACCATCATATACAAAATAACATTCCAACAGGTATCTTAATGTGCTTGGCATAAAAGGTACATTTATCTTACTTCTTTATAAAAGCAGACAATATAAACATCCATGTTCATAAAGCTATCTGCAAAAGGCTCCTAACACTGGTGCTTACACATATGCAATAGTAAACATAACATGCGGGTGAGTACATCTGAAACAGAACAGTCAGTACAAACATGGTGTGCTATTTTCATTTGTGTAATCTGCATTTCTCTGATGAAAATCTAAATGTTACAGGTTAAATCCCGTTACAATGAAAGGTACAAAAACCAAAATATACGAATAGCTCTTGCCCTTTGCTGACAGTGTGTCAACCTGAGGAAAGAGTGACTCAGGATTAAAAGGCTTTATCTCTTCTTATACCCAGAGCCCTCTGGTACTGGCCCCATTGTTTTAGACTCACACTGCAATCTATCTCAAGGGATCTATGGGTTCCTAATGAATGACAAGCCCTGCTTTTTACTGTTAGTACTCCCTAAAGCACAAAAACAAATCTTGATGTTTCTTTGCTGTGGCTGGTGTAGGTAAGCAAACACTGCACTGTGCTGCACATGGCAAACATGCTCAAGGAGTCACCAAGTGCCCCAGAGCTGACTAGCCGCCGCACATGCTCAGGATGGGGGAACTGCTTGCATGTGAATCAGGAGACCAAATGGGGCTAAATGTCTCTTTGTGCTTTTTTTTCTTCAAGGAAAATTATGAACAAAACAAGTTCTATGGTCTGATAATTACATACTAATACACTGTAAAAGTCAGGACAAATGAAGAATTTTCACATCCTATGAACTTTGCTGTAACGGGATTTGACCTGTACAAAACCCTAAATGACTATGGTTATTCCTATGCTGTTACTGCTCTAATTGTATCTTAGGGAAACAGTTAACAGGTTGTTAGCTAACAGAAGTCCTTTCCCTGTCTAATGGTGCTCTCCAAACAAGTCACTTTACCTAAAAATACAGACTATCTTAGTCCCAGAACTGCTCCTTTTAAACATATTGTTACAATACGTGGACATAAATTCCATTGCTCCTTTCCCACACCCACTCACCCCCGCATCCTGTTCCAAGTGGAACCTATGATTTATACCGTAAGAGCACCATCACAAAGACAAGACGGACTTCTGTAGTCCCATGTTCTATTTCCTCAGTACAGAATGAGCTGGAACTCAGGAGAAAGGACAGGAAATCTCAAAGCAGGAAGACAGATGACCATGAACTTGTGTAAAGGCAGACACCTACTCTGTATGAAAGTCCCAAAGACTGTCCAGACAGAAAGCAAATTAAGATTTTAGAATGTGTACTAATTTATTTTAGTGACACAATTTTATTTAAGACAGGTATTAAAATACACTGTTTAAACACTGAGTACAACTTTACATTTTCCTCCAACAAACATGAAAGTTACCTAAATTTTAACATTAGTTATTTTATTATCTGTGTGTGCTGGAGGTCAGTGAACAATCTTTGGCAACTGGCCCTCCTTCTACTGTGGGTTCCAGAGAATCAGCTCAGGCTGTCAGGTTAGCATGGCAAATGCTCTTATTCACTGAGCTTCTCGATGGCCCTATATAATATGTATTAATGTGCAGTCTTAACTTTTTTTTATTATTCTATGCATTTATTTTTAATCATGTGTGTTTGAATGTGGCTATGAACATGTGTGTCCAATGACTGTTGAAGCCAGAAGATGTTAGATTTCCTGAACTAGAGTTATACTTGACTGTGAGCCATCATTTGGGTGCTATGAACTGAGTCTGGGTCCTCTGCATGGACTTCCACTTTCACTTTTTGTCTGTCTACTACTTAGAAGCTACTTGCAAGCAAGCACTGCACTTGGTGCCAGGCTTCAAATGTTGCCTTTGTTTTTTTGGACACAAAGCATACTTAGGGCTTTATGGGTTTGGTTGGTTTTTGTGGTTGGTTGGTTTTGTTTTATTTTGTTTTGCAGAGCAAACAAATTAAGAAAAGATGACGAAGAACTGGGTGCCTTTGGTTTTGTAGCTTAAGTAAGTTTTTCTTGTTTGCTTCCATGTTTTTTTTTCCCCAGGGCTGAGCATGCTTCACAAATTCTCTTCTACTGTCCTTGGCTTGGTTTTATAATTTAAATCAGACTATGAAAGAGGTAAACGTTCCTGTTTCAGTTTTGGTCTTCAGAAGGTTCTATCCCAGGGCCTTGATAAGATAAGAAAATGGAAATGGTTTTCAGTAGTTGATGCTACTAGCACTCAGGTGGATCTGATTCAGTGCCAGACTGGTCTACATAGTGAGTTCCAGGTCAGTCAGGGCTACACAGTGAGCTCCAACGGCACAACAGGGAACAGGAACAATGTTGGAGCAAAGGGTGACAGAGAGCACTAGATTAAATTTGCTACTGTGTAACCTTAGGTTGAAAAGCCTGCTTTAGGGATGGAGTTCAGTGGCAGCATCCCCATGTAGCACAGGTGAGATCTCTGGCTCCATCCCCTAGCACTCACATGCAAATACCCTATCTACTTTGAGTTACCTATTATTCTAAACTAGTACAGGTTTCTGTCTCTAAGCTCACTGAAACCATCACACAGAACAAACTGACTTAACAGATTTTATTTTGGCAAGTTCTTAATAAAAGACTCCTCAAATAATGAGAAAAATGGATTTGACTAAATTCCAGCAACAGAGGCTCATGTGTGAGCTGAAACAAAGTAGCACATTGTTGTGCTCTGAGTCTGGGCCCAGGAGGGTTTGTAGATAAAAATAAATTAGTGAATTAGTGAAATGTACAGAGAAGGTGGTATGAAATGACACATAATTATTTGGAACATCTACAATGTCTTCTTTTTTTAATTGTGTGTGTGTGTGTGTTCACAGGGGTCAGGTGTTGGGTCCCTTACAGGCAGTTGTGAGCAGCCAAGTGAGCTTAACTCCTGAACCATGTCTCCAGCCCCTATTGCCTCTTTTAAACAAATCTCTATAAAATATAAACTTAGCCTTTTAAAATGGCCTGGGACTTATGGAAGATTAAGAAAGAATAACCAACAAGTGGTGGCGGTGTATGCCTTTAATTTTGAAAGGCTGAGGCAGGCAGATCTCTGAGTTTGAGGCTAGCCTGGTTTACAGAGTTCCAGGATAGCCAGAGAGCTACGTAGAGAAACCCAATCTTGAAAAAACTAAAAGCAAAAAGAAAGAAAACAAGGAAGGAAGGAAGGAAGGAAGGAAAGGAGGGAGGGAAGGAGGAAAGAAAAAAGGAGAGAAGAGGAAAGGAAAGGAAAAAAAGAAAAGAGAAAAGAAAAGAATAACTTAACTAAACAGTTTGTTTAGTTTGGAATATGAGCCCCAAGCAGGACTAAGCAGGACCTGAGCATCTTCTGGTCTATAGTCTACTAGGATCCCAGGAGAGAAGGAACTACTTCCCACTGAGTGCCAGAAGCCCTTACTGTGCAGCCCAGGCCTGGCTTTGAAGACTTCAAGTCTTCACCCCAGCTCACCAAACACACTCAGTTCTAGGTGGCACATCTTTTATTGTTGTTGCTTAGTTTTTTAATGTTTTTGAGAAAAGATCTCAGTATGTTCCTCAATGGCCTAGAAGGAACTTAGGAATCTTCCTGCCTCCTGCCTTCTGAATGCTGGGATTAAAGGCCTGTTCTATCATGTCTGCCAAGAGACAGCCTAACATGGAAGTAGCACCACAATCCTACACAGTTCCTGCTACTAATTAATGATATTGTTCAGTCTCAGGTGAGTCTAGGAAAAACAAAAACAAAAAAAACCCTAAACAAACCAGAGTTGGCGCTCTCACAAAGCCGTAAGACTCAACTAATATGCTTTTACTTTTTGTTATTGCTATGTATGTGCGCATATATGTATTATGAATGTAGATGTTCACAATCCATGATGTCCCCTGAGGCAATCAGAAAACAATTTTCTCGAGTCAGCTCTCACCTTCCATCATGGGTTTTGGAGATCAAACTCAATTTCATCAAGGGACTGTTTTTACTTACTGACTGACTCACTTGCTGCCCTCAACATTTTGTAGTGTGTGTGTGCTTCTCAGTATTATCATAGGTCATAGCCCTCCTCCTCCTGGTTTCAATGGAAAATAAAGGAAAAAAAATTGTCTTTTTCCAATACTGGAAAAATACATTACAGAACAGGTTACAAGATCTCAATGCAATGGTTTAAAATGCACCTTTCCCACACACACACACACTACCCCCCAGACAGGGTTTCTCTGTATAGCCCTGGCTGTCCTGGAACTCTCTGTAGATCAGGCTGGCCTCGAACTCAGAAATCCACCTACCTCTGCCTTAAAAATGCATTTTATATAATTACTTCATGGAACCTAAACAAGTCATTTCTATGACTATATCTTATTCTTATTATTAATCTAGTCCACCTTCCTGGACATAAGTTATCTTTAGCATGGGTGACTTAATGAATATGGGTGACAGATCAGAGCCTCTAGGAGGCCTTGGGGACATATGCCAACGGTGGCAAGTGGAAGCCAAAGACTGGAGGCTCCTTTCAGAACATTCTTGGGGTTCAGGTCTTTTCCAGTCAACCTGGTGACTGACCTAAGGCTTCTTGCATTTCCAAGGGTTGTAAGTGACTTTTCCCAATAGTGTCTTACCTCTCTGGTCTGGCATACTTCAAGTTAGGTCAGCACTGCTAGGCTCCACACAGGAAATGGCACCCAGTGCTGAGGGTGAAGAAGAGTGTGTATGTCTAACTTTACCCTCACTCCCAATAGATATATGTACATGGTGTGCTGGAGCTGAAGGAAGAACCTGAGTGCTTCAACTGCATTCTCAAATTGAAGCCATGAATTTTGAAGCTTATTAAATGTTTGTCATTTTCTACTGAGGAAACAGAAGATAGGGGTCTGGTTTGCCGTGGACAAAAAAAAAAAAAAAAAAAAAAAAAAAAAAAAAAGCAAAAGGAAAAGGTAGTATTTCAATATATAACATTCTGAAATCTTAATCACTGCACCTCTTTAAGCACAGAACAAACTGTAGCTGTTGCTACTTAACAAGCATTACAATTTTCTTTTTAAAAAGCATTTCTTGAATCCAAAAACTAAATAAAGAAATGAAAGCTGTAGAGAATGCTCCAACTTCAGAGATCTCATACTATACCGTGAATCGTGTCTGTCACCTGGAAACCAGAGTGCTCCAGGCACGATCGCATGGACAAGCCTGCAGCAGAGAACACATGCACACAGCTAAAGTGGTACATTACCCCCCAAACCCTTCACTCCCCCAATACATTCCTTCCCAGAGAGGGGTGGGCTGTGGTCATCATTCCAGAGAACAGATCTGCATTGGCTTTGTGCTAAAATCCCAAACATTTACGACCAGCAAGACAAAAACACTTTGAATACACCAAAATTAGACAGTCAGTCTGTGGTTTATTTAGTTACCAAAAGGCACCAAAGCAGGTATTGAAGGACAATAGGTAGTAATTTGGCAACTAAATCTGGAGAGCATTAGCTGAGAAATGCTAGTGGGTGCCCATGATAGGAGCATTTCACTTCTGAGAATGAGGTTCCAGCTGCCTCAGAAACAGATGTAATTACACTGTTCTCAAAGCATCTTTGTTAACCAAACAACTTAAACTCATAATGACATTAATGTAACAAGGAAAAGATGACAGTTCCCAGACCTCAGTGCCAGGGCCTGGTTCTCCACCAGTCACTGTACAAAGTATGACCTGAATTCTTCACAGAAATATTCATGGGCAACTGATTTCTCAGTACCCAATAGTTCTGTACTGATTATCTATAAGCTACTCTTACTGTGGTTTAAGAAAAAAGGTAGTTAAGAAAAAATAAGATGTGTTTTCTTCTGAACTCAAAAGGGACAATGTTCTAAATTATAATCTTTAGATCAATGATACATATCTGCTTTGTGCCTTGATACCTTTAATTATATTATAGTTAGTATTCAAACAAGCAGTAATATTAGCCTTCTGTTATTTTTGGCAGACAGGACTGGAAGGAGCTCTTTGATGTGTTATAGACACTGATGGCCAGGCTGTCCACAGTGGTGAGGCCAGTCCTGCCGTTCATGCAGAGGATCTGGCCTAACAGTTATGGTTCTGACACAGGGAAGAAAAGGCACCCTCTGAGCCTTCTGCCAACTGAACAGCTGACACCACATGGACAATACACACTGACATTTATGTCTCCCACAATTCATGATAAATAAACTAGCTATTTGTAATCAGCCAAAGGATGCTGCAGAATTCATGTTCCTTCCCAGTATCAGAAAGAAAAACTGCAAGTTACCTTGATATCTGGCTCTAGAAGTCTAAGCTCTCTTCTAATAATTATATTGCCAGGCAAAGTGAAAAAGGCTGAACTATTTTATTTACTTATCAAATTTTTTATTCAACTACTTTAGTTCACAGTAATTTTATACTTGAGCTTTGTTTTCATTATCTACCCAACTAATAAAAACAGCCTCTTCATTAAAATAGAAGCTAGGCTATGTAAAGCCACTAAATTGTGCTGCCATGTTAAAAACCCAGTATGTTCGTGTTTCAAAATTTCCTACAAATATTGCACAGTGTAGACCTTGTCTCTATCTTATGCTCATATTTTCAAAAGAAACTATTCTCACCCTTTTTAAACACAGGACTTTTACATATGCCCATAAAACTCACAGAAATCCTAAATAGAACCTGAAGACACAATTGGGAAGTTTTCTTATGTCTCATCTAATAAGGAATAAAGGGAATAGGAAGAGACAGATGTTTGGGGGACACAAACTGTGGACCTTAACCCAGTCGGAGGGTTAACCCAGTGTTACCTCTTGGTTTTCTTGTACTAACCCTTAGAACTGCACCAAAGAGCAGTCATTTCACTGTGACTATAGGAATAAAGGACATTAGAATCTCAAATACCAGGATGAGAAATGAAAAGGCTAAGAAGCAACTAGTTATTCTAAACCAAACAGTTATGGATCAAAGAATGAGCTTAAGAAATATTTCCATTTAGTATCTGATTCTCAGAAGTATGAAGTTCAAAATGCTTAAAGCAAGAATGGGAAAAAGGGAATGGAAGGACAAACTAAATTAAATCAGTCCTACAATTAAGCGAAACATCAAAAAAGTTCTGAAAAATAAGTCTGCCATTATGTGTAGTAGTCTTCAACTAATATTCTTCAAGGAGAGAGGAAGGTGTGGCTCTCAAAGGCTACTTTGGCACTTACACAGTTGGCTAGGGAAACACTTCATTTGTGTCTGGATAAACACATGAAAGAACAGGACCTCCATATGTAGTAGAGATAAAAAAGGAGAAAAACAATTTAAATCCTCCTATGATTTAAGCTTTCCTTTAGTGCAGAGGTTTACTAAAGCAACAGGATTTATTGTTTACTAAGGTAATGACACTCCTGTTTTCCTCAGCTACATGTGAAAATGACAGTTTACTATGAATGTTGGCAAGGTTGTTATAATAACAACAAGGTTGTGATAATAACAAACTTCTCACCATACTTTAAATATTCCCTTCCGTGATAGCTCAACTCATTCTGAAAAGCCTAATGTGAAAGTTCTAAAAGAAAAAAAAAAAAAAAAAAAAAAAAAAAAAAACTGTGTAAGAAAACACTGTCTGCAAAGAATTAAAATTCATGGTATAGTCCTCCTAGCATGGTGCTGTGGAAGCTCAGCCTACATTTCTGGGCTTGGTTCTCATCTGTGTGTTCCTCCTTTCTACTCTTTCTCCTACTACAGCCATTTTTCAGCATCCCTGAATTTGATTCCTCTCACTGTGTTCTCATTGTATCCCCAGTGGCCAACAGCTATTAATATCCAAAACTCCAGGCTGGCGGCAAATATCCCTGCTAGACCCTACAGAGTTTGAGAACTCCACTCCACCCTCAAAAAAAAAAAAAAAGGCAATTTGGGTGGCTGAAGAGACGGCTCAGTGGTTAAGAGCACTGACTGCTCTTCCAGAGGTCCTGAGTTCACTTCCCAGCAACCACATAGTAGCTCACAACCATCTGTAATGGGATGGTGTATCTGAAGACAGCTACAGTGTACTCATACATACAATAAATAAATTAATCTTTTAAAAATGCAACTTGAAGCTGTAAGCTCATGACTTTACTATTTAAACTTCAGTAGGAAAACTACACTTACACTAACTATATTAATTATATGAAAATAAGAATTCTTATCTATGAAACAAATGAAAAACCTTTTTCTATCAAAAATTGTTTTACTTTCTATTACATCAAATGTGAGACTGCTTGGTATATGCTTCCCCCCACCTCTCTCTCTCCCTCTCTCTCTTTTTCTTTTTTTCTTTTGGTTTTTCAAGACAGGGTTTCTCTGTGTAGTCCTGGCTGTCCTAAACTCACTTTGTAGACCAGGCTGGCCTCAAATTCAGCGATCAGCCTGACTCTGTCTCCCGAGTGCGGGGACGAAAGGTTTATGCTACCATTGCCCAGCCTGGTATATGGTTCTTATCTGCTAAAAAACCACATGCACCTTTCTACTCAAAGGATGACAAGCATGGTCTCCAGCTATTACAGAGGGATGTCACTTCAGGAATGGAAGATGATTTAACATTTTCCTAATTACAAAAACAACAAAAAGACCCAAAAACCTGGAGAGATGTACCTCTCCCCAAATTCAAATGGTCTATTTGTAAAATGTTTTCTTACATCTAATTTAGTGTGTTCACTGTTGCTGCTCATGTGCTAAAGCACACATGTGGAGGGCAGAGGACAGTTTCTAGGACTTGGCTCTCTCCTTCTACCATGTAGGTCTCAGGGATTGAACTTAAGTCACCTGGCAGCAGGCACCTTTATTTGCTGAGCCATCTTGCTAGCCCACATTCTGCTATTTATTTTTGAGTTACCTAACAGTATATGTGTTTTTCTCAAAAATAAACTGAGGCATAGAATTCTGTTTGAAAAAAACTGCTTCTAGACACTTTCATTAACTTAACTAATTTAAGACTTCTAGACTGTTGCGATTCCAAGCTGGCTTCTGCAAAGTCACTTATATGGCACCTACACATAGAGTTCAGCTATCCAGTAGACTAACTTCCAACTCCATGTGACAATGTCAATTTGAACAGAATGTAAATTCAGTTCATCAGTCACACTTGTCACATTTCAAGTGGCTGACATTCACATGTACTTAGGTGATGACAACCATACTTAACAAACTGTCAAGCACAGTTACAGAGCATTTCAAAACTCTCATTACTGCAGCAAGGTCTAGGCATGGCGGCTCAGGCCTATAATTCCAGCATTATAACTTGGAGGCCAAGATAAGGGCACTGCTGTAAGTTTGAGGGTAGCCTGTGGAGATCCTGCCTCAAAAAACTAAATGAAAATTTTAGTGTAACACATGGAAGAACATACTGTGAGCTAGAGATGGCTCAGTGGTTAAGGACACTGCTCTTCCAGAGAACCTGGGTTCTAGCATCCACATGACAGCTCACAACATGCCTAAAATTCCAGTTACAGGGGAACCACTACCTTCTTTCATCTCCTTGGGCACTAGGTACATACCTAGTGCACATAAATGCAGGCAAATATGCCCATAAACATAAAATAATACTTTAACAACTGTTTCTACTTAAGTTGTGCATAGAAATGGCAGATTCGATAATCAGATTAGATTTAACCTAAGTGATTTCAGCAGCTATTTATTTAAGAATACTGCTGAAATAGAAAATGCTTTAAAAGATCAAGACTGGAACACATCAGACAGTGATACTCAAAGAAAAAAAAAAATAAGACTGATTCATTAAATGTGCCTAAAGGACACCAATTATTTAAAAAACTATGCTTTAAAATGACACTTTTGGGCTAGAGAGATGACAGTGATTGAGAGAACTGGTGATCTTCTAGAGGTTCAGAGTTCAATTCCCAGCACCTACATGGCAGTTCACAAAGTTCTATAACTCCAGACCCAGAGGATCTGATACCTTCTTCTGGCCTTCAAAGGAACCAGGCATGCAAGTGATGCACAGACATACATGCATGCAGAGCACCCATACACACAAAATAGATTTAAAAAACAAAGCAAAACTACAGTTTGGCAGCAAGCCTAGTGGTATGTGGTTGTAATCACAAAATGCAGGTTGAACAGGAGGATCTCAAGTCGAAGACCAGTTTGTATTAATATAGTGAGTTCCAGGCCATCATGGGCTACAGTGGAATCCTGCCTCAAAAAACCAAAATAATATGAATATGAATCTAACAAATTCATATTCTGAGAGTTTTAAAGAACTCTCAGAGAAATGTTAATAATTCAACCATTCACCTGCACTGAGGTCATATTTTGTTAACTATAACATTCTTTAAAACTCAAACAATTCAAACAGGATGCTAATAATTGTACATACTTTGGGTAAGAGCAGTTGCTCTTGCAGAGAACCTAAGTAAAATTCCCAGCACCTACAATAGTAGCTCACAACCATTTTAACTCCAGTTCTAGGTGATCTGATGCCCTCTTCTGGCCTCCATGGGTACTGCATGCACATGGCAGACACAGGCAAACAACCATATGCATAATATCAAAATATTCTAGATAAAAATTGTACGTACAAGATAAAATATTGCTGATTAGGGCTAATATACCTTCCCCATGTTAAAATTTACCATTAAAAATGAGCTGAAAAGTTTAATGTAGAAATAATTATCAAAGTCAGGTCAACCTTAGATTTCTCTAGGTCCTAGTTTAACTAATTAATATTAGAGAAGTGATAGACTATAAACAAGAAGCCAAGTGTGCAGCCCAATTAAAATAAAAGCAGTAAGTATCTTTAGTACATGTCTATAGTATTTAGAATCTCTTTGCAGGTATCTTAGGAAAGACTGAAATGTCGGTGGACCAACCCCTCCCAGGTGAACCCTGAACTCACCATCTTTAAGATTGCCCCATACAGTCGCAAGAGCACTTTCCGAGGTTCATCGCCAACACTGGCTACGGAGTCTGGCAAGGAGCACTGGAACAGCATGTTACTGAGACCACCCCTGCAAGAGAATATACAGAAGGAAAAGCTCAGTCATTCTTCCAGGGTAAATATAAACAAGCTGACAGATACTCATCTGAATCTTGGTGTATTCTTTCAGGATATTTGAAATGTGGACTCTCATTTTCAAACAAATGAGTCCAATTAAACAGATAAATTCTCAATCTGGTTTTTCTAGAGTTGGGACCACTGAATCACCCCTGTGTAACTTAAAAGTGAGAAGGACCAAGGAAGAAGACCCTTATAGCACTAAGAATGGGAATGTTCAAATGCCTCTCTGCAAATCAGTATTTTTCTAGCCTACTACTTCCATTATATTATCCTAATCACTGTCAAAATCTTTGGACTTTTTTTTTCACTGTTAGGGTGCTTGCCACTGTGTAGATGTGGCTATCAGAGGACAATCTGGCAAAACCTAGTACTGTCCTTCTATGATGTGGGTCTCAGGGATCACTCATATTAGCAAGCTTGGAGGTAAGTGACCTTATCCAGTAAATGATCCTTGCCTAGTTGGGACAATCTTAAGACTTCTCCAGGGCTTTTCAATTTGGTGTGTGAGTCTAAGACTTAACTATTTTATGCTAAGGTTAGTAAAAATACCAGTTATTTTTAACTAAGTCTTTAAAAAAAAAGGGGGGGGCTTTCAGGAGATAATAATGACCTACAGTCATATTTAGCTCTCACTGCTAAACCCAAAAGCAAATTACAAGGCCCTTTAAACAGTAAACAGGGACAAATCCTGTCCCTGAAGAAGACCAGGGACAGAAGACAGTTCTTAAGATGAACAGATAACACAAAATTCTGTACAATTATGAACTACGGATAAAAGGAACTTCAATTGTAGTTCCCTAATTCCTATTCTGATTCCCATTCAAGATCTAAGAACCCAAGCTGGTCCAGAACTATCTCCAGGTATACACCACCATACCCAGTTTGATTTTTTTTTCCCCTTAATTGGTTAAAAACTTCTAAATACTCCTATACAACTGTACTCAGTTTAGGCTTTTATTTGTTTTGATTAGGTTTTTTAAGACAAGGTACCATGTATGCCAGGCTGGTCTTAAGCTCACTTCATTATGTAGCCAAGGCTGGCTTTGAATTTCTGATCCTGCTGCTAAGATAACTCTCACCCAAAGCTCCAGGGATTATAGGCAGTTGGAGCACACCTAGTTGAAGAAGTTTTTCAGTAGGTTGCTAAAAACAATCCTCAATGTCTAGGAATGACAGCAAAAGTATAGGCTTATTCCCACAGAAGACAAAGCAGTTGTCACTTTAGTTTAAAAGCCCAGAAAGAAGTCACCAGGGAGAAAAACAAGCAGCTTTCCTCTTCCTAAACTAAGCTGGGGTAAGTGCCTCCCTCTGCTGGGCTTATCACAATTCCCCACCATATGCAGCTACAGTCAACAGGAGCTTCTTACTACCAAGCAACAGGATAAGCCCTCATTTTTTTCTTCCTGTCACATACTCTCCAAAACTTAGTTAAATAAATGCCAGCACAGATGAACTACTGTTCTAAAAACTGTGTGACTTGACTCCAAGTTTGTCTTCATAGTCACAAAAGGCAGGCATGCTAGCAGAGCCAAAAAAAAAGCTCACAATTCAGACATCCTTGGTCTATTGTGTTACCTGCAGTCCTGGTTAGACAACACACTGCAATGAATAAGCTGTCTGTTACAGTTTGTTAGTCAAAATGAGTGAAATAGGGTCATTCATTGTATCAGTAGCCTAAGAACTATGAGAAACTAACCAAGACAAAAAAAAAAAAAAAAAAAAAAAACCAAAGTGACCAATGATTCAAATCCCATGACTGGCAACAAGATCTACTGCCAACAATGGTCATAGAAATGACAGTTAAAATGCAACTGACATATAAAATTATCAAAAGCATCACAAGTAAAAGTCCAGATACTATTTCTCAAGGACGTCAAAGACTTTGAATCAAAAAACTTATTAGCATCTTGTATATTATCTGTTTATTTTACAATAAACAGGAGTCCCAATACAGCATAGCAAGCACAAGATACTGAAGCCAAAAACAAAAGCAACACAACAAAAACACCAGCATAACCAATAAGAAATAGCAAAGAACAGTAGAGCTAGGTAGATCTCTGTGAGTTCTAGCCCAGTCAAGAATAATAATAAAGAAAAAATAATTCTTGGGTTACATTTGTAACTACGGGGTTTTTGTTTTGTTTTGCTTTGCTTTGCTGGGTGTTCAACCCAGAAAAATTAGATAGATAGATAGATAGATAGATAGATAGATAGATAGATAAGGAAATAGATTTGAAAAGTATGCATACGGATGACTCACAGACTTTACTGGCCTGGAGTTATCATTGTGAACATATCACTGTAGCTGCAGAGAGGAAGGGCAAGAAGATACATAAAGAGAAACCCATATGTAAATGGATTCCAGATTAGATTATAAAATGTTTTTGATTCTTATAATCTTGCTTTTTCTTACCTCATACTTTCTCTTTTAAAATATAGGGTTGGTGGCACTGGCCTTTAATCCCAGTGTTAGGTGTCAGGTGGTACATATATCCCATATATCCAGAAATAAGCACATGCTAGCAGTTAGATGAAAGCCAGCATTCCCCCAGAGTTTGTAAAATAGGTTCCTGTCACCCAAAAGGAGTAATTTCCCTTGCTTCTGGCAGAAGCCATGTAAAAGCCAGAAAAGTAATATTTACATATAATCCCAGTGTGCCTCTGTTAAGATGAAGGGCAGAGACAGGAGAATCCCCAAAAGCTCATGGGCCAGCTGCCTAGTATATGCAATGAAGAAACCTGCCTCAAACAAATGTAAATGTTAAGGTCCATCCTGAGGTTGTCCTCTAAACTCCATATATGTGCTATGGAATGTGTGTGTGTGTGTGTGTGTGTGTGTGTGTGTGTGTGTGTGTGTGTGTGTGTGTGTGTAGAGTTACACATTTCAAAGATGAGCCAACAGCCTGGCCCGTCTCACTCCTCTCCTACCCTAAGACTCCTTCGGGCTCAGAGCTTCCCTCCCCAGCTATTCACCCTCCTTATAATGTGTTCATGATGTGTTCAACCTGTGCTTTCTCAATCCTCACAAAGATAGCCTTGGTCTGCTTCCATTTCTCTCTGCACTGTACCCCTAGCACTCAGGAAGTTGAGGCAGGCAGGTATCTTTGAGTCCCAGGACAGACAGCCAGGTCTCTTTTTGTCTCTGACACACACACACACACACACACACACAGAGAGAGAGAGAGAGAGAGAGAGAGAGAGAGAGAGAGAGAGAGAGAGAGAGAGAGAGACTGACTCCTCTGAGAACTGAGAACAAGGCTCTCATTGTCTAAAGCTTTCTGCAAAGTTCCTCAGTCCAGTCACACAGCACTTGATATATTCTGAATACTTCCCAAGACTTTTGGCCCAGATGTCTCTCATTTTTTATTTTGTAACAAGAACTCTAAAAAACCAGTGTTGCCAGTCATGGGGCCTATGACTTTAGTTCCAGCACTCAAAGAGGTTCAGCCCTCAGAAGGCAGAGGCAGGAAGATCTCTAGGAGTTTGAGGCCATCCTGGTCTATGTATCCAGCTCTAGGACAGGCAGTGCTACACAGTGAGTCTCTGGTTTTTCATTCATGTAAGGACTAAGTGCACTCTCCTGACTTCACCCATCATTTCACTTTAAAGAACTAGAGTTTCGGGTTGGAGAGATGGCTCAGTGGTTAAGAGTACTATCTGCTCTTCCAGAGGTCCTGAGTTCAATTCCCAGCAACCAAATGGTGGCTCAAAATCTTCTGTAATGGGGTGTGATGCTCTCAGGTGTACATGCAGATAAAGCACTCATATACATTAAATCAATATAAATAAATCTTTAAAATGTAGTATAATCTTATTAAAAAAAAAAAAAAAGAAAGAAAGAAAGAACTAGAGTTTCAACCGGGTAGCACTTGCCTTTCACCCCCAGGACTTGGAAAGCAGAGGTAGGGGGATCTTTGTGAGTTTGAGACTAGTCTGGTCTACTGAGCGAGTTCCAGGACAGCCAGGAAACCCTGTCTCAAAAAACAAAACAAAACAAACAAATAAAAAAACCCCAAGAATTGGCTAGCTTGCTTCCTTCTCCCAACTTGTCCTTTTCAAGATTTCAGGAGAGGAAGAAAGAAAGCAGCCTGTTCCCTGTGAGAGGTAAATAGAGACCTGTCTTCTGACTTCAACTGCAGTGTCAGCTCAAGGGGAGCAATCACCAGGAGACTTAAGAGTGAGGACTGATTCCCACTCACAGCAACAAAACCCCAGCTGGAAGACAGAAGAAAACAAGACCATGCCCTTGGCAGCTGTAAACAAATAAAGTCCTTCTACCTCACCAGTTTCAAAGACCTTCAGGATACCTTAAGTCATTGTTCTTCTGCAGCAAGCACTGCAGACACAGGGAGCCTGTCACCTTGGTGTCAAAGTACAGGAAAGTCAAATACAGGCAGCCTATTTACTCTTCATACCAATCACTGGACACTCTCAAGTCAGGCTGGCTATAAAAACTGCTTTTCATATTTGGCTGCTCTGAAAAGTTCACATAGATATTATGCATCTTCCACATATAAAAGGAGTGAAATTTGATGAAATACTAGCACCAAAGGTTCACAATCCTAAGAGTAAACCCATGACTTACTTATTCCATATCATATGACCTACATTAAAACATCCCTGAGCACCTGGAAGCTGACACACATGTAGTGGTAACTACAGGAACTCATTAATATGCATTTCTTGGGCAGGTGACATAACCCTTTAATCCTAGCAATTGGGAAGTAGAGCCAGGAAGAGCTCTTGTGAGTTCACAGCCAGCCAGGGCTTCATAGTGAGACAGTTTACAAAGAGAAAATAAAAAAATTAAACAAAACAACAATCTTAACAAAACTAAAAAAAAAAAAAACAAAAACAAAAAAAAAAAAAACAAAACAAAACAAAAAAAACAAAAACAAAAAAACACCACTCCAAAGCCCCAAATCACTCTAAAGCCAGCAAATGTGAGGCCAGCCTGATTTATATAAGTCTCAAAAACAGAATTTGCTAACTAAGTGTAGTGGCACATCCATTTAATCCCAGTGCTTTAGACACAGAGGCAGGTTGCTCTCTATATGTCTGAAGCCAGTCTGATTTATAGTTCTTGGCCAATCAAGGCTACACAGAAAAACTGTCAAAAACAAATTCATGGATGGATATGTGTGTGCGCGCACATGTGTGTGTGTCTGTGAGTTCAAAGCTAGTCTGGTCTATACAAGTTCCAGGACAGTTTCAGGACAACATAGAGAAACCCTGTCTCGGAAAAGCCAACAATAATAGTAATAATACTAATAATTAACTAAGTAATTAAAAATCAGTAACAGGCCAGGCGGTGGTGGCGCACGCCTTTAATCCCAGCACTTGGGAGGCAGAGGCAGTCGGATTTCTGAGTTCGAGGCCAGCCTGGTCTACAGAGTGAGTTCCAGGACAGCCAGGGCTACACAGAGAAACCCTGTCTCGAAAAACAAACAAACAAACAAACAAACAAAAAATCAGTAACAGAACAAAAGCATCAGTGTAGAAATTGGATAAGCTAAGAGACAAGGCACAAAAGCATAGAGGGCAGAAGGAAAGAAAACACACCTACACTACTTCAACAAACAGTACTAAGTATCACTCAGCTTAGGAGTAGCCATATTCTTAGAACTCCCACTCAAAATAAAAAATGATGCAACATTCAGATTTTCAGTTTCCAGTATGGCATACAGAAAGAGCCACTCAATCCAAACAAAAAAAAAGCTCTTCTTAGATTTATCGGTGAGGTGAGGTTGCAAGCAGACTGCTCCCCAAAAAGTAAGTAGACAGGATAGCAGAAGCAGAATAGAAAGCCATACAGCATTTAGTACAGGACAGGAAACCCTCATAACTGACAAAACTGTTGGAAGCTCTATGTGAACAACTTACAACTTCAGGGATGAAAGCGTATGCAAGTGTGTACCTAAAATCCCAGCACTTGGGTGCTGGAGCTACACAGAAGCAAGCAAGCAAGCAAGTGAAAGATAGAAAAATCATAAGTTGATCCCCTGAACCCTACTCTTAAAAGCAAAGACATAAAAACCTGTAAGTCAAACACTGTGTCGCCTCAGTCCCAGGAAATTAGCTGACCATTTGAACAGATGGCCCTAACTAAACAAACCTTAAGATTCATGGTGTCAGGATGCTATGGGCCCGAGATTAGCTTGGCCGGGCTTTGAACTAGCAGCCCTGAGACAGTTGGTGCCAGGATGCTAAAAGTTTGAGATAAGCCTGACCCCCTTGAACTGGAGCTCATGATATATAGTGTGAAACTGGTTCGAAATAGCCAATTATAAAGTGACACACCATCCATCTTAGGAATTTGAGATCAAATGTATCGATGACCTAGTGACCTGTTCCCCCTCCTTCCCCCTTCCCTAACTCCACTCTCAGCCTTCCCCCTTCCCTAACTCCACCCCCACCTGGTTTGTAGATGCCCCCTTAAAAGCTGTAAACTTCTTTTGTTCTTTTGCTGAATTCCGCTGCCCCTGGGCGGGCTTGAAGGAAAGACAGCCCTGGCTAGCCAGTAAACCTCTTGCAATTTGCATCAAGTTGTGTTTCTCGTGAGTGATTTGGGGTGCGTCTGCAGTTCTCCACGGATCGGTGAGGTCCTTTTCATTTGGGTTTTACACAAGCAAGCATGCAAAGAAAAGGAGGGAGAGAAGGAGGGAGGGGAAGAGAGAGAGAAGAGAGAGAGAAAAGAGAGAGAAAGAGAGAAAGAGAGAGAGCGAGAGCGAGCTGGGGGGGTACTTCAAGCAGTACTTCAGTTACTGCTCAGTCTGCAGACCTCTTAACAGTACATTCAAAACTATTTTTAAAGAGGGGGCCTAGAAAGAACGATGTGCCCAGTTAAAAACACCTTGCTGTTCTTGCAGAGGATCTCAGTTCAGTTCCCAGCACCCACATTAGGCAGCTCACAACTGCCTGTAATTCTAGCTCCAGAGGATCCAATACCCCCCCCCCCTTTTCTGGACTTTATAGGCTCCTGTAAGCAAGCATACACACACACACACACACACACACACACACACCACTAAAAATAAGCATTTGCTAGGCTGTGAAATGATCCCACCATGCAGGAGGCAGAGGCAGTTGGCTCTCTGAGTCTACAGCGTTAAGTCCAGGACAGCCAGGGCTACACAAAGAAACCCTGCCTCGAAAATAAATATAAATCAATAAATAAACCTTTAACAGAGAGGGAGAGGAAAGAAAATAGGTTTATTGGGATCATGTTCAATCACTGGCCTCTCAACTCCCATGTCTGAAGTCCATGGGAGAAGAAGCATAAACCTACTGGAGATACACAGACAAGGCAGCTCTGCCAAGTGGACCTGGAGTCCAAGCATTTGTAGGACCTGAATTAAGTATTTATTTAAAACAAAGAATCACAGGCATGTGGTAAATATACATACATGCAAGCAAAAAACTCATAAAATACAATTATTTTTTAATTAAAAAAAAAAAAAGGAATCCGATTTACTACTAGAGACGCAAGCTTCTCTTTAGCAAAATAAAATAGGATGCAAAAAAAAAAAATCCCAATAACTATTTCATGGTTATAAATAAATAAATTATAAAATTTATACAAAGGCAAAAAAGACAGATTAGCCAACACAGTTTTGGAAATGAAGAAAAGAATCAGAACTAACACTATCACCTTTCAGAACTACAATAATTAAGGAGGGAGGCTCAGCATTTAAGAGCACTTGCTAGTCTTACAGAACACTCAGGCTCTGTTCCCAGTACCCTTATAGCAGCTCATACACATCTGTAAGTCCAGTTACAAGGGGGATAGTGCATACATGTACATGAATGCTTGCCGGCAAAATACTCATACACATAATAAAATAGAATAAAATAAAATAAAATAAATAAATAAATAAATGCCTAGTGTATTGGTGCATATGTTCAACCTCAGCACTTGAGGTCAAGATCTCTGTGAATTCAAGACCAGTCTGGTCTATATAGTGAGTTCTAGGCCAGTGAGACTATGTCTCAAAAAAATCACATGAAACAAAAAACGTTGATAAAAATAATCTTGGGCCGGGCAGTGGTGGCGAACGCCTTTAATCCCAGCACTTGTGAGGCAGAGGCAGGTGGATTTCTGAGTTTGAGGCCAGCCTGGTCTATAGAGTGAGTCCAGGACAGCCAGGACTACACAGAGAAACCCTGTCTCGAAAAAAACCAAAAAAAAAAAAAAAAAAATCTTGTAAAAAGAGCACAATAATCAATACAAGTTTAGAATTTGTTGACAAGAGAATTGACACAGAGATCAACAAAACAGAACAGAGAATCCACAAATAGAAGCAATCTTTGACAAGAACAAGAGTCACACCACAGAGAAAAACAGTACTTTTGACAACTAGTCCTGAAACAACTGGACAGCCACATGCATACACACATAAAATAAGCTAGAAACAAACACCTTTAAGAAAATAAACCTCAAATAAATCACACACCTAAATGTAAAATGCAAAACACTAAAATTTCTGCTCACCAACACAAAATCCAGATAATACTACGTCTGATGATAATTTTTTTGTTAACACAATGAAGGCGAGATCCAAGGCCAGGTGTGGAGTGCATGGTCTAACTTGAGGTCAATTCCTGATACTGAAAAAAATAAAGACAAAAAAGCCAGGCTCAGAAATTCATACCTGTAATCCTACAACTTTGGAGGCTGAGACAGAGAATTACTAAGAGTTTGAGGCCAGCCTGAGCTGGCCAACCACCACCACCAAAAACAAACAAACAAACAAACAAACAAAACCAAAAAAAGACAAAAAAGAAAGCCAAACTGAGTAGAAGTTAGAGGTCATTTTTCAGTACACGAGACCATATCCCAAAAAGTGTTGAACGTGAAATGCTCTCTAGGAATCAGCCTTATGAGAAAATGGAAACAAGCCTACAGCCAAACATGTTAATAAGGACTGTAGCTCTGAAGTCTTGGAGAGGAAATATAGATGGGGGAGGTGTCTCTTTTTAGTTCTCCCTGAGTAAGGCCTTGAAGCAGGAATTTTAAAAGCGATCATCATGGAAAGGACTGCCAAGCAGAGAGTAGGAGCAAAGAAAGGCCTAGTACTGAAACACTTCATTCAGAAGCACTGGGCCCAATGGAAGGAGTTCACTCATTGTGGTTGGGGGAAGGGCGATTTTAAAACAGTAATAAAACAGTTCCAGGTAGACTGGAGCCCAAGTTTAGACCTTACAAATAATTTTTGGTTTTATTTCCTAGCTACAAAAGCCATGGAAGCATCAGATGGCATTTGAAAACCCTGGCAACAGGATTGAGAATGAACTAAATAGAGGGTAGTACACATAAAATGCTTAGATGTCTTAAGACCTCCTGTTACCATGTAACTAAGCAAAAGGTATTTCTTGCTGTCTTAGAGACCATAACAGAGAGACTTCTGGGGACAGAGTAAACAGGACAAAGGGATTGGAGCCTGACTACTATTAAGGCAGAAAGTACATTCTGAGGTGAGGAGCAGCCAAAAGGTTAAACCTGGGACAGGCTGAACGGACTGAGATGAATAAACCAGGCAGATGGACTGGACTCAACAAAAGTAACAGCCAGGCCACTAACTTAAAGGTAGTTATCACCCGCTTTCCCAGATCTTAAGTCACCTTTTCCCCTTATTCAACATATTCTATAACCACAGACTATCCTGCATGTTTAAACCATTCCACATTTTAAAAGATACTGCAATCCAAAAGGGAAGCCCTGTCTTCAAGACTCTTAGAGAAAAAAAAAAAAAAGAAAAGGAAAGGAAAAGAAAAACCCAAAACATTCTCCATACTTTTGCAATGACTAGTTTGAGCAAAACAGATTTAACTGATGAACGACACAGTTCCTGGAGACAACCACAAACAGGCCTAAGGCTGAGTACAGGGCTGTCCAAACAGACCCCAAAGCCAGAAACGTAGAAGAGAGAACTCCAGAGAGCTGCCAATGGACCTCAGGCAAGTCACTCCTCGAGAGTTTTGGTTTGGTTTGATGAAACAAGGTCTCATGTAATCTAGGCTGGCCTCCAATTTCAAACCTGCTATGTAGCCCAGGCTAGCCTTTAATTCTCGATACTCCTACCTTCCCCTCCTAAGTGCTGGGACAAGCACATTTCCCCAGGCCTAGCTTTACTTCAATAGGGAGAAGAATGTGCCATAGTAATCTCTACCATTCTCCTTGTGAGAACTGCCAAGCCTGCCAGGGGACAAGTTCGAGGACAAATTTTCTAGGACACTCAACAATGATTTGAGTATCTGTGGTCTTCTTTTTCCATTTCCTACAAACTACCTTTTAAATATCTGCTTATAGACATATCTGACATATTCTCATATCCATAAGAAACCTGAAAAGCAAAGAGGAAGCGCAGTCCATCCAAAGAGTTAATTCTGCTGCATTCATGACTCTGAAAGACTGGGCACGGAAAAGGAATCAAATGACTAGAATTGGATTTGAGGATTATTGATGGCAGCCAGCCAGCCAGCCAGCGAGTTTCTAGACACTTGGCACTCAACCGGGTCAACCAATCAAACAGAAACTGGTAGAAAATGACCAAATGGGTTTTTAAAGGTCAAAAAAACCAACCAAACAAAGAAACAAAAAAAAAAAAAAAAAAAAAAAACTCCAAAAAACCAAAAACCAAACAAACAAAAAACCGTATTCAATACTGAATGCTAAGCACTTGTGCAAAAATGGCAAAGGTACAGTTACAAGCAGCAGATGCTTTTAATCCCAGCACTTGGGGAGGCAGAGGCCTACACAGTGAGTTACGACATAACCAGAGCTACATGGCGTGCGTGTGTGCGCGTGCGTGTGTGTGCACACGCGAGCGTGCGTGAACATGCTTGCTTACAGGATCCTCATTGGTTCAAGGCCAGGCTCCAATACCTAGGATGTTCAAGATCACTCTGCCCATAAGAGATCCTCCATCTTTCAAAGGAAGAGGAATTCCTTTTACTTCACGATTATTTGTGGAGCCACGCCTCCAGATACTGGCCAGGAACACAGGTACACGAAGGCTTAAAAGCCTCAGAAGAAGATGGCTGAGTGATTGCTACCTTCCACCAACACACATCAACTCCTTTCTACCTCTTTTGGAGACAGTGTCTTGCTATGTAGCTCTGGCTGGCCTGAAACTTACTGTGTAGGCCAAACTAGCTTCGAAAATACGAAGATCCGCCTGCCTCTGCCTCCCTTAGTGCCAAAGGAGAACTTCTGGAGGGGGAGGGGGTTGTGATCAAATTACAGACTAGAAGTACTACAAGGAAAAGTTACCCGGGGACTTTTCCTCCCTCTTTTTCTAAAGCCCAGCCACAACATCCCTTTTTCACTCAAGGCCCTCGTAGGAAAACGGCTTCCTAGACACATCTATTTTGAGCTTTGGTACAGAATGTACTTGTGTGACTGCGTAGCATTGTTCTCCCGCAAGGGACCAGCATCCCAGCTCACATTTTTCTCAAAGCTCGCCCGCAGGCGGCCTTCCGCGCTGCGGGGTGTGTGCTCTGGATTCCCGTCGCGCCGCTCACCTCTACCCGAGCCGCCGCCCCGCCCCGCCCCCCCCCCGCTCCCCCCTCCCCGCGCGGTGCCGCAGCCACCGACCTGATGACACTGATGTGGAACTGGTCCTCGCGAAGGCCCCGCCAGGCTCCGGGCAGGAATTCCTTGCACCACAGGTAGGCCCTGCGCCGCGTCCGGGGCTCGGGTTGTTCGTCCGCTAGCGGCGGTGATGGCGGCGGGGGCAGCGGCAGGGGCGGGGGCGGGGGCGGCGGCAGCGCGAGAGGTTGGGACCGGCCACCAAGCTGCTTGGACTCCAGCTCGCCTGCGGCGTCGCGCTGCTGCCCTACGCCGGGAGTCGGGGCAGCGCTGCCACCGCAGCTCAGCAACAGCCCGAGCGGCGACGGCTCGGCCTCGCCCCCGGTGCAGAACTTGGTTTTCATGTTGGACAAGCGGCCGAGAAGGCGCGGGCGGCCACAGCACGAGAGGGCCACACTCAGGGTCCGGCTGGATGCCCGCCTCTGGGGGCCGGCGCGGGGAATGGCTCGCCGGCTTTACTGACCGGCCAGGCGGCGGTTGTGGGAGCGCGCGGGGAGGCGACGTCGGCGACGGCGGGGAGAGGCAGCAATGGACGCCAGGCAGCAGTGACGAGAGACGAGCGCGGGAGGCTGACGGCGGGCGACTGCTGTAGTGGGCCGCGGCGCTCGCTCCTTTACAGCGCCGCACGCGGAGAGCCCAGCGTCACCGCCCGCCCCCGCGCTCGCCGCTCATTGGACGCTGCGGCGCATCACAACCGCCGCCACCCTCGCCACGCCGCTTCCCATTGGCTGCGGCACAGTCCCTCCTCGCCTCAGGCGGTGAGCCCACGGTGAGGGAGGGGCCGGCGCACAGGGGGCGGGGCGTTGTCTAGGGGTCCGGAGGGTCCTGGAAAGACCGGATACCTCGGTTGTCTTCTCTCACAAGGTGGCGCCTTTGCGGACTCGGGCCTCTCAGGACAGGAGGGACGAGGCCTCTGCAGCTTTGGCAGTCCCTAGAGTGGGTGTTGAACGGGAAACTTTCCTTAGACGCCCCCAGGTCTGAAAGTGGTGATTTGAAAGGTCCCTGGGGCTTTTCAGGAGCTGGCAGGAAATTGGTGTCTGGAGGCTGGCTGCTCTTTCCGCGTGACCCTGGGGCAAGGCAGCTCCTGAAGGAGCTCTGTGGGTGTGTTTTTACAACATTTCCCAAGCGCTGTTCCAGATGCATCCATGCCCGTTACAACTCGCGGCCGGAGGCATTATCCATCTGCAGTTCTACTATCAAAAAGAGACTGGGTCAAGGCCACACACCCACTTGCCAGCTGGCTGCACTCTACGCTTTGAGAGAAGCCTCCCTCTAAGTGCCTGCAGCCTCAGTTTCCCTGTCCGTGGTGCTGAGGATGTCAGCTAGAGTCTCAGGACATCTTCCTAACAACCTGGCCTCAACAGCCGTCAGAATTACTGGCCAAAGGTGCTTGCTTCGCGATTCCTGGCTTTGTGGACGCTGTCATCTACCCCCCCCCCCTTTCCTGGCTGTCCAGTAACGTGACCATGACTAATGTACCTTTGCCCTAGGGCATGGAAGGTGGCCAAGGCCCCTACGGTGTATGCCCACACATTGCCTCATCCTTTGGTCTCATCGTTCAGTCCTTCCAGGAAGTAATTGAGGCTACAGAGAATTATAAAACTACAGATCTGTGTTATGGGACATAACTAGGAAGAAAGGTTTCTTCAGCTGCCAAAGGTCTAGGAAATCCAGAGCCCAGTATGCAGAAAATGGCTTCTTTGTGGGCTTTCACAAAAAGAGTAGTTATTTATCTGGACTTACTCCCTGAAATGTGATTTTACTGAACAAAAGAGTGCAAATAATCTGGGCATAATGGTGCACACCTTTGATCCCAGTACTTGAGAGGCAGAGGCAGACAGATCTCTGTGGGTTAAATACCTGCCTAATCTACACAGTAAGTTTTAGGACAGCCCAAGTTCCATAGTGAAACCCTGTCTGGGGAAAAGAAAAAGAAAAAGTGCAAATGAAAGGAGACTTTGGAGGATCCTGTGGAGCTAGGCCTGGAGTTGAACTCCAGAGAAGTAGAAAAAAAAAGGAGCCCTGGCCTAGGAGTATCACTGGATGTTAGAAAGGCTAAGAAATCAAGGTCTCCATTCAGGAAGGCATTTAGATAAGGGAATGGAGGACTTTGAAAACACCAGCCCACGTGGAGGTGGGGCTGTGTCACTGGCCTTCACAGGGGACTGGCCCTTTGTCTTCATACTAGTTCCCATAATCTCAGAGAAATGTTGGAAAGCTGGCTGAGGGGGAAGCTACTCTAG
This sequence comes from Arvicanthis niloticus, assembly GCF_011762505.2. Taxonomy (NCBI): domain Eukaryota; kingdom Metazoa; phylum Chordata; class Mammalia; order Rodentia; family Muridae; genus Arvicanthis; species Arvicanthis niloticus. The sequence continues at coordinate 112,345,758 of NC_047658.1, read as the reverse complement.
AAGGAGAGGAGAGCTCTATAATTTGCAGTAACTTTTTCTCTGACCTCTTCTGGTTTAGACTATGAGAACCCACAAGGCGCCTTGCTGGGAGCACAGCTTCCAGTGGCAGTAGGAGGTCACCCCAGTGAAACCAAAGCTTGGACAGAACATGAACATAAAAATTCTAGCCAGAGTAAAACTGCCTGGAATACAGACAAACACACATATATGAGGGGGAGAAAGCTTAATGGCGTGTATGAAATTGCCTTAACAAATCTGTCACTTTGATATTAGTTTTAAACAAATGTAAGACCAGGCAATGATGGCACATGTCTTTAATCCCAGTGCTCAGAAAGCAGAGGAAAGTGTATCTCTGAGTTTGAGGCCTGACTAGTCTACAGAACAAGTTCCAGGATGACAGTGCTACACAGAGAAACCTTGTCTCCAACAAACAAAACAAAACAAACAACAAAAAAAGACTGGGTGTGGTGGCATGTGCTTATTATCCTAGAGCTGGGGAGAGTCAGGTACATTCTTGGGGCTCACTAGCAGCCAGCCTAGCCAATTTGGCAAGTTCCAGGATAGGAAGAGACCCTGCCTCAAAGAACAAGATAGACAACACTTGAAGAATATCACCTGAGGATGCCTATTGGTCTCTCCACACATATGCACCCAAATGAGGATATACTCAATGTACATACACACACACACACACACACACACACACAAAGCAGAACTCACCCAAGACCACGTAGCTAGGAAATAATAGCCTGAATCTAAACTTAGGTAATATGGCCACAGCGTTGATTCAGGGCCACTCCAAGCAGTTTCTACTTTCTGTCATTCTAAGCTTTCCAAATCACAAGAAGGGGCATGGGGCTGATAGCTCCAACTCCTCTTTGTATGTCCTGTCATATGTGTGGCCAGACCAACACTTAGTGCTCTTGAGTCAGGTGCCCAGGCCTAGTCCAATCAACTAGAACCATGTGGCTGGTACCAGCTTTGCTTGCCTGAACAGCAGGGCTGGTTCTAGTATCTAGTATCTAGTATCTAGTACTAGTATCTGTGGCAATTCTGAAGTTGGGTAGAGCTCCTGTGATGGACATGTGCCACACACAAGTCCCTACTTTGAAGATGGCCAGGGTGAACCAAATTCTTCACTCCTGTCACCAGCTTGCCCTAGAAGCACAACCTTCCCCTCCCTTCGAGAGCCTGCATATCACAGCAAGAGAGAGGTACAGCTTTGGAGCCTGGCAGCCTGGGTACAAATCTTGCCCATTTTACTTCCTTGGCATCTGCCTAAGCCTGTCCCTGTCTGTCAAATGACTATAATAGCCTAGCTCATGGCAAGATAAAGGGTTGCAATAAAGTTCCTTGTTAAAATCACAAACAAGTCATTTGAGAAGAGGAAACTTTAATAAAATGCCTTTATAAAACTGGCCTGGAGGCATATTTTGAGCATTTTCTTGATTAATGATTAGTGTGGCAGAGTTTAGCCAACTCCAGACAGTGCAGCCCCTGTGTAGGTGCTCCTGGGTAGTACATAAAGCAAATTGAGCATGCCATGAGAGCAAGCCAGTAAATAGCACTCCTCCATTGTCTCTGCTTCAGTTTCTGTCCTGAGTTCCTGCCCTGGCTTTCTCGATACAGGAAAACCTGAGAGTTGTACAATGAAACCCCTTTCTTCTCTAAGCTGCTTGTGGTCATGGTGTTTATCACTGCAATAAAAACCCTAATGCAGCTAGACAACTTGGGTGCATGCCTTTAGTCCCAGCACTTGGGAAGCAGAGGCAAGAAGATGTCTGTGAGTTCAAGGCCAGCCTGGTCTACAGAGTGAGTTTTGGATAGTCAAGGCTACAGAGACAAACACTGTCTCCAAAACAAAACAAAACCAACAGCAAAACCCTAATGCATCTTAGGCACTGGTGTGATCAATTCCACCTGAACTTGACACAGTTTAATATTGAAAAAAAAATAGGTTTGCATAAAAAGGTAACTATGTCCATAGACATCGGACAGCATCCCTGGGGTACACTTGGGGATCTTTAAGAGTCTGAGAAGGCATTCACCTAGCAGAATATTCCAGAGATTACAGTAACATTTTTAAGTATGTTCATAGCCCTTGAGCTGAAAAACTCTGTTCCCAAGGGAAAAAATTAGCTGGGCCAGGGAAATGGCTCAGTGGGTAAAATCACTTGCAACCCATCCTGAAGAACTGAATTCTGTCCCTGGAACTCACAGTGGTAAGTGAGAGCCAACTCCTCAAAGTTGTCTTCTGACTCTCTCAAGCATATCACATGCCTCATACACACTAATAAAAAACTTTTTTTCTTAATCTAAAAATAGGTGGGCAGTGGAGGTGCACACATTTAATCCCAGGACTATGGAAGTAGAAGCAGGCAGATCTCTGAGTTCAAAGCCAGTCTGATCTACAGTGTGAGTTCCAAAATAGCCAAGGTTACATAGAGAGACCCTGTCTCAAAAAAACAAAAAACAAAACAAAAACAAAAACAAATGAACAAATAAAAATAATAAAAATAAAAAAACAGTTTCCAGAAGCCAGGAGTAGTACCACATAGATGTAATCCCTGGCACTTGGAAGGTGGAGGCAGAAGGATCAGGAATTCAAGGCCATCATGCTACTATCAAGTCTGAGGTCATCCTGGATATAAGACCCTGTCTCAATAACACAAATGCAGGGATGAACAAGGTGGCTTGGCAGCCAGCAAAGGCACATGCCTCCAAGCCTAAAAGCCTGAGCTCTACCCCAGGATGCACATGGTAGAAGGAGACGATCAACTCCCACAGATAGTCTGTCCCCTGACGCACATATACACACTGGAGCTCCCTCACATGCCTCTGCCACAATAACCAAGGATGTAAATAAACATTTTTTAGGGTTAAAAAGAAGAAGTTCTCAGAAGCAAAATTTCCCATGCATAACATATCCCATTGCCACATATATTATTGACAAGAAGTGGAAAGAACCTAAGTGCCCGGCACCTGCAGGAACCAGACCATTTAAGGGCTCTAAGCTGTGTTAAAGTCGCCCTCTAAGTACAAGGTGGGGGTTTATTTTCCAAGCATCTCTGTAGCTTCTATGTGCCCACCGCAGGGCTTGGCAGCATAGGTACAAGGAAGCAGATCTTCTGGCTCCTGCTCTAATCTAGATGGGCAAACTGCCCACCCTACCCCCTCTCCTCACCCCTGGTTGTTGTGTATTATCTTGTCTTCCCAACAGACTGGAGTCACTGAGAAAGCAAAGGGGCCCTAATGTTTGTCAACCCTTAGCAATACTTGCTGAAAGAATATATCTGTGAATTCTTTTGGCCCAGCCTCAGTTTCTTCAGCTATCCAGGTATGCCAGGTGGTCAGGAGACTGAACAGAGGGTCACCTGCTAGGTCGTGGTGTACAGGAAACATGTGTACTGTTGTCTGCAGTGTGATGCTGGTGCAGCCTCTCTCCTAAGGCCAGTGTTCCAAGCTGAATAATGAATACAGTTGTAGCATCTCATGGCCAAGGCAGACAATGTTGTGTAAGAAGAGAAGTAGACAGTAGACAGTGCAGTGTGTCATCTGCTTACCAAATGTCAGTGCCTGTGCACAAGTGACCAGGTCTTGGCGGAAGCTTCACTACACAGGCTCTGGCTCTGGGAAGAGGTTAGTCAAGCTACACAACCTTTTCTTTTGGAACAAAAGGACCAAAGAAGTGTTTCCTGAGCTGTGATGGGTGCTGAATTCTGAAGACTGTGCATTAAATAGTCAATGGGCCATGGGAGGCAGGGAGGAGGATTGAATCTTTTGCGATCTGTGTCACAGTTCTGTGGCTGCTGCTTCTATCCAAACTAAGAGCCAGACAGATGTTCCTACTGTCTTTAGGAAGACTAGGACTCTAGCATACACAGAGTCCACCTAAGCAAGGGTTTTTCCTCTACCAGCAACTCCACCTACAAGGCCCCAAAAAGGATTTATGGGGGACGGGACTATGTCTCAGAGTTAGAGTGTTTCCCCAGTCTAACAGTCATAGGCCTGGCTTCTATTCCTAGCACAGCATATCATCCTGCCCCACCCCAACCCCCAACACCACCAATAAATAAATAAATAAATAAATAAATAAATAAATAAATAAATAAAATAAAATGAAGGTGGTTCTGGGCTGAGGTAATGGCCCAGTCAGCAAAGTGCTACCTGTGATGAGAGCTTGAGCCTGGATCTGTAGCACCCATTTAAAAGATTAGGTACAAGGCATGCCAGTAGACAATCCCAGCCAGTGCTACAGAGGTGGAGAAGACTGGAAGATGCCTGGAGCTTGCAATCCAGCTAGCCTAGGTGAGTGGGTAAGCTTCCAGGTTCAGAGGCAGACCATACCTCATAAAACAAAGTAGAAGGTGACTGAGAATGACAGCTGATCTCTCTCTCTCTCTCTCTCTCTCTCTCTCTCTCTCTCTCTCTCTCTCTCAAAGTAAAAAGGGAAACCAGAAAGGACTCTGAATCTGCCTGTAGGAGAGCTTTTCCTCCAACAAGCAGAAGTTGAGTCTATTTAGCTCTTGTCTCCCAGACCACAAGGGCATCTCACTGGAGAGTGAAACTTGCCCAAGGCCAGCAGATCCTAGGGCCCCACCAGGACTCCTTCAAGGACCCTTATCTTTTCTGCATTTCTGGTCCAGCGAGTCATAGACACTTGGCACAGAGGGTTCCCCAGAGGGCCAGAGGAACAGAGCTCTGGCCAGGCTACCAGGTTCACACAGAACCAGGCACTACTCCATTTCTGAGCCTTCAAATATTGATGAGAACACAGAGAGGCCAACAGGCTGGAATACCATATGCTCAGAGTTGGATCACAGTACCAGGCAGCAGAGTGACAGGGAGCTGGACACTTTGCAGAGCATTCAGGCTGGACACCAGCAGCTCCCAAGACTTTCTGCACCCAAATATTTTATTTGATGTCCTTCTGCTATAAGTACAATTGCAGCACACACAGCTGGGGCCAAGGGCTAAAGAACTCAAAGAATGTATGCCCAGAAGTCTAGTGGCCAGGGCAAGCACTCCTTTAACACCTCATTTGCATGGAGCCCAAGCATAGCATTGTGTAATTAAGTCTGTCTTTGGAGGCCATACTCCCATGAGCTGTGACTTCTGATGAGGAAATATTTCCTCCAGGCATCTCCTTCCTTAGCTGGATTCTCTGACCCCTTTGAACTCTCCATTTCTTTTTTTTTTCCTTTGGGGGGGGGGTGTTGGGTGGATAAGGAGTGAAACAGGGTTCAGAGCCCTGACTGACCAGCCACCTTGTAGCAGTTCTCCAGCTGGTGCCTACTGAGTATTAGGGTTGCAGGCCTGACTCTCTGAGTCAAATGCTCCTCAGCCTCAGGTGGGAAAACTGTTTCTACTCCGTAGGCTGATGGAAACATGCCCTGAAAGGATTGGGTGCAGAGCCAGGGCTTTAGAAACCATAGCTATCCCCAACTGCTTATTTTCTGCAGGATTCCCAGAGGCTGGCAGGAGCTGGCTGTGATCTGTTAAAGAGGTCCTACAGTGTCATCCAGGAGCAAAGCCTGTAGAAATCCTGGGCATGTAGCCTTCTTAGAGATCAGACTAAACCAGGACACTTTTCCATTCTTTGGGGTTCCTGGTACCTTCAAATGCAGATGGATGAACAGGGTTATAACTGGGACATACTAGAGCAGCTTAAACTAGACAAATCAAACATCTTTTGTCTCGTTTTCTTTTGTTACAGTGTGTCAGATAGATTGGATTGGTTTTGTACTCATTATGCAACTGAGGCTGACCTTTGACCCCAGTCCTCCTGGCTCCTTCATCCTGCAGGTGTGAACCACCAAACCCTGAACATGAGCAAATGGGTTTCACATATATAAAGGCTTCATGGACAATAGTGGTCTTAGTCACATCAGTTTAAGATAGTAATGTGTCTGTGCACCTTCAGTATATGGCTTAGAGAGCATCTTTCATGCTTAACATTGTTAATTGGGATTGAGGGTGGCAACTTGGAGACAAAAGAGAGTAGTCAAGTATTTCCAGAAGCAGAATTGCCCCTTGTATCAGAACTGAAGTTGGGCAGTGGTAGAATACACCTTTAACCCCAGCACTCTTAGGAGGCAGAGGCAGGCAGATCTCTGAGTTCAAGCCCAGCCTGGTGTGCAGAAAGTTCCAGGGCAGCCAAGGCTACTACACAGAGAAACCTTGTTTTGAAAAAAATCAGAACAACGGAAGTGCCACAGTGTCTCTGCAGAATCAGAGACTGTACAGCATGATGTATTGGGGTGAGGGAGGGTCTTGTAGCTAGTGGGTTGGGTATTCGGATCTCCTGACCAGAGAGGCTTCCATGGATGTGTCAGTCTAGTCAACTCTCCTGCTCAAAGCTTCTCAACCCACCTGAGGCTTACAGCTAACAAGTCCTTCAAACACTGCATCTTGGTGGCACTTCAATTACCTGTATTAAGAAGTGACACTGCAAAGCTAAAGGTAACAGCACAGAAAGCTCCTGCTACAAACCCAGAGCAGTAAAGGGATCGCTGCTGAGGTAAGCCCTGAGGCCTTTGAAGTGACTGCCTGTGGGTCAAATCAGATGAAAGTCTGTTTAATGACTTTGTTGGCTCACCCTACCTTTGTGTACTTTTGGATACAGAGCAAGTGTACTGTTTAAGAAGACTCCAGTGCTAGCAAGATGACTCCCTGGGTAACGATGCTGCCAAACCAGCTGACCTGAGTCAATTCCTACAAATTGTCTTTCGACCTTCGCATGCACACCATGGTACACATACACACACACATTCACATTAAATAGATATAATTTAAAAAGAAAAGGCTCCAGATACTATGAAGTCAAAATTAGAGATGAGATTTCCAGGCTGGGAATGGAAAAAAAAACTGAGTTTCAGGGGCTGGAGTCTTCCCTCTTCAGTCAGCCATGGTCACTAAAAGTCTGACTTCAGCCTGGTGCCCTTGAAATGACCCTTCCACTGCAGAGGACCCCTGTAGATAGGCAAGCTGAGGCTTAGGGTAAGTAGGAAGCAGTGATTGCTTACCCAGGATGCTATGGTCCACCTAGGTCCACCTCCTTTCTCTTTGACCTGGGTAGATAGTGCAGAGGATCCTCCACCTTATATCCTTGCTGAAGCCATTTCAGGCTTTGTTAGACGTCGCACAGCTTAGAACAGACCACACCAGACCAAACGGTTCCAAGTGGGGTTTATTCAAGAGATAGGGCAAAGATGTGGGGGAGGGAAAGAAGTAGAGGAAGAAGATGGAAGAAGAGGGAGGAAGAAGAGAGAGGTCAGGGGATTCTGACTGTTTTATATGAGCGGTGATGTAGCCTCTCCCATGTAAAGATGAGGTAGCCAGGTGGATTCTGGGAATGTATAGCGGTTACCTTGGCAATGATGTGGGGGTCACCTAGATGTGATGTCACTGGGTTCAGAGCCTGATACCAACATACATCTCTTTTTCTTATTATAAAGAGAAGAAAAAAGGGAGAGAGGAAGCCATTTTTGGGTGTAGCTGGCTTTCACCATCAGGGTCCACTTGGGAGATGTGTGCATCAGGTTCCTCTGTGGACAGTGGCTGGTAATCCTGTAACAGGAACTGATTAATAGTTTGGTTAGAAATAATAACACCAGGAGGATGACTAAAAAGGGTGTTACAAAAGAGAGTATCTGCTTTTATATGGGTTTTTAAAAATCTCAGAACTGGAGGTCTCACGTTCCCTAAAAACAGCATTCTTCTTGGAGGAACCGGCAAAGACCATCTTCTTGGTTTTGTTTGTTTGGTTTTGTTTGGTTTGGTTTGGTTTTTTTGTTTTGTTTTGTTTTTGAGACAGGGTTTCTCTGTGTAGTCCTGGCTGGCCTGGAACTCACTCTGTAGACCAGGCTGGCCTACGAACTCAGAAATCCACCTGCCTCTGCCTCCCAAGTGCTGGGATTAAAGGTGTGCGCCACCACCGCCTGGCCTGAAGACCATCTTCTTTAGCTGTCAGGACATCTGGCCCCATCAGTTCTGAAGCACCACAGCTGGAATTTCGCGGGTCTTGTATGTAGAAAAGAGTTTCTTGCGGTGTAGGTAGAAGAAATGGTTGGTCCATGATCCTAGCAGGTTTAACTAGAATCTAATCTCCTTCACAGAGAATCCCATGGAAAATTACCCAACTCTATTCTAGGAACCCAAGGTCAGGATGTCCTAGCTAATTTACATTCACTTCTGTAATTCTAATTTACATTCTAGCTCTGGCTACAGTTAGGTCCCTGGATACTTGGGTGTAGTCCCAGCCGGCTAGAATAAAGACTCAATTGGCTATAAACTGTGAGTTGTCATCTCTAGTGAACTCCCTTGTAACATCTCAAGGACACTTATTATCATTGCTTTGGATGTGGGGAGACTTCTAACCGACCCAAGTCCTGTTCTCAAAAACTCTCAGAGCCATACAAGGAAGCAGGCAAAAGAGTTAGCCCACCCTGTGTGACCTTGGCCTGTCCCCAGCGTCTTCTACCAAAGGGCAGAAGGGGGAAGCTGGACACAGAAAATGGGGGAAGGGAAGAGGAGTCTACTTTGAAAGTCCTACTGGTTCAGGAAGGGTTGGCCCTTTCTTAATTTGGTTTCACTCAATGGCTGAATTCCAAAACCAGCAGGGTGGCAGGGAGAATCCGGTCCAACTGGATTCCAGACTCCCGGCCAGCCATTCTGGTGAAATCTTGTAGTGTGGACACCAGAGACCTGGGGGTCCTGTGGGTGTGGCTCTAGCTGTGGTCGTGATCTCTGTGAGGGGTGGAGTCAAATTGTGTGATTTGGGGACGCATGAAAGGGACTAACCACAAGGGCTTTGCTGTTAGAGCACAGTTATGGTGCTAATGAGGTCCAGCGGCCCTGGACGGAAAAGGTGGGAAAGTGCCTGCTCATAGGCAGCTTGTTTTACCGGGACAAAGTTTCCTGCAACTGTGCTGCAGGCTGCCCTTTGTTCATCCCCGGAGGCTAGAAGACCCCCTGGCTGACCAAGAACACCTGCCAGGCCTCTTCCCCCACGCCCTAGCATCCTTGCGGTGACCCAAATCACTCACTTCCTTGCTGACCCTCAGTCCCTCTTTCTTTCTCAGTACCTAAGCATTCTAAGTGCTCAAAGAATAGAATGAGCTAGGTAGTGTGGTGCTTGTAATTACTCAAGAGTCCCTGCGATTGGGAGACTGAGGGATCGGGAAATCAAGATCCTCCTCCAGGCAGCACCAGCCTGTTGATTTGATACCCTACATTATACTCTCTTCCACTGAACCCTGGCACTTTGTCTAGCAGTCCTCATCCGCCAGAGGTATCCCCAAGCCTGACGTTTCAAGCCCAACGCTTTGGTCCATCAAACCTGCCCTTTGACCTTGGGTCTCTCCTCTTGCTCCTTGGCTAAGATTCTCTGCCTCTTTTCAACTCTTCACATGTTTTCTTTTTGGGGGTTGGGGAGGATTGGGCATAAGACTAACTGACCCTCCCTCCACCTGTGAATACTGAGTATTTTGGGTTACAGCCAGCTCCATTTATCCTTCTCATATTCTTATTTCATTCTGAAAAGTATTCTTGTCCTTCCTGGATAAGATACTATGGGGACTTTTGCTTTCTGGGTGCATTTCTCCTTTCTGAGCCTGCCAGGAGACACAGTGAACTAGACTTGCTCATTTCATGTGGCTTGCTAGGCTGTGGCTTACCTCTCTCTCCTGGCAGATCAGCAAAACCTTTTTTTTTTTTTTTAAAGATTTATTTTATTTATATGAGTACACTGTAGCTGTCTTCAGACACACCAGAAGAGGGCATCGGATCCCATTACAGATGGTTGTGAGCCACCATGTGGTTGCTGGGAATAGAACTCAGGACCTCTGGGAGAGCAGTCAGTGAATGCTCTTAACTGCTGAGCCAGCTCTCCAGCCCAGCAGCAAAGTCCTCTTGATTCTAACTAGAGTCAACAGACAGCAAGGGAAGGTGGTAGAGTGCTGGACTCTCATGCCTGCCTGAGATCCTGAGTTTGATGTCAGTTACCAATGAAGGTGGTAAAGGAAGGGCCAAAGAGTTGCCATTTCTGAGAACCCAGGTGCTCACCCTGTGGAGAGGTAACCTGCCCATCATCAGAATGGGCTAATGGAAAGAGGTGACACATGCCTCTTCAGGGCCAAAAGCTATTGTGCTTTCCCTAATCTTTCCCTTCCTAGGGGGCTCAGGCAGCTACAAGGTGAAGAGAAATGAGTCATCACTTAGAGGAGAGGTACCTAGCCAGGAGCACCTGCAGGCAGGGATTCCGGGTGAGCCAAAGCAGAGGTCTGTGACATTCAGCCACTAACAATGGGGCGACACAGAGTTCTTTCTTCTGTCCTATTTCAACCCATCTCCTGGGTCTCTCCTCTGAGGGAGTGTGTGTTACAATAGTCTTGGAAACTACTTCAGATGACTAGCGGGGCTCTATGGAGGTTGTTAAGGGAAAGTTATTTCCCCCAGGTCAAAAGAATGGAATCTACCTCAGGCCTAAGGGTGAAGACCTGGCATTCTGTTCCACAAAGGACATTACATGCTGTTGCTTCATCTCTTAGGAGTTAATTCAGCGGGGCCTGTCAGTCACCTAGCTAGGAAGCCAGTCCTCAGGAAGGCAGGCTCCCAGGAGCCAAGCGAAGGAAATGGCAAGAATAATTATCCCTCCCTTCCCAGAAGCCTCCCCTCCTTTTTACTCCTTCCAGTCTTATCTCAAAGTCTAAGCAAGCTTTCCCTAATGCTCTGGGCTTCCTCACACTTTCTCTGAAGCTACCACCGCACCCCACCCCCATTTGAATGGCTGCTTATGAACAACATGACTTTCTTCCTCCTCTCCATCTTCTTCCTCAATGCAGCTGCCAAGATTCATAGCTCGCCTACCCTGGTGTTTTCTCTAAAACACTAATAAGCTTGTCCCTGAACATCTGTCCAAGTCTATTTCTAAATTCTTTTTTCTTTTTTTAAGATTTATCTATTTAGCCGAGCAGTGGTGGCGTATGCCTTTAATCCCAGCACTTGGGAGGCAGAGGCAGGCAGATTTCTGAGTTTGAGGCCAGCCTGGACTACAGAGTGAGTTCCAGGACAGCCAGGGCTACACAGAGAAACCCTGTCTCGAAAAAACAAAAACAAAAAAACAAACAAACAAAAAAAACAAAAAAAAACAGATTTATCTATTTAACGTGAGCCCCGTTATCAGAGCACATGAGAGCTCTGTCTACATGGCAGAAGAGGGCATCAGATCCCATTACAGATGGTGGTGAGCCACCATGTGATTGCTGGGAATTGAACTCAGGACCTCTGGAAGAGCAAGCAATGTTCTTAACAGCTGAGTCATCTCTTCAGACCCTCTAAATTCTTTTATTAATAAGACTGAGTGAGAATCCTAGAGAATGTGGTATGACCACTTAAAACTAGTTTTATGGTTTTATTTTGCTTTGTCTTGTCTTCAAGACATTGTCTCACCATGTAACTTTAGCTGGCCTGTGTGACTCACAGAGACCCTCGTGTGCCATATACCTAGTGCTAATATTACCTAGTTTTTATAGTGGGAAACTCAGTATATCCCTATACTTCCATTGTTGCTACACACTATGTATTAGTCAGCTTGCTGTCATGGGACAAAATATCAGAGACTTAAAACTTGCAAGGAGGAGTTGTAGGCCCTGAGGGAGAGGGACCCATATCCACAGATGCTGCATCCTGCCTTAGCCCTTTCCTCTGCTTCTCAGTTGCCATGGTGCCAATGGCTCTGTGCTCCCTGCCCTGAAGAGCTGAGCCCTCTGAAACCATGAGGCAAAATAAAAACTGTTCTTCTTCAAGTTAAAAGGCTTGGCATGGTGGTACACACCTTTCATCCTAGTGCTTAGGAGGCAGAAGCAGATGGAGCACAGTGAGCCACAGGTCAGCTCGGGCTCTGTGAGATCCTGACTCAAAAAACCAAACCAAACCTAACCCAGTAAAGACCCAGACCTTTCACAGAGACACTACCTCTGAGCATTGTCCTGGGGACGATCCCTACCCAAACCACAAGAGCAGGAGGGAAAAACCACTGTGTCTGTGGCACAAGAAAGAGCTTCTTTTTCTCTTGGTCCTGATTCCAGTAGGAATGGAGGAACAAATCTTTGCTCCTGTTGGAGTTTCCTTGTGAAATCAGATTCCATTACAGACAGTTATGAGGTTGCTGGGAATTGAACTCAGGACCTTTGGAAGAGCAGTCAGTGTTCTTAACCACTGAGCCATCTCTCCAGCCCACATGTTGAGACTTTTGTCTGCACCTCTGACACAATGTTGGAACTAGCCAGAGGATGTAGGTCACCGGCACAAGGTCCTCAGGGGCTTTATCTTGTTCTGTCCCCTCTCCCTCTGATTCTTGGCTACCATAAAGTGAGAAACAGTGTCCCTGACACTTTTCTGCCTTCAGAAACAACAGGAATGAAGGGAACAGAAATCTCTGAGAGCATGAGCCAGATAAGCCTTGCTTCCTCTGCCTTGTTCTTCGCTAGTATTTAGTTGCACTGACTGAAATCTGACTGACGTAGATCCTCACTCCCCCAGGCCAGCACAGTGGAGAATTCCACTTCACAGAAAGGGCATTAGAAATGGAGCAGCTGAACAAAGCAGTTGAGGCTCCTAGCCAGAGCATTATGGTCATTTGACCATCAGAGCAATGAGTGTGTGAAGCACTCACAGGCCCCGGGTCCTGTGCTCAGCTTGCCATATACAGTAAACACCATCCTCACTCTGCCCTGTAGGGAGGGCATGTTGTCATTTATTCCAATTTTCCAGATAACAAGACAGATACAGGAGAATTTGGCTACCTGTCCAGGACACCAAGGGTTGGGTATAGCATGCCACCGTACACCCACATGTTGATAGAAAACCTTTATAGACCTTGTAGAGCCAGAAGATCTGCTAGTAACTCAGCTGTGTCTGTGGCTGCCTGCTGTTGTTGGGCCTAGAAGCCAGCAAACCACGTTTCCCAGTACACCCTGCATTAATGTTCTAGTTATAGCCTGTTAATCACTGGTTCTTGTCTAATCTCTGGAAGACTGGGGACAGGTGATGGCAGACACAAGTGTGGGCCTTTCCAGATGTGACACTATGTCTGTGACCACTGGCAAGGTGGCTCTTTTTGTGGGTCATTACCCTAATCATCAGCCTCCTTCTGAAATGTTCTTGGTTTAGGACTCACAGGTGACACTGAGAAGGATTGTCCCTAAAAAACATTAAGGAAAGCTCAGCTATTTCTTTTTTTGGTTTTCATTTATTTTTATTTTTTGTGTATGGACGTTTTGCCTGCATGTATATTGTATGCCACACTCATGCCTAGTGTCTGCAAGGCCAGAGGAGGGTGTTAGATCCCTGGAACCGGAGACACAGTTGTGAACCACTATGTAGGTGCCAGGAGTCAAACCTGGGTTTTCACAAGAGCAGCCAGTATTCTTAGCCACTGAGACATCTCTCCAGCCCTGGATTGTTCTTTTTATTAGAGATTTATTATAATTAGTAATAAATAGCAGCGTCATCCATAGGCAGACAGCAGCATGGCAGGGGACGTGCAGAGGAATCAGGTCCATATGGCGGACTGTGTGGGTCCCTTCTTTAGAGTTCCAGAGAAATAGGAGAAGGGAAGAAAGTTGAAAAGTTTTTGAGGGGCCACAGTTGGTTGTTATTGGGGTAGCCAGGGGGCATTCAGTTGAAGAATGTCAGATGACCACTTACACTAGGGATTCATGGGCCAGGAAGGAAAGTATAGAGAAAAATTTCTTTAATCATGTTAAAGTCAAGTCAAGACTGACTTACTGTCAATGCAAAGTGTCTTATCATAGTTCAACCAAAGAGGGGGGGCTTTGCACATGTTGTCATCCTGGCTACCACCTTGGCTCCTGGCTTTAGAAAGGGGTCTGTTGACTCTCCCTATCCCCTTTTTCTATGAGGAAACATCAGTGGGCCTCAGCCCATGCTCCTCACCCATGCCTTGTGACTATGTGTACTTCATAGGACAGGGCCATATCCCTCGGTTGACAGAGTTTCGGGACTGGACAATGCCTGGCTGGCTCTGAGCCACACAGACCAGACAATCAATATCCAAGCTGGCCTATGGCTCAACCTACGCTTCTGAATCCCATCACCAGGGCTGGTTGTGAAATACAGCTGAAGGGTTTCCCCTGTGGTAGTGTTCAAGGCTCAATGTTAGGAAGCAGATGGCCCCAGTAGGAGAGGGCTCTGCTTCCCTAAGCCCCTGTTAAAGTCCCAAGATTGTATCTGATTAGCCTATCTTGGTTATCTGTTCAGCCTTGGACCAATCATGCTGTCTAAGTAATGCTTCCCAACTCCCCAAAGCCTGATGCAAAGCCAAGTAGGTGGGAAGGCCTGTCTGTCGCAAACCACATCAAGGAGAATGTTGGAGCGACATACCAGAGAAGGAAGAGAAGAGCCAGGGATCAGAACCCAGAGGGAAGTCAGGAGAGAGCCCACTCGCAGTGTCTCAGTCTTGCTGACGGTGGCTAGCCTGCTTTTTACCAACTTGGCAGAGATTCAAGTAGGGGTAGAGGGTTATTCCGGAGCTGAACCCAAGAGACAGGAAAAAGCACTGTCCTCTTAAGGAAGGGACAGTTTGTCTCCTTCCTTATGAATGAGAAACCTCTAGGTCTCTCCCACCTCGACCCGGAAATCAGATGTTGGAGACTGCTGAGAATCATCTCATTTTAACTCCACCTAGAAGCAAAAACACCTGATTCACATCTGAAGCCACTGAGACTCACAAAAGCAAAACCAACAGCCAAGGACTGGATGTGGCTCCATGGTGTAAAGGGCCAATGCCTGAGGGCTCGGACTGAGCCCACAGCACTGATCCAGAGTAAGATACTACGTACTATAGGCGGGAGCCCAGATAGATGGTTCAGTAGATAATGTGCTTATCAGACAAGTATGTGGGCTTGAGTTCACATCTCTAGAACCCCATAAAAAGCTGGGTGTGTTATTGCGTCCTGCATGTTTGTAATACTAACACTGGGGGTGGGGGCTTGTAGAGATAGGTCGATCCCTGGAGCTCACTGGACACCTAGCCCAGCCAAAAGCAGGAACTTCAGGTTCAGTGAGAGATCATGATTTAAAATATAAGGTGGATGGACTAGAGAGATGGAACAGTGGTTAAGAGCACTTGTTCTTGTAGTGGACCTGAGTTTTGGTCCCCATCATCCATGTGGAGGCTCACGACCCTGTGTAACTCTAATCATGAAGGAGTTGGCATCCTCTGCTGACTTCCTGGTGCTGTACACACATGGTGCACAGACATACATGTAAGTAAAATGCCTATACACATAAGATAAAAATAAATAAATCTTAGAAAAACCAAAAAAGGTAGAGAATGACAGAAGAAGACACCAAGTATCAACAGATATGTTCAGATCCACACAGACAACAGATGCCCAGGAGTACCTACATACACCTGCTGACAGCCTCGGGCAGTTGTGGCTTTATAGTCAGAAGCAGGGTGTGTGTGGGATGACAGTCCTTTGCAGTTCCTGAAGCCCAGTCCAAAGTCAGCCTGTCTGATGGGATTGCATCAGTCCAGCAGACATAGAGGCCTTCAGAAGTCATGTTGCAATCACATCCTGCACCTCTATTGCCTTCTAGTTACCTGACCTAGTGACTGAGGACTGGAGGGCCATGACCTGGTGCCTGCCACACTCCCTGCATCTTTACCAATGCAGAACCATACTCCCCGCTTCACACTTTCCAGGGAAAGGATTCTGGGTGAGGATAGAGAGCAGGTTCCCCACCAGCTCGCCCCCTGCTTGCTGCATGCCCTCCCTCAGCCTCAGTTCAGCTTTCTCTGTTTATTAGCTATAAACAGAGGCAGGCCCAGAAGGTTCCTTGCATTCGGCTGATGCTGGGTTGGTGGCTGAGAAAGTCCCAGGAGCAGGGCATCTTTGTGTTGAGAGGTGGGCCAACAGAGGACACTGTACCTCACATCCTCTGGCAGGGTGAAAGGAGAAGATTTTGCCCAGTGCCCAACACAGAGCAAACTGCTGGCCACTTCCAGCCTCTCATCTGCTGGGATTCGATAGTTTGGAACAGGTCCTGGGTACAGTCCTTTACTCAATATGTCTTTCTGGGCAACTGCCTCCCTGGGACCAAGGGACAATGACAGGTACAGGGCTCTTACCCATGTAGCTAGGCTTGCTGGAGGTTTCCATCTCCATGTTTGAGAGACATGAAGTATGGGCAGGGGAATAGCTCAGAAATGATACTGAGAGGTTCCAAGTCAGAGAAAAGCAGGTGGAAAGCCATTTTTTATCACACCTCAGCCCTGTGTGCTACACCTACCTCCACCTGCATCACACTTCAAACCCCAACCCACCAGGGCCCCACAGAGCTTCTTGGGCCTCAGGTCTTCCCACAGCCTGTGAAGTAGAGCCTGTGGGCTCAGTGACACTGGGTCACATCACATTGGAGTCCAGGTTTCTTCTAGAAACAGAGATTAGGAACCCACGAGAGATGTGTGAGCTTTGAGGCACACAGTCTGTAAGGCAAGAGCTGACTCATAACTTTGTTACCACACTTAGACCCTGCTGCAACTCCAGGGTCTAGAGGGAGTTGAATATTAACTCTTCTGGTGGGTGGCCCCAGGTAAGCAAACATAGCTGTCACATGTCTACAGCAGCTTCCTCCTGCTGATCTGGCCACTTGCCTGGCACTGCCTGCCACGCTGGCATAGAGTGGGTGGCTCAGGCTGCCAGATAGGAAGGGGAAAGGCCTGCCTGGATCCAAGTCACTTGCCTGGCCCACTCAGCCTCCCTACACTAATGACTCCGGGCAGATAGAATCTATGGGCTGGAAGGGCTTCTGCATTCAGCCCTTCACCCAACGAGGCCTCCTGAGTCACTTCTTCCCTGGGTCAGGCAGTGGCAGGACCAGGCTTCCATGGCTGTTGGCCCTGAGGCTGGGGCTGGGACAGATTGTGTGAAACCAGAGAATAGACATAGGAATTAGGTCACAGGAAGCTGTGTGACCTCCCAACTTGCCTGGGCATACAAAGCCACACATCTTTCTGCTGTGTACATCCCCTCCCCCCTTTGTTTGGTGTACTAGGCTTACTGTTTACTTATTAGTTAAAGTTTTCTTTATTTTTATTTTATGTGAATGGATGTTTTGCCTGCATGTATGTATGCATGTGCACCACATGTGTGCAGTAACTGAAAAGGCCATGGGAGACCATCGGACCCTCTGGAGCTGAGGATAGGTGGTTGAGGATGGCCATGTGGGTGCTGGGAATCAAACTCTGGTCCTTTGCAAGACACTTAAGCAAGTGCTCCTTTTTTTTTTTTTTTTTTTTTTTAAATTTTATGTGCACTAGTGTTTTGTCTGTCTATATGTTTGTGTGAGGGTGTTGGGGCCCCTAGAACAGGAGCTACAGACAGTTGTGAGCTGCCATGTGAACCTGGGTCCTCTGGAAGACAAGCTCATGCTCTCAACCACTGAGCCATCTCTCCAGAACCCTTAGCTTTTACTTTATTTTTTTCTTTTGGAGACAGGGGATCATATAGTTTAGGCTGATTTTAAACTTGCTATATTGTTGAGGATATACCTTGAACATGTGAGGTGAGCTTCATGTCTCCAACTCCAGGGTGCTGTGACTATAGGTTTTTACCACCATGTGAGGCATCTTTTGTTTTATTTATCATCACCACCACCACTACCATCATCATCACCTTTGTGTATGTGTGTGCACAGGCACATTTGTATGCTTGAGTGTGATTGTGTGAGACAGGATCTCCTATTCACAGCTGTGTATGCCAGATGGGCTGGCCTGTGAGCTTCCAGGGCTTCTTCTCCCCCAAGCCTCTTGTCTCACTGTAGGAATGCTGACATTACAGACAGGAACTATTTTATTCAGCCTTTCGTGGATTCTGGGCATCCAGACTCACTGCTCTTTTTCTTAATCTCAGTACATGGGCTGTGCCATCACATCTCTCTCATGTGCTGTGATCTACAGCTGCGCTGGATTAGGAACTGTTGGAGAGGCATGTACCTCTAGGATGTCCTACCAGGGTCCTCGCCATTCCCTCCATCACCCAGTCTCCCGAGGGCTCCAAGCTGGGCTCCACCTGCTGACCTTCTCTCCTGGACAGCCTGTCTATCCTTATCTCCAGGACTTTGCACACATCCCCTGTACCTCTGTGCTGGCCCTGGGCTGCTGGTGTTCCAGGGAGTGGCAAATAGAGAAGAGTCCCACCTCTAAGGGCAGCAGCAGCCCAGGAGATATCAGGGGCACCCAATGTGCCTCCCCCACTTTTCAGGCTTCTCAGTTGTGTTTGACTGATGGGTGGGTCACTCACCCTGCTTTATCTGAACACTGACCTTTGTACAAGCTGCCCCTGGTCCCACTGAGCCCGTGAAAGACAAGTGGAAAACAATGAGCGTTTCTTAAAAATTGTTTTTATTTTGAAATTCATTTACAAAATAGCTCGTTCCCATGTGTCTGTGTGTCACCTTCTTATCGAATCACTTTGGCTCATTCTCCCTCCAGCTTGCCTCACAGAACCTTGATTTCTTTCCCTACCTTATGCTTCTCTCAGTTTCACATTTATTATGGGTGGTCGAGGTCTGGACAGCTAGACCTAGGTTCTTTTTCTTTCTTTCTTTATTGTTTTTTTTTTTTTTTTTTTTTTTTTTTTTTTTTTAATTCAAGGCAGGGTTTCTCTGTGTATCCCTGGCTGTCCTGGAACACTCTGTGTAGACCTGCCTTGAACACAGAGATCCTCTTGCCTGTGCCTCCTGAGTGCTAGGATTAAAACAAGTGCCACCACCACCTGGCGACTCTACATTCTTGACCTCTTATCTAAGAATGAAATAAGAGGAGATGGCTCGTTGCTTAAAATACTTGCCACTTGAGGAACCCAAAAATGCATACAAGGTGAACATGGTGTCTCTTCTGTAATTCTAGCCTCAGAAGTGGAGATGTAGGACCCCCCCCCCCAATGTTGTATAGCCATTTCCTCAGAGATAAAACCCCCATCTGGGAGAGAAGCTCCTCAAGGCAGTTTGTCGTAAAGGAAGCAGAATAGTGCATCCTTCAGCAAAGCCCCATAAGCTTCAGGAACTGAGCCTGGCATAGAAGTGCTTTAATCTCAGCACTCCAGAGGCAGAGGCGGAGAAATCCCTGTAAATTCAAGGCTAGCCTGCTCTATATAGAAAGTTCCAGAGCAGGCAAGGCTGCATAGTGAGACCCAATCTCAAAACAACAATAACAACAAAACCCAACCAACTTCAGGAAGTTCTGAGAGACACTCTAAGATTACCTGGGAGAGATGCTGATTACAGAGCCGCCAGGAGTGGACACTCTCCAATCTGCTGAGCTGCCTGCAGCTGTGCAGTGAGCTGTCACCCATGCTGGAGTGAACTCTGGTGATATGGCTGTCCTTGAGTCATATCTGCTCCTGTTGGTAACCCCTCACCCACACTCCTGTGAGTAACTCCAATAAAGTCACTGGTTGGCCAAGGCAGACTCTGGTTGTATTCTTCCTTTGCTCTGTTTTCAGTTCCCTAACTGGAGTGAGTAGCCATTTTGTTCACATCTCAGGAATGCGGTCATACAACATTTGAGTAAGCTGGCTAGAGGGACCAGCTAGCTATGTGAGCTCTGAACTTGATTGAGACTCTGACTAAGTGGTTAAGGCAGAAGAGCAATGGAGGAGGATTCCTCACATCAACCTCAGAAAAAGAAGAAAATAAAAGCCTGCACTGGCTGGGCGGGTGGTGGCGGTGTTGGCCTTTAATTTCAGCACTCAGAAGGCAGGGGCAGGCAGATCTGAGTTCCAAGCCAGCCTGGTCTACAAAGTGAGTTTCAGGACAGCCACAGCTACTCAGAGAAACCCTGTCTCCAAACAACAATAACAACACAAACAAAAACTAACAACAAAAAAACCCAAAGCACAAAACATAAAACAAAAAAACCCTGCACTGTTTGCAAAGTCATGAGTGAAGAGACTCAGGGACCCCATTTGCATTTAAGGAGTTCCTTTTATGGGGTTCAAGAGTAGGAGGAGTTTAGCAACTAAAGACTACTTTAGTCTTTAGTGGGTGGCTCTTCATTTTTTTAAAAAGATTTATTTATTTATTTTATGTATATGAGTACACTGTAGTTGTCTTCAGACACACCAGAAGAGGGCGTCAGATCCCATTGCAGATGGTTGTGAGCCACCATGTGGTTGCTGGGAATTGAACTCAGAAACTTTAGTCAGCGCTCTTAGCAGCTGAGCCATCTCTCCAACCTGGTTTTTCATTTTGATTGACAGGTACCACATAGATCTTTGCTCACTGCACATGCCCCTTCCCATAATGCATCGTATTTTGATCATATGCACTCCTAATTATGCATAGGCATAACCTGATAAATAAGGGGTTCTCCTTAAAAGTCCACTTAGACACAGTTTGCCTCATTTGAATACACATCTAAACCAGTTTAGGCCAGATTGGCCTTTCTATTCTACCTGAATATATATGAAGTATGTTTGACTAGAAACGGTCCAAGTTCGAGTGTCATTAAGACAGTGGCTCTCAGCCTGTAGGTTGTGACCCCTTTTTCAGTAGCAAATATTATAACAGTAGCAAAAATACAGTTGTAAAGTAGCAATGAGATAATTTCCTGGTTGGGGGATCATGACACCATGAGAAACTGTATTGAAGGATCACAGCATTAGGAAGGCTGAGATCCATGACATTAAAGGGCTCCAGTGTGGATGACAGGTTGCAAGGTATGTTGTCTGGAGTGAGATGGTATCACATATGTGTAGGGAAGACTCAGGCTGCCAAGATTGTAGAAGGTAGAAGGTAGGTGTGTGCACAACCCACACCAAGGAGAGTCCCAGGTTGCTAAACTACTTCTAATACTTCTCTGCCACATTTCTACTTTGACTGTCTTTCCCAACTCAAGGGCCCCTTCTAGTTTCCCAGGCCTTTCCTTGCATTATTCCCACCTAGACACTCATATTTAACAGGTTAGAATCTGCATGTAAAAGAAAACTTAAGAGCCGGAGAGATGGTTCAGCAGTTAAGAGCACTGCATACTCTTCCAGAGGACCTGAGTTCAATTTCCAGCAACCACATTGTGGCTCACAACTAAATGTAATGGGATCTGATGCCCTCTTATACTGTGTCTGAAAAGAGTGACAGCGTACTCACATAAATAAAGTACATAAATCTTTTAAAAAGAAAGGAAGAAAGGAAGAGAGAAAGAAAGAAAGGAAAGAAATAAAGAAGGAAGAAAGGAAAGAAAGAAAGAAAGAAAGAAAGAAAGAAAGAAAGAAAGAAAGAAAGAAAGAAAGAAAGAGAATTTAGGCACTTGTCTTTCTGAACCTTGATTACCTTGCTTACTCTGATATTTTCTTCCTGAAAATGTCACCTTCTTTATAGATGACTAAAATTTCACATGTCTATGGGCACATTTACCTTGTTCATGCCTCAGTTGCTGGACATCTAAGTTGGTTCCATTTCTTGCTAGCGTGACTAGAGTGCAGTGGACATAGGTGTGCAGGTGATGGGACATGAAGTCCTTTGGGTGTGTGGCCAGACTGGCCTAGCTGGGTTCTGTGGCTATGGCAGTTCTTTTCTTGTTCTAAGTACTTTATTACTTTTTTTGTTTTGTTTTTGATTGTTGGAACAGGGTTTCTCTATGTTGCCCTGATTGTCTTGAAACTTGCTTTGTAGTGGGATATAGTCCCACTACAATTGGGGAAGTTGGACTACAGATGGTAAGTCATCACAATAAATTCCCTCAATATAGAGAGACATTCTATAAGTTCTGTGACTCTAAAGAACTCTGACTAATACATTGCGCAAGCCATGGAAAGGCAGCCAGTAAGCAGCATTTCCTCAGTGGTGTGTCTTCAGTATGGCCTCTGAGTTCTCCAGATGATGCTCTGTAACCTCTAAGACAAACAAATCCTTTTCTCCCCATTTCTCCCCTATTTCTCCCCATTTCTCCCCTATTTCTCCCCATTTCTCCCCTATTTCTCCCCTATCCTTTTCTTTTGGTCAGTGTTTTATCAAAGCAACAGAGAGACAAACTAATACAGAAATTAAGAGCAGAGAGTAAAATATTACTGTAATGGACCGAAACATGTTTTTTGGGAGGATTATGGAAGAATTTTGGAACTTTGGGCTATAAAAGTGTCTTAGGGTTTTACTGCTATGAACAGACACCATGACCAAGGCTTACAAAGGACAACATTTAATTGGGGCTGGCTTACAGGTTCAGAGATTCAGTCCACTATCATCAAGTTAATGGCATGGCAGTATCTAGGCAGGCATGGTGCAGGTAGAGCTGAGAGTTCTACATCCTTTTTTTTTTTTTTTTTTTTTTTTTTTTTTTTTTGGTTTTTCGAGACAGGGTTTCTCTGTGTAGCCCTGGCTGTCCTGGAACTCACTCTGTAGACCAGGCTGGCCTCGAACTCAGAAATCCACTTGCCTCTGCCTCCCAAGTGCTGGGATTAAAGGCATGCGCCACCACTGCCCGGCTAGAGTTCTACATCCTTATCTGAAGGCTGCTAGTGGAAAACTGACTTCCAGGCAGCTAGGATGAAGCCCATGCCCACCGTGACACATCTACTCCAACAAGGCCACACCTCCAACTAGTGCCACTCCTTGGGCTAAGCATATTTAAACCATGGGTTTCCACTCACTGGCCCCCATAGGCTTGTTCAACACATGAGTCTATGGGGGCCATATCTAGCTATAGCATAATAAAATGTAATTTAGTCCAAATTCCAAAGTTCCCATAGTCTAGAGTAGTATCGTCAATGTAAAAGTTCAAAGTTCAAAGTCTCTTCTGAGATTCATCCAATCACTTAACTCTAATCCCTGAATCAAGACAGGAAACCAGCTGGGCAAACTCCAAACTCTGCATCTCCATGTCTGATGTCAAAGCAGTTTTCAAATCTCCAACTCCTTTTTCATCTTTGTTGACTGTAACAAACTTCTTTCTTCTGGGCTGATTCCACTCCCTGTTAGCAGCTTTCCTCAGCAGCTAGCCCACAGCTCTGGCATCTTCATTGTCTGGATCCACACATGATCTCTGCTCCTCCAGCTCTGCCCTCTTTAGCACTCTAAGCTCAGGTTGATTCACTCCACTGCCGCTGCTGTTTTTGGCGATCATCCCATGGTACTGGCATCTACAATACCCTGGGTCTTCTGCTGCAACTAGGCTTCACCAATAAACTCTCATAGGCTCTCTTCAGGGTGCCAAGCCTCAACTCCTTTGCATGACACCTTCAGTCCTGGGCCATCAACTGCAACTGAGACTGCACCGTCACCAATTGTCCTCAATGGCCTCTCACAGTGCCAAGCCTCAGCTGCTCTTCATAACCCCTTCATGCCTTCAAAACCAGTACCTACCACCTGGGTGACTCTTACACATTACTAAGTACAGTTGCAGCATGCGGTACAACCTTGGCTATTTCTGGAACACAGCTTCTTTGTGCTCTCAGAAAACACTTCCCAGAAGATTTCACCTCAGTAATGCTGGTCTCTTCTTAATCACCACTAATTTCTTAGCTCCAGCTAACCAACATCAACTATCCCAGTAGTCTCTTCTATTCTGGACTCTAAAGTCAGAGCCACATGGCTGAAGCTGCTGAGCTCTGCTGCTTGCTGGAACATGGCTCCCTTGTTCTATGACATCATCACCAGCGTTCTGTTTTCCAACTCCTCCACTGCCTAAGCTTGGCTGTCCTGGAACTTGCTCTGTAGACTCACTTTGAACTCAGAGATTTCCTTGCCTTAGTCTTTTCTGGGATTAAAGGCGTGTATTACCTTGCCTGGGCCTAAGCTTTTTTATGGCCACTAGGCCTCAAGATCTCCATGCCTAGATTCCATTCAGAAACTTGTGTCTTCCAGCCTCAAGATCTGGATCACAGGTGAGCCCTCCAAATCTGGACTGTAGTTCATTCCAGATATAGTCAAGTTGACAGCCAGGAATAGCCATTACAATGTGCATATCATCAGGTCAGAAGAGAGCATTGGATCTTCTGAACTGGAGTTGCAGTTGTAAGCTACCAGGTGGGTTCTGAGAACTGAACCCCAGTCCTCTGCGAGGGCACAACTCCTCTAACTACTGAGCCACCTTTCCAAACTCTCGAGGGTATTCTAATTTGCATTTCTCTGTTAGTCATGTTTGTATTTTTTTGAGCACTGCCTGTCACATCGTGATTAGCAGTGGTCCCTATGCTGCCCAGGGAAATTTTTAGCAGAGAGACTTCCAGAAGTGCCCTGCTGGAGGCATGGGGCTCTTCAGGTGTGGTTCAGAGCCTGGGCTTTGGATTATTGGCTTGATTGACAACCCATCATCCCAGTCTAGCTGGTTTCTATTCCTGGGCCTTCACCCTCACCTGGCACAAATTGGAAGTGCCCAGGGGCTCCTCAATGAAGGCCACTTGTGCAACAAAATAATGTCCAGCTCCTCAAAACTGCAACCATCTAATGGCCACAACCTTCTCTCCCCTCAGCCTTTATTGGACCTTTGTCACTATCAGGAAATATATCCCCAGCCCTCCAAAGCTCTTGACAGCCTCTGACTTGCCCTTTGCTTGTCCTTACCAGTTGCTTGCTCAGAGAGATCTTGGTGTCTTGAGTACCTCCAGGCCAGGTGTCTGTTTTAGCAAGTGGCCCACTCAGCTCCTGATTTTTATCTTCTCTTTCTTATCCTTCTTTCGTGTCTCATTCTATGTTCAACAACTCTATCATCCTGCCTCTCTGTGAGGCAAGGTGGGATGTAGTCTTATCTAGTTGGCCTAGAACTTCTGATCCATCTGCTTCCACCTCTCAAGTACTGGGATTATAGATGTGTGTCCGGGTGTCTGACTCGCTGATGGGATGGTAGAGTGCCATCGGTATGCCACTCAGGGAAGGCAGCATGCAGTTCAAGATATGGGTCCCAGACCATGTTTCCCTTGGTGAGAAACAGTGAGATCTGGGACAGATGTGGTTCCCAATCTCCTGTGTACCCAGATGCTGCTAGGAACCTTGAGGAGTTGAGAACAGTGGTCTGAGGGCTGAGCCACAGATGGGGTTGAATTCGGTTTGGTTCCAAGTGAATGTCAAGTACTGAGGGGCTGAAAGAGAGAAGGCCTTCTCTGGGAGATTTAGGCAAAGGCCTCTCACCCTGGCTGCAATCCTTGATAAAGGAAATGGTCCTTGCTTGTCCAAACTACTTTATTTCTATGGTGGATGTGAATGAATATGTCTTACTAAGGGTGAACCAGAGATTAAATACCTGTCGCAGGAAGAAATGCCCAGGAAGGGAAGCTCATTGGCCAAATACTCGGGGCCTATCTAGATACCTCATTAGCATGGAGAACTCTTAAGTTTTTATGCTACATGACTGGCTGTCATGGTCCTCTCAGTGAGGTGTCATGGTTACATGTTCTAGGACAGGGAAAGCCTGGCTGGGAGCTAGTTCTAATACCTGCCATTCTCAATTATGAGATTTCCTGGGGTGTTTGAACCTGCTTCAAACTTACCAGCTCTTCTGTTTGGTGGCACAGTCTACTTGCCCCCACAGATGTGGACTTTCATGCCTGGCTCAACTTTTTGACACCCTAAACTGTATATGCCTTCTGACTCCACTATCACCTGAGGCTCCTGCTGGTCTTAGATTCACTGATTAGTGCTGCTATTAGTTGGAACCGCACAGATGTCTGGATGCTGACTATACTACAGGGTTATGGGTAAATATTTAACCAATTATACTGGGAATCTATAGCTAGCTTACATTCCTACTGTCCATTTCCCATCTCCCAAAACCCCAGACCTCACTTTGCCCTCATATGACCTTGTCTACTGCTTATAGGGAGGGCAGAGTTCTGAGGTGGCCTGCCTCTCCTCCTCACCCTTAATCTTTTTATCATGGGAGGCCTATGCTACCCTGGAAAGGTGTGGACCTCCCACTTGCACCTTCTCATTTATCTATTTATTTTTGAGACAGGGTCTTAATGTAGCCCTGGCTAGCCCAGAACTCCCTACATAGACCAAGCTGGAACTGAACTCAGAGATCTGCCTGCTTTTACTCCCAAATGCTGGGATTAAAGGCATATGCCATCACACCCATTACTTTTTATACAAAGTTGTGTATTAGCGTTTTGCCTGTATGTATGTATGTATGTATGTATGTATGTATGTATGTGTGTGCATCACATGTATGACTGGTGCCCATGGAGGCCAAAAGAGGGCATTGGGTTCCCTGGAGATGGAGTTACTGAAGGTTGTGAACCACAATGTGGGCGCTGGAAACCAACATGGGTCCTCTGTTAAGGACAAGTGCTCTTAACAACTGAGCTATCTTTTCAGTCCTGTGGACTTCTCTTGTAGCTGCAAGTCAGGGAGACAGTTCTTTTTTTGTTTTGGTTTTTGTTGTTGTTGTTGTTTTGTTTTTGAGACAGGGTTTCTCTGTATAGCTCTGGCTGTCCTGGAACTCACTCTGTAGACCAGGCTGGCCTTGAATTCAGACATCCACCTGCCTCTGCCTCCCAAGTGCTGGATTAAAGGCATGTGCCACCACTGCCCAGCTAGGGAGACAGTTCTTAATCCCTCCATTATTCTTAGCTCTGAATAACTCCTCTCCTTTCTTAGCTCTGTGGAAGCTTCCAGTGTTCTTGGCTAAGCTTGCTGTCCTTTAATAAAACTAGTAATTTCCCCAAGCTAGGCTTCTCCACTCTTCCCCAGTAGCCTGATTCTCCTAAAATGACCCCCTTCTGTTATCTAAGGCCACAGGGGACAAACGGCTCCCTGTGTGGGAGGCCTGGACTGTCTGTCCTAAGCAACTCTCATTTTTAACTGAGATCCTACCTCTCTAACTTCAGATGCCCCAAAGGTGCTCAACACATTTGGGAAAAAAATGCCATCACTCTAGCTAAAAAAGGTATGGCTGTTCACACCTCAGACTGAACCTATGTGATCCAGCAAAGCATGGCTTTCAGTAGAGCAGACTATGGTGGGCCACCCCCATCTACCATGGCTGAGCCTGGGCAGGAAACTCTGATAGACACACACAGAGAATCTCACAGAGTATCAAAAGCCATTTTCTACTATATCCTCCACTGGAAGTTTGGGTTATATATAAGCTTAGTGATGGGGAAGGTGAGTGTGGCAGAGGTGGGTTGGGGGTGATCATTTACCTACCTGGTCCTCTCTGCTCTACTTTTTGAGATCTATTGCTGCCCAATACCACAGGATCTGGGACACTGGGGAAGAAGGCTGGAGCATGCAAAGAGCTCACTTGCCCTCTTGTATGGGCCACAAAAGTACTGGACCCACCTGAATCTATCTGATTGGCAGCCTATACAGCAGGATGTATATGGATATACAAAGTTGAAATTTGAGGAGGGAGTCTCAAGGTTTCCAGGCAACTTGGTGGAACTTGGCGAACAGTGGAAGCCCAGTGTCACATGGAGAAGAAAGCCCTCATGTGTCTGGGATGCTGAAAGCAGCCTTTCTAGAGTGAAAGACAGGGTCCCTCCACTCTGAAGGAGTGAGTCAGGCTGCTCTCTCATGGCCACCAGGTACAGTGGCTCACTCCAACTCACAAACTGCTTCCTGTAAGCATCTGGTGGAAGACTTCTCAAGATACAGTGAACACTGACCAGACCATTTTAATTTCCGAATTTATTAAAATGATTAACCTCAATACTGCAAGTGCATGTACAAAATATTTGTAAAAAATGTTTTTTAATGAAACGTTAAAGAACTTACCTCAAATGCTGAAAAAGTCCTTTTCATTCTTTCAGTACAAGGAATACATTGTATCTCAAAAGTATTACAACTCAGCAAAACAATTTAAAACAGTAATTTGAAAAATGATTGAAAATTGAATACTTTACATATATTTCTAGGATCATTTCCTAATTCTTACAATTGCCAAAAACTTTACCAATCATTGCATAAGCTCAAGCTGAGAGTTTTATTGAGTGTAACCTCTTCCAGACTGGTCAAGAGAGTGGGGTTCTGGCACCCCCACAGTGAAGTTCTACAGCAGATCGAGAACAGTCCGAGGCCCCTGCCTTGAGAAACGGAAATAAGGTTCCCTAGAAGGCATCAGCAGCGCTGCTGAATGCTTGTGCATACAACTCCTGAGAGGCAGCGACTCCTCACAATGTCACTGCTCTTAGACCCATGGGAAGGTCGGCCTCCAAAGACAAGGCCACAACAAAACTAAAATAAACATCATAAATAAGTTACTAAAATTAAGCTTAAAATGGAGAAAATGGGAAATATGTTATTTTGTTACTTTTTCCTTAAGATTGAAATTCCTGAAATGGCTATTGTTGGTATTCAAAGAAATGGGAGGATTTAGTCTCAACAGCCCAAGAGAACATGGGAATGAAGGTGACCCGTTGCCTTGTGCAGGCTCTTGAGCTCACCGTCAGCTACCTGGAAGTGGCACATGGTTCACACTTATGCTTGGGGACCCATGAGGACTGGGAGTATCATGGAAGGTGCTCTGGGTGCCTTGAGACAGGAGGTCTTGAGACACAGGGCTGCCTTTCTTCATGGCTATAGCAAATATGTGTGTGTGTGTGTGTGTGTGTGTGTGTGTGTGTGTGTGTGTGTGTGTGTGTGGGCACGCAGTCTTCCCTTCTGCTTCCAAATGACATAGACACCCAAGAGGGTGAGACTGCATGGCAAAGACAAGACTGTACAGGACCACAGCAGGGAATTCTATCATGCACAGGAGCAAAGACATCGTATCCTAGAAACATTCATGAATCTTACTAACTTGTAACTGGAACCTACAAGCAACAGTGTTAAGGATCCAAGCGTCCCCAAGCTGAATACTGGTAGGTGTCATCAGCAACAGGGAAGCGTGGAGATGCTCTTTGTTGGACTCCCTGCAGGTCCCTGCTGACACACGGGAACACTGAGTCCATTAGCTGTGTCATTTAGGAACACTATCTATCTGAAACGGCACCTACGAATTTCCCAGTAAATAAACAGACCCACTGGTGTCAAACACCTGCTATAGACTGATATTCTCAAATTCTTTGATTTGTAAAATAATCCAGAGAAACAAACAAGCCTGGTATTGAACATAAAGCAGTAATCAAAAATTGCTCATTAAGTTACTTAAAATTAATTTCTCTTCTCAAAGTGCTTCAAAAACAAATTAAATCTGACTCCTCTTTTTGTTTGACTGATAATATAATCAAAAAAATCTGATATTCTCATAATAAACTAACATAAGCCAAGAACGTCCACTGATGCAGTGCTTACACTATATATTTATAATTTCCTATTTTATTGGCATGAATATTTCTAAACTTAAAAACCTTCCTGGTAAGTTCTTTTAATTTCTTATGACAAAAATTTCTCACAACACACAAATATTTACAACATATACATTGTTTTCAGCTCTTTACATTGAATCCCAAAGACAAATGTTTGTATAGGTTACCACAGAACAAAAGCTGTGACTCATGTTCTTATTTCATAAACTATTATAAGTTAAAGTGAATAGATTTCTTTTAATATTCCTTGTAGCATTTTACAAGTGCAACAGAAACTTGAAGACCCAAATTAAGATAGCTAGAGTTCATCAGATAAACGTTGCTCGCTGTCGCCACGCTGTTCACAGCAAAGGTTTGAAAAAATAAGCACCAATCATTCTTGCAAAGAACAATTTTATCTAAAAGGATTGGAAAGTGTTAAATACACGGTCTTTAATTTACAAGACAAGCAATAAATAAGCTGCTGTGAAAACTCATTCTGCACACCACCAGCCTCGTACATGTAATGCACTGAGAATGAGCTGTCACGCAGAAGACTGCATTTAAGTTAATTTTTTTTTCTTCAAAGAAATCAATCTGACTTCCAGCCAATGGTCTGCTACGATAACGAAGGCCACGGACAGGACACCTGGGCCAGTAAACAGTGTGAAACCGACACAACTCCAAGGGGGAAACATCTAGCAAATAAACCAAAAGCCAGAGGTTGATGCTGGTGATAGGAGCAGATGCTGAAAACCCTTCCCACAAGGCTGCTCTGCTCCGCCCTAACTACGGTTTAGTCATCTATGGAAGAGGGCTGGCGCTTGCTCTTATAGGTGACAACATGGTGTAACCACATTAGTGTCTGAAGGTCCTATGTGGAGAGCTGCTGTCACTGGACAGTTTATTGGAGCCTCTATCCTAAAACAGGGCTTTCCCTCGGAATTGCACATAAGAAGGCTATTTAAAAAGTACAATAAAAATTTGCACAAATCAGACATTAAGAGTCAGGATGCTGTACACTTTCTACAGTATTATGCCTACAGGTGAAGAGACCACAGAAGTGCTGCGCTGAGAAGCTGTGGCTGAGATTTTTACGTTTTAGTTCCCTAGGACAATGAGTGAGCACTCATGCATTCAGTCTTAGAGACTGATCTTCTCTTCTCCTTGAAGAAATGTCAATATCTATGGAGTCTTTACCAACAATTAGCCTCAGCCGCTTTGCGGGAGGAAGAGGAATAAAGTCATCATCGAAGTCATCCTCGCAGTCCTCCTCCTCCTCCTCCCCTTCAGAAGATGACGAGTCATCTGTGCTGTCCTCCTCATATTGACTGTAGTCATCCACCTCCATCTGGGACTCCAGCAGGGAGAGGGGATCACTGCAGCACACCCCATTCTCGTGAAGCCCCTCTGTATATGGCCCCCTGCTCTCCTCATCCCGCTTGAGCTGGATTTTGAGCTTGGTAGAACTGCTGCCTGGCCCGGAGCTAACGCCATTACTAAGCTTTGCGACATAGAGGTTGCTGTCACTCTCGTGGTCTTTGCTGAGCTTGATGCTGATTTTTGAGGAGTTCACACCATCACTCTCATGGTCGTTTGTCTTGCTGCTGCTGTCGTGCCGCCTACGAAGTGTCAACTTGGGGATTCCAGAGCTGTTCTCCAGGATCAGCTGTGCATCGTACCTGGTGACCCGCCGCTTCTTTTTACTTTGTGCAGTTCTGAAGCTGTCTTTTTTTGTGAAGCTGTCGGGTGTGACAATGGAGCAGCCAACAGGTGAGGGAGCAGAGTCTGTGTAGCTCACAGGCACCCTGATTGTGCCACTGGGCTCACCCTGGTCAGGATGGGACCCTGGCAAATCTGGCAAGCCATCTTTCCCAGGAAAGCTGTGCTCTGGACTGCAGTCCTCTGTCTTTGCTAAGTGTTTTACAGGTTTCCCTTGTCGAAATTTCTTTCGTGACGGGCAGGAGTCACTTTTGGGACACTCCTGGGATGCTTCCTCCCTGTGTGCAGTCTCAGGAGCCAGTTCTTCCAGCACCTCTGGGGTTGGCTGCTGGCCACTGTCTGGGCAAGGTTCCAGTATACCATTTTTATAGCCATCCAAGGGACTTGGTTCAAGCTTGATGTCAGTGGTCTCCTTCAGACCTGTCCTTGTCCTCAAAGAGCGCCGGGTTGTGTAGGTGCAGGGCAAACTGTCGCCCTGCGAGTGAGCACCTCTCCCAGGGTTCTGCCTGTGTTCTCTCGCAGCATGTCTAGTCAAGCACCCACTCCCCACTGCAGCATGAACTGGTCCCTCTGGCTCCCTTTCTTTCTTAATTGGCAAATTTTTATATAGCACGACTTTGGGCTCCTTAAGCACTAAGTTCCCCATCTCGAGCTTCCGGGATGTGCTCTTCTGGTCCAGCCGCTTGCAGTGATTCCTCAGTTTGATTTTGGAAAGTAAAGGCTTTGCCGGCTTTCTCAGTTTCTTTGGTACCCTGGAATTGTTCGTGTGCACTAGCTTAGGTGAGGTAGAGTTGGAGGCAGCCGGGACTCTCGGCACGGACGGCCTTGCCAGTGCTCTGCTCTTGCTGCTCTTTTTTACACCAACTGAAGGTTTTCGGTTAGAAGCTGTGAAGTTTACAAGAAAAAAAAAAAAGATGAAACCAGCTTGGTAATGCAACGGGACATGACGATCAATCCCCAAAGCAGACCACCAGCTACAAACTGCTGACACGTGTGTACAAGGCAGCCCTCCAGGGACAGTTTCACCAGAACAGCTTCCCTATTTTGTCTCTGTTATGGTTCAAGGGTCTCAGCATGTATCTCCCATGTCAGGGCTCACTGGTCCAGACTATTTTTTTTTACATAAAAATTTAAAGGGAAAGCAAATGAGTTACAGTTTCTATTCCCCCCTAGCCCCTGTGTGTCTTATGCACATACACCTTGGCTGGCCTGGAACTTGATAGACCAGGTTGGCCCTGAACTCTCAGCAACTCTCCTGACTGTCTCTCAAGTGCTGGGATCATCGGTGTACACTGCAATGCCCAGCTTCTCTCCTGAACCCTTAGCCACTGTTTTAAATTTTCCCAAAGTGTATTATTACTTAGCCAGTGTAGCAAGAGAGTGCTAAGATGCATTAACTGCTGGACGCTAGGAGACACATTCTCTCTAATAGTTTTGAACAGAACAGATTCTAAAGAACTCTATGTTGTGCTCTCCAATACTCATGCATCAGTAATGTATATTGTTTGCTTCACAGGATGGGAAGCTATAGCAGGTGGTTATTAACTCAAGAGCTGCAGAGCTCTACGGTGTATTCTTGATGTAACTCAGGACAACAGATCTAAACAGACAGAAAGGCTGCAGGACTCAGGTGACAGCTAAGTGCCTCTCAGGAGGCTGGGACCCAAGGACATGTTGCCCTTGCCCTGCTTGCTGTCTTAACTTTTCTCTTTACATTTGCACGATCACAGAATCTTACATCAAAGGTTTTGTTGTTGTCTTTGAGACAGGGTTTCTTTGTATATTCTTGGCTGTCCTAGAACTAGCTCTGTAAAGCAAGCTAGCCTTGAACTTAGAGATCTGCTTGCTTCTGACTCCCGAGTGCTGGGATTAAAGGCATGCACTGCCACTCCCTCCTACCCCTCCAGCTCATTAGTCAATTTTAAACTACTTAATTCTCTGAGTTCTGCAGTTAACAACAAAACAAAAATAACAAAAACAAAACAAACACAAAAAAACCCCAAACCAGCAAAAATCTCCTTTATTAAAACTAGTCAGCAGAAAAACTGTGGTAACCAAGTGATCAGCACCATCACAAAAGACCAGGGACAGCTCAGCACCGGGCCTACCCAACAGCTGGTTGGGCAGCCCTGTTCCTTCTTTCCACACAGCAAAGCAAGAAGCTAGCAGTACTTTTTATCAATAGAAATGAACAAGAATGTTTAACAAACATTCTGAAATAAACCAATAGAAGGCTTTCTACTTCAGGGACCAGCTTGCCAATAGCTGCAGGCTACCCAAACCATCAGAGTCCACAGTGATGAGAGCTGCTGAGCGGCCCAAGAATCTACATCTGTGTGGGTTGCTGCCAAGGGTATGATTTATTTCTAGAGCAGTGCAGTG
Organism: Arvicanthis niloticus; assembly: GCF_011762505.2. Lineage (NCBI taxonomy): Eukaryota > Metazoa > Chordata > Mammalia > Rodentia > Muridae > Arvicanthis > Arvicanthis niloticus. The sequence continues at coordinate 112,312,405 of NC_047658.1, read as the reverse complement.
CAGTCTTGAGACAGATTGACATGACCTACAACTGTGCACACTTGCACTCGTGCTCTCTTTCTCTCGTGTTAAAAAGTAGGATGTTTAGGGAATACTTTAGCAAACAGATGGCTCTAACAAACCATATAAACACATTAATGTTCAATGTTCCAGCTGCTTCCAGGTACAACCCAAGGGACTGCATTTCTCGTTTGTCATGCTTCCTTAAACATGGCTTCTTCCAGAACTATCTGTACCCAGACTTTGCAGTCTCTAGCCTTTCATTTTCCCATTTCCATCCCACTTTTGCTTTGAACCCATCCACACAATGACTGGATCCACAGCATGCTCTGTCTGCACCCCTCTGTAGCCTGAGTCCTACCCTTCTAGTGGGGAAGCCTTTGCTATATGGACCACAGCACAACAGTGTATATTCTCCAGCCCTTTTGGTTTCATTTCTATGAACTAGAGTCTGGTAACCATTTTCATCTATTGATTAAGAGTATATGATCTGTCTTCCTTCAGCTTGGCAGGCCATCAGACATCTGCTGGCCTAAGTCCTTTGTATATAATTTTCCAGGGGACAGGTACCTACCTGGGCACAGTTGTCACCACTCAGATGTTAGCAGTCCCTAAGCCTTTAGCCTTTGTCTCCTGAACCACAGGTCTAGACTCAGAAACACTGACTGAAGCTGTTCCAAGACTGATAGGCCTGCATTGTCCCCCAGAGCTCTGGCAGCTTCCCCCTCAGTTCTCTACCCTGTCAGTAGTATATACCATCTGCCCACTGCCCAAGCAAGAAGCTGATCATCCCTGATTCTTCCTTCCCTAACTGCCTCATAAAGTCACTTGCCATTCCTGCAGTTATCTACTTTTGCAGTCACCAAAACCTACCTGCACTTGCCGAGTGTCATTCTTCCAGAGGCAGAATGACTTGTCTTACTATCTCATGTCCCTCTGGAAGACAACCCTTGCAATACTCTGATGGCCTGATAATAAAGCCTGAGACCTTCAACTAAGTCCTTCTTCTATCTGTGAAGTTTCCTGATTAAAGGCCTTCCCACTTGTGAGCTTGGGCATGGTAAATCGCTCTACTGTGGACATGTTTCAACTGGCCAGTTTCATCCTTTCAGATTGGACTCTTGGTGCCAAAGGTTCTCTTTACTTAGTCCTTAATTTAATCCATTAGCTGAATTCCATTTTAAGGTGATTCTGAGTCCGACTTCTCCCAGACCCTCCCTTTCTTAGATTCTCTGTTGGTAGCAGTGCCAATTACTGACAAAGTGGTTTTTATGTTTGTGATCTGAGCACAAGTAGACTGCATTTGATGGCATACTGTTTCAGAAAGTATTACCCTTATGTGTCTGTCAAGGTATTCAGTTTATTTGAAAAGTATCATCTCACCAAAATTCCAGTGAAAAGGTTAAGTTTACTGAAAGAATGAAGCAGAAAAATGTGACTAAGACTTTCCTAGAGTGCCAGGGGTGAGTCACTAAGCAGACACTTAAAAATACTTGTAGGAGATGGGGCTTCCATGATGGTAAGTCTAGAGGAGAAAGCTGGTGGACATAATGACAAACTGTGAGTCAACCATTTCAAAGTGTATTGAGATTCAGTCAGGGCTGATATCCACAGAGGCAGGAGTGCCCTAGTTGCCCTTGCTGAGGGCACTTTCTCTCTTTTGTAATGGTCAATAAATCCCAAATGCATAACCTGGATGGTAACTTTGGTGGGGTGTACATTTCTCCTGACTGCTACCTGCTGGATACTGCACACAAGTCACATGATGCCCTAAAGTGGTTCTTAACATACCTATGAAGGAACCAAGCTCTCATGGGCTAGTGGTTCCTCAAATGCCATCTGCTGAGAAGTGGTACTTGAGCTTGGATGTGGCTCCAGACCCTGAGTTCCTGATCACTGTTATGCTACCCGAATTCTAGCTTCAGTTCCAACTCACTGTATGGCCTCTGACTGCGGTTGCTCCAAGTTGTCATTTAAACAGTAAGATAGTATGCCACTCAGTGTGCACCATAAAGAAGCATGACAAAAGAACACTAGTGTTGCCATGAGCGCTATGCTGGCAGTGCATGCGAATCAAGTTTGTACAAGGGCCATTTGTAGTTTAGAATCCAGAAAACCAGAAGCAGCATGTGAAAGTCTCCCATTTATCAGGCACAAGGACTTTTGCCTGTCACGACTGACTGGTGATGAGAAAAGGCATAGAAAGGCAGGTCGGGCAGGAAAACTAATCAGTGCAAGGTGGCACTGTCAGAGAGAAAGGGGAGCCCTGCCTTCATGCCCAGCCAGGTGCTCCTTTAGTCCACACAAACTCATTCTATTAACCATGTCTGCTGGGTCCTGTCTGTAGTGACTGATTTTGGGTGCTGCTTGAGTCTTCATGTTTCACAAGCCTTATCACTAACAGACAGACAAGCCAATAAGGCACCAAGGCCTAGAAAACCACAACCCCCCAAAGGGCACTGGAACTCAGACTGGAGGACTCATTTTGGACATGGAATGTCTTGCTGTCTATTCCTGGGTGCTAAAGCAGAAAGCCAACTTGGGCCTCCTGAGACACCATTTCTCAAGCCTTGTTTAGAGAAAGAATGTCCTCCGTGTGCCCAGGGAGCAGTGTTGCCTTGTACATCTGTCACAGCAGGCTTCTACCAGCTGCCAAACTGCAAGTGAATGCAGGGAAAGAGAAGCAAGCAGGCCAACAGCAGCCCCTGGCCATACACTAGGCATGCCTAAAGTCCTGGAAGAAAGTTTTAATGCTTGCTGAATTATGGTCTGGACATTCTAGTAAGACCTTAACTTTTAAAAACTATGCTAACGAGGTCACCACACTTGCAGGCACTGAAGTCCACCGCCGAGACTAGACAGTGGAAGGACAGCACTGACTTGTCATCTAGCCTCTACACATGTGCCAAGGACACTCTCCGTGGTCCAAACAAAAAATTTACAAAACAACTCAAGTACAGGTAAAGGACACACTATGTACCTGTCCTATACACTTCTAGATGTCATCAAAATCCTAAGGCACTATGGCACCATCTCCTGCCAGGCATGAGAGTGGTAAATGACACCCAAGCCTTGCTCTTGCTAAGCCTTGGCTTACTTAACATTCATGTTGCTGAAAGGCATTCTGATGAATAACCCAATACCTAACACAAGCATCCACTAACAAGGCTGACCTTCCTATTCTAAAATGCTGAGACTACAGCTCAAAGGCACTGTTTTTGCTTTCTGCCCTTGAGAAAAAGGAGTTCATTAGCTCGGCAGTAACTGCACTTGTCTTGGAGCTGAGACCCAAGTTTCCCAGGAAGGGCCAGAACCACCACATCTTGGTATTTCTCTAAAAACCACTGGATTTAGTAATAACTACTTCTCATGTTGTAACATACTAGCACACACAGCACCTCCAGAAACTATTCATATTAAGTATTTGAGCTAAGTAGTGTACTGAGTTTATAATGGATACACTAGTACTCTCATTCATCAGAGCCATCCTCTGAGGACAGCTTTGTGGCCATCTAGATGACAGCCCACACCTCAGTGTTGCCATGTACGTATTTAAGAAATGGGCTTCACAAGCTCCAGTGTCTTCAAGGAACCAGACTCAAGAAAACAATGTTCATTACACTGCCTTTATTAATAGAACCAACAGTCAACAGTGAATGAGAGACTACCACCTCCTCTTTGGTCACTTTGGGCCTCAGCTAAAGTGTGAATTTGAACTACACTGTTGCTTTTATACTAGAAGTTACAACTGGCCTTGGACTTCAAGTAGATTCAGATATTCACGCAGTGGCATTTACCATCATGGAGACACTTTCCCTTTTCTTCAAATATCTCTGTAAGGGAAAGGAGCACCCAAGAGTGGGTTGAACACAGCTGAAGGAAGTGGGCTGAAAGAAGATCCTGGAACAGCCAGTGCCTCAGGGGGATCCTAAGTGCTCAGTCACTGGACAATAGAGTGCTAGAAGACATACTCTGTCGGTAACCAAGGCCAAACTTTCTCACAGACGACTCTAGTAGAGACAAGTCAGACAGGAGAACCTGCTGATGTGTGGCATCACAGCCAACACAGAGGTCCAGCACTCAAGCTCCACCGTGCGGTCTTTGGCCTCTGTAGCGTTTCTTCTCTTCCTTTTCTCTTTGGTCAGCCCCCCCCCCCCCCAATTTCCATTAGATACTTTCCATTAGATACTCCACCAACATAGAACTGGAAGCCCAAAGCTTGCTTCCTTCTCCTTTCCACCTGGCTCGCTACCTTCTGTAGTAGCAATCACACACCCTACAAGAGCCACATCCAAATATTCTTGGCACGCTTCCGAGCCTAGTGAACTAGATTGATTCACCTCAAAAAATGCTAATCAAGTAGTTAAACGACGGAAGTCTTGAAGCTATAATGAACTCTGGGTCCATCCTGTTCCTAGACTGGCTGGAGATGGACATGGGTAGCCTGATGAAGCAGCCAAGCTCTTGCAGGGCCTAAAACACCATTACACATCACTAATGACTTGAAAATGTTTTTCTTGAGCATGATGGTCCCGGAACATCTGCTAAATATTTCAATGTTCAATTACCAAGTACTCAAAAATACATATAGAGGCTGGCTCTAAATTTGGAGTTGATATAAACTGCTTATGGACTAAAAGTGTGTTCTGCCAAGTGCATTTCTATCTGAAATGCCCCGAGTCTCAGTTTCTATCAATTTGCAGCTTCAAAACTACTAAGGCTGTGCTAGAGAGAAGGCTCAGCGGTTAGGAGCACTGATTGCTCTTTCAGAGGTTCTGAGTTTAATTCCCAGCAACCACATTGTGGCTCACAACCACCTGTAATGGGATCTGATCCCCTCTTCTGATGTGACTGAAGACAGCGACAGTGTACTAACAAATATAAAATAAATAAATCTTTAAAAAAAAAAAACAAAAAACAAACCCCCAGAACCTCCCTCCTGGGGCATGCTACAGGCGAGCTGAGGAGTATGACCGGCACCTTACAGCAGCTCCCTTACTTACTTGCATTGTCTTTTTCCTGAGTGGTATCTGCATCTGTGTTAGAGCTGACAGACTGACTGTCTGAGTTTTTGCTGCTGTCACCTAACTTTTTAAGCCTATTTAAGCGTTTATCTGTTTCTCTAAGTCCGTATTTGCTATTGATAACAGGAGCAGGCGCAGGCAGTCCTACTCGTGATTTAAAAGCACCAGTTCCCCGTCTGAAAGAGAAAACAGCAAAGGTCAAACATAATGGAGCAGATTACTTACAACAAGCTTGGCTGCTGAGGCTGTGTGGCCACATTAGGTCAAGGGCTGAGATAAACTGATGAGGCCTCCACCACAGTTAAAGAACCGCCAGCTTTAGAGTTCTAAGGAGAGTCAGCATGTATCTACCAAAACTCTTTTGAAAGTATACTTACAATGCCCGTCTCAATCATTCATTTTCTGCCTGTGGACCTGATCTGTAGATACACTATGTAGCCGATTCTTAAATTTACATTATTTCTTTTTAAGGAAGCAAAACTAAAATCCTACATTTACAACCATTTTGCCTAGCACTTAATTTTCTTGTACCATGTCTAACAGTAAGCATGCACTGAACACATGCTTTGAAAGCATGAATGTATTCAATGTTGTGTATGTGTGTATCTTTTTTTTGGGGGGGGGGGGGTTCAAGACAGGGTTTCTCTGTCCTGGAACTCACTCTGTAGACCAGGCTGGCCTCGAACTCAGAAATCCGCCTGCCTCTGCCTCCCAAGTACTGGGATTAAAGGTGTGCACCACCACCATCCGGCTGTATGTGTGTGTCTAAGTGTGCATGAGGACACTCTCCCAAGAGCCTACAAAAGCTAGAAGTGGCATCAGATCCTTTGGTGCTGGAGTTCTTAGAGGCTGTGAACAGCCTGACATAGGGCTAAGACTGGAACATGGGTCTTCTGAAAAGAGCAGTATGCACTCTCAGCTGCTGAGCTGTGTCTTCATCTGACTTTGATTGACTGGGTCATTTGAGCATCTTTTAGATTTACTATTTAGGTCGTAAAGAAGACCTTTAAAACCCTAAAGTTAGGAAGAAAGATACTTTCTTCCTTCCATTCTTTTTCTTTCTTCCTTCCTTCCCTTCCTTTTTGACCCAGGGTCTCTAGTTTTAGCTGTCCTGAATCTTTCTATATAGAGCAAGATGGCCTCTAAGTCACATGAGATCTGCTGGCCTCTACTTTCTGGGTGTTGGGATTAAAGAAGTGTACCACCACATTTGGCTCTAATACTTTTTTGGTAAAGATTTATTTTCTTTATAATTGTATGTGTCCTCAGAGGACGAGAGGGTGTCAGTCTCCCTGGAGTGGCATAAACAGCACAGCATGGATGTTGGGAGCTAAACTTGGGTCCTCTGAAGAGCAGCACATGCTCTTAACTTTCAAGCCCCTAGGCAGATTCTTTTCCTAATCATTTTATATTGTTTATTTAAACTGTATTTGAGAGTCTAGCTTATTTTCCCCCGGAAGCAGAGGTAGCACTCACTTCCCATGTGCACTTGGCTTGTTTTACAACTCTCTGTTCACTGTTGTTCATTCCTAAGCAATGTATCAAGTTTGATCATAACCACTTTATACTATAATAGTCTTTAATATCTGTTAAGGCAACTCTTTTTTTTTAAAAGAGATAAGGTCTCTTTTTTCTCAGGCTAGTCTCAGATGCTCTATATACCAAGAATGACCAGAACTTCTGATCCTCCTGCCTCACTTCTGAGTGCTGTAATCATAGGCACTCATGCAGCTCTGGGATCTGCCCAGGCTTCCTGTACTTTAAGCAGCTCTGTATCTACTGAACTACATCCCCAACCCTCCTCTAACCTTTGTTGTGGTCGCCATTGTTCAGTGATAAGGACCAGGCTTCTTTCATGTTTAAGAGAGAACTTGCTGTCTGGCCTACATTTACTTCAAACTTTTCCAAGTGTATCTGGCTCAGCCTCCTAAATACTGGAATTACCTGCATAAACTACCCTGCCTGGCTACCTCTAATGTTCTTTTCATTTTGTTTTTCTTCATTTGCATCAGGCATACCATTTCATATGCTTTAATGTAGTTTTGGTCAATTCCAAAAATAAAGTTTCAAACAATTTATTATTATAAAGAGTGATATCTACATGTTTACAGCAAACATCACTGTTCATTTTACTCAGATCTTATTTTTAGGGCCTGTCATCAGATTTTACCTTTCAAAATTCTTCCATTGATGTTAGTACAACTTATGTAGAAACTTATAATCACCACTGTTTTTTTCCTTTGCACACCCTCATTAAGACTATATTTACTGTTGTTTTCTCCTAAGCATGTCTGTACTGTGACCCATCAATAACAGCTGTATCACATCTGGTTCTGTTTTTCACACTACATTTGGTGCTGAGCTATAGAGCACATGCTAGCTCTACACTCACATGATGTGGGTGGATGGGCAGGGTTAATATCACACCATCATGACAGTTATATGCAGAATAGGGAGGGAGTCTGATCCTTTACCTTTCACAAGTATAACATTCGCAGAACTCATTATTTTCTCCAAAAAAACCATCTCCATAGTAACAAGAAATTTCTTCTCCAGGTTCAATATCTCTCAGAGCCTTAACACATGCTGTATCTCGACCAGTTGACACAAACTGAAATAGAAATAACTTGTCAAGAGTCTCAAACCCAAGGCAAACAAAGAATCTCTGAGGTATATGATTTCTTTTATGCTTACCTTACAGTTAGGTCTGCAATCTGAAAAATGTCCAAAAGAGAAAGTCAATTAACTGCTGATAAGATCTGAAACACGAAGTTATAGAATCTGAAAAGGCTTTCCAGACAACTTCACAGTTTAGGTCTTAAGTCACACTGGGCATATTTAATAAATCTGAAGATAATGGCCATTCCAAACTCCCCTGAGTATGGCCAGGCCACACTAGCTGTGGGCAGCCAGCCCACACAGCGTAGATGCCTCGGAAGGCAGCTTACCATGATTGATAAATGCAGCAGGACCGAGCCAGAGTTGAGCACAATTTTTCCTTGTGGAATACATGACACTGAAGTCGTTTTCTCCATGTCTAAGTAGCATGTTCTCCTCAATTTCTGAAAGTTCGGCAATACAACCCACCAGTAATTCTATTTTGTCATTTCGTTTCCTATTTAAAATATGTGATAAAAATTACTAGTAATTATAATAAGGCTTCTTTAAAAAAAAAAAAAAAAAAAAAAAAAAAGCCTTCCCACTAAATATCAGAACTGAGCAGCCCTGGCTCCACGTGCTCTGCTGACTGACCTGGAGTCCACCTGAGCACGCTCCTCCTCATTTCTTCTCTGCCTTACTCCCACAAGAGAAAGGAAGCTTCTCCAGGTAAGGCAAGGTGCTGCTTGTAACTCTCAACACCCTGCAGAGCCTGAATCAGCATCTCATGGGAGGCAGGGGCTCAACTACTTGCTGTTCTGCATTGTATTTGCAAATGGGTCCCACAGTAGTGGGATCACGAGGGTCCAGAATGTTGTCATCATCCAATAGGGTACACCACTCACTGAAAGTGTTCTGCAAGCCCAAACTAAAAGCTTAAGTTTCTTGGTAGCCACACTAAGGAAGAAGAGGTGAAATTCCTCTTAATAATGTATTTTAAGTCCACATATCCCAAATAGTACTTCTGCAGGCAGTTACTATAGAATTATGAAAGAGAAAAAGAACACAATGTGAACTCTGGTGAGAATGTATATAGCACTCTTTCACTGAGACACTATATTTCCAGGACTCCATGAAGCTGGTGGCTGCTTTATTGCAAAGTACAGCCCTTAAGCCCTAGATCTCAAGCCTGCCATCTGCAACACTGGAGCCACGAGAGACAATTAGTGGCTCAATCCAAATCTGAGTCAGAGTATTGTATATACCCATCCTAGGGCCCTACTTGGGAATAATGCTCTTCACACATTCTATTTTTAGGTGCCTGACCTCTGTAATTTTTGCTATCAAAATACTAAAGAACCATAGGAGGGACTGCCTATTTCTCCTGGGATAAAAAGGTAAGAACCAAGTATTAATAGGAAAGAGAATCACACCTTTGCTCTTATCTATGGCTTTTTAAGCCTCAAACTAAGATTTGATTTTACTTTTGAGACGGAATCTCACTGTGTAGCTTGGCTAGCTTAGAACTCACTATGCAGACCAATCTGGCCTTGAACTCACAAAGATCTGTTTGTCTCCTGAGTTCTGGGATTAAAAACAGTCATTACTACTTTTATTTAAAATGGCATGCATGCATGTTTTAAAGCAGGTTCATGTATTCAAAATTTTTCTATTTATAATACTGTCATACTGACCCTGGAAGCAGGTCATGAACCTTGGTACCCTCCTCCTTTCAGCAGGCCACCACGGAACAGCTATTTAGAATCAACATGCTGTGGCTTAGAGATGGGACCAGGTCACCCGGACTTCTGATTTCACTACTTCTTGAATCAACAGGTCAGAGCTTGGCACTGCACTGACTCTCAGGGAAAGAGCACTGGTTCACCCCGACTAGAGTTTCGTAAGTATTTCAATGACAATTACAGAACTTTAAACAGAAAGACACTGAGTTTTGACTAGTGTAATAATTACCACTCTTTTGTTGCAACTATCTTGGCTCCGTTTTGTTCTGAAGAGTATCTATTACAAGGCAATATTTCAAATCCACTGTCAGTTGCAAACATCCGCAAGTAAATAAAGACCTAAAGCAGGAAAAAAATGTGACTATTATTTATTCTGCTAGATTTTCTCACAATTATAAAAGCATACCACCATCAACAACAATGTAGACTATTGGATATTGCAGTGAAAGCCTTTCCTGTTAGTCTCAGTGTTCACACATGTAAGTACTCAATGGTTTGGCTTTGCTGCTCTAGACGTACATAAAGAACTTCACTTCAGATGAGCAGCCCGGTCACCTTCTGTATTACAGATCTTTATATTCACTGTTTTGATGAAAAACGAACTCAAAGGCTGGGGACTAGTCAAGTGGTAGAGCACTTGCCCAGTGTGGATTCAACCTCAAGCCCTGTAAGCCATAGCCACCACTGTTAGACTTAAAATCTCAGTGCTCACAAACATTTTCAAGCTTCAGCTTCCGTAGAAATCTTTACTTTTCTGAGATAGTCTCCCACTAGAGTTTGGCTAGCTAAAGAGCATTATGGAGACCCAGGCTGGCCTTGCAGAAATCTTCCAGCTTCAACCACCACAGCTAGTTCCAACGTGTCTGGACATAGGTCAGCAGCATCAATGCACTTAACTTACATGTTCCTTGAATAATTTCTCCTGCATTTTGTTTTTGTTGAGAAAATAATGCCGTGCCCATTCACCTGAAGTCAAACATTTGAAAGCTTTCTCTAAGTGTTCATCTTTCTTAAAGCGTTCAATGACTTCCTTTAGCTCTTCTTGCCTTCCTTTTATAGGCCGAAATCTGAAAGGAACCAAAATAGCAAGCTTAGTTATCTATCACAATTCTTTAAACTTTTAAAATTGATTTATTATGTACACACACACACACAATTATGTACTTGGCCTGCATGCATATATGTGCACCGCGTGTGTGCCTGGTGCCCTTGGAGTCACGAGTGGATGTCAGATCCCCTGAACTGGAGGTACAGACAGCTGTAAGTGCTAGGACTGAACCTGAGTCCTCTGCAAGAGTAGCTAGTGTGCTTAACCTTTGAGCCGGCTCTCTAGCCATCTATCACAATTCTTGAGCTACTGATTCAACTGAAGAGATTTTAAGGAAGCTGGTGTCCTACAGACTGTGTGGTTACCACAGCAAAGATTTAAAGAAAAAAACAATAATCTTGACAGTTAATCATCAATTACTACAACAATTACCTGAAAATGTCTTCCTTTTTTTCTTTTCCTCTGTATGCATGTGGTATATATGCATGTTTACATGTGTAGATGCATACATGTATGTATGTGAAGGCCAGAGGTTGATACTAGGCACATTCCTCCATCACTCTCCACTTTTTGTATTCAAGTCAGTCTTTTGCTAAACCCAGAGTTTGCTGATTTGACTAGTGCAGTGAGCCACCGCCACTCTTGAGTGTTGGGATTACAGTCAGGCTGCTATATCTATCTGGCTTTTTAAAATTTTTTTAAAATGTGAGTTCTGGGAACCAGAACACCAGTCCTCATACTGATATGGCAAATCCTTTATCTACTGAGCCATTTCCCCAGGGCACAGCTTCCTTTTTTTCTTCAAACAGCACTTTACTACTTTTGACTGATAAATTCATTAACTGTGAAATGAGAGGACTCAAAAAACTCTTTTGACTCACATATCCATTAATCATCTACTTTGAAAGGCACAAAATGAAAGGCCTAGAATAGAAAAACAATCCAAGTGGAGGTAAAAAGGGCAAGAGTTTGACGTGGACTTAAGGTAAAGGACTTAAGCGCAGGACCATGAGTTCAGAGGTACACTGACATAAACAAAATAAAGCTGTAACAAAAATGTCTCTGTGCATAGCAGAAAACCCCACACATTTCAACAGGACCTTCAAACATATCTTGACATTTCAACCACCGAACTGATGTTGGACAACTTCATCCAGAGAATAGGAGAAATGCCAAAATCTTTTTTTAAACTTATTTTTGAGTCAGTGTTTCTCTATGTGGCCCTGGCTGTCCTGGAACTTGCTCTGTGAACCAGGGTGGCCTGGAACTCAGAGGTCCACCTGCTTCTGCCTCTCAAGGACTGGGATTAAAGGCATGCACCTCTACTGCCTGGCAAAATGCCAACATCTTAATTCGTAAAATGAGACTATTACATTGGTGAAATTTATTTGAGGCAGAATTTTAAAGGGTTTAGTTGTAAAATCGGCCATAATGACTGCAGACTATGTTAACATGTAGCTGGCACAGCCAGGTTGCAAGTAAGCTCTGTGAGCCTTCCCTCTGGAGGTACACTTAGCAAAGCCTGAGCTTCTAGGAGAGATATGGGTCTTAACTTAAGAATTTCTTTGTGCCAGGCAGTGGTGGTGCACCCTTTAATCCCAGCACTCTGGGAGGCAGAGGCAAGTGGATCTCTGAGTTTTAGACCAGCCTGATCTACAGAGTGAGTTTCAGGACAGCCAAGACTATAGAGAGAAACTCTGTTTCACAAGAAGCAAGCAAACAAAACAAAACAAAAATAATTTCTTTGTATGTCAATTTCATTTGGTTAATTTTCTCAAATAGGGGTTTTCTGTTAAAAAACAAACAAACAAATAACCAACCAACCATCCAACAGGAAAAGAAATTAGAAATTTACATTCAAATAAAACCCATGAAAAATATCAGTGGTTCAAGAGAAAAAAATATTTGAACTATGCACTTAGTATCTAAAGTGGTGACCTTATGTCTGACAACACTAAGATAAGACAGCACAGACTCCAACCAAGCTCAGCATGCAGCAGAACACACTCATGTGTGAACTTTTTTTTTTTTTGGAGACAGGATCTCATCTAACCCAGGCCAGTTGCTTGCCTTGATCACCCAATATAGATGAGGATGACCTTGAACATCAAATCAACATTCTTCTACCTCTCAAGTGCTGGCATTATATGTGTATTACCAGGCATAGCTTCCATTAACATTTTATAAGAGTTTAAACTAAGATTTCACCAAGTCTTAGTTCTTAAGTTGTCTATGTACAGCAGCATATAAGAAGCTATAATCAGAAATACCAGAGGAAAAAGATCATCATTGTTCTGGTTTGTTTTTTATTTTGTTTTGTTTTTTTAAGACAAGGGCTCTCTCTGCCCTGGCTGTCCAGGAGCTCACTGTTTACACAGTGGGATGGCAGTGGGGTGTAGGTCCAGGTAGAATAAATATATGGCTAATCTGCAAGGTTCTCAGCTCCACCCTCAGCATCACGAAAAATGAAACTCACTCAAAGATATAGAAAGATAAGCTAGACACGACTGAAATGAAGACAGGTACACACATACACTGAGAGTCACTGAGTGTGTTTGTATGTGTAGAGGTCAGAGGACAACTTTCTCCTTCCATCATGCGGATTTCAGGAGTCAAATTCAGGCTGTCAAGTGCCTACCTATCAAGGCATCTCACTTGACTGAGGTACGCATTTTAACAGGGTTTGTGTGTCCTTTACTTTCTGAAACATGTTCATTCCAATCTCAAATGTCTTCCAAGTACCCTAGTTTTCACTGTTCACAATGTCAAACTACTTAAAAGCTAAAAGCAACATAAAATAACTCTACTGATACTACTTTCCCTGGGGTATGCCTCTCCTGAGATGACCTTTTTTTCTCACTTTCTAACTAGTACTGCCTCGTGAACAAAACCACAAAATTATCCTTTGTTATCACCTAGCAAGCAAGAATGTTTGCCCCACTTAAAATGTAATATGCACTTTCCAAAGTGTGAAATTGTACTGTCACAGCTAGCTGCCGTAAGAATGAAAGACAATGTACGGTGGTCCTCTCACATGCCTTTAGTCCCAGCACTCTGGAGGCAGAAGCAGGCCAGTCTCTGAGTTTGAGGCCAGCTGCTTTACAGTGAGTTCCAGGACAGTCTGGGCTACATAGAAAGGCTTTGTCTTGAAAGGTGAGGAAAAAACCAAAAGGCAAAGGAGACAGTACTTTAGTGACCCTTCAGATACATATTAGTATCACCTGGCCAATACTGTGGGACATAAAAATTATGCAAGGACGCAAAACTGTTAACAAATATTAAGGACAAAGCAAAAGCCACTGAGGACCTTAGAAGCAAGAAAATAACTCCCTATTACATTTTCCTCCCTCTATTATGTGTCCTTGGCTGACCTGATACTCACTATGTAGCCCAGGCTAGTCTCAAACTCAGAAATACACCTGCATCTGCCAACTGAGCACAGATCTGAAAAGGAACCTGCACTTGAGTTACTTTATCTAGTGGGGAAAGAAGGGCACAGTCTCAAAGGTCAGAGGACAATTTGTGGGAGTTAGCAATCTTCCCTAGCATGTGGTCCCAGGGATTAAACCCAGGCTCACAAGGTTTGGTGGCAAGAACCTGCTGGGACTCTAGGCTATGCAGCTTTAATGCTGTTAATTCACACGGTGTAAGGAATGAATACAAAAGTGGATGCTGCAGTTTATGTTAGGAGAGAGCAAGCTGGCCAGACCAGGGAGCAAGAGAAAGGTATTTGTCATCTCCAAATGGATATGCTTATTCTTTTTAATTACAAAATATGCTACTTAAACACAGATCTTTCTTTCCCAGACCTTGGTGGCTACTGCACAAAATAAAACATGTAATTTGCAATGAGCTATTATTAAAAGGGACAGGAAACAGACATATATTCACTCTCACAGGCCTGTTCCCACTCTCCAAGACTGACCGCGCAGCATTCTTACTATTGCACTTTTCTGTCTTCCAAACACAAGAGACCACTGTGGCAAGAACAACAGTGCACATCTGTATTAGCGGAACTGCTTACCCTCACTGGCATACCCCAGGCCACAGGGAGAGACAAGAGAGGAAAGGCAGGAGAGAGGAAGAGATAGAAAATGCTCAAACAGCTGCAAAACACAGTTGCAAAAGGCTCCTGGACCAGGCTGACCTCGAACTCACAGAGATCTCCCTGACTCGGCCCCCAACAAGATTATACAATTTAAAAGGATTACTAAATGCTTTAGAGTCCCATTTTGAGGGCTGGAGAGATGGCTCAATGGGTAAGAGCACTGGCTGCTCTTCCAGACAACCCGTGTTCAAATCCCAGCACCCACAAGGCAGCTCACAATTGTCTGTAACTCCAGTTCCAGGGGATCCAACACCCTAACACAAACATACATACAAACAAAACACAAATGTACGTGAAATATAAATAAATAAATAATTTTAAAACAAGTCTTATTTCAATGAAATGGTCTCAGGACAGAACCACAGGCTTGTGCCTTGCTTGTTTGAAATGCATACTACCTACCTCACAGGATTGTTGTGAGAAAAACTGTCAGCTTTTGAAATATGTCTCGAGCTCCTCGAAGGAAAGGCGCTATACAAATACAAAACAAACAATAGTAAAGACTACTTGTACAGTTGGCATCTGTCATCTCTAGACAATCACTGCTGCACAAATCTTTAAACACAAATCTTTAAAACTTTATGAATATAGAGGGATATTCCACAGATAGCAATCCCAGGTTGTTAAAAATCTCTTCTTCCCACAATATAAATTTACCACAAATTCACAAAATTTCTTTATGAATTCTAGTCAAGCATCAAATTCTGAAATGATACAAAGTAATTTTAAATGCATATTCAGGAGATAATATACATAAGCAAACACATAGCAGAAGAAAAAACCCTATGCAGCTATAATGATGGGAGGCTAAGCCTGTCAAGGCAACTTCAGACTGGAAAAATCAAACAAAGTTTTAAAGGAAAAGTCCCCAGACAATAATTCTTGCTTCATAAATAACACTTCTTTTGACCTACACCTGCCCTTTTTTTTTGTTTTCATTTTTGTTTTGGAGACAAGGTTTCTCTATGTAGTCTTGGATGACCTGGAATTCAATGTGTAACCATGCTGGACTCAAACTTAAGAGATCAATCCACTTGCCTCTGCCTCAGCCTCTTAAATGCTGGAATTCAAGGCATGGGCCACCACACTTGGCTGCCTGTCTCATAGTATAAACTATCTGAGTCATGCTGCTTAGATGAGGGGGCTACTAAAGCCACCCATCCATCCCATCTTTACACACTTGCTTGTCCAACTCTCCCGTTCTTCCTATCCTGAGACAAGGTTTCTTTATTACATAGACCAGACTGTCCTGGAACTCACTTGGTACACCCAACTGGCCTGCTTCTGCCTCCTAAGTGCTGGGATTAAAGGATTAGGCCACTGCCTGGCCCCAACTCCCCTTTTAAAAATCAGAGGTATTGAGGCTGAAAAGATGGCTCAGTGATTAAAAGCATTAACTTTTCTTCCAAAGGACCTGGGTTCAATTCCCAACTCCCACATGATAGCCCACAACTGTCTGTAACTCCTTTTCCAGGGGATTCTACACCCTCACACAGACATACATACAATCCAAACACCAATGTACATAAAATAAAAATGAAATAAAAGTCATATAAAAATCAGAGGTACTGTCTACAACTCTAGTCTCCTGCTATAAAGAAAAATTTAAGTTTCACAGCTGACAGGAAACAATTTTAAAAACTCTAGCAAATATAAACTTGTATTTTCTGTTTACTCAGCTCGCATAATTTAGCTCTGCCTCAATGGTGGGTAAATGCTGGGGAACTAAGACCAAAATATCAGCACTGTGCCAAGTGTAGGGCTGCACACCTTTAATATGGCACTCAGGAGACCAAGGCAGGAGAACTCTGTATGATGTCAACTTTGACTACACAGTAAGACCCTGCCTCAAAACCAAAACCAACAAATAACAAGTCAAAGTGTAAGCATTCAAAACAGAACTACCTTTGTAAGTTCTCAAATCATACAACTACTACTGCTTTCAAACACAGTCCTGAAAGCATGCAGAGAGATGGAAAGAGAAGGCAAAAGGTAGAAGACAAGCAGAGCTGAGATTGTAGGCCAGTGGTAGAGTCTTGCTTAACAGGTATGAGGCCCTGGTCTGTCCCCAAAACTACAGGCACACAGAGGGAGAGAGACAAAGAGACAAGATTGTGTATTCCTAAACAGAGCTTGCAGGGAGCTGCTGAAACGCCTGTGAAGAAGTCTTCAACTGCCTTGGAGCAGACACTGAAGAGTCTGGGGCTATGCTATTGGGAGCAGACTAGTCCTGCCCACTCCCTCAGGCTGGTTCAATTGAGTGGACTAAATGCTGCACTGAAAAACACTAATTTAGGTGTTCCAGCTTCTGTGGGAACAGAATACAGTTAACTTAGGAGTTCTCCCATACAAAAAGGTCACAATTATCAATAACTGACAATACTGAGATTTTTCTCCCTCTCTTCCATTTTCTCTCCCTCACTCCAATCCCCTCATGATGGGTGAACACCTCACTGAGTCACACCCTTAGCCCTCTGAACATCACTTTGTGTCCACATTGTTTTAATTGAGCCTCAGGAAACTTGGGTTTATACTAAACTACACTAAATACAGATCAGGGGCTTGTTAGAAACGCAGAATCCCAGTTTCCATCCATAGGCTAAGAAGTACCAGTGTCCTGAGAAGAAACCACAATACTTTCTACTACAGAGCCATTGATAGGTATAACCAACCCTTCATTCTCTGGAATAGAGCCTGGGGTTCAAAATAAATATTCTTCCATAAGCAACTAAAACTTTTGTTCTGACTCTAATGGAATAACTTTCTAAAATGTTTCATTTGCCTCTGTATCTTAACATATAAGATATAATCAACATAAGACAACTTAAGTAATCCACTTATTTAAAAAAAAAAAAAAAAAAAAGAACCAAGAGAGGCAAAGATACAGAGGGTGACTGAAATCCTATCAGGATCATCTTCCAGGAGAACGAGCATCAATTTCCTTGAATGGAAGAAGAGGAACTGGCCTTAAAGCAGTGTAATAAGGTGGTAGGTAGGCTGGGACAGGGTGCAGTCTAGCTGACAGCCTCAGCTTAATTCCAGTGTGTATAACTTTAGTTCAGTGAATGACTCAGAGACAGGAAAATGACACAGAGACAGAAAACATTTAATTCTAGAGACTTTTTTTTTTTTTTTTTACTGCCATTCTTTCCATGCCCTGTTTTACTTCCAGAAAGGGGAAAATCTGAAAGGGGAAAGGGTATGCAAGGCTCCCTCCAGTTCCTGTCTCCCCTGACAATCAGAGCTTATTAACCCTGGTTTTCCAGTTCTTCCTGGATGATGATGATGGACATAGGGCTACCAGAAGCCTCGTATGATGGAGATGAGAAGGAGTGGGTCCAGAGTGCATGTCCACTCGAAATTGTTAGTGGAACCACTTTCACCAGATCCAACACCCTTTGCCACACACAAAAAATTGTAAGATGATCTTAATATCTTTCCCAAAAGAAAAGTGGTTCTTAAGAGGACAAGAGTCAGAGACCTCAGACTTGAGTCTAAGAACCAGAGCAAGCATGGTAGTACACGTTTTCAGTCCCAGCATTCAGAAGGTAAGGCTTGGCACAGTCCCAAGACTGTTGAAGTAGTTCTGACTGACAGAGCATTTAGACTATAAACAGATTCCTATCTGCATATGGAATATGCAAATATTAACTGCTGAGTTGCAAAGGTTACACAAGGCAAAAATACCAGTGGTCATTATTTATAACAATAAGAAGCCATGGGAAAGATCCCCCAGTACAAAATGGAAAGGTCGATCTCCTTTCCAGATTCTGCCTGCTTCTCTTGGCTCACAGAAAGTTGTTCTGTATCAAAGAACATTACTATTCATTTATAATTCAGAGTCATCACCTGTTTTCATAAGTTGGACATCATGATTGGTTCTATGCAGGAGAAAGAATCAAAATTACCTAGTGTTCATTTTGTGTGTCTGAAAACCTAAATAGGGATCAAGAACCAAACTGGTTGCTAAGTCATCGTTCTCACAGAGCTCCTTGGCGGACATTCCAGAGGACGGCACATAGCGACTCTGCCCTTCAAATCCTGAGTTACCATGACCTGTGAAAAGCAAAAGAAAGAAATATAACTTGGTGAAACAACTCAATCTCCTTAAAAATCCCACTGCATCCAAACTGGCATCATCAGCTGGAGTTACATCAATCTCTAGTAGTGATTAGAAGTTAATATTCCTTATGCTAGACAGAAAGAAAACCAGATGCAGTAAATCCAACCAGTAGGAGAATGTGGGCAGCTGACAATATTATCAGGTTTCCAGGGAGTGGGGAGCTTACTTAAATCTCCAATCCATAGACAGTGGAGACAGCACATTACAGCCATTACAGACAGGGCTGGGGAGAAGAAAACAATAGGGATGCAGACAGTAATCAAGAAATGCCATAAATATGGATCCCTAGAACCAAAGGGTCTCAAGGAATTAAGATGGGCTTCTTGCTTTTGGGCAGCTAAATGACCAATATCCTCTTTATGGATGACTGAGGACCAGAAGTTAAAAAGCTGGCCTGGGATTAAAGTTATACAGAAGTGGAGAAAGACAGGGAATGAACAATGAGAGGCTTATTTCTATTCTTCTGTCTGAGAGACTTCTCAATGAATGAACTGAATGGATAACGTTAAGTGGCTGGGTTTCACTGAGAAGCAATGCAGAGAAGGTATGTACAGAAACAAAAAGCTTCCATCAGTGCTGGTAAAGGCTCCTGGGTAGTGTTCAGTCTGCTCTAGGAATTAGCACATAATTTACAAAGTGCTGATGACAGTGTAAGTTTAAGCTCTCAAAATCAGCACATGGAGAATGGAAGGTTTAACCTTTTCATCCATTCTTTCACAAAATAAACCATAGGGGTCCTTTCCAAGGAGTAGGTATATGATTTCTGCAATCAAAATACTTGCATATAAGCATGTAAAAAGTTATCTAAGAGGCTGGAGAGATGGCTTAGCTATTAAGAGCACTGGCTGCTCTTCCAGACCTGGGTTCAAGTCCCAGAACCCATATAGTTATAGGTTACAACTTCTGTTCTAGTAGATCTGACTATTTTCTTTTCTTTTGTTTTTAACTGGATTTTTGAGACAGAGTTTTTCTGTGTATCCCTGGCTGTCCTGGAACTCATTTTATAGTCCAAAATGGCTTTGAACTCTGAGATCCACCTGCCTCTGCCTCCCAAAAGGCATGCACCACCACCACCTGGCATGAGATCTGACTTCTGAAGGCACCAGGCATGTACTCAAACATATATGCAAGTAAAACAAATAAAAATTAAAACAATAGCAACAACAAAAAACTAAGCTGTTGACTGGGTCAAACCTAGTACCTCATGCATGCAAGGTAAGCACTGAGTTATATACATCCTTAACCCGCTACATTTTCTAAGTTGTATTGAAATACAAACTTAACCAGGTGAAACAGACAATTCAATGGTTAACAGATTCACAGAACTGTTTTCCCATCACCACCCCCAGGTGGACCCAAAATAAGCCTTACTGTCCCCCGCCAACTGCTCAGACTGAGGCAACCACTAACCTACTGTCTCTTTTCAATTTGCCTGTTCTGAAAACTTTACATGCTGGAATGGTAATATATATGATCCTCTGTGACTAGCTTCTTCTAACTGGCACAGTTCATCATGATATTCTATGTATCAGTACTTTTGTCCTTATGGTTAAAAAATACTCTACTTTAGCTAGCAGACACACCTGAGCTGCTTCTGTTTTGGGGCTATTATAGATAATGCTGCCACAAACCTCTGTAAAAATAATCATGTATCCACAAAGTCTTCCTAGTGGAGTTCTACCAGACTGGGAGAGTCCAAGCTTCCCACTCCTTGCTAACAGCCTGTCATCCTGATTCTAGCTCTGGGTGGCAGTGAAGGGATACCTTGGAGGTTTGATTTGCATTTTGTGCTAATTAAATATGCTACTGGCTACTTATGTATCTCTGGAGCAATATGTCTACTCAGATCCTTAATCTATTTTGAATTTGGGTTCTGTCTTTTATCTTGGCTTTCAAGAGATCTTTGTATATTCTGGAGATGGCCCTTTGTAGACATATGATTTACAACTATTTCCCTCACTCCATTCTATGGTTGTTGACCTTTCACTTTTTGGTGATTTCCTTTAACACATGGTTTGTGATTTTGATTTTTTTTCTTGTTCCTTGTATTTTTTTAAATGTCCTACTTAAAAAGAACTTTGCCACATGTGAGGTCAGGAAAATGTAGCCTGTGGTTTTTTGCTTCTGGGACTTTAATGTTTCACACACATGATGTGCTAGGTCCACTCCACTCTGGATACAGAAACCTAATTCTTCATTGCATTTTTCCTGGTACTCTAAAAAAAAGAAAAAAGAAAAGAAAGAAAATGAAAGGAAGGAAAAGGAAGGAAAAGGAAGGAAAAGGAAGGAAGGAAGGAAGGAAGGAAGGAAGGAAGGAAGGGAGGGAGGGAGGGAGGGAGGAAGGGAGGGAAAAAGGAGAAAGGAAACAGGGCTGGGAACCCAGCTCAGTGGGGAAGCACTTATCTAGAAGCCATGAGCTTCAATCCTAGCAAACCCTCCTACCCGTGTTGACAGATCTACACTGTGTGATTTATTCTTGTTCTTAAATGTATTCCAGGACCACAGAAGTGCTGGATTATACTTGTGCTGACCAGTACAGCAGTGAAGAAAGTTTTGAAATAGAGGAATCAGAGTTTCCTAACTTCACTCCTCACAACTCCAAACAATGTTTGCTATTCTGGGTTCCTTGGACTCCTGTATTTTAGAATTTATCATTTTTCAAATATGCGAGTTGGGATTGTGACAGGATCACCTGGAGAGTACCACCATCTGTTATCTAATCAGGAAACAAGCAACATGTTATTCTATCTATCAGGCCTTCAAGTTGTTTTTTTTTTTTTTTTAAAGAGATTTATTTATTTTACATGAGTTCTCTACCTGCGTGTTCACCTACGTGCCAAAGAGGGCATCAGATCCCAGTATAGATGGTTGTGAGCCACCATATGGTTGCTGGGAATCTAGCTCAGGACTCTTGAAAGAGCAAACATTGCTCTTAACTACTGAGCCATCTCTCCAGCCAGGTCTTCAATTTCTTTCAACAGCGTTTTTCAGTTTTCAGAAATACGTTATACTTTGTAGATTCTTATTGCTACTGTCTTTGAATGGCACTGTAAATGAGATGTTTCTGTTTGGTGTGCTTGAGGCTGAACCTGGAGCCTCCTATACCCTAGCTGAATCACTTATCACCAGGCTGCATCTTCAGATATTTTTTTTTTTTTTTTTTTAGCAAGGTCACCTTCATGCTGTCTTGGGTGGTTCTGAACTCTTAGTAGTCCTCCTGTTGCAGCCTTTCAAATGCTGGGATTAATAAATAAAATTTTCTTTAAAAAGATTTATTTATATATTTATGTTATGTATGAGTGCTCTATCTGTATGTATGTCTTCATGCCCAAAGAGGGCATCCAATCCCAATACAGATGGTTGTGAGCCACCATGTGGTTGCTGGGAATTGAACTCAGGACCTCTGGAGGAGTAGTCAGTGTTCTTAACTGCTGAGCCATTTCTTCAGCCTCTCAAATTGCCCATACACGAACACACGCGCAAACATAACTTTCTTCAGTGCTAGGAAAAGAACTACCCTAAAGGCCCTGGAGATGGGATTCTAGGAAAATAGTCTCCATTCTTAGAATGATATGCTAGTATTTTGTGAAGAATAGTTTTGTTCATATTCAGAAGTAGTGTCACTCTGTACTTTTCTTGTGATGTCTAGTTTTGGCATCAGGGTAAGAAAATAAGTTACAAGTATTCCTAAGACTTTCTCAAATGCTGGTGTCAATTCTTGAGACATCTCAGAATACACAAATGAAACCCTCTGGGCTTGAGGCTTTCTTCATGGGCAAACTCTACTGATTTTAAGTGACTACTTATTACCAGTTTATTTAGGTTTATTTCTCCCAGGCTGCCCTTGAACTCACAGGATTCTTCCTTCCTCTGCTGCCCAAGAGCTGGGATTAAGCTATGTGCCACCCTGCTCAACCTAGTTTCCTTTTGATTTTTCTTTGAATCAACAGTCATTCATGAGTGTGTACTAGTAAAACTTGTATTGATTCTAATATTTACTCTATGGTACACACTTATATGATTTTAATCCTTTTAAGTCTGCTTATATTTGTTACATGGCCTGGAATAGGATGTGTCCTGGAGAAAGTTCCATGCATGCTTGAGAATAATAAATATAATTGCTGTTGGTGAATAGAATGTTCTATTGATACCTGAGGGCTTTAAAATTCTACCCTGTTCCTGTTCACCTCTGGCCTGTTGTAGCACCCGTTATTGAAAGCAGATTGTTGCAGTATCTGATTTCTTGCTGCACTGTCTACTTTCTCTTTACTGCTATCAGAATTTAGCTCTGTGTGTTCTGGGCCCTGATTTTAAGTCAGGCTAACCATCTTCTTTGTTACAGAGCACTTTACGTGATCCTTCTCTGTCACTGGCTCTCTCTGCACCATTCAATATGTCCAACAATATTCAGCATCATGCTGTCTTCTCCACATTCTCTATCTCCACTATTTAACTTAAACTAAACCTTTTACATTGTACAAGAAGAAGCCAGCAATTTAAAAGCTTCAGAAATGTCTAGTTTTCTGACCACAGCAATGCCACTGAGAGGTCATAGTTTTAGCCTATGTTGACAGTAGCCATGAACAGGGGTCCATGCAGAGAAGAGCTAGTTAGCTTTGGGCTCCCTCATATTCTTAATTCCAAGCAGGAATTTGCCCAACTTTCTATAAAATACTGATCTGAGCTCATCTGGAAAGAGTAAAGGCACCTTAGCCCAATAAACAGCATGTACCTGAAGCTAAAGACAGCATGAGGTAGACCCAACACAACTAAGGAAAAGCAGAGATTGAGAAAGTCATCCTTAACATAGTTAGACACTTCTGATTAATATTCCTGTACATGCCCACTCAGACGTATGCTTGTTGTAGGGCATTTTATTTTGGAGGGGGGACAAGAAAGAAAAACCAATCCTAAAATTCAAAAAATAGCCTCACTGCTTGGTCTTGTGGAGGCTTGATGCCTCAGAGAAGAGGGATGCTAGAAGGGGTAGGTGGGGGTGGGTGGGTAGGAGGGGGGGGTACCCTCTTAGAGGCAAAGGAGAGGGGGATGGGGTGGGGAGTTCATAGGGGGAGACCAGGAAGGAGGACAACATTTGAAATGTAAGCAAATAAAATGATTAATTAAAAAAAAACAAAACAAAACAAAACAAAAAAACCTTATCCCCACCAAGAACCACAGAGGGCTGGAAGTAACTTCTCATCATAGGGTTTCCCTGACACTTATCAGTCCATGCAATCATGAAGAGATGGCAAGGATTGTGAGGGTGTCCTAAAGACCATCTATCTCTTTTCCATCCACTCCTCATGGAAAAGAGGTGATTCTATGGTTCAGCTTGCTGCATGGAGCACTTATGGAAGTTACAGCAAGGTATTTATTTATACTTATAGGAAATTCAGCAGTAGCATATTTTAAAACTCCTACAGAACAAATCAGCTTTCTACAAGTTATGGGTTAAAAAAAGCATCATAAAGATTACATAAAGTGGGGAGGGGAGATGGGGTAAAGAACTCTGGGGTGAGGGGGGAGTACCAGGAAGGGGGCAACATTTGGGACGTAAATAATTTTTAAAAAGATTACATAAAGCATGAAACTTAAGTTTTACATTTTACATGGTAAGAGTCAAAATTGTTAGTGTGTCTGTAGTGTCAGCTACTTGGGAGGCTCAAAGCAGGGTGATCACTTGAGGCCAGGAGGAATTCAAGTCGAGCCTGGGAATCATAACGGAGCACACCCCACCTCCCAAAGACAACAGGAAAAGAAAAAAAAAAATCTGAATGGACTTCTGAGAATGAAAAGGCTCTACTGCTGAGCATTGAGAACAGAGAGAGTGTAATGACAAGAGGAAGCTGAGGGAACACGGGTACACCACAACCAGAAACAGTGAGATGAAGGTGTACATACATCTGTTGGACCGCCTCTCAACAGCGTTTCTGCCAGTCTTCAGGGTGTCCTTGCCCGAGTGCTGTAATTTGGATTGATTCTGCTGATGGTCATTAGACAACTTGCCTCCATTTCTCCTGCCATTCACCACCATGTTCTTGGAGTCTCCCAACCACTTCATACCCACAGACAGCCTGACCCAGGAGCATTTAGTCACTCTCTTCAGATAGCTTAGAGAATAATTTCAATGTTCTCTCCTAACAGAAACAAAACATGAAAACAAAACAAAACGGGAGGTAAATATATGAAAGACCATGTCAACAGACTGTAAAAAACACACACAGCACTTTCGTCTGTCTTCCACACAGTAGTCTCTGGACTGGAGTGCCCCACACTTCCCACAGCACACCTCTAGCTCCAATAACATTCCTTCTTCAGTTATCAAGAGCTGAGAACCATCTCTGTCTGTGCACAGCTCAAGAACCCACTGATACAGTTTGGTAACACTCTATGAACTGCAAGTAAAATACGAGAGAATTACCTCCTTTGTCCATACAAAAGCTTTAAAAAAAGGCATCTAGGTGAAGTTCTGATCACTCCTACAAGGGACTATTGATACCCAGGAACTTTGTATTTACAGTGTAAGAACCTGGCAGGCACCTGCCTGATGTCCTCAGTTTGATTCTGAGCCCCAGAGATTGAGAAAGGAACCACGTCTCCCAAGCTCCCAAGCTGTCTTCTGATCTCCTGAATCATAATATGAATTTGCTATCTTTCTGCTGTTAGAAGGCATTTAAGGACCCATAGTCAAGTATCAGAGTCATACCCATTTGGAAACATGTGCCTTTCTGTGCCTCACAATGGCAAGAAAATTGAGGGGAACATTGTATAAACAATATTCTTCACTCTATGAACATTAATGAGCTGGATTTGGGGATGGGGATTTATTTGAGGGTCTGTTAAGTCAGTTACTGCTGCTAATGCTCTTCACTAGGGAAATACAGTGTAGTCCAAGTCAGACTAAAGCTTGCAAATGAGAATGTGCAAAACTGAAGAACCTCAGTACTGAATGAGGCCAGAAGTACTAACACAAGTCTGTGAGTACTAGCACAATTCCATCAGTGCACAGATGAACTGCCTCAGTAAGCCTGCAGCAGAAACAATGCAACTCAGATCTTCTAGTCATAGCTCTCCTGACAATAGATATTGGGTCTTTGTCTTCACAAAGGCATAGAAAACTACAAGTGATAATTATTACTGAGTGCAGTGGGGACTGACACCAGGGTCTTACACAGGCTAAATATGTATTCTATCACTGAACTACAACCCTAGCCTCATGATAAATTCTGAAGGACTCCAACGAATGTACATCTTTAATGATAAAAACACAAAACATCAACTTCTATGTTATGTACCCTCAAGAGTTTTTTGTGTAACTTCACAGAGGGTTAAAAAAATAATGGGGGTTTGGCAGGCTCAGCTGGAAGGTAAAGATGCCTGGCTGATGTGGAGGTAACTGTCTCTGAGGTACTTCCCTCTGGGTCTGTTCCTATTTAAATTCAGCTGCTGTTTAACTTTCAGTTCTCGTAGTATCCTCATTAAACTCATAAAGATCCTACTTAAATTACATGAGGTATGTAAAACTATATCACACATAAGCTACATATTATCCAAATAGTAAATTTTGCTTAAAGACCTTTTTTTTTTTTTTTTTACTTTTTAAGATTTATTGTGTGTGTGTGTGTGTGTGTGTGTGTGTGTGTGTGTGTGTGTGTGTATGTGTGAGCAAGTTCTGGTGTCCTTGGAGGCTAGAAATGTACAATCCTCAGAAGATGGAATTATAGGAGGTTATGAGCTGTCAGATTGTGATGTTGGGAATTAAACTCAGTTCCTCTACCAAGAGCAGTTCATGTTCTTAACCACTAAATCATCTCTTCAGACCTGAATTTTGTCTAAAGACCTTTAACTAATGATCAGATACTATGTACAATGTTTAAGCTCGAGAGGAAAGAATGAATTACATTACTGTATGCCATGTGACTGTGTAGTGCCCTTGGGAGATGTTGGATACTCTTTAGAGCAGGAGTTAACAGTAACTGTAGGTGCTAGGAACCAAACTCAGGTCCTCTAGAAAAGTAACAAGATAGCACAGTAGACAAAATTGTTTGTCACTAAGGCCAGCAACCTGTGCTTGATCCCCAGAGCCCACATAGTAAAGGGAAAGAACTGACTCCTGAAAGCAAACTGCCCACCTCCATACGAGCACTGTTCCACAAGACCACTTTCCTCCCCCAAATAATTTTTTTTTGAATTAAAGAACCAATTAAAACACACTTATTGCCAGGCGGTGGTGGCGCATGCCTTTAATCCCAGCACTTGGGGGGCAGAGGCAGGTGGATTTCTGAGTTCGAGGCCAGCCTGGTCTACAGAGTGAGTTCCAGGATAGCTAGGACTACACAGAGAAACCCTGTCTCAAAACAAACAAACAAACAAACAAACAAACAAACAAAAAAACCCACACACACTTATTTTTATTTTCTGTGTATGGGTGTTTTGCCTGCATGTATGCACCATACACATGCCAGCTACCCCAAAAGGCATAAGAAGGTGTTAGATCATGTGGAACTGTATTACAGATGGTTGTGAACTACCACATACATGCTGGGAATGGAATCCTGGTCCTCTGCAAGAGCAGCCAGTGTTCTTAATCACTGAGCCATCTCTCCAGCCCCAAATCCAGTTTTTTGTTTTTTATTTGTCACCACCCTCAGTGGGGACAACATACTGTGGGATCTCCTGATCTCCCATAGCTGTTAAGAGGGTCTAAACATAAGTGACAGACCACTTAGGAGTAATAACTCAAGAACGTGTTTTTAGGAGCCCTAAGTATAACTCTGTAGAACAGGACAGACAGACATGGCTTTAAAGACTTTATATGTTTGTGCAGGTGCCCACCGAAGCCTAAAGGGGGCAGATCCCTCAGAGATAGAGTTAGATTATTTGTGAGCTCCATGACTTGGGTGCTGGGTTAGAACTTGGGTCCCAATAGGGCAGCAATTGCTCTATGCAGAATCTTTAAATAACAACTCATAGTCCCACCCACAAGATTTGAAACAGGAACCCCAGTTGTGACAAGACCTCTGTGTGATGCACAAGTTAATGTGAGAACAATTGCTCTAACCATTCTTTCACTGTACTATCTGTCAGCATAAAGAAGATAGACCAATTTTCTAAGAAAATTCACAGAACAGAAATTTAACCTACAAATACATCTACCAAGGATTCTTCCTAAGCTTTAGGAAAAGTTCACCAGAAAATCATCCCAGCAATAGTGCTTTAGTCACTGCAAGCTGCTCTCACTAGAACTCACTGAATGTAGGTTAACTACCAAAAAACTATAACAGGGCTGGTACGATGTGATCAACTGAGGCTCCTGTCTGAGCAAGTCCACAGTGTAGGAGGTGTTTGGGTCAGTCAAGAGTTAACACTGATTTCCAAGATACAGTGCTGTGTGTATAGCTCAGCAGAGGCTCATGAATGGGGGCTCTGTTGGAATTGAAGATTTTTGCATAGGAACTTGCTGTGTAGGTATGACTGGCTTCAAACTCACAGATATTTCCTGCCTCTGCTTCCCCTGATTAAAGGAGTAAATGGTCTGTTATCTAATTTATATTGCTAAATCCAGCTTTTATATAGGTTCTTGTGACCTGAACTCAGCACCACATGCTTGTGTGGCAGGCACTTTACCAACTGATCCATTCCCCAGGCCACCTGTGGGAAAAACATACCAAGAAATGATAAATTAGTAATCAAAGCAAACTGAGATGGCTCAGTGGGTAAGAGGGCTTTCCTCATAAGCTTGGCAATTTGAGTTCCATTTCCAGGACCCACACAATGGCAGAAGTTGACCTCCATATGTACACCATGGCACATATACAATAATTTGAAAAATACAACCAAAAACTTAAATTAAGGGGGTGAAGAGATAGGTGATTAATTAAAAACACTTGCTCTTGCAGAGGTCCCAGGTTCAGCTCTCAGCACCCACATGGCTCAGAACTCTGCAACTCAAATCCCAGAAGAATACAACACCTCTTCTAGCTTCCTAAGGCACAGGTGTGCATATGATACACAGACATAGGCAGGCTAACACTCATACACATAAATAAATCTTTAACTGAAAGTACCAACTACACAGATACCTATACACTGGTATTCATAGAACATAGAAAAACCTGTCTTGAAAGCAAAAACAAAACAAACAAAAAATAAACACCTCAGAGAACAGAGAAGCAGTGTAAGCAGGAGTGTTTTTGGTCAAGCAGGTGTGATGACTTTTTTCTAAGAAAGCTGAGGGAAGACAGGAAGCTAGCTGCAATCACCAGTGTACTAGGCACAAATAGGGCAAACGCCAGCCTAGAGCAGAAACACCTTCACAGTCTATGTGGTGTGGCAGGGGTAGACAAAAGGTTAGAGGGGCAGGGTAGGGCAGAGAGGATGAAAGTACAGGCAACAAAAGGTAGATTTTAGAAGGCACTTGGAGACAGAATTTATTCTTTCAGAAACAAAGGTAGCATAGTGGTGTTAACATCTCCTCAGTTTTAAAGGACCACACTAGCAGGTTACTGTTGTGAAGAAGAGCTCACAAATTAAAAGCAGAGATGCAACATTGGCCTGCATAGGTAATAAGAAATGGCTGACTTCAGGGTCTTCTCTGAAGGCTTCATGGACAGCACTGAGAGACTAAATGTGGAGGTTAGACAATGAAACCTCATAATTCCTATAGAAGAATCTTGAGGCAGCTGACAAAAACTATAGGAATCTCAGGCTTTGGTCATTTCTAGATGTCCAGGGCTGAGAAACCTGGTACTGTGGTACTGGTAGTATTTCAAACCACAAATCCAAATTTATCTAGGCCCAGGTGTGGATAAAGTAGGTCCAAAAGCTAAGAAGACTAGCTAATAATCAGATGTCAAGATGAGGACAAAGCAGAAGGAAGGAACAAACAACAGCCCAGGGACACACTTCAAGAAGAACACCTTCGCCGGGCAGTGGTGGCGCACGCCTATAATTCCAGCACTTGGGAGGCAGAGGCAGGCGGATTTCTGAGTTCGAGGCTGTTAGTTGCTTTAAGAAGTCCAACCGCAGTTCAGAACACTCCAGACCACACAGTTCCAAGGGGGAAGAGGTTTATTCAGGAGATAGGGCAAAGGTGGGGAGAAGAAGGTGGAAAGGTAAGAGAGAAGAGAAGTAGAGGTGTGGAGTTTAGACAGAATACTAACAGAGGCCAGCCTGGTCTACAGAGTGAGTTCCAGGACAGCCAGGACTACACAAAGAAACCCTGTCTCGAAAAACAAAACAAAACAACAACAAAAAAAAAGAACACCTTCCTCTTGGGTAGAGGGTACAGAGATTCAGAAGGCAAGTTAGGACAGGCTACTGATAACTGAGTGAGCCCTGCTGGCAGGACAAAGATTATTAGCAAAAGAAAAAAGTCTTACATGCCAGGAAAGACATATGTAAATTAAATCTAGAGACTGAGAAATACTAGAAACAGACTGATTATTTTGAAATGGTTTAAAGTCTGAGTTAAATTTTAAAAATTTATTTGGGAGGCTGAAGATGTACATGGTTCAACAGTTAAAAGCACACACCACTTTATCTTTTAGTAATTTTATTTATTATTATTATTTTAATGTATGTGAACACACCCTTCAGACACACCAGAAGAGGGCATTGGATCCCATTGGAGACAGTTGTGAGCCACCATGTGGTTGCTGGGAATTGAACTCAGGCCTCTGGAAGAACAGTCACTGCTCTTAACCACTGTGCTCTCTCTCTCAAGCCCTAATCATTTTTATGTATTTTTATATGTATATGTGTACACCTGAGAGTATGAACATGCACCATGTGCCTGTAGAAGCTCTTAAAGGTGAGAAGAAAGAGATGGATCCCCTGGAACCTGAATTACAGGCAGTTGTGAGCTACCATGTAAGTGCTTGGAACCAAACTCAGATCCCCTACAACAGCAGTAAGTGATTTAACAACTGAGCCATCTCTCCAGCCCCACTTACTTTTATATTAGCATGAATATTTTGAATATATGACTATATACACACCATGTGTGTGCCTAGTAGCCTTGGAGGTCACAAGGAGGGAGCCACCTGTCTAGCCCTGGTGTTAAAACTTTAACAACTGGTGGACATGGTAATGGATGCCCATAATTCCAGCACTCTAGGTGCAGAGGCAGGAGGATCAGCAGTTAAAACAGTAGCCTCAGGCACATAACAAGTTTGATGTCAGTCTGAGCTACAAAAGACCTGGCCTCACGATGGGCAGTGGTGGTGCACGCCTTTAATCCCAGCACTTGGGAGGCAGAGGCAGGCGATTTCTGAGTTCGAGGCCAGCCTGGACTACAGAGTGAGTTCCAGGACAGCCAGGGTTATACAGAGAAACCCTGTCTCGAAAAACCAAAAGAAGAAGGGAAAAAAAAAAAAAATACTAGCCTCAAAGGAAAAAGGGGGAGAGGGCAGTGGTGGTGGGGAACCTACTACTGTTGACTTGCTAGATGGACATGTGAAACTGCTTCCTAAATATCTGTGTTTATGTTTATGCACACAGGTTGCACTCAGCCTTGGGCAGAGAAGTTTCTTTCTTCAATGGTCAGCACTTAATCCAGAGACTCAAAGCAGTCCAAAGTGCTGAGAATAAGTGGCTATTGAGTATTCAGCCCAAAATGGGACATCTACATCAAACCCTACTCCACGGCTCAGAAAACATCAAGGAGGAAGAAGTGAAAAGAATATAAGAATAGGATTGGGGTGGGGGAGGGCTGTGAACTATGAACTCTCTTATGAACTCACTACCATTGTGGTTATCTACACAAGATCAAGACAGCAGCAGCAATCAGTATTGCAGCAAGCAATATTATACTAGCAGGACTCAATGGGTTGCAAAATAGAGACACACACATGGGGGAGGGGAGAAGAGTATGTTTTGGTGGGTTGATGGGAGGAGTGGAGGGAAAAGTTTAGGAAACATGATCAAGATACATTGATACATTGTTTTGTGTATGATACTGTCAAAGAGTACATACAAGATACTCTATTTAAAAAGTTAATTCTCTGACCTGGAGTGACATGCTTTTCTAAGTAGAAGATGGTGAAGTCCCAAGGGGTGACCCTGCAGTCTCTAAAAATGATGCAACTAGATTCTGAGGAAAAGTAAGAGTAACTGCACTAGGGATGGCAGCGTCATTCCCAAGTGGCTGGTTCATCAACACTAAGGGAGAGAGTCACTGGATCAACAAGTGGGAGAAGAGGTTATGTTTCTCAGGTTCCAAGACCAAGCACAAGGTTGGGGTGGGGGTGCCAAGAAGGATCAGCATGGAGCACAGGAGAAGACTGCTAAAATAAGAAAGTACTCTGGGGATTAAGAAGGCTAGTCTAGAGGCTTAGAAGACAATGAATTTGAGGCCAGCTACATAGTAAGACCCCCCCCCACCTCAAATATAGTACAAAACAATCCCACCCCTCCAAAAGAATTGAAGTAGAAATGGAAACTCATAATCACACTATGTTATAATATCACTAAGATAAAGAGCACCCATCCACTATTACACCTCCCCTCCCATGAGAACACTACAGCTGCATTCAGGGGAGAGGGTACTATTTTCCCTAAATTCCTATTTACTTATATTCAGAAAAACACCCAATCCAGAAGAAAACATAGTTGTCTCAGTAAATGTACTAGACTCAGGAAGTATCCTGTGCCCAACAACAATGGACATCTTCCTGCACAGTCTCTGGATGAAAAAGCACAGCGCTGGTGGGCCTCCTGAGTTAACAGTCTTGGCCCATGACTCTGCTTCCAAATAGAACTTCAAGGTGGGAGAGTTTTTTGTTTTATATTGTACAAAAACTACTTTTAAAAATTCTGCAGAGAGAGCCTGAGAGATGGCTGAGAGGTTAGGGTAACTGGTTGCTCTCAAAGAGGACCCAGGTTTAATTCCTAGCCCCCATATGGCAGTTCACAACCACTTGTAACTTTTAACTCAGGTTCCAGGGGATCTGATGCCCTCTTCTGGCCTCCATAGACACAAGGCACACACATTCTGTACAGACATACAACCAGGCAAGACACAAATTGACAGATAATTATTTTTTTAAAAGAAAATTTAATGTCATAGAAATAAAAACATTCATTAGAGTGACTATAAGAATTTTAACATAATTCCTATGACATTAAGAACTCCTGAACAAGTTTAACATTCTGGGCTTATCTGTGTGTTTTACCTTAGAGAAAACATACAGTGGCAGGAACAGTCCCAAATGGTTGACAACAAAATAGAAGTTAAAAAGCAGACTGTAGGGCTGGAGAGATGGCTCAGTGGTTAAGAGCACTGACTACTCTTTCAAAAGTCCTGAGTTCAATTCCCAGCAACCACATGGTGGCTCACAACCATCTGTAATGGGATCTGATGCCCTCTTCTGGCATGTCTGAAGACAGCTACAGTGTACTCGTCATAAATATAAAAAAAATAGAAGTTTTATTAAAAAAATAAATAAAATGGCTTCTCACATTTATTTAAAAAAAAACAAAAAAAAAAAAAAAAACAAGACTATAGCACCAGTGACATGGCTCAACGGGAGCAGATGTGCTTGCCGTCACTTCTGATGACCCGGGATCAATCCCTGGGACCCACACAATTGTCCTATGACTCCTATATGAACATTATGGTATGCATACACACAAAGAAACATTAAAAATTAAACAAAAAACAGGCTCTATCTTGTTAAAGAATTCTGGAAATCTTTATTCAAAAAAAGCAATATATATTTATTTAAGTGATCTAACTACAATTTGGTAACAACAATAGTATGATTATCCTGGGGTCAGTGACAGCACTTTACCTGGAACACTGTCAGCTTGGCAACACGAGCACATCATCTTCTGGAGTAAAATTTACAGACACAACAAAAAATAAAAATGTCCACTGCTTCCTACCACAGGGCCTTTGATGTGGAATGCTGCTGCCAGCCTGTTCTAGTCCCTGCAGATTCAGCTTCCCTACTCTCCGTGTCTTGTCTGCTGATTCACGGATTATTCTCCAGCTGTGCATGCTGGGCACAGTCCTTAAGAACACTGGCACTCAATATTGCAGTGGAAGCTACAAGGTAGTACTTACACTACTGGAACCTCACATAATGGTGGACATAGCACAGATCCATTTGTGTCATTCCCTCTATTTTCAAACCCCAAAGCTAAATGGGCCCAACTGGTTGTTAAGTTTTTTCCTCCAAATCTAAGACTCAAAATATGCTAACACAGCAGATGCCAAACCAGTTTCATCAATGCTATTCCAGGCCCACATGCAATCAGCACACACCTACTCTCTAAGGAACCCTATAGCAAACTGACCAGGCCACACAAACACCGTAAGCTACCAGAAGCGTTTGTATCCAACATCCCGTCCCGAGATGCCAGACAATTCAATGGTACAAATGCTCAGCTGATCCTTTTCTAGGAAGCGACCATAAATTTATGATTAGCTTCCGTGACTACACTGCTGGAAAGCATCTCATCTGAAAAGCTAGGTGACTTGATAAGACTGTTAGGAAACAAAAGAAGGAAACATAGGAGACTTTTGTTTCTCTAAACTCTCATGATGCCTCCCATTTACAGTGAAGCTGTCTATCACAAGTGTTAATCAGTACTTAGAGTCAAAGAATCAAAGAGCAGGTCTCTATAGTTTAAGACAATATAACACACACACACACATCATCATCATCATCATCATCAGGTTTCCAATTTCCTTTTCTAGCTTCTGTAAAGCTAAGCTCAGATGCACCAGCTCAGCCAATCAACAGCTCTCTGAGGTACCCTTGGATGTCATACCTTCATCTGGACCCAAGATAATCACACCTGAAGCCAAGAGACTCACCTCCCACCTTTTCAGTGTATGTTAATGGCTAGTTTTAAAAACCACTGATCGTGGTAAGCTGGCTAGGCTGATTTACTCTAAAGAACAAAGTAGAGGGTTGAAAATGGCAGCAATGTTTGTTAAATTCTACCCTATGAAACTTGTGGATGTTACCAGGAAAGGGTTGAGGATGCTATAATTAAATTAAGAGCTTTATGACAAGATTAATCCTGAAACACCTAAGTGAGCCCCTAATGACATAAAAAAAAAAAAAAAATGTCCTTCAACAAGAGACAAAGGGGCTAAGGCTAGCTCCTCACCACATCCTGGCTTGAGCCAGGTGATACCACAACATACTACTCTTGCTTTAAGCCATCAAGAACCAGGTAGTTTATTCCAACAGCCAAAGGAAAACTGCTACAAAGACTTTGACAAAGTACACCAAGATAGAAACTTGTCATCAGACTAGAAGCACACAAAATCCCACCATAATCCAGACTGTTCTTATAGAACCAATATATTGAAAACACCTTCAAAGTTATTTCCCCTGCGACATAGGTGCAGACTTGCATGGGTTCTGAAAATACAACTTCTCAACTAGGTACTTAAAGTGATGTGTGCTAAGCCAAATAACCACTTCTTAGGAGTGTCATGGCTGACATTATCCTATTTTATCAAAAGCCTATTTAGATAAAAATTTTGATTTAGCAAAACATTTTAAACACTAAAACTCCTCTACTGGTAAGTTCTGACTAGGCAGTTACAGTATTTGGCTGTGGATCTACAGTTGGACCTAAAATACAGTCCTCTCTGAATGCTTCAGTAGAAAGGATACTGACTGACAGTTTCTTTGACCTCCACATTGGAGTACCTGACCACAGCTTTTATGTAAGAGACACTCCTTGACTCCAACAGCCTCAGTAAATATTATTTCTAAAATGGAGGTTTTAGCTATGTTACTGTAAACAAAGTCCACAAAACTGAACACTGTCTCCATTTTCCCACCTGATCAGGGCTCACTCAATAGTAACACCCAATACAAACAAGGGCCAATACAACCAACATTTCCTTTTTTTTTTCAGTCCGTTTTCTAGAGATAGATGTCACCTACTGCCCCATACCAGTAAGTACAGCCTCTATAGTCCATAGCTCTGAACAGTACTCAACTTCTGAGCAATAAAGATGGTTCTTGGGCTGGAGAGATGGCTCAATGGTTAGGAGCACTGACTGTTCTTCCAGAGGTCCTGAGTTCAATTCCCAGCACCTACATGGTAGCTCACAACCATCTGTAATGGGATCAGATGCCCTATTCTAGTGTGTATGAAGAGAGCGACAGAATACTCATATAGAATAAATAAATTAATCTTTTTAAAAAGATTTCATCATCTCTACTGTAAAATGTCTCAGCCTCAGGGGCTAGAAAGATGGTTCAAAGAGCATACTATTCTTTGCAGAGGACCCAAGTTTAGTTACCAGCACCCACACTGGATAGCTCATTGTAACTCCAACTCCAGGAGACCCAATGCCCTCTGGAGACACCCTCAGATGCAGCATAAATTCACACAAACATGGGCAAAAATAAAAACCAAAGGAAGAAACTTAGTTGAGCATACTACCTCATGCCTGTAATCCCAACTACTTGGGAGACTGAGGCAAGGAGCCCAGTGTTTGAGGCCACTAGACCACTTAGTGAGATGCTCTCATAAATTAAAAACCCACACAGACTTAAGTAGCAAGTGATTTGACTAATTCATTTCCAACAAAGGGTCACATTCAATAATACATGACACACAACAAAAGTACTCTGAGTTTTATCATAGGAAGTTCAATGTCACGAAGGAAACAAGGATGAACAAGATACACAGGCACTAGAGAAGAGAGCCATGCCTTGCAAAGCAGCACCTCACCTACAGTGAGAGAACAGAGTCTGTGTGGTACAATAGATGAAATCTCTTAACTAGTGTTCTGGGCGCACCACACCGTGGCTTCACTTTGACTCAGCGTTGTGCCAAAAACTGCATAGCATATCATGAGTCCATGGACAACCCTGTAATACATGTACAATGCTACTACTGTCTTCTTCAGTGTATTAATGAGAACAAGGCCAGAAGAATTAGGCAAGATTAAGCCAAGGTCAAATTGGAACACTGTACACTCTTAGTACAAAAAAGCAATAAAGTCTCAATGCAAACAAATCTTTGAATATATCTGCCCCATATATGAAGATCCTAGAACAGAATGGTAATGGTTTCTGCCTTCATAGAGCTGATTCCAGTTCGGGAAGAGATGACTACATATGCAGTCATCTAAAATAACCACAATCTAGTAAGAACTACAAAGATGTGAGGAAATTAAAAGATACAGAGACTTTAACCAGGAAAAATAAAAATGAAACATAAAGCCGGGCAGTGGTAGCACACTCCTTTAATCCCAGCACTTGGGAGGCAGAGGCAGGCAGATTTCTGAGTTCGAGGCCAGCCTGGTCTACAGAGTGAGTTTCAGGACAGCCAGGGCTACACAGAGAAACCCTGTCTCAAAAAACAAAAACAAAAACAAAAACAAAAACAAAAAAGAAAAGAAACATAAACAGGACCATGGTGTAGGAGGAAAGCCCCCAGCTACTTACTTCTAGTCAGCAAACATTTTTAAGAGCCAACTAACTTTGAACTTTCTAGGTCCCTGAGTGAGCTCCTTCTGCTTCTTTCTGGAAGGGGAAAGGTTTCCTATGGCCTGTCTAGCCCCAGACTACACTAGCTCACTGGCTGAAGGGTCAAAGACCCTTTGTTCTCAGTGTCTGTGGGCTCGGTATAAATACATGCTCTACATGATGCAACACAGGCATTGCCTTGAAAATAAAAATACTCTTCAGAGATCACTGACTCATTCAGACACATCGGACACTTCATTTTGTCCTATAAATCAGATGAAATGATTCATTCTGCAGACCTGGAATCCATTCATTTCCACAAACACAGCAAAAGCCTGCTTGCTGGGAGCCTTTAGGCACTGTTCATGGTGCTGGAATAGTTGTTGCGACCACGGAACACTAGAGGGCCCACAAGAGCTTCCACCTTCAGAAAAAAAGCAGAGCCACAACTCCAAAGGTCGAAAATATGGCTCAGTGGTTAAAAGCACTTGCTGCTCTTTTCAGAAGACCAGAGTTCAGTTCCTAGTACCCACATGAGGCACTCACAATCTCCTGTTAACTCCAACTTCAGAGTATACAATACCTTCTTTTGGACACTATGAACACCTGTATTCACATACACACAGACACACATACATTAAATAAAATTTTAAAAATGCTGATTAGAAAAAATGATGACCTGGTGCTCCTTTAAGGGGGAACACCTGCACAGAAAGCAGGTGGCCTACCACCTGTACCAGGTGCTATAGTACTCACACTAGTCCTTAGTGTGACTAAGGACTCATGGCTTAGCTACTCCACTATGCAGATATTAGCACCACAAACAAGGCAGCTCAGGAGTGAATTTTGCTGCTCAAATAAATTTTAACCACAGGTGGCAATGTTGAGTCTCAAAAACTCTTGTTGAAATTCAGTCCAGGCTGAGCCACAAGCAAAAGACTAAAAAAGCTGATCAGAGACAAAAGACCCCTGGGTCTGTTTACTTGTTTAGTGTGGCCTACTACACACAAATAAAAACATGCTGCAGAGATGTAACTAACTAGCAAGTAGGAGCCATATGGAGCTTAAGTATCAAGACTTTCGGACCACTGATGTATGCTAATATCTCAATCTGAAAAACCACCTGGACTGTAAAGCCTCTTTTGACACTTCAAAAGACATAAAACCATATGAAGCCTGAAGATGAGCTGAGTAAACCAACTGGATATGTTAAGTATGATTGAAGTGGTTCTTAGAAATGGGAAGATACGCCGGGCAGTGGTGGCGCATGCCTTTAATCCCAGCACTTGGGAGGCAGAGGCAGGCGGATTTCTGAGTTCGAGGCCAGCCTGGTCTACAGAGTGAGTTCCAGGATAACCAGGGCTACATAGAGAAACCCTGTCTTGAAAAACAAAAAACAAACAAACAAAAAGAAATGGGAAGATACAAGAAGATGAAGTAGAATTTAGGACTAGAAGTAACTTTGGAATGTCCTATCATTCTTCAGAAACAAAGACCTGGCCCCATCAATGTCTTAAACAGTGACACAGAGACTGCAACACAGTACTGACTCCTCTGACCAGCCCCTGAATTATATATTTATACACAGCACCACAGCTGTACACACAACCCTAGAGTTCAACGGTGTCTGAGCCTGTGCTGTTCCCACATCAGCCTCAACTCAGGGTCTGAGGCCAGAAGCAGATGTTAACTGGTTTGGCTGTCCCTGGGCATCATGGAAAGAAAATGGCAAAATAAAATGTCACTTAGAGGCTTACTGAGTATAGGTGCTATTTTTCCTCCTTTGTGAAACTATTTAAGAAAACAAAGGCCAATACAAGGCTGCAAATGGTTTCAGGCACATGAGAATTCAGCTACTCTAACTTTCTGGCTTAAACAATACAATATGGGAAATCTACTCTCTCAAAAAAATTTAAAAAGAAAATATATCACTAGAAGTTAATAAAACTTAGAAAAATAGGCTAGGGTGATTATTGTATAGATGGAGTCTCTATAATAAAACCCTACAAAGCATTTAAAATAATATGCATATAACTAAAAATTGGGGAATAAAACAAGTTATATTTGTAACTGTAAACTATGTTTTGGCTTTTCTGGGAGGAGAGTGGTTGGAGACAGAGTTTCTCTGTGTAGTCCTGGCTGTCCTGGAATTTGCTCTGCAGACCAGGCTGGCCTCAAACTCAGAGATTCACCTGCCTCTGCCCCTTAAGTGCTAGAATTAAAGTCATGTGTAACCACCACTAGACTTTGTTTTGGCTTTTTGAAATAGGGTCTTACCATGTAGTCTAGGCTGACTTCCAACTTGAAAGCATCTTATCTCTAAAAGGCTAGGATTGTAAGTACATGCCAGCCACTATGCTCAAACACTTTAAAGTGTTTGTGTAGGAAAAAGTGGATTTCAGATCATACTAATGGGCAAAAAATAGTTTAGATACTGAACAGGCACCTTTCCTCTCACTGGCACTTCTAATCTTCAGGAAGCATCCGATTACTTGGGGGGTGGGTGGAGATCACAATGAGACCTACTATTAAAAAATGTATTTAACAACTTCCTATTAGAGTAGAAGGAAGAATGCAGATATGGACAATGGATTTTAAAGGATGCCCTCTGTTAAACAACACACCTCTCCCCTCCCACTAGTTAAAAGCTCCCGACCCACTCATTAAGAACCCTTGTCTGTACAGTAAATGTATGGAATTCGGCCATTTAACTGCAAAGTTTGGGGGCTAGAGAGAGAGCTCAACAGTTCTGAGCACTTGTCACTCTTGCAAAAGACTCAAATTCAGTTCCTAGAACCCACAGAGTGGCTCCTAATCATTGGTAACTCAGGTTCTAAGGGACTGGATGTCCTTTTTAATCTCTGGGGGCACCAGATGCACATATCCAAGCAAAACAACACATACATATAACTTCAAATATATTTTAAAAACTTCAGGGATTTTAATTCACACTTCAAGATAAGAGCCTTTTAAAAATGATTTTCCTAAATTATATGTACATGTGTGGTTATGTGCACATGAGTACAGGTGCTCTTAGAGGCCAGAAGTGTCAGATTCCCTGGGGCTGAAGTTACAGGTGTTTGTGAGCCACCTGACTTGGGTACCAGGAACTGAATTCAGGAACTCTGGAAGAGCAGAACTCACTGAGCTGTCTTTGCAGCCCTATGTTTTAAGATTTCAACTGAAAACTTCTCCGTGAAAAAGCGGCTTTGCAAACTGCTGCATACATCAGCTAGTCAGAAACTTTGATTTATGAGTTTTACCATAACTAAATCCATTTTCTTCACTGACATGCCAGTAAAACAAGTGTTTTATCTACTCCAAAGCCAAAGTAATTAAAGACAGAAAAAGCAAAGGTTACATATACACATAAAGCTAGCATCTAGTGCCCAGAACTAGCTCTACCTGAGATACAACTACTCCATGCTGTCTCTTCCTACAGTTACTCAATTTCTGCTAGGCAACCAAGAATGTGACCTCATAGAGGGATGACACATGGTCCCTTGTTTTTATAAGAATGCTCTAGAGATAACAAAATCCCAGACCTTTTGACTAGAGAGAAAAGGATTTTGGTGAATGGAGAGAAGGTAAAGTTCACATTCGACAAACAAAAGCACAAAATAATGAATGGAATCATAATGATTTATCTGAGAGCATTTGTTCTGCAAGCCATTGGAAAAGCACTCCTGAAGACAAAGAGCTTCTCAGACACTATACACAAACCTGCTGTACAACCCAGACACAGCTGAGCATTATAAACGTACAAGCTGATACCTCTGTAGAAGATTACATTTGAGGTAAGATCTACTGATGACCTAAAGGGAAACTAAAAAAGACTGCCCCACCCACCTATAAAACACCTGTCCAACCACACAGAGCTCCCAGGACACACCCCTCTCATCTGCACACATTTCTGTAGCCTGGCCTTCCACTGGTATCTTCTACAAGTATGGAAAGCTCAGAGTAGTAGCCCAGTGTCACCACAGTGGGTGAAAGCATATTCAAAAGAGCACTTGAGAGAGTCCTTGGACATGGTTTTTGAAAGAGTTGGGTTTCAATTACAGAGAAAGGATGGAAACCTATTCTCCTCTTTAAGTGTTTTGTTTCTTTTTTCTCTTTTATAACAATTTTAAAGAACACTTTCAATGACGATAACTGGATACATTTGAAAAACTAGTAAGAGGCCTGACAAGCTAGAAATTAACAAATGATCTCTTTCATGAAGTGGCTACTGAGCACCTGTGCTGAGGCGGACCATATAAATCTTAGTACTAAGATTCTATAGGCTCACAGGAAAACCAACGTATGTGCGATGGCACAGCTAATCTCAAAAAGTATGCAAAGACGTTCAGTGAACACAGGAATCCTGCTTTCTACGCGGGCCAAGCAAGATGCTTGTTCAAAAGACCGTGCCAGCAGCAGGCTACTCTCTATTGGAGCTTTTCAGAAGATGGGCGTATGCTGGAACAGGAGAAAGGGTGTGGGGATGCAGGAGACTGGATGGTCAAAAGGCATCAGGTATGGAAAAGTAGCTTGGAAGTAAGCTTGGAAGAGGGAGTAGAATGTACAATGTCAAGAGGCTACAAACTCAGAAACTACTGTTTCCCCACGTACGACATCAAGACTTTAACCCTGGACCATAGGGAGCGCCTAGTGAGGGACATGCGTCTACACAGTAAACGTGTGTCTTTGGCAATTCACTCTCAAGGCATGGACTTCACGCACAAATCATCTGTGATCGTTTCAGGCAAGAAATAACTGCTTCCTCGTCTCTGAAAGGGCTTATGTTTTGTCTACTAATTACCCAAACAGGCTGGCGTTGTTGAAAAAAAAAAACAAAAACAAAAAACAAAAACGGGGAAAAGTTACAGGGACAATCGAGTTCCTCTAAGGAATCCATCCACTCACTCCGCAGTCTCCCAAACCCTCAGGCCTCTGTGTCAAATAGTCTTTAAGTCTAAAAGGCAGGTTAAGAAAAACCATCAACTCAGGTAGTTCATCTTGTCTGCTCCCCTGGAGAGAACTCTCTGAGTGAACGCCGTCAGAAAGTTCAACATGAACTCCACTTCTCCCCTCTCTGTCCCGACGAGCGGATGACAGATCGAGTGACGCCAGAGCCACTGCGCTGAGCCTGTGCCCCCGCGACGCCGCGGGACAGCACGGAGAGGGGAGGGCGCGTACTGAAGAGCGACAGGCTGAGCCTGGAGCGACAGGAAACGAGGCTCGGGCCAAAACAAAAACAACCGAAAGTTCGGCGCGCCAGCGCGAGCAGATTGGGCGAGACGCTTGACGGCCGCCCATTGGAGAAGAGGAAAAACACAGTCCCCCAATCCCGAGCGGCCGAGCAGCTCCCCTCGTGCGGCCGCGACCCGGCCCTCGCCGACCGCTACCGCTCCCTTCCGGCCGCCGCCACCACTGCAGGCCCGGCTCGCCCGGCCGCCCCGGTCCCGCAGCCCCGCCCCGCGGCCCGGTTCACGCACGCACGCACGCACGTCCTCCGCGGCTCACCGCCAGCACGGCCGGTCTTCCAGCACCGGGCCGGTCCAAGAGCTCCGCCACCAAGCTCCCGAAGAGCCAGGCTACACTTTGTCGTCCCTCCAGAAAAATTAATCACCAAAAAATATTTCCTCAGAAAAAATTGGAGAGTAAAATCCAATATGGCGGCATGGACGTAGCACCGCCCGCTGCCTCCGCTGACGGGAGGGGGGGGAATAAAGGAGTCCGCGTCCGCCGAGGGCCCCCCCAATCCTGCCGCCACGGCCGCCACCGCGGCCCGCGCCCAGCCCCTGTCCCCGAGCCCTGGCTCGCAGCGCCGGGCCACCGCCGCCTCACAGACCTCGGGCCTCACCTCCAACTCGCGCGCAGTCGCGGAATCTGAGAGGCATACGCCGGCTTCGGGGCTTCGCGTCCTGCGTTCTCGCGCAGCGCCGGGTGCCGCCTCCGGTCCCCGGGCGTCCTCACCTCATAGCCCCCGAGCCTCGCTGCCGCGCCGCAGACGCGTCGCCGCCCCCGGTGAGCCACCCGGACACCGCCCGGGCTCGGTGGAAGGACACGAAAAGGAGTCCACGGATGACGGCGGAGGGACACCACGCCGACACCGAGCGTGCGCGCTCCTTTGCCCCGCGCTAGTGGCCGCGATGGCTTCGACGGAATTCTGTGGGAAGAGGCGGAGAGACGCCAGAGAGAATGAAGTTCCCTGCCGCGGCACCCGACGGCGGAGGCACAAGAGCGATTTTTCCAAAGAAGCCGCGTCGTTGCCGTCGCTGAGCCTCTAGGCGGAGGGATCGCAGCGAGCGTCGTTCGAAGATCCCTCCGCCCGACTGCCCTTTAAATCTCGGTGGAGGCGGCGTCGCCGCGCGCCCGGCGGGCGCCACCTAGTTCGCCGGCCGCTTGTCGCCCCGCGGGGTCGGCCCCCGCCCCCGTCCCGTGCGCACCTGCACCTACCAGGGACAGCTCCCGAGCTGCGATTTCTGGGGACAACTACGAGCGCAAGGCGCTCCAGGTCCTCTGTGCCTCCGGGATGCACAGAGGGGAGGCGGCCGGGGATGGCGAGTTTCTTTGTTGTGGGGATGGGTGTCGTTGGAAGCAGAAACAACCTTCAAGACCATGTGGGCCACCGGAGCGTTACCACGCGGGAGGCGGGGAGGAAGCGTGCGTTGGGTCCCCCATGCTGACACCGACCGCTTCTTAAGCACCCACTAAGTGACAACCTT
Source organism: Arvicanthis niloticus (assembly GCF_011762505.2). Taxonomy (NCBI): domain Eukaryota; kingdom Metazoa; phylum Chordata; class Mammalia; order Rodentia; family Muridae; genus Arvicanthis; species Arvicanthis niloticus. Next base: position 112,268,600 of record NC_047658.1, on the reverse strand, counting down.
TCCACGACGCAACCACTTCTCGCCCTCTTCGGGCTCCACCGGCGCTAGAAAGGCGGTTTGGTCCTCCGGGAGCTTGGGGCGGAAGATCCGGAGTGGCTTTCACCCACGCCTGGGGTATGGCGAAGCCCCACCCCTTGGATCTTGCAGTCGGATAAGGGGTGCCGCACAACAATAACGAGGGTCACATCCTTGTCCCTAACCAGGCATCGTTCCCAGCGATCTGGTGTAACGCGTTATTTGTCCCTCAGGGTAATCCCCAGAGGTCGAGAGCATTGTGGGTTCCAGTTTACACATAGGGAAATTGAGGCACGGACTGGTTAGGCGACTTTTCAACTAGTCAGGGCTGGAGCCAGAGCCTTTTATACACAACTTTATTAAAAAGCAAAACAAAACCACAGGCTTTAAAGCAGGTGTTGGGACCTGAAGGAGGTGTTTGAGGTTGTCACAGAAGCAAGCGCCTGAGTGAGGTGGAGGGTGTTAAGGAAAGGTACGAAAATATCCAGGCAATGGAAAGAAAGAATGCAACTCCAGCCACACATGGGACAGGGAAGACAGCCGAGGTCATTCCAGGAGAGCCCCAGCCTGTCTTGGTTCCCTGCAAACACCACTACCACACTGCACCCTCACATACCTTAGCACAAGCAGGCATCTTCTAGAGGATGGCTCAGCAGAGTCAAGCTAATACCAACTTAGCTCCTATTGCCTCCTCTTTCATCTTGAGTAGTAGACGTGACACTTGTTATCCTCTTCCATAGATGAGAAACAGAGCCATAGTAACCTGCCACGGACACATAGCTGGAAAGGTGTATTTCTTCAAAACTAGAACTCCTGTGCTGACCTCAGCTGTGTGACCTGTATCCTCAGTCTACACCATCGTGGGAGTGGACAGCCGGCATAGGAGATGGCCACAGGAGAAACAGAGCTTGACACTTGCAGGTCTACTTCCTGCCCTTTCTAGTCACCTGTGGTATCAGATCTATCCTCTCTATTCCATTTTTGTAGACACAGCTAACAATTCCTTTGATCTTAGTTGTTTTGTTCCGTTTTTCTAGTTTCTTAATGTTTTCCCCCAAGACTTCTGTAGGGCTTGGGTCCAAATATGTGCCAGAGACACTAAAGTTGCTTCTGCCGCCTTTGACACCAAACGCAAGGAGGTGAGCACTCATGGAGCACCATCTACCTCCAGTGGGCACCCACAGTCCCACTGATTCTCAGATGTGTGATGCTCAGATTCCAAGTCCATCCAAACTTCAGCCACCCTTGGCCCCATGTTCCCCGTCTTTCCTACCTCAACCCTACAGCACATGACAATTCAGGCTCACCGAAGCTCCCAACTCTGTATAGCTCTTACACTGCTTCCATTTATTCCCTGCTGAATGCCAGGCCAAGTGTTGTGGGCATTGTCTTCCAAGGGAATGGACCCAGATTCTAGCCTGACACAGAAGACACACAAGTAAGCATAGCACAGCCTTTCAGCCTCTCCAGGGCTGGGCTGTCCCTCCAGTCCCCCAACACCTGCTGCTCTTCTAGCTGCAGCTGTGAGACCTAGGTAGACCATGACTGATGAAACCGGGCTGGGCTCAGGACCTATGTTGAGCCATGATGAAAGCTTGGGGCTTTTAAAGGGCTTGATCTACGGAGGTCATAGCTGAGCTGGCTCTTGCCACAGCTGGGAGTTGCCCTCCTGGGGGAAACTGGAAATTAGACTTTCCTACAGTGAGAGGCCAGCTAGAGGTGTCTCCTGCCAGCTGGCAAGGAGTAGGGATCAGGAAATAGAAGGCCAGGCACCTGCTGGGCCCCCACATGACAGGAGCCTTGGCATTTACATTGTGAAGCCTCTGGGTACCCGATGGCAGGAGAACCAGCCACAGAGCCTGCCCCCCACCCCCAGACTGGCTGGACTTTAAGGGCTTAACAACTCCAAAGAAAGGCTGAGTTGGCGATAGGGTCTCAGTCTGCCCTGGCAGACACACCCTGAGGCTGACCGATGGGAGCCCCAGCCCAATACTGGCAGGTCCCCTGAGCAAGCAGTGCCATTGCCAGGCCACTGACTGAGCCCACAGAGTCAGTCCCTGTGGCCAACAGACTGCCATTGGTATGCCCAGTGGCATTTTAGTCACCTAGCCTGGTCCCATGTTCCATGGTACTGTGTCTCCAAATGTCAGCTTCAGCAGTCCCCTTTTGCCTCAGGAGATTGCTCACCAGAACCCTGTACTCCTTTGGAGTCCTTGCATACTGGGCTGACCCTGGGACCTCAGGTTGAGTGAGTCACTTCCCAACTTCAGTTTGGGTGTTTGGACTCTTGCATGCACCTCTCCAGCCTCATCCCCAACAAATACAAGATTGCTCTGCTGAAAAGCAGGTATCAGAGACTGGTAGGAAATGAGGATAGATTTGGGCATTCTGGGAACCTCTGGATGGCTAGCTGGCTTCCTGGTCTTGGATATGGGCAGCACCAGGCCTCTGGACTGCCCCTCTGACACTTCCTTAAAGCAGCTCCAGTACTCTTTCTGCCCTCCCTTATGCAGTGGCCTAGCACCCTCACCGTTCTACCTTTGCCTTACCAGACTGGCTATCTATCTATTAGCTGACACTCTTCTTGGAACCTTACTCTTCTCCACAGAGGGAGGAGGGCTTGTTACATTGCTGCCTGTAAGCCTTCAGAGCTGCTCCTGGAGTGCCACATAGAGAACAAATTCATGTTCAATTCTGATTCCTGGAAGGGATGGAGGAGGGGTTATTTAATCTTCCAGAGTTGCTTTAAGGATAAGCTCATTGACCCCACTCCCAGTTATTCAGCTGATGATGTTTCTTTTCCACACAAATGAGCTTGGAACAAGTGTACAACGTGGGGGTTTTGTTCAGGGTGTTCATCGGGAACAAGACACCATGTCAAGTGCTCTGTGGTTGAAAGAAGTCACTCTTAGGTTCCTGCATCTTTTACATCCCTCATTAAGCCCAGACATGCTGAAGCTGTCTGAATTCTTTGTATTTGTCATACTAATTTTTCCATTATTTACCAATGTAGTCTCAATAAGATACATTTTTAAACACACACACACACACACACAAACACACACTCCATTCTTCTTCTGTGGCTGTAACAAAATACCTGTGGCTAAGCAGCTAGGTCATTGACAAGAATAGGAGTTTAATATTAGACTCACAGTTTGGGAGTTTGGCAAATCTGAGACCATGATGCTAACATTGGGTGTTCAGTGAGACACAACAACATTGCTAGTTTAAGTCTTTGCTCCTATCTAAAAAAGATTTATTATTAATTATGTGTACTTCTGCAGGTATGTGCCTATACGTACGTGCCATTGGAGGCCAAAGGAAGACATCAGATCCCCTGGAGCTGGAATTAACAGGCAGTTGTGAGCACCTGACATGGGTATAGAAACCGAACTTGGATGCTCTGGAAACATGTATGTGATGTTAATCACCCATCCAGCTCTCCAGCCCTTCTGTTCCAGTTTTTATAAAGCAGCTCTTGGGCTGGGGAGATGCTCTCTCAGTAAAAGTATGAGGACCTGAGCTTAACCTCCAGGCCCCATGGGAATAGGTCAAGAATGATAATCAGCTTGTAATTCCAGCATTCAGGAGGCTGAAACAGGTGAATTGTGGAGCTAACTGGCCAGCCTCGACTGCTTAACAAGCATCAGGCTAGTGAGAGACCCTGACTCTAAAAACAAGATTGAGGCTGGAGAGATGACTGAGTGGTTAAGAGCACTGGCTGCTCTTCCAGAGGACCCATGTTCAATTCCCAGCACCCACATGACACTGTACAACCATCTGAACTCCAGTTCTAGAGGCTCTGATGCCTTCTTCAGTGAACTCATGAGGGCACTGCACACATGTGGTTCATAGACACACACACAAATAAAACACCACACACAGAAAATAAATCTTGCTTTAAAAGATTTGTTTATTTTATCTATATGAGTACACTGTAGCTGTCTTCAGACACACCAGAAGAGGACATCAGATCCCATTACAGATGGCTGTGAGCCACCATGTGGTTGCTGGGAATTGAACTGAGGACCTCTGAAAGAGCAGTCAGTGCTCTTAACTGCTGAGCCATCTCTCCAGCTCCACAAAATAAATCTCTTTTTAAAAGTTGGGCATGGTTGCACATGCCTTTATCCCAGAAACAGGTGGATCTCTGTGAGTTTGAGTCCAGCTTGGTCCACATAGTGAGTCTCTAGACAGCCAGAGCTATTTGAGACCCTGTTCTTAAAAAGAAAATAAAAATGGGAAATTTCTGAGGAGTGAATGACACCTGATGTTGTTCTATGTCCTCTACATGCACAAGTTCATACATACACATGCACACACATGAACATGGACAAAAACAAAGCCACTCATATCATCAGAGTCCTATCCCCCATGACCTCTTCTTACCCTAACTCTGTTCCAAATCCCCAACTCCAAATACAATGAAAGTGTGACCCTGAAGATTAAGATGTATGGACCTGGGGGACACACTTGTCAGATTTATTAACACAAGCCTAGACACTCCCGGGAAGAGGAACCCCAACTAAGGAATCGTTCCCGTTACACTGGCCTGGAGATTCTCCAGGCAGTGAAAAGGCAGGCAGATCTGAGTTTCAGACCAGCCTGGTCTACAAAGTGATTTCCAGGATAGCCAGGGCTTCACAGTCAAATCCTGTCTTGAAAACACACACACACCCCACAAATACAAAACAAACAAAAAATGCATACCTTTGCCTATGGAGATGTCTGTGGAGCGTTTTCTTGATGAATGGTTGATGTAGGAAGGACCAGCCCACTGTGACTAGTGTCTCCCTTGGGCAGGTAGACATGGGCTGTATAAGAAAACTAAGCAAGTGATGCCACACACCTTTAATCCCAGCACTCAGGAGGCAGAGGCAGGTGAATCTGAATTCTAGACCAGGCTGGTTTATAGAGCATGTTCCAGGACAGCCAGAGCTACAGAGAGAAACCCTGTTTAAAAAAACAAAACAAACAAACAAACAAACGGAGGGGGGAGCAAGCCTGGAAACAAGCCAGTAAGCAGCATTTCTTCATGTTTTCAACATTCCTGCCTTAAAGTGTAAGACAAATAAATCCTTTCTTGCTCAAGTTGTCTTGCTCAGTGATTTATCACAGCAACAGAAAACAGAAAAGCAACAAAGACCAGTAGAGCTAAATGTGGGGTTCACACTTGTGTAATCCCAACAGTTAAGAGGCTGAGGCAGGAGGGTTGCCATCAGTCCTAGTCCACACTACATTGTGACAGTTGTCTCAAAAGAACCAGACAAACAAACAAACCAAATACAAAATAAACAGAGACTAACATACGTGTTAGTGTGTATGTGTGTATATACAATGAGCATCAGAGGATGTGTTCATGCCATGGCACACATGGAGGTCAGAGAACAACTTGAAGAGGTGGGCTTCTTCTTCCTCCCAGGGATGAAACTTAGACCTACATTTACCCCCTAAGCAGCCTTGAAATTTATCTTGAAGCAAACCTTTCAATTTAGGTTTTTGATGTTTCCTTGTGATCAAGGTCAGGGATCTCTGACCAGAAGGTCTCAGAAGTGATGTCTTCTGGCAGCATCTTGGCAAGTGGCAGAGAGCCTCAGCTTGATCCTTCTGAGTGAGGTTCCTTTGGGGCTCTTCAAGATGCAACATTCCCTGGAAAGTCAATTATTTTTCCTCTTTGGTTTCAAGAGCTTGGAACTTGGGAAGATGTAATGTTCCATTCCCATTGTGCTTGCTATCTGTCTGTCTGTCTATTTATCTATCTATCTACCTACCTACCTACCTAACTACCTATCTATCTATCATGTCTTATTTTATGTTTTTAAGACAAGGTCTCATTATGTAGTAGACAAACCTGGCCTAGAACTCACAGAAATCTGCCTGTTTCTGCCTCCCGAGCACTGGAACTAAAGGTGTGTGCCACCCTGCCCAGATGCAATGTACTTCTATCATTGCCTTTCTGGTGTGCGGTGTTGTGAGAGTGTGGTCCCCGGGTGTGGGCTGTTGGCAGGTGGTAGAAATATTAAAAGATGGGGCACTGATGTGATTCCCTTGAAGGGAATAGAAGACCTTTCCTCTCCCTCTCTTTTACTTCCCAGCCATGGAGTGAATGAGGTTTTGCCCTTAGCCAAGTGAGGTGATGTACTCCTATAATCCCAGCACCCAGGAGGCAGGGGCAGGTGGCTCTCTGTCAGCCTGGTCTACAGAGCAAGTTCCAGGACAGCCAGGGCTACACAGAAAAGTACTATCTAAAAACCAAACCAAACCAAAAAAATCCATCATCAACAACAACAAAAAAAAAAAACCCAAGTACTTCTGGTCTTGATGCTGCTTCACCAGATCCAGAAGCAACAGGGGCACCAAAGGTGGGCTGAAACCTGTAAAACTAAGCCAAAAGAAACCTTTTCTCTTGGTTTGTCTCAGGTATTTTATTATAGCAACAGAAAGCTAAATAATCATTCTTTCTCTCCCTCTGTTCTCCTTTCTTTTCACCTTAGATTACTCTCTCCTCACTTTCTTTCCTCACCCCCTCTTTTACCCTCCCTTCCCCTCTCCTCACCTCACCTCTCTTCCCCTTCCCCTTCCTCCCTTCCCCTCTGTTTCCCTTCCCTCCTCTCTTCTCTCTCTGGTAGTATCTCACTGTGTAGTCTAGGCTAGCCTTAAGCTTACACTTCTCCTGCCCCAGCCTCCCAAGTGCTGTTGATTGCAGACATGTAGCATCGTGTCTAGACTTTTTTGATATTTGTATTTATTTGTTGTTGCATTTATTTTAGCTGGAAATAAAGAACCCAGATGCCAATCAGCAAAAGGATAAATAAACCATTTGTGGTCTACCTAGGGGATAGAATGCCATTCAGACACAAGAACAGAGCTGCTACTATAAATAGCATGGGCCAATATGAAAAACACCATGTAGACAAAAAGAAGCCAGAAGCCACCTTTAAAAAGAAGAAAAAGAAAAGAAAAAGGTTTGATTTAAACTACACAGTGTCCTAGATCTAAAATCCTAATCTGTGGGAAAACCTGAGGGAGTCATTTGTACCCTACCTCTGGGGTGCACGGAGGGAAGAGTGTCATTGGGAGCAGACCATGTGGACCATGTGGGAGATGGGGAGGGAGTGAGGGTTGGATCCCTCATGTGACCTCATGCTGTCACAGGCCACTCCTTGAGCACCTACTCAGTGTACTTGCCCATGTAGGTGTCAGATTTCAGATGGAAGTGTCTCTGGGGTCAGTTATGCAGGAGAGCATATTGGAAAATTCTAAAATTGAAATCTAATTTCTATGAGAATTATGTACTCAAAATAGAGAAGAAAAAAAAAAAAAAACCTAATTGAGTTTGGCTTTCAGTCAATCAAAACATCTCCATGCTTTCCACAGCGTGTTTTTGACCCAGGGAGCTTTGCAGTATAGTTTCCTCTTGAGAGGAACTGACCCTGGCTAACAAGTCAACTCCAGGTTCAAGGTAAAAAACTGAAGATTCTAAGTTCCTTTTGCCAAGGTCCTGTTGGTGCCCAACAGAGTACAACCAAATAGCTTACAAATAAATGAAATTCGGACTGTGGGTTGGTTTGTTTGTTGGTTTGGCTTTGACAATTACTGAGGTGTAGCCCCCAATCTACTCTACTCTTCTAATTGCTGGCCTCGCTACCTTCCCAGCAGTGTACCCCAAATACTTGCTGTTTCTGATATCTCCTCCTCCAACTAGGTCACTCCAAACCCACCAACCTCTAATCCCTCCAATAATTGGCCGTAGCCAACTTTATTTAACTAAGAGTTTTAAATCAAGGAAAAAGGTTTGTACAACAAAAGCTTGTTAACATGAGAAGTCACTCATAGGCCTAGACCTTCTAGTATAGAATTTAACATTATAATACATAGCAACAGACTAAACCTCAGCAGGTGCCAGTTATTGCTGAGGGAGATTTAGGAAGGAGGGATACTATTCTAGAACCTTCTATAAACACTTGAGACTTTCCTAAGGTGCCTCTCCACTGCTACATGGACCGGCAGTTAAACCTTTTCTGAACTAAGCTTGGTAGCCTCTGACCAGTGTGACATTGCCCTTTCCTGACATTGTCTTTCCCTGACATTGTCCTCTAAGGTGTATTTTGGGTGGCCAGCTTGTCCCATGGTAAATTCCAAGGAGTGGTGATTCTTCAGTCAAAAGTTGACATAATTTCCCAAATGATATTCTGAAAGGTGGGAGAGTGCCTCCTGCCAGTGTTTGCACTGATGTCCCGGCGGAGACGACTTCTCAGGTGAAGATTTAAGAGCTGGCTCACTAGAATGGAAAGGAAGAACTCACACTGTCCTCTCTGTATGTCCTGGTCAATCTCACTGTTAACTTTGCTGGAACCAGGGTGCCCAGAAAGATGGATAAACACTGTCTCCTGGGGACATGTGGAGGATGTTTCTAGAAGAGATGGACCATCAAATCAGTGGGCAGAGAACAGCAGCAACCCTTCCCAGGGTGGAGGACGCCATCCACTCCATGGAAGGCACAGATGGAATGTTAAGTCACCTCCATGGCAGTTTGATATTTGAACTGCTCCATTTTAGGACTGGAGAGATGGCTGTGTGTTTCCTGATCTTCCAGAGAGGACTGGAGTACAATTCCATGTCAGGTGGCTCACAACTGCCTGTGACTGTGTCCTGTCCTCCAGGACATCTGACACTCTTCTGACCTCTGAGGCACCTAGAGGCCAAAATACATGTCCATAGAAACACATATACATACACATCAGTAAAAATAAAATAAATCTAAAAAAATATCAAAGCATGTACTAGTTTTGTTTGATACTAGCAGAGGTTTCAGGCATCCGCTTTAGGTCCTCAAATAGACTCTCTGTAACAGGGAAGAGCTGCTGGTCCTAGGATAGAGCTTCTATAAATTAAGGAGGAACTGCTGATCCGGAGACAGACCCTCTGTTAACAAGAGAGAAACTGATTTCTGTCAAGTGGGAAAGAACTCTTGGATTGTGTTTCATTCATTCATTCATTCTCTGTGTGTGGTGTGTACATGTATGTATTTGAAGGGAGAGATGCAACCTCATGTATGCTGCAAGGTGCAAGTGCAGACACAGGTTCAGCAATGGAGCAGTGGCTGAGAGCTTACAGCTAAGCCATAAGCACAAGGCAGAGAGAGCTAACTGGGAACTGAATGGGCTTTTAAAACCTCAAAGCCAACACTGAGCAACACGCCCCTCTAACAAGGCCACACCCCCAATCCCAAACAGTTCCATCTGCATCTAACCAAATATTCAAATATGTGAGTCCATAGGGGTCCTTCTCACTCAAACCTCTACAGTTGTCAACGTGGTTGGCTCTGGAGCCAATTACAGATAGCTCTGTAAGAGTATTTCCCAGATGGATTAGCTGAGAGAGGATGACCCTCCCCTAGAGTGGGTGGCACCTTCCACCAGTGGCCCAGATATAAGAATGTCTTAGAGAAGAGCTGTTTTATATATTTGTGTGTATAGGTATGTATGTATGCCTTTATGTGTGTTTATACACACACACATACATGAGCATACCATGGTACAAGTGTGGAGGCCAGAGGACAACTTGTGGGAGTCAGTTCTCTACTTCCATCATGCAGGTCCCAGGGACTGAACTCAGGCTATCTGGCTTGGCAGCAAGTACCTTTATGTGCTGAACCGCTTCACCAGCCCAAGCCATTGGTTTTTCGACCTGGTGTCTGCCCCTTGTTGGTGAATGTATCTACCCTGTTACTGCCACCACTGCAGCATTGGAAGCCAGTGGCATCAGCTTGCAACCTGACATGGAGATCAGTGGCTCTCTTGGAATCTTCCAGGCCTTCAGTGGTAAGTTGGAACTGCTGAGGTGTCCGGCTTTATGGACCCAACAATTCCTAGGCTCTCATCCTCTCCAGTGTGCAGACAGCCACTGTTGGATGGCCTTGCCTGCATGATTCGAGGCAATCTTTAAAAAAAAACATCCTTTACAGTGTATATCCACTGTGTTGGTTCTGTTCCTTTAGAGAGCTCTGACTGATGCAGGCTCTTTCCTGGAATATCCCAGACCATCCCTCTCAGGCTGGCTTCCCCATCAGTTGACCCTGAGAAAAAGATTTTAGAGACTGCCCCCAGGCAGCTCCAGCATGGAGTCAGGAAAACAGAAAAGGAAATAAAAGACTGGTATGAAGGTTTGTGGGCAACTGTGGTTCGGGGCTACTAGTGTCAGTGAGAAAACTACTGTCAGAGTTGATTGTCCCAGCTAAGAGGCAAAGAGTTGGTGTGCTGATCTGTCTATCGCCGATGTCCACCAAGTTCCACTTACCTGGCTGCAGACTCCAAGGCTTCTCTAAGCCTCCAAAGGCACAGGTACTGGGGTGGCCACAGAGGGGACAGCTTGTGGATCCAGACAAGAGCTGTCCCGTGGGAATGGGTCTCCAGGTCTCATGTTCAGCCCTATTCTAGAGCAATCAAATTCAGAACGTTCCCATTTCCCACAGGATGAATGCTCTGTTCAGCCAGCTGCTCTGCCTCGCTGGGGCATTTGTGTTTAAGCTGGATTCTAGGCAGGTGACTGATGGAAGGATGGAAGAGGAGCCAGTCCAATGGGGGAGGGTGTCCGGTAGGAGCAGTCAGGAATGCAGGGCTCCACCTCAAGCTGTGGCGCTGGGAGGACAGTACTAAGCCTTCACTCCCAAACCCTGGTCCAGTCTGTCATTAGATGCAAGGCACCCAGAGTGTGACCTGGAGCAGGGCAGCCACAGCTGCTGCCAGTGCAAGGGCTTCTGGTGGAGGGAGGGGTGCAAGCGGTTCATTAGAATAATGTCCCTTCTGCCTGGGCCCATGAATTAGTCACTTGTGTCATTGCTTGTGGGGTTGTAGTGTGCACATGTCCTGTTGGGTTGATGTGTGGGTCCCCGCTTCTATCTCACCACATGGCTAGGGCCTCTCATGGGGACAGAGGTACAGGAATTTGACTGTGTTTACTCCACGCTGACATCGGGTGGACATCTGGCTGTGTGAAGCCGTGGGTCCCAAAGAAGAGAAATAGACTATGGTCTTAAGATATTTATTGTCATGGTGGAAAATGCCATGGTGGAAAATGTCATGGTGGAAAATGTCATGGTGGAAAATGCCCGTATTTTCAGGGCAGGCCTGAGGTTAAATACCTTTTGCCCAGGAGAAGGGTCTGGGAAGGAATGTTTAATTGGCTGTGCCCCTTTGGCCTTTAGGTATCTCATTAATATGGAGATCTGTCGTGAGGCTCTGCATTCTGTAGTCATGCCCTCTATGCAGATCAATGGAGGTCTTCAGCCTTGTGTCAGGAGCCTGGAGTCTGGGAGCATGGCGAAATGCATGCCATCCCTTGCAGGGAACTCTGTGGGGTTTCCATTGATTTCCAGCCAGTGCTCGACCAGAAACCAGGCTGTCCTTTCACGGTCCTACAATCACTGTACCCAAATATCTGATAAAGAGCAATTCAGGGTGGGAAGGTTTATTTTTACTCAAGGTTTGAGGGTCTACATATACCTTAGTGGGAAGGCATAGCAGTGGGTGGCTCTCACCTGCAGCAGCTGGGGTATGAGGCTGCTAGTTCAAGTCTGGGTAGATCAGGAAGCAGAGGAGAAAGAGGAAGCAGGCTGGACTATAAGACCTAAGATCCACCCACTGAGATTTCCTCCTTCAGCCAGGCTCCACCTCCCAAAGGCATTTCAAAGCAGTATCACCCACTTGGCACCATGAGCTGGAAGGGACATTTCACGCCCAGCAATCCCTTCCTGTATGCATGTTCTAGGGCTGGCTCCTTCAGGGTTCTCAAGGACTCCTCTTTCCAGTGGTAAATTAATGGAGAAAGTGGGTGGAATTAGGTCAGTTGGGCTATAGGAGTCCTGTGTGAAGTTTAAAAAAGAAAAAAGAAAGAAAAGAAGGGAAGGAAGGAAAGAAGGAAGAAAAAAGAAAAAACTAAGGAAAAAGAGGGTGAGGGAAGAGAAGGGGGAGGAAAGGAGGAGAGAGAGGGTGGTAGGGAAGGAAAGAGAAAGTGAGGGGCAGAGCCACTGCTGCTGATGTGGGTACCTCTCCTCAGCCAGCACTCCTGTTGTCACAGTGAGCTGCTGTAAGTGGCTTACCTGGTGGTGGGACTCAGACCCTCTCCTTGGCTACCAAGGCAACCAGGCTGAGGCTCTGCCCTAACCAGTTTATGGCTGTTTTCCATAAACAAACAAAAATGGACAAGGGAATATTCAGAAAATACACACTAAGTAACCAGTCAGGTAGGTAGGTAGGTATATAATAATAATAATAATAATAATAATAATAATAATAATAATAAAAACCTTTTAAGCCGGGCAGTGGAGGCGCATACCTTTAATCCCAGCACTTGGGAGGCAGAGGCAGGCAGATTTCTGAGTTCGCGGCCAGCCTGGTCTACAGAGTGAGTTCCAGGACAGCCAGGACTACACAGAGAAACCCTGTCTTGAAAAAACTAAAAAAAAAAAAAAAAAAAAAACCAAAAAAAAAAAAAAAAAACCAAAAAAAAAAAAAAAAAAACTTTTAAATAAAGCAGGGATGTAGTGTAACTCCCCCAGTGTAGCTGAGGACGACCCTAAACTCCAGATCTTCCTGCCTCTACCTCCCTAGTGCTGGGATTAGAAGTGCTAAGGATCAAGCCTATGCATGGCCTTTACATGCTGGGCAAACATTGCACAAATTATTTAAGCCCCAGGTCCTCAATGGTGGCAACAGTCCTTTGTCTCAGTGGTAGGGCAGGGGCAGGCTGGACTACTGGTGGTAACATCACCTTTATTGATGAGCAAGTGGTTCAGATAATTTTTTTATGACCTATTTCAGAAGCCAAGCACTTCCTGGTGACTGAAAGGACCAGGGTGTGGCTGTGGGCAAGGGAGGCTGAACTTTGGGGAGGAACAGTTCCCTGGAGATGCAGAGTTCAAAGTCTCAGCAAGCTGTCCACGCAGGCAGGAAGGAACGGTGAGATGGCTAAGTGTGTATCTGCTATAAGTGCCTGGAATGCTGTGGGAAAACAAAACCTCTCCTAATGTGTGAATGAGATTTGGGGAAGAAAAATAGATGCAGGTAAGGACAGGAGAGTAGATCAGAGCAAGGGAGCAGCCACCGCCCCTAGATCCAGGTAGCCGCAGAGAGGGGTAGGATTGTACCTGATACCATCATCCAGCCACTCCAAACCCTGCATTCCTCAGCCCCTGATCTCTTCTCATCCCTAATCAGTACATCATATAAATGGAATTATTGAATTATGAGTATGATATGCACATCTATAATTCTAGTACTCAGGAGGTAGAGACAACAGCATCAGGAGTTCAAAGTCATCCTCAGCCATAAAGGGAGTATATAATGGTTAATCCTTGTGCAATGGATGATCAGTGTATGTGTTGGCTAGTTTTATGTGAACTTGACACAAACTAGAGTCACCTGAAAGGAAAGAACCTCAATTGAGGAAATGCCTCTGTGAGAGTAAACCACCCTTCTGTGGCCTCTGCATCAGCTTCTGCCTCTGGGTTCCTGCCCTGTTTGAGTTCCTGTCCTGACATCCTTCAATAATAGTGATTTGGAAGCATAAGTCAAATAAATTCATTCTTCCCCAGGTTGCTTTGGTCATGATATTTCATCATAGCAATAAACCCTAACTAGGGGCTGGAGAGACGGCTCAACTGTTAAGAGCACTGACTGCTCTTCCAGAGGTCCTGAGTTCAATTCCCAGCAACCACATGGTGGCTCACAACCATTTGTAATGGGATCTGATGCCCTCTTCTGGTGTGTCTGAAGACAGCTACAGTGTACTCATATTAATAAAATAAAAAAATCTTAAAAAAGAAAGAAAGGAAGGAAGGAAGGAAGGAAGGAAGAAAGAAAGAAAGGAAGAAAGAAAGAAAGAAAGAAATTCTAACTAGGACAGCGTGCGATGGCTGATTACTGTGCAATGGTTCATCAGTGTGCAAAGGCTCACCCTTGTGCAATGCTGGGAGAGCAGTCAGTGCCTCTTTTCTTTTCCCCCTTCCTTTGATTACATTCGGTATACTGCCCTATAAATTATGATGGTTCCATGGATAAAAAAAATTAAGGAATTGAGATAAAAATCAGGTGAAGAGATGGCTCAACAGCTAAGAATACTGCTCTGCTACTTTTGCAGCAGACCCAGGCTCCCTAACCAGTACCCGTATTGGATAACTCACAATTGCAATCCAATTCCAGGGGATTCTCAGGGATCTGACTCCCTCTTCTGGCCTCTATAGGTACTGTACACTCCTGATACACAAAGACAAGCACACCTACCCACACAGACTTACATAAAACACAAAAACAAATAATTTTTTGAGTTAAGAAATTTGTGACTGGAGGTGTAGCTTAATGATCATATGCTTCTTGAATATATGTGAGGCTCACAAGCACCAAAGAAAACCAAAACATTTTAAAACATTCTGGAAGATACTAAAATAATGCTTGGTCAAAACAAAAGAAATAACACATGAATAAATAAAATAGCAAAGAAACAAAAAAAACAAACAAACAAAACTAAAAAGAAACAAGAAGTTCTGGAGCTGAAAAGTATAGAAATTGAAATGGTTTTTGTGTGTATGTGTGGGGGGGTGTATAGTGGGTATATATGTGTGAGTGTAGTACCAGAGGAGGCCAGAAGGGGCACCAGATTCCCTTGAGCTAGAGTTACAGGTGATTGTGAGGCATCTGATGTGGGCGCTGGAAACCAAACTTCTCCTCTGGAAAAGCTGCATGCACTCTTGACCACTGAGCCATCTCTCTGGGCCCTCTGTTCCTTTCTTATAAAGCTCCTTCTGGGCTGGGGAGATGGTCTGGAGGTACAGCTTGTGCTGTGCCAGCATAAGACCCTGATACCCATATAAACAATGAAGGCTAGAATCCCAGCACCAGGTTGGAATTGAGAGCAGAGTCAGATAAATTCCCAGAGCTCTATGGCAAGCTAGTCTGGAGAAATGATGAGCTCCAGGTTTAGGGGAAAAAGCTCTCTCAAAAAAGAAAATGAAGAGACCTTGAAGAAGACACCCAATCTTGTCCTCTGGACTCCACACGGCCATGCGTAGGTGAGAACACCCCCCCCCCCAACACATGTGGTGTGCATACACACATGTGCACCACATGTATACCACAGACACAGAGAACTGACATCAGCTAATGGAGTTTAAAAACATGTGGTGGTGATAGATGCTTTTAATACCAGCATTCGGGAGGCAGAGGCAGAGGCAGGAGGATCTCTGTGAGTCTCAGGCCAGCCTGGTCTACAGAGTGAGTTCCAAGACAGATAGGGCTGCACATAGAGAAACCCTGTCTTGAAAAACCAAATCAAACCAAACTAAACCAAAAATGCAGAGGGAGGGAGAAAAGAGAGGAGGGAGGAAAAGGACCACCTCACTTAAGTGACTCAGAATGTACATTTAATTGATTCTTCTGATGATATCTAATTGATTCATCTAATGGTGACTTTTCTGTTACTTTGAAAAACACCATTATAAAGGCAAGTTATAGAAGAAAGAGCTTACTTGGGACTTGTGTTTGCAGAGGGTTGGACAACATGATGGTGGAGCTGAGGTGGCAGGATATTGGAGAACTAGCTGAAAACTCACATCTTCAACCACAAACAGGAAGCAGAGAGAGAGAGAGAGAGAGAGAGAGAGAGAGAGAGAGAGAGAGAACTTGAAATAACAGGAGTCTTTTGAAACCTCAAAGGCCACTTCCTTCAGCAAGGCCACGCCCCCTAATCCTCCCCAAGGAGCCACCAACTGGGGACCAAATATTCAAGTGCTGGGGTCAAGTGTATGGGGTCCATCTCACCCAGACTGCTGCAGTACTACAGTGGTCTAACTAGTGGATAAACTTTTTAACAAGGGCACCTTTGAATTAGTTTGATTTTTGTTTTGTTTTGTTTTGTTTGTGAGACAAGATTACTGTGTTGGCCTAGAACTTACTATGTAGAACAGGCTGTCCTCAAACTAATGATTCCTCTGCCTGTATCTCCCATGGTGCTGTGAATGAGAAAGGTCCCCAATAGTCTGGGACTTTTGAATACCTGATCCCCCGTTGGTGACAGTCCTTGTAGGTGTGGCCTTTCTGGATGAAGTAGGTCAGTGGAGGGGTCTTTGAGAGTGAAAACAAAACCCTTGTCTGTTTCTGGTTTTTCTTCTCTGCTTTGTAGTTCAGGTAAAGGATGTGGGCTCTCTACACTTTGCTATGGCTGCCGCCACACCTGCCGCCATGCCTCCAGACCATGCCGACCCTTAGCCTTTTGGAACAGTCAGTTCATCAGTTCAAGTAAAGGCTTCCCTCTATGAGCTGCTTGGATCCTGGCTTTTTACCGCAGCAACAGAAAAGTTACAAATACACCTCCTGATGCTGCAGGACAGGCACGCACCACCATGTCTGACTTCCAGCTTAACACCTACACAGCAAGACTCTCTTCACCGTTAGATGAGCACCAGACCTCACAGAACCTTCCAGAGAACCCACTCATCTAACCTTAGATACCTTGCCTTTCTTCTCCCTCCTTCCCTCCTTCCTCCTTTTTCTTTCTTCGAGACAACATCTCGGGTAGGTAGGGCGGCTGCCTGCTAGGTGGCTGGGATTACAAACACACCCTGCCTCACACGGCTCAAAGATTCTTCCTCTTAAGCCTCCATTTGAAGTTTCTTACTTTCATTCTTGTTTCTTTTTCTTTTTTTTTTTTCTTTTTCTTTTCTTTCTTTCTTTTTTTTTTTTTTTTTTTTTTTTTTTGTTTTTCGAGACAGGGTTTCTCTGTGTAGCCATGCCTGCCTGTCCTGGAACTCACTCTGTAGACCAGGCTGGCCTCGAACTCAGAGATCCCAAGTGCTGGGATTAAAGGCATGTGCCACCACTGCCCGGCTCCTGTTTTTTTTTTTTTTTTTTTTTGCCTTGTGATTTTTGCTGTTGTTCAGCACTGGATGGGTTAGTCTGATAATGCAGTGATTATAAAAATCAGATTTCTCATCCTCCAGAGAGCTTTCTGGGCTTAGTTATTTTCTTGTGCATTTATATATTCATCCATGTACACTAAAATACATGCAAAATAATATGTATTTTAAATATTTTTTCCATTTTTTTATTTTGCATATGTGTCGTGACAAACATGAAACAGTGGACAGCTTTCGGGAATCAGCTCTGTCATTCCACCGTGTGGGTTTCAGAGATCAAACTCAAATCATGAGGCTTGGAGGCAAACAGCTTTCCGGCTGAACCATCTCACAGGCCTTATGTATATTCTAGTTGCTCTAGAGTATCTCTATGGGATGATCAGCCTAGGAAGTGCATTTTGAGGTCCTCTCAGGTCTTTGTAAAGCCCTGTTCCGGGCATACACCATCACTTTCTAATTTTCCTTGTATATATAACTGTTCATAACTACTGCCTTAATGTTTAAATTCTGGTCCCTGAAAGGAGAAAAGAAGAAAAAAAAATTTTTAAAAAGGAACATTGGCCCTTTAAATCCCCATCTTGTCACTTCAGCTAGGGGGAGGGGCTTGCAACAATGAGGGAGGGGCGCCCTCGATGGCCACCTGCCTCTTTGTCTGCACCTCCCAGGCAAATCGACCGCCAAAGACCTGAACCCGCATACCCACGTTTGGAGATCAGAGGCCCCTTTACTCTACCTGGCTCCAGCTCGATGTTTCTGGAACAGCTGCCTGCCCATGCGCTGGGTCAGGAGAGCGGACAGTTGCTGTCACACCAAGAGCTAACATTGCCCAAAACAATCTGCCACGCATTGATTCTCCCCACCACCAGCTTCCAAACCCTCCATGGACTAGAAAGTTGGGAAATCATTGTAAGAGACAAGATTCTGCTCGTGCAAATTGTCTAAGTGGAGAGGAATCTTGTGGTGCTTCCCACTCAGATATTTTTCCAGAATCTTCTCCCGCAGGATAAGAGACTTACACTGTCTTGTTTTAGCCTGTCTCTGAGCTTTTCATTGTCATAATGTTGTCTTTGCAGAGTCAAAGTTTTCAAATATGATGCCTGCTCCTTTTTTTTTTTTCTGTTAAACACTGTAATTTGGAATCACATCTTCCTTTTTTGCTACTTTTCTATGCCAAGATCATTTTTTCTAAAAGTTTCATAGTTTTATTTTATCTTAAGTCTAGTCTCCATATTTGTTTAATTTTTATGTGAGGCATAGACTGGTGCTGATTTTGAGCCCCTCCCTTCCTCCTCCAATTGCTTGTGGATACTCAATTGTCCCAACATCATTTGTTCAAAGACTGTTTCTTCACTGACTTGCTCTATATGTGTGTGTGTGTGTGTGTGTGTGTGTGTGTGTGTGTGTGTGTGTGTGTGTAGAACCCAGGGTGCCTTGGCTTCCCAGATGCCAAGATTCCAGGTGTTTTTTCATCTTCCTTTGTTGATGCCTAGAATACTGACCCTGGGGATTTTGATTGGGACTGAAGGAAACCTGGAACTACACTCAGAGAGGAATCGTCCTGGGTGTGGCTTCCAAACCCTTACATGGCGCATTTTTTTCTTTTCGGTTTTGTGCCATTTATTCCATCAACATTTTATAATTTTCTGCTTAAATCTCCTACACTTATTTTGTTATACTCAAACCTAATTATTTAACATTTAAAAGAGCTCTGATAAGTGGTCCTTGTTTTCGTTTTGTGTTTCTTACAGTGTGTGTGAATGGTGTATGCATATACCATGGCGTGTCTGTGGAGGTCAGAAGACAGACTCCGGGAGTCGGTTTTCTCCTCCCAGCATTTGGAGTCCAGGTGGAGGGGCTTGACATATCTCCTGCCTTTGCTGGGTTTTTTGTTTTGTTTTGTTTTGTTTTTGTTTTTGTTTTGTTTTTCTCTCTCTAAAAGTAGAGAAAACTAATGAGAGGAGGAGGGAACCATCAGAAGTTTTCAGTCTGCAGGAGGAGGAGGAGAAATGAAGTGCAGGCTGGCAGCTGTCTTGAGTTCAGAGGAAGAATCTGAGTGCCTGGACAACAGGTTGGAGTTCACAGGGCAGAGGACCAGAAAGAAGACAGATGGAGGGACTTGAGAGACACAGAGGTATGGAGATTTTGTTCTGGGAGTCTGTAAGGCAGAGCTGCAATGAATTGAATATCAGTCTATGCTCACATGTGGAGGACACGCTACACTAGGAAGGACCACTTGGAGGGATCAAAGAAGCCAGACGCAGAAATTAGCTTCTTCACCAGCAGTAGAGAGGGGATGTGGAGACCTCTGTGGATAGTACTCAGAAGGTCTGCTTCAGTAGCAGGGCGAATTAGCCACAGACTAAACATAAGTCTGGTCCTACCCAAGAAAGCAAACCCAGGAGGCCGACTATTCCCAAAGAATGTAACTCTGTCCCAGAACAAAGTTCAGAATATTTATATAAATACTAGAATAGCACATAACAAAGTAAAATTATTTTTTAAACCAGCAAAAGATACATGGCAGGAAAAATGTTGTCAGGCATACAAAGACTCAAAACCAAAAAAACAACAAAACAAAAACAAAAAACAACAATAAATAACAAAACAAAACAAAACAAAACAAAAAACCCTGACTCTTAAGTGAAAGCAAACCTGAAATGACAGACTAATCAAACAGTGATTAGAATAGTTATAGGAACTGTAATATACACACTAAGAAAGGGAATATTGTTAAATGTTAAGTAAGAACATGTGAAATTCTTTTAAACGTTTTAGTTGAAGCCAAGCAGTGCTGGTGCATGCCTTTAATCTCAGTGTTCCTGAGGCAGAGTCAGGCAAATGTCTGTGAGTTCAAGGCCAGTGCGGTCTACAGAGCAAGTTGCAGGACAGCCAGGGCTACCCAGAGAAATCCTGTCTCAAAAAACCAACCAACCAACCAACCAACCAACCACCCAACCTTCTTTAGTTGAATTTCAAGAAACTACAGTGTCTGAAAGAAAAAATGTCTTGGGTATGCTTAAACCCAGATTACACATGGAAGGAACAGGTTATCCAACTAGTAGGTCATAGGAAAGCCTTCAGGCAGGAAGAAATGTGTACCAGAGAATAAACAGTAAAGCTTAAAGAAGGCCTGGAAATGGTAACAGTGGGTAAATAGATGCGGGTTTTTTTTTTTTTTTTTTTTTTTCTTTGATCTGTTTTTAAGGTCATTGGGTGTCTAACCTCACATGCCGCTTTAATCCTGTGCCACATGTCTAACTCTTCCAGGCTGTGAAAGACCCCAAGGCACCCTCTTACCTATGATGCCACTGCAGTGTCATTTACACATTTTCCCAAGGACAGGTGGAAGTGTGTGCTAGTGGGGAAGGAGCCAGTCCTGGAGGGTGGCTCACAGAACAACTGTACCTGATAATTTCACAGTAAAAGCCTCTTAAAGGCTGGAGAGATGGCTCAGCAGTTACAAGCACTGACTGCTCCTCCAGAGGTCCTGAGTTCACAACCATGGCTCACAACCATCTGCAATGGGATCCAATGCCCTCTTCTGGTGTCTGAAGAGAGACAGTGTGCTCACATAAATTAAAAAGAAAGAAAGAAAGAAAGAAAGAAAGAAAGAAAGAAAGAAAGAAAGAAAGAAAGAAAGAGAAAGAAAGAAGGAAAGAAAGGCTCCTTAAATTCTCCTTGAATAAGGGAATTCAGTAATATCTATGGTAGAGGTGACAGTGGACTGCACTGGTGGAACTAGTTTTCATTCTCAGCATGCTGAGGACAGAGGCAAGAGGATCTCTACAAGTTCCAGGCCAGCTTGGTCTACATGGTGAGACCCTGTTTCAAAAAACAAAAATGAACAAACAAAAACAAAGACAACCTATTAGGGTCCCCTTGGGGTTTTGTGCTGTTTTTGTTTGCCTGTTTGGTGACCCAGTGGGGTTCATCAGGGCTACTTACAGGAGCATGGCTGACAGGCCATGGCTGCATTTTAAAATTATTTCAAAACAGAGCTGATAAACTCTCAATCTCAAATATTTTTCACCTCAAACCCCTCAGATGCTGTTTTCGTTTTTGTTTTCTCCCACTGTCTGTTTACACACAGCTCATTCTCTGTGGTCAGCTGAGCTGAGGAAGCCAAAGGTGCCCACACTTACCTGGGGAGAAAGGTTTTCTAGGCCAGAAACCCCGGGTGAGTAGGAAGCTCTCTCCTCCTCCTCCTCTTCCTCCTCCTCCTCCTCCTCCTCTTCCTCCTTCTCCTTTATTTTGTTCTTCTTTTTTCAAGACAGGGTTTTTCTGTGTAGCTCTTGCCCTGGAACTTGATGTGTAGATGAGACAGGCCTTAAACTCAGAGATCCTTTGCCTGCCTCTACCTCCCAAGTGCTGAGATTAAAGCTGTTCACCACCATGCCCAGTGGCAAGAAGCTCTTCAAAAGCTGTATACTCTAATCTGCCCTAACTGGATGGGGGAACTGAACTTGGATCCTTTGTAAGAACAAAACACATTCTTAGGGCTGGAGCAATGGCTCAGCAGTCAAGAGCACTGTGCTCTTCTGTAGAACCCCAGCTTGAGTCCCAGCACCCACATGGCAGCTCACAACAACCTCTGACTCCAGTCCCAGGGGCCACAGCGTCCTCCAGTGTGCCTCATCCTCTGACGGCAGTGTGCCCTTGTGGTACACAGACACGTGCAGTCAGTGCACACATACACATAAAAATAAGGGTTAAAAACATTTTAAGTGCTCTTCAACCCTGAACCATCTCTTTCTAGCCGCCATACTATATTATACTATATTATGTTATACCTATTTTATATTCTATTTCTGAGACAGGTCTCTCGATGAGCCAGGAGCTTGCCAATTTGAATAGACCAGCTGGCTGGAAAGCCCCGATAGCCACTTGTCTTTGCGTCCCCAGGCCTTCACTGTCTGTCATGCCTGGCTATTTTTCATGGATTTTGGGGAGTCAAACTCTAGTCATGTTTTACCAAATGAACCATCTCTTCAGCTCCAAGAGATGTCTTTTGGACCTGATGTTGGGATGCCAGGTGAGGAAGCACAAGGGAGTGTCTCCCAGGTGACTCACTGGGTAAGTCTAATTAGCCTGCTCATAGGCCCATTTCTCTGGCCGATCATAATCTGGCCTCTGGTGATCATCCCAAGTCTCCTCCCATCCCCCCGAGACAGGTTTCTCTGTGTAGTCCTGGCTGACCTGTAACTAGCTCTGTAGGCCAGCCTGGTTCCAAACTCTCAGAGATCAATCTGCCTTTGCCTCCTCAGTACAAGGATTAAAGTCATGAGCTACCACCTGCCTGGTGACCACCCCCAAGTCTTAAGACTTGTGTTTTAGACCAATCACAGCCTTGTCACCGGCTAGTAACCCCTCTCCCACCCCATATGCTCCTCCTTCAGCCACAATGGAAATGGTTCATCCAGGCTTTTAATTATCAGTGTCTGGAACAGTTTCAAACAGTCCTGGCATAGTGTGTACTTCAGTGACCAGGACAGTCAGCTGGAATCCTTTGCACAGTTGTCTCAAAGTGTTCGTGAAGTGCTCAGGATGGCTGGTCCAGGCATCCTGGTAGTCTGGCTGACTAGTAGACAGTCTTTTTGCTCAAGGATGCTCAGACAGCAAGACAGAGACCAACAGCTGCTAATTAAAGAGCCAGATTGCCCCAGCCCCAGTGTCTTTGCTTACTCACAGGAAAATGAGCCACAGAAGAGATGCTTAAAGGATAAACAGAAACAGCTTATCATTAACAAAAAGGTGGTTGTAACAGCTTTAACAAGATTTTAGCATGCTTCTACCTGTCCTGTGCCCAGGGAGAAGTGCATCCCCCCACCTGTCCCTAGGCTAGTAAACTTCTTTTCCTAATTTTTTTCTTCTTTGTTTAAAATTATGTTTTTATTTTTTGAGATTATAGTAAATTACATCATCCTACCCCCTCCTTTTCCTCCAGTTCTACTCTTCTCTCTCAAATTCATGGCCACTTTTTACAAAAAATATTTTATCTATTTTTTGTATAAAAAAATAGTTGCTGGGAATTAAACTCAGGACCTCTGGAAGATCAGCTCACTGGCTGACCTTTTAGCAGAGTCATCTCTCCAGCCCCCTCGTAGCCACTTTTTAATTATTGTTAGGTTGTGTGTGTGTGTGTGTGTGTGTGTGTTCCTATGTCATCTGTAAACAGTTACTTGTCTCTGTGTTTCCAGGGCTAACCATTTGGTATTGAATAACCATTTGGTGTGCTCTGTCCCTTCAGGACCATCTCTCCCATTCTCAGCCATTTTAGTTGCCCATAGTTCTTTGTCTGGGTGTAAGGTCTCATGACCTTTCTCCCTTCCACATTTGTAGAGGTTAGGCCCTGGTTCTTCCTCCTATCCCCCATGCCCACAGAAATAAGACTCAGACTCAAGATGTATTTATAAATACTGTAGCCATCATATAGTTAAGCTATTCTCTAACTAGATAAAACTTAGAATATCCCATTCATTCCAGCTTACATTCTGCCATGTGGCTGGCTACCTGTGCTCAGGTACCATGCATTTGTCTCATCACATCTTCCTGGGCAAGGAATTGTCGAGGTTTGCTCTTTTGCTATGTGTTATAATGCTGACACTGGCCCCCAGGTCTGGTTGCCTCAGGGACAAGAGAGTCTTCACATACACCAAGTGATGCTATGCAAACTTGTTCCTTAATTTAAAACTATCCGTTGAGTAAAGATGCTGAAGCCTACAGCTGGGCAGAAGAGAGGTAGGTGAGGTTTCAGGTCCCTGACTTGCAGTCTGAGGAGGAGTATGAGGGAGCAGAATGGAGACACAATGCCATGTGGTAAGGGATGATGAGAATTGGCCATGAGGGCTGCCAGGATGGAGTAAGGCCATGTTCAGCCTAGGCAGAACATGGTAAGGCATATCTCAATGCTATCGGCAGGGAAGTAGACATAATAGCATAGAGGGTAGGTATCTGCCCAGCTCGAGTGCTGTCTAATGCTTATCATAAATATAAAAGATCTGTGTCTTCTGAACTGAGTGATCTAAGTGGGATAATATGAAATATTTACTACAACCCACATTAGCACACCTACTGGGGCATCCTTGTTCAGGTCTTATTTAGATAGTCATGGTGAGGCTTCATGGGTGTCGTCTCCCTAGCATTTTCTGTTTGTTTGTTTGAGACAGGGTATCTCTATGTAGCCTTCCTGTCCTGGAACTCACTATGTAGATCAGGCTGGCCCTCAAACTTACAGAGGTCCACCTGCCTGACATTTCCAGGAGATTTAATCTCACAGCAAACTTCCTGTTTCTTCTGCTCCTACAATCTTTCCATCCCTCTTCACAGTGATCTCTGAACCTGAGGTGCAGGACTTATGTGATAGATGTATTGGTCGAGACTGGCATGCACAACTCTGCAGTTTTATCATTCATGGTTTTCTGTAAGGAACTCTGTTTCAAAGACAGTGACAACATTTATCTGAGGGCATAAGGACAAAGATTGTGGTTAAGGCTTATGCTGCTTTAGTAAGGTGGTTGGAAGTTCTTGTCTGAGATCCATGACCTCACTAACCCTGGCAGGTTTCCAGCTCCAGACATGGTTTCCCTCTTGTTGAGTAAGCTTTTTGTCCAGTTAGAGAGCTGTTGGGCTGAGTGGTGGTGGTGTATGCCTTTAACCTCAGCACTCGGGAAGTAGAGACAAGCAGACTAATGTGAGTTTGGGGTTAGCCTGGTGTACAGAGTTCCAGGACAGCCAGGGCCACACAGAGAAACCCTGCCTTGAAACACACACACACACACACACACACACACAGAGAGAGAGAGAGAGAGAGAGAGAGAGAGAGAGAGAGAGAGAGAGAGAGCATGCTGGTCATGTTTTGGTTCACAGATTGCACCACTGGGTAGGACATTAGATTCTTCTTTCCTCTGGAAGCTTACATGATTCTTTATGATACCATAAAAGCTAATCCTCAGGGAGGAAGTTTTCAGGTCAGATCTGGACCCTGTGTCAGAAGTAAATAGTGTCTTCAGCAATAAGAACTTACCTTCAACCTGGAGGAGGCACCAAGAGCAACAGCAATGGCCTATTATGTCTTAAGAGTCTTGTGAACAAAGCAGACCGACTGTTGCGCCCTGCTCGACCAGCAAGGAAGACGCGAACAACCGGATCCTTCTCAACAGCCTTTATTGTAGAAGTGCTTCTTCATTCTTGCAGGAGACCCCGAGTGCCCAGGGCAAGCTGCTTATATACCCTCAGCCCTGGGGGAGGGGGGTGTCAGAATTTCAGTGCCTCATTAGCATACCCCATTAGCATACCCCGCTGGGGGGGAAGGGGTGATTGGTCAGGATTGTGGTGCCTCATTAGCATACCCCTGCTCGGGAGGGGGTGATCGCATGCGCAGTGCACTTGCTACTGCTTACCAATATGTCGTACCAGAAGCTGGCACCATCTTGACCAGCCGAGTCGGGTCGGCTGCCTACAACCAACAACAAAAGAATAATTCTCATGCCTAGCATTGGGGCTTTTTAAGATAGTCTATGGATCTTGGGGGGAAGCACTGGTAGACTTCTACTATTTTTAAACAATCTATTTTTGTGTTCACGTACTCACATACTCTTGTGCGTTAGATCCAAGCAGTTGTGAACTACCTGGTGTGGGTGCTGGGAACAGAGTGCGGACCCTGGAAGAGCAGCAAAGGGCCTAAAGTACTGATTCATCTCTCCAGCCCCATTAGGAAAATTATTATAATTATTTATTAATTAATATATTGAGACAGGGTCTCAATATGCAGCCCTGGCTGGCCTGGAACTTGTTATGTAGACTGACCTTGAACTCACAGAGATTTGCCTGCCTCTTTCTCCTGAGTCCTGGGACTAAAATGGTGTGTTATCATGCTTGCCCTATTTTTTTTTTTTTAGATGGTTTGTGTATATGTGTGTATGTGTGTGTGTGTGTGTGTCTATCTGTCTGTCTGTATGTCTGAGTGTATACATTTGTGTCTGAGTATTTTTATGTCTGGGTGTGTGTGTGCTTGAGTTTATGTGCACCACTCAAATGTGTGTGCTTGTTGAAGCCAGGAGAGCCACTGTGTCACTGAAATTGGAGTTAGAGGCAGTTGTGACTAGCCAGATATAGGTTCTGGGAATTCAAATTAGGGTCTCTGCATGAGCAGGGTATCTCTGTGCATGGAGAACACGGAGCCTTCTCTCCCGCCTATTTTTTTTTTTTTTTTTTTTTTTTTGGTTTTTTTTTTTTTTTTTTGGTTTTTTTTTTTTTTTTTTTTTGGTTTTTTGAGACAGGGTTTCTCTGTGTAGCCCTGGCTGTCCTGGAACTCACTCTGTAGACCAGGCTGGCCTCAAACTCAGAAATCCACCTGCCTCTGCCTCCCAAGTGCTGGGATTAAAGGCGTGCGCCACCACACCCGGCTATTCTGGTTTTCTAAAACAGTGGAGGTTTGGTGGTGGGTGAACGACCATACTAGCATAAAGACCAGGGAGGAAAAAATGGAAACACTATTGTAATGCCCTAACAGCAACCTCTGAAGGGAGACTGCGATGGACAAAGGTGGCCGCTGGGAAGCCAGCATGGAGATGAACTAACTCTAGGTGCGTTATCTCATCATCTAACTATGGAGATGAAATGAGTTCTGAAAAGCGCTTGATGCAAAAAGGGGACCAAAGAACACATGAGACAAATAGAGCACAAATGGTAATATGGTTAGGGCTGGGGATCGGACTCAGTGGGTAAGGGCACATGTTGTATAAAGCATGAGGACCTGAGTTCAAGTCTCCAGGATCCATGGAAAAAGTGGGGCATGGCCATATGTATGTCTATAACACTGCTGTGGAGATTAGACAAGAGGCTCAGTGGAGCTTGCTGGCCTTCGGGCTAGCTCCAGATTCCATAAGAGATGCTGTCCCAAGGGAATAAGGAAAGACTGGTAGAACAGGACACTCGGTTCTTGCCTGAGCTGCGGCTATGCACCTGCATACACATACACATATACAAGACACACATACACAAATTAAGCTGACATGTGAATAATCACATTAAACTTCAGTTATGTGAACATCCCAATGAAAAGACTGTATCAGCATGGACTGGAGAGGAGCTCATGAACCCAGCCCCTGCTGGTGTCTCCATAGGCTGCCTGTGCTCACATGAGTGGTCCTACACCCATGCACATACAAGTCCTGGAACTCACTCTGTAGACCAGGCTGGCCTCCAGCGCAGCCACCTGCCTCTGCATCCCAAGTGCTGGGATTGAAGGTGTGTGAATAACCACCTGACAGGAGAAAGTACATTTTAAAAGTGACCTACCAGGGCTAGCGAAAGAATTTAATGGTTAAGAACATTAGCTGTTCTTGCAGTGAACTTGGGTTTGATTCCCAAACATAGTAGTTAAAAAATATCTGAAATTCTAGTTCCAGAGGATCCAATGACTTTTTCTGGCCTCTGAAGGCATTGCATGCAAATGATACATAAACACACGTTCGAGCAAAACACTCATACACATAAAATAGAAGTCAATAAATATTTTCAGAAGACCTAACAGTACACTATGTAAGAAGTGAACTTTAAGCTAGGTGTTGGTGGTGCACCCCTTTAATCCCAGCACTTGGGAGGCAAAGACAGGGGTCTCTCTAAGTTTGAAGCTAGCCTGCTCTACATAGTGAGTTCTGGGACAGCCAGGGCTATATAGAAAAAAAAACTTGTCTCAAAAAACAAAATAAAGCAAACAAACAAGTAACCAAAAAAGAAACTTTAAATATGAAAATCCAAATTAGTTGAAAAAATGGAAAAAGAACGAACCATACTAGCACTGATATCTCCCATGGCTATTTTGATAGTGTACCAAGTACATATTAAGGCAGGTATGAAAAAAATTGACTTATCGAGAAGATATAACATACAAGTTATAGCTGTATGTTTGTAGCTAGGTGTGGCATACACCCTTTCATCCCAGCACTCAGGAAGAAGACAGAGAGGCAGGTCTCTGTGAGTTCCAGGCCAGCCAGAGTTACATGGTGAGATTCTATCTTTAAAAACACAGGGGCTGAGAAACCAAGATGGCAGCTGGGAGATTTTCCACCTCCCTCAGAAATGCCTGCACAGAGGAGCCAGTGCTTGTGGTGCCTGTCACCACTGGGAGCCTCACTATAATTATGCCCTAACTTAGCTTCTACACCAAGTAGGCCGCCATGAGTGAACCAGCCACACCCCACAATTACTCTGTGCTTGTGAGAGATAATAGGAACATGCCTGATGTGCCCAGTCACCCCAGAGACCCTCAGGGCCCAAACCTGGAATGGCTGAAGAGCCTATGAATACTCCACAGATGAAAGAGGTTGTTTCTCTAATAAACATGTGGAAACCAGTGTGTGTGTGTGTGTGTGTGTGTGTGTGTGTGTGTGTGTAGTCAGGGAATGTCAGAAGTGTTACAGCTCTTAAAAGAGAAGTAAAGAGGTTTGGGTGGCCTGCACAGGACAGG
This sequence comes from Arvicanthis niloticus, assembly GCF_011762505.2. Lineage (NCBI taxonomy): Eukaryota > Metazoa > Chordata > Mammalia > Rodentia > Muridae > Arvicanthis > Arvicanthis niloticus. Next base: position 112,240,206 of record NC_047658.1, on the reverse strand, counting down.
TAGCCTGGGTCTGGGTCTCTTGATAGCTGCAGAGGCAGCTCTGATAAGTGCCTCTGCAGGTAGTGAGAACCAGGTCAGCAAGGCAGGTCCAAGATCCAGCAGTGAAGGCTTCAGGAGAGAGAACTCTTCCCCAAGTGTTACAGCCACATGTGCTTTATTCCATGTGGACAGAGAGTTTATGAAGTGGGATGGGATTTGGGGAGAGTGTTACATGTTTTCTATTGGCTGGGTTTGAGATGTTAGTGATGTTCTGTTTGCATGGGGAAGGACTCCAGGCTACATTCTTTGACTGACTGCCTGTGGTCCTCTCAGTTGGGTGTTGGGGTTATGTGTTTCAGAGCAGGTACAGAGACAGGCAGGAAGCTGCTCTACTGTTGCCGGTCTCAAGTCTCTGAGATTCCAGGGTTTGAGCTCACTCATCCTTACCAGTTCTTGTGTCTGTCTGGTGGCACAGCCCACTTGCCCTGTGTGTGTGTGTGTGTGTGTGTGTGTGTGTGTATGCTGAAGATATGGTTCAGTGGTTAAAAAAAATGTACTTCCCTTCCTGAGAACCTAAGTTTGGTTTCCAGCACCCACATCAGGTGACTCATAACTGCCTGTCACCACAGCTCCAAAGGATCCAACACTTCTGGCCTCCACAGACCAGTTGTATATGCATATACGTCTCCCACTCAGATACCTGCACACATATGATTAAAAATAGTAAAAAGAAGCAAAAAAGAATACAAGTATAGAAAAAACTAGGAGAAGAAATGAATGACCATGATTTTAGCAGAAGATTTAACATACCCATCTCATTAACAAATAAAACAGCTGTCAGAGATCCAATATGGATCCAGTATGGATGAAGACATGGCTGCCATTGACGAATAGCTTGGTTGAACCAACATCCCTGGAAAACATCATATATGTGAAAATTTCAGTTATCAAATGGGACCAGCAACAAACTTTAAAAGATTCATGCTCTAATTACAGTGCATTAAACTAGAAATGAAAAAAATAAATATTTCTAGAAATTCTCCAAATATTTGGAGGCCAAGTGACATTCCTCTAAGTACCGGATAGTTTAAAACCATCAGGGTAGAAATTAGAAACTCCTGTGTATGTGTATATATGTCTGTGTGTGATGTATGTTTGTATGTGTGCATGTATGTGTGTGTTTGTATAAATGTAAATATGTGTGTGGTGTGTGTGTTCCTGTATTTGTGTATATATGTGTTTGTATATATGTGTATGTTTGTGTGTGTATATATATGTGTGTGTGTGTGTATATATATATATATATATATATATATATAGAGAGAGAGAGAGAGAGAGAGACATATAGGTAGATAGATTATATATATAGATAGATGATATAAAAATGTACTTAGTAGAGTGCCTTACAGGCTGTGGTCCAGCTTGTCCAACAATAGCTGTCTCCCAATGGAAAGTCTAAGAATCCAGTAGTTGTTCAGTCCTTGAGGTTGGAATGTCTCAGCTGGTCTTCAGTATATTCTGGATTTTTAAGGAACTAGGCTCTAAAGCCAATGAAGGAATGAACTTTGAGAACAAAGACAAGCAGGCAAAGCTTCCTTTTTCTTTATCCTTTATGGAGGCTACCAGCCAAACTGTGGCCCAGATTAAAGGTGGTCTTTCCACCTCAAAAGTTATGGACTAAAGGTGGGACTTTACACTTCAAATGATTTTATTAAGAAAAATTGGGCCTTCGAGAGATGGCTCCGTGGTTAACAGCACTGGCTGCTCCACTAAAGGAATCAATTCCCAGCACCCACTTGTCAGTTCACAATTGTCTGTAAATTCAGTTCCAGGATATCTGACACCCTCACACACGAACATATGCAGGCTAAACACCAATGCACATAAAATAAAAATTAATAGGTTGAACACACACACAATGACAGGGGTGGAGAGATGGCTCAGCAGTTAAGAGCACTGACTGCTCTTCCAGAGGTCTTGAGTTCAATCCCCAGCAACCACATGGTGGCTCACAACCGTATGTGCATGTGTTTATGTGTGTATACATGTATGCGAATTTGTTTTTGTATGTGTGTATATGTGTGCATGTATAAGCATGTATATGTATGTGTTTGTGTATGTAAGCAAGAGAACAAACAACTTTGGCTGTTACTCAGCCTCAATATACAATTTTTTTTCTTTTTTTTCTTTTTAAATTACATTTTATTTATTTAGGAGGTGTGGATGTGCATGTTGCTGCACGTTGTGGCGGTCAGAGAAGCTTGCAAGAGTCTGTCTTCTCCTTCCACCGTGTAGGTCCGGGGATCAGACTTAGGTTATCAGGCTTAACAGTAGCTGCCTTTACCGGCTGAGCCATCTCGATAGCTGCTCACAGTGTCCCTCAGTGGTCTGGAACTTACCAGTAGGCCAGGGTGGCTGGGGAACAAGCCACAGGGAGCTTCATGTCTCCCTCCTTTTTTATCTCTCCACTGGGATAAAAGATGTTCTCATCATGAGTAGCTTTTATTTTTAAAACATGGGTTCTGGGGATTGCAAGGCAAGCACTTTACTGACTGAGCCATCTTCTTCCCAGCCCCTAGAAAATGTTTTGAATAGAATGAAAGTAAAATACATTATATACAGAGCAACACATGATGTGTGATTTGTAGCCTAAGCTGGATTTAGGGAGAAATTCTAAAGTGGGAACTAAGAATTGAAGAATAGGTTCAAAGATTAAGAACACCTGCTGTGGGGGCTGGAAAGATGGTTCAGTGGTTAAGAGCTCTCTTCCAAAGGTTCTGAGTTTAATTCCCAGAACCCATATGGCAGCTCACAAACAACTGTCTGATGCTGTCTTCTGAGGTGCAGCTGTATGTGCAGATAAAAATACCCATATAAACAAACAAACAAACAAACAAACAGAACACTTGCCGCTCCTGAAGAGGACCTAGCATCCCGCGGCACCTCACAAAAACCTGTAACTCCAGCTCCCATGGATCTGATGCTCCCTCCTGGCCTCCTAGGGCAACGTGAGTCATGTGCACACACCCATGCCCAATACATGCACACATACATGTAATTTAAATAAGATAAAGTTTAAAATGAAAAGAATTAGATACATTGAGCAAAGTGAAGGACACCAGTAATCCCTGTACTCAGAAGGATGAGGCAGGAGGATCATAAATTAAGTTCAGGCTACATGGTAAGAGTCATGCTGGGCTCAGGAGACAAGTGTAGTGTGGCCTGACTTTGGATCCCTGACCACACATAAAAATGCAGTGGGGCCGGAGAGAGGCCTCAGCAGTTCAGAGCACTGGCGACTCTTCCTGAAGACTCAACTCAGTTCCCAGCATCCACATGGCAGGAGTACCTGAGGATCTATAAGCTCTCTTCTGACCTCGGAGAGCATCAGGAGAGCAAGTGGTACACAGACATATATGCACAGAAAACACTCAGACACATAAGATAAATTAATCAAAAAAGTTTTCTTTTTAAATTTATTATCTTATCATTTTTTATTGTTTTTAAGATTTACTTATTTTTTATTTATATGAGTACACCACTGCTGTCTTCAGATACACCAGAAGAGGGCATCAGATCCCATTACAGATGGTTGTGAGCCACCATGTAGTTACTGGGAATTGAACTCAGGACCTCTGGCAGAGCAGTCAGTGCTCTTAACCACTGAGCCATCTCTCTAGCACAACTTATTTTATTTTAAGCAGGTGCTGTGACATGTATCTAGAATCCCAACGCTGGGGAAGTAGAGCAATAAGAGGCCAGCCAGTTGGGCCAAATTAGAATGTTCATTGAGGGATTGTTTCAAAAACTAACTCAAGACACATAATCAATCTCTCTCTCTCTCTCTCACACACACACACACAGAGAGAGAGAGAGAGAGAGAGAGAGAGAGAGAGAGACAGAGACAGAGACAGAGAACTACTTTAAAAGCGCTGTGGCTAGAGAGAGAATCTGTGGTTAAGAGTTTCTGTGGCTGAGAGTGCACATTTTGAGCTAGAGAGATGGCTCAGCAGTTGAGAGCTCTTGTTGCTCTTGGAGAGAACCCACGTGTGATTCCCAATATCCACATAATGGCTCACCGCCATCTGTAACTAGCTGTAGGGAATCTGGCCATCTCTTGATCTCTGCAATCACCAGGCATTCATGTGATACACAGACATGCATGCAGGCAAATATTCATAAAAATTCATAAAGTAAAAAGTAAGTAAATCTAAAAAAAATATATAGTATATATTGTTCTCTCAAAGGTTCTGAGTCCCATTTCCAGCACCTATACCAGGTGGCTCACGAGCCCCTGGACTCACTCTTTTGTTTGTGTGTATGTTTGTTGTTTTTATTTTATTTTTTTAGGGACAGGGTTTCTCTGTGTAGCCCAGGATGTCCTGGAACTGGCTTTGTAGACCAGGCTGGCCTCTAACTCAGAGATCTGCCTGCTTCTCACCCACCTCCAACCCCCACCCCAGTGCTAGAATTAAAGGTGTGCAGCACTACCCCTGGCCTGGACTCACCCTTATCCACTAAGGCATCTATCTCTCTAGCCCCAATGGTTTGACATGATTGTCATGTGAGTGGACTGAGAATCACGATGAGGTTCACAAAGCACAGTCCTGGCTGTGTTTATGAGGCATTTCCATGGTGTTGACTAAGGTGGAGACCTTCTCCAACTGTGGGTGGTCCATTCCCACCAGCCTGGGCTTGGGTGTGTTAGGAAGAAGGAGAAAGCCTGCTAATGAGGCATGTTGCCTGTGTCCTGTTCACTGTGGTCTGCAAAGCTCTATCACACCCATCCCATTGCCAAGGACTGTGAATGTGAAATGTCTCCCACAGGCTCAGGTATTTGTGGTCCCCAGCAGATATACTGTTTTGAGAGGTTGTAATGGGGCTGGAGACATGTCTCAGTGGTTAAGGGCACTGACTGCTCCTCCAGAGGTCCTGAGTTCAATTCTCAGCAGCCACATGGTGGCTCACAACCATCTGTAATGGGATCTGATGCCCTCTTCTGGTGTGTTTGAAGACAGTGATAGTGTACTCACATATATAAAATAAATAAATCTTAGAAAAGAGAAGGAAGGTTGGGGGGTGGAGATTGTGAATCCTTCAGGAAGTGAGATCTAGCTTGAAGAACCAAGTCCCTGGAGGGTGTTAGCCCAGCCTCACATCAGTCTCTCTCTGCTTCCTCGGTGCCACAGGAATGTAACCAGCTGCCTCACAACCTCATGGTCCCAGTACCAGACTACACAGTGTGAATTGGGAGTCAGAACCTGCCCCCTCCCAAGGTGTTTCATTCAGGTATTTTATCATAATAATAAGAAAAGTAACACAGACTGGACCTTCTGAAACAGTGAGTAAGGTAAACTTTCCTTTTAGTATTTATCACAATTCACACACAAACATACATACATACACACACACACACAGAGAGAGAGACAGAGAGAGAGACAGAGAGAGAGAGAGAGAGAGAGACAGACAGACAGACAAAACAACAACAAAGAAACAAGTTTAAAGTAAAAAAAATTTTTGAAGTGAAAATGAGCAGGCCTTTACAAGACTAATAGATATTTAATCTGAGCACTCAGGAGGCAGAGGCAGGCAGATCTCTTGAGTTCGAGGCCAGCCTGGTCTACAGAGTGAATGACAAGACAGGCCAGCCAGGGCTACACAGAGAAACCCTGTTGAAAAAAATCAAATTAGTAATTATTGGGTTTCGGACTCAGGACTGTGGGGAGCCGACAGAAGGTGGCTATCATCCTTGTAGCCATCTTGAGCCATATACCCTAACAAGAGACTTGTTTACAACAGCCTACAACAGCTGAGCACACTCTGATAACATCTTGTTATCTTGTTTTAGATACCCAGGATCTTCCCTTGGGTGTGTGAGACTTAAAGGTGTGACTTAAGGGCGTGACTTAGAAGTGAGACATATAAAAGGCGAGAGGCAGACAGAAGAGAGGATCAGAGATCGGGAAAAGAACTTGGAATCGGGAAAGAGACTAGCAATTTAGAACTAGGACTTGGATTAGGACTTGAGCTAGGATTGGGATTAGGACCTGAGACTTGGTACTAGGAACTAGAAATTTGGAACTTGGGACTGGAACTAGGGACTTGGAGAGAAGAAGAGAGACTGAAGAATAAACGGAATTGAATCACACTCTGTCTGGTCCCCATTCTGCAAGTCCGTTCTCACTCTCTCTCTTGCTGAACCCCTATCCACTGACCAGAGCAGCTTGGGGCAGTTTGGGCTCTGATAGTTTAGCCCCCAAGGCTTTTGGGTTCCAACATTGATAGAGTGGTCCCCGACATTTTGGCCCCCAAGTGGGGGGCAGAGCGGTCCGCAACATTTTGGCCCCCGAAACGTGGGGTAGTGCAGTTTTCAACACAGGACAAGTGGCTGAGGTGCCCCAGTTCTCCCAGCATCCCTTAGTCCCTACCTGAACTTTCTGGCCTGGTGCTGGGCTTCCTCTCCTCCAGAAGCTCTCCTCCCTCTCTCCCTCTCCCTCTCCCTCTCCCTCTCCCTCTCCCTCTCCCTCTCCCTCTCCCTCTCCCTCTCCCTCTCCCTCTCCCTCTCCCTCTCCCTCTCCCTCTCCCTCTCCCTCTCCCTCTCCCTCTCCCTCTCCTCCTGCCCTTCCCCCTCTTCCCCTCCTCCTCTCCTCCCTCTCCCTCTTCTCCTCCCCCTCCCCCTCATTCTCTCTCCTCTTCTCTCTCCCTGTATCTCTCTCCCTGTGTGCCCATGCTGTTTCCTTCTCTTCCCCTTCCCTCTGTCTCCCTGTCTGCAAGGTGATTTCCCTGACCTCTTGTGAGACCACCTCCTCCTGAAAGCTGTCCCAAATAAACCTGCCTTTTTAATACTTTAATTTGGTTTGAGTTGACTTATTTTATCTGTGGTGAAAACCTATCAATCAAAAAAATAAATAAACAAACAAATGAATAATAAGTCATTGTGGGAGCTGGAGAGGTGGGTTAGAGATTAAGAGCACAGGTTGCACTTCCAGAGAACAAGGTTCAGTTCCCAGCACCCACGTGGTGGCTCACAACCTTCTATAACTCCAGTTCTTGGGAATATGATTGGATGCATGGGGTTCACAGACTGGTAAAACGCTTATATCCATAAGTTTTTATTTTTTCAAATCCATTGTATTTCTATATACTGATGGCAGGCAATGTCACGTGCATGACATGAAACACAGGCTTTACCTGTTCTCCAGGCTAGTGGGGCAAGGTGCAGAGGGCTCCATGCTGTATCTCTGTCTGGAAGCTGTGCAGAGGGTGGAGACAGGCAGATGGGAGCAGCTCAGAGGCTGGACTCCTGCATTCTTCAAAGCCTGTGCCCTTGAAATCAGTAGACATGAGAGTATGGCGACCTAGGTGCAGTCCTCAGAGCGTGCAGAAGACATGCCTGGAGAGAGCTCTCAAGGTGAGGGCTGCTGTGTTAAGAAAAGGGGATTGGAAAGATGTTCAGAGGACCCGGATTTGATTTCCAGCACCCACATGGTGGCTCACAACCATTTGTAACCCCAATTTCAGAAAATCCAACAAGCACACACATGGCACACAAACATCATGCAGGTAAATATTCATGTACATAAAGTAAAATAAATAATTTTGTAAAAAAGAAGAAAGGGGACGTGTCAGTAACTAGAGACCTCAGTCTTGGTATTCAGGACTTTTTTTTTTTTTTTTTTTTGGGACAGAGTCTAACTCTGTAGCCAAAGCTAGCTTTTAATTTACTAAGTATGGCTGGAGAAATGGCTCAGAGGTTAAGAGAACTGGAAGGTCTTCCAGAGGACTCAAGAGTCAAATCACCAGCACACAAATGGTGGCTCAATTTTCTAAGTAGCTCAGGCTAGTCTTAAACTTGTGACAGTCTTCCTGTGTCTGCTTCATGGGTGCTGGGAGTATGTGACCATGGATTCCTAGATAAAAGGAGACCTGAAAGTCAGGGCCAGTGGTACAAACCTCTCATTCCAGCACTCAGGAAGCAGAAGCAGGTGGCTCTCTGAGTTTAAGAGTCAGCCTGCTCTTCATAGTAAGTTCCAGGCCATCGTAAAACCTTGTCTCCAAACAAACAATAAAACAGGTTTATTTTTTTCAAATTTGTAGATTCAACATACTCTAATGTAAGAAATAGACAAAGCTGATTCTAAAATTCACACGGAGGGGCTGATGAGATGGCTTAGTGGTTAAAGATACTTGCTGCTAAATCCTAATGACTTGAGTTCAATCCCCGGAACCCACATAGTAGGAGAGACCTGATTCCTACAAATTGTTCTCTGATTTGCACATGGGTGCTGTGGTGTGTGCACCCACAACAAACACAAATAAATACAAGAATAAATGTAAAGCTCAACACTTCAGAACATGCCCTGTTCTTCCAGAGGACCCAAGTCTGATTCCTAGCAACTCCATTAGGCATTTCACAGCTACCCAGGACTCCAGCTCTAGGGGATCAAACATCCTCTTCTGGCCTCCAAGTGAAGCCGCATAAACAGGACATACACACAGAGAGATAGACACACATACACAATTTTTTTTAAAAAGTAAATTAGGGGATAGAGAGGTGGCTCAGCGGTTCAGAGCAATAGCTGGTCTTCTAGAGGTTCCGAGTTCAATTCCCAGCAACCACATGGTGGCTCACAACCATCTGTAATGGGATCTAATGCCATCTTCTGGCATGCAGGTGTACATGCAGATAGAACACTCACACATTTAAATAAATAAATAAATAAATAAATAAATAAATATCTTTAAAAAGTAAATTAATGGCTGGAGAGATGGCTCAGCAGTTAAGGGCACTGACTGCTCTTCCAGAGGTCCTGAGTTCAATTCCCAGCAACCACATGGTGGATCACAACCATCTGTAATGGAGTCTGAAGACAGTGACAGTGTACTGACATATATAAAATAAATATATAAATCTTTAAAAAATAAATAGAGTAAATTGATTTCATTTAAAATTAGAATTCATATGGAAATTAAAAGAGCTGAAATAGTTAAAATAATGGTCATATTCTAAGACAGGAAAAGGAGAGAAAGAGGATGTGGAGACAATACCTCCCAACATCCAGGCCTGGACACTTCCCAGACACCTCGTGGGTACCAGTAGCCCTCACTGGTCCTCCCCTCATCCATGATGTTATGAAAGGTCCCGTTTGAAAGTAAGGCAAAGGGAACAGATGAGCCGGGCAGACAGGAAGTGTAGTCGTTCCCTCTTTCCCGATCGTTCATATTATTATTTTTGTTTGTTTCTTGGTTTGTTTGGTTTGGTTTGTTTTGGGGTTTTTTGGTTTTTCAAGACTTGGTTTCTCTGTGTAGCTCTGGCTGTTCTGAAACTCACTCTGTAGACCAGGCTGGTCTCATAGAGTCTCCTGCCTCTGTCTCCAAAGTGCTGGAATTAAAGGTACGTGCCACCAGGCCTGGTTGTTCATATTCACTTTGATTTAACATTTCTTTTTTTTTTGTTTGTTTGTTTTGTTTGTTTGTTTTGTTTTGTTTTGTTTTGTTTTTCGAGACAGGGTTTCTCTGTGTAGCCCTGGCTGTCCTGGAACTCACTCTGTAGACCAGGCTGGCCTTGAACTCAGAAATCCGCCTGCCTCTGCCTCCCAAGTGCTGGGATTAAAGGCGTGTGCCACCACTGCCCGGCTGATTTAACATTTCTTAAAGATTTATTTCATGTGTGAGTTTCTGCCTATACACATGGCATGTATGAATATCATGTTCATGAAGTTCCCACAGAGGCCAAAAGATGGCGATAAATTCCATCGAGTTTGAGTTAACAGGCCTTAGGCTAGCCTGTGGGTGCTAGGACCCTCTTAACTGCTAAGCCATCTCTCAGCCCTGTTGGGGACCTCACTAGTCCCACGTTGGGGTGGCCAAAAAATGTCTCGGCCTGAGCAAAATGTTGAGGCCTGGGCCAACCCATGTTTGGGCGGCCACTGTATCCCGGCCCAAGCTGCTGCTCCAGTCTGCAGGTCGGGGTTCAACAAGAGCGAGGGTGAGGGCAGATTCTACCTAATGTCTGATGTGTATGAATCTCTCTCTCTCTCTCTCTCTCTCTCTCTCTCTCTCTCTCTCTCTCTCGTCTGATGTCTGGTTCCATCTTCTATAGTCTGATTCTAAGCCACGCCTCTAAGTTACACCTTTAATCATGCCCTTAGGTCTTGTCTCTAACTCTGATCTCTATACTTCTAAATCATACTCTTAAGTCACACACCTTTAATCTCACACACCTTTAATCTCACACACCTTTAATCTCACACACCTTTAATCTCAAGGTATCTAAACCAAGATTATTGGAGTGTTCTCAGCTGTTGTAGGCTATTGTAATTCAAGTCTCATGTCAGGGTATATGGCTCAAGATGGCTGCAAAGCTGATAGCCGCTTTCTGCTAAAAGTCATCCCCCAACAGGTCCCCCTTTTTAATTTTTTTTTTTTTTTCAAAAGGGAAGGCTGGGAAAACTTACGGAAACCGTGCCTGTCCTAGGTTGGAGCAAAGGACCCCAGCCTCCCTTTCCCATCCTTGGATACTCAACAGCCATTGGTTGAGCTCCTGTCTTAGGATGGTGAGGCCTCCCTTCTTTTAGGGGCAAGGATCTCGGTATGCTCTCTTACCCGTCACTGACTATCCGGCTTAGCGCGTAAGTTAGGGGATATACCTCATTAGTCTTGATGACAGAGGTTTTACAATCCCTTACTTCCAGCCTGTAATAATGGACCTGTGTGGCTTTCATTTGAATAGCATCTCATACAAAAGCCATCAATTTGTTGAACCGCATGGACCCAAAAGACAAGAGACTTAACAACGCCTGAATAGTTAGTATGACAGCAACACTCTTTTTAAAGGGCAACATATAACTCCCTCTATCAGAGGAGTAAAAAGTGTAAGCCTCTTCTATTCTGTTTATAAATGTCTTATTATCAGAATCTAAATCTATATAAATACAAAACTGATCAATAGCTTTGATCTAAAGAAAACTAAGGAAATCCCTGTTCCTGCTCTAGTCAATCTCAAACCCAAAAAAATAACTATAGTAACTGTGGTAGTGGGTTTTCTCCTGGGTCTAAACAATCTAAATTCCCACTAAATCTAAAACAATCTAGTTCCCCACTTGTTGAGGCCCACATTCTGCCTCAACACTTTGCCTCAACACTTTTGGGGCTAAGTGCTCTGGTCAAGAGAGAGTGTGTGGGGCAAGCGACGTGAAGAATGGAGACAATGCAGGGTGTGATTCAGTCTCTTCTATTTTCTCAAGTCTCCCCTATTGAAGGGAATTCTGAGGTATTTATATACGCAAGCAGGAGAACACAGGTGAAAACATTTTACCACATGCACCATACAGCTGAGGTCACTAAACAGCAAAACAAGCTATGTGGGATAAACAATATATTTATCAGAGTGTGCTTCAGCTGTTATAGGCTTTTGACAACCAAGTCTTTCGTCAGGGTATATGGTTCCAGATGGCTGCAAAGTTGATCTAGCTGCTTTCTACTAAAGTCGGCTCCCAACACCCACTAAATCATAAGTCAGGGAATCAAGAGTCCAATAGAGCCACCCTGGAGATATGGGTGGTGATGTCTCCTTCAGCACTGATAACTTCCCAAGTCAGGTTTACTCGTTGATCTGTTCCAGTTTGAAGGCAATTGTGAAGCATCTTCATGTTTCCTGTAAAGAAAAAAATATGCTTCTCAGGGGGTTTCTCCTCCCTGGATTTGTTATTGTTATCTATTTGTTTAATCAGTCTCTCTGGCAGCCAACGTGCAGCATCTGCAGTTTGGGAATATATGCAAACAGAACCTCTTCCCCAGATAAGCACTGGATCTGGCCCATTCCAGGTTCCAGTTAATGAGTCTTTCTAGAGGACTGTTGCAAAATTCTTTTTGGTATCAGGATGCCAGAATCTATCTGCAGCAGATTTTCCTTCAGAATCCAAATTTAAAAAATTTAAAATGAAGAGTGCATGATGAAGGATATTTCTGGGGGATCCCTTGGTAGGGTACCATTCCCCCTTTTTAATTTTTTCAAATTGACATTTAATGGTTTGATGTGCCCTTTCTACTATACCTTGGCCCTGTGGATTATATGGAATACCCGTTTTATGTAGTATTTCCAATCTTTCACAAAATTGGTGGAAACTGGAGCTTGTATAACCTGGGCCATTGTCAGTTTTTATCTGTTTAGGCACACCCAATACAGCGATTATAGCAAGCATATGAGCAATCACATGCTTGCTTGCTTCTCCAGTTTGTAATGTTGCATAAATGAAACCACTGTATGTGTCTACACATACATGTATATATTTTTGCTTGCCAAATTCATTATAATGAGTAACATCCATTTGCCAGATACTGTTTGGTATCAGTCCCTTTGGATTTACACCCAAATGAGGAACTGGTAAAAGTTTAACACATGATTGACATTGTTTGACAATTTGTCTAGCTTGTTCTCTGGTAATTTTAAACATCCCTTTTAAAGTTTTAGAATTAAGGTGATGTAACTCATGAGCCTTTATGGCCTTATCCAAGTTAGATTGCGAATCTGATAAAGTAACTGCAGCTATTTGAGTAGCTAGGTCTGCCTTGGTATTTCCTTCAGAGAGAGGACCTGGCTAACCTGGCTAACCTGGAACTCACTCTGTAGACCAGGCTGGCCTTGAACTCAGAAATCTGCCTGCCTCTGCCTCCCAAGTACTGGGATTAAAGGCATTCGCCACCACCGCCTGGCCTAATCCAAGTTAGATAATCCCTTCTTCACTTTTTCCTAATCCTTTCCCTGGGGAAAGCTCAGAGTTTACCATTTGAGCCATGATTATTTCATTAGGGCTGCACATAATCAATCCCAACTGGGATAACAGATCTCTGCCCCAGAGATTAACGGGAAAGCCTGAGATCCCATTTCTGGGGTTAATACTGTGTGGGTGGCAGAACTGTAGTCTAGTCCTGCGCTTCCTGGTGTTGCTTCACTAAGTTCTGAAAGGGATTGGTGTTTGCCGGTAGGACACTGACTGCTCCATAAGCCTGTTTTGGCTTGTGTCGGTTCAGGGCCTGGAGCTGGCCCCTGTTCCCGTTTCCCTGATTTTTGAAAAGGGTATTACCTTGTGCTTCTTGTTTAGACCTACAATCACTAGCCCAATGCCTTCCACATTTGCAAATTGGGCAGAGCCCAGGCTGTTTTCTGGGCTGTCTCTGGCTTAACTCATTTTCTACTTTGCAATCTCTTGCAAAGTGTCCAGGCTTACCACATTTTAAACATGCCTTTCTGTCTTTACTTGCCAAAAAAATCTCTTACTGATTTTCCTTGCATAGCAGCTGCCATAGCTAAGCCCTGTTGCTAAGAGGGACCTATGTCAGAACAAAGTCTGATGTACCCCGTAAGGTCTGTCTTTTTCCTATAAGGTCTAATGGCCGCTTGGCAGGCAGGATTAGCATTTTCATATGCAAGTTGTTTCACATAATCTACACCTGCCTCTGCATTACCAAAAATCCTTCCCGCTGTTGTCATTACTCAATGAACAAAGTCAGAAAATCACTCATCAGGCCCTTGCCTGACTGTTGTTAAAGATGCACCAGGGTCTCCCTTTACCGGAAGTTTACGCCAAGCCTTCATGGCTGCATTTTGAATTTGAGCAAATAAACCTGGGTCATATTGCATCTGGTTATCACTAGAAGCAAATTGCCCTTCTCCTACTACGGCATCAAAGGACCAACCATTACCTGCCTGAATATTTCTCCTAGCTGTTTCTTTGCAATTCTCATGATACTCTGATTTCCAAATTAAATAGTCTCCACCAGTAAGAACTGCTCTCCCTAACGTATTCCAATCACTAGGAGTTAGCCACTCCTCTGCGGCAGAGTCTAAAATTGCAAGAGTAAAAGGAGCAGTGGCACCGTATTGAGATACTGCATTTTTTAATTCCTTAATAATTTGAAAATTAAAACCTGTGTGATGTCTCCAAGCAACTCCTTGATTGTCTCTAGTCTCAGATACAGGGAAAGCCTCAGCCTTTCCCTCCTGTGGCTGATCTGTAGCTAATCTTAATCTTAAGCTAGGTGATAGGGACTGCCTTTGGATTCCTGGTTGAGGAATGCAAGGAGCCAGGGGATTTTCACAGTTTACCTCTTGAAACATCTTTCCTGTCTTTAATTTTTGTAGCTGATTAATTAAATCCTGATACTCTTTTTCTAACTCTATTTGTTGTTTAAGAACAGATATTTTTTCCTGTAACTCCCTTATGAGATCTATAACCACCATCTCCATTGGGGGAGCACTTGGAGGTGGAGGTGCATAGGGAGGGGGCATTTCAGCATCATAAAATTTGACTTCCTCTTTCTCTTGGTCAGCACAATCTGGCTCTGACAAATTGTCATCAACCTTTGGTTGTATTTTGGATTCTAACTTACGCTTCCTTTTATTTTAAACAAAAAAAGACAGCATTCAAGAACAAAAGCAGAAAATTAACACATGTGAGCAGCAAATAACAAAACCAAAAGAGAGAGTTGAATTCAGGCTGACTAATTTCTTGTCCCATTTTCATTACCTTTCTTGAAGCAAACCAAAACAGAGAGTTGGATTCAGGCTGACTAATTTCTTGTCCCATTTCCTTACCTTTCTCAACGCGGCAGATTCCTGGGACAATCGACAGATCCTTCTTCCAGTAAAGTCCGTCACTGGGTCTCTCATTCTTGCTGCCCCACGTTGGGCGCCAAAATAATGTTGGGGCCCAAGCTCGAGTCCCTGTTCGGGCGCCAAAATAATGTTGGGGTCCACACTAGCCCCACATTGGGTGCCAAAATAATGTTGGGGACCGCACTAGTCCCACGTTGGGGTGGCCAAAAAATGTCTCGGCCTGAGCAAAATGTTGAGGCCTGGGCCAACCCATGTTTGGGCGGCCACTGTATCCTGGCCCAAGCTGCTGCTCCAGTCTGCAGGTCGGGGTTCAGCAAGAGCGAGGGTGAGGGCAGATTCTACCTAATGTCTGATGTGTATGAATCTCTCTCTCTCTCTCTCTCTCTCTCTCTCTCTCTCGTCTGATGTCTGGTTCCATCTTCTATAGTCTGATTCTAAGCCACGCCTCTAAGTTACACCTTTAATCATGCCCTTAGGTCTTGTCTCTAACTCTGATCTCTATACTTCTAAATCATACTCTTAAGTCACACACCTTTAATCTCACACACCTTTAATCTCACACACCTTTAATCTCAAGGTATCTAAACCAAGATTATCGGAGTGTTCTCAGCTGTTGTAGGCTATTGTAATTCAAATCTCATGTCAGGGTATATGGCTCAAGATGGCTGCAAAGCTGATAGCCGCTTTCTGCTAAAAGTCGGCCCCCAACACAGCCCCAAGGTTTCTAACTAGTATTTGAGGTGTTTCTTTTATTTGCATCCTCAACCTGTGTGTTTGGGTAGGCCTGCCATAGGCCCAAGGGAATCTCAGGGCATTTGGGCATTTGGAAGCTTGGCTCGCCATGCTTTCCTATGGAGCTGTAGACTCACCTCACAAGCTATGTTGTGTATATCTCTCCTCTGAAAAAGAAGGTCAGGATTTTTTTTTCTCTTTAGTACTTGAATAAATTTTCTTTTTAAAAACTTAAAACTTGGGCTGGAGGGATGGCTCAGAGATTAAGAGCACTGGCTGCTCTTCCAGAGGTCCTGAGTTCAATTACCAGTAGTAACCACATGGTGGCTCACAACCATCTATAATGGGATCTGATGTCCTCTTCTGGTGTGTCTGAAGACAGCTACAGTGTACTCACATACATAAAACAAATTGAATAAGTAAATCTTAAAGAAAGTGCACATTTAAAAAAATGTACACCTTGGGCTGGTGAGATGGCTCAGTGGCTAAAGATGCCTGCTGCTAAGAACGAAAATCTGAGTTCAATCCCTGGGATCCACATGGTAGAAGGAGAGACTCCACTCCTGTAAGTTGTCCCTTAATATTGACACGCCTGGTGAGACACAGGTATGCACGCAATAAATAAATGTAATTTTAAAGCATTAAAATTTGCCCTGTTCCCTGTTTTCCTTCTCTGCAAACAATTCCTATCTCTCTACTCCTGAGAATTCAAAACTCTTGTTGAGAATGCAAGGAGCCTCTTTTCACGACTCTTCCATTACTTCAAAGACATGTCTGTTCAGTTAGAAATATCATTTTACATAAGTGCCTGGACAGATGTGGCCAGCCATCTCTGCTTCCTCTCCTGGAGTGTGGGTCAGATTGTGACTTACTTAAAGTCCCTAGAGCAAAAGCCCCTCCTATGTATGTCATGCATGGAGACTCAGGAAACTGAGTGAGCAGCACAGGTTTTCCAGTGCTGACAGGATGGACATACTGTCCCAGACCGATGCTTACAGAGTGGTCAGCACTGAACGACAGCCATATTATATTATACTACCGGCAACTTTTCTTTCTTTTCTTTTTACTTTTTTTCCCCTTCATGAATGTGTCCTATGGGTTGACAAGATGGCTTGGGGCTACAGGCACCTGATGACAAGCCTGGAACCCTAAGAGCCCACAAGATGGAAGGAAAAAGGCAGCTCCCAAAAGTTGTTCCACCTCCACACATGTCCAGTATGAGGCATGAACATATGCCCGCATGTTGTCTGTCTGTCTGTCTGTTTGCCTGCCTGCCTGCCTGCCTGCCTGCCTGCCTGCCTGCTTGTCTGTCTGTCTGTCTCTGGCTCTCTCTGTCTTTCACAAGCCTACAAACAGAACAAATCTAGTAATTTTTCAAAAGTCAGTCTGGAGAAATGGCTCAGTGGTTAAGAACACTTATTGCCCTTACAGAGGACCCTAGTTCAGTTCCCAGCACCTGTGTTTGCAGCTCATAACCACCTGAAACTCTGGCTGCAGGTGGCTCAGTGCCTCTGGCCTCTGTGTGTACTGTGTGTACATATGCAAGTATATATAACGACAATTTAACTTTAAAAAGAAATCACATCTTCTAGCACTGTCACTTTGGAGTTCTGTTACCTACAACTCCAAAAAACTTAAATTTTTTAAGTGTATGAGTGTTTTACATTTTTGTTGTTTTGGGGTGTGTGTGTGTGTGTGAGAGAGAGAGAGAGAGAGAGAGAGAGAGAGAGACAGAGAGAGAGAGAGAGACAGAGAGAGAGAGACAGAGAGAGAGAGACAGAGAGAGAGAGTCAGTCTTTCTTTGTAGCTCTAGTTAGCCTGGAACTTGCTACGTAGACCAGGCTGGCCTGACCTCACAAAGATCTACTTGCTTCTGCTAGGATTACAGCTATGCAGTACTATAACCAGCAGGTATGAATGTTTTACATCAGTGCACCGTATGTGTGCGGTGCCTGTGGAGGCCAGTAGAGGGCATCACATCCTGGAACTGTAGTTATAGATGGGTGCGAGCCACCATGTGGCTCTGGGTTCTGGGTACTGAATCCAGATCCTCTGAGAGAACAGCCAGTGCTCTTAACTTGGAGCCATCTCTCTACCCCTCAGTGTTTGGTACTATTATCAAACCACTGAATGGAGCCATTCAGTTTTGACAGTGCTTTGCATTATAAGCAGGAATGCATGGGATTCTCTTCCCTACTCTGTTGTTCATTTACTGCCTCTGCCTTCACAACGTCTGTGCTGATTCAGCTCACAGGCGGGCCCTGGAAGAATCCATTTTCTCCAAAATCCCTTGATGCTCATCATTGTAGCCATCCAGATTCAGCTGGGCAATTTTGTGTGTTAGAGCTTAGCTCAGCTCAGAGGCTGGCACCAGCAAACCTACTCTTCATGCTCTGCGTTCCTCCCCGAGAGGAGATATGAGCTAGGCCTAAGGCTTGGCTCCAGTGCCACCTACACTTTGTGCCCTATGTCCCTACCTGGGAGGAAATAGAAGCTGGACATGCAAACACAATCCTGTAATCAATCCTGGCACCCAGGAGGCTGAAAAAGAAGGAGCAAAGGTTCCACCACACTAGGCAGGCGTGGTGACACATGTCTATAATTCCAGAAGTTGGGAGGCAGAGGCAGGCAGGTCTTTATGAGTTCAAGGCCAGCTTGATTTTCATAGCAAGTCTCAGGGCAGTCAGTATGCTACATAAGGAAACCCTGTCTGAAAAACAAACAAGCAAACAAGCAAGCAAGACAAAGAGAAAAGTTCAAGGCAGCTGGGCTACACAGGTTTCATAAAACAAGACCCAAATAAACTGGAAATGGCTCAGTGGTTAAGAGTACTTTCTGCTCTTACAGAGGAAAAAGCAGCAGAAAACTGTGCAGCCTCAGTCCCAGGGGATCCAGCACCCTCTTCTGGCCTCCACTGACATCAGGCATGCACAAAGTATATATACATATATGCAGGCACAACATTCACAAAACTAAAAATAAATCTAAAAACAATTTAAAACCCAACAAAACTAGAATAACAGCATTTGCCTGGCATGTGCCAGGCGTGTGCCAGTTGAGGAGGGAGGGAGGAACAGAGGGAGAAACAAAATACAAACAATGAAAGTCTACTTGCTCAGCCTCCAAATCAAGTCTCCAAGTTCCCTGGCTTCTTTCTGGGGACTGAACATGATCTTGGTCCAAGCAATGGCTCCTGGGATGATCTAGCTTCCCCATAGCTCCTCTCAGTGGCAACCAGAGGATCCTCTACTTAGGACTTGAAGTCAGGACTCCACCCTCTCTTCCCCTCCCTTCTCTTTTTCTTCTAACATTTCATCATGGAAATTTCCACAGACATAAGGACCTGGAGACCAGCCCTTTCTCAGGAAACCACGCCTGTCTTTGGTCTTTGAGGGTCTCTGGTTGTGTCTCCCCTTCACCTTTCTCATTTCTCTTTAACCGTTTTTTCTTAATTATGTTTCATGTATTAATTTATTTTGTATGAGTGTGTGTGCACGTGCACAGTGCTTATATGGAGGTCAGAGGTCACTATAGATTGTAGGAATCACACTCAGTCGTTCAGGCTTGAGGACACACCCTTACACACTGAGCCATCTTGCCTGGTTTAAGTGGTTTAAAGTAACTTAAGTGTCACTGTAAACACAAAAGTGCAATTACTATCTGTTTAAACTCCAAACCTAATGATCTTACTTCTTTGCTTAAATACTGGAAGATGGGCTTCTCATCTTGCCCTGGTCACTCGTCCGGGTTCTGGCTGCCTCTTCCCACACTTCCCAGCCTTGGGTCCATCTTGAAGGCTCAACATGGCTGGTCACTGCCTGGATCCCAGTTCCCTTGCTTCTAATTCAAGTGTTTGCCTCCCCTCCCCCCATCCCCCCCCCCAATCCTCCAATCTCAGTGGGAGGCCAGCCTAGGGAATTGAGCATTAAGATCTGAGTTCAGTTTTAAAAATATCCCCCAGGGTGTTAATTGGAGGAAGGGGGGAAGGGGGATGAGGGGGGAGCGGGGGGGGGGGGGGGAGCAGGAAGACAGGCCTTTGGGATAAGGGATAGATGGAAGCCGGGGAGGCTTGTCTGAACCCAAGTAAACGCTCACAGACATGAGCTGTTAGCAGAGTGGAGATTTTAAAATGCTTCGCGTGCCTTACTCCAAATGAGAGCCCCCAGCTGACTGGTTCCAAGACAGAACAGGGCACCAGGTTGAGTAGTTGAGGGATCTATGAACTAACTTTAGGGTGCCTGAGAGCCGGGAGGAGTTTCAGGCACACGTGACGCCATTCCCTCAAGCACTTGCTGACCCCAAGTTGGGACCAGACCTCTAACTCTAAAAAGCACCCCCAACAGTGAGCGCTCCAGCGGGGACATCCAGAGGCGCCTCTCGCCATCAGGGTCAGGTCAGATTTTGTGGGTCTAAACGCCGTACAGGGTGACCACAGCTATGGGCCGGATGCGGTGAAGGGCTCGGCACCTTCGAGCTTCGGTGAAGGCTCGGTGAAGGGCACCAGAGGGCCCAAGCCACCACGACCAAGACCGCCCCAGGTGCGATCGGCCCCAGGTGTCCACTACATCCTCAAGTGCACATGTTCGTATGGTCTTGACGATGAAACCTCCTCTTCCCGGCCACCTCAGTGCACAATGCGGACAGACAGGCTATCCGTAAATCCCAGCCTACCACTTGCCTGGTGGGTGACCTTGAAAAGGCAACTTAGCCTTTCTGTGGTTTGCTTCCTTTCCGTGAACTAAGTCTCATTTTGGCCCACTTCTCTCCACATCCATAAAGAATCAGGGCTCCCAGTCTTTGAAAACGCGCTTTGAAATGCGGCCCACGTGGAACCAGGGTTTAGGAGCCCATTAGCCACCACGAGGGGGAGCCGGGCCCTAATCCTACATTGGCTGAGCAGAGGGCATGCTCAAAGACCCCAGAGCTCTGTTTCTAGTAGGTAGCTTCTCAGACAGGCAATGTGGCGAACTGGTCAAGAGCTCACCAGAGGCTGGAAGCTGCCACCTTCTCAGCCATGGCTAGAGCCAACGGCAATGATTAAACATGCACTCTTGAGTTAGGTGTGTCTGCTAGAGAGGGAGCAAGGCCGGCTATCAGGACAGACCTGCTATCAGGACAGACCAGCTTGATTCTGGGAAGTAGGTGGGGCAGCAGGGCAAGCCTGACTATCATGATAGGTAAGGCGGGGTGGAAGCCACAGAGCTGTGTGGACAGTTCTGATCCCTTCACCTCACCCTGGACAGTTCTCAAATGGCCTAGGGGGTTGTTTTTTATTACAGTCCACCTGTCATCCCTTTTGAATGAGGCAGAATTGAGGTGAGAATTTGGACCATCATGGCAAGGGGACACAGTGACTCCAAATAACACCAGCCTTAGCCATTACCACGGTCACATCTTCTCTCCAGGTCAGGCCAGTCACCATGCTGTCAGGATGAACAAACGTAGTCTCCTAGATGAAGCCAAGCTCCAGAGCGTTCCTTAGTTGGCTCTAGACCAGATTGCAGCCGTGGACCTGGCCTAGAGCACAGCTGAGAGCCGTTTGGCTGCCACAGCTCACTGTTAATGTGCTCTCGCTGCATTAGGCATTCGGGTAGAGAAAGGCCATCGGTCTGGTTAACAGGGTAGCTGAGTCCCTGGGACTCTAGAACCAGGGCTCAGGGCTGGGATAATGGCCCACATGTGTTTACCTAGAATACAAAAGGGCCTGGGTTCCATCCCCAACACTGGCAAGAAACAAGATCCAAAGCAGAACCCAGGCAAGCTTTCTCCTGACTGTGGCCCTGGATGTATGACATGCTATCGGCCCCAGAGGTCACTAAAATG
The DNA here is from genome assembly GCF_011762505.2 of Arvicanthis niloticus. Taxonomy (NCBI): domain Eukaryota; kingdom Metazoa; phylum Chordata; class Mammalia; order Rodentia; family Muridae; genus Arvicanthis; species Arvicanthis niloticus. Next base: position 112,219,055 of record NC_047658.1, on the reverse strand, counting down.
ACCTGCTGCGGTGAGGGCTCAGTGTGCCAAGAGTATTCACAGGACGGTGGTGCCTGGACTACGGCACATACACAGCAACACTGCCTCTGACATGTGGAGACCAAACCGTTTCAGGGATTGTGTTGGATTTCAAAGCTAGAGTGTACTCTAGGAAGCTCAGCAATGAGAGGCCAGGCAGCCAATAGTCAGCACCAAGGAACAGCTCAGGACTTGGCAGGAGCCTCCACTGAGAGCGGGGGCATCAGAAGGAGCCTAAGCCAGTGGTTGGAAAAGCAGCGACCCGCCAGGAATTCATGTTATACCACATATTTACAAAAGCAAGCCCCACCAAACATCTTAAAGTCTGCACTAGGAAAGACTAAGGGCAGAACAAACACACAGACCCACAAAAGCCAGACAGACAGAGAGAGGTCATTGCTTTTAATTCTGGTCAAGATTTCCCACACCGAGGGCCAAGTGTGCCAGGCCCTCTCGACCCTGGCCACGCCTGCATATGTGATCGTTTAGAAAAATAAATATGAAAAGACGGCTCTCTCATGACCATGGAGCTGATCTAACAGCTATTAAATGTGTCTAAGCATCTGGCACAGCTCTGAAATTGCACCAAAAGGATCTGGAAGCACTTAGTTTGGTCTGAGGTGAAGTAGAAGGCCATGGAAGAGGCTGGCCTCCTGAGAAGCCCTCACATCTCCGAGTCAGCGTACATGCCATTGATCAGGTAGTCCACCTGCGTGTAGTCCTTCTTCTTGTAGCTCTCATAGGCTTGCAAGGCAAACATCACCAGGACTGCGATGAAGAGGGTCACCCCAACAACAAGCACCACCAGGAGTAACATTCTGTTCACCAAGGATGGAGTCATGTAACCAGTGGTGACCACTAGGTACTGGCCTTGGGTGTTGAGCTGGCACAAGTCTGTGGTTGGCACCTTAACATCCCCCGAACTCTTGGATGTTGGCTCAGCAGAGGCAGTACCAGCTGTAGTTTTGGTCCCCACCTGCTCCGTTGTCAGGAGTGTGCCTGGCCCACCTGTCCCCTTGGCAGGTAATGTAGGGCTTGACTGTGTGGTGGAGGATGTGGCATCTACTTTGGGGCTGGTAGGAAGCACTGGCACTGTGCTGGATGATGGCTCCTTGGTTTTTACCTGGGTGGTGGTCACTACGGCAGAGGACACAGAAGCCACAGACTGGGTGGTGGTGGGCTCCAGGGTGGTGTTTGAGGGACTAGGTGTTGATCTACCTGCTGTGCTATGCACTGGCTGGTCTGTGGTCACCTGGATGGTGGTGCCTTGCGTTTGGGCACCTGAGGTGGGTATTGGGTCCCTGCTGGATGTGTTGGTGGGTGTGCTTTTGGCAGGACTCAGAGTCCTGGTGTGAGGATCACTTGTGTTTATGGTGCCTGCAGCAACAGTCACGGTGTATGGGGCCATGGTTGTTGCTATGGCTGTTCCTGGTGATGCGCTGGCATTTGTTCTTGGCACTTCTGCACGTGACGTGCTGAGAGAGAGAAGCCCAGTGATGGTAGTGGGTAGAGTCTGCCCAGCAGACGAGGGGCCCGAGGTTGTAGGTGCAGCCAGAGTGCTGGAGGTCACACTGTCTGTTGTCCCCTCTCTGGTTGTTGGAGTGCTCGTGTTTGTCCCATGGATTGTCATCTCTGCTGTCACTCTGGTAGAGTTCAGGGTGGCTGCCCAGGTCCCTGTTGTCAATGTGACGGGAGCAGGTGGCACTGTGGCTGTTCTCTCGGTAGATGTATTATCAGTCCTTGGAACTGTGTCCCTTGGCATGCTCTCATTCACTGCTCTAGGCCACTTGGTATTGACTAAGTGTCCTTAAAGTCAGAAGAGACAAAAGAGATAGAACACTTTCAATTACATGTGGGGTCACCTGCTGTCACCTTAGCTGCTGGGCCCTGTGCTGGGTGTATGGCACCATATTCTCCAACCAGAAGCCTAGGTGCTGACAGAGGTGACACGTGAATCCAGTGTCTCCTCTTCTCCCCTCCACAGCTGACCACAGCTGCCCAGAGCCCAGGGCACCCTGAACTAAGGATTCCTTTACCCATTCTGAGGCTCCAGCCTGTGGAAGCCTCAGATCTTTGTAACTGGATTCAATTCTCAGAGCATTGGATCAAAAGGCTCACATTATATGATTAGCCAATGAAAAGAAAGCAAACCTCAGCCCCTCTACCCCCCACCCCGAGGTTTAGAGAGAGGAGAGGCTGCACAGACATTCACACTCTAAACAGCCTAGACTAAGGGATAGCCTTGGCTAAAAGATTCTTGGAGATGAACAGAGCCTGGCAAGGCAGAAGCACATTCATACCGATGTGCCAACAGATGAGCTCTGATGAACACGGGATTCCTAGACGACAAGGACACTCTGCAGGTCTCTACTGCCTGGTCACACTGTGGCCTCCACCTGTGCACCCTGTAACCCCAGCACTGACTGCAGTCCCAGTTCTGCAGCTGGGAAGGCAGGAGTTTGTAGATGCCTCCCGTCTACAATCTCCCTGGAGCTTCCCTGGTGATCAGACAGCTTTCTCACTTACGTGGCTGAGCACACACCATATGGCTTCTCAAGAATGGCACGGAGGAAATCCACACCAGCACCAGGGTGGTCCACATCTTGCTGGGTAAGCTGGATGCAGGGCTGCAGGTCTCTGAGCGTCTCGGCCAGCCAGCCCTTCAGGCTGTCAACAATTGCCTTCTGCTTGGCCCAGGGATCTGGGATGAAGATGGCATGTTGGTTGGTTGGTCAGCAGCATACAGCTTCCCTAGAGGCCCAGGGCTCTGGAGGGCCCACAGTGTAAGCTGAGCCCAGTGCTTAGACCAGGACCAGGGACCAGGAAGAATGCAACCCAAGCAGCCATGAGGGTAATGCTGACCTGACTGTGTCTTGCCACCCACTGCCAAGCACTCAAGTCCCACATTCTTCCTAGAACTAGAGTTAGACAGAAGACAGCCAAGCCAATGGGATGACAATTTCTCAGCCCTGTACTGGGTGAGTCTTATTTTCTAGGGCACAAAATATTTGTTTGTTCTTTGATAAGAAAAGAGCGAGGGTGGGTAGTGTGGAGGGAGTGACATCCTGGCAGGGAAGAGCTGAACTTGAAGGTTTCCCACAGAGAATTCAGGCTCAACTATAAGCTGGGGTAAGGCAGCTGGGCCATGGCAAATGAAGACAATTCGATGGCTCTTGGTTCACTTCTATCTGCTGATAACTTCAAGATGCTACCAGCAGGTTCAGGGAATTAGTTCCCTGTGCCTCATCCCTGGGCTAGAGGTCTGCTGGGGAGTTCAAGGAGAAAAGACATGACAAGCATTTCTAGTGGCAGGGAGGGTCTCAGCTCCCTGAACACACTCCGGGCCTTGTGCTCACTCACTACAAATCTGGGATGGGGGGGTGGAGGGGATGACAAACTTTTTCTATAAAAGGCCAGGGAGCAAATATTCCAGACAGGAGAACATGCAGGCTGTCTCACAGGTACTCACTTAGTCCTGCCTGCCACTGCTCGGATGACACTCCAGGCATCACAGCCCACAGCTATAGTTATTAGCAGAGGCTCCAGTGCTCCCGGTCACCTCACAGTGGCTGACTCAGCCAGGGAGGTGCTGACTCTGTGTCCTTCTCTTGACTCTACAAACCCAGTACCTCAGGCCGCTTTCTAGGTTCCCAGTCTGGTCTCCTGAAACAGGCAGGGCCCGGACCACTCACCAGCAGCAACTGCTCAGTGCAGACTAGGAGGCCAGGCTGACGTCCTCCTTGGGCAGCTGTGGCCTTGGCATCCTGTGCTTGCCATATGAAGTTTGGCTTTGCAGGTGACAGTGGCAGGGCAGGGCACTCCCGGGCCATGGCATTTGCCGAGGCACATGTAGGACAGAGGCAGATGCTCCTCTGTGGTGTCAGACACACCTGCAGTTGAGAGGCAACATTGCTTAGGAAGAACAAGGGACAAGTGTCCAGTGAGGAAGCCCCAGAAGCAGCATTCGACACTCAGTGCTGGGGAAAAGACAACTAGCAAAGATGTTGATGGCACACTTACGATGCAGCAATTCTGACACAAGAAATTTTTTTGTTTTGTTTGAGTCAGGGTTTCTCAGTGTAGCCCTGGCTGTCCTGAAACTTGCTCTGTAGACCAGGCTGGCCTCGAACTCAGAGGTCAGCCTGCCTCTGCCTCCCTCCCGAGTGCTGGGATTAAAGGTGTGCACTACTACTGCCTGGCTCAAGAACATTTTTTCAAGGAGGAACTGGACAGAAGTTCAAAGTTGGAGGTCTTGCTGGCACATGCCTATAACCCTAGTAGTTGCGTGGTGTAACCAGGGAGAACAAGCGTTCATGGCCAGCCTAGGCTACAGAGTGGGTTCCTGATCAGCATCAGACACATGAGGCCTCATCTCAAAAAACAAATGAGGCTGGGGGATGGCTTGGTGGTGGAGGTGCTTACTGCCCAGACACGAGGACCCCTGCATGAGCTCAGGTCCCTAGCACTCCTGTAACAGGACATGGCAGCATGCACCTGTAACCCTGGGTTTGCAGGGGCAGAGACGGATGGATGCCAGGGTTTTGAGTCAGGTTGGCTGAAACAGCAAACCTGAGGTTCAGAGAGACTCTGCCTACAAAAAATGGGAGACGAGATCAAGGAAAACTCAGTGTCAACTTCTGGTCTCCACACACACCTCATGGGTAAGTGCAGCTGTACGTGCGTACCCCTACCCCTGCACACACCCACACTGCAGATCTTCAGATAATGCTTACAGTAGCACAACTGTGCAACGGTGCTGTAATATTGTTCCATTCATGTGCAATCTGCTTCACACTGTGACAACTGAAGATATCAATGTGTACTGACAGACACAGCACGCATTACTAAGTGAATGTCAATAATTAACTATCTTGAGGAATCGATTTGGATTATTTTTTTTCATTTATTTTACAGCATGGATCCTTTTGGGGAGACATTTATGAAAGGCACCAAATGAAAGAAAACAGCTATGTTCTTCCCCTCAGCTGGTAGGCAGTATGGCACAGAGCAGCTGCTGACAAGTTCACATGAAAATTTTTAACATTTATTTTCTTGTGTATGTGATTATGTGTGTGTGTGCATGTGTGTTTGCAGAGGCTGAAGGAGGGCACTGGATGCCGGGCTGGAGTTATAGGCATTTGTGAGTGCCTGACGTGAGTGCTTGACACTGAACAATGCAAGAACAGCCAGGGGTTGTAACCACTGACCCATCTTTCCAGTCCTCTTACATCAGCAGTTCTCATCCTATGGGTCGTGATTCCTCTGGGAATCCAACAACCCTTTCACAGGGGTCACCTAAGATCATCAGAAAACACAGATACTTATATTGTGTAACCCTATCTGTCCTGGAACTCACTCTGTAGACCAGGCTGGCCTGGAACTCAATCTGTCTGTCTCTGTCTTCTGAATGCTGGGATTAAAGGCATGCACTACTGCTTGGCAGTTGTTTTAATTAAAAGAACTAATTACATGTGTGTACATGGGTGCACATTTACTACAGTGCATGTGTGGAGATCCAAGCACAAACTGCAGGTATCTGTTCTCTCCTTCAACCATATGGGCTGCAGTGATCAAACTCAGGTGGGTAAGCTTGGTGGCAATGGCCTTTACACCTTGAGCCATCTTGCTGGCCCTCCCAGGGAAATTAAAAAACAAAATACATGGGGCTGGTGAAATGGCTCAGTGGTTAGAGCACTGGCTGCTCTTCCAAAGTACCTGAGTTCAACTCCCAGCAACCACATGGTGGCTCACAACCATCTGTAATGAGATCTGATGCCCTCTTCTGGAAGGTCTGAAGACAGCTACAGTGTACTCATACATAAAATCAATAATCTTTAAACACACACACCAAACAAAAAAGCAATTTCAGTAAACCAGTTGATTTAGATATGGGGAAACCCTCTTTTCTCAGAGGCAATGGAACTGAATAGAATCAGAACTTTTACGTAATTCAAGGACACGAAGCCAACCTCCTCTCGCCTAGGATCTGTTGTAGCTGAGTTTTAAGGTTCATTTCTTATACATATGCGTGTACATAGTGTAGGTATGTACATGTATATAGTGTTGGTATGAGCATGTGTAGAGGCATCTGATTCTCCTGGAGCCAGAGCTGGAGCTACAAGAGGTTGGGAACCACCTGACGGAAGCACTGAGACCCAAACTCAGGTCCTATGTAAGAGAAGTGTTCTGAGCCATGTTATTGAGACAAGGTCTCACAGTGTAACTTAGGCTGGCTGGAACTCACTATGTAGCCCAAGATGGCCTCAAACTTGTAGCAATCCTCCTGCCAGCCTCCTCCTAAATGCTGGGATTGCAAGTGTGAGCTTTCATTGGTGAACAGTTAATGTACACTCAGGAGCTCCTTGGTTTCCAGAGGACAAGCGTCAGCAGATGGTGATGCCTAGAGACTAGAGAAGCAACTTCTAATCTTCCAGAGGCTAGGCATTAGCAGATGGTGATACCCTGGCATCACCACAAACCTGTTATCCAAAACAAATGTGTAGAAATGCACACACCTGTACACACAAGCCCACCTGCATAGACCTGTGCTTGCAGACAGCCAGCTATATGCAAGCAAGCAAGTAGCCACAGGTATAGAAGTTGTGCATGTATATACACATGTGAGTTTAAACACACACATATCACACTCGGGTTAGGAGGGGGAGAGAGAGAAAGAGCAGTTCCACAAGAACATCTCTAAAATACTCCATAGGTTTCTTGGAAGACATTTGCTGTGTACCACTCCTAGTAACTGACTCCTAGCCAGCGGGTGGGTCTAGAAGTCACTCCACAGAAATAGGAATTAGCCACTAAGGAGAGGCAAGAAGGCCTTTGTTGTACTGTGACTTCATCTCTGGGGCATGGTCAATGTCAAGGTCACATGCAGAGCTAGGCATAGTGAAACCTGCCTGCAATTCCAGCTATGGGGAGGCAGAGGCAAGAGGCAAGTTCAAGGGTATCCCAGTTACAAATGAAGACCTTGAGTCCACAGAACAACATAACAGGAGCTACACTAACCTTCACAAATTGACTCATAAAGAATATACATGTAGCCTGAAGTAAGTTTCCATTTGCGGATTTTAGAGTGCTTGGACATCAGTGTTCTCAGTACGTCCAGAAGGACGCAGACATGATAGTGTGTACCCAGCATCCCAGTACTCCAGAAGCAGAGGAAGGAGGATGGCCAAAAGGTCTAGCGCCTTGTCTACATAATGAGTTCCAAGTCAGGGATTCATAATGAGGACTCATCTATTTTTGTCTGCTTTTTTGAGACTGGGTCTTACTGTGTAACCCTGGTTGGCTTAGTACAAGCTATGTGAACCAGGTTGGCCTTGAGCTCACAGAGATCTGCTTGCCTCTGCCTCCCAAGTGCTGAGATTAAAGGACTGTGTCACTAGGAGTAGTCTGAGACCTTGTCGGAAACATGGCTCAGCAGCTGTGGGTGTTGTTCCACAGACCAGGCTTAGATCCCCAGAACCTACATGGCGATACTACTTGTAACTCCAGGGATCCAGCGCCTTCTTCTGGCCTCTGTAGGCATTTCATGCACATGGCGTACAATACATGGAGGCAAAACACCATATATATAAAAATATTTTATAAAAGTGCCTTTAACCGCTGAGACATCTCTCCAGCCACCTATCATACATTATGTTTATATTATATTATCTTATATATTACATTTTGAGACAGTCTCTTGATGAACCCCCTGGTACTTGCCAAGTGGACTAGACTAACTTTTCAGAGCTCCCAGTGCTGAGGTAACAGGCTTGCACTGTCTACTAACAGTCTGTTAACTCCAGTCCCAGAGGCCCCAATGACCTCTTCTGACCAGCAAGGGCACTGCACATGTGTAGTACAGACATGCACGTACATTAAACACCCATACACATAAACCAGAGGAAAGAAAACACTAACAAGAAACCCTAAGCATTAAGTCAGACACTAGGACAGACAGACTGGTGCTCGGAGTTCCTCCATTTTGGGACTCGATCTCCACGGGATCTACAGGGAATACCTTTTGCCAGCTCATACAAGAAGGCTAGTATCTAATGTTCTCAATTCTATTATGCCACATGGGCACACCCTTTCGACCACAGGGCAATGTCTGTACACATAAGACTTTAAGTCTGCATTTCCTGAGCTACTCCTACCAAAGTCCAGCCAGGTGACATGAGTCCACAAGTGACAACTAACCCTTGAGATGCCTCCCAATTCCTCCAGCGTTTGTTTGGTAGTTTGCACTCCCAATCTTGCCTTGACTTTTAATTCCTTTCTACAAATCACATAAAACTAGACCTCAAATGAGTGAACTTTTTCTCTGACATACACAGATTCAATACAAGAAGTCCAGACTCAGCAAGGACCATCAGTAATCCCTATCAGCAGGGCCCCATCTCTACTCCAAGCTAGTTAAGTTACACATATACAGGAACACATTGGGAAAGCTAGTACAGGACAAACCACAGGCACTTAAATCTGACACATCACCTGGTTGGACTTATATATACATAGACATTGCTCTGCGATCTGAAGGATGTGTCCACGTGGCAGACATTAGATCATGACTCCAGAACATTAAATATTATCTTAATTGATTGCTTATCTCCAGGTTTCTGAAAGTTCAGGTCACACTACTAAAATGCCAAAGGTCTGTGTTTTAAAAACTTGCTATGCCAATATTTTTGATATTCCGCTGTTCAAAAACAGTTTGCTGGTTGACTTATTGAAATTTTAGAGCTGGTTCCTAGGAGTCAGGATGTAAGTAATACAAGTTCTTCGAGTCGGATTTCTAAGCCCCAGCTAGACCGTTAAGCGCACAAACTAGAGGCCACAAGGGGAGGCAGGCAAGTAGATAAATGAGGAAGGAAAAATGTGGTGGATTTTTCTCATTAGTAGGTAGAAGAGTTTGGGTGCAGGCCTCAACTATTTCTGAGACCAACACCTTCTAGGGCACAGCCTGATCCAGGACTCGCCTACTCTCGAGTGTCCGTAAAGTGCTCACAAACTGCCCAGCATCGGCTGGCGATCGCCGTCAGCCCACCTCCTCCTCTTGCGCATCCATGCTTCTCTAAGGGCTCAGCCCATTCCTCCCTCCTCCTCCTTGAGTCTCCATTCCTCACCGCCTAGCGCACCGGGTCCCCATTTATTCCCTCCTCCGCCCCGCACCTCGCTGTCCATCCCCAACCAGTTCATAGGGCCTTCACGACAGTTCCCTGGACGGCAGTGCGGGTCGCTTACCCGGGCGCGGCAGGCCCGTGGCCCTCACACCGCAGAGCAGCCACTTCAGCGATTCAGCCCCGCGCGGGGACGTGGACCGCAGCGAAACCCAGTTAGCTCAGCTCACTGGTGCGGGCTGGGCTCCACCCGGACCTCCCCGGAAAGACGTCACGAAGGCGGGACCAATAGGCTGTCGCTGGCACGCGCGGCCGCATGCAATGGGCGTGGTTTGTATGAGCCACGCCTGCTTTGGGAGCTGGCTTCCAACTTGGTCCTGCCTTGGCCGCGCAGAGCTATTTGGAGCTGATCTAACGGAAGTGAGAGGTCTAGGGACTTACAGGCTGTGTCTGTGTCTAGGGCTTTTCCCAGAAGCCCGGGAGAGAAGGGGTCAGGCCAGGTGAGCGCAGATTGTACTCGGACGATGGCTCGTTTGGACGGGGCAGCTCTCGAAGGCCTCGTGAGGTACTTTATGGGGCTCTTCTGGCCCGGCTCCTGAGCTTTCCTCCCCATCGGCTATTCAGTTCCTTAAGGCGGCCCAGCCTGTCCCTGCTCGCAGGCAAGGCTTAGCTACTGAGGTTTGCTTTGCACGCATTGCACCTGCCAGTTTCTAGCTAAGCGTTTCACCTGAAGGACAATACACTGATTTAATTCCGCAAGAGGACCCTCGCTTCTATTTTTCAAGTTCAGAAACAGTTGCACAAAGGGCTTTGGAATTTTACACGTGGCACGACAGTAGGACGAAATGGAAAGCCTGTGAGACTAGCTTTTAATTTAAAATAGATTGGGGTTGGAGAGATGGTTAAGAGGACTGATGCTCTTTGCACACGACTCCCATATGATTCCCCGCATTCACACAGTGGCTCACGACCATCTGAAACAACAGTTTCAGGGGATTCCACGCCCTCAGGCCTCCTGTGCACACACATACCTGTAGGCAAAACTCCCATAATGTTTGAGTTTTATTTTTGAGTCAGAGTCTCTCACTGTATTCCTTCTGTACTGGAACACTGCATAGACCCAGTTGTCCTTGAACTCACAGAGATCTACCTGCCTCCTGACTTCCTGTGCTAGGATTAAAGTCATGAGGCACTGCATCGAGCATACATAATTTTAAAAGAAAGAATTTAACATAAAGTAAGTTCTGCAAGTCAGTAAATGAGCTCTATTACTGAATACCAATTTGTGTAAGACCCTTTTAGAGTCGTCTCCAACCCCAATCCAAAGTGATCACTGCCAGTTTTGTTCTGTTTTCAGACAAGGTTTCACAGTCTAGCCCTGGCTGTTTGGGGGCTTGCTATATAGATAGGCTTTGGACTCACAGAAATCCTCCAGCTTCTGTTTCTCTGCTGGGATTAAAACCCTGTGCCACCATGCCTGGCCCGTTTCGAGTTTTATAACCTGTCTTGGGTCCAGGGCTCAGAAACCAATGGACCCTGCTCTGAGAACTATAAGCCTTGCTGTATTGTCACCAGCACACCTGCAGTTCAACCTGCTTTATGCGGTGTGGAATTTGCCTGTCAATGTGTGGGTTTGCTGAAACCAGCTGGGGTAGAGCACTAGAAGACAAACTCCTTTTGCTTTGTGTTTGTTTTAATCTCCCAAGGAATTCCGGAAGAAGAAATACAATATCAATGCTCAGTGAAAATACCCCCAATCATCAACTGTGTGCAGTTCTGTGCACACCTTCCTCAGATGTCAGTCTCTTGTGTTCAACTCACTGCTTCCTCAAATGCCAAGGTTCTCATGTCTATCCTCAGAAAAACAAAGATAGCAGGGTGTGGTGGTGCATGACACTGATTCCAGCACTCAAGAGGCAGAGGCAGGAGGATCTCTGTGAGTTCCAGGCCAAGGCTACATAGTGACACCTTATTTTAAGAAACAAAATAAACAGGCAAGTGTGGGTAGAGGTGGGTGGGTGAACCATTGGAGAGATGGTTCAGTGGTTAAGAGCACCAGCTGCTCTACCAGAGGGGCTCACAACCATTTATAATGAGTTCTGATGCCCTCTTCTGGCAGGAAGGTGTACATGCAGATAGAGCACTCATACATAAAGTAAATAAATAAATCTTAAAACAACAACAACAAACCAGAAAGAAACAAAGCCAAGATGTTTTGAAAAATTGGAAGCAATGTGCTGTTCACAAGGTCTTCATGAACACTACTCTGGGTTTTCTAGGCAAGCAACAAGATAAAAATGATAGACATGTAAATTTTTTTCTTCTTTTTTTTCTTTTTCTTTTTTTGTGGGACAAGGTCTTGCTATATAATTTTAGATGGCCCAGAACTCACTATGAAGACTAGGCCAGACTCAAAATCCGATATTCACCCAACTCTACCTAATGAATACTGGGATTAAAGACATACACTACTATAACTGGCCAAGAATATAATTTTAAAAGTAAATTTTCATTATTTATAAAATATGTGATCGCCTGGCAGTGGTGGCGCACACCTTCAATCCCAGCACTTGGGAGGCAGAGGCAGGTGGATTTCTGAGTTGGAGGCCAGCCTGGTCTACAGAGTGAGTTCCAGGACAGCCAGGACTACACAGAGAAACCCTGTCTCAAAACAACAACAACAACAAAAATATGTGATCAATTATTGTTATTTTACTTTTGGAGACAGGGTTTCTCTGTTTAGCTCTGGATGTCCTGAAACATGCTTTGTAGACTAAGCTGGAAGAAGTCAGAGATTTGCCTACATCTGCCTCCCAAGTGCCACCAATGTCTGGCCAATTTTTATTCTTTAGTATTAAAATTTAGATTGTATGTGTATAAGTGTTTACCTACATGTTTATGTATACCACTTGCATGCAATACCCATGAAGAGAATATCTTTTCCTGCAGTTACAGATGGTTGTGAGCCACCATGTGGGTGCTGGGAATCAAACCCAGGTCCTCTGCAAGAACAGCAAGTGCTCTGCCCATTGGGCAATCTTTTCAACCTCCTTTTCATTTTCCTTTTTTGTTTGTTTGTTTATTGTTGTTGTTTGAAACAGTTTCTCTGTGTAGCCCTGGTTGTCCTGGAGGTAGCTCTGTAGAGCAGGCTGTCCTCAGACTCACACTCATTTTCTTTTAAAAATAATACTTCAGGGCTTTAATCCCAGAACTCAGAACTAGGGGGGCAGAGGTCAGCAGATTTCTTGAGTTCAAGGCCAGCCTCGTCTACAGAGTGAGTCCCAGGATAGTCAGGGCTATGCAGTGAGACTGTCTCAAAACAAAATGATCTAGAAGTATAGGGAGTGAGTGTATTCCTGAGTGAACTGTATTGCTGACATGGCTCAGCTGTGTCACAGGCCTCAGTGCCTCAGCCCATGTGAGCAGCAAAGCCTTACCTGAGGGATTAAGGCTTTCTCTGGTTGGAATGTGAACATAGACAATGTGTGAAAAAAAAATGTCCCCTGTAGTCTCCCAGCCCTAAGACTGCTCCCTGCAGAGACTGCTCCTGCTGAGATTAGCTAAACCTGTCTCCTTGTTCAACTCTGTATAATTAACATCCTGAGCTTCCTGGGTGCTGCCCAGAGAATCTAGCTCATCCAATCTCAGCTTTTCCTGTATATGTGGCTGTCATTCCTTCATCCCTCAGTGCTGCTAGTCAAGGTTCCAGGACCCAAGCTGTTGCAAGAATGAGGCAAAGAAGTAAAGACTAGGCCAGGTGTGTGGCACAGGTGTGTCATCTCAGATGCTTGGGAAGCTGGAGCTGGAGGATTGCAAGTTCAAGGCCTGCTTGGACTACAGAAGTAGTTCAAAGCTCGTCTTGACAATATAACAAGACCCTGCCACAAAATGTAAAAGGAAAAACAAGGGCAGGGGAAGTAGTTCAGTAATCGAGTGCTTGTGTTAGTCAGTGTGTTCCAGCCCCATCATTACAGACATGTAAGGGTTGGCGAGAGAGATGGCTCCTTGGCCAAGAGGCCCTACTGCCCTTGCAGAGGAATCAGGACCTAACACCAGAGTTCAATGTCTACCACCCACACTGCTGCCCACACTTTTCTGAAACAATTACAAGGTACTCAGGGTGTTGGCTGCCCTCCTCTGGCCTCTATGGGCACCTGTATGCATTAACTCTCATATATGGATACACTCATTAAAAACATAAAAACAGGAAAACAGGCTCTGAACTCTCAGACTAGAGGAGCCCAAAGCGAAGTAGGCACTAACTCCATGGGCTCAGAGTTATACACTGGAGGAGGTTGGCCCATGTGGGAAACTAGCCGGATCAGAACTTAAGTTCCTAGCATTGTACTAAGGTTAATCTCTTACCGTTGACAATGGTTCTGTAGTTACATAAAATGCTAACATATGGGGGAATCTGGATTAAGATAAGAGGAAGCAGGAACAGGATAGTAATTTTATAAATCTTCTGTAAGTCAAAGTTATCTCAAATAGAAAAAAAAAAAAAAAAGCATAGCTGGGCAGTGGTGGCGCACGCCTTTAATCCCAGCACTTGGGAGGCAGAGGCAGGCGGATTTCTGAGTTTGAGGCCAGCCTGGTCTACAGAGTGAGTTCCAGGACAGCCAGGGCTACACAGAGAAACCCTGTCTCGAAAAACAAAACAAAACAAAACAAAACAAAACAAAACAAAACAAAACAAAACAAAACAAACCCAAAAAACCCAAACCCAAAGCAAAACAAACAAACCAAACAAACAAAAAAAAAACCATAGAGAATAATAGTCATTTTGCTGGGCATAGTGTTGTCCTGATATGTGAGAGACTGAGTCAGGTGGATCTTTGTAAGTTCAATGTTGGGAGCCTACTTTTAGCAGAAATCGGCTATCAGCTTTGCAGCCAACTTGAGCCATATACCCTGACATGAGACTTGTTTTACAATAGCCTACAACAGCTGAGCACACTCTGATAACATCTTGCTTTAGATACCCAGGACTTTCCTTGGGTGTGTGAGATTAAAGGTGTGTGACTTAAAGGTGTAACTTAGAGATCAGATTTAGAGACAAGACCTAAGGGCATGATTAAAGGTGTGACCAAAAGGCATGGCTTAGAAATGAGACATATAAAAGGCGAGAAGCAGACAGGAGAGACAGAACAATTTGGAGATCAGAGAATCAGACACTTTAGAGAGTACAACTTGGAGAACAATTTGGAGTAACAGAGATTCAGACACTAGGAGTAGGAATAGACATTAGACACTTGGAAGAGAACAAGAGGAGTGCAACTAGGAACTAGGAACTTAAGACTTGGGACTTGGACTAGGAAGAGAGAGTGAAGAATAAACGGGATTGAATCACACTCTGTCTGGTCGCCATTCTTCGAGTCCGTCCTCACTCTCTCTCTTGCTGAACCCTGACCTGGGGACCGGAGCGGCAGCTTGGGCTGGGAAACAGTGGCCACCAAGCGTGGAGTGGAGAGGGTCTCAACATTTTTGGAAACAGTGGCCACCAAGCGTGGAGTGGAGAGGGTGTCAACATTTTTGGCCGCCCAAAGTGGGGCAGCTCGGGCCTCAACAGTTCAAGACCAGGCTGGTCTACATAGTGAGTTCAAGGCCACCTAGGGCTGCATAGTGATACCCTGTTTCAATTTTAAAAAACAAACAAAGTCAATTTCACCATGGGCAAGTCTTGTCTTGCAAGATTGATTTGGATTCAATCCCCTGAATCCATATGGTAGGAGAGAACTGACCCTTCATATCCTCTAACCTCCACCATGGCACAGGTGTAGACAGAAGACAGGGGCATACAAGAAGAGGCAAGTTAGGATGTAGTGCAAGGATACCCCTCCAGCAACCCACTTCCTCCCATCTTCTATTTCATACTTCCCAATTCTATCAGGTGATGAAGCCATTTAGGAATGAAACCATTGATTAGATCTATGTCCTTAAGACCTGATGGTCTCTGGAGACTCTATAATGGATTCTCATGGTTTGGTAGTTTGAACGAGAATGGTCCTCTGTTGGAGATTGGTTCTAATGCTTTGAATTAATTCGGTCCCCAAAATCGGGAATCCGTGTGTCCAAATGCTGAAGGTCCTTGCCCCCAGTTGGTCTTTGATTGATCAATAGAGAGCCAACGGCCAATGGCTGGGCAGGTAGACTGAGGCAGAACCTTTGGATTTGCGAGGGCTAGGAACTGGAACAGAGAAAGAGAATCACCATGACTCGGGGGAGAAGGACGGGACGTAAGAGCTGCAGGAGAGAAAGCAAACCAGCCATGTGAGAATTTGAGTAAGCGGCCACTGGCCACTTCCCTGATTGGGCCTGGGGTAACAGGGGAAGGTTTAGGAGTCTCGGGTGTACCAGAGGGGAGCATTTGCTAGCAGGGGAAGGTTTAGGAGTGCTTAGCCTTTGAGCTAGTCACAGCATGTCAAAAATTAACTGGTTAGCGTGCTCGTGCGTGCGTGCGTGCGTGCATGTCTTTCATTCACGAAGCTAGATTGGTCCTGGGTGTGTGTGTGTATGTGTGTGTGTGTGTGTGTGTGTGTGTGTGTGTGTGTGTGTAACCCACTGGGAGCCAAAGCGGTGTAGTTTAAAACTACCACTATAGTTTCCAAAGGCTTGAATGTTTGAATAATTGGTCTTCAGTTGGTGGAACTGTTTGGGGAGGACTAGGAACTGGAGCCTGTCGCAGGAAGTGTGTCACTGCTGTCGCAGGAAGTGTGTCACTGGGGGCTTGAGATTTCAAAAGCCCACTCCAGGCCCAGTCTGATTTTCCGCTTCCTGCCTCCTGCCTGTGGATCAGGATGTAAGCTCTTAGCTGCTCCAGCACCATGCCTGCATGCCTGCAGCCATACTCCCCACCATGATGACTTGACTAACCCTCTGAAGCTGTATGCAAGCCCCAATTAAATGCTTTCTTTTATAAGTTATAAGCTGAGTCCGTCTCCAGGTACCTCATCTAACAACCTGACTATCTTGCCTATAACCAGCCTCATGGCTAGCTCTAAACCTTTGTGTGCTCTGTCGTAGTCCATGTCTGTTCCCTCCATGTCCCTTCTCCATCTCCTGTGTCTGCTTTCTCCCCTCCATCACTCTCTGCCTGGAAGTCCCGCCCTCCTCCTTCCCGCTCCAGCTATTGGCTGCCAGCTCTTACAACCAATCTCTGGTACAATTCTAGCTTGTCTTTAGGCAGGAAGGATGAATATTTACAAAACAGAAAATCTGGTGATAGCCATAGAAATGACAACACCAGAATCCTGTCAACATGTAGTTCTCTGCTGGTACAGCATTAACAATTGAAAATACTGAGCCACACTTTCATACAATGTGAAGAAAAGTTACCCCAACAGGCTAAGACAGAAAGTTTAGGAGGTGTGACCTTGTTGGAGGATTTGTGTCACTGGGGCAGGCTTTGAGGTTTCAACAGACTCCTGTCATTTCCAGTTTGCTCTCTGATTCTGGTTTAAGATGAGAGGGCAGTGGTGGCGCACGCCTTTAATCCCAGCACTTGGGAGGCAGAGGCAGGCGGATTTCTGAGTTCGAGGCCAGCCTAGTTTACAGAGTGAGTTCCAGCATAGCCAGGACTACACAGAGAAACCCTGTCTCGAAAAACAAAACAAAACAAAACAAAACAAAACAAAACAAAACAAAACAAAAAAGAATATGAGAGCTCTCAGTCACTATTCCTGACCTCTGCCGCCTCCTCTGCCATCATGAATTCTAACCCTCTGGAACTGTCAGCTCCAGATAAACTCTTTCTGTTATAAGTTTCCTTAGACATGGTATTGTATCACAACAATAGAAATTAACTAATACACTGAGCCTTAGGTGGTTTTTGTTTTTCCAATCCAGTCAAGAGGGCATAACTCATCGTCCCAGCGTGGAGCAACGACTGTGTTTCTCTAAGTTACACAGGGCTTGACTCCTTGAGATGAAGGTTTACACATCAGGACTGCCTTTTACATCTTCCTTCTACCCTTAGGCCCCATCTGGCTCCTGTGAGCTGGCAGAGAATCCATGTTGCTTGTGTCCTAAGCTCTGGTCTGCTGCCCATGATGAAGACCCTGAGCCCCTGTGGACACCCAGCCCAGGTTAATAGTGAAGATCTGACCTGGGCATTTCTTCCCAGGGATCAAGAGCACCCACTGAGGCATAGGGAGTGGGGCATCTGCCAGCTTCCCTCAGCAGCTCCAGCCTTACATGTAGGAGCCAGAAGGAAGTTAACGTCCTTGACCTTGCACTGTCTTGGGCAGAATCCTAGGAGCAAATCAGAGGTCCTCAGCTCTGCAGTAGCCTAAGGCAGTGGCTCCAGGTCACAGGTACTCAACAGTGGGCACAGACTGGATGTGAAGGCCTGAGTGTTGCTGCTACTACCTTGTGTGAGTCACAGGCAGCCAGGTCTTGGAGCTTCTGAGAAACTTGCTGTTAGTGGAGAACCCCAGAAACAAACAGAAGTGTCACTTTGCTGACAAGTACTCCAGCAGAGGACCCCAGGAGGATGAGTTAGGCAGCACTCCACTGAGGCTCTCAGCTGGGCAAAGGAGCAAGACAAAGCATCATAGCACAGGGGACAGGACTGTAAGACAAAGGAGCTCAGGGGACACTGGTCCTGAGTGAGCCCTGAGTGGGTCCAGTTACAGGAGGGCTGGGCTTGGGCTGTGCACTGAGTTGCTAGGGTAAAGGATATAACTTCTCATGCAACTCCTCTGGGCAGGGTGGGGTGGGTGGGTGTGGATGTGCTTACTGGAAGTTAATGAGGTCAGCAAGAAGCTGAAGCCCCAGTTACCAGGGCCCACTGAAGCAGCTTGGTTATCTTACCCCATCACTACCTAGCCAGGTTTTACTTTTAACCCAATAGACAACAGCAGGCAGTAAGAGGCATTTGGGTTGCTCCAGTGATCAGTCTGGGAACCCTCAGTCTTTCCTTGGTCCTGAGAGAATCCAGTGTATACAGTTGCTGTGACCTCATTGGTTAAATCTCCGATCACAGAGGTGGGTTTTTTTCAGTTGAAAAGAGCAGGATGCTGCTGCCCCCTCCTGGCCATAGGGCATACAGCAGGCCTGACCTGAGGCAATATAGTGGGCCAGGCTGTGCTAGGCCCCTCCCTGAAATCAGATACAAGGGAGTCATTTATTTGAATTTGTTTGTTTAGTTAGTTAATGTATATTGGAGTTTTGGCTGCACTATGTATGTACCATGTTTGTTCCTGGTGCTCTGGGTGCTGGGAACCAAAGTTGTGTCTTCTGGAAGAGCAACCAGTACTGTGTGTGTGTGTGTGTGTGTGTGTGTGTGTGTGTGTGTGTGTGTGTTTGTGTGTGCGCGCGCGCGTGTGCAGGGGTTTTGGAGATGTTCTCTGTGTAGCTCTGGCATAGCTCTGGCTGTCCTGGAACTTACTATGTAGACCAGATTGATCTCAAAATCACAGAGATCCGCCCACCTTTGCCTCCTGAGTTCTGAGAGTAACATAGTCAGTCAGTGCTGTTAACCACTGAGCAACCTCTTCAGCCCAATCAGGGAGGGTGTCTTCACCATCATCTTCACTTCCAAGAGGCCTAGCTCCCTGTCTATAAAATGGTCAAGAATTAAGATCTTCCTAGAAGGGCCATGAGGAGCACTTTGCAAGCAAGCCACGCTCAACAGTAACTGCATCCCAGTGTTTGCGTGGGCGGCCAGGGGACTGCTGGCAGCCTGTCCCTTTCTTGTATGAACAGTCTCAGTCCAGAGCTCTCTGTAGAATGTTAATGTGAATCTGGGGGCTAATCTGCTGTTCCCACGGCTTAAACCCATGGTGCTCTTTGGCCAGAGTGACCGAGGGACAAGCAGAGAGAAGCAGATGGTCCCAGCCTGCCAGGGTAGTATTCTGGCAAGAGACAAGTCCCCAATGCCAGGAACCCCCAAGTTGAGGGCTCTCAACTACTCTGACATACCTCCCAACACTTCAATCCTGGGAGTTTTAGGGAAGAGCGTGTGTAGGATCCCTGCCTTTGCTGACTCATGCCCCAGAGAATGTGTCTTTGCAGTTAGACTGTTAGCCCCAGGAAGCCTCAGGGTCTTCTCTAGGCTCCCATGGAGCCTAGGGGCTGCTGATGCCAAGATCCCATTGGAGAGAGCAGGAGCCATAAAGAGACAAGCATGGACTCAAAGCTACAACCCTGTGGCCACCATCCTGCTTTGCCCCTCAGAGACCGTGCCCTGTCCTGAGTGCTTTGGATGATTTCCTTACCTGTCACTGGGCCAGTCTCAGGATTCCTGTGGGGCAGAACGTGTCTTTCAGAAAGGCTGGGGAGAGCTCCCCAGACCAGAGCTCCATGAGTTTCCGTAAGAGCAGAAGACATAATACCCTGGACCACACCCCCTGTCCAGATCCTTTTCCTGCAGCTTCCCCATCAATAGGTCCCCTTCTCTGTCCACACCAGGCCAGCCAGCTGCTCCTGGCCCTAGCCATACCTATTCCCATGTCACATACACAACCAGGTCAAGCTCAGGCCATCAGGCTCGGCGGCAAGCGTCTTTACACACTGAGCTCAGCAGTCCAAGGACTAGTTTATTTTACATGTTCTTATTTGTTTGTGGAGGGAGTGGATGTGGGGGTGCACATGCCACGACACATGGATGGCCAGAGATGAGAGGACAAGCAAAGCAGCTGGTTCTCTCCTACTATGTGGGTCCTAGGGATTAAACTCAGGTTGTTAGGCTTGGCAGCAAGTGCCTTTACCTGCTGAACCATCCCGCTGGCTCTACACTCTGCATTTAAACAACAACAAAGGATTTATTTATTTTAATTTTATGTAAATGGGCATTTTACCTACATGTTTGTCTGTGTGCCATGTGTGTACCTGGGGCCATGGAGTTTGAAGAGGGCATCCGATTCCCTGGAAATGCAGTTCTGAGGGTCTGTCCCACTGCCTAGCTGCATTGAAAGGTCCTGGACAGGGGCATGTATTCCAGAGGGGTTTTGTGTCCTCTGATCTTAAGGAGAGTCATGGAGCTCTGGTGATTGGTAGCAGCCATGTGGATGCTGGGAAAGAAACTCCAGTCCTCTGGCAAGAGTAGCCAGAGCGTCTAACCACTGAGCCATCTTTCCAGCCCCACACTCTATTTTTTTGAATAGAGTTTTTGAATAAGTTGCCCTAGCAGGTCTTGGACCTGTGACCCTTCTGCATCAACTTCTTGAGTAGGTAGAATTATGGGTCTGTGCTACCACCTAACAAAGCAGGATATGAAGTTAAGACATTTCTTTTTCCTTAAAATTATTTTTTTTAAATTAAATTTATGTGGTGGTTTGAATATTAAATAGCTAAAAATCCCTCATAGTTTTAGGCATTTGGATTTTTGGTCTCCAGTTGGTGGCATTGTTTGGGGAGGTCTAGGAGATGTGGCCTTGTTACAGGAAGTACATCACGGGGTGGGGGGGTAGGGCTTTGAGGTCTCAAAGTCTTGTATCATTCCCAACTCTCTCTCTTTCTCTCTCTTTCTCTCTCTCTCTCTCTCTCTCTCTCTCTCTCTCTCTTTCTCTCTCTCTCTCTCTCTCTCTCTCTCTCTCCCTCCTGTTTGCAGTTCAAGATGTGAGCCCTCAGCTTCTGGCCCCTGCTGCTATGCCTTGGCTCCACCATGATGGACTCCAACCCTGTGGGTCCATCCTACCAAAGTGCTCTTCCTTCTATAAGCTGTTTGGGTCATGATTTTTTTTTTTTAATCACAGTAACAGAAAAGTAACTCATATGATTTTTAAATTATTTTAAATTATACGTATATGAGAGGGGTTGTGTACATGAGTGCTTAAGGAAGGCCAAGGTATTGGATTCCCTGGAGCTGGAGTGACAGTTGTGTGCCATGTGAGTGAGGATGCTGGGAACCAAACTCAAGACCTCTGAAAGACCCAGCAACGACTCTTGAGTGTGTGTGTGTGTATGTGTGTGTGTGTGTGCGCGCGCGTGCGTGCGTGCTACAACATGTATGTGGAGATCAGAGGACAGTTTTTGAGAATTGGTTTTTTCTTTCTATCATATGGGTACTGGGAGTTGAACTCAGGTCATCAGGATTGGTGGCAAGCACCCTTATTCACTGAGCCATTTTGTCATCTAAGAGGACATTTATGTTATCTCTCTTTGTCTAGAAAAATCTCACTTTTTTCCCCCAGTAGTCTTGATGTGTTGAGGTGTGATTTACAACTCTCAAGTGATAGGTTTCAAACATGCTTAGGCCACAGAGTGTCCAGCTCATTCCTATTTGATAGAGGCATTCCTAGTTTTAGCCTGAAAGTGCCATATCCCAGGAGCATATCTGTCCCAGACAAACAGGGCAGCCCACCACCCAAAATAAGAGTATAAAGAGGGGTGAAATGTGTGGAGGGCAGTGCCATGGCCTTCCTCTAAAGCCTGGCAGGAGAGCTCCATGGAGCCACGTGGACATGTGTCCTTTGGAACTGCCTGATAAATCAAGGACATGGCTGTCATTGCCCCATCAGCCTGGCCCTGACCTGATGGCCTTGCTGTGTGGAACACTTCCCTCCAGGCCTGCCATGGCCACTGCAATCAGGACAGCTGTAATCGCCCTTCATATTAGTCCTTTTTCTGGTCACTGACATGAAGACTGGCAAGAAATGACTTAGGGAAGGGATGGTTTCTTTTAGCTCATGGTTTGTAGAGGTCCAGTCCACCACGGCGGGGAAGGCATGAGGAGGGTAAGATGTAGCCTAAGATGTCTGGTCACGTTGTGTCAGTGTGGAAACAGACAAATACTGGTCTAATATTCAACTTGTTTTCTTCTTTTTGTCCAGTCCAGGAGCCCAGCCCATGGGATGGTGCAGGTGTTGGCCTCTGACCCTCTGGCTTATATGGACAAACCCTTCAACAAATATCAGACTTTGTTGGAACATGGGTCAGCCCCATGTTCTTGTTTTGAAATGGGCCTGTGAACATTAGGAACTGTGCATATTTCCTGGGGCAGATGCCTGTTAAAGCAGGCATCAAGATGTGGCAGGATCATGTTCCTGAAGGGAATTAGAAGGGTCCTTCTGCATTTCGGAGTTCCCGGCCCAGGTGTTCCTGGGACTTGACTATAGAACTCTTTGTTGTACCTCCTCCCCACGGAGGAGCCATTCATTCTTTTCTGCCTGTCTCTAATGATTCTGCTTTTATTGTGGCAACTGCTGTTATTTTTGACATTTTGGTTGTGAGCCTAGCCTTTAACAGCTGAGCCATCTCTCCAGCCCTGCTGTTATTTTTGAGATGGAACTTGCTCTTTTGCTCAGGGTGATCTTGAACTCCTGGCTTAAGGGAGCCTCCTGTCTCACCCCCCTACCCCAATACCTTGGGACTATAAGCGGACATCCAGCTTACTTTTTGTGGGTAGGAGTGGGGAGGAGCGTGCTGGTCAGAATTTTGTTAACTTGACAACAAACTGGAGTTAGCAGGGAAGAGGACGCTCAACTGAGAAAATGTGTCTGATTGGTCTGTGAGCATTGTCTTGCTTGATGATGGATGTGGAAGGACAGGTGGTCCTGAGTGGTATAAGAGGGCAGGCTGAGCAAGCTATAGGGAGCAGGGTTCCTTCATGGCTTCTGCTGTGGTTCCAGCCTGGAACCCCTTCAGTTCCAGGTAACTTCCCTTCACGATGGATTGTAAGCTGTAAGATGAAATAAACCCCTTCCTCCCCAAGTTGCAGCAAGAGATAGCAAACCAAGCCAATGGTATTCTGGGGGCTGAACTCAGGTCCTCGGCTGTGTTAGGCAAGTGCTTGACCACTGAGCTACACCCCCACCTTTTACCTTTCTTTTTTTTTTTCCTTTTTCTTTCCTCTTCCTCCTCCTTTACGTTACTGATAATTGTGTCCAGCCTCTCTCACATGTCAACACACGAACATTCTACCCTATAGCCATATCCTCAGCCAACCCCCTACTTTCTTTTTGAGACAGGGTCTTCCATAGCTCAGGCTGGCCTGGAACTTGCTATATTGTTTAGGATAACCTTGAATTTTTAATCCTCCTCTCTCTACTCCCAAGGGCTGGGATTAGAGCTGAGTACAACCAAGCCAGGTTACGTGGGGCGGGGGATCACAGGCTTTGTGTGCTAAGGAAGCATTCTACCGAGTAAGCTAGTTTTGCTTTTTCTCTTTACATTTTATTTACTTGTTTATCTATTTACTTATTTATTGTTTTTTGTTTTTTGTTTTTTGTTTTGTTTTGTTTTGTTTTGTTTTTGAGACAGGGGTTCTCTCTGTAATAGCCCTGGCTGTCCTGGACTTGTTTTGTAGACCAGGCTGGCCTTAAACTCAGAGATCTGCCTGCCTCTGTCTTCCAACTGCTGGGATCAAAGGCAGTACTACCAGCCTGGCAATTTAATTTATTATTTTAAGGGGAGGCCCACGCCATGGCCTGTGTGTGGCGGTTGGAGTGATAACACTGTGGAGTTTTCTTTTCTACAGTTGTATGGGTTCCAGGTATTGAATTCAGGTTAAAAGGCTTGTACTGTCTGGTGACAAATGTTTACTTGCTGAGCCATCTCTCTGATCTAGCTCCCCCCACCTCCTTGCTGCACAAAATAGCATTGAATTTACGTCCCTCTGCATCAGCTTCCTGAGTTTTGGAACTCTTTCCCCCCAGTGCCAGGTCTTAGGTATGAAAGTCACACACCAAGCCTCTTAAAGACTTGAAAAAAAAAAAGTGTGTGCAAGCTCGTGCTTGCGTGCATGGGTGCGTGTGTGTTGTATGTGTATGTGTATGTGTGTGCATGTGTGTAGATGTGATTTACACATCTAATATACACATGTATAGATCAAGGGACAATGCCAGGTGTTCACCTTGTCTGGGACAGGGTCTCTCTTGTTCATGTTCATTGCTTTGTACGCCAAGGTGGCTGTTTCAAGCTCCCTTTGATTTTCCTGTGTCCACCTCCCATTTTCTGGGCACACTGGGACTACAGGTATTTGTGCATCTTGCTTTTTATGTAGGCTCTTGGGATCTGATCTCAGGTCTTCAGGCTTGTGCAGCAAGCACTTTACCCAAAAAGCTATCTCCTCAGACTCTAAACCCTTTTAAAAAGCTTTCTTTTGAGGCAGGGTTTCACTAAGTTTCCCAGGAAGTTCTGACTTCAGTTAGCTCAGAGCACTTGTGTTGGAAACACTCTTACAGTTCCCTGGGTACTGTATGCAGGATTGTGGCACCACACTTAGCTGTCTTTTCTAGGGACATTTGTTATTGGATTCAGGGTCCACCCGGATGGTCCAGGACAATCTATTTCAGGGGCCTTCTCTTAGTTCTGAGGCATGTTAATAATTACAGGCTTGAGGATTTCAGTGCGTCTCTGTCTTCTGAGGGCCACTTTGAGTCTACTCCAAGTCTCCCTCGGGTATTTACAAAAGAAACCCAATCAAGTATATCTCCTTCTTAGCTTGTAATGAAAATGATATATTCAGTGTACTTTGATTGAGGCAAGATTCACCACCACTGAATGATGAGATAGGCTCCAATAACAACTTCAGAGTCAGGAGGGGCAGGTGAATCATCACTCCAGGAAGGAGAAGCAACAGCTGGGGCTGGGGTGTAGCTCGGTTGGCGGGGTGCTTACCTACCATTCATTAACTTGTGAGTTCAATCACTGACTTTTTTTTTTAAAGGCAAGGTTTCTCTGTGTAGCCCTGGCTGTCCTAGAACTCACTCTGCAGATCAAGCTGGCCTTGAACTTAGAGATCTGTCTGTCTCTATCTTCTGAGTTCTGGTATTAAAAGTGTGAGCCACCACCATCCAGCTTCCCTGGCACTTCATAAATGTAGCATGGAGGCATGTGCTTGTAATCCCTAGCACTTAAGAAATGGAGGCAGAAGGATCAGATGTTCAAGGTTATTCTCAGCTACATTGTGAGTTCAAGATCAGCCTGGGCAACAAGACCCTGTCTCAAAACAAATCCCCCCAAAGTGAAAATAACATCAAAAGAAGTAGGGGATGCTGGGGATAGGGAGCCCATTTACCCTCTGTCTGATCTTAGATCTGTGGTAAACATGACCTACAGGTTTTACAGTCCTGAGGTCTGACTCAGCACTGTAAGTCTACCAGATGATGTCACTGTTCCATTCCCACTGTGTCAATGAAGAAACTCAGGCTCAGAGGGGAAGATAAGGCCAAGCCAGCTCAAAGACCATGGCTGACCTGCCTAAGCCTTCCAGTGCCCCTGCAACTTTCCTTGGCCTGTTCTGGGTGCAGGTGGTGGGCGGTGGTGTTTGAGGAATGGGTGCTCAATGGGAGCCTCTCAGCTCCTTGATGGAGGATGCTATGGATTATAGAGCCCCAGCCATACTTCTGACTGCTGGTGTTACCCTGCCAGGCAGGAGGGGCTCTGGTGCCTGGAATGGCTTTTTGAGTCAGTGGTTTCTGCCTGGGAGGGGAATCAAAGAGACAGAGACATTATTTTTCTGATAGGTCTGAGGACTCAGGTTGAGGCCCTGTCCCCGGAAATGATTAGATAGGACAGGTGCTGGCCCTCACTACTTCCCGGAATTGGACCTTGCATCTGAGGACTGGACTAAGGGTGAGAACTACCAAACACCAGACCTGAGAGAGTGTGTCACCGGCAGGAGCTGTGGAAGATGACCTTCCAGGGAAGTTGGAGCTTAGCACTTTCTCTGATTGCATACTGTGTTACCAGGGTCTAAAAATGGCTGACCCTGTGATGGCAGAAGTCGGCAGGATGCAATAGTGATAAGTTCTAGTGTGTTCTTTGGACTTTCCTGAAGGTTCCAATTGGAATCTTTCCTGAAGGTTCAAATTGGAGTCTGAGACTTTGCACTGATGTGACTCAGGGGCCAGAACGCTGGTCCTTCTCCTTGGCAACTCAGTGGCTACCTCTTGATGTATTAATTAATTAATTAATAATTAATATTTTGTATTTTACTTCTGATCACTTGCTGTCTTAGTTAGGGATTCCATTGCTATGAAGAGACACCATGACCAAGGCAACTCTTTTTTTTTTTTTTTTCTCGAGACAGGGTTTCTCTGTGTAGCCCTGGATGTCCTGGAACTCACTCTGTAGACCAGGCTGGCCTCGAACTCAGAAATCCGCCTGCCTCTGCCCACCAAGTGCTGGGATTAAAGGCGTGCGCCACCAACGCCCGGCCCAAGGCAACTCTTATAAGGAAATTGGGGCTGGCTTACAGGTTCAGAGGTTCAGTCCATTATCATCAAGGTGGGAACATGGCAGCATCCAGGCAGGCATGGCACTGGAGGAACTGAGAGTTCTACATCTTGTTCTGAAGGCAGTCAGAAGAAGACTGTTTTATGGGCAGCTAGGAGGAGGGTCTCAAAGCCCACCCCCAAAATGACAAACTTCTTCCAACAAGGCCATACCTCCTAATAGTGCCAGTCCCTGGGCCAAACATATTCAAGCCACCATACTTGCTTAACCAATTATTGGGTCTTATAGTTCTCTAAATCCCTTCCAAATGTATTTTTCGTTTTTTTAAAAAAAATATTTTTATTTTATGTGTATTGGTGTTTTGCCTGTATGTGCATCTGTGTACCACCTGCATGCCTGGTGCTGTGGAGGCCAGAAGAGGGCATTGGATTTCCTGGAACTGAAGTTACTGAGAGTTGTGAGCTGCCATGTGGATATTAGAAATAGAACCTAGGTCTTTTGGGAGAGCAGCAAGTGCTAGTAACAGCTGAGCCATCTCTCTAGCTTCTTTAGTTTTTGAGATAGAATCTCATTATATAGTCCTGGATGGCCTTGAACTCACAGAGATCCACCTACCTGTCTCCTAATACTGGGAATAAAGATGTATACCACTGCATCCAGCTTATTTTAAAATTAAATTTATATATTTATGCATTGCAAGTATGAGTGTATCCACTCACGTGCTCAGTCTGTCAGGCTTCCAGAAATCTGCAGTATAATAGTTTTCTCTAAAACTGAAAACATTTCATCCTGCAGGAACGCTCCTTAAGCAAGAAGGTAAAAAACTCAAAATAGCTTCAGGAAGTCCCTGAAACTGAGCAGATTAACCAGGTCCCCCTCTGCCATAATATGCAATAAAAGTTGAGAGTCTGTCACAGAGGAGCAGGGCCAATCTGCAAAGAAGACTCAGACCAGACAAGAGGTCTGTAAGAGGGCTGGTGAGATGGTTCAGTGGCTAAGAGCACTGGCTGCTCTCCCAGAGGTCATGAGTTCAATTCCCAGCAACCACATGGTGGTTCACAATCATCTATAGGGGGAATCTGATGCCCTCTTCATGCAGGCAGATATATATGCAACAGAGGACTCATACATTTAAAAAAAAAAAAAAAAAAAAAAAAAAAAGGTTTGTAAGTAGCAGAAAGCAGCTGAGTTGCCTGGAAGAGGTTTAGAACAACTGAGACACTGGGGAGGATACTCTCTAACCTGTTGAGCTGCCTGCAGGCTGTGCAGTGAGCCCTAAGTTCCCAGCTTTGTGATCTGTCACTCATGCTGGGGTGGGCCTTGGGGATACAGCTGTCTTTGAGTCATTTCTGCTCCTATAAGTAACCTCTCACTCTATTCCTCCAAGTAACCCCAATAAAACTCATGGTTTACAAAGTTGGACTTTGGTGGTATCTGTGCCACTTGGTCTATTGTGGGCTCCAAGTTTGGGTGAGTAGATGTGTATTGTATCTCCCCAGGAAAAATTTTGTCTCACAACAGTGTGTGCCTATGCAATGGCGTCCACATGGCAGTCAGAGGACAACCTGTGCAGATCAGTTTTCTTCCTCTATTACAGGCAGGTCATCAGGCCTGGTGGCAAGTACCCTATGAACTTTGAGCACCCCTGAATGCAGTGTTCCCTTCTGTTCTCTATAGCTAGCCTCCCCAGCAAGGCATCCCAGCTGCTTCCCATCTGGAGCTCCCCACCTGCACCTCAGATGCCTCTGAGATGCCTCTGCTGCCATCCTAGGCCTCCCAGCCTGTAGGCCAGAAACAGTGGAAGGGAAATGGGCCAAGTGTGTAGGTGCACAGGCTTGGGCTTAATGGGACCTCCCTGCAGAGCACAAGGGGCTAGTGCTCACCCGAGAGGACAAGCTGGTCCTCAGGAGCCTGTAGCACTCATGGGACAGAGGTTGTGAGCTCCAGGGGATTCTAGTAGAGCGTACAGGATGGGATGGAAGGTCAGCTCCAAGGGAATCTGCAATCAGGCTCTTGGGCTTGAAGGTGGGATGGAGGCTGACCCAAGGTTTATAGCAGCTTAATCCAGGGCAAACACCAGACAGGATGAGAAATAGCACCTCCTCCCAGCATTTCTTCCCTTTTCGCAGTCCCAGCCCTGTTCAGCGCTCAGGGTGCTTCTTTAATGGAAAAAAAAAAAAAAAAAAAAAATCAGATCTCTTACTTCTGTTGCTCATTTAACAAACAGTATTTATTGAGCACCAACTGTGTGTTGGGCCATGGCCTATACACAGAAAACAAAACAGACAAAATCTTGGGATTTCTGCAGTAATGGAAGGAAAAGGAGTAAACACATACCCTGTTAGGTGGCAGGAAGTGCAGCAGGGTGGATTAGAGAGAGGGAGGCAGTATGGTTTTCAAGAACTAAGTAGGATAAAAGTGTCAGCAGATAGACCTCCCCCAGTCCAGACGGTGCCTGTCTCTGCAGTTGCAGCCCATAAGATGGAGTTAGAGGTAAAGGAGGTGTAGCTAGGCCAGGCTGTGAGAGTCCAAGGCTTCTGCTTCTTCTCTGACACACGGGAGCCTCAGCAAGCTTTTTACGGGAGGAGTGGTGAGGTCTGGTTTATCTAACATCCTCACTGGCTGTGGGGAGCCGAGGCTGAAAGTGGAAGGCCTTGGGGGATGGGTGAGAGTGGGGATAGAGAAGGGGGTTGTGCTCTTGGCTCTGAGTTGAAGGTGGAGGGGGGTGGGGGGTGGGCTTGGGTGAGTAGGAACCAGCAAGGACACTGGCTCCAGTCCTCACTCCCTGCAAAGCCTCTCTACTGCCCCTGAGACCTTCTGACTCCTCTTCCGGTCAGAGACTGGATACAGCCACCCCAGGAGACTGCTCTTCCTGAACCACTGGCCTGCTTCCGAATTAAAATCTCTGTCTTGACCCTTGGGGCCCTGGCCTGGGTCCCCTCCCCCTACTAGCTGGTCCCTGGTCTTCACATTTTCCCACTGTAGAAGACAAGTTTTGGGAGTCAGTTCTCATCTTCCATTCTGTGATCCTAGGATTTGAAGGTCAACAGAAGCCATCTTGCTGGCCAACCTTGACTTTTCTTTTGCTCATTCTGTTTGTTCTATCAAGTCTGCTTTATGCAGTGCTGGGACTCAAGGACTCTATCAACCCTTTTAAAACCAGCTCTCACAGGTAGCCCAGGCTGGCTTCAAACTTAAGGTAAGCCCCCTGCCTCAATCTCCCAAGGCTGGAATTACAGGCCTGAGTATCACTTCTCTGGCTATTCACTCCTTTGTTTGGTCTCTTATTTTTGTCTCTTCTTAGCATAAACCACAGGAGGGCGAAGGCACCCTCCTGACCACCTCAGCTTCTGCCCTTCCTCTCTACCTTGCAAGGTGGACACTGTCATCATCTTTCTTTATAAGGACATGAAGTGATTGCACCTGCACTTGCCTGCCCAAGGTGTGAGGATCTAGACAGCTCTGCTGGAGAGATGGCTCAGCAGTTAGAAGCACTTGCTGCTCTTTCAGGGACCTGGGTTCGGTTTCCTGCATCCACATGGTGGCTCACACTCACCTGTAACTTCAGTCCCAGGGAACCCCACACCCTATTCTGTTTGTCTTGAACTCCTTCCCGCATATGGTGCACATACATGCATGCAAACACCCATACACACAACAACAAAAAATAAATCTAAAAGTAAAAGCCCCCAGTTCCTTCACACCATCCACTTCTGCGCCTGTTCCCGCGTACTTCCCAAGTGGGGCCGTGTGTCTCTGGGCCAGGTGGCAGCAGTTGTGAAAGTGCCAAGACCTGGCTCCAGGGACCTCCGGCTTCCAGCCCTGAGGCCTCCTGGCAGTGTGGGTCATGCGTCCACGTGCCTCAGTTTCCTCACCTGTCAGTGCAGGGGCCTGGCAGGTGACCCACCTGCTCGCGGGGCCTCTCCTGTCGCGGGCCAAGAGGGACCCGCCTGCCCGGCTCCCGGGCGCCCGCAGGAGGGCGCGGCTTGGCGGGGGGCGCGGGCGGCGCGGGCGGCGCGGGGGGCGGAGACCGGCTCGGCTTCCGCTCCCTCCTCCCGCGTCGTCTTGGGCCGCGGCGCCCGAGGCGGGAGCAAGAGGCGCCGGGAGCCGCGAGGATCCACCGCCGCCGCGCGCGCCATGGAGCCCGAGTGAGCGCGCGGCGCTCCCGGCCGCCGGACGACATGGAAACGGCGCCGACCCGGGCCCCTCCGCCGCCGCCACCGCCGCCGTTGCTGCTGCTGGCGCTGTGCTGCAGCCTGGTCCCCGCTGCGGGTAAGGTGGGCGCGGGGGACAATGGCCGGGGCCGCAGCAGCCACTTTGCAAGTTGCGGGGGAGTTGGAGCGCGCGCCGGGGGACCGCGCGCCGGGGGACCACGCGCGGGCCCTTTGTCTCTCCCGCCGGGGCCCCTCCCCGGGGACCGAGCCCGCCAGGTGCGGCGCGGGCGGGCCCTCACCTGCCCAAGGCTCGGGACGCCGGGCGCGCTCAGGAGTGCGCCCACGGGCATCGCGATGGCCCGGGACAGGCCTGGCCTATCGCGAACTACTGGGAAAACTTTTCGCGAGCCTGCTTGCGGCGGCCGGCCTACCGAGCCCTGGGAAGTGCCAGAAGTTGCAAGTTAGGAAGTTCGGAGAGCCCAGCGCGGGGCGGCCTGGCCCTGGCTGCTGTCTCTTTGACCTGCGTGGGCTGTCAGTCTTCCAAACCGACTGACACCTGCCAGGTGCCCCCGTGACCCCAGTGACCCATCTGACCGCTCAGCCCCCAAGCGGTGGCCAGGCGCCCAGCCCAGCTGACCAGTGCCCAGCCTCGAGATCGGTTGCGTGGGTGCTTTGGTGTGGGGAGATATGGTTCTGCCTCAGTTGGACCCACCTTTGGGAAAGTGGCCGGTTCGGTAACTTTCTAACTTTTGGTGTGTCCTGAGGGGTGGAGCTGAGGTCGGGAGGACTCTAGAGAAACGAAGCAGTTGGAAATGCTACACATGTTCTTTTAATTTGGAGATTGCCATGTGGTTTTTAAAGCAAGCCTCTTGCCACCTAAATCATTGTTTTCGGATGTGTTGTGTTTTTCTGGAGTGTGGCTGTCCAAGGGTCCGGCAGATACTCTTGAACTCCTGGGTGGTGTTGATGGCAGTTTGGGGCGGGGTAGGAGGACAACCTCAGGTCCCTTTGTCTGGGCCTTATTAAGGCGAACAGCTGTCCCCCTGTGTATTTCCAGGGTAGACACTTGAGGGAGGTGGCTGGGCCTGGCTCTGTGCTCAGATTCCCTGGGCTGCCGTCCCTTTCACCTAGGTTTGGGGGGAGGGGTCGAGGGAGCTGGCTTTCTCCAGTCCTGGAGCTTTCAACCTCAGCCTGAGGGCTCTTGGGGAGTCTCCCCCTAAACTTGTCTCCCTCGGGATCATGTTTACATTTTCCGGCCATGTCTGGTGTTAGCAAAACAAGGCGAAGACAAAACTGTGACAGGCCGTGGGAAGTCCAGGCCAGCTCTGCTCTTTCCGGAAATGCCTGGGTCGTGGCTGCAGAAGGGGTATGGGGGAGCTATTTGTTTTAAAGGTGGGGTTTGTAAGCCGATTTTCCTGTCCTAGGTGGGATTGACGTTACTCTGGGATCCCCCCCCCCCCCCCCGCCTGTCGTCTGATATCCCAAATTTAACATCTTTATAGTTTGGTGGTGTATGAGGCAAAAATAGAATCGATTATTTTAACATTAGGAAGCCAGGCCCCAGGAGTACCAGCTGATGGGGTAGTCCAGGCCTAAAATGGAAGCAAAGGGAGGAATCTTCCTGAAGCTCTTATTTGAGTGTTCTTCTTGGCAGTGCGACCCCCAAATGTTTGTTTGAGATTCTCGATTCAGGAGTCTGGAGAGAAGGGAGTAAGTGGGCAGCTAATTATTTTTCCTGATTGCTTCCTGTTGCAAATTGAAGCTGTGAGCCCACAGAAAAGCCTTTGTTCTAGTGGTCTCTGAATTCCCCACTCTGGAAGCCCTAGGCTTTCCTTCTCTTGGCTGGTCCCTGGACCAGCCTAGCCTGTCTGACCCCCTGGAGGAGGTTCCTGCAGTTGTAGGCTGCCTACCCCTGGGAGGGCCCAGCCAGCACCTGTTGGCTTATATTGGGTTAAATGCTGAATGGAGTCCCTTCCAAGTCAGGGCCCTGTTCCTTGATACCTCTGTGCAAGAAATTACCTAGGCAACCTGTCTGTCCTAAGCTTCTCTGGGGAAAGCCACCTCCAACATAGCTGGGACCCTTTTTATTTTCACTACATAGAGTCATTACTCAGGCATCTAGCAGAACTTGCACAGGGGTGTGGGGGTGGGATGCAGCCAGGTGAGGACTCTGTCACCTGCTTTGCAAGTGGGTGCCCCAGGGTTGGAGCAGGAGGTGCTTAGACCGACCAAGGTGTTTTGAGACGTAGTTCTATGACAGCGCTCTGCTCAGATAGAGCTCTGTGTAGCCCTGGAACTCCCTCTGTAGACCAGGCTGGCCTCCAACCCAGAGATCCACCTGCCTGTGCCTCCTGAGTGCTGGATTAAACCCAGCGCAACCAGGATTTTTATGTCCAGTTGCTGTTTGTCTTTGGGAGGCTTACATAGCCTTTCTGTGCTAGGTATAAGAGAGGACTCATGTCCTCTCTTTTATATCATGTGGTGGGAAGCGTTTGGTACCTGCAGCCAAGGTCTGGGGTAGTGGTGGCAGAGCCTTGAGGACAGTTGTATGTCATGGCCTTTGATTTTTCTGGCCTGGAAATTCTGGGGGTTGTTGCTACATGGTTTTTTTTTTTTTTTTTTTTTTTTTAATGTTCATATGCGTGCATGCCTGTGCACGTAAAGGTCAGAGGTCAATCTTCTGTGGTTTTCCTCGGGAGCCATCATGTGCATATAGAGACTAAAGGTCAACTTTGAGAAGTGTTTCTCGGGAGCCATCTACCTTGTTCTTTGAGACAAGGTCTCTCACTGGAACCGGGGTCTCACTGACTGATAAACCACCATGACTGGCTCTTTCCACGAGTGCTGGGTGTGTTTTACACTTAGACAGCACACACTTTACCAGCTGAGCCATCTTCCCAGGCCCTGGTCTGGGCTTTTCTTCTGTGTTGTGATCTTGGATATCCAGTAACTGATGAGTTTACCTCTACAGCCCCAGATCAGGACAGGGAAGTAAAGTGGACAGGGCCCTGGGGCCCATAGTCTAGTGCCAGCCTTGCCACTTGCTGTGGGGAGGTAGGCAGATGACGCCACCTTGCATCATCTTGCTTTTCCTCTAGGCAACCTTTTCATGAAAATTCTTCCTGCCACTAGTTTAGTGACTTCTTAATGGAGAGCACCCATGGCTGCCATTATATACCTGTTTTTCAGG
The DNA here is from genome assembly GCF_011762505.2 of Arvicanthis niloticus. Lineage (NCBI taxonomy): Eukaryota > Metazoa > Chordata > Mammalia > Rodentia > Muridae > Arvicanthis > Arvicanthis niloticus. Next base: position 112,185,456 of record NC_047658.1, on the reverse strand, counting down.
TGACTGGTACCAGGTTAGGCTTTCTAGTAGAATGGGATAGTGTGGCATACAGAGACAGTCTTGGTGCCTGTGTCATGGGGAGGGGCATGTGGGGCACAGGGGCTGGTCAATGCTATGAGAGAAACGAGTCGTCATCCTGGGCATATAGACCAGTGTACTATGAGAGGTCAGCTCGTGCTGTGTGATCTAGAGCCTAGGAAGCCTTTGGGGAGATTCAACACAGGACTGAAGGACATGCAGCCTGGAGTCAGTCAGGGAGTCTGAGGTGAACAGTGTGGAGCTGAGGTTGTTGTTGTTGTTATTATTATTACTAGTGGTTACTTTTTTTTTTTTTTTTTTTAATTTGAGAACAGAGTTGGCAGTTGACAGGTTGGCCTGGAGCTGGATGTGTAGATGTGTAGACCAGGGTGACCTTGAACTCACAAAGATTCTCCTGCCTCTGCCTTCCAAGTGCTGGGATTAAAGATGTGTGCCACCATGCTTGCCTCTGGAACTAATTTTTTAAAAAAAGATTTGTTTGTATTTTAAGCTATGTGTGTGTGTCTGTGTGCATGTGTTCAGCACTGGAGTTCAGAAGAGGGCATTGGATCCCCTGGAACTAGAAGTACAGGCCATTCTGAGCTGCGCAGTGTGGGTGCTGGGACCACACTCAGGTCCTCTGCCAGAGCAGTCTATGCGAGCAGTAGCTGGGCTTACTGTCATCCAGGACTCACGAGGTGGAGGCTGGAGGGTCCCCAGCTCAAGGTCAGCCCTCCCCATCAACCGAAATAAAAATTAAAAATTGGGGTTCAAGGGGGGCTGGAGAGATGGCTTAGTGGTTAAGAATACTTACTGCTCTTATAGAGGACCAAGGTTAAATTCCCAGCATCCACATGGCAGCCCACAATCATCTCTAGTTTCAGTTCCAGGGAATCCACCACCCCTTCTAGCCTCTGTGGGCACATAAATAGGTAAACTGTGCGTACACATAAAATAAAAGAAAATCTTAAAAATGTTGGAATTGGAGCTTACATCCTAGCAGTCACACCTCTTTAAAGCATGCAGGATCCAAGCATTGGACATGCTTATGTGGATTGCAGTCATTACATTATAAAACATTTTCATTGTTCCAAAGCAAGCCCCATTTTTATTGAACAGTGGTTTTCCATGTCCCTACTACAGTTTTTGTTTTGTCTCTGGGATGTTCTTGTTCTGGGCACTTTGGGGGGCTGATAGTGTCTTTCTGTGTTGCCTAGGCTGGCCTTGAACTCCTGAGCTCAAGAGATCCCCCTGCCTCAGCCTCCTGAGTAATTAGAATTAGCCAGCTTGTACCTGGCTGGATTTCATATGTATTCTGTCTGACTTCTTTGTAGCATGTGGCAGTCCATCACCCTTTTTATGTCTGAGTGATATTCTACTATGCAGATAGACCAATGTTTGTCTGTTTATTCACTGGTTGAGTTGGTCCTGGTTGCCTGTGGCTTTCAGCAAATGAGCTGGGGGCACTGTGGTAGGAGGTTCAGAAGTGTGACAGGCAATTGGGGCAAACTGGACAGTCTGTGCTGGCCTCCAGCCAGTCTGTGTTTCCCTTCACATCCATCTACATAGAGCTGGGGTCCTGAGAGTGTGGAATGAGTCTCCTGTTTGGCCTCCCAGTCTCAGAGGGAGCTGGACTCTGTGGTCGGGAGGCACCAAGTCGGATCACTTAATAGCCTCCAGAAACAGGAGTCTGTGGGGCAGGCGTGGTGGGAGCTGAGGGCTGCACCCAGCTTCTGGGCTTCGTGACTCTGCTCACATTTGCTTGGAAAGCCTAATGTGGGCTCCAAGCCAGCCGCCTGGGGCAGAGCCGTCCAAGTGTGACGGGTGGAGGCAGCTGTGGGGCCCACAGGGAGGTAGCCCCAGGCCTAGCTGGCGGGTCTACCCTGATTTCCTTTCAGCCTCTGGAAAGTGGCTTGCTGGCTCTCAGCCTCAGTTTCCACATCTACAGAATTGAGCTGATCAACCAGCCTTGCCAGCACCTGTGGGATCTGTGAAGCTTGGGAGAACACAGTGTTCCTTCCCTCACCACCATAGTGAGGGAGATCCTTGGAACCCTCTTTGGGTACCCAGGTTCCCTTTAAAGGAGGCTGAGTGAAGCTGCAGAACTGAACTTCTCGTCCTGTGTGGGGCTAAGGTGCTGGAGATTAGTTCTTTTGGGGTGGCCAAAGCTAAAAGCCCCACCTGGCTGAGAGGGGACTTTCTGGGCCATGAGCAAGTGTACTGCTGTTTCTAAGTGACATAGAGATACATGTGGCCGGGATATGGCACTTTCGCTAATGTAGTAGGTGTACATTGGGCACTCTGAGCCCCAAGGATGTTATGTGGCTTTAGCCTTGGGCTTCCAATGTGTCCTTGACTGCTGCCTGTGGGAGTGGTTGGCTCCTTACTCACTTCCAGTGAGTCCTGCTTGATCTACAGGGCCATGGTCCACTGTGGTAACCTTGATTTCCTGTGGAACCTAATGTGCCCTGAGGGGTCCTCAGTATCTCCTGTTTTCTGCCTCTCAAACTTGGGGACTCTTTGCCATGGACCCTTTGGAAGGTTTTCATGGTGATATGTGCCCTTTTAGGGGTGGAAGGCTGCTTTTTCTGGGTGTTTTCCTAGTTGCCTTGTGAGATGACAAGTGTCATCTGCTTTCAGCGTCTGCTTCAGCTTGTCCTGATGCAGTTTACCTTGTGGCTAAACTGAGGTATAGTTTTGTCAAGGAAGGGGACTCAGCCTCCCTGGGAGTCTTGGGGGTCCCCAGGCTCCTCCAGAATTGGGCAGTGGCTCCTCTCTTAGAAAGGAGCCCATGAGGCATTGCATGGCCTTGTGTGTCAGTGCAAGTGTCTAGGGCCGCTAAGGGACATCCCCCAGCCCCCATGGCTTTCTGCCTTCGTGTGGAGCCCTGGAGTCTTCCTATGTGTGCCTCTGTTTTCTTAAAGGTAAAACAAAATCAGCTGGCCCATTTTCTGAGATTCTTCCAAGCCTGGCCCCTGCTCCCCCTGCCCAACTCCGCTGCTTTCAATTTGTCCCTCTCACCTTGTGGGTGTAGTTGGCACCAAACTGGCCTCAAAAGGGTTCTCCGGGGTCTATGCGGCCCTTCCAGTATCCCTTTCAGGTCTGTCCTGTTGTCTCACCAGCCTATGGGGCCAGCCCCATCTCTGCATTCCTAACCTGGGACCCATCATCCCTAGTAGAGCCTGTCTGTGTGGTTGGTTTCAGTTGTCAACATGACACAATCTAAAATTGCCTGAGAAGACAGATTGTCTAGATCAGGCTGGTCTGTGAACATGTGTGTGGGCGATTGTCATGATTTCCTTAATTGAGGTGGGAAGACATGGTCCATGGGACCATTCCCTGGGTTGGGGTCCTAGGCCATGTAAGAGTGGAGAAAGTCAGCCACACAGTGAGCATGCATGTGACCAATTGCTTCAAGTTCCTGCCTTAATTTCACTGTAGTGACCAGCTCTAGCCTGGAATTGTTAACCAAATAAACCTTTACTCCCTTTGAGTTGCATTTGTCAGAGTCCCCCTCCCCCCCACCAATCAACGGGAGAGTTCTGTCCTTCATTCCAGAACAGTGTTTGCTTCTGTGTGTTTCAGCCTCCAGCAGTTACCTACCTGGAGGGTGGAAGTACAGGGACAGCTAGAAGCCTGTACCTGAGCCTTCTGTCCTCCCAGAGACTCCCTCAGCATGTGGCTGAGCCACACTGGATTGTGCTATGAAGGTTTGGCCTTCACCAATGTCTGTGTCTTTTTTAAAGATGGCTCAGCTAAGGTTGAGAGGCTGTGTGGCTCTACTGCCTGGTGTGGGCCTTGCCGCCCACCCACTCCCTTTGACTGTAACAGGTCACACCACCTCCTCTTGGTAACAGCCTAGTGACAGTAAACCCCCCCCCCCCCCCCCCCCCCCCCGCCAGTGAGCCTTCGTGAGCATCAGGGTGTACTTCAAGCTGGAGACTGAATGTTTGCAAGTTGGCCTTTTCTTTCTTTCTTTTTTTAAAAATATTTATTTATTTATTTTATGTATATGAGTACACTGTTGCTGTCTTCAGACACACTAGAAGAGGTCATCAGATCCCATTACAGATGGGTTGTGAGCCACCATGTGGTTGCTGGGAATTGAACTCAGGACCTTTGGAAGAGCAGTTGGTGCTCTTAACCACTGAGCCATCACTCCAGCCCAAGTTGGCCTTTTCTTTGGTCACTACTTCCACAGTCAGGAACCAGGGATAGTCTGTTTGGAGTGGTGCTGGAGCTGATGGCAGGCTGACCCATTGTGGCTAAGGTGATTCCTTCATCTGTGGACATCTGGGCATGTAGAGGATACCTGGGTCGATCATCTGTGTTCCCTGAGCTGTCCTTATGGTTTGTTTGTACCTGCCGGTAAAGCCCTGTCTACAGGACACCCCATAGGTGTCCACACAGTGGGGTCACTGCTAGAGGTTTCAGGCTGGCTGATCCCAGGTGTGTGTGTGTGTGTGTGTGTTGCTTAGCACACATTCTACTGTTGAATATACCCTAACTCTTATGTTGTAATTTAGAAAAACTTTTTTTAAAAGAAAGATTTACTTACCTTATTGTACATATGAGTGTTTGCTTTTATGATTGGCTTGTGTTTCATGTGCGTGCACTGTCCACAGAGAGTGTTGAATCCCCAGAAATGGGAGTTATGCAGGTGCTTGGAGCTAACCCAGTCCTCTGCAAGAGTAGCCAATGCCCTTAACTGATAAGCCATCTCTCCACTCTCTAGCCCTTTGGAGCAGCCCTTTTCTTCCCCTCCTTAATTGCAATAAACTGTATAGCACAAAACTTAGCAGTTTTTACTGTTCCTTTTACCTTAAAAAGTTTTTTTATCTATGTGTATGTGTATAGTTATTTGCCTGCATATACGTCTGTGTGCCATATGTGTGCTCTTTGCCCACAGATGCCAGAACAGGGCATCAAATCCCCTGAAAACTGGAATTACAGACAGTTTTACACTGCCATGTGGATGTTGGGAATCAAACCCAGGTCCCCTTGAAGAGAGGCCAGTGCTCTAACCACTGAGCCATTTCTCACTGGCACTCACTCTGTGGACCAGGCTGGCCTTGAACTCAGAGATGCCTGCCTCTGCCTCCTGAGTACTAGGATTAAAGGCGTGCGCCACCACCGCCCAGCTGATGTTTGTCTTTATAGCCTGTTTTATTTCTCCCCATGGGCATAGCTTTTGACCAGTGTTTTAACTGTACTTTTTAGCGTGTGTTCATCTCTTTAGTGTAAATCTGACCACTTGCTCCTCGTCTGTAGCCTGCCCCTGCTGACCTGCCAGAGGCACTCTCTGTACCTTTGCTTTGATGCCTTGTTTTTTTTTTTTTTTAAAGCTTTTTTCATTTTAATTTTTTATTTTATGTATTCACCATTGCTCTCTTCAGACACATCAGAAGAGGGAGTCAGACTCCATTGCAGATGGTTGTGAGCCACCATGTGATTGCTGGGGACTGAACTCAGGACTTTTGGAAGAGTAGTTAGTGCTCTTACCCACTGAGCTATCTCTCCAGCTCTTGTTCTTTTTAAAAGCCAAGTGGTGTTGTATGTGGCAAGCTTGTTGCTTGGTGCGGGTGTTAATTGTTTCGTGTATTTGTTCCACATTTCCTTCAGGTCTGTGGCTAGTCTTTAATATCATAAAGACCTTAAAGAGTCCCTGCCAGGTGTAGTGGCTTATGACTGTAATCTCAGCACTCCAGAGATTGAGGCAGGAGGATTGACATGAGTTTGAGGCCTGGGCTACAGTGTGAGAACCTGTCCCAAACAAAACAAAACAACTGAGTGTGGTGACACTTGCCTGTTAACTCCAGCACTTAGGAGTCTGAGGCAGGAGGATTTCTATGAGTTTGAGGCTAGTCTGGGCAATATAGTGAGACTTTGTCTCAACAAAACAAAACAAAAAATGTTTTCTACAAATGAAACTGTCAGTTTTATTTCTTATGGCTGCATGTCTTTTTATTTTAACTCCAGATTCTAAATACATTCTTTTTTTTTTTTTTTTTTTTTAAACCAGGTCAATCCCTGTTTTATTGCTTTGTGTTCTACATTCAGATTATCTTCCTGTTTGTTTTGAGACAGAGTCTCTCTGTGGAGCCCTTTCTGGCTTGGAACTATATGTAGATCAGACTAGCCTCTAACTTCCAGAGATCCCCCTGCCTCTGCCTTCCAAGTTTTAGGATAAAGGCCTGCGCTACCACATCTGACTTCCCTGATTTTTTAAAAAATGATTTATTATAAATTTTAACTTTTGAGCTGGAGAGATGGCTCAGTGGTTAAGAGCACTGGCTGCTGCTCTTGAGAGGACCCAGGTTCAACTTCCAGCACCCACATGGCAGCTCACAACTGTCTGTAATTCCAGTTACATGCATATAAAACAAAACAAATCAATTATTAAAAATTTAAACTTTATGTTTTATGTGCATAGTATTTTGCCTGCTTGTATATCTGTACAGCATCCATATGCCGTGCCCATGGAGACCAGAACATCAGATCCCCTGGGACTGCAGCTACAGAAGGATATGAACCTCTGTGTGGATGCTGGGACTTGAACTCTGGTTCTTTGGAAGAGCAACCAGTGTTCTTAACTGGTAATCCATCACTCCAGTCTAAAAGTTTTACTTTTAATTCTCTCTCTCTCTCTCTCTCTCTCTCTCTCTCTCTTTTTTTTCGAGACAGGGTTTCTCTGTGTAGTCCTGACTATCCTGGAACTCACTCTGTAGACCAGGCTGTCCTCGACCCTGTCTCTGCCTCCCAAGTGCTGGGATTAAAGGCGCGCCGGGCGGTGGTGGCTCTCTCTCTCTGTGTGTGTGTGTGTGTGTATGTATGTATGTATGTTCACCTTAGTGTCTACAGAAACCAGTAAGTGGTGTCATACCCTCTGGGGCTGGAGTTATGTGGTTGTGAGCCACTTGATGTGGTTCTGAGAGCTGAACTAAAGTTTTCTGTGAGAGCAGTACATGTTCTTAGCCATTGAACCATCTCTCCAGCCCCTGACTGTTATTTTTTAAGTAAATGGTCTGAGGTATGGGGATCTGGCCATTGAATGGGGAGCTGCCTCAACACCTTGATGGAGTGGCCAGCCTGTTTCTGTTTAACTAGATTGCCACTCTTCCCTGTGTTGTGTCCTGTCCCCAGACCTGGCTACTGATCCTGGACCCTCCCACCAGGTGGCCTCTCATGCCTCTCTGTCCTGATCTTTGTACTACCAGAGGTATTTTGAGATAACTGTGCAAATCTGTCCCTGATGTTCTGTTTGGAAAGCTTGTTGACTGTCTTTGGGTTGCAGAGTCAGCCTCTTGACCTCTTCCTTTGATCTCTTGGTCTAGGAGCAGTAGCCAGTGAATTCTGACAGGTGTCGGGGCAGATGTGATGTGTTCTCTAGCCCCTGGCTGTGGAAGTCAATTCATTTGCCATCTGTGGTACAGCCCTTCCTATCATCTGCGGTTTTCATTAGACACTATGTTTTCCTCTCAAGAGGCCGATAGTGGCATTGTCTGGGGACACTCCTGCCGCCATGCTCACCTGGGGAGCCCACTCCAGTGCTGACTACTTTCAGCTTCAATCTGAAGGTGTTTGTAATTAATTACTAAGCAGATGATTGCGCTCTCCTGTAAATCATTATAGAATAAAAGGTGAGTGGCTCCCGGCACTTCCCCGGGCTGTGCCTCTCTGCTAGCTCCGATGGGAAGGCTGCTCCTGCCTGGCAGAGCTCTCAGGAAATTGCTCAATGGGGCCATTAATAGCTGCCCAGTGTGGCCTAGCCAGAGCTCAGCCTGGGTGCCCTCCAGCCTTTGTCCCTGTCAGCTCCTTGCATCTACAGGGGGCAGGCGGGGCCTGGGACTGGAGCCAGACATAATGCATACCAGGTGGCTTTGGGCAAGATATGCTCTCCATTTGCTTTGGGAGGCAAGGCAACCTCTCCATGTTGTTCCCAGCCCAACTTGTTTTCTCCAGGAGACTGAATGGTGTGAGTTAGGGTGTGGCCACACCACCTCAGCCTCTCTCTGCCCATGTTGGAAGCTCCATGGATGTCATCTCTCTCCCTCACTTAAACCATCCAGGCTCTGAGGCTTCACCCATGGCCCACAATGTGCATTTGATAAAAGGTCAGATGCACCGATGATATCAGCCATGTGTTGATGTTGGTCATCATGCTTTCTGGAACCTTCTTTCTGATTTATCTTCTGTTTTAGACAAAATAATTTGGTGTGTGTGTGTGTGTGTGTGTGTGTTTAGACAGAATCTCTTCTATCCCAGGCTGCATTTCCTATATAGCTGAGGATGACTGGCTTTTTCATCCTCCCGTTTCAGTTACAAGTATGTGTGACCACTCCCTGGTTTAGTTGGTGTTGGGGGTTGCAGCCAGGGTTTCTTGCATGCCAGGCAAGCACTCTGCTGACTGAGCCCATTTTCTTTTGTCCCTTTAAAGATTTGATTTGACTTCTAATCATGAATATGTGTGTTTGTATTTGTGCATGTCAGTGTAGTGCCTGAGGAGTCCAAAAGAGGGCGTTAGCTCCCTAAAGCTAGAGTTAAATAAAGTTATGAACTGTTGGACGTGGGTGATGGGAACTGAACTTGGGTCTCCTGGAATTGCAGCTGAGCCATCCCTACACTTCCTCATTTCTTTTTCTTTTCCTTTTTTTCTTTTTTTTTCTTTTTGGAGACAGGGATTTTCTGTGAGGCTAGCCCTGGTTGTCCTGGAATTCACTCTGTAGACCAGGCTAGCGTTGAACTCAGAGCACTGCCTGCCTCTTCGTCCCAAGCACTGGGATTAAAGGTGTGCACTACCATTCCTGGCTTCCCCATTTTCTTTAAACCCGGTTTTCATTGTGTTTTTAATTTCTTAGCCAAGCTTTCCAGTTCTATAGCATCTAAAGAGTGGGAGCATTTTGGCCTGACAGACCTTCCCCAACCTCTAGTCTTGCAGCACTTCTCCAGCCCAAGTGATCTCCACAGGGTCTAGATCCTTCTGTGGCATACCACCCCTACTCTGGGAGGGGTAATCCTCTGCTATCTATGAGTTTGTGGGATCCCTGCCCTGCCTCATGGCTTCTGAACCTCGTGTGGAGACCCATGTTGTTGCAACAATTGCTACACTGGCAGAACTGTTTACACTCAGCAGCCCATGGTCCCCAACACACCTAATTATGAAGCCCCATTGTGTGTGATACTGGCTGACCATGTGTAGCCTGGACTCTGTGATGTCATGCTGGGGCCTGGCATCTGCAGACTTCACATGATGCATTTATTTATTTATTTATTTATTTATTTATATGACAGCATCTTATGAAGCTCAGGTTGGACTCAGACTTCTGTGTAACTGAGGTCTTGAACTTCTGTCCTCTTGCCTCTACCTCTTGAATCCTGGGACCACGGGTATGTGACACCTCTGTGGCCTTTTTCATTTTGGAAAAGTGAAATAATAGAACAAGTTTTTCGTTTTCTTTATGTGTGTGTTTGGATGTACACTGTGCATGCAGGAGTCTGCAGAAAAGGGAGTGGATCCTCTGGAGCTGGAGCTGGAAGTGCTGTGAGCCGCCATGTGGGTGCTGGGAACTGAGTCAGGTCCTCTGCGAGAGCTGCCAGTGCTCTTAGTGGCTGAGCTATCGCCGGGCCTTTGCCTGTGGTATTTAGAATGTTGGAGCTTTAATGAGAAACATGTTGCCTGTGTTTTGCTTTCTGGTTGTATCCTCCAGGAGTCTGTGTGCCTGAGTTCTGGTCTTGCCTCGCTCTCCCTCCTCCTGTTGTCCTGCTGGTCAGCCCAGAGGGCTCTGGGGTGGCATTAAGACTGGGTATTGTACAACAGAGCATCATGGCACACGTGTGATCCCAGCACTCAGGCAGTAGAAACTGGGTGATCAGAAATTTAAGCTCATCCTCAGTTACATAGTACATTTGAAGCCAGCCTGGGCTACATGGGACTTGCCTTAAAAGGGGGGGAGGGAAAGCAGTCACAAAACTGGCGTTGGAGCTGGAGATGGGACAAGGCTCAGCTGCCATGGGCCCAGGACTGTGCTGCCTTTGTCCTTGTGGCTGATACAGACAGAAGAGCTGTGGAGGATTTGAGTCTTCTGAGTGTCCCTGCACTGTCGGAAGGCTTGAGACCATCAGGGAGATGGACGGACACACAGCAAGTTTACTCAGTGAGAACTGAGGGAAGGTGGCATCCAGACCACGCTCACTTCAATCTTGAGGACATTGTCTGTTAGGGAAAATCTGCTCTTCTTGAGGGTCTGTGTTCATTGAGTAGAGCCAGACGGCTGAGCAGAGTAGAGCCTGCAGGCCAACGCCTCTGGGTGCTTTCTCCCAATTGCAGGAGCTTTAGTTTGGTCTTGTGGAAGATGTCTGTCTCCTATCTGCAGGCCATCAGGTACCCATAAAGCCTTGGTAGTCGCTATGAGAAGGTGACATATGTGACCTGTCCTAGTCAGAGTTTCTATTGCTGTGATGAAACACCATGACCAAAAAGCAAGTTGGGGAGAAAAAGGTTTATTTGGCTTACGCTTCTACATTGCTGTTCATCACCAAAGGAAGTCAGGGCAGGAACCTGGAAGCAGGAGTCCATGCAGAGGCCAGGTTGGGTGCCACTTACTGGCTTGTTTCCCATGGCTTGCTCAGGACCACCAGCCTCTGGGGGCCCCACATGCAGTGGACTGGCTCTCCCCCATCAATCACTAATGAAGAAAATACCCTAGCTAGGTGGTGGTGGCTCACACCTTTCATCCCAGCACTCAGGAGGCAGAGGCAGGCAGACCTCTGTTAGTTTGAGGCCAGCTTGGTCTGCAGAGTAAGTTCCAGAAGAGCCAGACCTACACAAAGAACCCCTGTCTTGAAAAGACTCTGACCGACTGACTAAATTAATTAATTAAAAAAAAAGCCCTATGGCTGGATTTTATGGAGGCATTTTCTTAACTGAAGTTCTCTCCTTTCAGATGACTCTATCTTGTGTCAAGTTGACATAGAGTAGGCAGCACAGGGTCTCACCGTCTATTGTTGTGTGGTCTCCACATCTGCTGTATTCACAGCTCTCTGCTGAGGCTCAGGGGAACATGGATCCTGCCTAGTTTTATGTAGGGAGCAGGCTAGGCTGGAGGTCTGATCCAAATGCTCAGGGCTTCTTATCTTCTCTGCCTGGTCATGCTCTGCTGTCTGGTCTTGTCCTGCATGGCAGGTGGACCCCACACAAGCACGTGGAGAGGCCTGTCTTCTAGACTTCCTATGTAGTGGGGAAGATGAGGAACATTGCCAAACGATTGGATGTTGTTCACACATCTTTTACAGAACAGTCTGGGCATTGAGCACAATGCACAATTTTTTTTTTCGAGGTTTATTTTTATATGTGTGAGTGTTTTGACTGCATGTATGGCTGTGCATAGCCAGATCCCTTGGACATGGAGTCACATGATTGTGAGCAGTCATGTGGATGCTGGGAATGGAACTCAGGTCCTCTGGTGCTCTTAATCCCCAAGCTGTCTCTCCAGCAAACACTACCCCTCCCTCCCCACTTTTTTTTTTTTTTTTTTTTTTTTTTTTTTTTTTTTTTTTTTTTTTTTGAGACATGGTCTTACTAGTCTACCTAGACTATCTTGACTCGTGAATCTGCAGCTTCAGCTGCTGGAGTGCTGGGGTTGTAGGTTTGAATTCCATACCTAGTTCTGTAATGAATCAACCTAAATGTTGTGGAAAGACAGTCCCCTCCCCCACCAGGCAACTGAGTCCACTGGGCTGAGTTGCCCCAGGTGGTACTTTGCAAGGTTCCTTGCCTTCATTAGGCCTCAGTCTTCTCATCTGTAACATAGGTGACTGCAAATCCACCTCCTATGGGGACTAAGTGCCATCTGGCAGACAACAGTCTAGGAAGACAGGCAGGCATGGGATCCGTGGGGTCACCAAGCCAGGGCCTGTCCCAGACTAGAGCTTCTCTGGATTTCTTCAATAGGGAATTTGGGTTCTCCTTGGGTCCCTGTTGCAGTGTCTATGTGTCCTGGTGTTCATAGCAGGCACTGTGGGAAGGACTCCTGAACTCTTCTGTATCTCCACAAACTTCTGGACCTGCCACCCAGTAAGGCTTCAAGACAGCCAGAGTCCAAACTCACAAACAATCCTCCAAGCATGTCTGTGCCCTGATAAGCTTGGTTGAGGCCGGAAGGCCAGGGGTTAGAATGTCATCTCTATGTCCCCAGAGGTGGTTTGTGTCTTTCCCTTCATTGTTTTTGTCTGTCCAGTTAGCCACATGGTGGACAGAGTTGTCATTGGCGCCTGTCACCATTTTGGGTGGTGGCCCCTGTGCCTTGGCACCTGGGTTCCTACTTTTTTCCAGGAGCTATGACTTGTTTGAAAGCAGAAGCTTGCAAGTTTGGCTCAATAAACAGATTTTGGAGAGCAATGATAAATTTGGCGGGTTTTCTGACTCGTTTCTGCAGCACTTAAAGGAAACAGGCGCCGGTACAAAGGTAGGCTTGTTTCTGAAATCGGTTCTCCAGTTTCCTCTCCGAGGACAGAACAATGTGATCTTTGTGGCCACACGGGAACCACTTCCCTCTGGCCCGCAGGGGAGGGCCTGGGCCATCCCACCTTCTCCCACCTCCGTGGAAATGCGTCAGTGCCAAGCAGGCTGGCTGGCAGGTCTGACAGACTGTTGCGGGGTTGGCGGTAGCTTTCAGGGCGTGGCACAGAGGCACCACAGCTGGACTGCAGCTCCAGTCCTGGGTCTCTGAGTTCATCCGTGCTGAATTCTTAATCTACATCACTCTTGGGGACACTTGTGTGTCCCTCTTCCCAGGTGCTGGGGACCCAATCCAGGACTTCATATACACTGAACAAGCATTTCAGTTCTAAGCCTTTGTCTCTAGTGTTGGTCCTCAGCTAAAGGGAAGGACTCAGTCACCCTCAGGTCAGTGACTGTGCTTAGGTCATTGTGCAGATGCACCTGGCCACCAGGAAAATCTATGTCCACAGAGTCCCCTGCTCAGCTTGTTAGTTCTCTGCTAAAGATGAGTGAGGGTCACAGGCCACTTACAGGGTAAACATGGTACCACAGGAGGCCTCAGCCAGTTTTCGAAAGTCCTGCATGCAGCTTGTGCTTTCGCTGGTTTGATACTTAGATACTGGTCTGATCAGAACAATTCCTGGGTGTGTGTGCTTCTTATACTAGGTGTGGCTAGTGAAGATTTCCTTTGTAAATGAATGCATCCTCCTTTGGAACAGCCAGAAAACAACATTAAAAACAACCGAGGCTTGTGCCGGCCACTGCCTTATGATGGAACCACCACAACCCCAGGATGAAAGATGGGGAAACTGAAGCTCAAAGAAGCAGAGAGAGTGGAAGCCTCTTTGCATTATAAATGGTTTCTTTGAAATTGCTTTAAGGGTCTGGGTCTGGTGGCTTATGTCTATAATCTCAGCACTTGGGAGGCAGAGTTTGAAGCCATCCTAGGTTACATACAAGATACCAGTCTGAAAAAGCCAACACAGGGGCTGGAAGGAGGGATCAATGGTTTTTTTTTTTTTTTTTTTTTTTTTTTTTTGGTTTTTCGAGACAGGGTTTCTCTGTGTAGTCCTGGCTGTCCTGGAACTCACTCTGTAGACCAGGCTGTCCTGGAACTCACTCTGTACACCAGGCTGGCCTCGAACTCAGAAATCCGCCTGCCTCTGCCTCCCAAGTGCTGGGATTAAAGGCGTGGGCCACCACCGCCCGGCAGGCTCAATGGTTAAGGTTGGGTTCTGTTCCAGCACCCACATGCTCACAATACTCTCTAACTCCAGGTCCTGAGGATCTAACACCCTCTTCTGACCTCTGTAGGCCCCAGACATGCACATTGTATATCGCCGTACATGTAGTCTAAATGCCTGCATGTGCTCACTCGCTCTCCAAATCCACACAAGCAGAACTGCCAAAGGAGCCCCGGGTTCTGCTCCTTGGTGGCTGAGACATGTTTAACACATGTGAAACAGACCCGGAAACAGGCTGCAATGTCACAGTTATCCTCCTGGGGGGAGTTATCTGATGGGCTGCTCTTCCTATATACATGAACCTGAGTGGCTGTTCTATACCTGGTAGAACAAGCCATGAGACCTTGGGAGAAAGCTGCCGCTGTCCTATGGATGAACTTGCCTCTGTCAGAGTGTCCTAGCACTCAGTCCCCAGGGGCTCCGAGTGCATCTCCATCTTAGGATTGCTGTCCTGCTCTTTGCCGTGGTCGTGGGCCACTTCCGGGAGCCTGGCAGGCTGGGAGCCATGGGACCAAGATGGTGTGTAATCAGAATGCTATATTTTGTCGAAAATAAGAATGTTAGTAATGGGCTGGTTTCTGGCAAGTCAAACTGGGACTCTGAAATACATATTTTTCTCTACTCTGTCCTAAACCTTCTAATTAGTGAAAACGCACATTTGCAGACATAAATCAATGTCACGATTTGTCCTGGGTATCCCTGAGCTGGTAACATTATGTGGTTGCTAAATTGGGACCTTGGGAGTGTGCGCAAGCTTGTGTGTGCGTGCACATGTGCACATGTGTGTCAGAGGGTGAAGGTTCAGGAAAAGCTGAGTTTCCCAGAGAAATCCTGGAATCCTTCCTTTGTGCCACCTAGCACCCCCCACATGTAGACTGTTACAGTTTTTGAGTACAGATGTCACCAAGTTAAACTGATTAACAGGGGAAATGACTTTCATGGTAAAGGACTTCCTTTCTGGAAACTTCTACTTCAGGGTGTCAGTAGCTAGATCCAGGATTCTGCAGAGGCTGTTGGCCAGGTGCCACCTGTTAGTTCCCTTTCTAGTGTCATCTATACTAGGGGAATTACTTGCCAACAGTCCTGTGGTGGCCCAATAAGACAGTCACTGGTCTAGCAGCCAGGATGTGAGCAGAGTTAGGTGAGCCTGTCGCACATCAGGGTTTTGGTCTGTGAAAGGAGCAGGAGGTGGGCAGGCTGCTGGCAGCAGAGCAAGCCAGACTGGGCATCTCCCCCTTTCTGGATTCCATGTGCCTCTGCCCAGTCTCTCCTGGCTCTTCTCACTCTATTTTATTTCTGACTCCAGGCCAGTGCTTTTCAAAATGTGTTTCCTGGTTTAAAACCAAAAAAATAGGACCAAGAATGTCAGTTGAGTGTTTGCCTAATGTGCATGAAACCCTGGGGTTGATTTCCCCTGCATTGCATAAGCCAGACATGGAGGAAAATGTGTCTAGGATTGGAAGCTGGACCTACCTCCTTGTGAACACAGCATGACCTTGGTGAGCTGCTTGGCGGTAGACCATGGGTGCTCACCTGTAGAAGGGAATGCTTCCCTCGTGGCTGAGCTGGGCTCAGGTGGTAACCAGCCCACAGCTGGTGCTGGTTCTGCTGTGAGTGTTGGTCTAAGGACCCAGTGTTGGGTGGCTGGCTACAGTTGAGAGCGGGTAGCTGGGACTTCCACCCATGGCAATCCAATGGTCAGTCCTGGAGATGTCCTTGGTAGGAGTGACCCTCTGATGTGTGGGAATGACGACTACATAGTTCTGGAAGGGGCCCAGGCCACTGTAAGACCTCTCAAGAGAGTTTCTAGTCAGCTACCTTGGCAGGCCTGCAGTGAGCCTTTTCTGGTCCTGAGTCTTGCTTGTCTTAGGACATTCAAGGGTGAGTGAGCATTGTCCTAGGCCAGCTTTTTTTGTGCAACAGAGCCCATGGTTTGCTACAAGCAGGAGGTGTAAGGACAATTGCTTCCTGTCCTCAGCCAAGGCCACACAAACCGTGCCTCTTCCAGATCCTTGGTGGCCTCATGTCAGACACAGCCCTTCATTCTGCTGTGGCACAGTAGAGACCCTCTAGCCTACATCATTCTTTAGTGAAGATTGGGAGCCCTCATCCTCTTTCCCTGCACTCCAGGGTGTCAAGCCAGCAGCTTTGTTCTCTCTCTTTAAATTTTTCTTTATGTATTTTATGTGTATGAGTGTTTTGTATGCATGTATGTCTCTGTACCATGTGCACGCCGGGTGTCCATGGAGGCCAGAAGGAGGGTGTCAGATCTCTGAGGTTAGAGTCACAGATGGTTGTAAGCCACTATGTGGGTGTTGGGAATTGAACCTAGTCCTCTGAAAGAATAGCCAGTGTTCTTAACTGCTGGGCCATCTCTTTTTAAAACATTTATTATTATTATGCGTATGTGCAGGCATGTGTAGAGGCAAGAGGACAGTGTTGTGGAGTCAGGTCTCTCCTATCTTTTGCAAATGATTTCTTATTTCCTGTTCTACCCCCCAAACCTGCCCCCTATACATTTCCTGCTTGCCTGCTTCCCTGACCTTTGAAATGTGGTTCCTGCCCGGGAAGCTTGCCTAAACCTCAGACTTAATGAAGGCTTCCTCTGGTGCTGTGCGTGTGCATGCACAAGAATACTCTTGTCTGTGTGTGCACTGGAATGCCTTTTGGATGTATGCATTTGAGTATGAACACGATTCTCATGTGTGAGTATAAGAATGTGTTGGGGTTGGGGTTGGAGAGACTGGATGAGGTACTGAGAGGCAGCAGAAATTGATGTGCCTGTGCAGAGAGGCAGAGGGCAAGATGCAACCTTCAGTGGGAGTGTCTGGATGCAGAGGTGTGGGGAGCCAGTGTTCTCTGCTGGAACAGAAAGGGTTGGAACTGGGGGTGTGAGGACTTGGTGTGAAGAGTTGACCTTGTTCTGTAACCAGAGGCCTGCACAGACCTTCTGATGTAATTCTGTAAGTGTGGCCAACTTACCATTCTGGCCAGTCCAAGGTAGGTAGGGGTTGTGATATTCTGGAAGCTTCTTCCCCACTGCCTTGCTTGTATAGTGGGCACTGCTCTGTGTTCTGTGTGCTCCTGAGGTTTCCCTAACTCTGTCACAATAAGAGCTTTCAGAATCCCATCAGTTTCTGTTGTGGGAGATGTACACCGTCTTTCTGAATGTGTTGTGGTCACATTCTGCATGTGCAGGCTGACCATGGCTGTTCTGATTTTGACACAAATGATGATATTTGCCAGCTGTGATTTGTGCTCTGCTGGACTTATCAGCTATGCGTACCTCCAAGAGGTGAGTTTGGCTGTACTGGGGAAGGTGTGGATGACAGGGGTTTCCCCCAGACCTCGGAAACCAGGTAGCATCAAGCTAGGTGTCCATCAGCCTGATGTCAAGGACTATAGAGTGAGAATGGCTAATGGCCCAGAAGTGGCCTGAGAGAATATGTTGGGGACTGGGGCTGTTCTGGGAGGTATGGAATGGGGGCTGTGAGCAAGATGAGTTTTTCTGACTCAGTGAGTCCAAAGGCCTGTTGAAGGATGGATGGATGGATGGATGGATGGATGGATGGAGAGACAGAGAGATGGATAGATGGGTAGGGAGGGCTATAGGTAGTCAGCTCAGGAGGAGGTGGGCTAAGAGCCATCTCCCATGTTTGTTGACGTTTCCATTAAAGGTAGGTCTGAGGTAGGTAGGGTAGAGGGATTCCAGTAGACATAAGTTCTGATTCTTTGTAAGTGTCAGCTGCTCATTTCCATCAGCACAACAGTCAATTGTCACTGAGAACAGCCTTAGCTGGGACAGAGTCTCTGTGAAGATGGAAGATTCTGGCCGAGGACATGGCTGTCATAGTTGCTTGGGCTTGAGTGGCCCTGCCACCAGTCAGGAGACAAGTATAGTGGTTCATCTCCTGGTGTGTGCTTGGTTGTCCATCTCCTGCTGTGTGCTGGGTCCCAGGAGCAAAATATGGAGGTGGGGAAGGCCTGGGACTTTGGGGAACTGTGGATTAGTGAGTGTTGGTTCTTCCTTTTATTTTAATTAGTTAATTATTTTGTTGTTGTTGGAGATAGGATCTCTCTACATAGCCCAGGCTGTCCTGGAACTATATAGAGTAGGCTGGCCTTGAACTCCCAAAGATCTGCCTGCCTCTGCCTCCCCCAGAGCTGGGATTAAAGGCCTGTTGGCACTTTGTTTTACTTGATTAGGGATGTTGTCAGTGGCACAGCAATGGGCATTTTCTGTGCTTCAAGGTGGCTTACCTTTGTTCTTGGCGACTAGAGAAGCTAGCCCTCATTGCTTCTGTTGAGCTTTCTCTTTGGTCCCCATCATTTATCTGAAGATGCCTCTTAGAAAAGCATAGGGCTTCCTGGCTTGTGCAGCATAGCCTCCCAATGTCACAGTGACATTCCTGGGAGTTTTGTAGACTATCATTGTTCTGCTGGTACTATTAAAAACTACTCTGGGCTGGATAGGTGGTTCAGCAGTCAGATGCTGGATGCTCTTTCAGAGGACTGGGACTTTAGTTCTTAGCATCCATAGCAGGCAGCTCACAGCCACCTGTGACCCAAGCTCCAGATCTGATGCCCTTTTCTAGCCTTTGGGGTCACCTGTATTCCTACACTTGATCTTAGCCAAAAGGCCGAGAAGCGATATCACCTGTATTCCTGAACACACACATGCACATGCATACGCACACACACACACACACATGTTCAGATTTCAAACATGTATTTTGTAAAATTTGTATGATTATGTCTGGGAAATAATGTATTGAACACAGACAAATACAGAAAATACAGAAAGACATGAAAGAGAACTGAGATACTTGTCTGTGGATAGAAAGGCAAGCCTTGGCAGGTGTTTTTCCCAGCTTCACCTGCAGTTTCTATGTGCTTCCCAGCAGCTTTTTACATGGTCACTGAGATTCGAACTCAGGTCATGCTTATGTGACAGGCACTCGCTGAGCTGTCTGTCCTTCTAGACTCCGGCCCTCCATTTTTAGGGATATAGTTTAGTGGTATTAAGAATATTCACATAGCCTGCTGTGGCAGCACGAACTTATGATCCTAGCCCTGAAGATACTGAGGCAGGAGGATCCTGAGTTTGAGGCTAGCAGCCCTTGGCTGCTCTTGCAGAGGGCTCAGGTTTGGTTTATGGGACTTGCATCACCATGCACAACCACCTGCAACTCTGGTTGCAGGGGACCTAATGCTCTCTTCTGGCCTCCATGTGGTACTGCACACACATGGTGCACATAAACTCGCACAGAATAATAAATCAGTAAGCATACATGTAAATGAAGTAAATGAATAAAAAGCTGTACTCCTGTAACCCCAGGGAGGTAGAGACAGGAGGACCCTGGGACTCACTGGTCAGTTGGGACTAGTCTGGGCAAATCAGTAAGTTCTAGGATTTAAGAGACCCTTCCTAAAAAAACAATGATTGAGGAAGACACTAACACCAATCTCTGGCCTCCAATATATACACATGTCTACACACACACACGCACACACACACACACACACACACACACACACACTGTATCCATATGCATTAAAAACGAAGCGTCTCAGTTGAGTTCTCTGGGTAGTGGAGGCAGTGGGAAGCACTGGCTGGGCAGCATCGGGTGGGTATCAGATGGAAGGTGAGTGGAGCAAGAATGAGGAGTCCTGGTCCGTGTGGAGTTCTGGTCCCGTGGGTGGGGTACAAGGATGTGTACAAGTGATCCTGTGCATATCCTAAGTGGGTAGATATCCGATATTCAGGTGCTGAGGAGACTGAGGTGTGTCCCGTTAGTAGAAATCACGTATTTGAGATGTATAGCTGTAGCTTGATGTCTTTCTGGGGTGTGATCACTATTTCCTGTGTTGTCTTCCTTCTTTGAGACCCCAGCTCCCTTCCAGAAAGCTTGCACGTTATACCCACTCCTGGCACACCACCTTGGAGCTCCTGGCTTACGTGCTGTGTGGCTATGTGGACTATGAGTGTGTATGTATGCTTTGCAACTAAGTTGGTAGCTTCTTGTATGTGAACCCTTATTCTTTCTGTGGCTTGGCCTTTCCCATTGGATTGGTGATAGATAGAATCTCCTCCCCACCCCCTCACACCATGTGTGCACAGGCTCCCACCCACTCCTCAAGCACTCAGAGTCCCAATGTAATGCTTTGTGATTATAAATAAGGCATGGACCAAGATTGCTCCTTATTTTGGGGTCTCAGCAAAGGGTTGAATTACCTGGAATTGGGCCTTGTTTAGGGTAACCACGTAAACAGTGTAAAACATGGGCTATTGGAGTGGAAGGCAAACCATCTGTTACGAATTCTATATATAAATATTGGATATACTTACATGGGTTAAAATGGGATTGTTGGCACTGGGGTTTTCAGAGTCTCAATTCTGCTGTGGTAGGGACGATAAACTAACCACAGGGCCTGGTGGCCAAGGCAGAAGGGGTCCAGGGCTGGTGTTTTTCTCTGACACTGATTTGATAGGGTCCTGGGAACAATTGCTGTGCACCCACCAGGGATAATTCCGAGCGATTGGCTCCCCTTTCTGATTGTGGGTGCTGAAAATCTCTGGGGATCTGGGACATCTATGTTCTTGCTTTGAAGGGGTATATACAAAACTAAACTGATAGGGACATCAGGGTGGATCAAGGGAGCTGTCATATGTCATAGGGAATTTGGCCTATTCAGCTGTCAGCTGCGTCTTTTTGCTGTCATTGTTTTGAGACAATGTAGTCCAGGCTGGCCTTGAATTTCTGATCCTTCTGCTTCTCAAGTCCATGTCCTGGGCATGTGCCATCATGCCGAGTCAAAACATTAGTTTTAGGTGTAGGTGTGTGTGTGTGTGTGTGTGTGTGTGTTTGTGTGTTTGTGTGTTTGTGTAGAGACTGAGGCTCAGCAGAATGGTAAAATTTCTTGCTCTGGATCTCCCGACTGGGAGCCAGGCCAGAGTGAAGCCCAGGACCCCAAGTTTAATGGAGCTGACTGACTTTAGCCTGGGGAGCGCTTACCACTAGCAGCTTCCAGGAAAGCATCCTCATATTTGTGACCTGAACTCCCCTCATTTCACAGGGAAGATACTGCTGACCCTGGATCCCTGTGTGGC
Source organism: Arvicanthis niloticus (assembly GCF_011762505.2). Taxonomy (NCBI): domain Eukaryota; kingdom Metazoa; phylum Chordata; class Mammalia; order Rodentia; family Muridae; genus Arvicanthis; species Arvicanthis niloticus. The sequence goes on along the minus strand of NC_047658.1, from coordinate 112,164,584 downwards.
ACATACCCTGAGCCCACCAGTGCCCTCCCTAGAGGTCTGGATTCTTGCCTTGTCATATTCAGCTTCAAAAATGATACTTGCACAGATAGCCTCCTAGCAACAGAAGTGGAACCAGCATTAACATTTGAAAATACAAAGTTACCAATCTTGAGGCAGACTTCTAATTGACTAAGCCTTTATTAGCTTTTGTCACCAGTTGGTGTTCTTTCATGCCCTCAGTGCCAGACAAAACACATAGATTCATAGTGATGTAGGGTGTGTGTCCACACACATACACACATGTGCAGTTACATGTTTGTGTAGAGACCAGAACTCAACATTGGAAATCATTCCTCAGGAGTCATCATCTTGATTTTAAGATTTATTAAGTTGTGCGCTTATGTGTCTGCCTGTTTGTGGGTATGTGCATAAGTACAGGGACCAGAGGTGTTGGTCCCCTGGAGCTGGAGCTACAGACCATTGGGAGCCACTATGTGGATGCTAAGAGCTACACTTGGGTCCTCTACAGGAGTAGTGTATGCTCTTAACTGCTAAGCCATTTATTTTATGGTCCTCAGTACAACTGGTGCTATGGTATTGTCCAAATGGTTTGTACCAGTGTCATCTTTGTCTCCTAGAGGATTTTTCATGAGCGTTTCATAGTGATCTCTTAAGGGTCCCAGGTGTGGCTCAAGCTGGGCCACAGGGCATAACCCCTAGCATCACTCTTGGTGCGACTTGGGACAAGTCTATGCTTGCTTTTTTTTTTTTTTTTTTTTTAAATGAAGGCTGCAGTTATGGGCCTGAAGAATGTATAGCCAGGACCCCTAATCTGCCACGGGCTGTGCATTGAGAGGTGTTGGGCACATGGGCAAGTCACCAGGTAGAGAAGGAACCCATAGGACCAGCATCCTCACTAATGTTGCCACTGTGTGTTTCTACCCTGTGAACTCTGCACGGGTCCTGATCGCCTTACCCAGTATGCAGCCTCTTCCTGTACTGTTCCCCACTCCCATCCTATCCTCCACTCTGGCCCATTCACAGCATTAACCTGATAGATATCACTATAAGCTCTTGGTTATGTCTTGCTCAGGGTCTGTTTCCCCACTGAAACAGGAACCCTGGAGGCCCTTGGTACAAGCAGTCTCTGCTTGCCCGCCTATGAAGGCATCCTGGTTTTGCCACTGTGGCTCTTTTTCTTTCACTTCCAAGTCTCTCCAGAACTTTCTTTTTCTCCTCCTCTCAGCTTTCTTTTGCTGCTTCCACCTTTGGAAAGGAGGGGCTCAGGGAGCCTTGAGATACAGTGCCCATGCTATCTAGGGTTACCCAGTTGGGGGAAGAGAGGAGAAGCAGCCTGCTTCAGGTGAGGGTGGGGAGCCACCCACATTCTGGCCTGCCTCACTGTGGGCCCCTGGGGCTACTGCCAGGCCTCTTAGAGAGAAAGCTAGCTTCCCAGGAGTGTGCTGTGGGTTCCCCTTAAAACTCAGGGATTAAGTGTGTGGTTTCTTTCCTCAGTGGTTCAGAGTTGGGAGCACTGCCCCACCAGCTCCTAGTGAGGGTTGGAGAAAAAAAATCCTAGGTTACAAATCCACTCCCAGCCTTCCTGTCCCTGCCCCCTCCCCTCCCGTGTACCTTTGAAGAATACACCTGAACTCCTGAGAGCAAGTTGAGGTGAGGAAGTGGTCTTTCCAGTTTGGGGAGCCAGAGCTTGGGGATTTGGGGAACCTTCCTGACTCTCTCTATACTGGCCTATAGCTAAGCGAGCCTTTGGACAACTGGAAGGAAGGGGACTTGGGAGCAGGGGACAAGATGAAGGGTGTTGGACTTGGGGAGGTGGGTATCAGAGGTAGCCATGCATGATTCTCTTTCCCGTTGTCCCTGGGACCTGGTTCCTTTCCTGCTCAGTTAGCCATCCCGACTCTGCTCTGCCCACAGCCTCACCGCTTCTGTTGTTTGCCAACCGTCGGGATGTGCGGCTAGTGGATGCCGGTGGAGTGAAGCTGGAGTCCACCATTGTGGCCAGTGGTCTGGAGGATGCAGCTGCTGTAGACTTCCAGTTCTCGAAGGGTGCTGTGTACTGGACAGATGTGAGTGAGGAGGCCATCAAACAGACCTACCTGAATCAGACTGGAGCTGCTGCACAGAGCATTGTCATCTCTGGCCTCGTGTCACCTGATGGCCTGGCCTGTGACTGGGTTGGCAAGAAGCTGTACTGGACAGACTCAGAGACCAACCGCATCGAGGTGGCCAACCTCAATGGGACGTCCCGTAAGGTTCTCTTCTGGCAGGACCTGGACCAGCCAAGGGCCATTGCCCTGGATCCTGCACATGGGTAAACCTCTGTTTTTCTCTTGCTCCTATGGGTAGGCGTGGGGACCAGACTTGCTTCTGTAGAGCACACACACGGCAGGATGATGAGATGCCCTGGGGAGCAACCCTTGCTAGGAATCACCTCCCTTCCAGATCCCGAACTGTAAAACATGTCATGTTTAGCCATGTTTAGCCAGGGATGGTGGCTCACACCTATAGTCCTAGCATTCTGGAGGCTGAGACAGGAGTGTTGTCCTAAGTTCCAGGACAACCTGAGCTATAGACTGTCTTAAAAATACACAGGAACTGGGGATATGCCTCCAATGGTGAAGCATTTGCCTTGTAACCATGAGGATTTGACTTTCATCCATGAAAAAAGTTAGATGTGGCTGCACATATCTGTGATCCCAGCACCATGGACTTAGAGGCATGGGACTCTGAGAGGCTTGCTGGCTGTCTGCAGTCAAATTGCTCAGCCCCCGTCCCAGTGAGAGACACTATGTCTTAGTATTTATACTGCTGTCTTAAAGACACCATGACCAAGAACAACTTGGGGATAAAACAGTGTACTTGATCTTACAATACTCAAGTCATGCCCCATCTCTGAGTAAAGTCAGGGCAGGACCTCAAGTCAGGAACCCAGAGTCAAGAACTAACTGGCTTAGCAGCTTGCTCTCCATTGGTTTTTCAGATCACTCGTATAGCACTCAGGACCATTAGCCCAGGCGTGGCACTGCCCACAGTGACCTGCACCCTCCCACACCAATTACCCACCAAGAAGATGCTTCACAGGCTTGATTAGAGGCTTCACAGTTTGATTAGTTCAAACTGACTGTAGCTTGTGTCAAGTTGAAATAAAATTAAGCAGTACATTGTGTCTCAAAAAAAGGGCAGGTGAGGAATAATGCTTGGATTTGAAGCTTTTTCTGCACTAGGTCAGGTGACCGAGGGAAGTTCAGGGACCTCGCATCCCTTTTATGACTGTTGGCTGAGATGGCTCCATGTCTGGGTGTAGCACCTGCTCTGTGTATTCTGGAAGTTACCTGCCTATTGGTGTTGCCAAACTTACTCTGACCCTGGAAAGCACAGGACAGCAACGAAGGCCACTTTGGGAGGGACCAACAGTCAAACCATGAATGTCCTTCAGCTGCAGCCCAGGGGGCCTTGCTGGCTTCAGCATCAGGCCACACTCTAGAGTTTTCTAGGTAGGCAGTGTCTTCATCCACTTCTTGCCATTCCTCCATCCCTCTTTTCTCAGGGTTGACCCTGGGCTGGGAGACAGACCCGTGTTTGAGCTGCCCTTGTATGGCCATGATCCTGAAGTTCTATGCTGGCTCAGTTGTGAGAACAGTCAGACAGACTTGCAGACTGATGTCTTGGGCAAAGCACATGTCCTGTTTTGTTTTGTTTTGTCAAGTATTGTGCTCACTTGACATTTTAGCTTTTAATTAATTAATTAATTAATTAATTATACATCTTGATCATAGGTTCCCCTCTCCCCTCTCCCCTGAGTCCTTTCTCCCAACATTTTAGCTTTTTAAAATGTCCTCAGAGCTTCTGAGAAATGCCAGCCAGGATCTCCCGGATGAGGAAGCACCATGTGGGCTGTGAACCTTGCCTGTGTGTTTGTGCTATAAACCTTGTAGGAGCTCTGTGCAGCCAGTGCCTGTGTGGGTTAGGCTCCAACTGACCCATGCACTGCCTTCTTCCACTGCTGGGGATCCTAAGCTCATCTTCTGGCTGTTTCTAGCAATGGATCCTGATGGTACCACCTTATTGTGACCCTTCTCAGTGAACTACTCTTGCTGACTTTAGCTGCCCTGGCTGTGGACTGAACAGAAATGGGTGGGGAGAGCTGTCGTGGCCTGTGCCCATGCTTCTGGGCTTGACTGGAGGGTTTGCCATTGCTTGGTCTAGGGAGTTTGAATTGCAGACCAGGTGAGGGTAAGCTATGAGGCTGAAGTCACCTGTTTGTCCCAGAGTTGGCCTTTGAGTATGTAAGAACCAAAGTGTGTGGCTTCCGAAGCCAATACTTTGTGCAAAGGCCCAGGAAGTGGTGTGTGTGTGTGTGTGTGTGTGTGTGTGTGTGTGTGTGTGTGTGTGTACATGCTGCCTGGGTATATATGAAAGTATATATGAGAGACCTGTGTGCAAATGTTACATGATGTGTGTGCATGTTTTATGTGAGGAAGTCTATGCACATGCACAAGTGTGTGCAAGGGTGATTGTATGCAAGTGTAACTGCCTGCTTGTGCTTGTTTGTATGTGTTTATGAGAGTATATGTGCACATACATGAGTATATGCAGGAGAGTTTGCACATATGTCAATGTGCTTTTTATGTGAGAATGTATATGTATTTGTACATTATTATATGTAAGGGTTATTGAGTTTGTGCACACGAATCTGTGATTGTTACATGTATGCAAGTATATATAATTGTATATGTGTGCATGTGCACTGGAGAGCATGTACATGTGATTGAGTGTGTGATAGAGCATCTGTGGATGAGAACATGTGTTTGTAAAGAAGCATGCATGCAGGTATGTATGTTCATACACACCAGAAGTAAGTGGGATTTTTGGAGGGGTCTGGGGTGACAGACTAGCAGCTACCCCCTGTGGATCCCTCACTCCCCAGCTGCACTTAGTTCATCTTCCTGGGACTAACTCTGTTACCTGGTGAACAATCTCAGACCTCATATCCCCAGGGACATCAGTACCCTGACAGTTGTCCCAGGAGGTGTGGGCCATTATCCCAGGAGAATCTCTGTGGCTAAGAGGGATTGGTCTGTGTGAGAGTCTGATAAAATAGGCTCAGGACTAGCACCCCACTTCTCAACAGGACCCCTCTATGCTTTTGTCTTTTCTGTACCCTGGTTTCCCACTCCTCCTGGGACAGAAAGCCACAGCACTACCCTACCACATGCCCAGATTCGTGAACATGAGCAGGAAGGTCCATTCTCAAGCTGTGGGTTTCACCATTGCCCTAGTGCCCTTACGGAGTTCTGGTGAGGTTGGGGAGAAAATGACATAGGTGCAGTGTGTTTGAGAGGAATGAGTGCTACTAGGAGAGTAAGGGCAGGGCAGTATTCTAGGCTTCTGGCTGTAGAGCCGGAATGACCAGTGCAAAGGCCCTGGGGTAGAGAAGAGTAGCTCTGTGGAAGAGGATAACTCAAGTTCACCGGGCTCCCTTGGCTTTGGGTTGAGCCTGGCTTCCTATAGCAGCTATAGACGGCAGTGGAGGACAGCAGCCTGGCCCAGGCTTGTAGCAGCTTGGGGTAGGAAGTGTCTAGGGTTGAGTTCTATTCTGAAGCAGCTGCCAAGGGTGACATTGTGCTATGTCTGTGTCCCCATCTACACAGATATACAGAGGTATGCTGTCACCTTATCATGCCACAAGAAAACACTAAGAGCCACCCTGGGTTGGATAAATGCCACTGCTATAATATGCTGTAACACACATCCTCGTATTCCACCACATAAAAGACTGCATGTGTGCACTCTCTTCCTTCCTTCCTTCCTTCCTTCCTTTCTTTCTTTCTTTCTTTCTTTCTTTCTTTCTTTCTTTCTTTCTTTCTTTCTCCTTTCTTCTTCCCTCCCTCCTTCCCTCCCTCCTTTCTAATTAATGTGTAGGTATGTGTAAGTACCAGGTACATGTAGTACCTGCAGAGGCCAGAAGAAGGTGTTGGATCCCTGGAACTGGAATTTCAGAGGGTTGCAAGCTGCTGTGTGGGTGCTGCTGATTGAACCTGGGCCCTCAGTTGTAGCCGCAGAGCCATCTCTTTAGTCCTTATCCTTTTACTCTTAGCTATGGTGGCTGAGAGACATGGTGGGCTGGGTGGGTACTCTGTTCATGTAGAGATTGGGAACCCAGCTCTCTCTGTTCTCACCTCGGCTGCTGTGGCCTATATCAGCACTGGGATCAGTCAGCCTTCTTGGCCCCAACTGTCCTTCTTAAATGTTCGAGTGGCTCATTTGTGCACTTGCTTCTGACTTTTTCCCTAGAATCTCTCCACAGGGTCACCTGAAGCTCTCCACAGGGTCCCCTGAAGCTCTCCACAGGGTCCCCTGAAGCTCTCCACAGGGTAACCTGGGTGGCTGTTCCTTTCAGATTCTGCCCCTGGATCAGTGTTGACCTTGGCATTGCTGCCATGGACAGGACATCTCAAGCTTCCTTCCTCTGCCCTGGATAAATAAGGGTGTGCAAGCTTTGGGGTGCAGCTCGGAGTGGGGACAGTGAAATGCAGTGTGGCTTTCCCCTCAGCACTGTGGAGCCTCTGCTATGCCCTGTTCTCTGCTATGCCCTAGTTCTTCCTGTGCCATTGTCTCCTCTGGAGACTTCCTTAGATGAGGGGATCCTGTCCCAGCTACTTATTGAGAAAAGCAGCTTTGTCAAAATGCCCACCCTCATGTGCTCAGCTCAGGACTGGGTGGCCAGGAGTGGCAGAGAGGGCTCTGAAGCTGGGAAGAACCTGGCTCAGCCTGGGGAAGCCCTGCTGCATATCTGGACGGGGCTACAAGGCCTCCTGGGCCTCCTGGGCCTCCTGGTAGAAATGCAGCTGGTACTGTTTTGAAGCAACAGCCCAGCACCTTGGCCGTGAACCGGCTTCTGCCTTGCTTCACTGAGAAAGAGGATGGCCTCAATCCTGCCAGCTTGCCCTGCAGCAGTACTGGAGCTGGCCTGGGCCTGTCCCCACTGAGCCAGCAGCTCTCCTGTTCCCCATTTAAGGAAACCTGCAGGCCTCAGGAACTGGGGAAGAAATGTGGCGTACTAACCTCATTTCCCTGCTGGGCCTCAGCTCTGGCTGGGCCACAGCACCAAATGGGAAGATAGAAACACTTCACCTTCTCAGTGGGTGGCGAGGTCCTGGGCTAATTCCAGGCCTGTAGGAATGGGGAAGCACAGGGAAAGAAGGCAGTGCCCAGGGTACATCAGCCTCAGCTGGGGCTGACCTACCTCCAGGTGCCCAGAGAATCATCCCAGTTATGGCCCTGCTAATGCAGGGTGAAACCTGCACAGAGCTTGGGCTTTGCCTGCCTATCCAGAATGCTGTCCAGAGCTGCTGCTTGCCGTGTGTGTGTGTGTGTGTGTGTGTGTGTGTGTGTGTGTGTGTGTGTGTGTGTGTGACAAGTCTACCTGTCAGCTTTGCCTGCCCATCCAGAATGCTGTCCAGAGCTGCTGCTTGCCGTGTGTGTGTGTGTGTCTGTGTGTGTGTGTGTGTGTGAGTGAGTGAGAGAGAGAGAGAGAGAGAGAGAGAGAGAGAGAGAGAGAGAGAGAAGTCCACCTGCCAGAACCCTCACTTCCTGTCTGTCTAATGGGGGTAGCAGGCTGGCTTTCCCATTACTGGCTGGCACAGAAGGTAGTACAGGACAAATAGGAGTCACCCTATATGGGGTGCTTGGCCATTAAGCAGGGCAGAGAAGGGGGTATTTTCATGATGCTCCTATGCCTACCCTTCTGGATGATGTCCTCATAGTCCTTCTAGAAGGTGGTGATGGTTCTGGCTCACATAGGACCCCTGCTGGGGAGACAGGGGTCGTGGCACAGCAGTAAGATAGCTGAAACCCCTGTGCCCATTATTGCAAGAGGAATGATCCCCACCCCAGATCTTTGTAGCTCAGGCTGTCCCAGAACCCATGGCAATTCTTCTGTCTCAGACTTCCAAGTGCTGGAATTTCAGGCAAAAGCTGCTGTGTCCAGCTCATGTCTCTCGTTTCCCTCTTACAGTAGTGGAGGCCCCACGAGGGTCCCAGCTGAGTGCACTGCTCGTGCTTTCGGTCACTCAGCTCCCTGGATCAGCTTGGGGTTGGCCTACATCAGTGATGTTTTATGTTAGAGGAAATGGGGGACAAGGTACATGGAGACTAGCCTGACACCAGAGAAAGTATGTGTAGCAGATGAAGGAAGACTTATAAGCACTTGAGCCTGGGATGTGCCAAGGAGTGTCACAGTTCTCCACCTTACAAGGGCCATGGGCAGGATGCAGGCTCAGCTAGGAACCAATCCGCAGAGGGATGGACAGTATAAACTGTGTCCACTTTTGTGTCCTGTGCCTCACCCATGGGCTCTCAGGATAGGAACCTGTGTCCTCAAAGTTGATGTGGCTCTCCATGGCTCTGCTGTACAGTCCACACACACACACACCTCTGGTTACGTTCTTACAGCACTGTTGGTTGGCTCCTGTCATCTTTAATACTGGTATCTGGGCACAGCACACGTAAAGGCACAGTAAGGAGTGTAATGGAGTGTCTTATGCATATGTGACATGGCCCCCTTGTTGGAGCTTCTCCACATAGCTCTCTGAAAGCCTCTCCTTCACAGACTCTGGGAGCCATTGCTGTCTCTGTGCATACCCACTGAGGCTTGTTTTGTCTCCTATATCCCAGGCAGGTCCCAGTGCACTGTGCAATCCAGGCTGGCTTTGAACCAGTGATTATCTGCTTTAGTGTTTTTTGGTGCTAAGGATAATAAGTGTGCACTGCCACACTGTGCTCAATGAGAAGTGTTTCTAATAGGGAGAGGCCAAAGTACTCAGCATAGTCTTAATGGAGAGCAAGTTGGAAGTGCATAGAGCCGTGGGCAATGCAGTGACATTTGATCAGCGATGCCCAGTGCAGACTATATGCTCTTCTTAGTCTCTGTTCTTTTCTGTAGGTTTGGGGACAGAGCCCAGGGCTTCGTACATGCTAGGTAGGAGCTTTATTACTGAGCTACAGCCCAGCCCTCTGTCCTTAGTTGATGATTGGGAGTTGTGTGTGTGTTGTGGCACACATATGGAGTCACATGACAACTTTCATGAATCAGTTTTCTTCCCACTTACAGAAGCAGTGTCTCCCTTTGCTACTTGTTCTGTGCTGCACCCGGGATACCTGGCCTGCAAGCTTCCAGGTGGTTCCAGGTGCCTTGCCAGCACATCCTGCTTTTTTTGTTTTGTTTTGTTTTGTTTTCGAGACAGGGTTTCTCTCGAAACCTTGGCTGTCCTGGATCTCACTCTGTAGACCAGGCTGGCCTCGAACTCAGAAATCCACCTGCCTCTGCCTCCCAAGTGCTGGGATTAAAGGAGTGTGCCACCACCTGCTTTTTTTTTTTTTTTTTTTAAATGCAGGCTCTGGGATTTAACTTAGTACTTCAGACTTGTATGGTTGTGCAGCAAGTGCCTTTACCTGGTGAGATCTCTCCTCAGTTCAAATGTGTGTGTGTGTACATATATGTGTATATATGTGTGTTTTATACATACATATATATGTGTATATGAATGTATAAATGTATATATATTTAAACATTTTATCTTTATCTTATGTGTATGAGTGCTTTGCCTGTGTTTATGTAAGTACACCATGTATATGTGCAGTGCCTATTGAGTTCATAAGAAGGTGTCAGATCCCCTGGAATTGGAGTTCTAGAGGGCTGTGAACCTTCATGTGGGTGCTGAGAACTGAACCTGCAAGAGCAGCCAGTGCTCTTACAGCTGCTGCAGCATCTCTCCAGCCTGCAGTTTATATTCTTGAGGACATGCTCCTCAGGGCTGGAGACATGGCTCAGCACTCCTCTTTTCAAGTGCCCCAGTTTGGTTCTTAGAAAGTACTTTCACAGTTTACAGACAGCTCCAGGAGACCCAAAACCTTCTTCTGGACCCTATGGATACCTACACTCACACGCACACATAACCCTACACAGAAAACACACACATACATGCATGCATGCATACATACATACACACAAACATACAAACACACACATATACATACATACATAAATAAATAAATATTTTTTAAAAAAAAACCTGGGCATGATGGCTCATGGTTGTAATCCTAGCACTTGGGAGGTGGAGTGTGGCATGAGGCTAGCCTTAGCTACAGGAGATGGAGGTGGTGGTGAAGGTATGCTTCTGTTTCAAGCATTTCAAGCAGTATCTGTCTCTATTTTAATTCATTAACATCAAAACCTAAAGTTTGGGTCTCTCAAACCATAAGCCCTCGTTATTTTTCACAGGTCTGGTGGGGGTGAGCTTTCATGCCTGTGTTAGGGATTGGAACCAATCCTCAGATACGTTTGTGTCTTTCTTTTTACCCCTGCCTCTTCATTAGGTACATGTACTGGACTGACTGGGGGGAAGCACCCCGAATTGAGCGGGCAGGGATGGATGGCAGTACCCGGAAGATCATTGTAGACTCCGACATTTATTGGCCCAATGGGCTGACCATTGATCTGGAGGAGCAGAAGCTGTACTGGGCTGACGCCAAGCTTAGCTTCATCCACCGTGCCAACCTGGACGGCTCCTTCCGGTGAGTACATGGTGGCCGAGGCGCTGTCCCCACTATATCTGTTGTCCATAGGGAATTGAGGCTCCTTAGGTTCTTCCGTGAAGCCCCCAAGGATTTCTAGATGACTTTGGGAACAGAGCATAGGTACCACGCCTGATGTCACAGTTGATGTGACTGTTTCCACAGCAATATGTTGAAAATTCCTTCTAAACTGTGTGAGAAGAACATATGTAGCCCTCCAAGATGGCTGGCTGTGTCTGAGTTCAATCCCTGGAACCCACGTGGTAGAGGTAGAGGACTGTTTCTTTTGGTTTCTGGGTTTTCTAGATACGATTTCTCTGTGCAATAGCCCTGGCTGCCCTGAGCTTCCTTTGTAGACCAGACCGATGTTGAAGTCACAGAGATCTGCCTGCATCTGCCTCCCAAGTACTGGGATTAAAGCATTACACCACCACACCCAGCCTCAGAACCAGTTCCAAGAACTGCCAGAATCTGGAAAGCTGCTTGCCTGGGAGCCTTGGCAAGCGGTCATGACAAGAGGGTGGCAGTTAATATAACAGAGGTAGTGATAACTCTTCCATAGCATCAGTGTCCAGGGACATTTACTAGTTCATTTGATGTTCACAGCAAACCCCACACCACCTCCTGTATGATGATAGGCAGAGTCCCAAGGCCATACAGCCAGCCAGAGCCTACTGCAGCGGGAATGGTCCTTAAACAACCACGAGTTGCTGGCTCTGTTCAATTCCAGTCCTATTACCAGTGTTCATAATTCCAGTAGACGTCCACTGTGTGTGAGATTCTGAGCACAGAGGGCTGACAGTGTTTCCCTGCTGTTGGTGTGGACTGTAGGACAGAACACATCTGGCTGAAGCAGCAGGAAGTTCTTTGCACACCAGGCTTCTCAGAAGCTCTTTGTCTCCAGGTGTGGCTCCACACTTTTTTCTTTTCTAGGGCCACTTTGTCCCTTTGTCCAGGGTCACTTACGATTCTATCACACTGGCTGGATGGGCAGTGCCTATGCATACCTGGAAGGGCTGACTGGAGTGTACGAGTGAGCAGAGTGTGCTTGCAGCTGCTTCCCTTTGATCTGACAGACATAGCTGGTCTGTGGTGGCCCAAGGGCCTCCAGCATGGGGCAGAGTTGGCCTGAGAGGTCTTCTCTTAACCACTTTGCCTGTTTCTTACCTGCTGCAGGCAGAAGGTAGTGGAAGGTAGCCTCACTCACCCCTTTGCCCTGACGCTCTCTGGGGACACACTCTACTGGACGGACTGGCAGACCCGCTCCATCCATGCTTGCAACAAGTGGACCGGGGAGAAGAGGAAGGAGATCCTCAGCGCTCTGTACTCACCCATGGACATTCAGGTGCTGAGCCAGGAGCGGCAGCCTCCCTGTAAGTGTGAACAGGCGTTGGGGATGGGGTGGGTGCGGCAGGGGATAGGCAGGGCCAGGTTTTGGGGATGGGGTGGGAGGGACAAGGGATAAGCATGACAGGGTAGGGCTGGCAGGTAGGAGAGGCTACATCAGGCAGATCAGCTGGTATGGGTAGGACAGGGTGTAGATGAGATGAACACAGCCCAGACGTGGGGCTCAGCCAGGTCAATGGGGCAGTATAGGGTTAAGCAGTGGGTCTGAGTGGGTCCAGGCAGTGCAGTAGGAAGCAGGTAGACAGAGCTAAGGAGAGACCAAACCAGGTCTCCATCCTACAGGAACACCTTCAGGGAGGCACCCCTCCAGAGAAGTGCATGCTAGAGTAGACAGAGGAGCCTGTGTGTATGTGTACATGGTATATGTGAGTATGCTTGTACATGTATGATGCTTCTGCATGTGACAATCCAGGCAGGCTAGTATGGTGGACAGGGCCTCTCTAGAGCTGTTTCAGGCTTTCTAGGGCAGATGGTGCCATTGTAAAGGCCCAGTGGAGTCCGGATGTGTGAAATACTTGCTTGGAGTCATCACTTCTCAGCCTGGGGTTATATGGTAGAATCTTAGCAAAAGTCCCTGATGGTGACACTGAGCTTCTGTGACAGACTATGGGGGTTGGATGGGAGGCAGGAAGGGGCTGTTCTAGGTTCATCTAGTTGCACAGGCACCAAGGATCAATATTTCTAGCCACACTTTATAGAAGGTTTGAATTTGGGGCTTAGAACTTAAGCCACAAAAGTTAGTGCAGGATGAGTAAGTAAGGTGGTCTCTGATCTTGGCAACAGCATCACAGTTCTTGAACTTGTCTACTCTTGGAGCAGCCCACTGTTCATTGAGAGTATCAGGGGGCAAAGGTCAATTGCAGGAAACTCGGTTCCAGTTGACAGTGCTTCAGGGGTGCTGAGCCCCACATTCCTGAGGTAGAAGGGGATCTGGGAACCTTTGTTAGATTCAGCTGTACGTTGGTCCTAGAACGGCCTGGGGGAGGGGCCTAAGTTTGGTCACCCAGTGTGAATGGAGCCTGCAGGGTCCAGGCAGACTGAAGAGACAAAGTGTGCTCAGGAGTCCACTAACCCAGGGTTCCCAGGCATTGCTGTTAGCCAGTCCTAAGAATTTCCATGGAAGCATGGCGGGTGACTTTTCCGGGGAAAGTAACATCCTTCAAGAATTTGCCTTCTTGTTGAAGAAAGCTTAGGATGGGGATGTTCCCTGCAGGGGCAGGGCAGGTCTGGGATGGTTTCTGAGACATTACAGAACTGCTGCTGAGGCTGAGGCTACCACGCGGGTGGTCAGCGGTGAGGTAGGACCAGGAGGGCCTGTGGGGATGAGTCATGATGTCATGAGATGGTGGCATGGTGTAGGGCTAGGGGGACACCTGACAGCTGTCCTGCAGGACACACGAGCACGTGGTGGGATGCCAGGCCATATGAGAGTGAACGGCTGGGCAATGGTGAGCTCACAGCTTGCACTGCAACTTCCTTCTATCCTGTCCTGTTCCCACCAGTTCACACGCCATGTGAGGAGGACAACGGCGGCTGTTCCCACCTGTGCCTGCTGTCCCCGAGGGAGCCTTTCTACTCCTGTGCCTGCCCTACTGGTGTGCAGTTGCAGGACAATGGCAAGACGTGTAAGGCAGGTGAGGTGGAGCATTGGCACTGGCAGGGACAGGTGGGGCCTGGCCTGGTAGGGGTGTAAACAAACATGCAGCCTCTTCACAAGGGTCTGCTCGATTAGATTAGCGGAGACTGAGCATTGCTACCTGGAGCTGGGTTCACCGCTGGCTCTGGGCTGTGTTCAACCCATGGATGAGCTCTCTTTGGGAGTCATGGGTCCCTCATCGAAGAAATGATGTCCTGACTTAGTAGTGCCTTCAAAGTGCTGAGCATATGAACATAGGGTCACACCCTAGAAGTTTGCTGTCCTGAGTTTTTATCCAAAAGCTATTAACTGTAAAAATCAAAGGCTGGAGGCATCCGTGGGCATCCAGGGAGCTGCCCACAGTGCGGTGCCCGACTGAGCTTTCCCTTTCTGTGTCAGTTTTACCCTCTGTGGCACAAGAGCCATGGCACTGTTGAGTGCAGACATGGATTTGGTTTGGCTTCCCTGCGACTGTGTTGTTTATTTTTCTTCTTGTGTTTCAGTTGCCTCAAGTCTTACCTCTTTGTTAACGCTCCTGTGTGGGTCCAAATCAGCCTTGTTGAAGGTTTTCTTTCTGACTCAAAGAGCCGATTTCCCTCTTTGTTAAATATATTTTTTCTTTTTTTCTTCAAGATTATACCATGATTACATAATTTCCTTTTCTCTTTTCTCCCTCTAAATCCTTCCATATACCAATCATGTTCACTGTGAAATTCCTGGCTTTGTGGTCTTTCCCTCATCAACTTTAGCTTCTTTATTGCTGTTTTTAAGATGGGGTCTCACTGTTTACATCTGGCTGTCCTGGAATTTGTTAACGTAAACTAGGCTGGCTTCAAAATCATGGAAATCTGCCTGCCTCCACTTCCTTGAGTGTTGGGCTCAAAGGTGTGTGCCCTCTGATTTCCAGCTTGATTCATACACCTTTTGGCTCTGGCTTCACTTTTCAGCACTGGCTGTTTCTGGGTTAGGTATAGGCAGCATCCTCACCTCCAGGAAATGTACTTCTGCTGTGGCTTCGGGTCACCCCTTCTGGTACCTAAGTTCTCCAGGTTGATTCTGGGGCTTGTCCTAACAGGTGTGAGGAACACAGCCATCCTGAGGCTGGTTCTTCCTTTTTGCCTTCTGGGGACAGAGCCTGCTTCCCTCAAGGTCAGGGAAGTAGCTGCCTTCCACCTTGCCTGGTCTAAGCATCTTCCTTGAGACCATTTTCTATGTCTGTGTGTGGGGTTGAAGGGATGTCCTTGCTCAGCTCCAGTGCTGTTCAGGCATGGGGTGTGACTCTGAGGGTTTCCTGATCCCTGCTGTGTGCTCTGCAGTGTGGAACTTAGATCATAGATACCTGTGGTACTGGAGGTCAGGATGAGTAGCTGGCCCTGGCCTTCCTGTGGGAGTCAGGTTCCTCAGTGAATCCGATGTCCAGGGTCACACCTTCCTGAGAATCCTGTGTCTGCTAGCTGTGAAAGGCACTCCTAGAAAGACTGTTGAAGAATGCCAGGCACACAGGACAAAGATTTGTGCATGCAGAGCCTTCTGTGGGAATATGCAGCAGGCAGAGGGCACCCTGTAGACCTCAGCATGCTAAATCTTTATTTTTTCCACTTTGGCTGCAGTTGCCCTGACTATGGTATTGTGTTAAAAGGAGGGAGATGTTTCCAGATTAGAGAAAAGGCATGTGTCCTAGTTAGGCTTCTATGGCTGCCATAAACACCACTATCAAAAGCAACTTAGAGAGGAAAGGTTTATTTGTCTTATAGGTCATAGTCTATCCTGACGGGAAGGAAATCAGGACAGGAGCCTCATGCTTGCCCAGCCTGCTTTCTTATATATCTGAGGACCACCTGTGCAGGCATAGAACCAGCCACAGTGGGCTGGGTCCTCCCACACCAGTCATTAAGAAAATGCCCCATACATTTGCCTCAAATGGAGCTTTTTTTTTTTTTTTTTTTTTTTTTTTTTTTTTTTTTTTTTTACTTTTAAAAATCTTATTTAATACATTTTGATAATATTTCTCTTCTTGTAGCTCTTCCCAGGGCCTCCCCACCTCCCTACCTACCCTACTGCATATTCTTTCTTTTTATTCAAAACAAAATAACTCATACATGCACACACACACACGCACACACACAATTATTGAGTCTGATTTGTGTTGGCCAACTACTCCTGAGCTTGAGGGCTTCCCTGGTGTGTGGTTGATATACCCAGTGTCAGTTCACTGAGGAAAACGGATTTTCGCTCCCCCAGAAGCTATCAGTTGCAATGTGCTTCTTGCCTAGGGTGGGCCTCACACCTGCTCCCCCTTCTCTGTGCTGGGATTGTCTGACTTGTCCTGCCTGTGCCATCAGTGCATATGTGCATCTAACCTGTTGGGTCTAGACAGTGCTGTCTGCAGCATCTCTGGCTCCTGCCGTCTTCCCGCCTCCTTGTCTACATAAATCCCCAGGTTTTGACAGGACGGTATAATAAAGACACCCAGTTTAGGGCCCAGGGCTCCAACATTGGAGACATTTTTCTCAATTGAAGTTCCCTTTTCTCAGGATGACCCTAGTTTTTGTGTCCCAGAATTTTGTCTCGTCTGAGATGAGACTGAGAGACTGCTGTTTTCTCTAAGGCAGGAATTCCCAGCCTTACCTCCTTCAGCACTTCCTCTGTGTCCTCATCCCTTGGACAGTTGCTAGGCTGTGAGGGTGGAGAAAGTCAAGAATTCAGAATTAGGCTGGGAGTGTACCTCAGTTCAAAGTCTGCTTGCCCAGCATGCATGAAGGCTTGGCTTCAGTCCTAACACCATACAAATCAGGTGTGTTGGCAGTAGTATACATAATTAATACCAGCACCCAGGAGTTGAGGCAGGAGGATCAAAAGTTCAAGGTCATCCTTGGCTAAGTGGTGTGGCCTTGAGGTCCCGGGGACCAGAGGCTTCCTGCAGGTGTCTCTCCAGTGGGAGGTCAGGGATGGCTTGAAGGGCAGAGTAGCTACCAGCACCTGGGGAGTCCTCACAGTGTCAAGTGGAGACAGGAGCTCTAGAGTTGGGAGTGGCCGGGAGCTACCTAAGGATCTCCTCCTGGCTGTGGCATCTGTGAGATCTCTAGTGTTGTCCATTTGAGGCCATATGGGGAAAACTGTCCCATAAGGGACAGCTGGATGAGTAGCTAGCCCTGCCCAGAGGACAGAGCTATAGGGGAACAGAAATGAAGATTTGGAGCAAGAATGTGTTGGGGAGATGTCATGGCTTTCTCAGTGGGAGCTTTGGAAGTGATGGACATGGAGGACATGGAGAACATGGGGACCAGGGTAGGTAGCATATCTTGCTCTGATCTCGGTTTCTCCTTGGTGGTAAGGAAACTCACTGTATACCTTAGGGCACCTAAATTCAGCTTCTCCTAGCCATCATATTAGGTTCTAGTCTGTGTCCTGGCTGTCTTCTTTGAGACAAACACAGCCTCCTCAGGCTCCAGTTCCTTTATCTGCAGCAAGGAAGCAAGAGCAGCACTCTGGGGTGGTTGAAGGAAGGACTGACTGCTTGGCAAGTAGGAACTGGACTTGAATTTGAACTTGATCTGGGAACCAGGCAGACACTCTGATTTGAGACCAAGAGAACAATTCTTCCCAGAACATTTGGAATCAAGTAGATGCCAAGGCTGGCTGGTGCCAGGTTGTGGTGATGGGGCTGGAGAGATCTCAGTGAGTAGACAGACAGACTGCAGAAGTGCATGTTTATCCTGCAGATTCTGAATATGCTTGTTTCCCATTTTCATGGTTTCAGGGCCAGTGTTAACTTAGGGCAGGGACAGTGGCCTGGCTGTCACTAGACTCCTGTGACACAATAGGCATCCTAGCCACCTACAGGTCTGATGGATATGCCTGAGTCTGCTCCTCTAGGTGGACACAGAGTAGGTAGGAGCCACTGCCATAGCTTCCCTCTCCTCCCAGTTTTGTTTTGGAACCCCTGGCATGACTGCTGGATTCCTGGACTTCATGAAGTTGGAGATGAGAGGGTCCTGTTCTGACCTCAGTTTGAGCAAATGAAAGCCAGCTTGGAGTCTACCTTGAAGTACGGCCTGAGGTGGTATTCCTGGCAGGACCCCAGTTAATGGGAGAGTGAGGGTGTCCTATAAACGGGGGTCAGAAGTGTCAGAAGTGTCAGATGCTTGTGTGGCCATTACCAAGTGGAGTGGTATCCCTCAAGATCCTGAGCTGCTTCCTCCCTCTCTGAGAGGTGGAGAAAGCAGACCTAAATTAGATAACTGGAGATTGAATGGGAGGCCTGGTTCACGTGGTGGCCATCATTTGACATAGTATTTTTCTTTGTCACTCTCTCCTTTCTGAATTGAGGTGGATTTCTCACATGAATCCATGATTCATCTAGTGTAAATAGCTAGGTTGTTTTGGGGACCCTGTCTCTGACTCCTAAATTTTGGGGCTACTATAGCTGTCTGGCATTTTTATATGGATTCTGTGGGTCTGAACTCCAGTTCTCACACAGAACAAGGTACCCACTGGACCATTCCCCAGCTCATAAAGCCTCTTTTTAAAATCTTCCTATATAGCCTAGGCTAGCCTGGAACCCAGTATGTAGCTCAGGCTGGCCTCATTTTCATTTTTTTCTGGCACTGCTTCTCAAGTACTGGGATTACAGGCATGTGCCATCATGTTAAAAAGAGCTTCTTACACTGCTTGTGTGAACACAGACTGCATACCTGTGCTTGTGTGAACACAGACTGCATACCTGTACTTGTGTGAACACAAACTGCATACCTGTACTTTGAGCTCAGGAGCATTTGGGTCCTGAGGTTCTATGGGCAGGGGACCTTTGCCTTTGGGTCCCTGCTTCCTGTTCCCCGAGCTCTTCTGAGACCAGCCTGTTCCCTGCAGCTCAGCCGAGCTGAGGGGCCTGGATGGCTGTGTTGTGGATTCCCATAGAGCAGGGTGACTGTCAGCCCTAGGAAGCTGGAAGCTGAGAGCCCTATGTGCTTGGCCTAGGCCAGCCTCCCTCCCTGCCCCCTCTGGAGCAGCCTCCACAGGCAGCTGGCTTTGGTTTCCCCCATGTTTTTCCAATTATGTGGAATGGTCTAAAAACAGCAGTAGCAGGGGCCTTATTTGGGAGTCGCCACCGCTGTCTGTCCTCCACAGCCTGCAGCTCCATCACTGTCAGCGTCTCTGCGTCCTGTTCTTTGTGGACCCTTCACCCTGGTGTTCTGGCTTTTGTCACCTAGACTTTGGGACAGTGACTTAACAACACATATCCTACTGTGTAGGCCACGAATCACCAGACCAACCAGAGGACTCTGACCAGGCAAAGCTGGCCACAGGACCTATTGCTGTGGGTCATCTGGACAAGGCCTAGCAAGTTACAGGATAGACATGGATTGAGTACAGTTCTCCCCCCTCCCCAAGCCTCGCCCTCCCCAACACTCCTTCAAGACATAGTTTTAACAGATGCTTGACTGTCAGGGATAGTCTGGGTGGGAGCTGCTGAAAGAACAGAGGGCCCCACTGTTGGGTCTGATGGGTAGCGGGGACAACTGGAGTTACTTTGACTAACCCTCATATCCATCCATCCATCCATCCATCCATCCATCTATCCATCTTTCCACCCACCCACCCGGACATATTAGCCAGATGGGCAGGCAGCCCTCCGCCAGGGCCAAGAATAATGGGTGTGTTTGTTCCCAGAGTCTGGCTGGCTAGTCACTTATCAGGGAAGTAGGTCAAAGGGAAAAGAAAGGAGGCCCTGTGGGGGAGTCTGCACCGCAGCCTTGATTGGCATTGACTTTGCAAACAGAAGGCAGTTGCTGTTCTCAACCATGGACCGTGAATTTTTAATAGCAAGAAAATTGGATTGCACGGTCCAGGAGACTGCATGGTAAGCCTGTATGCTATCGTGTTGTGCGTCTGTGTAACTGAGGTGTAACTGCATCAGAAACACACACTTTGTGAGTGTCGGGTCAAATCAGCTCTGACAGTTGATCTATGTGTGTAACTGCCACCCAGCTAGAGACTGTTTTCATCATGCAGAAAAGGCCTCCAGGCTCCTACCTCTCATCCCACTGTCCTGTCACTGACAGGAGCTCCTCCCTGTCCAGAGAGGGGCACAGGTCAGCTACCAGGTGATGCTTTCAGGCTGTGGTGATCAGTGTGAGGCATCTTCCACAGACTGGCAATCGTGCCATGACCCCCTCTTGCTTCCTGTTCTCCTTGCTCCTCTAGCCCACTCCCAACTCCAGCCTGGCCCTGGACTTACCTGAGGCCCCTTTGTCTTTGGAGAATAGTTATGAGTTGGTAGGGTCCTGTAGAGCCCTCTAAGCTGCCCAGAGGAACCCCCGCCACACACACATACACTCACTCTTTGAGCATGAGATTTTCTGTTCTCCACCACTTAGAAGGAATCTTGCCAGGTCCAAAGTACTCAGCTGACACTTGGGCCTCCTGCTTGTTTTCAGAGAAGTGTGTAGGTTCCAGCCCCTTCTGGCCTCCAGTCTCTGTTCATCTTGTACTCCTGTTTCCTGGAAATAAGTTAGCTCCTTTCTGGCCATGCTGCCTAGACCTCCCCCCACCCTATACACACACACTTCTGTGCTTGCCTGGTTGCCATTGCTCCAGGCTTGCCCTCAGAGGCCTGCTCTGATGCCATGTCTCCTTGACTCCGCTGTAGGCCCTCTGAGGGATGGCATGTGCCTTAGATTATGCTTCCAACTCTGCCATGAAGGACAAATGGATTCAGCTCCCTCGCTTGTAGCTTCCCAGTGGATCAGGGTCAGGACCCGGGAAGCTGGTTACATTGTTAGTGTCGTGGCAAGAGCTGAGGCTCTCTGGTTATGTCTGGGATTTTTAGCAGCTAGCTGGGCTGCATCTAGTGGGGCTGCCTTATCCTCTCTACCTCCCTCAGGGACATGGTGTGGGAGCATATGGTCTCCTTATGTGACTGTGAAGTCTGGGTTTGCGCTTTGTCCACTTGGGAATGTCACCTGAGATCCTGCCTCTGAACTTTTCAGCTGTGTTTAAATTTATTTATTTTGATTTTATGAGATCAGGCTGACCTTAAGCTTGTGATGGTCTTCCTGCCTCTGCCTCGAGAGTGCTCTGATTACAGACACGTGCCAACCCGGTTTCAGTGAACCACGTGGGCTGCTGGTAGTCATCTTTGACCTAAGGAAAAATGATGTTTTCACATAGCTAAGTGTAGTCGATTATTTGGACTCTAGCCGGCCACCATGGATGGCAGTAACAGTGTCCCCTCAGGGTGGAGATAGCTGCCATGGTCTCAGCCTTGCTTTCATTCACTTCTTCCTGGAGCTGCTTGAGGGTGTTTGGGGTGGTCCTGCTTCTCAGATGGGGAACCGTGCACAAAAGTCAGAGCATGCTCACAGCGCTGATGGGACCACCCTTCCTGGGGTGTGGACTCCTGACGCAAAGTGCACAGCTGGCCACTGGGTCACAGTCAGCTCCAGGAGCTGCAGGACAGACAGTGTGTGACCAGCGCTAGAAATAACTACGGCTGGAGCTAGAGGGATGGCTCAGAGGTTGACACTTTGTGTGGATGGAGAACCTCAGTTCAGTTCCCAGCACCCATGTCTGGCGGCTCCAAACAGCCTCAAACTCCAGCTCTAGGATATCTGATGCTGTTCTGACCTCTGTGAACAACTGCACTCACATTCACACATGCGAGCACATACACATACACACGAGCGCACACACACATACACATGCATGCACACACACACACGCGCGTGCACATGCACATACGCACATATATGAGTGCGTGCGTACATGCACGCACGCACACATGTACACTCGCGCATACATGAGCATGTGTGTACACACACACACACACACACACACACACACGCACGCACGCATGCACGCACAGACTGCCATGTATAGAATGCCTACTATGTTTTTAGACACAGGGCTTTTTTAAGAAGAACTGAGCCTTGAGCCCAGAGAAGTGTGTACTAGACTCTTCCTTGTCACTGTGACAGAATGCTGGACAAAAAGCAACGTAAAGAAGGGTTTGGTTTATTCTGGCTCCCAGCTGTAGGGCACAATCCATCATGGCGGGGATGGACGGCTGCAGGGTTGTGAGTCCATTGCCGAATTGCAGCCAGGAAGCGGATGAATGCTGGAGCTTAGTTTACTGTCTGAGACCCCAGTCCAAGGGATGGTGCTGCCATATTCAGGATGGGTCTTTTCTCCTCCGCTAAGCCTCTCTGGAAACACCCTCACAACACACATAGAGATGTGTCTCCCAGGTGATTCCTAATCCTGTCGAGCTGACCATGAAGAGCGCAGCATGGCCAGGTGTAGCCTGCAGTCACCTCACCCTGGGTTGGAGTCTCCCAGCCCTCTGCCCCAACCTTTAATTTGCCAAGGAAAGCCATACTTTCTGTGTCACCTGTGACCTTCAGAAGAGGGAGGAGTGTTCATTGCCACAGGGGTCTGTGCTGGGGCTGAGAGCGTAGCTGTTCAAGGCTGTACGGTAGACAGTGTAGTTGGGCACTGACTTCAGGCCTGTTTCCCTTGGAGCTTATGCTGACCACTAGACCATACTGCTGATGTGAGTACCCGCTCAGTGGCCTGAGGGTCATGGTAGAGAGGGAAAGCAGGGAACCAGTGAGAGGCTGATGGGAAATGGAAGAGAAAGGGGCACACGTAAGATTGGCTCTGACCTCACACTGTGCTGGGCAGCAAGTGACTTAGTTGAGAGCTATGCTCTCAGCCCAGAACTCAGGCCTGGTGTCTGGGGCCATTCATTCCTCATGAGCTCAGCCTTCCTATGCATGCTTGTTGGTCTTGGGGTGAGCCATTCAAGCAGTCACTTGAGTCTCAGGTTATGAGCAAAGCCCAAGACAGCTCTGGCCACTTCCTTTGGGCCTGTGAACTTGTGGTCATTAGGCAGGGTTTCCCAGGCCAAGGTACTTCTCTTGGCATTTGTTTAACCACTTACCCCCTAAGGGGGCAGTGGAGAAACTTAATCAATTGCTAAAAAAAAACAAAAAGATTTTGGCCACCTGCCAGCTGGGAAACCGCAGGCCCAGGCTGTTTACGGCCTTTTAGACTGCAGAGTGAATGGAGACCCGCTCAGTCACTGAGCTGCCCACGCAGTCGGGCCTTAGAGCTAAGGAAGACGCTGTCCATGCCTGTTCTGAGGGTGGCCTAGGAGAAGACCAGGGCAGGAATCCTGGGGACAGAGAAGGGCTGGATCTGGGCTTTCTGTCTCCATAAGAAAGGAGTTGGCAGGGTACAGTCACAGGGGTCATGGATGCCTCCTAGGCTGCGTGCAGCCTCACAGAGGGGCTGGGCTTAGGAGCAGCCTGTTACCTTGCGATTATGGTAGACTGTGGGAGGGTTGGGCTGTCCACTATAGCCATGAGCTCTTCCTGGGGTACCTGCCTTCTTTCTTGTATTAATTGCATCTTGCCACATCCCCAAGAGAGATTATTAGTTTTCTTGTTGTGGGGAGAAAAAAAAAAACTTTTCTGTGGAGAGAATAGCTTTTCAGTTCTCATGTGTTGAGTGGGTTGCCAGTGGATCCACCTCCCATGCTCCAGCAAAGGCACTGATGAGCGTGGGCCACATCTGTAGTTGGCTGAGGATTTTACCTCCGCCCTGCTTTTCACCCTGATCTTCCCTCCACCATACCACGACCGCAGAACCTAAGCTGCCTGTCCTCAGTTCTGGCTCCAGGGAAAGAAGCCTGCACCCTGGTCACATCCCTCCTAGTCTGAAAGCCTTCCCAGTCTACACCTGATCCCAGTTCAGAAGCCTTTTTCCTCTTATAAGGAAAAATTTATGTTTACTTCAGAAAGGAAGCCATCAGTATAAACTAGGAAGGAAATTTATAGTATTATGCATGTGTATGAGTGTTTTTCCTACATGTGTGTGTACCATGTGCATGCCTGGTACTTTCAGAGGTCGGAAGAGGGTGTCAGATCCCCTAGAACTGGAGCTCCGGGTGTTTGTGAGCCACCGTTGGGTACTTGGAGCTGAACCCAGGTCTTCTGTAAGAGCAGCCAGTGCTCTTAACTGCTGAGCCTTCTCTCCAGCCTGATAAATAAATAACATTTAAATGACCGAGAAGCCTGTTTTCTGGCCGAAGCTGCTTGTTAACAGGTCCACATGTTTTCCACTTCTCTCTAACAAGTTTTTATTGGGTATTTATTTATTATTTTATTCACTGTGTGTGTGTACATGTGCCACAGTGCGTGTGTGGAGGTCAGAGAGCAACTCAAAGGAGTTGGTTCTGCCCGCCACTCTGGTCCTGGAGCTTGTACGAGGTTAGCAGGCTTGGCGGGAGGCACCTTCACCCACTGAGGCATCTGGCTGGCCTGATCTTCACTTTCCCCATGCATTCAAGTCCAAATGCATTATTTGTTCATAGTGTACGTGCAGACGCAAATGTGTCTCTGTAAACACCTATAGGCACAAATGCCCCCTGAGATGTAAAATGAACCCCTTTCCTCCCTCTCTTCATCTTGTGTATTATGGGATGTCTGGCTTGTTTGCAGGTTCTCCTATCAGGTATTGGATTTTTGCTGTTCTGGAGACGTGTGTCTGGGTGTGTGTCTGTGCACTGCAGCACAGGCTTTGTGCTGTGTTCTGTGGGGAGAAGGTCCCAGCCTGCTGTCCAGACCGCCTGAGTGACTGCAACACTTGAAGAAGCTGTGACACACTAGAACTCAATCAGACTTCCCCAGGACTCAGTCAAGATGCCAGGCACTAGAAGCCACTTGTTTTTATAGTTCTTGACTGTGTCTTCCCCTCCCCCTTCCTTCCTTTCCCTTTCCATCTCTTCCTTTCTTTTCTTATTAAACAAAAGATCTTATTTTATGTGTTTGTTCGCCTGCATTATGTGCACCCCGTGTGTGCATCAGGACCCGGAACCCCCATCATTGTGATCACTGTGTGGGTTCTGGGACCTGAGCATAAGTCCTCTGCAGTACCACCAGCACGTGCTCATAACCGCTGAGTCCTCTCTTCTGCTTCTCCTTTTTATTTTATCATTGTACATGCGTGTGGGCCCATGTATACCATGGCACCATGTGCAGCTCACAGACAACTTCATTCTCTCCTTTCCTATTTACATGAGTTCCAGGAACTGGACTTGTCTTTCCCTGTGCTGTCTCACTGGCCCCAGGCATACTTCTTTTACAAGGGCTAGCCCTCCTAGCCATGACCACAGTGCTCACTGCAGGTCCCCCCACAGCCTGGGGGCTCAGAATGACATATGCCCTTTTACACAGATAATAAGAAAATCAGAATTATGCTCTGACCTGTAGCATGAAGGGAGCTTCAGGTGTCAGTGTTTCTAAATGTGACTGGCCATGTGTAGCCACGCCGCCTTGTTTCAGTGCTGTGACTAGACTCTTTCCCTGGGGTGTTTGTCTCTTCGTGGTCCCTCTTGGGAAACATTTGCCAGCCTTATTAGAGAACCCCAGATCAACCCTGTGGCCCTTTGAGCTTGTTTCCCTTCAGGTTTTTATCTGAGTGCGGCAGTCTGTCCGGCTGTCTGCGTCTGTGGTTGGAATCCTGCTGCACACACAGTGAGCTATTTGCTTGTGGCTTTCTTAAGGACAGGCTGGGTTTGGAGCTGCCTAGTGCCCTGTGTGTGGCGGGTCCTCAGTAGAGTGTGTCCTATCCGATGGCTCTCTCCCATGGTGAGCATGCTGGTCTCTGAGCTCAGCATATATTAACAGCATGTACTGTCCACCCGTGCTTCAGAGTGACCACTGTGTCACTGTCCAGATGTCCCTTCTGCTTGGAGTCCCTGCCTTCCAGCATTGCCTGAGCATCCTTCTGAAAACTTTTATCCTAGTCTCTTATGTTTGAGATCCAGTTTGGACACCATGCTTTTCTTGAAGTTATGAACTGAAGTAGAGGCATGGTGGGTTCGGTGGATCCACAGAGCAGTGTCCTCCTGTGAGGAAGACCGTAGAGACAGACATACAGTGCAGTTGGCTGTGTGAAGCTGGAGGCAGGGATCAGAGTGATTGGCAATGAACCAAGGAACGCCAAGTATTTCCGGCAATACCAGGAGCTGAAGGACTCAGGAAGGACCCCTCCCTTAGAGCCCAGGGAGGGAGCTGGCCCTGCTGCACCTTGATTCTTGACTTCTGAACCCCAGATCAGGGAAGGAACAAACTTATCTTGGTAAAGTCACAGGTTTAGGGTGTGAAGGCAATGCCCTGTGCCTGGCACCTGGCCCTACCTGTGTGTTCCTGGGGGAAATGGAGAGAGAAGCCAGGTGTCCACACAGCTAGGCCCAGTGGCTGTCAGTGCTTCAGGAGAGGGGAAGGCTTCACCTTAGGTAAAGGGCCTTGTTGCCAATCATGACCACCTGAGTTTGATCCTGGGAACCCAAGTTGTCTGTTGCTCTATACACACATATACATGTGTGCGTGTGGGCACATGCAAACACACACACACACACACACACACACACACAAAGAAACTTTTAAAAAGCAAGTATTTACTCTAACTTTTAGTTTCTAAACTGTTTGCTTCCTTGGTATTTAAACAAGCAGCGTTTACTGGCTCTGAAGGCACTGGGCAGTAGGCAGGCCTCTCTTCTTTATGGCCAGCACTGTCCCTTGTCTCCTTGGACCACCCCAGGCCTACAGTTATGTTATGACCGCACTATTTTTTAAAAAAAGATTTATTTATTTATATGTATGAGTGATCTATTTGCATGTATGTCTGCATGCCAGAAGAGGGCATCAGATCTTATTACAAATGGTTGTAAGCTACCATGTGGTTGCTGGGAATTGAACTCAGGACCTCTGGAAGAGGTCTCTTAACCAGTGAGCCATCTTTCCAGCCCCTGACCTCACTTTTAAAGACCCTTCTCAGAGATCAGCCATGGAGACCACCAGCCTTGGCAAGCATTTGGTGGGAGGCCCCTCTGCAGCCACCCCTTCCTGGCCTGGGCTTTGACCAGAGCCTTCTATTAAGAGCCTGGAAGCCTGTGGTACAGCTTGTATACAAGGCTGGGCTGTAGCCCTGTCTCGGGGTCCCTGATGTGCTTTCCGTATTTTTCTTTGTAAAACTAAAAAGGCCTGAAAATGCTGTGCAGCAGGGGTTCCAGAGGACCCTGCTCACCATGACAGAGCCGCTTGACAGCCATGGGCTTAGCTCAGCAATGAATTACTGCCGTAGTCACCAAGCCTTAACTCACAGTGTTTCTCAGAGTGGCTAGGAAGAGTCCCTACTGATGACCCTTTAGGGCCTTATGCTGACTTAGCTCTTGGAGGGGACTGTTGGACTCCTCCATGTGATGGCAGAGAGTAACCCTCACACCTCCACACTCCTGCTGATGTGCTGGAGGCTCTCTGCACTGTGCCCAAGGCCCCAGAGTGTCACAGTAGCCATGGAAACACGGGTTTCACAGCTTTTCTACTGCCCACAGGGTCTCAGTGTCCAGTGCCATGTTGACTTTTGACAACTCACAGTGACTCCAAGATGTATTGGAAGTGTATTCCTTGCTTATCTCCTGTGGGACCTCATTCTACAGAGCCCACTGGGTCTAGGCCACTGTAGAAGGAACTCTACAGTGTCTGGTCTGGGCTCAGGTCGCTTGGCTCTCTTGCTTTTGGTCTCCGCCTCAGTTACCTGGCATGTCAAATGGTCCTAAGTTTTGTGTTAGTGCTTCTGCAGCAAGCATCCGGGGGAGTTGGGGAGAGGGCTCTGAGCTTTAGAGCAGGCTTCCTCTATCCCAGCACCGTGCATGGCAGACCTTACTTGATACAGTTTTCTGTCCCGGGCAGGGAGCTGGGTGACAGAGCAAGACAAGGATGCCTGATGGATGGAGCAGAAGAGAAGAACTGGCGGTTGGGGTCTGGAGCCCTGTGCTTCCAGTGGGATCTTTTGCAGAGGTGGGCTTGTGGTCAGGAGAGGGACATGAGGCAGAGGCTCTCACACACAGGCGGAAGCCACATGGCCTGCCTGAGGCCTTCCAGCCGGTTATTTATAAATAACCAGAGAGGTTATTTAACCTCTCTGTGTTTCAGTGTTATCTTCTGTAAAACAGGAAAACAGTGTCAGCCTCACAGAACCCCTGCAGCCACTGTTGTGGTCTAGGGGCCTGGCTGAGACATGCCTGCATGTTTCACTGCAGGCCCAGGCTTCTGCCTCTGCCATAGTGATAGACGTCTGACCTCACTGCTTGTGTCTCCACAGGGGCTGAGGAAGTGCTGCTGCTGGCCCGGAGGACAGACCTGAGGAGGATCTCTCTGGACACACCTGACTTCACAGACATAGTGCTGCAGGTGGGCGACATCCGGCATGCCATTGCCATCGACTATGACCCACTGGAGGGCTACGTGTACTGGACAGATGACGAGGTGCGGGCTATCCGCAGGGCGTACCTGGATGGCTCAGGTGCGCAGACACTTGTGAACACTGAGATCAACGACCCCGATGGCATTGCTGTGGACTGGGTTGCCCGGAACCTCTACTGGACAGATACTGGCACTGACAGAATTGAGGTGACTCGCCTCAACGGCACCTCCCGAAAGATCCTGGTATCTGAGGACCTGGACGAACCTCGGGCCATTGTGTTGCACCCTGTGATGGGGTAAGGCTGAGACTACAGGTGGGCTCTGGGGTAGTCCCTTGCTCCCCAGCCCCCGAGGTATGCAGAGTTCTGAGTCAGTGAGTAGGGCTGATCTAAAAAGAGTATTTCTCAAATGGCTTGCAGTGCTGCGGTTGCAGTTGGTCCTTGGACCGGACTTGGAGGTGCTCAGGGACAGGCCACGGGGCAGTGGTGAGAAAGCCTGCAGGGCCGGGCGATGGCTCTGTTCCTGCTTAGCAAATATAAGAACCCAAGGTGATGCTTAGGATCCACCAAAGAACTGGAATGGGGCTCGGGAGATCACTCAGCAGTTATGTGCTTGCTGTGCAGATATGAGGATAAATTCAGATCCCCAGAAACCCATATCAGTGCCAAGGGGACACGGCTAAGTTGGAGCCTCTGACCCCAGCAGCTGTGCCCGGTGGTGTGCTAGAACTTAAACTGACCAGACCCTGATGGGGAGGGTGCTGTGGGAGTCTGGGGGTGATGTTGGGTAGGGTTGGGAACCTGTGTCTGAGGGACAGGGCTGGTCAGGAGTCATGGCTGCGGTCTTCCGAACACTGAGTATAAATGTGTTCCCTGTTGCGGTGAGGAACTGGAACACAGCAGGAGCTGCAGATGCCCACAGATGCTGGTGCCAGTGCCACATCCTGCCTACCTATGGGCCCTGCCCCAGGCTTTTGGCACAGCCCATTGTGGGGCCTTGTAAACCAGAGAGGTTGAAGGGGTCCTGTGTGGAGGTCCAGCAGTAGGGAGCACGGTCTTGGGGGCAGCGGGTGGTGGAGAGTGTGGGGAGGTTCTGTGCAGTGGGGAGCACGGTCTTGGGGGCAGCGGGTGGTGGAGAGTGTGGGGAGGTTCTGTGCAGTGGGGAACACGGTCTTGGGGGCAGTGGGTGGTGGAGAGTGTGGGGGAGGTTCTGTGCAGTGGGGAGCATGGTCTTGGGGGCAGCGGGTGGTGGAGAGTGTGGGGAGGTCCAGCAGTGGGGAGCACGGTCTTGGGGCAGCGGGTGGTGGAGAGTGTGGGGAGGTTCTGTGCAGTGGGGAGCACGGTCTTGGGGGTAGCGGGTGGTGGAGAGTGTGGGGAGGTTCTGTGCAGTGGGGAGCACAGTCTTGGGGCAGCGGGTGGTGGAGAGTGTGGGGAGGTTCTGTGCAGTGGGGAGCACGGTCTTGGGGGCAGTGGGTGGTGGAGAGTGTGGGGAGGCTCTGTGCAGTGGGGAGCACGGTCTTGGGGCAGCGGGTGGTGGAGAGTGTGGGGAGATTCTGTGCAGTGGGGAGCACAGTCTTGGGGCAGCGGGTGGTGGAGAGTGTGGGGAGGTTCTGTGCAGTGGGGAGCACGGTCTTGGGGCAGCGGGTGGTGGAGAGTGTGGGGAGGTTCTGTGCAGTGGGGAGCACGGTCTTGGGGCAGCAGGTGGTAGAGAGTGTGTGGAGGTCCAGCAGTGGGGAGCACGGTCTTGGGGCAGCGGGTGGTGGAGAGTGTGGGGGAGGTTCTGTGCAGTGGGGAGCACAGTCTTGGGGCAGCGGGTGGTGGAGAGTGTGGGGGAGGTTCTGTGCAGTGGGGAGCACGGTCTTGGGGCAGCGGGTGGTGGAGAGTGTGGGGAGGTTCTGTGCAGTGGGGAGCACGGTCTTGGGGCAGCGGGTGGTGGAGAGTGTGGGGAGGTTCTGTGCAGTGGGGAGCACGGTCTTGGGGCAGCGGGTGGTGGAGAGTGTGGGGAGGTTCTGTGCAGTGGGGAGCACGATCTTGGGGCAGCAGGTGGTGGAGAGTGTGTGGAGGTCCAGCAGTGGGGAGCACGGTCTTGGGGCAGCGGGTGGTGGAGAGTGTGGGGAGGTTCTGTGCAGCAGCAGCTCTTCAGAGACCTGGGGCCTGAAAGTACACAGAAGAGTTTGCTCTGTGGTGGTGGCCAAAGCGCAGGGTTGTCCCTAAAGAGGATGATGACAAGGAGCACTGGGGTTATTTGAAGCTGTGGGTGAGGGTGAGGAAGCAGGGGGCTCTGGTGGTCAGCTTAGGTGATGGGTCAGGAAGCTTAAGGATCTACTCCCAGCTACACCACCAGAACTCAGTGAGGTCACAGCCCCATGGCCACAGAGGTCTCGTGTGTGAGATGAGGCAGGAGCAGATGCCAGGGCCCTTCCCAGACTGTGACTTCTGAGCCTGAGCATCCAGGGAAATGGGATGGCAAATGAAGTGTGCGTGAGCTCAGGTCCCAGGAGGAGTGTTTCATACAGAGGGCACCAGGAGGCAGGTCAGAGGTAGCAGGTGACAAGGCTCTGTCTTGAGCCCAGAGTGGCCTGGATTTTCTTGAATTAAAACTTTTGCCCTCTGCCGCCCTCCAGATTTTTCCTTGGGTATATGGGAACTTTGCTTCTGTTTCTAGAAGACTCCCTGTTACCCTTCTCCCTAATGCTCTGGACTCTAGTAAACAGCTCACGGACAGGAGTGCCCCAGATGATCTACAGGGTCACTTCCAGAAGTCTCCTATGGGCTGGGATCTGAGCCTGCAGCCCCTGGGAGCCCAGTGTTGTCCTGTGCTGATGGGGTGCACTGATAAGCCTATCAAGCTGTAGGCTGTGTTGGATAACAGACTAGGGTAGGTGTGTCCCTCAGAATTGGGGTATAGCAAGGGCAGAACAGACACTATCATGGCCATTTGCTTTTTCTCTAGCCTCATGTACTGGACAGACTGGGGGGAGAACCCTAAAATTGAATGTGCCAACCTAGATGGACGAGATCGTCATGTCCTAGTGAACACCTCCCTTGGGTGGCCCAACGGACTGGCCCTGGACCTGCAGGAGGGCAAGCTGTACTGGGGGGATGCCAAAACGGATAAAATCGAGGTGAGTGAGGCCTCTGGAGCACAGATGTCCGTGAAGGAGCATACAAATATAAGAAGCCACCCTGTATAGTGGCATCATGTGACCATATTCTTCAGTGTTGTCCTGAAGCCCAAAATTTTATGCAGAGGCCAGGCCTGGACACCCTTCAGCCCATCCCATGTGTTTGCCATGGGCATCAGTGGATGGCTGTGTCCTGCTACATGGCCAAATAGAATCCTCAAGGAAATCGTGAGGGGTTTGGGCATATGGCTTAGCTGGTGGAATGCTCACCTAGCGTGTATGGAAGAGCCCTGGGCTCAGTCTCCAGTATCACACACATAGGGTGTGGTAGTATAGAATCTGATCACTCAGGAGGTGGAGGCGGAAGGACTGGGCATTTGGGGTCCTTGACTACGTAGTGAGTCTGATATTACCTGGGATATTAGGATATTGTCTCAGAAAAGAAAGAAACAAAACAACCAATAACCCTTCCCCCAAAACAAGCAAAAGGGGTGTGGTTACACATGTCTTTAATTCTAGCACATGGAAAGAAGGGGCAGATAGACGGATCTTTTGTGAGACTGAGCTAGCCTGGTCTAAATAGTAAGTTCCAGGGCTAGCCAGTATGCTAAATAGTAGGCTAGCCAGGGCTGCATACTGAGCCCCATCTCAAAAAGAAAAACAAAATGGTTTATGGGAACTGGCTCAGTGGGGAATGTGGTTGCTGTGAGTTCTAGTCTTGGAACCCACATGCTAGAAGAAGAAGATCAACTCCTGCAAGTGTGTTTTAGCTCTACATATGAGCTGTGCCACACATGCGTGTCCTCCATCCCGTGGCTGTCTCTGTCTCTGTTTCTCTGTCTCTGTCTCTCTCACACAATGAAAAAATTTTAAAAGTTTAAAAATCAAATTAAATATGCAATTAAAAAAATGGTTTCTGAGGTCTCATTCTGACAGTCTGAAAGGCCTTGAGGAGGTCTGTGCTGGCTTTGAAGCATGAGGCAGGAGGATTGGTATGAATTTGAGATCAGCTGAGTTACGTGGCGAATCCTAGGTCTTCTTGGGCTACATGGTTGGACCCTGTCTCAAAACAAAACAATCAAAAAATACTGGGTCCTCAGGTATCCTCCAAGCAGCTTAGGAGATAAAACTGAAAACTGTTGCAGCCAGTGGCTGTACCGCTGTGAGTGTGGCAGGCTGGACCACAGCAGTTGGTGTTGTTGGGATTAACAGTCCAGGTTCCCTGAGCAGCTGCCACTTCCTCAGTGCCTGTGTGTCTTTGGCAGAGCTGCTTGGGTACTTTTGATGGGCTCTCAGGGCCTGGTGACCCTGTCAGCATCATGAGCACTCCTTTACCCTGCTTGGTGCCCTTCCTCAGGGTGGACAGCTTCCTGCTTTTTCTGGTAACTTCTTGTTGCTCCTTGTTTGTGGGCACCATGATTGTTGAAACCACCATTGAGGACACTCTCTTTATGGTTCTGGAGCGGCCTGAGCTGAGTGGCTTCTGAGAGGATAAGGAGCTGGAGAAGAGGTTGTCTGAAATTTTGTTTCCTGGGGAAGGGGAGTCTTCAGTGCCAGGGGGAACATGAGCTCAGGGTCAGAATGGGGAGCTGTCCTCCTCTTGGGGACGCAGGGAGCTGCCTTGTTTATCATGGACTTCCCCATTGATAGTCTCTCTTTTTCAAAAAAGAAGTCATTTTGTTGCTTGTGAGCTTGCGTCTCCTGGACCAGTGAGCTGAAGCCAGCTTCTTCCTCCAGGGCAGCTAAGGCATCTTGGTCTTTGGTACCCTAGCTGTCAATGGGAGCCTGACAGGGATACATAAGCACCCAGAGATGCTGGTCCACAGAGCTGTTGCTCTGTGCTCCCAGCAGAGTGGTCTTTAGTACGTTCAGTCATAGCTACTCCCATGCTTCTGTCCCTAGCCTCTGGGGACACTCTTCTCCTTTCCG
The DNA here is from genome assembly GCF_011762505.2 of Arvicanthis niloticus. NCBI lineage: Eukaryota > Metazoa > Chordata > Mammalia > Rodentia > Muridae > Arvicanthis > Arvicanthis niloticus. The sequence continues at coordinate 112,131,643 of NC_047658.1, read as the reverse complement.
TCTCTGTGACTTGGTTTTATGGGTATATTTTCTATAACTAGACTTCTCGATATGGCCTTTTATGTCTGGCTTTGTTGGGGACATACTGTATTCAGGCTCTGTGCTGTCCCTGCACAAACACTTCCTCCTCTTCTGTAGCTGGTCACATGCCCGTGTGTGGGACATGCCTTGAAGTGTCTCCTCAGACCTTCACTCTTGTCCATCTGTCAGGAATGAGATTCCTGTCGATATTCATGTACACATTTTTGTCTGAATACAGTTTCTTCCCTCCCTTGAGTGTATATTTGGTAGAGGAATTGTGATATACTTGCTGATATATCTCTCTCTCTCTCTCTCTCTCTCTCTCTCTCTCTCTCTCTCTCTCTCTCTCTGTGTGTGTGTGTGTGTGTGTGTGTGTAAGCCATAGGTTCATAGTAGGCATTTTCCTTCTCTTTGCACCAATCCAAGTAGAATCTTTAGTTGTTAGATTCTACCTGCCTGCCTCTGTCCTCCTGAGACCAGCTACCATGACAGGCTCCAAGCTGGCCATGCTTTTTGTCCCGTACAGTCTGCTGCCCCTTCTCAGAAAACCCATCTCTGGGGTCTTCTCCTGACCATAGCATTCCTGGGTCTGGGTTTCCTGAACTCTACTTGGGTCTGTGCCCTCCTTTTGGGTCAGAATAGGATGTTCTCTGAATCCCACCACACCCAGCCCATGGTTTGGGAATTCTTATAAGTGTGTGACCTTAGGGAAGGTGGCAGCTGCTGCAGAACTGGTCCCCCAGGAACTTGAATGACAGCTCCTCCTTAGGTTCAAGGGTCTGGGGAAGGCCAGAGAGCTGCTGAGCTAATTGTGCAGATGTGTGGCAGTTAGTCAGGATGCTGTAACAGGGAGCTGGGGATGTAACTTCTTAGTGCTCAGAGTTGGGCCTTAGCATGTACAACACACACATACGCACACACACACACACACACACACACACACACACACGCACACACAGCCACCATAGCACATTTCTGTAATTTCTATTCCCACCCATTAGAGCAGGTAAGAACTACGTATTGCCATTTTCATTTTCTCTCTCTGTCACAGGGAGGAGTCACCTGGGAAGCTCTGCCACTGTGCTAGCCCAGATCCAATCTTGTCCTCACCCTGGGTGTGGCTGGACCTAGCCAGGAAAGCTCTGGCCTCCTCTCATTTTGCTTCAGGGCAACCCAGGAGTGGGAGCCAAGGCGGAGCCACCTGGTGTCTGCCACCCTTTTCCCTGGTTTCTCTGTGGGCTTCTTTCACTGTTCTAGAATGGATCCAGGGAAAGTGTGTCCCTACTGCGGCTCACATTACGATGCTTGCAAAGTTTAGTCTTATCAGTAGGGCTAGGGATGTAGCTCAGGAGGTAGGATGCTTGTCTATCGTGCATGAGATCCAGGGTTCCATCCCAAAACATGGCATAAACCAAACATGGTGGTGTACACCTGTAATTCCAGCATCAGGAGGCAGTGGCAGGAGGAACAGAAGTGAATTTGGAGCCAGCCTGGGCTATATGAGATCCTATCTCAAGAAAGATGATAAAGAAGGAAGGAAATATGAACAGAACAAGGGGCTAGCCAGATGGCTCAGCAGGCGAAGCTGCTTGTGACCAAGCCTGTGATAATTATGTTCAGAGCCTTGGGACCCACATGATGGAAGGTGAGGGCTGATTCCTGCAGCTTCTCCTCTGACTCACACCGTGGCACATGCACATGTGGGGTGGGGGAGATGGTCTGACCTCTGGTAGGTAAAACTGCTGTCTTGTCTTTCCTTACCTGAGGATTATTTTCTTCTGGCATCCTTCCCAGGCTTGGCCAGTATTGAGGAATTAGAGTCGCTAGGTAACCCATTGCTCTCTTTAGACACACCAGAAGAAGGCATCAGACTCCATTGCAGATGGTTGTGAGCTACCATGTGGTTGCTGGGAATTGAACTCAGGACCTCTGGAAGAGCAGTCAGTGCTCTTAACTGCTGAGCCATCTCTCTAGCCTGAAACTCTGTCTTGGAAAACAAAACAAAGAAGAATGGACTCTGGGCTGTGCGAACTGAAGCTGTCTGTTACTGCCCTCTGCTGCTCACTTAACACCATTGAGCCAGTTAACACCATTGAGCCAGCTAGCTCAGCCCTAGCTGCAGTCTCCAGCCTAGACACCCCCAAACCTCCCCAAGCACCTGCACGTACCTGGTTCTCAGCAGTTCCGATGGCCTCCAACTCTGAATGGCCTTAGATTGGAGCCCAGCTTTGGTTTTTTGTTTTATTATATTTCCATGGTGGGTTACCTACTGATTAGTTTGGTCTTCTGATGCAGAAGGAGACTGAGGCCCATAATCTGCAAGGACTCATTCAAGGACATTCATTAAAAGATCATGGGGTAGAGTGGGGGCGACCCCTGGTGGTAGGTGGTCAAATTGCACTGTCTTCCCTGCTGCATTTCATCTCTTGCTGTGAACAGTAGCAGTTCAGTATTCAGCGCCCGCCTTGTAGTTTTTGCTGTCTGTTCTCCTAAGTACAACCTTTCTCAGGAGAGCAGCCAAGGCTTGTCTGTAATGACCTGGTGTGTTTTTCATCCCTTTCTCTGCCTGGGATGTTGCGATTGCCACTGTTGATCTTCATGGGTCACCAGGGTGCCACTCATCCTGTGGCTTTAAAAAACATCAACAAGGGGCTTGGCAGTTAAGAGCACTGACTGCTCTTCTAGAGGTCTTGAGTCCAATTCCCAGCAACCATAGGGTGGCTCACAACCATCTGTAATGGCATCTGATGCCCTCTTCTGGCACACAGGTGTAAATGCAGCTAGAGCACTCAAAATAAGGAAAAACAACAAAACCTCAACAAAATGAGAATACTGGGGCTCATACTGGTCTTGATCACTGTGTGGCTGAGGATAATCTCGACCCTTTTCCTTTCTTCCCCTCCTGAGTGCTAGGATCGTCCGCATGCCCTGCCAAGCCTAGCTCACTGGTGCTTGGGATCATGCCAGGTGTGCACTGTACCAGCTGAGCCACACCCCCAGCCTAAATGTTTGTTTTAACTGGCATAGCCTTTTCTAGAAGAAGACTTGGCTCTTGTGTGCCAGCATAGACAGGAAAGGAAAAGTACCACAGGCCTGCGGGGCTCGATTTATCACTAGAGGTGCCCAGAAGGGACAGAGTTTTCCCAGACTGTGATTTGGCCCTGCCCTTTGAAACTGTATTGTATGCCCACCCCAGTGCCTTAGCAGATGTTGCTAATGGATCCCAGGAAGCCTTCCCACAGTGCCCACCCTGTTCTGTGATCCCCTCATTGGTACTCCAGCCCTCCCCCCCCCCATGCGTGCCTCAGCAGCACTAGGGAGAGAGGACTCTTTGCCTGTTCACAGTGTCCACACCCAGGCTGTAGAGGGTGGAGGAGCAGCCTCTCCTCCATCAGCCAAGGACATGGGGAGTGTCATTTTTTTCAGTAAAACCTGGCATCTCATGGCACCTGGTTAGGTGCTAATGAAGCAGAGGCTCTGGGGCAGCTCAAGCCTGAGGCAGGCCCCAGGTTGGTTCTTGGTTGGTGTAGCCCCTGCCTATCCAGACTCCTGTTTCTGCCCACACACAGGTGATCAACATAGACGGGACAAAGCGGCAGACCCTGCTAGAGGACAAGCTCCCACACATTTTTGGGTTCACGCTGCTGGGGGACTTCATCTACTGGACCGACTGGCAGAGACGCAGCATTGAGAGGGTACACAAGGTCAAGGCCAGCCGGGATGTCATCATTGATCAACTCCCAGACCTGATGGGACTCAAAGCGGTGAACGTGGCCAAGGTTGTCGGTGAGTCCTGAACCTCCACTTGGCCAGTCAGCACCAGGAAAGGTGACAGGTTCAGACCTGGCCTTCGTGTCCAGAAGGGTATTCCACTCTGAGGATGGACAAGACAGGAAGTGGTGACTGTGTCTGGCTAAGGATAGGTGGGAGTGGGGGGTGGCACGTTCCCCAGGGATACACAGGTAGCGGTCAAGGGTTAGATTAGATGGGAATAGCTGAGGCTGACATGGGACTTCTTGCTGTATGCCAGGCCTTGGTAAGAGCTGCAGTGCCTCAGGCCAGCTGTGTGGTAATTTTAGCTCCATCTCAAGAACACTAGGAATGGAAGGAGAAGCCATGTGAGGAACAGGTGGAAACCTGGGACTCGCTGTATCTACCTTGTTTGTGGCTGAGCCGAGCTGTGCCTCTCAGACACACACTTTTTACCTGACAAGCAGGCCACTCCCATGCTTGGTGCCGTGCCTGGGTCTGCTAGTCTCAGGCAGGCTTTGTCTAGTAAATAAATGCAAGAAGACCCTGCAGTGGTTTGGGCCACTTGTTTGCAGTCAGCGGGTAGGCGTGAGGTTAGAGAGTTGCCTCAGGCTGGAGCCGAGGACCCAGGCTCTGTCCCCAACCCAACCAACCACCTGGAACTTCAGCACCAGGGGTATCTGTCCTCTTCTGACCATCTCTAACATTTGTACACATGTGACACAAATACACACACACACACACACACACAAATAATAAAACAAAAAAACAAAACAAAAAAGAAAAACCAAATCTTTGGGCTGACGAGATGGTTCAGTGGGTATAGGTGCTTGCTGCCAAGCCTGATACCCTGAGTTCAGTGCTCAGGTCCCACACTGTGGAAAAGGACACCATACCTAAAAGTTGTCTTCTTACCTTTACATATGAGCTACAGCATGTGTGTTTATGTGTGTATGCGTGTCATACATACATATATATGTAGGCACACAAGCACACACACACACATGCAGGCACATGCACACACACATGTACACACACCCATACATACGACACACACTTATACACATGTGCACGCACACAGGCACAAACACATACACTCATACATATCGCATATATGCACACACAGTAAACATGACCGAGGTGCCCAGCTTTACCAGTAGGAGGCAGACAGTTGAACTTGGATCTGCAGGATCAGGCGGGGTGTGCCTGGCAGAAGAAAGACAGCTGAACAAAGGCCCAGCAGGGAGGCGGCATGGGTGACCACAGGCGTGGCTTATGTCTCCTGTCACTGTGGTAGACCACATGGCAACCTGCAGGACTGACAGGCTTCATTTCACCATCCACCTGTGAAAATACACCTGCCATGCACAGGACACAGAAGGCCAGGCCCACCTGCGTCTGTTAGGCAGCAGATGAGAATGAAGCAATGGGCTGACAAGTAAACTTAAGAAATTGCCCCTCACCCCCATCTGTGATAAGGGGAAGAACATTCCTTTTTTAGTTTAAATTCTTTTTTTTTTTTTTTTTTTTTTTTTTTTTTTGGTTTTTCGAGACAGGGTTTCTCTGTGTAGCCCTGGCTGTCCTGGAACTCATTCTGTAGACCAGGCTGGCCTCGAACTCAGAAATCCGCCTGCCTCTGCCTCCCAAGTGCTGGGATTAAAGGCGTGCACCACCACCGCCCGGCTTTAGTTTAAATTCTTAACACTAAGTTGCTAAGGGTGCAATTTGGAAGCAGAGTGAGATAACAGGCTGGCCCAAAATAAATGAATGATACCTTCTGAGTGCTCTAATCAAAGATAGATGTCGTTTGCTGGCCATGGCAAACCTGAGTTTTAGAGGTTGCTAAGACAGTCAGTGAATTAAGGAACATTCTGGAAGAACAAGAAGAACCAATGTCATTAGGTTAGGCGTTGAGGAGGAGCAGTTGACCAGTTGTTGAGTTGTGGCACCATTGCTTGATGGGCTGGATGTAGCTCAGGCTGGGCCACCCCTCGTTTGAATGGTACCTTGAAACCTTCTGTATGCAGTTTCCACAAAAAACAGGTGTGACACCCCGGGACCTGCTGTGGTAGAGACCTGTTGTGTTGTGGCTGCTAACTGACCATAGTAGAGAAGGCTTTGGCTGCCACCGTCCAGGCTTTAACTCTTCTTTCCCGGGTCCCCTTTTGGTGGGTGGCGGGAATACAGGCACGCATACCTGCGAGCTGGGTGCTCCTCCCCTTCGACAGACCGCTGCCATTCAGAGCTGTGTGTTTGCCTCACAGGAACCAACCCATGTGCGGACAGAAACGGAGGGTGCAGCCATCTCTGCTTCTTCACCCCTCATGCCACCAAATGCGGCTGCCCCATTGGTCTGGAGCTGTTGAGTGACATGAAGACCTGCATAATCCCAGAGGCCTTCCTGGTGTTCACCAGCAGAGCCACCATCCACAGGATCTCCCTGGAGACTAACAACAATGATGTGGCCATCCCTCTCACAGGTGTCAAGGAGGCCTCTGCGCTGGACTTCGATGTGTCCAACAACCACATCTACTGGACTGACGTCAGCCTCAAGGTACCTAGTGTGAGGCTGCACACGCCTGCAGCTTCTGTGAGGCCAGCCCTCCACTCCACGGCTGGTTTCTTTCTTTCTTTCTTTCTTTCTTTCTTTCTTTCTTTCTTTCTTTCTTTCCTTCTTTCCTTCCTTCCTTCCTTCCTTCCTTCCTTCCTTCTTTCTTTCTTTCTTTCTTTCTTTCAGAACCTTTAGGGCTAGAGAGATGACTCAGTACCTGAGAATGCTTCCTTCTCTTCCAGAGGGTCTGAATTTAGTTCCCAACATTCACCTCAGGAGGCTCACTATATTCTGTGCCTCCAGCTCCAAGGGATCTATTCTCTTCTGGCCTTTGTGGGTACTATATATATATATATATATACACAGTGCACTTAAATGTACTTGGGCACACACAGGTACATATCAAATGTTTTTAAAAACTAGGGGCCTAAGGAATGGCTCCATGGTTAGGAGCATTGGCTGCTCTTCCAGAGGATCCAGGTTTGTGTGTGATTCCCAGCACCCACATTGTTTCCTGATGGAAAGTCCAGTTCCAAGGGATCCAGTGCCCTCCTCTGGCCTTAACAGGTACTGCATGCACAGACACATTCAGACAAAACACCCCAACACGAAACAAAAGTCAATCTAAAAACCATTTTTTAGTTTTTATTTTTATTTTCCTGAAATGAAGTTTCTCTGTGTAAGCCTGGCTATCCTGGAACTCGTTCTGTAGATCAGGCTGGCCTTGAACTCAGAGATCTACCTGCCTCTGACACCTGAGTGCTGGGTGTGTATCACCACTGCCCAGCTTCATTTTTTAAACTTAAAACTATTAGAGTATATGGGGGCTGGAGAGATGGCTCAGTGGTTAAGAACACTGACTGCTCTTCTAGAGGACCGGGGTTCAATTCCCAGTAACCACATGGCAGCTCACAACTGTATGTAACTTCTAAGATCTGACACCCTCACACAACATACATGCAAGCAAAACACAATACACATAAAATAAAAATAATTACTTTTTAAAAATTAGAGTATTGGGACTAAGGATGTATTTTAATGGTCAACAAGCTTGCCATGCAAACAGCAAATGTAAGAACCAGGGTTGGATCTTCTGGTGGGTGTGGCAGCCTGCCTGAAATCCCAGCTGCTGAAGGCAGAGGCAGGGTATAGCTGTTTTTGGCTACTTTGTGGTTTTTCTTTCTTCCACTCTTTCCACCCTTTCAACCCCTAACACTAGATAGGGGGGAAAAAAAAAAGGAGAGAGGAAAGAGATTCCTGAATAAAGTCAGAGGCTAGAAGGGGGGCTTTGTTGCATTTGACTACCTCCTGCTGATTAGGGACAGTGAGTTTCTTGGCGCATTTTTGACCTCTGTCAAATTTCCTCTTTCTTCTTTGTGAATACTTAATAAACCACAATTAACAGTGACCAACAACCCACTCTGCCTCTTGGGACCCTAGCATTAATATACCCTTTAAAAAATTCCCAGAATTCCAAATGTCATACAATCATAGAAATTATCTGTAGCTGGCAAAATCACACCCCTGCTAGAGCATGAGGCAAATCATAGTTAGCTGTTGTGGACAGTCTGAAGCGGCCCTGTATCCCACACCTAATTAAGACAAAAGACAAAAATATATTATAACATTTCTGTGTTTTTAAAAGAAACCAAAATTCCAAAATTGTCACCAGGGCAGGGGACTCTGTTGCAAGCTGGCTGGCCAGACTGGTTGTGTGGGTCCGCTTGGGTTTAGTTAAGAGACCTGTGTCATGAGTAAGGGGGAAGAATGATTGGAAAAGACTCCCAACACCAGCCTTGAGCATTTCTGTACATGCATGTATACATGGAAACACACACACACAGAGGAATTATAGTATTGAATATAACTCAGTTCAGGCTGATAAAATATTAATACACTTCCTTTTGTTTGTTTTTTATGTTTTGGGATACAATCTCTTTGTGGAGCTGTAGCTGGCCTAGAACTCGCTATGTAAACTGGTCGTCCTTGAACTCACAGAGATTTATTTGCCTCTGCCTCTTGACTCTAAAGGTGTAGTGCCCACAATTTAATAAGCAAATATGAATGGCTGTGCTGTAGGTCCAGGTGGCATGCCCAGGGCTTTTGCAGAGTGCTGTGGGAAATGCTTGGTGACTTGACATTGCCCCATGCTCTCCCACAGCCCGTTTACCTCATAACTCTTTTCACGCACAGTGTAGCTGTTTTTGTTCTGGATGGGGAGCAGGGGAGGAGACCTGTCTCCTAAATGGGACCCATGGAACGTGCTGATTCTGCAAATGGTTCTGGAATATAGTGATGCCTATGTGTTTAGGAGTTGCCCATGGCTGTTCTTGAGGAAAGCAGCTACATCTGGGAGATGTGAGAAAGCTGAAAGCTCTCCGTCCTTTTTGTAAAAGTTAGCTGATCCCTGTCCTAATGCACTGGGTCACTAACATACTTCAGTTACCTCTCTTCAAAAAACAACAAACAAATCATTTATCCTTGGGTATAGTGGTACATGCCTGAAGCCATTGGGGGGTCTGAGGCAAGAGAACTGTGGTGAGTTTGAGACCAGCCTGGACTATCCTGTTCCAACAGAGGAGGGCAGGGCCAGGGAGGCGGCCAAGAAAGATGGTCATGCATATCTTATGTTACTATTTGTTTCTTGTGGTTATTTACTTATTTTTTTAATGCTTATTTTTATTTATGCTCGTCTGATGTACACTGATATCTGTGGAGACCAGAAAAGGGTGTCAGATCCTCTGGAGCTGGAATTATGGGTAGTTATGAGATGCCCGATGTGGGTACTAGGAACCCAGTTCAGGTCCTCTGCAAAAGCAGCAGGCCCTCCTGACCTTCTGTCAGGTCTCTTTTCCTAATTCTTATTTATTTTGGTTTTTTGAGGTGGGATTTATCTATGTACTCCTGCTGTCTTAGAACTTGCTCTGAAGACCAGGCTAGACTCAAATTCAGAGATCCGCCTGCCTGTGTCTCCCTATGCTGAGACTAAAGGTGTGCACCACCATATCAGGCAGTTTTTTATTTATTTATTTATTTTTATTTTTTAAAGATTTATTTATTTTATGTGAGTACACTGTTGCTGTCTTCAGACACACCAGAAGAGTGCATCAGATCCCATTACAGATGGTTGTGAGTCACCATGTGGTTTCTGGGAATTGAACTCAGGACCTCTGGAAGTCAGTGCTCTTAACCACTGAGCCATCTCTCCAGCCCCCAGGTTTTTATTTTTTAGAGATGTATTTATTTTGTGTGTATGAGTGTTTTGCCTATTTGTATGTGTGTGCACCACATGTGTGCAGTGCCCTTGGAGGTCAAAAGAGCGTGCTGGATTCCCTGAACTAGACTTATAGATGGTTGAAGGTCATCCATCATGTAGGCGTTGAGAACTGGACTTGGGCACCTGACCCCTGAGCCCACTCTGGCCACGCCCTCTTCCCTAATTGTTAACAGTTCCTAGAGCATTTTCTTGTTGTTTGAAAAGTTCTATGCCATACATGCACACGCACACGCAGAATTTTGTTTTACTTATGTATGTGTATAGTCGTATGACTATATGAGCACATGGATGTTCAGTGCTCCCGGTGGCCAGAGACAGCATCGGATCCCTCGAGTTTGTGAGCTCTCTGAGGTAGGTGCAGCACTTGGCCTCTAGTTCGCACGACTGAGCAGCCAGTGCTCTTAGCTGCTGAACCATCTCTCTGCTCCCGACCTTTATATTCTTATTCACTCCCAGATTCAGGTGTGATCATTGCAAGTGTTTTAAGACTCGTGATAAAGGTCATCTTTTCCTGTGTTAGAGTCGTCGTTTGGAGACTCTGCTCTGTCTCCTGGGTTGATATTGGACCCTAACATGACCTTTTCCTTCCTCACCCTCCCAGACTATCAGCCGAGCCTTCATGAATGGGAGCTCAGTGGAGCACGTGATTGAGTTTGGCCTTGACTACCCTGAAGGAATGGCTGTGGACTGGATGGGCAAGAACCTCTACTGGGCTGACACAGGGACCAACAGGATTGAGGTAGCCCGGCTGGATGGGCAGTTCCGGCAGGTGCTTGTGTGGAGAGACCTCGACAACCCCAGGTCTCTGGCTCTGGATCCTACTAAAGGGTGAGGACTGCTTTTGTCTGTCACACGATGCAGCCCTTCTGTCTGTTCACAGGCCTCTGCCTTCGAGTGACTGGCCCCACCAAGCACTTGGTGCTATCGGCTGTGCTGCTTGCCACTAGCCTCACAGGTCCCAAGGCTGGCAGAACCCTAGAAGATTATCTTTCTAATTCAAAGAGGGGAAACTGAGGCTAGCATTGATGCTGCTGTCAGATACTAAACTCTGGCTGCTTTCATAAGGGCTGTCTTAAAAGCCACTCGGGCCAGTATCTTGGTGTCTGATTTTACACACACAGGAACAGGCTCAGAGGGAATTAGGGAGGTGTCTTCACTGCAAAGTGCTTACTCTATATGCATGAGGATCTGAGTTGGATCCCCAGAACTAACGTAAAAAGGCAGAGACGACATCGCCTGTAACACAAGCATTGGTGAGCCAGGGACAGGCAGATGAGGTTTGCTGGCTAGCTGGTCTAGTCAAACAGCAAGCTCTGGGCTCAGTGAGAAACCCTGACTCAAAATATGATGGAAAATCAGTGAGGAAGAAACTCAGTGTTAACTTCTGGATGGACACACACACACACACACACACACACACACGCACACACACACACGCACACACACACACACACACACAGAGTTCAAAGCAACTGATGTCCCGTGGCCAGTTAGATCATCTTGGCCCATCTGATGCTATCTCAGGCCTCCCTTCCACAATGGTGACCAGATAGCCCTTCATAGATGGCTTTGAGGTGCTTGGATTTATGGCTGTTCAGAAATGTTGGTTTACAAGCCCCTGGGCCTTGACCTAAGATCAACCTAAGGAGTCCCCCTTGGGAGCTGAGGCCTGGTGGGCCAGGTATGGTGTTCGCTGGTGTCAAGTGTCCCTTTTGGTGCAGGGCACATAGTCACTCTATAGAGCATCCATGCTGCCCTGGGAACAAGTGAACCCTGCCTGGAACAGATGCTGTGAGCTCAGGAGGACAGGAGGAAGAGAAAGGTCCAGGTGCTAGCAAAGGCCAAGAAAATCTTCCAAACCTTAGAATAAGGGTGTGAGCAATCTTTCCAAATGTGCAGGGGAAGGGGAGGAGGGGCCCCTCCATCCTACTTTAGCCCTGGTCAGTTTTTTCACTCTTGAGAGAAGAGACCCTTTATCTGTATTTGCCCACAACTCTCTTAATTCAGGGGACACACCAACACTCAGCCGGCTTAGTTAAGATGTTGCCTGCTTTGGCAGTCTTGTCTGATGGCTTCTCTACATGTCCTGTTTGGCTACACATGTGTCTTCCCACCCCCTGGGGAGAGTCAGCAGTGTGGCAGAAGCTTAGCTGAGAGCTGGCTCCTTCTTACTTAGCTGGGAGATGTGGCTGACCAACTTCCCCCAGGGCAAGAGGGTTAAGTCTAGGAGGTCATGGTTCCTCTCTGCCTTATACTGTGTGTTAAGCCAGGATTCAACTAAGCCCAGCCCCTCTCCCCTTCCAGCTATATCTACTGGACCGAGTGGGGTGGCAAGCCAAGGATCGTGCGGGCCTTCATGGATGGGACCAATTGTATGACACTGGTAGACAAGGTGGGCCGGGCCAACGACCTCACCATTGATTACGCCGACCAGCGACTGTACTGGACCGACCTGGACACCAACATGATTGAGTCCTCCAACATGCTGGGTGAGGGCTGGTGACCTCGGGGGTGAGGTGAGGGCTGAGTGGCGGGCTTTTGCTTCCATCTCCTTATGCATGCTAGCCTGCTCTGCCCAGTGAGCCACTTGGCAGAACAAAGGCACAGGCATAGATAGCACTTGCCCTCTCACGCAGCATGCCCCATCTAGCCCTGGTACCCTTATTGTAGTGTTGGGAATGGATTTCTGGGCTCTGGGTCCCAGCCAACCCCTGAGCCAGGACTGGTATTTCACCCTCTCTCACATGGTAGTGCTTTTCATTGGTGGGGAAACTGAGGCTAGGTATGTAGTAGGGCTTGCTTGAGATCACCCAGTAAGGGAGTTTTTGAGTTCCCAGGGCCAGATTTGGCCTCCACCTGCTAGTAGCACAATTTCCTCCTGCAAACAGATCCCTTTCTAACCTCTGTATTTAAAAACTAAGCTTTAAATACATGATATTTTAAAAATCTGGATATTTCTGTACATGTTTTTACTTTTTAGAAATAGTTTTTGGTTGGGCTGTGGCACAGCTAGTAGAATGCTTGCCCAGCATACATAAAGCCCATGGGTTTAATCCCCAGCACATCAGTTAGGTGTGGTGGTATAGCCTGTAAGCCCAGCACTCAGGAGGTGGAGGCAGGTCAGAGGGTCAAAGTCATCTTGGATACATGAGGAATTGAATTTAGTCTAGGATACATGAACGGATGGATAGATGGATCCATGGGTAGATGGAAGGATGAGCTATTGTTGAAACTTAACTTTTAAGTTACACTGTATTCAATTTTTCTGCTTTTTTTGTGATTCCCCATATAAAACAAGCATGTTCTCATATCACAAGCTTGTTTTTGTTAGTACCATATGTGCCATGATTAGAACATATAAGGAGACACGGGCTTGCAGCTCACACGCTGTAACGTGTAGATGTGCGGGGCCGGACCTGTGCCTGGTCCAGAGGCTCTGAGATCCTTTAGGCTTCTTCCTTGGATGGGACCTTATGCTGGCCCGCTCTGCCAGACCTGTTCCCTGTCTCTCCCTGGCATGCCTGTTGTATGGGTGCATCGGTGTGCTGCGCCCTGATCAACAGGCAGCAGAGGAAGACAGGGCTTCCCAGTCTACTCTATGTCATCTGCTCTTGAAGAGGCCGGGCCTGACCTCGGAATCTCAGACATCTGTTGTTTTCCATTGCTCTGAGTCTCCATGGGGATGTTATAGCCGTGTGCCTGTGGGGTTCAGGTAAAATGGCCTGTGTGCTCAAATAGACTAGATGGAGTTAGGCATGCTGACTCATGCCTGGAGTCCTAGCAGCTGGGAGGCTGAGGCAAGAGGGATCATCACGGGTCTGAGGCCAGCCGAGGCTGCACGGTGAGTTTTCTAGGCTTTCCTGGGCTTCAGAATTGAAATACTGGTGGAATAAACAAAGGTACTGTCTACTGAAAGCTCTCCTGTGAGTATCTTTTGGTTGATGTATAGGTTTCTACTGAGGACGCCGGGTGGGCTTGCCACATAGGTAGGCAACCAGTCAGCTTCATGAAGCCACACACAGGCTTCGCCACTTGTCTGAGAGTCCTGTAAATCAAAATTGACTGACTCTACCAGAAGCTCCCTCAGCTCGTCGGCCTGATAGCTCTCTTGCTGACCTGCATGCTGTGTCCCCACACAGGTCAGGAGCGTATGGTGATAGCCGACGATCTGCCTTACCCCTTTGGCCTGACTCAGTACAGTGATTACATCTACTGGACTGACTGGAACCTGCATAGCATTGAACGGGCTGACAAGACCAGCGGGCGGAACCGCACCCTCATCCAGGGTCACCTGGACTTCGTCATGGACATCCTGGTGTTCCACTCCTCCCGTCAGGATGGCCTCAACGACTGCGTGCACAACAATGGCCAGTGTGGGCAGCTGTGCCTCGCCATCCCCGGAGGCCACCGCTGTGGCTGTGCTTCTCACTACACCCTGGACCCCAGCAGCCGCAACTGCAGCCGTAAGTGCCTTGCCCCCTGCTGCATTCACCAGGCCTTAGCCCTTTAGCCACCACTATGGGCTGTGGTGGAAGAGAGCTTGTTGAGTCGGGGTTTCTTGTGTACCTGGATGGTTGGGCAGATCGTACACTGCACAGGCTTCATGGTATTGCCTGGTGACCAGGCTAGGTGAGGCCAAAGCCCCCTTAGCTGGCTGGTTCTGTAGGAGGTTCTTTGGATGTAGAAATCATTTAGGAGCTGTGGGAGGGGGACATCTTGGTGTACTGCCAGCACTGTCCTGAGTGCTTCCCACAGTGACAATTATTTCTCAGTCATAGAATCTGAGGATCTGAGGTGTGTAGTAACCTGCTCAAGGCTACACAGCTGAGATACTTGGAGCTACCAGAATGGCTCCCGAGTCTGTTCTTGATGCTGTAAGCCCATGCTGACTGACCCAGTAGGTGTGGCTGTGTTCTTACATCATGGCAGGGAAAGTGTAGTTTAGAAGGCCAGAGGATGACTTCCCAATAGCCCTGTGTGAGTACAGGTGTGTCCTGTCAGCAGGCAGATACCGACTGGCCTCCAACTAGAACTGGACAATTCTTGGGGCATCTGTCATCTGGGTCTTGTGCATCACCCACATCATGGCTCTCCTGCCCTTCCCTGTTGAGCCGGTGAGGACCCTGAGATTTCAAAGGGTGGAAAGTGTACCTCATCCTAAGCAGGGCTACAGTGAGCCAGGTCCAGAGTCACCTCCTTGGGATTGTTTTTAAATTTTTATTTATTTTGGTTTATGTTGTTTTATTAACTTTTATTACCTGTATGTCTGTGCACCACATGTGTGTGGTACCCAGAGAAGCTAGAAGCCTTGGATGCTCTGGAACTGGAGTTACACTTGTGAGATACCACATAGGTGCTGGGAATATAACCCCAGGTCCTGTGGAAGAGCAGCCAGTGCTCTTAACTGCTGAGCCATCTCTCCATTATTAATTAATTAATAATTTATTTATTTATTTTTGAAATAGAGTCTTACTATGTAGCTGGCCTGCAACTTTAAATATAGACAAGACTGACATTGAACTCATGGAGATCCACCTGCCTCTGCTTTTCTGAGTGCTGTGTGTCCACCATGCTCACCAGCCTCACCATGAGGCTATTCTTGTAGAGCAGGCAGGGAGCAGAAGCAAGAATGCTTACTTCCTAGAGTCTTGGAACCGTGGCTTGGGTTTCAAACCACCCACTGTAACACACTGATCCTGGAGACTGCCTGGCACACTTCTGAGAATCACAGTTCCTGAATCTGGGCTGCTGGCCTTGGGCCTCAGGACCTGGGCTCCCTGCCAGGAAGGAGAGCCTGCTTTTTACTTTCTCCGAGAGCAGTTTTCCCCTGTCATGCTCTCTGGAGCATCTGTATTCACATTCACACTCCCATACTCCTTGCCCCATGCACACGATTTAAAAAATAATAAAAGCAAATCTTAAAATAATCCCTGGAACTAGGGTTGTAGCTCAGTTGGTAGAGTGCTGACCTAGCATGAGCAAAGCAATCCTAGCATGGCATAAACTGGGTGTGGCGGCACATGCCTGTGGCCCCAGTACTTGAGAGATAGAGGATCTCAGTACTTGAGGAGGATGAAGAGTGAAGAGTTAGAGACCATCCTTGACAGCTTGGACAAGTTCAAGGCCACTCTAGGCTACAAGTTAGCCTAGCTAAAAATAAAAAGAAAGAAAAGAAAAAATGGTATTTATTTATTCAGAACAGCCATACAGACTTTGGGATGGCTGTGGAAACAGCCCATCACCTGTGCCAACTGACAGCTCTATGTCTGCTCTTCTCTAAGGGGTCCAGTGAGAACAAGGGCTGGTCTGTAACCACTCTGGCTGTTGTATCCCTGGCCCCAGCCTCTCATCTCCCACTCACTGATGCTTTCTGCTCAGTCTGTTTGTCTAGCACCCTCAGCTTGCTGGTGTTGTCTGCTAGGTCAGTTTGTCCAGCTTTTCAGCTTGCTGATGTTTGAGGCTTGGTCTGTCTGTCTGTCCAGAGGCCTTAGCTTGCTATGCTTTCCACTCCATCTGTTTGTCCAGTCCCGTAGCTTTCACTTGCTAATGCTCTCTGCTCAGTCTGTCTGTCTGGCTCCAGTGCCCTCAGCTTGCTGATGCTCTGCGCTCGGTCTGTTTGTCCCACTCCAGCGCCCTCCACCTTCTTGCTGTTCAGCCAGAAATTTGCCATCAGCCGGATGATCCCCGATGACCAGCTCAGTCCGGACCTTGTCCTACCCCTACATGGGCTGAGGAATGTCAAAGCCATCAACTATGACCCGCTGGACAAGTTCATCTACTGGGTGGATGGGCGCCAGAACATCAAGAGAGCCAAGGACGACGGTACCCAGGCAGGTGCTCCTGAGGGCAGGGTGTGGGAGATGCTCTGCCCAGAGCTTGCCCTGCTGGCTTCCAGGCTGCTCCCCTTTTCTGGGCAGGGCTTGTGGCAAACAAGGATTTGGACTCCAGTTATGTAATTATAGGTGTGATCCTGGCCATGTGAATCCCTGGATTGTGGTTAAGAGAAACTGGATTTCCCAGTTGTCGCTATGGGTAGAGGGTTGGGTGGTAGTGGGTCAGGCTTGCAGATCTTTTGTCCAATGTGATTTTCTGTTGCTTAGAAATACTATATGCTTCCTTTATTTTATAATATTCATGCAACGAGTCTTTGTGTGTGTCTGTGTTTATGTACATGTTGTGTGTGCGTGTATGGGAATGAGACAGCAGTGCCGGGTGTTGTTCCTCAGGAGCAGTCCACAGGGTTTCTCATTGGGACCTGGGACCTGATCAGTGTGGGATGGATGTTGGCCACCTCTAGGGCTGGGATTGCAAGTGTGTGCCACTGTGTGCAGTTTTCCAATGTGGGACCTGCTCTCATGCTTGCAGGCCAAGGCCATCTCTTATGCAGTTAATTCTGTAATAAAAAGTCACAAGCCTGTGCAAATTACCAAACAGAAATTGTTGGGCTTGTGAGACAGAGAGCCTGGTCGGGTTGGAGAGAGGACTCAGTGGTTAAGAGCACTGGCTGCTCTTCCAGAGGACAGTTTGATTCCCAGCACCACACGGTGGCTCACAAATGCCTGTAAGTCCAGTCCTAGGGGGATCCAGTGCCCTCTTCTGCCTTCTTGGGCATGCCCATGGTACAGAGAAATGTATAGAGGCAAAACACCCATACATATTAAAATAAATAATAGTAATAATACCCCTGCCCCCAGTGACACATAGGAAGCAGGTTGGGGTATGGGAAGTGTTGGAACCCCTTTGCCTGGCCAGTCAGTCACTCCTGCATCTGTGGGTGTGGAAACACCAGGGACTCAGTCTGTGAGTTGTATGAAATGGTTACAGAAGTGGCTTGGAAGCAGGGCAGAAAGTTCTAGCTGCAGGTGTGGCTAGATGTGGCTCATCGCATATGAATGGAGATGTGTGCGTCATCCAGTCTTGCTGGAGCCACAAGCCAGGACAAGTGTCTACACTCACTTTTTTTTTTTCCATTTTGTGTGTGTGTGTGTGTGTGTGTGTGTGAGAGAGAGAGAGAGAGAGAGAGAGAGAGAGAGAGAGAGAGAGAGAGAAATGTGCACATGTGTATGTCCTTTTTGCATGTTTAGGGTGTATCTTTCTGTGCATATGCATGTGTATGTGTGTATTCTTGACAGTGATGTTGGGAGTCTTTCATCCTACTGAGGCAGGGTCTCACAGTCAAACTGATAGTCTTGCTGGTGCACTTGCTCTGGGACCCCATCTCTGTCTTTAGGGCTGTCATGCTCAGCCTGTGTG
The DNA here is from genome assembly GCF_011762505.2 of Arvicanthis niloticus. Classification (NCBI taxonomy): domain Eukaryota; kingdom Metazoa; phylum Chordata; class Mammalia; order Rodentia; family Muridae; genus Arvicanthis; species Arvicanthis niloticus. Next base: position 112,113,791 of record NC_047658.1, on the reverse strand, counting down.
AATTTCTGAGCCCCTCACCTGTATGGGCTGCAAGCTCTTTAACCCTTGAGCTGCCTCCTACAGGCTTGTTTTGTTTTGGGAGACAGGTTTTTCTGTATTCCAAGCTGGCCTCAAACTCAGTATGTAGCATAGGCTGGCTCCTCATCCTCCTGCTTCCTGTCTCCCAGGTACTGGGACTGCTACAGTTGTGTGTTACCTCTCCTGGCTTTTTCATTCTTTTTGTTTCCCTTAAATGAAATTGTGTATTATTGAGTGCTAAGCCCAAATTTTCTTTAAATTTTTATTATGTTTATTTACCTATTTTGTTATAAATGTATGTGTGTGAGCAAGTGACATGGTTCAAGTGTGGAGGTCAGGGGAATTTGTGTTCAATTTATGGATCCTGGTGGTCAAGCTCCAGTGTCACGCTTAGCGGCAATCATCTTTACCCAGTGAGCCCTTTTGCCAGTTTAGTGTTCTTTCTCTCTCTTCCTCTCCCCACTTCCTGTCTCTGTTTGTCTCTCTATCTCTGTCTTCCTGTCTTACCCCCACCTCAGTCCCCTCTCTGTAGCCCTGGATGTCTTGGGACTTCCTATGGACGCTAGACTGGCCCAGAACTCACAAATATCCCCCTGCCTCTGCCTCTTTAGTGCTGGGATTAAAGGTATGCACCACCAGCCTAGTGACCAGTCCAGGAAGGACCCGCCTTAGGAGGCCTTTCACAAAAGCTAAAGAACCCAGTGGCCCCTTTCCCAGTGTATGCCGTGTGACATCTAAGTGGAGGAGAGCTTACTCCCATGGGCTGGTTTACAGATCTTCTCTGGAAATGTAGACTTTTAAAAAAATATTTTTAATTAATTAATAAATTAATTTGTGTGCATGTGTGTGCCTGTGTGCATGCGTGGGTGCATGTGTAGCTGTGACTGGACACTAGTTTGATCCCTTTGAGCTGAATGACTGTTTTAGTAACTTTTCTGTTGCTGTGATGAAACACCCTGATAAAAATAACTTGCAGAAGAAAGTACTTGTCTCACAGTTCAAAGTTCAGGCTGTTAGCATTCAAGCTAAAGAAGCAGAACTGGGCAGCCGGTTATATTGTATCCATAGTTAAGAAAAGGAAGATGGCAGAACCAGGCAGCTGGTTACATTGTATCCATCCATAGTTAAGCTAAAGAAGCAGAAACAGAACCAGGCAGCGGTTACATTGTATCCATAGTTAAGCTAAGGAAGCAGAGCAGAACCAGGTATTGTGTTGATAGTTAAGAAACTAAGGAAGCAGATGCAGAACCAGGCAGCTGGTCACATTGTATCCATAGTTAAGAAGCAGACTGCCAGGTGTGGTGGCACACTTCTAATCCCAGTGCTTGGGAGGCAGATGGACCTCTGTGAGTGGTTCTAGACCAGCCTGGACTACTTTGTGAGATATGTCTCAAAACAACAATGCATCAGCAGAGAGCAATGGATGCTTCTCTCCACCCCTTCTCTCTCTCTCTCTCTCTCTCTCTCTCTCTCTCTCTCTCTCTTTCTTTTTTTAAAATATTTTTTTACATTTATTTCTTTATTGAAGTATGTGCCATAGCATACATGCTTGGGGGCAGGGTTACAGGGTAACTTGTGAGAGTCTGTTCTCTCCTTCTCCTATGTGGGTTCCAGAGAGCAAACTCAGATAATCAGATTTAACAGAGACTCTCACTGTCTTCTTTTATGCAACCAGGATCCCAAACAGGGAATGGTGCTACCCATAGTAGGCTTTCCCATCTGGATTAACCCAATCAAGATAATCTCCCACCAGTGTGTCCAGAAACCAGATGGTCTCCCAGGGAATTCTAGATGTCATCAGGTTGACCATTTAGACAAGCCACCACAAAGTCCATACAATAAAAACCCTCACTGGCCTGGTAGGTTAACAAGTGACAGCTAGAGGTCGGACTCTTCTCTTTTTCCTCCTCTTCCTCCCCCATCCTTCCCCTCCTCCTTCTTCTCCTCTTTCTCCTTCTCCTCCCCTTCCACTTCTTCCTCTTCTTCTTCTTCCTCTCCTTTTCCCCCCTCCTCCTCTGTTCGTAGTAAAGATAAGTCACTGGTTCTTCAACCTCAGGCTGGGCCAGTGGCTCTAGGCTGTCATCTCCCAGACAGTCACCTTGAGTACTAACTGGTGACTATAGCTTCTGTACAAGAAAGCCCCATGGTACAAATCTTCTTAAAGTCCCTGTGACTTTCAGACCCCACCTGCCCTATTCCCCTTGCCTTCCTCAGACATCTTCTGCAGGCACCCAGTTCTTCCTCTGTTTTTCCCTACCCTGTTTCTGTGTCTGCCCACATCTCTGCCTACCCATCACTTGCTGTGTATCCTTGCCTTGCTCCACCCTTCTACCCACTAGCCCAGCACCTGCTCTATGCCCCTTGCCTGCCTCTGTAGCCTGGGTCCCCTCTCCATAAAAAGAGTGTACAAGACGAGAGGTATCCCCCTGCTCTGCACTCCTACTCTTCTGGCCACTGAATTAAAAGAACAAGGTTTGAACATTGAAAGCCAAGAGCCTGAGTCCTAAACAGTGGGAATGAAGGGAGAGAGGTTGGGCTTCACGTCTCGTGTCTATCTAGTTGACAGCCAGCCAGTGTCCTCTGGTGGATCCCTCATGGGACCTAGAGTCTGTGTCCTGTTGGGACTCTTTCTAGTTTGTTCTGTGTATTCTTAAATGGACATACCACTAAGATCTAAGTTGAGGGCCACCATGATGACTCAGTGGCTAAAGACGCTTGAAAACATGCCTGATGGATGACCTGACTTCAAATCCTGGGATGCACATGGTGGAAGGAGAGAACCAGCTCTCACAAATTGTCCTCTGAGCTTCACACTGTGCTGTGAAAGGTGTTTGTACACACAAATATGCACAAAACCAGCCAAATAAATAAACATTTGTTTTTAAAAAGAGCCAGGTCTAGAAGTGATGCCTCACATCTGTTGAAATCAACCTCCAGGCTGAACTTGGAACTAATGCTCTCCCTGGGGGTTCACGGCACGTGACAGTGTGGTGCAAGCTTGGTTTGCTTCTCTCTCACAGCCCTCCGTGCTGACCTCGCCCAGCCAGAGCCTGAGCCCAGACAGACAGCCACATGACCTCAGCATTGACATCTACAGCCGGACACTGTTCTGGACCTGTGAGGCCACCAACACAATCAATGTTCACCGGCTGGATGGGGATGCCATGGGAGTGGTGCTTCGAGGGGATCGTGACAAACCAAGAGCCATTACTGTCAATGCTGAGCGAGGGTAGGTGGGCCCAGGGTGGGACAAGTGAGGGCTGCAACCTGCTCAGGCCATGTAGTCATTCGCTGGCCCCTGTGTACTTGTACTGCTGGCCTCTTGGGGGCTAGCCAGTGTTCCCAGTGTGGTACCCAGGATCCTTAGCTGTATAAAGCAGAAGATGAAGTCTAGATGGCTGTTTGGGAGGTCAAGCCTGCTGCATGGGCCTTGTACTAGTCTGTTCAACTTGATCTTTGGAGCTGCACGATTCTGCCCCAGACACAACTCAGAATGTGTCCTTCCTGGTATCTCCTAGCACCCTTACCTGTTGGTCCTCATGATGCCTTGTTGGTGAGAGAGCCTTGAACAGTTGCCCGTGAAGCTCAAACACAAAGCTTGCAGGCTCAGGCAGGAGCATGCTAGCCTTTAAGTCCTGTGGGGCAGACATGTGAAGCAGGTGTTAGACTGGCAGGGTGTTGTCTATGGGGTTCCTGATGATGATCAGAGCCTGTTGTGCCAGTGTTCAAATCCTGACTCCTGCACTTAACTACCCCAGTGATGGTGGGCAGGTGATGCAGGCCTTCAGAAGCTTGGTGTCCCTTTCTGTGACTGTGATGGTGATGTCAGTCTTTCAGCCCATAATTGAGCCCTAGCTGCTGGAGGACAGCCATTCAAGAGCTGAGTGAATGCCTCTGAGGAGGTGGGCGTGGAGATGCTCCTTGGCAGTTGGGCAGGGTGGGAGACAAGTGTCCTGTGGCTACAGTGTTTATCCACACACTGTCTCAGACGCTTACTGTCTTTGAAATGTGGTCTCATCACTTCAGGTTTTCCCTCTGACCATGTTGCCTTTCTTTGCTTCATGGCCTTCTCTAGTTCTTTTCAACAGCTCTTACTGGATTTGGGGCCCATCCTCACACACAAGGATTTTATCTCAATCCTAATATTTTCAAAGACCCTATTTCCAAAGAAGCTCACACCCTAAGTTCCAGGGTGGCATGGATTTGAGAGACACTATTCCCTCCCCCCCATGAGGTGTGACCCGGCAGCCTTTAGGACCAACTGTGAGGGGCTGGGCTGCTGCCGCCTGGACAGCAGTAGGGTCAGGGGTTGCGCTGGTGCTGTGGATGAGGGGGCGGTGGGAGCTCACAGCGTGCGCTTCTTACCTGCATCTTCCACGTGCTGCATTTCCACAGGTACATGTACTTTACCAACATGCAGGACCATGCTGCCAAGATTGAGCGAGCCTCCCTGGATGGCACAGAGCGTGAGGTCCTCTTCACCACAGGCCTCATCCGTCCTGTGGCCCTCGTGGTGGACAATGCTCTGGGCAAGCTCTTCTGGGTGGATGCAGACCTAAAGCGCATTGAAAGCTGTGACCTCTCAGGTATGCACCCTGGATGTCTGCAGTCACTGGGTCCTCTGTCTGTAACTGTTACGGGTGACCCTCCCATGAGGCCCCGGCCTTCCTTGCTACCAGTAGGGGTAGCAGCTATCATCTTGCCTGGGCTTGCTGCGAGCCTGGCATTGTGCTGCAGCTCTGTGTGTTCATACATAATCCAAAGTCCATGGAGGCCTGGCTGTGAGCCCCTGGACTATGGAAAAGCGGGATTCAGTGCTTGGGGGTGGGGCTGGATCCTAGCAACTTCTCTTTTAATAAAAGCTGTGTGACTGGAGAGGCGGCTCCGTGGGTAAAGAGCTTCCTATACAACATTAGTATCTGAATTCTGATCCCCAGCACCCGTGTAAAAAGCCAAGGACTGTGGCACATGCCTGGAACCCCAGTGTTGGGTAGGCAGAGTCAGGAAGATTCCTGACGCTTTCTAGCCAGCCAGTCTAGCCATCTGTGAGCTCCAGTTTTCAGTAAAAGATCCTATCTCAAAAAATAAAGGGGAGAGTTAGCCAGATGCCTCAGTGGGTAGAAGCCCTGGTCTCCAAGCCTGAAGACAGGAGTTTGATCCTTAGGACCGACATGATGGAAGATGAGATTGCTGTGGCATGGCCCCTGCCCCATGAATAAAAAATAAATAAAAATAAAAACTAAGGGAGCTGGAGAGATGGCTCAGTGGTTCAGAGGACGGGTTCCTCTCACAGAGGCCTTCAGATCAGTTCCCAGCACCCACATGGCAGCTCACAACCATCTGTAACTCCAGTTCCAGGGCATTCAATGCCCTTTTCTGGGTTCCTTGGGTACTGTAGGCATATGGTATATAAACATACGTGTGAACAAAATATCCAATCACATAAAATAAATGTTTAAAAATACTTTTAAAAGTTCAGGTGTAGTGATACATGCTTTAATCCGAGCACTTGGAGGCAGAGGCAGATGAATCTCTGTGAGTTTGAGGCTAGCCTGGTCTACAAAGAGAGTTCCAGGACAGCCAAGGCTATACAGAGAGGCTCTGTCTTTCCTACATACATACATACATACATACATACCTTAAAGAAATAAATGAGATTTCTGGCCTTCATATATATGCACACATATATAGATAAATATGTCCACGTAAATACTGGGCTGATGGATGGACACACACACACACACACACACACACACACACACACACACAATAGTGATGGGTAAGGAGAGAAAGCATCATGCTTTCAGACCCAGTGATTCTGGTGCACAGTTAGATGGAATGATCCTGAACCCTAGGCCAGCCCTAGTATAAGCAGCCTGCTTCTATGGTATCTGTTCCAGCTCCCAGCCCTGGAGAGTGTAGACATGCCCCAGACTCTCTAATGGTCCCTTCTTTAAATCTGCATTCTCCTGAGCCTAGTGGGTCTGGCTCTTCACTCGGCTGCCACTCATGGAGCTTTTTGCTAACCACAGGGGCCAACCGCCTGACCCTGGAAGATGCCAACATCGTGCAGCCAGTAGGTCTGACCGTGCTGGGCAGGCACCTCTACTGGATTGACCGTCAGCAGCAGATGATTGAGCGTGTGGAGAAGACCACTGGGGACAAGCGGACTAGGGTTCAGGGCCGTGTCACCCACCTGACAGGCATCCATGCTGTGGAGGAAGTCAGCCTGGAAGAGTTTTGTATGTGAGAGGGGACACCATTTGTGGTGGGACTCTCCTGGGGGAAGGTGAATCAGCCCTGCTGACACCAGATGGGCTATTGGTGCAAGAGCTATGTGCCTAAGGAGCTCATGGGCTCAGCACCAAAGGCTAGTGCATGTCCAGATGTGTCCAGATGTCTCCCTCTGCGGTTATTTTGTTTGCTGACGCAGAAGTACCCAAACCTGCTTTTTAAAAAAGTTCTGTCTCTCTCTCTGTCTCTGTCTCTCTCTCTCTCTCTCTGTCTCTCTCTCTTTTTCTCTCTCTCTCTCTTTTTCTCTATCTATCCATCCATCCACCCAACCACCTACCCATTTTTCTTCTACCAGCCTCATTCTGTCCATCCATCTGGTCGTCTATCCATCCATCTGACATTTGCCTATAGTTATCATCTATTTATCTGTTTACTTTTGAGACATAGTCTCTGGGTTGCTCGGCTCAGACCAGCCTGGGATTCTTGATCGTCCTCCTGAGTGCTGGAATTCTCTGAGCTGTCGGGGGAGGGGCAGTGCATATCGTGGCGATGATTGTATGATGAAGGCTACATGCTTCACTGCTCGGAACCCTAGCACGGAGGAGAGAGGAGGGATCCCACTGTCTCCTGTGAAGACACCCTCCCCTCCAGTGATCCAAAAGCTCCCCACTAGGCTCCAGCTGTTTTGTTTTTGCAGTCCTCAGAGTGAATTCAGGTCTCTCAAACATGCTAGATAAATACTGTACCCTTGACTACACCTCCAGCTAGGTCCCACTCCTTAAAGGTTCTGCTGCTGCTCAGTAGTGCCTCAGTGGCAAGAGTATACCTCTCCTGGGAAGCCGTAGAGCATACTGGTTTTTCAGGGTTCAGAACTGTGGCTGCTCCTCCATGCTGCCAGTCCTCTCCTTACTCCAGGCCCTTGGTGCTGAGCAGGTCTGTATCTGGCGCCCACTTTTCTCCTACCCACTTTGCTGGAGTCCTTTCTGCTACTTGCCACTTCCGCCTGAGCCAGGGCTCAGGTTATACCCTGTCTCTCCTTTTCCCAGGACTATGGTGGAATCACACAATCAAGTTGGTAAAAAAAAGTCTTAAATTTGTTTTTATCATACGTGTGTAGTGTGTTTGTAGGGATGGAAGCATGTATGTCATGGAGCATGTGGAGGTCAGAGAGCAACTCTGGAGTTTGTTCTCTCCTTATCCCTTCTTTGGGTGTCCTGGATACTTTTCCTGTTGCTATGATAAACATCATGATCAAAAGCAAGTGATGGAGGACAGGATATACTTGGCTGACAGGTCACTACCCACCAAGGCAGGGACTCAAGGTAGGAAGTAACCAGGAGACAGGAAGTGAGGCAGAGGCCTTGGAGGAGCATTGCACACTGGTTTGTCCCATGGCTTGCTTGGCCTGCTTTCTTATACTATCCAGGACTACCTGCCCAGGTGTCCAGTATGAACCCTCCCACTTCAACCATTAATCAAGAAAATGAGACATGGCCACAGGCCAATCTGATAGAGGCAGTTGAGGTTCCTTCCCTCTTCAAATGGGTCTAGTTTTTGTCAAGGTGACAAAAAGCTAAATAGCACAGTGGGTTCCAGGGGTTGAATTCAGGTCACCGAGCTTGCATGGCCAGCTCTTTCACCTTCTGAGCCATCTCTCTGGCCCTATCATGATGTTTAAGTTTCTGATTTTGTGTTGGGTGACTATGTTAGCCCAGGCTGTATGCCTGCCATATCAGCATGTTTCATGTGCTAGTAATTCTGTGACATGAGGAAAGTGGTTTATTGACCAAGCTCATACACCCACCTCATGCAGCTTGGGTTTGAGGACAGAGTCCTTGGCTTGGCCATGTGTCTTTTCTGTCACTCAACCCTATCTGTAACCAATGTCTATAGACTAATGTGGAATACAAGTGCTTTGTGGAATGGGAAGGTTGGGCAATCTGCTTGAAGCCAGATTGAGCTCTGAAGCAGTGAATTAGCCACCTGGTGTGGCTTGAGGCAAGTTTTCTGTCCTCTGGGTCACTGGGGTCTTGCAGAAGTGAGCTCTCTTGATAAACAGCTTTTGCATAATCTGCAGGTGTCAGGTAGAACACTTGAGTTCTAGCCAGGTATGTTGGTGCATACTTGTAATCTCAGCACTCAGGAAGCTGGGGCAAGAGGATTATAGCAAGTTTGAGGTCAGCCTCCTTTAGGTAATGAATTGCAGGCTAGCTCTCGCCTACACAGTGAGACTGTTTTAGTAAACAAGGCAAAAAGGGTCTCTCCATTCTCCTGACTTCTTGCAAGGTCGCAGGCCTTCAGAATGGCCATGGTATAGTTGGAATGGTAATAGCTCTTTCCACAGAAGACCAGGCATTAGCCATAGCTCCTTGTAGCTTAGGGGACAGAAAAACCAGGTAGCCTTTATCGAGCGGGCTGAGGACTGAGGATGTCCTATGGATACTTAATGCGAGGTGTCCCAGGTGACCTTGTTTGGGGTAAGGGCAGATAAACTCTTCTCCATGGCCGTGGAGTACTGAGCATGCTTTCTTATTAGATTCTATGGTCAAGCTTATGTTTGAGCACCCTATAGCCCACAGCAAAGTGTTTTTGGTATACAGTTGTGCCTGTCCACATATGTGTTATCTGTGGCTGTGTGTACTGTACAGTTAACATAATAGGGTAACTGCAGGAGATAGGCTGGCTGGGGAAGTGGAAATTTATTTGCTTTGTGGTATTTAACAGAACAGGCTTGCTGACCTCTGCTGTAAACTGTGACCACCTGGGTTTTTAAACTGCATAGCCCTGGCATGGCATCTAGAAGCACATACCTGCAGTAGCATGTACATGGCCACAGGATGCTGAGGCAGGAGAATCTAGAGTTAGAAGCCAGCCTGGAATATATACTAAGACCTCTTTGAAGAGAAGAGGGGGACTAGAGAGATGGCTTAGTAGGTAAGACCACTTGTTGTACAAGCATGAGGTTCTGAATCCAAATCCCTAGTACCCAGATAAAAACCTTGGTGTAATCTGTAACCTCCACTCTCTGGGGATGTGGACAAGAGAATTGTTAGGGCCAGGCTAGCTCCAGGTTCAATGAGAGATTATGTTTTGAGGAAACGAGGCAGAGAATGATGTCTGTCTGTGTATGTGCACAGATGTGTCCATCCCCCTACACGTACACACACAGACACACACACCCATGAAACCAACAGAAAGCTGAGCTAGGGCTGGGGGTGTAGCTCAGTTGGTAAGGCTTGCCCAGTGTACGAAAAGCTTTGGATTCTGTCCCAGCACTCACCTGCCTTTCTTCTGTCTTCTCAGAAGTGCACATTGTCCTCTGCAATGACCTTATCTTGAGATTCCTTACCTGTTATGTCTACAAATGCCCTGTTTTCAGTTAAGTTTATGCTCATGGGTCATAGGGTCAGGACGTGGGCACATCCACGTAACAGCAGAGAAAGCAGCAAATGATGGGACAGTAGGGGTGTGGGGCTAGGGAGACAGGTTGAGTGTTCCAGATTCTGAGTTCTCTTTCTTTTTAAATATTGTATTCTTTGAGAATTTCATGTACTGTATTTTGACCCTACTCATTTCTATTCTTCCCCCTAATGCTTCACACCATGTTTTCATTTTAATTTTTTTTAAATAGCCCATCATCTCCAATTTGTGTTGCCTATATCATATACTTCTAGATGTGGGGCTGTCCACTGGAGTGTGGTTGTCCTGCCTACCAGAAGCCACACCCTGACAGCAGTCTGACTCCTCCCCAGCCCCACAGGGGCCATCAGCTGTCCAGAGCTCCTTCCGTCCTCATGCTGGAATGGTGACTGGGTTGATCTCAGTGGCATGACTGCTGTGCGCTCATAGGTACAGCACTGCTGCCAGACTCGATTTTTATATCAGGTTCCTTATTGGTTTTGATCAACTGGGCTGTGAGTTGGGATCAAATGAGATGTCTTCTATAGGAGTCTGGCCTTTGTATTCCACACACGGTGAGCTTTGAGGAGGAAGGTAGAGGCTGACCTGACTTCATCTTGCTTTGTCCCTACAGCGGCTCATCCGTGTGCCCGGGACAATGGCGGTTGCTCCCACATCTGCATCGCCAAGGGGGATGGAACACCTCGATGCTCATGCCCAGTCCACCTTGTGCTCCTGCAGAACTTGCTGACTTGTGGTGGTGAGTGAGACCTTGGGAGTTTGAGTAGGAGCCATATCACTTCCTTGCATGATTTAAAACTATAGTCCCGATAACGTCTAATCTCCAAAGCATGTTATTTTTTTATTTCTGACCTTTCTCTCTCTCTCTGTCTCTCTGTCTCTCTCTCTCTGTCTCTCTGTCACTGTCTCTGTCTCTGTCTCTGTCTCTGTCTCTCTCTTTCTCTCTCTGTGTCTCTCTCTTTTTTGGCCTTTTTGTAAAAACACTCATGTACATACATCTAGTGCTATGAATTTCCCCCTAAAAACTACTTTTCCTGCATCTCACAGATTTTAATAAGTTGTGTCTTAGTTTTCAGATGTGTGTATGCGTGTGTGTATGTGTATGTATGCATGTGTGTGTGTGTGTATGCGTGTGTGTATGTATGCATGTGTGTGTGTGTGTGTGTGTATGCGTGTGTGTATGTGTGCGTGTGCGTGTGCGTGTGCGTGTGCGTGTGTGAGCACATGTACATATGCTGTGGAGACCAGGGGTTAATCATGGCTGTTATTCCTCAGCTATCCATTTTGTTTTTTTAGATAAGGTTTCTCACTAGGAACTGGAGCTTGCCAATTAGGCTGTGCTGTCTGTGTAGTGACCCCAAAGATGCTCTTGTTTCTGCTTCCCCAGAACTGGAGTTACTAGCATGTGCCGTCACATCTGGCTTTTTACACTGGGTGCTGAGGATTGAACTCAGGTCTTCACACTGGTGTGGCATGTACAGATCCCATACCCAGTAGCTGAAATATTTAGAAAAACTTTGAGAGACAACTTCTTTAGCCCAAGCACTATTTAGCAGTGTGTTGTGAGGTGCAGGTTGGCTCAATGGTAAGTATATTTGCCTAGAAGTATTTGTTTGATCTCTAGGTACTTAGGAGTGTTCTAGCTGTCTCTGTTCTGATTTCTACTTTACTTCTACTGTGCTCTGAGAGCTTCCCTTGTGGCATCTCTGTTCTTTAAATATATTGAAGTGTGCTTTATGGCCTCCATGTGATCTTGACTCAGTCTCGGTAAATGTTTCATGTACTCGTGCAAGACTGGGGATCCTGCTGTTGTCAGGTATAATATTCTAGAAAAATTTATGAGATTCAGTTGATTTAGTACAGATCATTCATCTTTTATCTTTCCTGATTGCTTAGTCCATTATCAGTTACTGACAGGCTTGTTGGATTTAGAACAGATTTTTTATTTTTTATTTTTTGGTTTTTTGATTTTTTTTTTGAGACAGGGTTTCTCTATATAGCCTTGGCTGTCCTGGAACTCACTCGATTTACAACAGATTTAAACAAAGATTTATTTTTATTTTGAGTGTATAAGTGTTTGCCTGCATTCATGTTTATGTAGTGTACAGAGGCTAGAAGAGAGTGTCACATCTCTTGGGACCAGAGTTACAAGCAATTATGAGTTGCCAGGTGGGTGCTGGGGACTGAATGCTGGTCTTCTGCAAGAGCAGCCAGAGCTCTTAAGGTCTTTCTATTCCCCCTAATAACAGATTTCTGTTTCTGACCTTTCTCCTCCACCCTCTCTATTCCTTTTCCCCTGGGGCTACATGTTATGGTGGTGTGTCCTCAAGGAAGACCTAGGTTCAAATCCTGGACTCTGTGATTTCTAAGATGAATGACCTTCAACTGGACACATGCCTTTTGTGAGCCTCTGCTCCCCCCTGTAGAGACTGAGAGCACCTACCTGGCAGGCTGCTTTTCCTCTAAGTAACAGAGCACTTGTGGGGAATGGCCACAGTAAAAGTGACAGTCTTCAATGTCACCATGATTAAGTGTGCTTCCAGGGTTTTCTCTCTATTGTGTGCTGGGCAGCCTGGGAACAATTCTACTCTGCTTGTCCTCCAGGAGCTCCTGGGAGCATCAGACTTCATCCTTGCTCATGACATCACCCTGAGCAACTGGACACTTGTTCTTTTAATGGCCAGTCTGGCTTCTGGGAGACTGGTCTGGCATCTCTTACACTGCCTGACAATTCAAACCTTAGAGTTTGGCCAAGAGCAGAGAGGACATTTTGTGTCTGTCCATTCCTTTTCACTTCTAGTGGCTTAAACAGATTTGTGGTCTGAAGCTGTTGTCTGTGTGGCTCGCACGCATGCCTGAGCCTCCTGCCTAGAGCAGGGTCTATGGAGTGGCCCCCACTGATCCAGGCCTGGCTCTCCACTTGGGAGCATGTGCCTAGCCTACCACAAAGACTTGGAAGTTTCTTCTTTTGGTTTGTCTTTTTGTTGTTTTTGGTTTGTTTGTTTATTTGTTTTTTGAGACAGTGTTTCTTGCAGTCCAGATTAGCCTTGGGCTTTTGATGTAGTTAAAGTCAACCTTGAACTTCAGATCCTTTTCCATCTCCCAAGTACTATGATGTACATGCCTTTATCCTGAATTTGAGGTCCCTTCTCACAGCTTGAGAGATGTGTATCATCTGTGCAGACACTTTGCAGTCTTCCATGACCACTTGTCTGGTCACAGGATGAAGGGTTTGCTGAGGCTCTTCGATGGGAGTCCTGTGACATAACAGTTGGTGGGCGAGCGGGCAGGCGGGCAGGCGGGCAGGCAGGCAGGCAGGCAGGCAGGCAGGCCAGGGCCTACAGTGCTTCAGCAGCACAGCCCCCCACTCCCTCTGTGTGGCCTGCTCTAGCCACACACCTGTCTCTTCCCCACAGGCCTGTCAGTAATGCAGTGGCACCTGGGTGTAGAGAGGAGGAAATGGAGGCTTTGAGAAGCCAAGGATTGTCTCTGGTTTTCAAAACACCCTGAATATGGTGGGTGTCATGATTGCTACTTAATCCAAAGTTCGCAGTTAGTCCATGCTCCTTACCAAAGAAAAGAGATATGTTGGGGGCTCAACGGGTAAGAACACTTAACTCTGCAAGCATGAAGACCTGAATTCAAACCTCCAGCAGCCACATCAAAGACAGGTGTGGCTCTTTGAGCACCTGTAACTGCAGTGCTATGGGGAGAAAGGCCGAGCAAGACAGAGCATCACCCAAGTTTGCTGACTGCCAGCCTAGCTCCAGGTTCAGGGAGAGACCCTTTTTCAAAACATTAAAGTGGAAGTGATGGAGAAAGATGCTGTTCATGTCTACATAGGTGTATGCACCCCCACATACATGTACATATACCACATACTCACACACACACACACACACACACACACAAGAAAATAAGAGAGAGACATTGAGGATGCGGTTCAGTTGGTAGAGCACATGCACAAGGCCCTGGGTTCAGTCCTTCGAACTGTGTTAACCAGGTATTGGGGTGCATACATGTAATCCCAGTACGAAGGAGGTAGAGGCAGGAGGGTCAGAAACTCAAGGTCACCCTTGAACATATGGCAAGTTTGAAAGCAACTTTTTCATCCCTGCCTTCATCTGTGCAGGGGCTGAAGGTGTCACATGAGGAGACCGTGCCCAGGGCACTGCTGACACAGAGCCAGTGCACTGAAGCCCAGCTATGCCTTTGTGTGGCTTGCTGGGCTGAACCTGCATGACTGTGGTCTCCTTCCCTCCCCTAGAGCCTCCTACCTGCTCCCCTGATCAGTTTGCATGTACCACTGGTGAGATCGACTGCATCCCCGGAGCCTGGCGTTGTGACGGCTTCCCAGAGTGTGCTGACCAGAGTGATGAGGAAGGCTGCCCAGTGTGCTCTGCCTCTCAGTTCCCCTGTGCTCGAGGCCAGTGCGTGGACCTGCGTTTACGCTGCGATGGTGAGGCCGACTGCCAGGATCGCTCTGATGAAGCTAATTGTGATGGTGAGGCCCTCCCTGCCTACCTTGGCTGCCATCTCTCACCCAGGTCCCCTTAAAGCCATTTGTTCTTCCTTCCAATACACCAAACATGGGGCTCCAGTTTTCCTTCCACAAGTAGGTGTGTTAGAAAACAGCTACATTGGCAGGTCCTCTTGCTGCGAACAAATGAAGTGAGTTTTAGGCACAGCCTGAAGAAATGCCCCTGCATGACCCCATCTATCCTACGGGCAGTTGACTTAAAGACAGGCTGAGAGTCTTGCTCACATTCCACATTTGGTAGTGACTTCTGCAGGAATGTAAGATAACCAGTCGTCAGCTAGTTGCTTCCAGGGTTCATGAGGTACAGTGTCATCTTCAAAGGTGGTGCCGTGCTGCATTGTGCCATCTGTGGGATAATGCTGGCCCTGGGACCACTCTGACCAGCATGATCTGCATTTAGATATAACTATATCTATCTATTTATTGAGAGAAAGAGAGAGAGACTGATTTTTTTTTCTTTTGAGACAGGGCCTTATGTAGCTCAGGCTAACCTTGAGTTTGTTATGTAGCTGAGGATGGCCTTGAACTTCTGATTCTGCCTCCTCCATACTAGGATTATAAGTAAACACTACCACAGGTAGTGTATATGTTGTAATATGTTGAGGATCAAACCCAAGGCTTCCTGAATGCCTTGCAAGCACTCTGTCAACTGAAGTACATTCTTAGCCTCCTCTCTCTCAGCCTCCTCTCTCTCTCTCTCTCTCTCTCTCTCTCTCTCTCTCTCTCTCTCTCTCTCTCTTTTCTCCCTCCCCCCCCCCCCCCCATATAGCCCTGGCTGTCTTGAAACTCTGTAGACCAGGCTAGACCAGGCTAGCCTTGAACTCACAGAAATCTGTCTGCCTCTTCCTGCTGAGTGTTGAGATTAATGGTGTGTACCACCACAACCTGGCCCTCAGCCTTTTCTTTAGATGGTGTGTGTGTGTGTGTGTGTGTGTGTGTGTGTGCATGCTCATGCTGGCAGAGGCTAGAAGAGGGTGTTGGATTGCCTGGAGCTGGAATTACAGATGCTTGTAAGCTTCCATGTGGGTGCTGGGAACTGAACCCAGGTCCTCTGGAAGAGCAGCCAGTGTCTCCTAACTGCTGACATATCTCCAGCCCTCACTAACCCTCCTGTAGATCTTTTCAGTGAACTACATCTGTTTGCACTTGCTGTGCATGTCCCTCTAATATATGACCTGCACTGAATTTTGTCATTTGCTGCATGTCTTCAGCACTAGAAACCCAGATCTGGCACTGGGCTGCTCCTGTGGCATTCTTACTGTGTCTGCCCAAGGCTGCTGGGTTATGTTCTCGATGACTCAGATGCTGACTGCCACTCTCCTGCATCCTCATTCAGCATGACCCGATGTTCTGTAGGGGACAAGGCCTGGAGTGACCTTGGCAGGTTTCTCTGTGCAGCCATGGTGATTGCTTTGCGGCTCACCTGTGCTCTGAGGGATCAGCTAGCTGCCTATGTCTGTAAATAAAGGTATATTGGCTCTGCCAGGCCCAGTTATTCCTGTAAATGTGAGCCACTCTCAGGCTAGGCAGGAGAGCTTAGTGGTTGGTCACAGAGCTAGGAATGTCTGCTTCTAGTTTAAAGTGTCATACATGGTCAGTTTAGAATCCTTCCCTTGTCCTACTCACTTCCCCATTCTCCCCACCACCAATAGCAGGTGCTAGCTAGGAAGGGCAGAGCTCTTGTTTCCTCTTCCCAGGTTGGCACTTAGGGCATCTCAGGAGAGGGTCCAGGTATATGGTTGTGAGAGGATGCTAAGCCCCCAGGTGCTTCCTCAGTGTGCTGCAGTCTGCAGGTTCGCTTGCCCACTCTCTCCCAGATGTTAGAGGAGACAGCCTTGGGCCCTACAAGTGCAACATTTACTTTCACGGAGTTCTGGGCTCCACTTACTCAGCCTGCCTTCACTGACATACTTGCCGACTCCACCTTCCTGGAAGTCCTGCTTCATTCCGGAGCTGAGGCTGTTGCTTCTTGCTCTGTTCTGTGTCTGACTCAGGCTGCATGCCTTCTGGGCACAGGCTGGGCATCGAGGTATCTTGCTTACTGTCATGATCAGGTCTCTGTGCCCTTTGGCATTGAACAGGCCTAGGAACAGGGGTCATGTTTGAGGAGACTGGATTTTCCATGATCTTTTCTAGCTGGGTCCTAGACAGTATTCCTGCTGTTGGGTCTGTATTTGGAACCAGACCTTTGCCCTCCAGCTCCTCTGAGCACCGCCCTTCCCCCACAGCTGTCTGTCTGCCCAATCAGTTCCGGTGCAGCAGTGGCCAGTGCGTTCTCATCAAGCAGCAGTGTGACTCCTTCCCGGACTGTGCTGACGGCTCTGATGAGCTCATGTGTGGTGAGTAGTGTCAGGCAGGTCCCTTGGTGGGGTGGGCTCCAGTGTGGAGGTCTGGCGGAGCTGTGGGACCTGAGGCCCCCGGGAAGCTTCATTTAGTGAGCGTCCTACTTTTGTTTCTGTTGCTGGGATGAAATGCCGTGACACAGTAACTTGGGGGGAAGGGTTGTTGCGGGAAATATAAAAAAGACTGTCGAGTTCCCACGCTACATCCAGCTGCTCTGCCCCACAGCTGTCTCACCACCTCTGTCTCTTAGCTAGTTTCCCCCCCCACCCACCCCCACAGCACCAGTCGGGGTCGTCCCAGCCTCGGTTTGTCTCAGTGTCCCCTGTACCTTCTTGGCGGTCCCACATTCCAGTTACTCAGTAAAACAAAATGCTAGAAGCTTATAATTAATCAGTCAGATTTATATATCAATAAATTTTCAATTCACCAAAATGACCACATAATAAATTCAGGGCCAATTGATAATGGTACAAGCTGCCAACCTAGATTAGACAAGTTACCCAATTATTCTATCACTATATGATATTATATCTACCTTTGTCTGTGTAAAGCCACGCTGAATCTGAGTCATCTGGTTCGTCCTCCATCTTGTTCCCTTCCTCTCCTCCTCCTGTGTCACTCCCTGTCTCTGTAACTCTTAGCTCTGCCTCCCTTTTCCCTGTCCAATCACAGGCCTCCTGCTACACTAATATTTAATTGGACAGGGAAAATCCCACAACAGGGGGTTTATTTGAGTTCAGTTCTAGGTTATAGTCCATCATTGTGGGGAGGTCCACAGTCAGGGAGAAGGAGGGAGGGAATGAGGGATGGATGCATGCCTACTTGTCAGTTCTCTTTCTCTTCTCTTATACAATCTAGGGCCTAAGCTTAGGTTCCCATGTATCCACAGGCCAACCTGATCTAGACTCTCTTTCCAAGTGATTCTAAATGGTGTCAAGCTGATGACACTAACCAACAGAGAAAGGCAACAGCTGGAAAGCGGAGGCTGAGCTGTGGCGTTTCCTAATGGGATGGAGCGCTGGCAAGGCCAGATTTACAGAGGCTGGCCCGCTTGGTAGTCTGCCTCGCCGTGTGAGCTGTTGGCCTCAGACCTGGGTAGCAACCACACTTTTGCCACTGTGATCTTACTTGGTACCATCTGCTACACAGCAGGAGAGACCTGAGACTGCATGTGCCCCCCCAAAAAATGAAGTGTACACATTTTACAGACGTATACACTTATACATACATACATATGTATGTATGTACAAGTGTATACATACACTTATACATGCCATGCATGTCCCTTGAATAACACTGACTGATTACCAAGAATGTGGGCGTTACTGCTGGATAATAGGTGGTCGGGGCAGTCAGGGAAGGCTTACTAGAGGCTGTCAGTGAAGACAGGAAGGAACTGGAATTCCAGAGAGATGTAATGCTTTGCCACCTGTGGCTACTCTATCCACTGCATGGGGATCAGGGCTTAGACTTCTGCTTCTGGAGAGGAGGGTATATGGGAGAAGGCAGTTTCCCCACAGACTCAGACACCATCACAGGTTAGAAACTTTGGGCACTGACTCTTAAGTAGCCTGGCTTAGATGGCAGAGTTGGGGTTGCCCATGTCCCCTGTCTTTTGTTGCTCATCTAGTGATGTCAGCACATGGGCTGCCATAGGCTGGTGTATTTAGTGACATTCCCCACACTCAGGCCCTGTCCTCTGAGGCAGAAGGTTTTTTTCAGCTCCTTCACATTGTTAACAGGAAAGAATGGAGTTCACTGTGGGACTGTTGGTTCCCAAAAGCTGAACACACTTTTGTCAGCTGAATCAGGGACATGTCCTTGTTCTGGTGGCCTTGCTATTGGGATGATATAAGGGCTCTGCCCCCAGTAGACCCCTGTAGACCTGTACCCAGCTGCTCCCGATTCCAGACCACCCATCCCAGCTCTCTTCCACCATGACACAGGCTAACTAGGGAATACTTGCTGTCAACCTCCACCCAATGCATGTTGGGCAATGCCATGTGAGCATGGTTCAGGGCCATTGGAAAGGAGGCAGGGTGGACCAAGCAGAGAAGAGGAGTGAGCTTTCTGGCAGGCCCAGATACACTGGCAGTAGTCCCAAAGTGAGCCATATTCCATGTCCCCAGCTCATCTTCTTCCTGCAGCTGCTGGGGTTTAGGCAAAGGTCACCCTTCTAGGGGTCATAGCATGTGTCCTGTGGGAGCCATCACTTTAGGATTAATTTGAACAATGTTTCCCTATCCAACAGAAATCAACAAGCCCCCATCTGATGACATCCCAGCCCATGGCAGTGCCATTGGGCCTGTCATTGGCATCATCCTCTCCCTCTTCGTCATGGGTGGGGTCTACTTTGTCTGCCAGCGTGTGATGTGCCAGCGCTACACAGGAGCCAGTGGGCCCTTTCCCCACGAGTATGTCGGCGGAACCCCTCATGTGCCTCTCAACTTCATAGCCCCAGGTGGCTCACAGCACGGTCCCTTCCCAGGTAAGGAGCCTGAAGCATTCACTTGGTGATGGAGGTGGTTTGGTTGAGTTGTCTGGGGGAAATCTGGAGGGCCACCTGCAGAAATACAGTCTATTTTTGCAAATTCCCAGGAATGACACTTTTTGCTTCAAATCCTGTCAGTAACATGGTGTGCCCATATCTATACCTCATGAGGGTGAAAGTACCTGTTTCCTCTGGATCTGCCATGAAGACTGCCCAAACCTCTGCAACTCTGGTCCCCTCTCCTGGCCTATTCTGTCACTAAGCCTGTTAGGTCTGCCATGTCCAGTGGTTGATGTGACCTGATTGTTTGTAGGGGAAGAAGACAGGACTTGTCAGGGGCTGCAACAGCATCACTATCCTGACACTCTTGGGATGCCTAGGCTCTGTCTGTGTGGTATGCCCTGTACTCAGCCCCTACAGGGTCCCTTCTCTAGCCTTTCCAAGAATCATTCTGAGTCTGAATGCTTTATAGAGACTTGGATAGCTTGCCCTGGTATAGCCACAATCCAGACCTGCAGGAGGTAGAGACAGTGTCAGTTGGGACACAGCTACCTGAGAAGGCATTTCATGGGCATCAGGACCTAGGGTGGGAGTTTGCTCATTCTGACCTGCCTGCCCTTTCCCACAGGCATCCCGTGCAGCAAGTCCATGATGAGCTCCATGAGTCTGGTGGGGGGGCGGGGCAGCGTGCCCCTCTATGACCGGAATCACGTCACTGGAGCCTCATCCAGCAGCTCGTCCAGCACAAAGGCTACACTATATCCACCGGTGAGTGAGACGGGCAGGTGAATGGGTGGCAGTGGGAGACTCTCCTGTCAGTACCAGCTCCAGGGACTTCCTGGGTGAAGGCTTTCTAGAGCTAGCGATTATCCCAGCACCCCAGAGAAGGTTGCTGAGTGAGGCTCCCACTTCTCATCAGTGCTATTGGGTTCTGTATAGGAGAGAGTGGCCTGTGTCTATCAGGAGACCACAGAGCCCGGTCTTCAGAAGCAGCTTGTATCCATAGTGTGCTCACAGTGCAGTGTTCAGAGATCACAGAATAAGGACGCTAAGGAGCTGCGGGTCAAATGGGCCCCCAGGAGCTCCACCCTGTGAGTTCTCCGTCGCTCGTTACTGTATTTTGAGACAAGATCTGCTCCACCACAGCCCTGAACTCATCTTCCTGCTAAAGTCTCCCTAGCACCTGAGATCACAAGTGTGCACCCCCGCTCTTGCCCCGCTCCTGGTGTGTGTAGGCGGCCCTTTATGTAGGCTCTGAGTTGTAATTTATGTGTTTGTAAGGTATGAACTTAATTCTCTCAAAGAAGGAAGTGGCTTTTTGTTTTTTGACCTCAGTTTTAGGTCACTGTGAATTTATGTTCAACCAAGGGGGATAATACCTCCCACCCATTTTTCACATGGTCAGAAGCTGTGTGAATGCAGCCTAGTATCATGAGCAGGACATAGACATAGATCCTCAAATATGGATTTTAGCAGTTTACACATGTGCAGGCTGGGGCTCAGTGGTAGAGCGCTTGCCTCTCATGACTCTAGCTCCAGATTCAGTTCTAGTATCACACATACAGAGAGAATAGCATACTGAGGCTAGTTGCCAGGACAGTTTTACCTGAGCGTTGTGGCTCATGCCTCTAATCCCAGCACTTGAGTGGCTAACTCTGAAGATTGTCAGTTGTATGAGGCCAGCCTTGGGTAAGTGGTTAGAGCCCATCTCAAAAATAAAATATAGCAAACTTGTGTGCACCTTTAATCCAGTACTTGGGAGGCAGAGACAATTGGATATCTATGAGTTCAATGCCAATCTGGCCTACATAATGATTCCCAGGCTAGCCTACTTTTACATAGTGAGCTTGAGGTCAACTTGGTTTACATAGTGAATTCTAGGCCAAGCCAGGGCTTATGTGGTGAGACACTGCCTAAATAAACAAATACACAGATAAGTAAATAGGATAAAGTGAGATAATTGCTCCTGAAGAGTCTGTTCTGAGCCTGGCATTTGATGGTAGCAATGCTTATCCAGCTCCTCTGTGGCTTGTACTAGTGTCCTCTGATATTCCACGGTGGCACATCCCTAGAAACGGTGTGCATGATGACCACAGCCTAGCTTATTCCTCAATGGGTGTAGATGAGATACCTGTTTCTTCCTTGTCACAGGTGGGATCATTGGAAGCTGTCCCGATCTTAGTGCCTAAATCTTGGTACCTATCTGGGTGTGTTGGTTTGTCATTTTGACCTCTTATGTTATAGGGGACAGTTCCCCTTCCTGCCAGCAGAGGGCCACACTTGTAAGACTTGCTGTCAGAATAGTGCAGGATTAAAAATATGTGTCACTGTGAGGAAATACCTGACACAAACAATTTAAAGGGAGGGGTGGGAGAGGGGTGGTTTATTTTGGCTCATGGGTTCAGGGATTCAAAGGTTTCAGCCTGGAGTGTCTTGGACCAAACATCATAGTGGTAGGAGAGGGGGGCAGAACCGCTTCATGAGTTAAGACTCGAGAGAAAGGGGGACAGAAAGGAGCTGGGGCAGGTCTTTCTCAGGGACCTACTTTTTCCAAGTAGGCCCTGTTTCTTCCTTTTAGTCACTTCAAATGCCTTTACGCCATGTTTCATCTACGATCAGTCCATGACTATGTCCCAGCACTCGGGATCCAATCAGAGACACACTTAGAGGCTCTGCCACCAAGCCCTCAGCAGAACACACTCTCACAAGTCCAGTTTGTTTCCTTCCCATCACAGTCAGGGCGAGTGGCAGTGTGCAAAGATCCTTGAGAAAAGGGTGGGCCACCGCCTATCCTTCCTTGTCCAACCTCTGCATCGGGTAAAGCTCCAGCAGGAGCTTGGGGCGTTCTAAGTAGGAGCCAGGTTATGGGGAATGGCAGGAGATGCAAGAGTGGAAGTCAAGTGCAGTCAGCAGGAGGTATCTGTGAGCAGAGAGATGCTCACAGAGGCAGGTGGATGTACTGCCTCTGCAGAGAGACCTGCTGCTGCTGGGCTCAGGGCTAACGGGAGTGCTGATGCAGGAAACCAAGGCTCTTGCTGACACTGCCCCCTACTGGCCAGCAAAGTAATGCTGAGAGGTATGAGAACATCTGGGTTGAAAACACTTCTGTCTCCATGCCTCTAACCACCACCACCTTTGGGGAAGATGGCGGATGCCACCCCTCTCCTTTCTAAGTTTCACTGGCTCTGGAAGGGTTCTGGGGACCACAGGCAGAGAACAGTCCCAGACCTCAGGCTGGCAAGCTGAATGAATGGTTCAGGCAAGAGAGGCTTGAAGTAACCTCTGCTCACTCTCCCTGACAGATCCTGAACCCACCACCATCCCCAGCCACAGATCCCTCCCTGTACAACATGGACATGTTTTATTCTTCAAACATCCCAGCCACCGCCAGACCATACAGGTAGGAGTCCATCCTCGCCTTCCCTGTGTAGGGAGAAGGGCCTTGTCTCCGTCCTCCTTAGTGTGTGTCCCGTGGGCTCTATCTGCATTGTTTTCCTCTCCTCTCTGGGTTCTTGGGGCTGCTTCTGTGTGTGAGCTCAGTGATGGCTAAGTGTTGTTCGTATACCAAGGGAATACATATTTAATGGGTTTCTTTGTTGCTTGGGAAACCTGGAGGTTGGCCTTGAAGGAATATATAAAAGTATTCACCCCCAGTGCTGTCTGTAGGGAAACCCAGTTGGGAAACTCCAACCCCCAAATTACCTATATTGGGGTTCTCAGACCAATTCTCATGAGAGTGGTATTAAGAGCATTCCTAATATTGGGGTGATATAAATACCTAGCTTACTGCTTTTCATAAGGTCCCAAAGATATTGCATCAAAATTCACAGCAGAGAACTAGCGAGTCTATTGTTGGTCTGTCGTAGAGGGATATGGTGGTACCTGCCCCACCTTGAAAGTCTTTACCCACCACAGATGCCAGTGGTATAGATGGAGTTTTCCTTCATGAAATCTTCCTGAGACCCCAGGCCAAACAAATTAGAGCAGAGTTGCATACAAATGGCTGGGAGGTGCAGTGAGGGAACCACTGAAGTCAGGTGAGGGCTTAGTGTTCCGATCCAGCCACGTTTTCTGTCAAGGAACACCAGTTAACAGGACAGCAGGTGATAGCTCCAGTATGCAGGCAGCTGATTTGATGAAAATGGCTCATGTTGCTCAGAGAACTCATCTCCCATGACAGAGTGGCCCCAGAATATACAGGGGAAGCAGGATGGTGGTATACTGCTGTGGTTGTAGTGACTAGAGAGCCTAGGGTGCAAGGGTGGCTATAACTAATAGGCTACCCTCTAGGTACTCTGGCCTCAGCCGCAGGGAGCTACCACATAGCCTGGAAAGAGAGCTAGGGCCCCACCTACCACATAGAACAGGGCTCTAAGGGAGGGCCACACAGCCTCTGCCTGGGCCCTTGGCCCACTGGGTCTTGCAGGCCTGCCATCTAGTGGCCATTTCTGGGAACTTTTGCACTGGACTTGTCCCAGGCTTGCAACCCCTTCTGGATTGTTACTCAAGCACCTACAGTGGCTGCTAGTGTCAAAGTATAACATGCAGCCTACACTGCCAACCTGGAGTTGTCATTGACTCTGCAGCCCTGTCTGCCACTGTCCCTAGACTGGAAGTATCTATGCCTGCAAAGCCTGCTCCCTGCGTCTTCCATCCTGCTTGCCTTTGCTCTGAGTCCCTTTCACAGCCTCACCCTGCCAAGGCAGAGTTCCATGAGGTGTGTGTTGCCACTGTTTCAGCCTCCCATTCCTGCTCACGGTGTGACCCCAGCATGGTGGGTCCAGACTCTGAAACAAACTGTGATCCCTGCTTGGTGAGTTCAGGACACAGGGCCTGACACAGAATTTCTGGGCCTCTCCTGGATACAGGTAGCCACTGGGAGGCTGGGAGACATCACCAAGGTCAGGGTGCTTTAACTTAGGATAAGACTGTCCCAGAACCACATATTCTCAATGGTCACAGGAAAAGGCACTGTACTCAATAGCTATTAAACTCTTTCCTATAGACACATATGCTTCTAGCATGTTCCACATAGAATCTTACTTCTTTTTTACAATCCTCTTAAGAAATAAGGCTGGGGCTGGGGAGATTACTTGCCACACAAGTATTCGGGATGGAGTAAAGGACCACACATGGTGGAGAACTCTGAGAATCCCAGAGCCTGGGAGGCAGAGACAGGAGGATCCTAGAGGCTCACTGGCCAGCGAGCATAGCTAAATTCGTGAGCCCCAGGTTCAGTGAGAGGCCCTACTTCAAAGGATAATGTGGAGAGTGATAGAAAGACACCAGAGTTCAACCTCTGACCTCCATATACATGTACGTGCACTCTCATACATGCATATGAATATGCACACACCAAAGCAGGGGTGTTTCCTTTTGAGAAATAAAAGTTGGAGGTTAAGTGAGCTCCTGCCAGTTAGCCAACAGGCTCTGCTGACCTGTTGTCTAGAAAGGGGACCAGGGATCTAGTTCTTACCAAGCCCTGGTTGTGGAGGCAGAGTGAGTCTGAATTCTAGGTTAGGCCACCCAGCAGGCCTTCTGCCTGTCAAAATTGCTAAGGACCAGCAATTAAAGGCCCTTGTTTACACGGGGCTGGGCACACATGTGAACTTCTTCTTTGTTCCTTCTAGGCCCTACATCATTCGAGGTATGGCACCCCCAACAACACCTTGCAGCACAGATGTGTGTGACAGTGACTACAGCACCAGTCGCTGGAAGACCAGCAAATACTACTTGGACTTGAATTCGGACTCAGACCCCTACCCACCCCCACCCACTCCCCACAGCCAGTACCTGTCTGCAGAGGACAGCTGCCCACCCTCGCCAGTCACTGAGAGAAGCTACTGCCACCTCTTCCCACCCCCTCCGTCCCCCTGCACGGACTCATCCTGACCTTGGCCGTCCACCCCGGCCTCGCTGCCTTCCTGTAAATATTTTTAAATATGAACAAAGGAAAAATATATTTTATGATTTAAAAAAAATAAATATAATTGGGATTTTTAAAAAGTGAGAAATGTGAGCGGTGAAGGGGTGGGCAGGGCTGGGAAAACTTTGTACAGTGGAGAAAATATTTATAAACTTAATTTTTTTAAAACATAAAAATGCCATTCTTTTGTGCCTCATGAGTATTTGAGTATTGAGCCTGTTCCCAAAGAATGGATTTCACCCCACTGGATGGCTGCTGTGCGAGCATCGTCCTGTGCATGGCTGTCCCTCTATCAAGCCTCCTCAGGCAGAGACAGGCTGTGACCTGACCTGTACAGAGCATCATTCACGTGCTGCTCACAGGCTCAGGGAATTTCCCATTTTGTATTGGACCCTGCATGAACAGCTTTGAATTGGAACAGCGTAAAGTTCCTGGACTGTGTTGGCATTCTGGCTCATCCCGGTGCCAGTCATGAGGACCAGAGGCCAAGGTAGCCCTCTGACTAGCTCATCTATTTCGACCCCATTGGATGGAGCTATGAACTCAACTCTGCCAGACTGTAGTTGCTCTGGTCACATCATAGACAGTCCCTTTTGTCCTCAGAGGCATCCAGTCAGCA
Organism: Arvicanthis niloticus; assembly: GCF_011762505.2. Classification (NCBI taxonomy): domain Eukaryota; kingdom Metazoa; phylum Chordata; class Mammalia; order Rodentia; family Muridae; genus Arvicanthis; species Arvicanthis niloticus. The sequence continues at coordinate 112,088,200 of NC_047658.1, read as the reverse complement.
GAACCTGAGGTCTGTTTACATGTTCACCTGGTTGGTGTTGAAGTATAGAGTCCTGATCTCTGTCCTGGGGAGGGGTCTCCTGTCTGACAGGTGAAATAAACTGTGGCATAGATTGAGGAGAGTAGGTGACTCTTGAAGTGTCCTGACAATCGAAGGGGATAGGCAATATCCTGTCACATCAGCTTCAAGCTTGCCTGCAATCGTGGCATTGGAGAGAAGTCAGAATGACCACACTCAGTTTTGGGTATGATGACACCTAAGAACTGAAAGAGAAAATCTAGAGGTTCTGGCCTGCCAACGGAGTCCTGAAACTGAATCCTTGATCCACTCCAAGGGGGCTGGGGTGAGGTAAAAGCAGCTCAAGGAGGGAAGGTCTGTAGGAGAGAGGCCTAGGAACTGCAGGCACTGTTCACTAGGACATACCAGAGTTGCTCTCCTGGCTGAGACTGATCAGGAGCCCTCCAGGATGACGGTCAGCATGACAGTGACAACAGTGACACAGGCAGGCTGACTGTAGGTTCTGCCACTGACAGCTAGGGAGTAAAGGCCTATCTAGGGGTCCCCTGTAAACAGAGGTAATCATGAATGGATCTGACTGACACCTGTCACTGGTGGTCCTCCTAAGGATTCTGTGCAATAATGCCAGAGAAGACTGCCCATGGCAGGGGTGGAGCTTGGTAAAACAGAGGTTGTGACCTACCAAAGCTCAGAGGTAATGGGCAGGTCTAAGCTTATTACAAAGACTGGCAGAGCCAGAGGGGCACCTGAACTCCTATCCCCAAATCCTGGATCTCTTGCTATCAAGTTGCCTGTGGGGCTCAAACACCCAGAATTGCTGGCCTTTGAGTAGGGCCACATGTCCCAGGCACTCACTGAAATTCAACTCCCAGCCTGGTCTGTTTCTGACTCAGCTGACTTAAGAGCTGCCTGCATGTGGCCAGGGGGTGACAAGCATCCTTGGTTCCCTCTGCCATCCATGTACCCAGCCCAGGGTCAAGCAAGTGGTGGGAAAGAGAGAACTTGGGCTGTTGGCCCTTGGCAGCCTGCCTGAGCTGGGAAATGGTCAAGTCACATTCTGCAGCCTTCTCCTCCCAGCAGTGTGGGCAATACTGCCTGCATACAGAGCTGTTACATTGGCTAGAGATCCAGTTCCACCAGTAGGTTATTGTATGCCTAAGGATGCTGACTGGTGCTCAGAGGCCTCATCTCTGGTCCTTTTCCTGTTTGTGTGTTTGGCTAGTGGAAACTGGCAGCCAGTCCAGTCATCACCTACAAGGTACCAAGGGAGCATCAGGCTGGTGTATACAGAGTTCTGCACTTGAGTCATTTGCTCTCTAGGAGCCTCTGATAAGCTGGTGGGGCTCCTCTCTAGTCTTTGAAATTTCCTAGGAGAATGTGCATATCATTTCTTTGCTCCAGATAAGGCACTGATGGGAAACAACATCACCTGTCTTGCTTAGTGAACCAGTGAGTTTACTAAGATAACTCACAGGACAGGGTAACTCAAAAGCAACTACAGCACTAAGAAGCCCAATTCAGCATGGGCCACAACTCCCTAATACTGCATCCCTGGAGCTCAACTTGCAGGCAGCTACAGGTTGGAGCATCTCCTCTCAGCATCCATTATTAAGCTTGTATAGCATTTGAGAGGGATCTTGTGAATCCTGTACATTTCAGGAGCTTCCTGAGACTTGTGAATTTTGTTTACTCCTATGCCTTGTAAGTTCCTTGTCCTTCCCGAGTCTTCTAGAGTGCCCTCCAAGGAGGGATGTTTTAGTTTGAAGGAAAACAGCTCTGGGAGTGCTTCCACCTAGTGCTCACCATCCAGAGATAGAGGCATTTCAAAACTATGAGGAAGGCCCTGTACTGACACTGTGCTTTCCTGTTCCCCTGTGAGGGGCATCTTGGTACTGAAGGAGCTGGTGTCTGAGCTGTGGTGGTATAAACAAGGAGGGACATTTACCTAGCTATTTGACTTCACAGCAGCCTAGTGAGGTGTTTCCCATTTGTTGTTAAGGAAACCAAGGCTTGGGTACAAATTGTTTGCACTCACTAGACACAATTGTTTCTACTCACCTCTCCCCTTCTACCCTGCCTGCCCTCCCCTTTTGGGTTACAGCCACCCTCCTCTTCCTCACACTTTCCTGAGCCCTAAGGAGTTTCTTATTGTTAACAGCCCCTTCCTTCCACAGACCTGTTCAGCGTATTCCTCTTCCATGAGACTGTGTCTACTGTCTGTCCTGTGTTTCACAGCCCTTGGTCTACTCTACTACTCTACAGCGACCCTGAGGCACTGAAGCAGTGTCCATCTTGAGTGGAGGGACAGTCTATGTGACCAGGTCTTGGGCATTTTCACCTGCCCAGGTTCAGGAAGTTTGGTGGAGCTCAGGTTCCACTTAGCTTCTCAAAAGATCGGGGCTGGGGTCCCGCCCTCCAAGGCCTCACTGGCTTCTTGCTGGTGATGTGTTGTGGACCTCAAGCTACAGTCTCTCTAACCCAAAGTCTTCATTTCCTTTCCCAGAAGCTTGATAGCCACAGAGTGGTCAACATGCCTGGAGGTCTCCTTTTCACAGATTGGGCAGCCATCAGCCATCCTTCAGGGAAATCCAGCTTCTTTTCAGCTCTCACACTGTAACACTGTAAAACCAGGAGGGAAAGAGAGTGAACTTCAAGGCTAAGTGGGTGACTGTTCAGGGTTCCTTGGAAACTCTGGTTTCTCCTCTTGAACCTCAGGATTTCTTGACCTGACCCAGCAACAGCCTGTATGCCAGCCCAGCCCTCTTGGACCTTGTCCTCTTCCAGGCCAGTAATGGCCCCATTTCATCCCCTGGGTCTGTGTCAGCAGAGAGTGGAAGAGAAGAGAAAAGAATGAAAGGCACTGGGGGCATGCTTCCTCAGGTCGAACTTACCTAACTTACAGTTTTGTGCAGAGCTCCTCTTTCTGTTGCAGTATATGATGGGTATGTCAACACGTCCTTTGGGGAAGTCAGAGGGTTGCTTGTTTGCTTTCTTTTATATTATAACTTCAACAAATTTAATCCAGGCAGCTCTGACTTTGCTCTCAATGTTTAAGGAACAACAGTCAGGTGTTTTCTCTCTACCCCACTGTTGGAGTGATCTGGCTTAAAACAAAATCTTAAATGTGTGTGCTCTTCAAAATGGACTGAAAAGTAAAGTGTTACACTCCAGAGGGAGGTGGTGTGAGGGGAATGGGAGAGAGAGGGAAAGGAGGGAAGGAGGGAAGGAGGGAAGGGGGAAGAGGAGAGGTAGAGAGGAAGAAAAAGGGAGAGAGGGGGAGAAAGAGGGAGTAAGGGAGAGGGAGGGAGATGGAGAGAGGTGGAGAGGAAGGAGAGAAAGAAGAGGGAGGGAGGGAGGGAGGGAGGGAGGGAGGGAGGGAGGGAGGGAGAGATGGAGAGGGAGAGAAGGAAAGGTAGAGAGAGGCAGAGGGAGAGAGGTAGGAAAAAAGAGGTAGAGAAGAAGAAGAAGAAGAAGAAGAAGAAGAAGAAGAAGAAGAAGAAGAAGAAGAAGAAGAAAGAGAGAGAGAGAGAGAGAGAGAGAGAGAGAGAGAGAGAGAGAGAAAGGCCCATTAAACCTGCAAGGTTTCAGACACAGAGCTCAATCTGTGTCACATGCAAGGCTTGCCAAATTGGTCATTCTTCTGAATCCATGTCTCTACAGGGCTGACAAATGGGCTTCAGGCTCAGGTACCTCCTTCCCTAGGAAGCCCTCCATGACTTCAATGTGTCTGGCTTCTACTACAAATGAATGATGGGATGCTGGTGTGGTGGGCCACTGGATAACTCATCCAGATGGTGGGAGAGGCTGGTTTGGTCAATGAGGCAGCTGGCCTTCGCCTTCACAGACAGCACAGAAGGCAGTCCCCGCCCACTCCCAGCTGGCAGTTGCCGCCATGGTCCAGTCTTTTAACTGCTGCCCTCTCCTGAGCTTTCTGCTACCTCAGTTTTAGCAATGTCACTAGTTTTGTGGCCTCAGGCAAGCCTTCTAGCCTCTGTGTTCCAGAGTTAACATTTGCTGCCTCTCTAAGTGCCTGGAGTGGTGTGCTTGACACTGGCTGATAGATATTATCACTTGTACTTCTGAGAACTGGAGAGTCAGAAAGGTTAGGTCACCTGGCCAAGGTCACCCAACCCCTACATGGCCTCTGGTGTCAGAATGACCTGGAGCATAGTTAGCTAGTGTGTATGGGGACTATAATGTTGTGGATCTACTAGCAATGAACTCTTTCTGGAATCTGCTTCCAGGCACAGCTCTCTTGGAAGGTGGACTGGAGGCCAGGGTGGGTTTGTATAACTGTACAGCCCTCTCTTGCTGAATTCCCTGGTAGTGGGATTCAGAGCCAGAATGAATGAAGTGGAAGACTCAACATGCTGGGCCGTGTGTAAAGGACAGGGGTGGCCAGTTCAGAGATTGGGAACCTGGGGAAAGCAACAAGTGTCCAACAAGGCAGGTTCTGTCTCCTCCAGCCCAAGGGCTAGGCTCTGTCATTTTCCCCAGGGGATGGATGCCTAGAGGCAGCCTAATGAAGACCCTCAGGAGACACACTGTGTGCTCTCTGAGCTTCAGTGAATCCCTGGAGAAGCCTGGGACTGGGACTGCTGGACCTGCTGGAAGAGATATGCAGGCAGCTGCTGTCCGAGGTGTGAGCACTGCCACTCAAGGCCTGTGTACTCAGCTACCTCTGCTATCTGGTCTCCCATCATACCTGGGCCATTCCTGCCTTTGAAGCTTCAAAGCCCCACCCTGGGGTGTACTCTCCCCCCCATGAGCAGGACTGAGAGACCTTGGTTGCCACAGCAAGGTCAAGTGACCTAGGTGGAGTTACCCACCTTGGCTGCCCGGAACACAGCAGAACTGCCTCTGGGCTTGCCTTGAGACATCTCCGGCCATGACCTGGAATGGACTATGGATTATCCCACCCATCTGAAACCAGGAGGGGTTGTGGGTTGGGTCTTTCCCTTTAAATTGAGAGCTGAACATTAAAGCTTTGGGCCTTGATCAGAGAACTTTGTCTTGGCCTCATCTCTTCTCGCCCTCCTTCCCCCTTCATTCCCAGCCTCCCTTTCAGGTGAATCCAGTTGACTTGTGGCCGCGGGCGGCTACACTGGGGTCTCTGTAACACCCTTTCTTTTCCCTGCCACCAGCACCCTAGGGCTTTGGAGCTCTGTCCTGGCTTATGACTTACTACTTTCCCAGGAGTCTGTCCCTTAGCTCGATCACCTTGGTCACTTGTTTCCCAGATGGCATGGGAAGGCCTACTTCATGAAAGACTTCCAAGAGTCAGATACTTTGTTGACCAAGGTGGCCAGCTGCAGCACCTGAACTTCTGTCCTGCCATGCTGAACCAGGCAGGTTATTCATAGGGGCCTACGGGCAGCATCTTTCCTGTTGCTGTGATAAAATATTCTAACAAAAGCAACTTTAGGGAGAAAGGGTTCATTTTGTCTCACAGTTCAAGGATATAACAGGGAGGTCGAGGGAGCAGGTGTAGGAGTCTGCCAGTCACATCACATCCAGCCAGCTTGTGGTCGGCTCAATTTCTTCTTTTTATACAGCCCCAGGAGAATTAACAACCGGGATTAACCGTGACAGTGGTAAGTGCAGGGCTTGAGAGTGGAGACACTGATGTCAGGACCCCAGTTAGGGGGAAGGGGCAAATGTGTGGTATTATAAATGTGGGACACTAGCATTTTGAAGAAATTCATGTGTAAAATTCTTCTCTGTGACAAAAGATACACCCTGATCTCCTTTGTATTAGGAAACCTTACACTTTGATCCCATTTTCCGGGATGCCACTTTACTCTGTCTGAGGTGATTAAACTGATGGTCTTTCATAAAACTATGCCATGGAGAATGCGGGCATCGATCCCGCTACCTCTCACATGCTAAGCGAGCGCTCTACCATTTGAGCTAATTCCCCAGCTATAATTAGCTTCCGTCGCAGGTTGTATTGTGACTCACGTCATCACCGGTTTCCCCCGTGGCCGTTGTCCCACCGCCTGCTGTCATTGTGCTACCCCATTGGCTTCCTCGCATCCGAGCTATATAGCTGGGATTGGTTTGGTTCATTTGTTTTAAAATTCATTGACTGTGAGGATTGGTGGTCCCAAGCGTCTGTCATGAGAGGCCCCGCTGTTGCTACGGGGCAGAGGGACCCAGCCTAAGCTTCTCCCAATTTCTGACATGTTTCTCAGACACCGGGGTCCTAGAGGTTCCGGATCCGTCAAGACCATGGGAAAAAGAATGCGCCTCTAGCATTTGACTGACAAGGCCTCAAGGCCAATCGAAGTGGAGGCTGGGCGGTCCAATAAGTTGTGGGGGGCGGGAGAAGCAGGCCAATGATCCTTGGGAAGGGGCGGGGTCTATCATGTGATTGGCTGCGGGGTGGCCGGAGGGAGGGCGGGGGTAACTCAAGGCCTGCTTGATACGTCCGCCATTTTGGGCGCTTCGCTGATGGTGTCGGTGAACCCTTTTCCCGCCTGAGCGCGACTAGCTGCGAGTCGTGGGCTCCTCCAGGTAACTCAGGGGAGGGGGCAGCGGCACGGGGTTTGCAGGTCGCGCGGGCGACCGGCCGACCGACGGGGGCGGTGGTCTGGTCCTGGCGGCGTGGGGAGGGAGCGTCCCGGCCCCTTTCCCCTCCCCCCCGGAATCGGCTGCTTCGGCGGCCCGGGAGGCAGCGTCCAGTCCTGGCCAGGACCCGGGCCGCCCGCTCCTGTCAGCCTGGCCGCGCGTTGGCAGTCAGCCGAGCCGACTGCGAACTTTGGACGCCGAGGTGACTCTGGGCTTGGCTCAGCGGGAGCCCAGGCGAGGCGAGGCGCGCCCCGAGCTAAGTCGGGGGTCCTGGACGAGCTCACCGGCTTCCGCGCCCTGGCCTTCTTAGCGACTTCTCGGGATCTCCCGGAGCTTGTCAACTCGCTGGAAAGCTTCGCGAAGGCCTTTGTTGGACTCTTGTCCTCCGAGAAACAAGTTTTGTGGGTTTCTGGGCATTAGCAGAGTCATCGGAATACAAAAAAACCAGTTCTGAGTCTCCCGGGGCCATCGCGGTGAATCTTCAGCCTCTGTCGTCAAGTCTCTTATATACAGACGGGGGCATTGGAGATTCCTTGGTGTTTGGAGCTGAAGTGAGGGGTTACACTTCTTGTGGCTTTAAGCACCTTCCTTTTAAAACTCGGTTCACTCCTAACTTGGAGGTCTTCCCCCCCCCCCCCCCCCCCCCGAGTCCTGTTGTCTTTCATTAGAACTTGGACTTTTAAGTCCTAGGTGGGACAGACTGAGTGGTCTGATTAGCTCTGTTCCTGGACTTCTCCATCGCATCATCTACTGTCATTTGCCCCCTATCCGGTGTGGTCTCTTTAGGATGGGTCAGAGCTTTGTTTATGTTTTGCTTTTGCAGGGGGAGGAAACATTTAGACAAGGTTTCCTTCCATCAGAGCACTTGTTAATATGGATACTGTTTCGTTTTAAGTGAAGTTTACTTTGATTTTTGTTCTCAAGGTCATGTTTCGGATGACAAAGCCGGTAAGAAAGGGACTTAAGATTTACTCCTACTAAAATGTTCCTTGAACCAGCAAGGTGCAAGATCTCTGTTGCTAATGGTGTTTGAACTTTCTTTTGGGCCACCCGAAAATTAAATCTTTCTTTGCCATTTCCTAGTCCTGTGACCTTGGACAAATTAGTCCTCTTTGCTGCCCCTGTAACCCAGGAAAACAAGTTTGTTCCATAAGTTTATCTCACGTTAGGTCCCAATTATATCTAACATGTACATATTAGACCTATAACTGAGTATATATATATATATATATATATATATATATGTAAGTTAGCACAATCAGTTTCGTAGTAAACATACTTATCAAATTCAACTTGATCTTGTTTATTTTTTTTTTTTTTGAGGCAGGGTCTCACTATATGTCTGGAGATCTTTACTGCTTCTGCCTTTAAAAATGGGATTAATAAAGTCATGTATCACTATACCTGGCTCATTATTTATTTTTTGAGATGATAGGGTCTCTTGGAGTTTAGGATGTTCTTGACCTTCCTTTTCAGCTAAGGCTGGCCTCAAATTCTTGATCTTGCTGCCTCTACCTGATAAGCATTATGAGTAGAGGTGTGTACTACCACACCTAGTTTAAAATTAACTTTGAAATGTTTAGGTACAATTAGGAAAGCCATGTGTTTAAGGATCAGCTAGGCTAAAAATAATTACTGGAAGTTATTTTAATTTTTCTATGAGAAGGGATGTTGAAAATCTATTAAGTCACTTGAGAGAGTTTTGTCTAATCCAGTACTTATGCATAGAAAGCACCTCCAGGAACTTAAACAGCACCCCTCTTCTGCTGCTTCTAGGTACTGCTTCTGTGTAGTTGCTCCAAATCATAACATGAGGATTTCTTAGGTTTTCCTGGTTAATGCAATTGAAAGCTCTTTAGAGCTTCAGCAAAGGTGCAGGTTAAACATGCCTATTATCTAAATGATCTGAAACCTGATGGATTTTCAGTGTCAAACTTTTAGATTGTGTAGCAGTTAGTCTGGGCCAATACTTCAGACTCTGAATCTGATATTGTCATTCTAAACCACTTTGGGAAAGGTGTGCTCGGCTTGTAGCTTGGGAAGTAGCTGTTGTGCATGGGTGCTTTGGGGCCTATTCCACACTTCACTGTGTCTGGCCAGGGACCCTAGTGCCTTTCACTCATTCAGTCATCCCTGAATTCAGCTTTTTAAATGTCTGCTTTGTGCCTTTTCCATGGTACTCAAAAAGAGGGCAACTCTTGGTGATAGTTGCTTATTACTTGGATTGCTTTATGCACTGGAGAAGCATATTTTGGTGGACTCCATCTTCCGTAGACTTGAATATTGATTGCTTTAACAGGATTTAGCTTTTGTATAAAGTAAAGCACCCCCTGCCCAACTCCACAAAAACCAAAGCTTGCTAGTTTGCCTTTAAAAATGGCAACTACAAAACAATTCAACTACAAAAACAAAGCTTGCTAGTTTGCATTGACTGAGTGCTTAAGGAGTAGTCTACAGTTGGTCAAAAAATGGATAGCACTGAAATTAAGACTTTAAGTAGGGTTTACTTAGCTTTAATATTTAAGATGAATTTTGACAGTTTCTTCTAGAAAAATGTGTTGTTACAAGTAAGCATTTCTGTTTTAAAATAGTATTTGCTAGGGTTGCTAATCAACTTGGATCTTCTGTGATTAACTTAGTAGTTGAGATAGTTGAAATCTCAGATGTTACCAGTGTATGTTGATCTATATTTTTGAATTTTATTATACTTCGGAAGAGTAAATGATCTTCCAGATATCTATTCAACTAAAACTCAGTGTCATGTTTACTTTATGAAGGGCGCAGGAGTCTGGCCTGGCCCCTGTTTGTTGAGATCTCAGCTGTAGTAGAGGCTGAGAAGCTGCTTTTTCTTAGAATGTGTCAAAAATACTGACCAGACCTCATGACTTTCAGTTATAGGTGCTTTCTCAAGATGTCAGTTGACTTTCCTTTCTTTTTCATTAACCCATGATAAATACATGTTTATGTGGAACAGAATCCTTGGATATAATGTATATAGGTGAAATAAGGGTAATTTAAGCATTTTTTTTAAAAGAATTTATTTTATGTATATGAGCACACAAATAGCTGTCTTTAGGCACACAAGAAGAGGACATTGGATCCTGTTGTAGATGGTTGTGAACCATCATGTGGTTGCTGGGAATTGAACTCAAGACCTCTGGAAGAGCAGTCAATGCCCTTAACCACTGAGCCATCTCTCTAGCTCCCTGAAGCATTTCTTTGCCACAGAGATTGCCTTGGATTGGGGAGTTTGGCTTTGTAAGGCACTTGGTCAAGTTGCATGAGGCTCTTACATCTATCTGTAGTACCCAAAGAGATGAAGCTAGGCATGGCAGCACATACCTATAATCCCAGCACTTAGGAGGCAGAGGCAGAGGCAGAGGCAGAGGCAGGAAAAGCTGGAGTTCAAGGTGATCCTGGGCCATGTAATGAGACCCTGACTCAAAGAAACAATGAAACAGCCTTCCCTCCTTCAAAAAAAAAAATCAGTAAAATGATTTTTTTCTAGTTGCTGTCTATGGTCCTGGGAATTAAGCCTATAGTCTTATTCATGCTAGGCAAGTGCTTTACACTAGGTGAGGGGTTTTCAACCATTTTTCCCCTCACTCAGGAAGCATTTTTTTGGCTTATCATACCTCTGGTGTGCTGTAGAGGGTAGAGGTCAAGGCTAATGTTAAACCTGCGATGTACAGAATATTGTAAACCCCCTCCTTACCTCTCCATCCCTTGCTACCATCTAGCCCTAAATATCAGTGGTGCTGACATCATGATAGATATACATGAGAATCATTTGGGATGCTTTAAGACCATGGATGTTGCACTTTATCTCTGGAAATCTGTGATGGAGTTGAGACTATAATTTTTCAAAAATTAATTGATTATGTGTATGTGAGCTTTCATGTGTGGATGTGTAGGTGTATATGTAGTGCAGTGCACTCACATATGGATGTTTTGAGAGTCTGTCCTTTCCTTCTACCATGTGGGTGCCAGGGATCAAACTCAGGTCATCAGGCCTGTGGTAAGCATCCTTAACCATTGACCCATCTTGTAAGCTGGAGAGTGTACTTTCATAAATCTTCCTAGATAATACTGAAGTGCCTTTTTAGAATTACTGTTTCAGAGTGTTGACTTAAGGGCTGAGTCAGATCTTTGGGTGGCTGGGAGCTGGGTCTGCAGTACCTGGATCCTGCCTTGGAGGTTGTTAGTGGCAGGAAGACGCGGTATCAGTATATCATCAGTCAGATGATTTAGCTTTATAATAACACATTTTGCAAGTGCAACTTTGAGACTTTTCCCCTTTACTTCATGAAAATACATTATCATACTGAGCTTGAAACTCAGCAGCAAGTTAGGATTGCCCTAGTGCCAAATAACATACCACTCTTGAGTTTTATTATTAGTAATATTTTTAAAAATTCTTTTGCCATCATCTTGGTGATCAACTGTCAGTTTGTTTTTAGATACCCTTCCACCCCTGCTCTTTTATAAAAATATGAAAGCCTTTCCTTAGAGAGTGCCCAGTTGTGACTTTTGAGGGTGGAGTGGAGGGAGTGTACGGTATGGTCAGCTTTTAGTGCCTATGCCCAGTGGAAAGAGAGTTGTTTGTGTCCTGGACTCTGCAGGTGGAGAAATGTCTGTCTTTTTTCCTGGAGAGATGTGTGCAGGAGTAAAGGGAAGAACAGAGGTCCTTGCCTGTACTTAAAGTTGGTATGATGCAAGTGATTAAATTGAGGAGTGTTAAGAAAACTATACATTTAGTACTAAGTGGTACCAGCTGCATACATTCTAAGACAGGAGTCATGGAGATGCCTTCTGACTTCAGTCCTGAACCTCAGCCTGTGGTTGTACTGAGGACTGCAGTCAGCCCACCCACAATACTTAACCACTGTCCTGTTTCCACCATCTAGTACTGCCCCTTCTCCTCGTTTAGAGGCAAGGTCCAGTCATCATCCTGTGTCTGCCCTCTAAGTGCTAAGATTATAGTTGTTAGCCATCATGCCCACCTCCATCTACTTCTAATCTTACATTTTTTAAGATTCATTTTATTTTGTGCATGAGTGTTTGTCTGCATTTATATATATGTGCTGCTGTGCTTGCAGAGGCCATTGGATGGATCCCTTAGAACTGGAGTTACAAGCATTTGTGAGGAACTATGTAAGTGCTGGGAACTGAACCCAGTGGTTTTTTTTTTTTGTTTGTTTGTTTTTGTTTTTTTTTGTTTGTTGGTTGGTTGGTTGGTTGGTTTTTTTTTTTTTTTTTTTTTTTTTAATACAAGAGTAATAAGTGCTTTTAACCATTGAGCCATTTCTCCAGCCCCTAGTTTTCAAGATTTTTGATCAGCAGTTGTAGTGACTGTAATAATCTATTGTTTGTCAGAAATATATTAGGGGATTCATTGATGAACAGCCCTTAAAGACCTATGGTCTAAAGGAGAGCTTGGCAATTACAGCTAACAAAGCTTGTTAGTATTATATAATCCCTCTGTATCATTGGGCTCCATATTTGTGAGTTTACACAGCATGGATTAAAGGTATTACATTCCACAAAGTTCTAAAAACCAAATTTGAATTTGCCACAGGTGGAGCACTTTACTGAGTTCCTGTAATAAATGTGAATGTAGATATGCTCTGCTGGCCACCGGCCACTTCACAGATCTTCGGTGTCTCCCACTGCAGTGCTTTGTGTGCTGCTTTTGTATCTTGTGTCTCAGCTTTTGGATGGTGCTGGTCTGTATGTATCTGTATTGAACATGGAGACAAGTTCATTTTCACTTTATTCCCTGAATAATACATATAACATTTCTTACACAGAATCACATTACATTGATTTTTAAATGATTTGGAGCGGTTTTAAAGATGCAGAAGGCATCCCAGCAGGGTCCTAGAAGCAGTATCCTGCCACTAGTTAGGTATGGCCAGGTAAGGTTTAAGTCGAAGCCTCAGGGAAAAGGGCTGTTATTGCTTGACTGGCTTATTTGTTTGAACTTTGGGTAGCTGAAGTTGCTAGAAGTCTTGGAAACAAACAAATGTGTTTGGTGTAGGCCTGTAACCCAGCTACTTGTGAGGTTGAGGTAGGAGAATAGCAAGGTCAGAGTCTGCCTGGGCAATTTAGCAAGATTGTCTTAAACTGGGGGGAGAGATGGCTCAATAGTTTAGAATGCTGGCTGTTTTTGCAGAGGACCTGGCTTCAATACCCAGCACCCACATGGTGTCTCACAACTGCTTTTAACTCCAGTTGGGGATCTGATGTCTTATGACTTCGCCAAGTTCCTTCTGCACACGTGTGGTTTACAAGCATACATATACTCAGGCACATAAAGTAAATAAATATTTAAAAAGCACTTTTGCCTAGTTTGCTTTTGGCCCTAGGTTTGAGTCCCCAGTGCTACTAAGAAAAGAATAAAAATGGTTCTTTGTTTCTCAGAATGGTTACTTTGATGAATCTCCTTGTTTTGGGTGGTTTAAAAAGGACTGCTGGTCCTCCCAGGCTGGTGAAGCAGCTGTGTGATAACAAGATGGATATTTGTTGCTTGAGAATGCTTAACTCCCTGTTAAGACCTAGCAAGCCTTCTCCTAGATTCTGTGTGTTGTCCCTGTTCCCACTGTGTCTGTTATGGGCCTCCTCCCCAGCTTCCATTTTGAAGAGGGTTCTTGGGCTGTGGCTCAGGTTGGCTTTATGGTTGAGAAAAAGTTAAAGGCACCTGCCTTAGCTTGCCAGATTCCTGTAGGTTCTTGCTGACCATCTTGAACATCATCCTTGTAATGGATGGTGGTGGAAGTGTGGGCATCTATACTGATGAGAGGGGTCTAGTGAGGTGGCTCAGTGGGTAAAAGCACTTGCTGACAGACCTTACCCTGAGTTTGCTCTTCAGAGCCTACATAGTAGAAGGAGAAAACCAACTCTAGCAAGTTTTTCTCTTATCTCCAAACATATGCCTTCCTTGCCTTTCCCTCTTACACAACAAAGCAATAAATGTAATATTTCTTTTCAAACTTTGGTCAGGTTTTTTGTTATTGTTTTAAAATACTTTGTTTGTTTGTTTTGAGACAGGGTTTCTCTGTGCAGCCCTGGCTGTTCTGGAATTCACTCTGTAGACCAAGCTAGCCTCGAAGTTTAAAATATTTTCATTGATCTAAAATAATTGCCAAAGACTAGGCTAAGGAGCAGTTTTACTTAAACTGAATGCACTTTTTAACTCCAGCACAAATGCTGGGTAGTTCACCACTATACCATTGCTCCTCTCTAGGAACTCCACAAATCTGGCCGCATCTTCTCATCTTCTGAACTTTTCCTATTGACTCTGGGATTTCTGTCAGTTTTCTTTTCTCCTAGGTGTAAGCCCTCTATTTTTAACAGTTTGGAACGTCATGGCTCTTTGCATTTTGATCATTGAGAGCTTCTTCAGCACTTTCCACCTTTTGCCTTGCTTTTTTCCTTATGGTTCTAGTGCAGCTTCATCAGACTGAGGATCATCAGACAGATCGACACCCAGCAATCTGTGAAACAGGCTTTGGCTTGGTTTTAGTTAATTTTGCTTTTTGGATTCAGTTCTTTGTTTACAGCAACATCTTTGGCTGTGAGTAGGTGATAGATTTTAGAGGACAGTTTCCACAATTGACAGGTTGTTGATCAGATTTCTGTAGGTAACAAGGCTTTCTTTGACTACATGTCCACATGCTGGCACTCTCCTGGCTTTCAAGATCAAATAAAAACTAATCAATCAAATCTAATGGATCAAATAAAATGTTGGAACAATAGTTCATGTAGGGGTTATTCTTACTTAGTCATCAGGTATCAGCTTTCTTTTCCAGATGGAATGATCCTTTTCTCCACAACTGTAACAGTGTGTCTAACTCATTCTTCACGTCTGTCAGCTTGACTTTCAGGCCTTTTGTCAGCTCCAAGAGCTCTGGTAGTTCTTTTCTCAACATTTTCAGCTTCTCTTCCACCAAGACTTTAGTCAAATTCTTTACAACCTGAGTCTCAGCTTTATCTACCTGGAGCACCAGTTTTGTAAAGGTCTCCACCCAAGTAACTCCAAAATCATCCTCTTGGAGGACTTGGGCCAGGTGCTACTGAATTACCTGTGTTGCTTCTTTCTCGCCTCTTCCTCTTTTTTGCTGACTCTGGTGGTCTCAGGATTTGGAGCCATAGTCTGGAAAATATGTAATGCTTCGCGAATTTATATGTCATCATTGTGGTTTCTTGCAAGGTTACATCCTTGCACAGTAACCAGAATGGTTACTATATTGTTCCAGTTTTAGTATATATGCTGACAAAGTGAACACCTTTGGTTTTTAAAAAGTTTTTTAAAAAGTCCTTTCTTCTTTATCAGTTAGAAACTGATGTCTGGATACTAGTTGGAGCTGTGATTAAGAGAGCATTTGGAGAAGGACTTAAGAGTCGTCTTCTACTATGCCTAACTGGGACATCTGTACATCATGAGTTTGGCAGAGCTGGATTTGCCCCAGTGGAGGCTTTTGACTACTTACACCTTTACAGCTAGCTAGTGCTACTTTTTTAGAGAGTGTTTAATGCACTTCCTTGGTCTTGGCCAGAAGGCCTAGCAGCAATTATGAGTTTTCTTGAAGATAACATACTCTGAACTAAATTACTTTTCATTTAGACTGGATCTTGCTATGAAACTCAAAACTTGTTACACTCTTGCCTTGACCTTTTGAGTAGCTGGGTTATAGGCCTTTCTGATTGATGTTCATTTTCAGGTAGGTTCAGCACCTATGCATTCGGCACCTGTCATGATTATAGTACTTTGCCGCTCATGTAGGGCTTGACATCTGTCCTCAGTTCAGAATGTATTGTGGTCAAGAGTGCACAAACCTCAGGTAGTGGCCTTGAGTTCTGCCACATATGGTTTTCCAGCTGTGTGAATCTAGTACCTGTCTTCCTCTCTGCTCTAGTCTCCTACCTGTGAATGATTGAATAGTGTTGGCTTCAGTTCAGCCTGAGTACAGCTGTACCTGTGTCACTCTTCTCACTCCTGTCTGATAGTAGAGCTGTGCACAGAAGCAGCTCTGTGAGACCAGTGGGAGCCCTAAGGGGAGACGTGTGTTCTGGCCAACTAGAAGAGTTCTGTGCTGGGGATTTTTGTTGAGGGAAATCTTAGAGAATTTATTTGTAAGGGTTTTTTTCCCTTTAAACTGTGATTATGTTACATGTTTATTTTACATGTAGATAAACTTGCATATTAATGTAACATCTTTTCTCTGGCTGAATAGAGGCATCAATTTGAGGTTTTGCAGTATGATTTCTAAAACATCTTTAAGATCTCTGTTTTGGGGCTGGAGGCATGGCTCATGATTAAGAGCTTGTACTGATCTTCCAGAGGACTGGAGTTTCATTCCCAGCACCTGCAAGCAGGCAGCTCACTTGTAATTCCCATAACAGGTGATATGACACCTCTTTCTGATCTCTGCAGGCACTGTTTTCACAAACACATGTGGTTATGTACAAACCACACACAGGCACAAACATAAAAATAAAAAATAAAATTTACAGTCTTTTTCTTATTGGCTCTTAGAACTATATAAACACAGCTATCTTTGCTGTGGTGTCTCTTGTGTTCTGTAGGGCTACATGTTTATCTGTCTGTCTGCCTTCTTTTCTTTTTTCTTTCTCTCTTCCCTCCCTCCCTCCTTCCCTTCCTTTCTTTTGACACAGTTTTTCTGTGTAGCCCTGTCTGTCCTAGAACTAACTCTGTAGACCAGACTGGCCTGGAACTCAGAGATCCACATGCCTCTGCCTCCTGAGTGCTGGGATTAAAGGTGTACATCACCTCTGCCTGGCTGAGCTGTATGTCTTTCAACATGATTTGGATAAGTACATGAGCCTTGAAGAATAGGTGCATGTCTGCAGTCTTTATTTTATTTAGTTTTGTTTTTTTGTTTGTTTGTTTGAGACAGGGTTTCACTGTATAGCCCTAGCTGTCCTAGAATTCTCTGTAGACCAGTCTGGCCTAAACTCAGAGATCCACCTGTCTCCCCCTCTTGAGTGATGGGATTAAAAGTGTGTACCACCACTTCCCAGCTAGACTCAGTTTCTTTACAGATTTTGTGTCATGATTTTATAGTTCTATTGAGGTAGGTAAACATTTTCTGTAAAGGGTCAATTGGCAATTGTTAGTCTCTGCAGCTACTTTGTTATTATGTGTGAAAACAGCCACAGTCAAAATGTGGACTAGCAAAAGATGGCTGACTATGTGCCTGAAAGGCTTTGCTTTGAGGATAAATGGTGGGTTAGGTTCACTTGTGCACTGTAGTCAGTGGTACCCATTCACATCTAGTTTTTATTTTAAGTTTAATGAGTTCATGAATTCAAAAAGTGTATGTCATGATGGGTACAGATAAGAAAAATTAGAACTGAAAGTTATACTGGCACTAGCCAGTTTAGGAAAGTATTGTACTCCCTTTGGTTCTGTGTATCCTCCCTTCAACCTTCTCTCTGATCTCCTCAAGGCATTCTATTTCTTTACTTCTGTGTTGCCATCTGCGAATGTCTCCTTATATAATGTGACTTAATTTTTGCATGTCATTAAACTATAAATTTGAATCTTTTATTCTATGAACATCTCTCTTTTATCATTGTTCTCAAGATCCTTTTTTTTTGGGGGGGGGGAAGCTGGGCATGGTTGTATATACCTTTAATCCCAGCAGAGGCAGGTAGATCTCTGAGTTCCAGACCAACTTGATCTACAAGTGAAGTCCAGGACAACTGGTGCTGGTTACACTGAGAAACTCTGTCTCCTCTATCTCGAAAACAACAACAAAACAATCTATTTTGTTTTCAAGATGTTTGAATACTTTCTGTCTTAATAATGAGCAAAACAGACCCATGTTCCTGTCCTCCTACAATGTGTGATTTTAGTGTGGGGAAGACAGTTAACAGAGAGTTAATGGTATAGTAGCTATCTGGATACTGATAGGGGCCAGCAGAAGAGGAAAGGGGTTGACTGTTTTCAGCCTAAAAGACAATGCTCAGATTAGGGCTACCTGAAAAGGACCCTTTGCCTAGAAGATGAAAGCTCAAGGCAAGAGGCCATGGGTATGTGGGGCATCGTTATAATAGAGTTCAGCATGCATGAGTGCTATGAAGAGGGTAGATCAGTTATGTTGGAGGGAAGATCCCTAGGGAGAGTGGTAAAATAGGTCTGTTTTGAGCCAGAGGTGTGACATGGTCTGGTTTCAGAAAGGTCCCATTGCAGCTGGGTTAAGAATAGCTGTCGCTGTGCAGCTGTCATGAGAGGCTTTAGAAGGCCATGGCAGTGATCCAGGGGAGCAGTCATAGCAGCTTGGGCAGAAGGGACCAGGAGTGGTATTGAGAAGTGGTTGGAGTCTAGATCATTTTTGGAGGGAGAATAGATGAGATTTGCTGGCAGACAGGATGTGGGTGTAAGAGAAGTAAAGGATGACAATAAGGACTTTGGCTTGGTGCAGGAAGAGGAAGGCTGTAGAGGCCACATCAGGAGTTGAATTTGGGCTTATTTAGTTTGGGTCACTTCAGAGAGCAAACAGCATTTAGAGTTTAGAGGAGAGAAAGGGGTGGGCTGCACATCAGTGTGAGTTAGATGGCATTGTAGGCCATGTTGAGCAAGTCATGAATGATCTTGTTGAGCACTTCCCAAAGGAAATGTGAGAAACTTGGATGGACAGAGAATAGACAGTGCTCTGTCTTAGGGACTTGCCTGGGGTGGAAGACATGAATGAATGCCAAAGGGTTTACTGAAATGGGTAAATTAGGACATTGGTGTGCCTTAGGTGCTTTAGTGTGTGTATTAGTTAACTTTTATTGTCCCAATAAACTATAACCAAGGCAACTTACTGAAGGCTGGTACTTCCAGTTTCTGGGGTAGGAGTCCATCGCTGCTATGGTGGGGCATGGCAGTGGCATGTGCAGGCATAGCAGTGGAGTAGTAGCTGAAGGCTCAGATCCAGAGCTACACGCAGGAAGCACACTGAATGGCTGGAGTGTTTGAAACCTCAAAGCTTACTGCCAGGGAGTAACCTCCTGTGAGGCCGTATCTTCTTCCCACACAGTTCCACCAACTAAGGACTAAGTATCCAAGTATGAGCCTTTGGGGGCCCATTCTTAGTCAGACAACCACAGTGTACTTGAAAAAGTGCTGCTGTGGAGGAGGAATACTTTGGTGAAGCAGGAGAGGCCATAATCTCTGAAGGCCTGTCCCATTACCCCAGTCTAGAGCAGGCACTGCCACTGGACTGAGTGTTTACATGAAGAACTGTCCCTGTTTGCTCCTCCTTAGAGAGGGTGGAGTGGAATGGGGGTGGGTGGGCAGTGGGAGCATGTGGATATTTTCTTTACTGTCCCCATCCTTCCCCAGGGAAAGGGAAAGGGAGATGAGAATGAGGAGTTGGTGGGTAGGGTGTGAAGAGAGAAGAAAGGATGAAGTTGGAATGTGAAGGGCTTTTGTAGGGGGTGTGTCTGCATTGAGAGTTGATAGCATATAGCATAGTGCTTTAACAGGGGCTGTGGGCTACAGAGCCGTGGGGGTGGGCAGAAGGAGAGAGGGAGAGAACTGCCATTAGAGCTGAGGAAGGCAGCTTGTGAGGTGTGTCTGCACTCATACACACACAGCTCATTCCACTTTGTGTTGTGTTTCCCATTGAATGCATTGCATTCTATGCATTTATTGTCCTGATGTCAGAAAATAGGATTGTTTCCAGTAAGAGAAAGCTGCTGTAAACAATTTTGACATAAATTTCGAAAGCATGTCTCCGGGGCACAAACTGGAGTATTGAGGCTGTTGGGACATGTCCTGCTTCAATTTTAGGAGGTAGTGCAAACTGTTTTCAAATGGCCCTTGATGGCTCTTTAGATTATCAGACCATTTTGTAGTTATCAGTTTGGTGAACCACACCTCAGGAGTCTTAAAAATAATAGCTCCAAGCCAAAAGCATTAGTTTAGTATGCTGTAAGTGGAGGCAGGAGGATTGGGAGTGTTCAGAGTCATCTTTCACTACTCCTTGACTTCAAGGCCAGCCTGGGCTACATGAAACCTCATCTCACAAGCAATGCAATTTTAACATTATCTAAACTGTGTAATTTAATAGACTTTAATGTCCCACAGAATTGTGTAATCATCACAATCTAAGAATATTATCTTTATCTCCTATGTGGTCTGAACATTTCATGTGAATAGTTTAGCAGTAATCTTTTGTGACTGGCTCTTTTAGTTAGCATATTTCAAGGTTCTCCCATGTTTTAGCATGTATCAGAATACTTTCCTTTTTTGTATATATATTCACATACGTGTGTGCATTTGTGTGTGAAGGCACACAAGAGGTTTGCTTTGTATGTCTTCCTCAATTGCTTCCCCACCTTATATTGTGAGACAACCTTTTCATTGAACTCACTGATTGAGCCAGACTGGCTGGCCCACCAACTCCAGGGATATTCTTGCTTCTAGCTGTCCAGCTGTGGGACAATAGGCACTTGCTGGGGATTTGAACTTGGGTCCTGATACTTATTTGATAAGCAGTTCACCATTTGAGCCATCTCTCAGACCTGTAGTTCCTTTGATTTCCTTGTGTCTGTTGTATCATTTCCATTTTGGAGATGTTAGGAATACTACATCTGTTTGTCCTTGGAACTTGACCTTTTGTCACTGAGACAGTTTAAAATGGCTTAAAACTGGATCCTCCTGCCTCAGCCTCCTGAGGCAAATGAGATGGCTCAACAGATAACCCCTTGCACCACACCTGACTACTTAAGTTCTTTCATCAGATAGGAAAGAGAAAACACTTGCATGTTGTCCTTTGAACTGTGTGGAACATGCAAACAACACCCTGAGATATAAAATGAATGTTTACAGATCTGCTCTAAATTTGCTAGCCTTTGTTTTTGTTTGTGTTTTATTGTGACTCTTGTATTTTATCCTCTCCCCCCCCCCCACTCTTTCACTAAGAACACACTATAGTCAGACCCCCCAAAACAGATCTCTGTCATACACACTTATTACCCTGTTGAGTGAGGTTGAATTGACAGTGAGCATCTTCAACTATAAATGAATTCATAGAAATATTGGTAAATGATATTCAGTAAGTGCAAGTGTTAAGCATGAGAAAGTATAAGAGCTGCCTGCACGTGCAAGGTCCTGCATAAAATAGCTTCACATGGAGTGCAAGTTTTGGTTCTGATGAGCTGGAAAGCAGCAGCATGCAGGAAAGCAGTGGCATTCTGAATGCTGGCCTAGTGGCTTTCTAACTATGACACTGTGTTAGTTAGTTAGCATTTCTATCACTTTGAAAAAAATGTCATGACAAAAAAGCAAATTGGGGTGGGGGGAGGAAAGGGTCTATTCTGCTTACACTTTCCTGTTGCTGTTATCACCGAAGGAAGTCAGGACAAGAACTAAAGCAGGGCAAGGACCTGGAGGCAGGAACTGATGGAGAAGCCATGGAGGGTGCTGCTTTCTTAGGGAACCCAGGACCACCAGCCCAGGGATGGCACCACTCAGAGTGGGCTAGGGCTTCCCCCATTGATCACTAATTAAGAAAATACCTTAGCTTATGGGGGCATTTCCTCAACTGAGGCTCCTTCCACTCTGACTCTAGTTTGTGTCAAGTTGACACACAAAACTAGCCATACATCAGTATTGTGTGAAAACTGAAAAAAACATAACAAGATTGCTGTGAAGCTCAATGAAAATGTTTGGAATTGTTTGATAAATAAAGCATGATTCAGCCGGGCAGTGGTGGCGCATGCCTTTAATCCCAGCACTTAGGAGGCAGAGGCAGGTGGATTTCTGAGTTCAAGGCCAGCCTGGTCTACAGAGTGAGTTCCAGAACAGCCAAGGCTATACAGAGAAACCCTGTCTTGAAAAACCAAAAAAAAAAAAAAAAAAAAAAAAAAAAAAAAAGCATGATTCATGCCTGGCATATGGCTTTTAATTCCAGCATTCCAGAGGTAGGGGGCAGGCAGATCTTTGTGAGTTCCAGGTCAGTTAGGGCTACACAGTAAGACAACAAAGAAAAAGCAAACAAACAAACAAAAAAAACCAGTTGCTGAAAAGCTCTTCAGAGGCAGCTATGGTCTTATGCCTGCAGACTATTTTCATGACTACAGAAAGAAACCCTATGTTCTGGACTCCCACACCCATCTTGAGGCTGTGTCATGTGGTAGTTTGTTTATTTTTTGTTTGTTTTTATTTATGTGTGTATGCACATGCACACATGCATGTCTGTGTCTTCTATATGTGTGCATACTGTCAGAGATGAGAAGACAGTGTTGGACTCTCTGGAATTGGATTTACAGGCAGTTGTGCATCACCTATGGAGGTTCAGATTTGCACAAATGAGGTCAAACTTTTTCTGAGCATGAATATTTGGAGTATCATTTCCACAGTGTCTACTTTTTTTTTTTTGAGTCAGGGTCACTCACTGGTCAGTCATTCTAACAAGATATCCTCCTGCTTCACTCTCTCCAGCCAAGAGCTTGGTTCACAGATTCTTTTTCATAGTTACATTGGTTGCCTGGACAGCCTTGTTGATAAGAGTATATGGACCTGTACTTACAGAGGACTTCTTCCTGTCAGTTCTCTACCCACTGCTATAACAATTACCCCGGCACACCAACTCAAGACAGAGAGGACATTTTAAACATTGTAGTTCTGTGGGTCAGGAACTTGAAGGTGGGAATAAAGGCTAGAATTTATTTTTATTTTATTGTTCTGTTTGAATGAATGTTTTACATTCCATATGTGTAGTGTCTGTATAGGTCAGAAGAGAGTATTAGAGCCTCTGGAACTGTAGTTACAGACAGTTGTTAACTGTCATGTGGGCACTGGGAACTGAATCTGGGTCCTCTAGAAAAGCAGTTAAGTGTTCTTAACTGTTGAGTCATCTATCTCTCCAGTCCCCATTTGTGTTTTAAAGGACATATGAAAAAAATGTTATGTCTTGTGGGGTGTTAATCCTGTCGTTTTGAGAACCACACCCTTTCCAGTCGTACGGCCTGGGTCAAGCTCTTGATTTCTAGAGAGCTAAGCTTGCTGTCTGCTTTTTTTCTGCTGACCCAACTATTACCATTGTCTCATGGGGCCTCTGAGTTGTGATGATCAATAAGAGTTGATTTTTCAAAATTCTGAAATTTCTTTAAAGCTGTTATACTTTGAATATCTAATCTTCTTTAGTCTCTGAGTCCTAATGGGAACTTTTATGTGAAAATGAGACATACTAGTGACAGGGTGATTAATATTAAATTGACAGCTCTTCATAGTGTGTTCATATACAAAGGCTAATTTAATTGTAACACCTTTAATTCACTTGGGAGGCAGAGAGAGGCAGGTGGATCTCTGACCAACTTGTTTTATAGAGCAAGTTCTGGGACAGCCAGGGCTACACAGAGAAACCCTGTCTTAGAAACAAAACAAAAACATAAACTAAATCATTCAACTAAGAAATAATTACAAATTTATTGTTTAGCTTTTAATCAAAAGTTTTTTGTTTGCTTTACATTTTATTGGAGACAGGGTTTGACTCTGTAGCCCTGCCTGGCCTTAAACTCAGATACACCTGCCTCTGCTTCTTGAGTCCTGGGATTAATGGCGAGTGCCACCAGTTTCCAGTGTACTTTGTCTGTAATTGAACGTGTACCAATTTTGCCCATAATTCATTTGACAAATACCTGAATACCTGTCCTTTGCCTGGTCCAGTGTTTTCTATGACTTGATCATACCTGGTTAAAGAAAGTGTGGCTATGAGACTAGCTGATGCCCTCAGTGTAACTTTTAAGACAGTGCCAGCTGCACATTGACATTTCCTAGTGACTATATGTAAGAAGTAAAAATAGAGTAATAAACACACACATGTACACGGGTGCGTGTGTATGGGGCAGTAGGTCTTGCTCTAGCACTGCGGTGTATCCTCAGCCATTTGAATTTTGTGTGTGTAACTCAGTATGTCCATAATACGGTTTTTTGTTTGTTTTGAGACAGTGTTTCTGTGCAAACCCTCTGTTAGACCATATTGACCTTAAACTCAGAGGTCCTCCTGCCTCTGCCTTGAGTTCAGGGTTAAAGGTATGTGCCACCACTGCCTGGATGCAAAACAGTATCATGCAATCAATATAGAAAAATTAATGAGAAAAAAATTTTTTGTTTTATTTAATCTTGAAGGTATACTAGGGATCGAGCCTAGGGCTTCAGACAAGCCAGGACAAGCGTTCTTTCCCTTAGCCCTTTATTTAATCTTTGAAGTCCACTGATGTTTCTTCTTCATAGCACATCTCAATTCAAATGCACTGTGGTTCGGATGTGCAGAAGCCTTATGTGGGTGCCACAGAGAAAGCATAGATCACAAACTGTGAGCAGTAGAGACCTTTGACTAAGAAAGAACTCAAGTAAGAAGTAGAAGTGAATTTGAGGCTGTGTACATTTTCTAGTCAGTGGCAGAAAATTGAGAGGAGGGAAGGGCTATTGAAGGTGGAACTACAAAATTTGATGATTAGATTGGAAGTGGGGGTGTGGCAGAAAGTTTAGTGCGTTTGGGAAGGCGTAGTGAATGGAAGGTTTGGTTGGGTGTGGAATGTGATGGAGAGCAGGGCCTTTGCGTAATTGAGTGCACTAGTTTACTTGTTGATTAGTTCACTCTGAGACGTTCATGGGAACTGTCTACTACTGGGCATTTTGTTTAAAGTACAGCGATGATCCTGCTGGTTTAAGAATTGTGTTTATAGAGCCACATAAGAAACAGGCTGGGTGTTGTGATGTGTGCTGCTAACATGTGCTGAGATGGAAGCAGGAGAGCCTCAGGAGAGTTAAGAAACCAATAGAAATCTCTTCCTTGGTTCTTCAGTTTGTTTTGGATCTTTTACGCTTTGCAAGTTTTTCTCAGAATTGGTTAACCTGGAAGACTGATAAGGAGGGTACACAGCCTGCACTTTCTTTTTTTTTGTTTTTCTTTTTGGAAGATAATTTTGTATTTTATATACAGAAAACTTAGTGTACATTTAACCCAGTTTAGTGGCGAGTTCTTTAGCCTTTGCCTTTTCCAGCTTGGCAATGCGAGCCACAGACTTAGGACCCAGGATGTTGCCTCCCCAGTGGCAGCAGATCTCGTCATATCTGTCATTATAATTGCTCCTAATCGCTTCCACCAGCTTAGCCAGAGCACCCTTGTCTTACAAGTTAACCTGTGTGAAGGCAACAGTGGTGCATGTCTTTCTGTGGACCAGGTGCCCTAGCCTGGCCTTTCCCTTGATGAAGTAGAGCACCCCCATCACAGGACAGGCAGGAAAACCAGCAGCTCAATGGGGTCTACATCACGGGCAGTCACCACCAGCTGAGCCTTGTTGTTCTCCACCATGATGGTGACTGTATTGACTCCTGCTCCGAGGACAGGTGGTCTCTTAGTTGGGACGTCCCCTTTGCCAGCAGCTTTCTTCTCAGCACGGGCCAGTAGCCTTTGCTTCTATTCTTGCTTTGTCTCTGGCACGTACTTCTGGGCAAGCTTAAGCAGCTGAGTAGCTGCCTGTCCAGGGTCTGGGTGAACTGGTTAATGGCAGGAGGTACTTTGAGCCGCTTATAAGAGAATGGCTCTTTGCTGCTGCCGCCTGATATAGCAGGGCCATTTGGCAAAGCATGTTAGATCACTTTTGGGCTGGATGCCCTGCTTGATGCCAAAGTTCTTGGGCCTTTTCTCAAACAAAGGATTGACCATCTTTTTGGCCTCCTGTTTCTTGACGACAGCGGAGGCCAGTGCCACCTTCTTCCCCTTGGCCTTCTTTCCTTTGGGCATCTTGCTCGGCTGGAGGAGAGAGCCAGCCTGCACTTTCAAAGGCTCCTGTGATAGTAATGTATAGAGAAAAAGAGTGGCCAGGGAGAAAAGAGTTTGTGGTCAGAGAGGCCAATTGATGAGAACATTCTCATTCTGATATGGGGGAGGGGCAGGTGGGAAGAGGTATCTCCTGCTGAACTGCTTTGAGAGCAGGTTAAAATGAGGATTGAAAAGGGTAACTTGGTTGCTTGCTTATATGCCATGTAAAAAGTTTTGGTGACATTGAGGAAGTGTTAAAAGTTGGCACCTCAGTTAGGCTGGGATGTCGCCTCACTCAATGTGGCTGTAATAGGTATAGGTAGTCCTCTGGTCTTGACTTTGGATGCTAGTTTACTAATCTGTGACTTGGCTGTATTTTCATAGTGGGGTAGACTGAGCTGGCTTCTTGTATCTGAAGTGATGTGAGGGTTCCTTCCTAGTGAGCATAGCCAGACAGTGATGTAATCCAGTCAGGTGCCAAGCTTTGCTTACAATGTATCACCTACTGATATGGCCTTCCTAAGGTGGTAGGGAGGCTTACCTTGCCTGGCTTGTGCTTTACAGTATTTTCTTGGAGTGATGATTTTGGTTTAATGGCTTAGAAGTGTTAGTATCCTTTCTGGGGCCTGCGTCAGTGGTTGGTGTTTGTGAAGTTACATGACAAAATTACATGTATGTGTGTATAATTTTTATTGTTGCTGGGTATTTCTGAAGATGCAGAGGTTTTAAGTTTTAGGTTTCTTCCAATTATGGATGTTTTTACGATCCCTTTTTATTAGACAAACTCTTCCTGTGCAGCCTAAGTTGATGGTGAACTTACTGTGTAGCCAAGGCTGGCTTTGAGCTTTTCCTGTCTCAGCCTCCTAAGTACTGGAATTGCATGTGTGTCACCACACAGGGTGTTGATGATTTTTGTATTCAAAGTTTATAGGTGAGTTTTTATTCACAGCATGCTAGACATCGATGGTAAAGTGATAAGCAAGCCTTCGTGTAGATGGATTATTGTCTTTGGTCTCTTCTCACTTGAGTGTTTTGAAGCATGCATAGTGGGATCAGGATCAGTAAGTCACATTGAAATGATCAAGGTGGTAGCCTGAGGATTTTATGATAGCGCAGGGAGTGGAGTCTTGCTAGTGTGTATCTGGACTCTAGACTGCCACTTGTCTGTAGTGTGGGCACAGTTTTGTTGTGCCCAATACTGTACAGGAAGACAATGTTGGATATTATGGAGTAACATTCACTCCCTCTTTGGCACCAATAGGGTGTGGTCTGCTTTTTAAAATTTATGTGAGTGTGGAGTGCAGGGACCCCACCCCCCAACCTCGTAACTAATTTTGATGTCAGTAAATTTGATGTTCATAAAAGCCTGATAAGGATGACCCCTTTGCTAGTCTTTTTAAGGTAAGAGATGGTGAATGTCCATGCTGCTATTTTCTCAGCCTTTATAATTAAGCAGATACATTTAGATGCTATTCAGCTGAGAGATTCTGTTCTGTTTTTAGTAAAACCAGTTCTCTCTGGAGTGTGCAGGTGTGTTTGAAATTGAACCCAAGACTTTAAGCATGCTAAGTGTGCACTCTACCTCTGAACCACTTCTCTAACACTTTAAGGGACGTTTTTATAACTATGCATATTTGCATCCTTTAGCTATCATCATAGTTAGTAGTATTGAAAAAGAAGGTAAGATTTATGGTAAGGGTAAATTTTCTGTCTATTGAGAAAAGCATTGTTTCTGTAAGGAATGATAGATGATAATACATTTTAAAATGAAAGCATATGAATTTTCCTGTCTTGATTATTTTTAGGGAATGGGTCTTTGTATTTATTTTCTCCGAGAGACTAATTCAGTAATGGACAGCTAAACTGTATGGCTATTATTATTATTGTTGTTGTTTGTTTAGGGACAAGGTCGGTCTCTCTGTAACCCTGGCTATCCTGGAACCTGGAACCTGATGTGTAGACTAGTCTGGCTCCACCAACTCGAGATCTTCCTGCTTCCGCCTCCTGAGTGTTAGGAATCAAAGGCCTGAGCTACCAGGCCCAGTTGCACGCTATTTTAGCTATTGAATCATCAGTGCCTGCCTTGGGTGCTGTGATACTGTTTTTTTTGTTTGTTTGTTTGTTTGTTTGTTTGTTTTTTTGAGACAGGGTTTCTCTGTATAGCCCTAGCTGTCCTGGAACTCACTCTGTAGACCAGGCTGGCCTCGAACTCAGAAATCCGCCTGCCTCTGCCTCCCAAGCGCTGAGATTAAAGGCGTGCATCACCACCGCCCGGCTGTGATACTGTTCTTACTCCCTAAGTCCTGAGCAGTCCTGCTTTCCCAGAGCCTGTTTCTCATTTTGTGCTTTCTGATGTAAAAATATAATTTCCTAGAATCAGATCCTTAGGAGGTTCCCTGCTCCCTTCACTTTTGATGTTCTTGGTGGGATCCTTGTAGCAGCTTCCTTCCTAAACAGACATTTTATTTATTTATTTATTTATTTATTTATTTATTTATGGAGGGCAGGGCCTTTGTTACCTTCGTTCAGTGATCTTAATGTCAGAGTTTGGATACCATTAGTTCAGTTGTTTCCAAGCGAGGATCTGAACCCTTGTCTTGTTTCTTCAGTAGTCTGTCTAGCTTTTGCCATCCTTTCAATGCTAGCTTATTTCTTCATTTTAGCAATAGCAGCCCTGGTGATCCTACTCCTCAGTCCTTACTGGCGTAAAGCAGACAATGTGTATGCACAGACTGTTTCCAGTTTTGCTTCTTTCTCTCTTTTGTATCCTCAAACAATTGCTGTCATACTGCTGTGATTGTTAGGTTAGATTCAGGAGTTGTCAAGCCAAGAAGAAGATAGTATAGAATTCGTTTATGCCATCTTTATAGTTCTGGAATGGATTCTCAGGTTAGATAACGTATCTTTTATCACATAGCTAGAAAATAGCCGGTGTGACTTGTGGCATTAGTAGCTAGTGCCACTTCCCTGTCCAGAATTGTTAAGGACTTGGTTTTTTTTTGTTTGTTTTGTTTGTTTCTTGTTTCTTGTTTTTTGTTTTTTTTTGTTGTTGTTATGGTTTTCAAAATGGGGTCTTCTGTGTAACCCTGCCCTGGAACTCATTATGTAGACCAGACAGGCTTTGAACTCAGTCAGAGAGATATGCCTGCCTCTGCCTCCTGAGTGCTGGGATTAAAAAGAACTTGTTTTTAAAATACGCCAAACTTCTACATTTCTCAAGTTTATAGCCAGTAGCAGCTCCTAATTAACGGGCTTTTGCTCCCCCTCCTGAAAACCGTTTATATTTTGGACTCTTTTTTTTTTTTTCCCATGATAAATTAGTGTTCAGCATTATCATTGTGCTGGTTTGTTTTTTGTCCTCTTGATATAAGCTAGAGTTAATCTGGGAAGAAGGAACACTCGTTGAAAACTTGCCTCTATCAGATTGGCCTGCGTGCAATTTTCTTGATTAGTGATTGATGTGGGAGGGTCCAGCCCACTAGCAGTACCACATCTGTGCAGGTGGCCTTGGGTGGTACAAGAAAGCAGGCTGAACAAGTCATGGGAGCAAACCAGTAAGCAGCATTTTCCTATAGCCTCTGCTTCAGTTCTAACCTCCAGGTTTCTGATGGAATGTGAGGTAAAATAAACTTCTTTTTCCATGTTTGTCATGGTGTTTATCACAGCTGTAGAAACCTAAAAAGGACAATCTATGACTGTCATGCTACTTATAACAGTGGTATATTATATACTTTCCCCTCTTAAATGACTTGCATATTCTGTGAAAACAGGCCTTTTTAATGCACTTGTTTGTGATTTGGCATTAGACTCTGTTGTGTGCTCAAGTGCTCTGTCTGTTTTTCTGAGGAACTTCTTATCCTGAAGTCTAGACATCTTGCCCTTGGTTATGCACTAGGGTCTTTCTCTACCCTACTCTGGGAGAGTTCTTTTGTCTTTCATGCATGGGTGATTATATCCTGGAGTCTGTGTTGTCTGTTGCTGCTCCCTCTCCTTTTGAGAAGCAGTCTGCAGTTTTTGTGAGAAAGCAAGCACACCTGAGATTTTAATTTTTTTTAATTTATTTTGCTTCTTTCTGTGTACTCTTGGGAGGCAGGGTCTTGGGGAGGAAATATAGGGCTATTTTCATGCTAGGCAAGTTCTTCACTACTAAGTTTCATCCCAGCCCCCTGTGTACTTGTTTTGTTTGTTTCTTTCTTTCAAGACAGGGTTTCTCTGTGTAGCCCTGGCTGTCCCAGAAGTTGTTTTGTAGACCAGGCTGGCCTTGAACTCTGAGACCAGCCTGCCTCTGCCTCCTGAGTGCTAGAATTAAAGGTGAGCACCATCATGCCCAGTTTTTAAAAATGTACTCTTTTTTTTAAACCACAGTATTTATTTTTAAAAATTTATGTCTTTGTATGAGTGTTTCCTTGTATGAGTTTATATGCACTATATGCTTGCAAGTGCCTGCAGAAGATAGAATGGGGCATTGAATGCCTGGAACTGGAGATACAGAGTTGAATTCCATGTAGCTACTAGGAACCAAATCCAGGCCTTCTGCAAGAACAGTACAATACTCTTTGCTGAGCCATGGATCCTTTCTGTGTACACTTGATTGATATTTTAGGCACATGTTTCTGAATTGGAAATAGTTTATCTCCTGTTTTTTGTTTAAACAGGTTGCTATGACAAAATACTTTAGCTTGAGTATTTAAAGAACAGGAATTTATTTACAGTTCTGGAGACTGTAAGTCAAGATCTGAGTTTTGGACAATGCAGATTTCAGGTGAAGGCCCCTTTCTGATCTACAGACACTGTCTCTTGATGTATTCTTACTCTGTCTTTCCTCAAAGAGCAAGTACTCTGGTAGTTCTTCCTGTGAAGATACTGAGCTCATTTAACCATACTCACTCACTACAGAGATAGCAGGACTTTATTATACAAGTTGAGAGCAACATAAAATATCAGTATATGAGCCTTTGATTTTTTAAAATCTTTATATACTGCTTCATTTGAGAGAATATGTGTGTTTGAAACATCGTCTTTACTGTGTAGCCCAACCTGGTTTTGAACTTAAGGGTATCCATGCCTCAACATTCTGAGTGTTGGACCCTAAGATTGTCTGTGCCTGAAGAAACCCAGGAAAAGGCTCACCTGTGGCTTTTCCCAGAACTTCTCACCTTGTCCCTAGCTTAAAGCTCTCTAGCCCAAGGGCTGGGCTTCCCTTCTGTAACCCTGGCTTCTCCGTTTCATATAAACTGGCCCTTTTGGCCATGCACATCTTTGGTCCTTGACTCTTCTCCTGTTCTACGTTCCCTTTCTCCTCTTTTCCTCTCACCCCACCCCCACCCCTTCTCATGACCCGTTTAGTCTGGATCCTTCCAGATGCCTCTGGCTGAACTCTTCCTCATATATATTTTCCTCAATATATTTTATTGTATAGCTACAATAAAATCCTCTCAGCCGTACCTAGCAGTGGCCATGTCCCATTTTCATTAAAGGTATACTTCTAGGCCCTGCTTCATTTATTTCCCCTTAAAAAGTGGTAAAAATGCATCTAGCATAAAATTTATCTTTCTCCCCCCTCTGTCTCTCTGTTTCTCTCTCTCTCTCTCTCTCTCTCTCTCTCTCTCTCTCTCTCTCTCTGTAAAATCTATTTCTGTCTCTGTAGATAGGGTCTTCTTATAGCCATGGCTGGCTCAGAACTCACTATGTAGACTAGACTGGACTTGAATTTACAAAGATCCCCTGCCTCAAAGATCCCCTTCCTCTGCGTGCCTAGTACTGATATTAAAGGTGTGTGACATCGCTGCCAGCTGACTGACTTAGCCTGTTTATAAGTGTAGGGTCATTGGTGTTAAGTGCATGCATAATGTATGGCAGTCATTGCTGGTTGTCTGTGTTACTTTTATCCTCTGGAACTAAAATTTCATACCATTAAAGAACTTGCCATTTCTCTTCCTTCCTTCCTTTTCCTTTTTTTTTTTTTTTTTTTTTTTAAAATGTTAAAGCCCTTCCTTCTTTGGGAATGTGGTCTAATACCAGCTGAAGCTGCAGACAGTACTGGCCCTGGGTGGCTCCTATCATTCATATCCATGGTAAGTTTAATTTCTAAATAAGGCAAGAGAGAGACAGCAAGATTAACTTAATATCAGTAGAACACCCCAAAAGTCTGTAGTAAAAGTTGTGCAATAGCACTCTCGAAGTTTTGCTCTCTGAACCAAAGAAAGAAACTACAGGGGAAGGGGACTAGAGCACTTTACACTAATTAAAATTATCAAGATTAACTTTGCCAAAAAACCCTTTGGTCTTTTTTTGTGATTTCTAGCCAGTTGTTATGGTTTGTTGAGTTGTAGCTTGTGTCACCTCTGCTTTATGCCGCCCCCCTCTCACTTTGTTTTTTTAAGACAGGGTCTCCCTATGTGACCCTGCTGGCCTGGAACTTGATACATAGACTAGGCTGTCTCTAACTCATAGAGATTCTCCCGTTTCCCAATTCCTGGAATTAAAGGCTTGTACCAGTATCCTCCCCAAACCCCAAGATTTAGTTTTACGTTTTGTGTATGTGAGTGTTTTGCTTGTGTGTATGTCTGTGCCCCAGGTGCATGCCTGGTGCCCACAGAATCCAGAAGAGGGCATGAGATTTCCTGAAATTGTAATTATAGACATTTGTAAGCAAGCTATCATGTAGGTGCTGGAAACTGAACCTGAGTTTTCTGGAAGAGCCACCAGTGTTATTAACTGCTGAACCATATCTCTAGCCCTTTTCTTTCCCTTTTAAAACTGAATATCTTTTTTGAATTTGGCTGTTGATGGGCACTTGGTTTGCACCACATGTTAGCTGTTGGGAATAATGCTACCTTGAACTTGACTGTACCGTGTACCATTGAGACTGGTTCAGAGCTCCCTTTTTCTTTTATTTATTTTTATGTGTGTTTTGATGACCTGTAAGTCTGTGATGTCTGAGGATGCCAGAAGAGGGTGTTGAATCCCTTGTTACCTGTAGCTACAGATGTTTTTGAGCTACCATGTGTATGTATGCTGGACATTGAACCTGAGCCTGTGGAAGAACAGTCAATGATCTTAACTTACCCACCATGTCTCCAGCTCCTCTTTTTTTTTTTTTTTTTTAAATAGAGGGACTTATGAAGCCTAGGCTGTTCTTGCTGTGTAGATGGTCTGGGCCTTCTGTTTCTCCTGCTTCCCTCTCTTAAGTGATGCTATTGCAGGAGGGCACCAACATACCCTGTTCATGCATTGCTGGAGATCAATTAAGGGCATTGTGTTGCTATGCAACACTCTGCTGAGTTAAATCCCCAGCCCTGTCTTAGCATTTTAAATTTATTTATTTATTTTTATTTATGTATTTATTTTTTGTGTAGAACCTGAAATGGAAATGCTGGGTCATCTGATAATTCTCTTTTGTGTGTGGTTTGTTTTTATAAGTATTTTTAATTATTTTGAGGAATCAACAGACTGTTTTCCACAATCACTATAGTGTTTTCCATTTTCTCTGCAGTACATGAAAGTTTGAATTTCTTCCCATCCTTATAGACTCTTAGACGTTCAATTTATTTTCTATTTTTAAAACCGTAGCCATCCTAGTGTGTATCTGGAGAGAAGGGTTCTGGCTCAGAGAGAGGTACCCCAACAGGTGCTTACCATTAAGCTCATTCTCTTTCCTCACCTAGCCTCTCACAGTCCTTTAGCTTTCTGTTGAGGATATTTGATCACATTGTGAACCCCAAGATTGTGTTATTTACTGAAAATACCTGTTTCTAGTTGTGTGGCTCAGCATTAGCTCACACCTTTAATCCCAAACAGTGAAGGTGAAGTTTTTTGTAGAAGGAAGCATCCATATTTGAAAATGATGTCTAGTTGAGGGGCAACAAAGTGAAGAATCAGAGAAAGATTTGACAGAATAGGATATGCCCAACTCTCAAGAGGAGAGAGAGAAAAGGAAGCTTCTTGAGAGGTAGTGTAGAGAGAAGTAGTCAGTTTTACCAGAACAGTTGTACAGACACAGATTGCAGAGAGAATAAACCAGACACAGGTGAAGACAGAGTGAGCCAGAGAATGAAAAGGTGTTACAAGATTCAAACAGATTGTCAGAGTTAATATGAAGCCAATCAGAGCAATTCAGGACAGGATGAGAGAAGCCATATTGAATCAGTCAGCTTGGAGAGGAGTTTCAGCCAGAACAGCTGAGTAGAACCAGCCAGTTCTAGCTCAGAAAGCAGTAGAAATGGTGAACTTATTCATCAGCAAGTCTCAGAAACTGTAAATATTCTGGGCCTAGATTAGATTGTATGGAGACTAGAAGCCTCCAGGACTAGATCTAAATTAGAGTATAAGGATGCTAAAAGATTCCCAGGACTAGGCATAGACTAACAGATGGAAATAAGCACCCTAGAGGAGAATAAAAGGTACTTTTACAGTTTTCTAGTGTGACTTCAAGAAACCCAAAGCTTATCTTTTTGATTCTATGTAAAAGCCCCAGGCTACTCTTTTTGTGGCTGGATCAGGAACTTTGACAGCACTTGCACAAGTCTCCTTTAGAATTTCTTGGGTATTCTTTTTTTAATACTCAATACTGAATTAGTTTCAATTATTTATTTATACCCAATACTTATCTCTTTATCTTACAACTTTCCTATTCAATTTTTAATTTCTACTCTGAGGTTTTAAATTTTGAAACCCCTTCCCTTCCCCTTGTATTCTTTTCAGTGGCACCTGGTGTTTAGAGATACATTATCTTGATCTTTCTGGAGGTAGCAATAATTTTTTTTAAAATGTGTGTTGTATATTTGTACAGTCTTTCTGTTTTCTTTTGCATTTTTCTGTTTGCTGTCATGCTCTTTTTTGTTTTCAAGACAGAGTATCTCTGTGTAACAACCCTGGCTGTTCTGGAACTCATCTGTGGACCACGCTGGCCTTGAATTCACAGAGATCCATCTGCCTCTGCCTCTGCCTCCCAAGTGCTTTCCATCACTATCTGGCTGCTCTGCTATTCTTTATGCTAGGCTTTCTGGAGTGATCTGGCAATCTTTGCCTTTGCTCATATGCAAAGTCAGGGATGCACAAGTGGAGAGTTAATCTTGGGAAGTATCTATCATTCTTTCTGTGCTTCCACACTGCAAGAACAGAGGGAGTGGTACCACCTATTACTTGAGAACTTTTTAGCTTTTCATTTCCAAATGTCTTGGACTGACCAGAATTAGGACCTCTTGGGAGAAATGGCAGATTTCAAAGATGTGGCAGAGAAGAAATTATATGAACCAGGAGCATGCTGTGAGAGGAATTAAATTGCTCAAAAAACACACAAAAGCTCCTAGGACAGCTTGTACAGCCAAAGCTGGGACATTGTAAAGATCATGATAAATAATGGTGCTATAAGAGTCTGAGTTCATACTAATAATAGATTCAGGAAAGAGTGAGTGGGCAGACAGGGACATACCTTACTGAAGTTGCAAAGGCAGCTAATAAATGCAGAAGCTGTTCATGTCATCCTCTGCTACATAGTGAGTTAGAGGCAAGCTTGGACTATATGAAACACTATCTCAAATAAAAATGCATGTAAATATCATAGTGTCAAATTTCAATAAGTACTGAAACTCTAAAGTGAATGTTCTAAGAGCATCATCCATAAGATGTCTTTTTGCAGATTATTTACTCCTGAGTCACCAAAGAAAATGGTTACTTCACAGTGAAGAAATCTGTTACTATCATTTTAATAAAGTCATCAACAGTACTCAGACAAGTTATCCTCATCTAGTTAGCATTACAGCCAAAGACGATGTACATCTGCCATTCATGGCATTCAAAGGTGAAATGAAAGATGGAAATGCTAACAGCCAAAAATTTAAATATATTTAGATGATAAGAAATAAAGGAGACTTGGTTTCAGTTGTGTGTGACCCAAGCATAGTCATTGCCTTTGAGGTGTTGTAGGACAATTACGGTTCAGCAGTTCCTTACCTGGGTGTGTTCAGTGTTGTATAAGAGAATAATTCAGCAAACAGTTTTCTGAAGAAGTTAAGGAGAGGCTGGAGATGCATGAAATACTTAAGGTCTGGGTATCATCTTAAGCAGCATTCTTCCATGTACAGGGAGCTAAGTCAGTTGTTGAGAAGTTTCTTGAACTGCTTAGATGGAACTTCCTATTACTAGACTTTTTTTTTTTTTTTCTTTTACTTGCTTATGTGTGTAAGTATGAGTGCCCTCAGAGGCCAGAAGATGTTGTCACTTCCCCTGAAACTAGAGTTAGATAGCACTTGGGAGCTATTTGACATGGATATTGGGAGTCAAACTTGAGTTCTTAACTATTGAGCACAATTTCTACCCTACAACCTACCCTCCGCTCCTGGGGACCAAATCATGAAATTTTAATGTTAACAAGTGAGAGTGACTGATGAGCAGGTGCCATGTTAGGCAGGGCTTATTGGCCTTGCCATTATAGCAAATCAGTAATCTGGATCATTTGGTTAGTGAGCTCCAGTAAATTTTCAAGTCATCCCTAGGTTTTGGTTATCTTACCCCTACTGTCCACCCAAGTAGTTCATCTCACTAATAGCAGCACAGTTTCACTTTTTAGTCTGGCGTGTAAAAGAGTCCTGGTTGGGGTAGGATGTGACCTTTCTTGTCCTGACATTGGTTCTGTGGGTCTTTTGATTTTCAGTGTAGCTGGGGTGTGCCGTCCCAGTTCAAAGAGCTGTGTTTTTTGTTTTGTTTTAAGCTTATGGGCATCTGCTAATATGGAAGAGGGTGAGATTTAGGATCTAAGTATAGTATCTTTTGATCGATATTCTATTTCATTCTAGAACTCCTCTGATTTTACTGTCTTCATGCTTGTAGATTGTCCTTTGGGGAGTGGACATGGACAAAACCAAAAAACAGTTTCTATTTTGTTTGTAGACCTATTTTCATTGCATATTGATTACTTCTCTTTACCCAGCAGTCTTAGTACTGTACTGACATACTGTTTTGCTCTTCTGGATCTCATTTCTTAACTATCCTAAGATTTTTAAATACACACATCTAGAGTTTGTCTTAATCACTCTGTGATGATCTATGTTAACTGTCATCTTGACAGAATCTTGAGTCACTTGGAAAACAGGCCTCTGGTCATACCTGTGTGGATTATTTTGAGATGGAAGAAAGACTTGTCCACTATGGACAAGTTGCTTGTGAGACCAGCTGCTTCAAGCTCCTGTCTTCTTGACTTCCTGTCCATGTTGGATTGTAGCCTTGAACTGTATGCAGATGTGAGCTCTTTCTCCCTTGAGTTGTTTTTGTTCAGGATTTTTTGTTTGTTTTTAAATAACAACAATAGGAAATAAAGCAGAGACACAGGCCAAGTGAAAAACCATAAGCCCTTGAACAAAGGCTCTTTCTTTAAAGGGTAAATGATGCCCCAGCATTCTTAGACAGTGTATGGACTCAACAGACAACAGTGTTTGCTTTTGGCATTTGAATAGGGGTACAGACATTGTGTTGATGACACTGTTGGGAGTCTGTGATAGTGGACGTGGTATTTTGCCTACAAGTGGCCAGAATAGGAGGTTATTGGTGGTATTACAATTTATTGCAGAATAGTTCAAGGGACCTTGAACTACACAGATTTAATGCCAGTTTGTGTGTGCTACATATTTTGGAGAGTGTCTTAGTTTTGTTGTTGTTTTGAGACAAGGTCTTTCTCTAGCCCTGGCTGTCCTGGAACACGCCACATAGACCAGGCTGGCCATGAACTCACAGAGATCTACCTGCCTCTGCCTCCAGAGTACTGGAATTAAAAAAGGGTGTGCTGCCACACCTGGCAGAAGAGTTCTCTGGAACCTTAACAGAGAATGATAGCTTGAACTGGATGTAACCTTTAGTAATGACAGGTCCCATGTCTGTCTAGACACACAGACATACACACAATTTAATGTGTATGAGTATTTTACCAGTACCCGCTGCATGTGCCTGGGGGGGGGGGGGTTAGGTGAGTGGTTGTCTGCAAAGCCTAGAAGAGGCTGTCAGCTTCCCATAGAACTGGAGTTATAGATGTTTGTGTGTCATCATGTGGGATTGGGGATCAAACCTTGTTCCTTTATAAGAGCAGCTAGTGCTCTTATCTGCTGAGCCGTCTTTGCAGTCCTTTGCTTGATATTTTAAAGTACAGTGCTTTTGTAGTCAGCCTTATGTCATTTCATAGATAGTAAGGATATGGTTCTTTAGTCACTGACAATGATGCCGTGGCACCTATGTTTATCTCCAAGTTATTCTTCAGTGTGGAATAAAAACTATAGTATAGGATTATCTGCTTTTTCCATGTTCTCATAGAAAAGCTTCAATTTGAGCTTTTTACTTCTGTGAAGTGTGGTTTTGTGAGAACCAAGACTCTGAGACAGTATTTTTTTTTTTTTTTTTCAAATGGCAGCTGTCACCAGACCAAAACACAGCATATGTGATTCTCTGTTTTGTTTTTGTCTTTACAGGAATACTTCTGTTTCATACAGTATCTTCTCTTACTCCTGCTAATCTGCTAATGTAATTTGGAAGATAGCTGTCACCAGGATAACCTGTAATGGGCAAGGAGCCACAGAGAAGAAAACATTTCTTTTAGTTTTAACCTTGGTTTGAAAGGTAAGACTGTTATGATCATCAGGTGTTTTCTTCCTAGAATTCTTGCACATAGGAAAGCTGTTATGTGTTCTGAAGCAGGTCTGAAGAGTCCACCTGCCCTGGAGAGTGTAGTACTACACTCTGTTTTCAGGATGTTAAACAGCAGCCGATGTAGCTGACTTTAGTTATCTAGGAATCTGCAGAAATCAGTGAGTTTTCTCGTTTCCAGTGGATATTGAGCTGACCACTAAGGAGCAACCAGTCTTTGCAAGCTGGAGTGGTTCAGATGAAGAGCAGAAGTAGAGGTCTTAGACTCAGACTGCTTGACTCTGTGTGAGGTGTTCATTTTGTACCAGTGGCTTCTAGCCAGCTGCCTCCCAGTTTTTGAATTGTAATTGCTATAACTCCTTACTAGAACTTTTGATTAAAGATCAGAGATTAACTCTGCATATTTAACTTCGGCTCAGTGTGTAGCTGCTTGTATTATGAACATTAATTATGTTCCCCCCAAAACTGTTTGCACTAGAGGGTCTGAACATCGCTTCTGGGAACCTGCCCACAGTTATTTCTGATTAGTAAATAAAGATGCCAGCAGCCCATAGCTGGGGAGGACAGACAGAGGCTCAATTTTAGGATTTCCTGGACTTGGGACCGGGAAGAAAGGAAGGAGGAGAGGACTATGCTTTAGGAGAGTGTGGAGAGAGGAGATATACGGAGGCTGTCATGGGGTAGGGAAGCAAGGAGAGCACTCTGGGCCACACTTTGTTGATTCACAGCATGTCACAAATGGGTCCAAATTGGCCAAGATGGAACATAGAAGTTAGTGATAACTCAGAGTTGGGCTGGAGATAGATTCTAACAGCATGGAGGCTGAGCTATTGTGCTTCATAGGGCATATTAAAGTATAAAGGTTGTGTGTGTCTTTCATTCAGGAACATAAACCATTGAGGCAGGTAGCAAACCCCACACTGGGATTTATTAATAGTTAGTACAACAGATGGCACCCAACATTTATGTCTCAGTGAGACTGACCTGTTCATCTACACTTCAGAATTCCTGCTGGCTCCAGGACTGGCTTCTCCTTGGTGGCTTCCTTTTGTATCTTCTGATTGGCATTGTCTCTCAAGGCCTTTTGACTCTTTGTAGTATATTTGCCCATTCATCTCCACAGCTGTGGCGCTGTAATGACTTTGATTCTGATCACCAGCTGATTGATCCCAGGCATCTAGAATGTTGCTTTGCCTATGACCTGCCAAGTCCCTCAAGAAAGAGGTGGCCCTTGAGTGTCTATAGTGGTATTCCTAGCGGTATCCCTCCTCTGCCGTTTTCTCCAACTGAGTCTGTATGTCACTGTCCTGTGACTTCTGTTTGGCAACCTCCTCCAGTTGTCGTAATTTCCTTAGCTGTTTATTATTCAGTAACTGCACAAGGAAAATCTTGTTTCGAAAATTCAGTCTTGTCCCTGAGCTTAAAGAGTCAAAATAAAACCTTACTGCTGAGCTGGGAATGGTGGCACACACCTTTAATCTTAGCATTCAGGAAGCAGAGGCAGGCAGATGTCTGTGAGTGTGAGGCTAGCCTTGTCTACAGAGCAAGTTGTAGGATGAATAGTCAGGGCTACACAGGAAAACTCAAAAAAGAAAACTCAAAACAAAAGCTTACCGTTGGTAAATCGTTAAGCTGTGGTGTGGCAGAGCAAGTCAGAAATTACTGACATATGCCTAAAGTACCTCACCAGACACACCTAGTGTAGTGGTGTGACAGCTCTCACACTGCCCAGTACCTGCTGATGAACAGTTAGGAGAATGGCTATAGTTTTAATTAACTTACATTTTTATAAGTTTGATAAATTTGTTGAACTAACCCTCTTCTAGGTCTCATGCATCAATCATTTTGTCATCTTTTAGCTGCAGATGGAACTGTACCATGTTGAGTTGTAGCATGTCACGGGAGACTCTGTTGTAGGTTGTCAGCTGATTCGAAAAATATTCTGCCTGTGACTGTTTTATGAAGACTATTAGACTAAAACCTCAAAGAGGGTCGGGTTTGTGACAAATGCAGTAACACCCTCTTTTCACATTCTTCCTTCCACACAGACTTGGGCCTGCTCAGTTAGCTTTACTCACTTCAGTGTCCTGAGTGCCTCTCTGTGTTCCTACTCTCTTCCACCTTGGCTGTGAAGAGGAGATTGAGTCTGTCATGTGCACACCTCCTTCTCCTTCATCTTCTAACAGAACACACACACCTTTTACCTGCAGTCAGTATGAAGTGTAGGTATACTTTAGTTAATTAGTCCTTAAAGCTCTGACATTCGCAGAGGTTTTCAGTATAGTCAGATACATCAAGCAACCTGTCCACTGTTGTCATTGAGATACATTTCTGTTGGGAATCCCGTGCCTCTTGCCCACCTCTTAAGCTTTTCCATAGCTACTGTATGTGTCTTCCTTTCTTGTCCTCTCTTTCGAGGTGTCTTAGCGGCTTGTTTCCTGTATGTTTGTCTTGTTTTGTGAAGCATACTTTGAGGGGCTACCTGAGAAAGGGTGGGAGTCTGCAGAACAACTTTTTCTGAAGTTTCCTCTACAACTACTAGAGGAGACGGGTGTCATTTTACTTCTTATTTTGTGGTTTTGTTTCTCTGGGTTTCTCTCTTCTGGACAAATTGCAAAACTGTCTTTGCAGCCACAAATTTCATGAATATCCAAGAGATTTTTTTTTTCCACAGTGTTGGCCAGTGCAGGTCCTAAAGACAGCTCTCTTTGATTAATTTTGGGAAATACCATTTTACTTTTTTTGTGTTCTCCATCAAGGGGGTAGATTATAGTATATTCTTCTAAACTGCATGTGACAGTGCACATGTCTCAACCAAGGACTGTGTGTTTCAGGTTTGAGCCCAACCTTGGCTACATTGTGAATGTCAAAATGTAGGACTGTGGGCTGGAGAAATAGCTCAGCATTGAAGAACCCTTGCTGTATTTGCAGATGTCATAGGTTCACTTATCATGTCCCACATTAGGCTACCCTGTGCCACCTTTAACTCTAAATCTAAGGGGATCCAGTAAACTTTTGTGGCCTCCACAGAACTTCAGGCATGTGATATACATACAGACAAGCAAGCAGGCACACACACACACACACACACACACACACAGAAGAAGATAAGATTTTAAGTGGTAGAGCTTGGACTACTCAGTGGTAGAGCACTTTCCTAGCATGCATAGATCCTAGGTTCAGTTCCCATTCTCTGAAACCCCCACCCCCACTCACCAAAGAAAGCTGTTTGCGCATGTTATACTGGTCTTATTTGGATATTAGACTTCCCAGATATTTCATTGTGTTCAGTCTTTTTATTCATTTGTTGGCTGTCATTTTCTGTTTTCATGCCTTTATATTTCATTAAAGTTACCATAGAAGAGAAAGGTTATGCAGGGTTGTGATCACTAAGCCTGTAGACCCTTTCTATTTTCTTTCAGGGGTTCTATGACAGCCATATATAGCTATAATTTGTACCTTTTACATCAAAAGTTTTGATAGGCAGAGTGGCAATCATTTAGTGCTAGTGCGGCCTTCTTCCAGAATGAAGCTGCCCTTGCAGAGGCTCTCTGTGTAGCTGCAGCCTCTCCCTGAGAGGCTCTAGCCTCTGCTCATAGTGATCTTTACTTTCCTCTTTGGTTCTTATTCTTGCTCCACAGGATAGGTTTTCTCTTATACATGATAACAAAAAAGAGTTTTAGTGTTTTCAAACCTTCTTGTTTTGTCCTTAAAGTGGTTGAATCTTCTTTGTAACCTCTGGCCATTTTGGATGCCATTGTGGTTGGCAGTCTTCAGTTTCCCTCAGTGTGAGATACTATATTTGTTGACATAATGTGATATGGTCTAGTAAGATGTCATCTGTCCAAGGTAGGCCACAATGAGATAGTATTTATCTCCTGTGGACTAGGACAGGTTTTACTTAGATGTGGCTCACATGGTGTTTGTATTAACAGTTTGTATTAACAGTGCGGTCATCAGCAGTTTCTCGTTTCAGAGAAACCACGAGCGTTGTATTGTAGTGTGTGTGTGTGTGTGTGTGTGTGTGTGTGTGTGTATTTATTGTAGTATGCGTTTTCAATTTAGTATTTGGTGTCATTGTTCCTTTGGCCTCTTTGGACAGTCATATGGTGTGTTGCTCCTATGTCAGTACAGCCTTACAGGTTATGTATTCAAATATGTTTATGAAAATAAAGGCTAAATTAATCCTTAGTTGTCCCTTTGAATAACAGTTGATGAGCAATATCCTACACTTCTGGCATCAGATAGATAATGCAGAGTCTCAGGCCAGAGCTGTTCTTTCCTGAATCGGAAATCAGACCGCATTTTACAAAACCTTTAGGTGAATCCTTGCCCATAAAGGTTTGGGAGCAATGCTGTAAGCTCCCAAGAGGCATTGTTGGTAAATGATAAAGCAGTAGCTTCTTTTGCAGTATATTACAGCTGCTCAATTTCCACAATCAGTTAATGTGATGAGTTGCTGAGGCTTGAAGTGTTGAGATGAGGTCTCAGGACTGCAAGCTCCAGCAGCTCTGCAGCTGGCAATAGAATCCAAGTCTCTGTGGATACTTAATGGCACTGAAGAGGTTCCAAGAGTGTCTTAGTTAGGATTACTATTGCTGTGATGAAACACCATGACCAAAAAGCAATTTGGGGAGAAAAGGGTTTATTTAACTTACACTTGCATATTGCTGTTGATCATCAAAGGAAGTCAGGACAGGAACTCAAACAAGGCAGGAGCCTGAAGGTAGGATCTGATGGCCCTGGAGGATGCTGCTTACTGGCCTGCTTTCTTATAGAACCCAGGACTGCCAGCCCAAGGATGGAACCACTCATCAACCGCTAATTTAGATAATGCCTTATACCCAGATCTTATGGCGGTTTCCTTCCTTTCAGATAACTCTACTTTATATATCAAGCTGACATAAAACTAGTCCACACAAAGGATAGGATACTGTTGTTACTTCATGGAAGCAAGTAATTGTCAGTCAGCCATGTTTAAGTTCCTTGGATGTGCTAATATTGTGTGAGTAGGACCTTGCAGAGTCTACAGACA
The DNA here is from genome assembly GCF_011762505.2 of Arvicanthis niloticus. Taxonomy (NCBI): domain Eukaryota; kingdom Metazoa; phylum Chordata; class Mammalia; order Rodentia; family Muridae; genus Arvicanthis; species Arvicanthis niloticus. The sequence goes on along the minus strand of NC_047658.1, from coordinate 112,045,159 downwards.
GACTAGACTGGTGTTCTCCTCACATCTCCTGTAGATGATGTTCCACGTCTCCCAGACAGTCAGTTCTGACACACTGTGAAATGAAGGGCTTGTGTCCTTAGGTTGCCTTCCAGAACCAACCTTGGGAGTATGAAACTAGTGTAACAATCTTAATGCATCTATAATTAAAGCCTCGATTTGAGATGGTCTGTTGCTCTCTTGTATAGATGGATGGCAGTTTTCACTATGAGATGAAGAAGACCAGCAGAGATCATCTGCGGGGTCAGGTGACTCCTTGGTGACTTGCTTCCTTAAAATATCTAGTCTTTTCATGGGGAAAAAACATTTTCAAACTTCTTGCTTCAATTTGTAAAAGCTAGGATCTTGGTAAAAGGAGGCACCTTGGTTTCTCACCAAACACCTCTCTTTGCTGGCCAGCTTTCCTAGGGGAAATTGAGTTCCTGCTTATCTGTAAGTGTCACTCAGCTCAAGTGGGGATTTTCTGTGAATGACCAGATAGTAAGTACTTCGGGTTTTGTGGGCCACAGATGATCTCTGTCACATTCCTTTCTCCAATTCTATCCTTCCCTCAAACCTAATCCTATTAAAAAATGTCAAAACCATTCTTAATTGGCAGGTGATAGGTTGGGTTGGGTGTGTTTGCTAACCTACCCTGTTTTTATTTTATTGGAACTCATCGGTCTTTTTATAAATCCTGTATTTGATGCATTTCCCAACTAAGAATATGATTTGGGAAGTTTCACTTGGTGTAGGTAAATCTACTTGATTCATAATTTAGAGCTGTAACTACAGTTTGCAGCCATCCCTAGCAAACTGTGTGCTCTGAGTTCTTCTTTGGATAGGGTCTTGGGCCGCTCAGAAGGACCTTGAATCTTTTGTCCCATAACTCTGGAGTAGTAAAGCTGTAAAAATACACTTCAAAAAAGTTTGTGGTTTTTAAAGGATTTACAAATAAATGAACAGCAGCTACTCTAGCAGAAGATTTTAGATAATACTAATGGTGTGACTTTGTGCCCCTAAATAGGACAGGCTCTCCCCTTTCTCTTTGGGAGTAAAGAAAAGAAATATAAAAAGGAAAATTCCCCTTGTTCCCCCCTCATTTTTAAAAATTAATTTATTTTTATTTCATGTACATTGGTGTTTTGCCTTTGTGTATGTTTGTGTGAGGGCGTCTGATCCCCTAAAACTGGAGTTAAAGACAGTTGTGAGCTCCTGTGTGGGTAGTGGGAAATGAACCCAGGTCCTCTGGGAGAGCAGCCAGTGCTCTTAATGGCTGAGGCATCTCTGCCGACTCCCCTTTCCTCTTTCATATTATCTTCTGGTACTGCCAGCTGATTAGGATAAAATGACATAGGGTTTGTTTTTATTTTGACCATTTCTCCCAAATCTGAAAACCAAAGCAGTATATATGTTTTAAGGTTTCCCTCTTTTGACTTTTTCTGATTGGTTTTCTGTTGCTTGTTACCATTTTTGCAGTGTCTTCCCAATCAGAAGTGGCTTAGCATTGTATTTAAATCAGGCAGCTGCTTAAATACCTTTTGTTGCCTGTCAGGTGTCTTCTATAGGTCCGTTTCTGCATCCTGTCATAGCTGAGGAAGATCACTTGCTTGTGTAGTTGTTGCATCTGTGTTGGGAGCTGCATTTCTCTAGCTTGTGCTTCTCTGGAGGCCTGTGCCTTGTTTCCTCCTGTGGAGCTGTGTTGCTTGCTTCCCCAACCCACCCCTCAGATATCCCTCTCAAGTGAGGTGTGTGAATCTGGGTCATGTGAACTGAGCAGCTGCTGTTTGTCCTTCCTTGGCTCTCAGTCTTCTTGTGGTTCAAGATTGTGGGCAGACTTGCCAGTGTTCTGGAGAGCACGTAAAGGTAAGTTATAAACTGATTTTGCTAATACTTGATCCTGGCAGTATTGCTTTATGAAACTGTCCCCTAAGGTTTCTTGAACTTTCTTAATGTTGCTTGTTGGACAGTCAGGCAGAGCACCTGTCATATGAAGTGGACCCTCCTCTGAACAACCTACTGTGTGCACAGCCTGCTTTTTAGCTCTCATTCTTGTGTCAGTCAGTCACTTTGACTAAGAGTGTGAGTAAAGTTTACCTCTATAATTCCTTTATTTTATTTTGTTATGTTTGTTTGTTTGTTTGTTTGTTTGTTTGAGTCTGTGTAGCCCTGGCTGTCATTAGAATTCACTCTGTAAACCAGGTTGGTCTCAAACTGAGATCCACCCTTAGTGCTGGGATTTAAGGCATGTGCCATCACACCTTGTTAAATTTTCTACTTTTTTTTTTTTTTTTTTTTAAGATTTTATTTATTTATTTTATGTAGCTGTCTTCAGACACACCAGAAGAGGGCATTGGATCCTATTACAGATGGTTGTGAGCCACCATGTGGTTGCTGGGAATTGAACTCAACTCAGGACCTTTGGAAAAACAGTCAGTGCTCTTAACCACTGAGCCATCTCTCCAGTCCCCTAAATTTTCTACTTTTAAAGAAACGATTCTTGAGAACATTGAGTATGAGTGATTTAGCAAAACACACAGGTATAGAGGTAGATCTGCTTTATATAGATAAGACCTTTCTTTTTTTCCGCCTTTACTTGTAAGAACTTGTAGATATTGGTGAGCTTCTCTGGTGATAGTCCTATCAGGATGCACTTGACTGGGTGGGTGGCTAAACTGTAGCTGATGGAGAGCTAGTGTTTGGGCACATGGCCTTGGGCCTTATCACACTCTCAAGGAAGTCTTTCTGAGCCCTTCAGAGGATAGTAGTTCTGTTGCTGTGAAGGCTTGTGCTGGGTGACTGCATCTTGTCATTACCTTCTGGTTAAAAACAGCCTTGGAGACCTTGGTCACATTCTATGTGTAACAAATGAGTTAACAGATGAGTGCCTTTTTGGCTCTGTGACTTGAAGAACAAACATCTCATGGTTGTAGGCATGGAGACCAAGTTGAAGAAAGACTATACATGAAGTATATACCTCCAACAGGGGATTGACTATCAGCTGTTTCTCTTAGTGACTCAGGATCGTTTGCCTTAATTCTTCAATAATTAAGTTCTAAAGTTTAGTTCTTTTCTGGTACTTTATGACCTCAGATTTTTAGTTATTAATGAACTCACCTGCAGCTTTACAGTGGGTATTCATTCCCTCTGTAATAAGGAAAGTTCTGGTTATGCCTCTTCATTTGTCATTTGTTGCTGAAGATGACAATTCTCTGAAGAATCTACTCTATCATTCAAAAAACAGTTGTTTTCTGTCTCTCTTGGTCTTTATCTGTCTCTTGTCTGTTTCACAGTCTCTCTGCCTGTCTGCCACGCCCCCCCCTTCCCCAGTTTTGCTTTTTTAGCCCAGGCTAGACTTGAGCATGCAGTAATTTTATATTTTTGCCTACAAAAAGTTTTTAAATTAATGGGTGACATGCTTGTGGAGGTCAGACGACAACTTGGAAAAACTAGTTCTTTCTACCCAGGAGTCTTGGGGATCAAACTCTGTTCTTCAGGCTTGTCAGCAAGTTTCTTTTCCTGCTGAACCACATTGTCCTGCCTCAGCATTCTCTTTTTTTTTGTTGGTTTTTTTTTTTTTTTTTATTGTTTTTTTTTTTTTTTTTTTTTTTTTGTTTGTTTGTTTTTTGAGACAGGGCTTCTGTATGGAATTCTGGTAATCACTGTGTAGACCATGCTATTCTCAAACACACAGAGATCCTCTCACATCTTCTCTAGAATGATGGGATTAAAGGTGCACCACCTTGCCTAGCCAGCATAAAAATTCTTAAAGTATGAATGAATTACTTTTTTTTCGCGTGCGTGCGTGCGTGCGTCAGGTTCTTGCTGTATGGCTCACTCAGGCTGGCCAAGAATTTGTGATCCTCCTATCTCACTCTCAAAAATTTTTAAATTTTGGGTACGTGCCACCCTGGCTTGGATAAATTGCTTTTACAGGTTAAAGTCTTTCCAAGCTTTCGTATTCAGCATTTTCAACATTTTATCCAACTAAAAATACTTTCTGGGATGGAGCTATAGCATCTAGTTTCCATTCCCAGCACCCACTTGTGGCTCACAAACATCTGTAAACTTCAGTTCTAGAGCATCAAAACCTCTTCTGGTTTCTATAACCATTCCATGCAGGTCATGCATGTATAAAATAAAAATAAGTAAAGAAATTTAAAAGTCTAAAAAGAAAGCCAATAAATAAATTCTTTAAAAAGATTTTTTTTCTGAGAAGGAAAAAAATCCTGCCAGTGTTACTTATTAAGAAATCATTTTGTAGGTTCATTGTCAAACTTCTTTATTTTTGTGTCAATGCCAAGTTGACATTGTAGACCAAAACTGAACTGAAATTTGGTGTGTGGAAAATTAGTAAAGCTGGAATTTTATAAAATTTTTTCTTTGTCTCGTTTAGAGCAGCATGTTTTGGAAATTTGATCTTCACTCATCATCCCACATAGACACGCTTCTAGAGAGAGAAGATGTAACTCTGAAGGAGCTAATGGATGAGGAGGACGTCTTACAGGAGTGTAAAGCACAGAACCGCAAGCTCATAGAGTTTCTGTTAAAAGCAGAATGTCTGGAAGACTTAGTCTCCTTCATTATAGAAGAGCCACCTCAAGACATGGATGAGAAGATCCGATACAAGTAAGAAAATGGCATCTTTGCCTTGGGTGGGGTGAAAATGATTACTCTTGCTGTTTAAGAAATCCCTAGAGCCACTATAGCCATTGACAAGATAGTCAAGAGCTACAGGCTTTATGGAGCACACAGTCGATTCTAGAGCCAGCTCCAGTGAGTCACAGGCGTCTAAAATGTTCTGAATCTTTGTCAGAAGTACAACATGCTTTATAATTGACAAACTAACTTCTCCTGTTAGTAAGACATTCAAGTAAGTGTCTTCTCCACTTTCCAGATAGAAAGCCAGAAGTCTGTGACAGGCCAAGATTGCCTAAAGGTTTAGTTTCAGAGCTTGGGTTTTAAGAGCATTGCTCATATAGTAAGGTCAGCCCTTCATTGTGTGAGTTTTAGGTGTGGGTTGCATGGGTCTTGGTGAACAGCAATGAAGCTATATTAAGCAGGAAATGACATAATAAAACAGAGTGGGCTTACCTCCTGTGGCTAGTTAAATTGAATCTGCATACAAACAGCATGGCACAGTACATGAGAGTCCTTTATTATTGTCACTTCTCTGGGAACACTGAGCATGTTCATGGGCATGTTAATAAATGGGGTTGTAGTTATTTCCATATACAATATTGTTGAAGTGGTCCACATCCCTCACACTGAAAATAGAGTCCCTTCAGAAACAAACTTTGGTTATGATCCATTCAATAGACAGCAGAGTAGCAGGAATCATGCTAGAAGCTGTCCTTCTGTTTCAGGCTGACCTTAGCAGGTGTTTTCTTTTTTCTTTTTTTTTCTCTATTTTTTTTCTTCTTGGAGAGAGTTATGTTGTCAGCAAAGTACTTCTTGATGCCTTTAAAGTTATTGTGGCTTGGGTTTTTGAGGCCCTGATCTCCGCTAGCCTTTGAGATTGACACTCAACAATCAGTGGAGACTGGTGTCTTATAAAGGAAGAAAACATGTATAGCGTAAAAATACTAGTGTGTCTCTGCTCTCTTAAACACTTTGCTGCTCTGGAATTCCTGCCACAGCCGGGCAGTGATGGCACATGCCTTTAGTCCCGGCACTTGGGAGGCAGAGGCAGTCAGATTTCTGAGTTCAAGGCCAGCCTGGTTTACAGCGTGAGTTCCAAGACAGCCAGAGATACACAGAGAAACCCTGTCTCAAAACAAAACAAAATAAAACAAAAGGAATTCCTGCCACAGTGAGCTAACATATCAGTTAGATAGACCTGATCCCGGTGAGAGGTGGAGGTGGAAGTGATGTGGTGATAGGTCTAGAATAGGGCTTGGCAATCAAGCCACCTGGAGTGGTGTGGCTGTGAGCAGACAAGTGGTTTCCCTTCTTGGGTTTGTCTTCACATTCTAGATGAAGTTACTTGTTCTAATGCCACATTGTTTGTGAATTGCTTACTTACTGAAAGGAAAAGCTGCTTGGTGGATCTGAAAGCTTGATAGTGATGCTGTTTTATTTTGCTGTGCTGTGTTCGAAGCTGTAAGAGCAGGCAGCCTCTCACAGTCCCCCGGGTATACTGGATGGTGCTATTTGGAGGAGCAGGAGTTGAGTTGGGTGCAGTAGTACTTTATCTACTATGTGTCTGGCCCAAGCAAAGCCACTATTGGGGTGAATTGTACCTTGGGTGACCTGAACCATCTGTATTAGCATGGAGGACTTTTTAGAAGAAATCCAAAACTTTTTCAGGATTAAGATAGATTGTTGTGGTCTGGGTGAGCCAGAGTAAGAAGTAAAACCATAGTTTATCAGAGAAGCCTTTTAGAGAAGAAGGCAAACTGGGACAGCTGAAGTTGGTGGGTGGAGAAAGCCTTTGCTTGGAGCCATGCAGGAAGTGAGTTCATTGTCATTGTAAATATTTGACAAGGAGCAGCCAGGCCAAAGGTGTGGAAGCCCTAAAGTACACAAGAACCTAAGTACCCTAAGAACAACAGGGCAGTCTCATGACTGGAGGTGAGCAGGAAGGGGGGGTCAAAACATCCTCCAAAACAAGTCATCTAAGGCTTTGAGCAGTGAGTGATACATGTACCCTGAATGTTGTTTTTGTTCACCCTGCCCACTCTGAGGGTCTAGGCACTGGGGCACTGGAGCAGAAAGGAAAGGAGAGTTAAAAAGCAGGTAGTGATCAGCTCAGTAACCTTTTGGGGGAACCATGGTTAGAATCTAGACATATAAAATGAAATTAGAACTGAAGGAGCCTCCCTGAGTGAGGTGGAGAGGGAAGGTTGTAAAGGAAGGACTGTTGGAATTTTACCTAGGTAAGTGATGATGGAATAGCTGTAACATTAAGGATGGATGTCAAGGGAAAGGTAGGGCATTTGCCTTCAGCCTTGTCAAGTTTGAGATGCCTAGTTGGAATGAAGTAGAGACAAGGAATCACAGCAGGTAGGTAGATGGGTGCCATGTGAAGGTATGGAGTTAGTTGAAGTCACCTGTGGAGCTGTTGGATGCTATTAACTGGATTACGGTTCTTCCACACCGGGACTCAGGAGTAGCCAGGGCAAGAGGAAAACAGGCTGCCACCCAGAAAGCCACTGAAGAAAGGCTTTAAGGAGGAAAGAGAGCACGATCAGATACTGCTGCTATATGAATCCCCAAGTTTACAATATGGCAATATCAGCCCCATTGATTGGGGTCCTGAGAACTTGGCTGAAATGGCTCTGAAGAAGAGTGAAAGACATGCCAAGACCTCTCACACAAGGTCACTTCTCAGCAAGAGAGCACATGTTAACCAAAGCTAGATATGGAGGCAGGAGAGGTATAGGTGTTTTATTTGTTTTCTAAATAGAAGGATGGGAGATCTGTGTGTGTGTGCGTACTGTGCAGTAAAGAGGAAGCCATGTCAGCCAAAGGAGTGGGCTGTCTAGGAATGCCCTGTACTACAGCACACAGCTGGAATTAGTAAAGTTTCTGCACTTTATCCTAGAACAGTTGTTCTCAGCCTGTGGGGCATGACCCTTTTGGGGTGCAGATGACTCTTTTGTAGTTTCCTAAGACTGTTGGAAAACACAGGTTTCTACATTAGGATTCATAATAGTAGAAAAATTACCTTTATGAAGTAACAACAAAAATAATTTTATGGTTGAGGGTCACCACAACGTGAGGAACTGTATTAAAGGGTATAGGATTAGGAAGACTGAGAACCACTGTCCTAGAAAATAGAGAGTAAAGTCACTGTTACCCATTAAACACCCTTTTGATACCAGCCCCCCATCTGAGGGAAAAGGACGATGCACTCCTGGAAAGTAGACAAGGCAGGAAGTAATCCTCTTATGAATTCTATAGCTGCAAATGTAACCACTGTGTATTTCTGTCCCTAGGCAGTGGTTACAGTAGAGAAGAAGTCTGCTGTGGCATTGATGAATGCTTGTTTTACAGTATAGGGGAGATTAGTGGAGCAGAACCTTCCAGAAGACAGCTGTTAGGTAGTGCAGTTCTACTTTCTTTTCTGTCCTCCTCCTGCATTGTTTTTGGTTTTTGTTTGTTTGTTTGTTTGTTTGTTTTTGGGTTTGTTTTTGTTTTTTTTTTTGCTTTGTTTTTTTGTTATTGTTTGTTTGTTTTGGAGATTTTCTCATGCTGTTCATCCAGTTTCATCCTAGCCCCTTTTGGGTGCACTGGTCACCTCTTGCCTTGGATACCTTCACATGTGTCACATACTTCAGCCCACAGTCTTTCCCTCTTTTGTGTATCATATTGCCACTGTGGTGGTTTTGTCTCCTCTTTGACTTGGTCAGCCTTTGAGCTTTTCATTCCTGTGAATGGCCTGGGCTGCCATGCTGACAGGCTGATAGAAGAATATATTAGTGTAGAGAAGGGAACTATGGCCAGATACAGTGTTACCTGATGCATCTCTCTTAGTCTCCCGTGACCATTGGAAAAGGATGAGAAGTAGTTGGCATTTCAGAGAGCACTGAGAACATGTCTTCTGCCTGGTTTTCAGAGTGAGTGGTCTGGCTGTCAGAGACAAACATGGTTGAGGTTGCAGATTTTTAGGAAGCTATTTGGAGAGCAGATTCCAGCTGCTATCTGTAGGCCTGTGGACTACTGAATGAGATCATAGTGAAGAATGACAGTGGGCTGGGTTCTTGCATCTTGCATGTCCCTAGCTTCACAAGACGCTGGATGGCTCTAAATGGTTTTTTAAAATGTTATTTACTAATTCTATTAGTTATTAATATGACCCAGCCAGCCCCTGAGTAATGAAGGCAGAGTCCTATGGATTTTTTAATCAGCTTTAGCACAATTACTGGGCAAATTACCCCAATCTATTTTTCTATAGACTAGACTATTAATTCTCTAACTGCTTTCCTCAAGTACTTAATGTTTGAGTCTTGCCCAGGTTATTTCTGCTCCATCCGTCTATCCTCAGCATTTCACTCGGCCACGAGCTCCTGGTCTAGCACGTCTAATGGAGACCTCCTGTTTGCTCCTTCTGTCTTCTTTTTCCTTCTCTTTCTTTGCATGTAGTCCCTACCTGCTATCCCCAGCCTACTAACTGAAGCCACACCTACATTTATTCTCCCCAGTAATTGGCTATAGCCACATTTATTTAACCAATAGCTTTAAATTGGGGAGCAAGTTTTATACAACAAAGTCTGGTGTATATGAGAATCTACTCATCACTGGCAACCAGATCTTGGGGTTCAGAATTTAGTGTTTGTATACACAGCACCAGACCAACCCTAACAGAAGGCTTTTATCTAAAGCATAGGTGTATGTAGCACTCTTCCCTCATCCCCCAGTACTTCAGGCTAGTGCCCTGTTTACCCCTTCTATATGCCATGGTAGGTGTTTTCTTTAGATGGGGTGGAGACAAACGTTTGATAGCTTATTAGAACTTTATCATACCACATGTAACCCATCTAAACTGAGCAGCAGCCTGCTCATGTACCTACAGCAGGCTCAAGTCATCGCCACAGCTGTGTATAGTAGTTTCTTGGAAACCAATCACTGTTAACTTGTCTCAGAGTTTGCCACTTCTCTGTCCACATGGGCTGGTTAGGACACTGTATCCTCACTGAGAAATTCTTGTATTAAATGTGGCACACTTGACTCTTGATTCTATTGGTGCACTATAGTTGTGTTGAAACAAAACAAATTCTTTTTTTTTTTTAAGATTTATCTATTTATGTATATGAGTGATCTGTCTTCACACACACCCAGAAATCAGATGCTATTACATACAGATAGTTGTAAGCCATGTGGTTGCTGGAACTTGAACTCAGGACCTCTGGAAGAGCAGCCAGTGCTTTTAACCTCTGAGTCATCTCACTTGACTTAAAGGCAGTTTTTTTTTTTTTAGACAAAGTAGAAAATGTCTTTTAGAGGTTGGGTGAAATGGATTGAAGGTGCTCTTAGTTCCTTGTAGATGATTTTGATGATTTGATAAAATTTTAGGAGACCTTCCTGGTGTGTGCTGTACTTGATGTGATAAGCTATTTTCATTAAATGATAATGTAATCTCCTATTCTTCTAGGTATCCAAATATATCTTGTGAGTTGCTCACATCTGATGTCTCCCAGATGAATGATAGACTGGGGGAAGATGAGTCCTTGCTAATGAAATTGTATAGTTTCCTCCTAAATGAGTCTCCCTTGAACCCACTACTCGCCAGTTTCTTCAGCAAGGTGCTAAGTATTCTTATCAGCAGAAAACCAGAACAGGTAAATACTGTTTCCAAAGGTAAGTATCTGGGCATCCCCAAGGTGACACCGGCAACTTTGCTGCAGTGTTCTGAGTATGCCTGAGGTCCATTTTCTACAAGAGAGTGTGTTTTAGGTCTTGAGCAGTCTGAGCAACACTGGTTTACACATTAAGGAGTATTTCTCCTTTGACATACTTTTTGAAAGGCTTCAGCTCTGTTTGTTAGCTTTGATTTCTTCTCTGAACATGTAATTTGAACCATCTTTGTGAGAATAGCAGGTTGAACCTGAGTACATATCTAATGACCCTTTGGATTTAACAGTTGGCTTTGCTTAGTTGTTCCCTAATGGTGATCTCCAGAGAAGCTAGAATCAGGTATTCCTAAACATGAATTACTGACTAGTGCTTTGTACACAGTGATAATTTATTTTAGCTTAGATATCTGGATACCCTTGTGTCTCAGCAGTTCCTAGTCTATTGCACTGGATAGAGGTACAAACCTCAATATTCTTACAGATACCACCCCTTGACACCTCTGTTTTTCCCTCCTAATTCAGATTTATGGGGAAATGCCATTTTACCAAGTGTGACCTGTGGATCAGTGTCACCAGCATCACCTGAGAACTATTTTCTTTTTTTAAACATTGCATGTTCTTGATTCCTACTCCTGCTATGCAGGAGTCTTGACAATGGGGGCTTCTAAGTACATCTTTCAGTTCATGCTGTTTCTTGCTGGGATTGGAGAACCATTGTTCTAGTAGATATTGTTGTGAAAGGGTGCAAGAGCTCACTTCCAAGAAACAGCTAGAGCAGCAGGTGCTGAGTGCAAGTTAACAGATTATCAGTTGCAGCAAGCAGAGGTGAACATGGTCAAGCCAGTCAGACCTGGTGTTCTTCATGATGGACAGTAGTCTCCAGTTACTTGGTCTTGTTCAGTGGTCAGCACAACTGAAAGGACTGAAACTATCTTGGGCCCATTATATTCTGTTCTTTCTCTGTTAAGGCTGGGTCCATGTTTTACTTTAGAAGGATGGTGTTCTTTTTGTTAAGATAAGGTTTTTATTTAAATAGGGTGACTTTCCCAAGTGTATTGGAGAAGATCCTTTGCCTTGAGTCACAATCCCAAAGTCATGGTCTCAGTAGTGTAAATTATCTCCCATTTTGCCTTCCACATAGAAATCAAAGTATCATTGGCAATTGCAAATCATCACATAACCCTGGCACAGTTAGTTCAGAGATGGGTACCTCTATTATTAAGGCATGTTTCATTATGTTTTTATGTTTGTATCTGCTGTTGAGATCCAGGCTGATGAGCTATGATTTCTGGTGTATATATGATAAACCATGAAAACATGTGGAAGATTTTCTGAATCTCTGTGTTATTGACTCCGGGGCTCAGAGTCAGTTCTATTATCTGTCTGACAATGATGATATGTGTCAGTTGAACCCTGAATGAAGAGTCCTGGTTACTCCTTGTCTCTCCAGCTAGGATTCCTTGGATGATAATGAGAGTACAGCAGTGTTGCTTGTGTAGCTGCTTTTGTCTTTTGACAGAAGCTTGTTTCCTGTTGCTTGGTAGTGTTGGTTAGGACTTAGGCACTGCCAGTGATGACAAAAGTCCACATTCACATGGCTTAATTAGAAAGGTACTATTCAGCCTCTAGAACAGGTTCTAAAATAGCCTCTAGAACAGCTGTTGGCAGTGTTGAGTGGTTTAGCCTTCAACAATGAAGGATAGGCCTTGTGGTCCATGCTGTTTTGTTCACAGCACCAGCTAAGGTTTGTGCCTGTAGGCTCTAGGACCAGTGCTTCTGCCATGGAATTGTAGTGTACTTTGGTCACGTGTAACTTTTTCCTCCTCTCACCCTTCCTTTCGAAGACTTCTGTAGGACTCAGCTTTAAATGGCATGGCCACCACTCCTTGAAGAGGTGCTTCTATTTGACATGGTTGTTTGCACAAACAGTATAGTGACTCACTTTGAAGTTACTTGTTGGTTGTAGCTCTAGCTGTTCTAGCTATTAAGCTTCTTTGTACAGCTCAGTAGAAGTCCTGTGACTCTCATAGCATGCAGATCTTAGTTTAAATTCCAGGACAGTTTCCTTTTAGTTGTAGGAGATACTAGCATGTCTGAGCTAAGGATTTCTCATCTAGAACAATGAGTCTTCACCTTCCAGGACATAGTGAAAATTTGTGGCCAAAAAAAACCAAACCAAACCAAACCAACAACAAAAAAACAACCCTCTACCACCTTGCAAAGCTCTCTTAGGACGTGTGGTGGGGTTTAATAGAATCAGTGGGCTCACCGACACAATTAAGAAGACACAGGAAGCTGTGCAGGACAGAGCATCATTTCCATTTCTAGTTCTTTTCCACTCAGCACAGCCCCCTCTTCCCAGTCTCCTCTTGTTAGTCATACATGCAGCAATGCAGGCTAAACCACCTTGTGGGCCAGGCATGTTAGCTACTTAAAAACATCTTTGCTTGGAATCTCCCTTCTTTTTTTAAATATTCTGCATTTAAATTTAAGTCTAATAGGATTGTTTCATATATTTTTTAAATGTCTGTTTTATTTATGTATATGGGTATTTTGCCTACATGTATATGCACCATGTGTATGTCTGGGGCCCACAGAGGCCAGAAAAGGGTGTTGAATCCTGTGGAACTGGAGTCACAGGTGGTTGTGAGCCACTACATGGGTGCTAGGAATTGAACTTGGGTCTTCTGGAAGAGCAGCCAGTGCTCTTAATTGCTGAACCATCCTCAACCCCAAATAGCATGTTGTTTAGTTGTTTGTATGGTTGTGGGGGGTTTTAATACCTGTTCTTAGAGAATGAACAGTGAAAGTAAACAGAAGACACAGGTTCAGTAGGCTGTAATGGGGATGCATGTCAATTTAGGAGATGACTTTATTTAAGGGTTTTGAATGTTGCAGTTGTTAGCCAGATTCCCCATGTACTTGCTGATTCAGTGCCTGCCTGTTCTTAAGCTAACTGGCAGGATTTGAGGAATGTTGGTCACTCTAGATTTTGTGTCTCAAGTTAAGCATCTTTCAGTTTGATTTGTTTTTCTCTAGATTGTGGATTTCTTGAAAAAGAAGCGTGATTTTGTGGATCTCATTATAAAGCACATAGGAACTTCTGCTATCATGGATTTGTTGCTCAGGCTCTTGACATGTATTGAGCCTCCACAGCCCAGGCAAGATGTTCTGAATGTGAGTAGAGATTTGAACTGCTGGGGGTGTTGTTATGTGGGCCACTGGGCTCCTGTGTGCTAGGGGAATCCTACAGGATGAGGGAGTGTGGGGATGAGGCAAGCAGGTGGTTGTCCCAACACAGAAAAGATTCAGGTTTTAATTTTCTTTTATTTCTTTGAGACTGGTCTCTCCTTGTGACTCTGACTGTCTTGGAACTTACTATATAGACTGGGCTGGTCTCAAACTCAGAGACAAGTCTCTATGCCTCCCTCCTAAGTGCTGGAATTAAAAGCATGTGCAACCACACCCAGCTGAGACTGAGACTTCATAGGACTAGGGCTCAGGATGCACACATGGATCCGTAGGTCTGTCAGATGCTGTGTTAGCTGCCCTTTGCTGGTTGAATTGCTACATTGATGATGAGTGAGTTGAGGATTTATCCTAAAGCTGGGTTTAGATATAAAAGCAGGACAAGGCTTTCTAAGAGTGTGCCTCCTATGAGAGGGTCAAACAGGAAGAATGGGGTACCTGAAAAGGGTCTGCTTAACAACTTCAGACAATTTTAGGATATGTACAGTTTGAGTAGATGTCTTACATGAAACTGGACTTGAGAGAGATTTGAATAATCTGAGTATAAAGCTTTCCCTGGGTCCTTGGCTGTGCTCCTCACCCTGCTTACCCTTGCCGTCTAGAACCATGCCTTAAGTGATGCCCAGTCTCTTGTGATTGCACATGCCTATATTGCCAGCATTCTGTAGGTTGATTTTAAATTCTTGGTAATTTGGGCCACATAATGACATCCCGTCTCAAAGAAAGAAAACCTGTATCTCATTGAAAAAGAGCTTCATTGAAGACTATAGTTTAAAAGACTAAAGGGACCAAACCAAGAAAGAAGGTCTATGAAGGGAAGGTTTGCTGGGGGTTGTCCACTTAGGGCACACACACTGCTAAGATGCCCTGTCATGCTTTCTTGATTTGATAGGTTAGGGCTAGATCTGTTAAGGTGACTTAGATAACCAGCTGAGTACTGCAAACTGGTGCCCTGGGACTTGCAGATAGAAGCACCTTGCTTCTTTTGTGTGTCTCTGTAGATCTGGGTCTTTTCTCAAAAGGAGTTCAAAATTCTGGGAAAGACTGTTACAAGCAAGAGGGATGATGGGTTGGTACACAGTGAAGTTCTGTCAGTGTGGTTTGCTGTAATAGGTCTACTCCTCTGGTGACATCTGAGTTGAAAATTTTAGGACCTATTTCTAAAGAGGTATGCTTTTGGGGAGAGTTTTGTGGTTAGTAATGGGGCAGCAGGTTGGTGGGAAATTCTTTAAAGTCTTTTTTCTTTTAAGATTTATTTATTTATTTTATGTATATGAGTGTTCTGTTTTCAGGCACACCAGAAGAGTATATTGGATCCCATTACAGATGGTTGTGAGGCACCATATGGTTGCTGGGAATTGAACTCAGTACCTCTGGAAGAACAGCTAGTGCTCTTAATGACTTAGCCATCTCTTCAGCCCCTTTCTTAAAGTCTTTAAGGTCACTTGTGAATAGCTATGCAGAGGATAGGGATTCAAAACTGATTAGCCCACCAAATGTCCTGGCCTTTCTCATGGTCAGGACTCAAAAACTCTAGGGCATTGCTATCAGAGTATGGCCTCAGATAATATTGTGGGAAGTTTCATCTCATACCCAGCAATTTCTGGGAGATTTATAAAATTAGATCTTAGGTTTATGAAAATGTTATATATGTATTTGTAAAATAGATCTTAAGGGCCAATAAGACAGCTCAGTGGTTATTGACACCTGTTGCCAAACCTTTATTTGAGTTCTATTCTCAGAACCCACAAGATGTAAAGAACCCACTCCTATAGGACATCCTCTCCTCCACACATGTGTGTGGCACACACATACACACACAAAACAAGTAAATGGAATAAAACATAGCAGTTGCGTGGCTTCTGTTATAAACCTGCCCATTAGTTATTTGCATTGCCTTTGATTGCCTCCTTCCTGTAAAGAGCCAGAGATAGCATTAGGGGTTTGTCTCTCTGCCTTTATCAAATTATATTTGGTTTCTTGCCCTCAACCTTATTCTATTCAACCTTTGGAGGTCAAGTGGCCTTTCTCAGTACTGAACTGCCTTATACTTTATGGTGTTTTGGTCCTTTAGGGAGCAGATATTAAGCTTGCTGGTTTTTCCTTTATCATTATTATTTTTTCACTCTGATGCTTTTCTGTTCACTGCATCTCATGTAGAGTTACAAAGAGATTGTTATGGTCCCAGCAGCTCTACCTTTGAGACAGGCAGGTGACTATCATTTGCTTTTAAGCTGCCTCAATCTGACCCTAGTATTTCCTGTGGAGAATTTGGTTTGAGTATCTGACTCCCTCCCTTTCTCCCTCCCTCCCTCCCTCACTCACTCCCTCACTCCCTTTCTCCCTCCCTCACTCTCTCACTTTCTCCCTCCCTGTCTCCCTCCCTCTCTCTCTCTCTCTCTCTCTTTTTCTTTCTTTCTCTTTCTTGACAGGATTTCTCTGTGTACCCCTGTCTGTCCTGGGACTCACTCTGTAGACCAGGCTTACCTTGTACTCAGAGATCCTGCCTCTGCCTCCTGAGTGCTGGGATTAAAGGTGTACACTACTACTTCCCAGCTTAAAAGCTCCTTTTCATTTTGGGTTCTCCTAACCCAGAGGCTTAGTACTAAGTGTTGTTCTTAGTTTATCTGAAGTCCAGAGCTTGACACTCTCCTAGAGCTAGTATACACTTGCTCTCAGTATCAAAAGTATAGTAGTGTAAATGTTGAATATCTGGTAGTCACCATCATTGAGTGTTGAGTGGCTATTGGGACTTGAAGTTGTTAGTGAATGTGGTCATTCTTGAAATGATATATTCACTGCATTTTCCTTGGAGAACTTTGTAATTTTCTGTAGTATTCAAAGTCCAGAGAAACCTGTAAATTCTACTTAAAGTGTGATGGCTATTTCCAGTAAGTTAATCTTCACTGGGGCTTGAGCAGGAGCCACTCATTGCTATGATCACTTCTACAATGTGTTTTGCAGTGGCTAAATGAGGAGAGAATTATCCAGAGGCTTGTGGAAATAGTTCACCCATCGCAAGAAGAAGATGTAAGTTCTCTTACACAACTTATTTTTTCATATAAAAACTGTTCGTTCTCCACAGAACATACATGTGTATATGTAAAGGAATCGGGGGGTTGTATAAAACAGTAATAACCTGCTATTGTTATGAGGAGCAGGAGAGCACCATCTCCTTCCCAGAGGTGGGTCATGCTAAACCTGCTTTTTGATAATCTCTATCCACACCGATTTTTCTTTTATACCTGCTTTTATCTTAGATGATGGAGCTACATCTACATTTTGAGAAGTTTGACTAAAACTTAGCAGACATCACAAGGTCTGGGTCCCCACTGAACCTGACAGTGATTCCATAGTCTTGTTCCTGACCTTGAGACTCAAACTGGTTCAGCCTGGGTGTGAAGGCTAGAGACAGACATTGTGACGATGTATCCTGTCCCATCTGCTCACCTCCTTCCCTGGTTCTGGAGATCAGACACAGATACAGAAGTGGGTCTGAAGCTTGCTTTGGCTGTTCCACATTGAATCCTGTCTTGAAGGGTCAGGATGTGTATTTCTGAGGTTTATAGCATCACTTCTCAAGAATTGCACCAAGGTGTATGAGATTATCCAGAGTCAACCGTTATGTATAGACTTCATAATAGGTTCAACCTCATGTCCATGTAGAGTTGGTTTTAGGGTGATTCAGAGTGTGTTTGAGGCCTTAGGTCCTCTCATGCTTCTGGATGACAGGTTAGATTGGGAAGTAAGCAGTATGGATGAGCAGGGCAGAGGAAAACTAGTTTTTAGCCAGAGTATACTTTTTATTCAAGGGTGGTTTTCAGTAGAGGTAGATTTACTCTCTATTTAAATAGTCTACTTAAAAAGTTTTTATGAGTCTTTAGCAATTAGCATAGTGGCTAAGAGCACCTATTGCTCTTGCAGAAGACCTCACTTCAGTTCCCAACACCCACCTAAAAGGCTGTAACTGTCCCTAACTCAATTCAAAGGGATCCGACTTTCTCTTCCAGGTTTTTTAAGCACCAGTCACATACATGGTACATTTGTATGTACATACATACATACATAGTACAAATGAATCTTAAAATTTTTTTTATGGCTAGAGCTAATCTAAGATACATTCTTTACTTTTCCACCATCCTGTCTTGGGATTGTGGAGTACATGCTCCCTTACGGTAGCTGCTATTGTTGCCAGAGTTGGTATTCATACATTTCAGGGTTGTATGCTGGGTGTTAAAGAAGATCTCTGGTGCAAGAACTCTTGGGCTTATTGGGTACTAATTTCTTCCCTTCTAGGTGAGAGCTCAGTGGTTACAGGAGCTCTCAGTTCCATGTTCTAGGGGCCTGGCCAGTACAGGTAGTAGAGAGCAATGGCATAGGCAGAGCTGGCCTCTTTGTAGGGATGCTTTCCATAAATAGGCTTGTTCTTCACTGTATTCTTAACCAGACCTTGATTTCTTACAAGGCGTTCCACTTGTCTGTAGAGTCCATCAGAAACTATAAAGGAGGGGCTCAGTTCTATAAATTTTTAATTTAATTTTCTGTATGGGTGTTGTACCTGCATGTATGTATGTGCACTATGTGCATTCCTGGTTGCCAGGGAGGCCTGAAGAGGGTGTCCAGTCCCCTGGAGCTAGAGTTACCAATGGTTGTAGGCCATTATGAGGGTGCTGGGAATCAGACCTAGGTCCTTGGGACATGATCCAGTGCTCTTAACCACCAAGCAATCTCTCCAGCCTGGTTTTTTAGAAAGACAAATCATGACTAGCATGGTGACTCCTACCAGTAATCCCAGCAAGTGGAAGGTGAAAGCAGGAGAGTTGCAGAAGTTGGAGGCCAGCCTGCAGTACGTCTTGAGACTTGTCTCAAAGACAACACCCCACAAAGAGGAGGGTGGTGGTGTTAATTATCATTTTTAAAAAAGTGTTAGGTCACAGAAAAAAAGTGTTAGGTCACAGAAAAAAAGTGTTAGGTCACAGATTCTGTATTAGGTTACTGATTCTAGTCTATAAGTGTGGATTCCCACTATGTATCATCTCTCCAGAATGTGGTGTTCAGAAATGTTACCGTTTCCCACAGGACATGAATGCTGAGGCTTCCCAGAAAGGTAGATGGACACTCCACGTTCTATCTTCCACGGGGCTGTGTTAGTTTTCATTTGTTTGTTTTAGTTTTTGAGCTAGTGTGTGTATTCATCTGTGCTAATAAAGGTGTGGAGAGGGATACCTTTTTTTTTTTTTTTTTCAAGTATTTAGTCAAAGGCATATGTCCATGTCAAGCCTTTGCTCACATGACTTTACAAATGGTAATCTACACTGTGCAGTTGTGGAAGAGAAGCTCATCAGCCTGGCTGTCCAATGCTTCTGTCTTTTCCTTTGGGGCTTCACTTGTTTGTTGAAGCTTATAGACAGTTTTAACTTGTGTTACCTCTCAAGCAATTTCTCACTTCACTTTTTGCTATAAAGTTGACTTCTAACAAGTTCTGTAGCTAAAATTGTACCTTTTTCCTTTAGCGGCATTCAAATGCCTCACAATCACTTTGTGAAATTGTTCGCCTGAGCAGAGACCAGATGTTACAAGTTCAGAACAGTACAGAACCAGATCCCCTGCTTGCCACTCTAGAAAAGTATGTTTACCACTTGGTTCTTACTTTCCTCATTGATGCTGTTTGATGTGTTACCTTATGAGTGACTGGTAAGTGACATGCTCCTTTGAGGGCATCATGTCATGAAAACTGTATGCACAGCAGGAAAGCCTGCTTTTCTTCTTCACTGTTTGTGACCCAGTAGAGACCGAAGAGTAAGAAGGGGATCCAGTGGCATGTATCGTGGACTTTCAACTTCTCAATACCTGCAAAGCTGTTTTACAGAGCCATCCTGACATGAAACAGTCATATCATGACTTGGAGGACTTCTTGTTTTTGTAAATAGAGTCTTCTATATGTATGCATCTGACCCACTTATGCCATTGATTTCTTCTGACTATTCTAGGGCCACTGCGCCTTTGTAGCTGACTCAGGCTGCTTGAGCACTTACCTTGTTTAAGCTCCTGTTGAGGGGTAGGTCCTTTGGGGATGGGCTGCTGTTTTGATTTTCAGGATTCTCACATTTTCAGAAAAAATGTTGGTTGTTCACATGGGAATGTTGTTGACTTATGTCCACACTGTTAAAGTAGTATAGAAAAGGGGGCTGTCTGTGGGATGGGTAACTGTAAAGAGTACACATTAGATGGATGGGGTCTCCTTTGCTCTACTGCTCTTGGCTTGTCTCTCATGGTGTTATGTGTCCCTCCATAGCTCTCCAATGTAAAGAGGCTTTCTATATCTTTTGCCAAAGTGTCTGTAAGTCAGGGGAGGGCGCAGCTTGCTGTAACTGTCTTGTGAGAAAGCTGATTTGTAGTCCCAGAATTGCTCTCAAAGGAGAGAAAGATGCATTCACAGTGCCATCCCTGTAGTTTGTGGTGTTATGTCTCGATTTATATATGTACTCCTTTCAAACATACAAGATCTTCCACACCCAGATACTTCCACTAGACTGAACTGTGTAAAATTGTAATTAAAAAATTCTGAGTGTTTGGCAGGGTTTGGTGGCAAATGCCTTAAACACAGTACTCTGGAAGCATAGGCAGGCCAATCTTTGAGATCTGGGACAGCCTGGGCTACATAGTAAGACCTTATCTCAGATAAACAAAACCAAAAAACTGTTTTGTTTTGAATTTCAACAATTTCATATGGTTTACAAAGCTACTGTTCAATAGAAACACAGCAAAAAGCAACATAAAATTTTAATGTTTTTAAAATATGGAGTCTTGAAATCTGGCATTTATAATTAGAATATGTCAAAATCAGTGAGCTATATTCTAACTGTGGCTACATGTAGTAAGTGGTTGGTACAGAGTCAGCCTACCTATCTTGTCAACAGTGAGGTCTGGGTTCTGCAGGGCTGCCAGAGCCCATCTATATACTTGCTTCTAACTTTCAAGCTCTGACTTTAGTCCTTCTGAAATCAAGATAAGTATATAGTCATGATTTATATCAATAACTGTTAGAGTGAATTTCTTCAGATACATGGACCAGGTAAGTCAGTGGCCTGCGGTGTCACTGTGTTCTTCTTAAAGCCTATGTATATCAGAGTGATCTCTGTCTCTGTCTCTGTCTGTCTCCCTCCCTCCCTCCCTCCCTCCCTCCTTCCCTCCCTCCCTTTATCTTTCCTCTCTATCTCTTTCTTTCTCTCTCCCTTTTTCCCTCCCTCCCTCCCTTCTTCCTCATCCCTTCTTCAGTTACTATATAATAGTCATATCAGACTGGTCAGTCTTTTGGTGATACTTACAAAAAAATTACCTGTATTTGAGTGTTGGATGTCCCATGTGTGTCATGGGGGAAAGGTGTGGAAGGGTGGGTTTGAGTGGCTGAAGTTGAAAGTATTTGAGAGTAATACCACCAAGAAAGAAATCTTGAGTTGATGGACGTGGAGTTTAGGAGGAAGTTTGGGCCTAAATTAAATGCATTCTAGCTAGAATATCTGAAAATTTTTGAAATTGAAAATTTCTTTAAAATATTTCTCTTTGGGCTGTACTGTGTAGCTCAATTATATATAGTATTGAACTTAGAATTTATGTTATTTTGAGTCAGCTAGGTTTATAGATGTGAGTCTTTCTGTGACCACCCTATGAAAAACAAAATTCCAAGTGAGAAGGAGCCATTGTTCCAGAGATGTGGATGAGCAGTCTAGATGGCTTCACTCATAGTGACTTTTACTGATAACTTGGTTGACATTACCCATGTTTTAACCATGTCAGAAAGCACTTCCTAATCTAGAGGCTGAAAGGCAACCTTCATCTTGTGTGGCAAGTTCCATCCTGTGGTTCTTGGTGCTGGTCTCTTCGGGGTGAGGGATAGTGGTGTTTGGATAAGACTGGATGTGATACCAATATTGTGCTGTTAAATCATCAGTTTTCATTGGTTATTACATTGTTTTGTTCATAAGAGTGCTCCTGGTGTGACAGAATTCCAGGGTAATATAGCCATGAGATGGCTGGGGCTTGTTTGCCATTGCCTTTCAGTAGATGTCATGGTTTTGAAAGCAATAAAGACTGTGGTGAGTGAGTACCCTGTAGTCTCTGAGCGGGACAGGGACAAGCATCAGTGCTGTTGAGCTGGAAGTCCACCATTGGAAGAACAGTTGCCAGAAGCACAGCTCCAAATCTCTAATCCAATGGTTTTCAACCTGTGGGTCAAAACCCCTTTGTGGGGGTCAAATGACCCTTTTATAAGGATCACATATCAGATATTCACATTATGACTCATAATCATAGCAAAATTACAGTTATGAAGTAGCAGTGAACATAATTTTATAGCTCAGGGTCACCACAACATGATGACCACATATTATAAAGTCTCAGCATAAGGAAGGTTATACTGACTTATCACTTGAGAATTACAGAATAAAAGTCAGTGGGTCTTTTTGACTTGTTGTGAATCTTTGGTAATCAAACAGCAGCCATACCTTTGTGGAAAAACATGAGCGGGTCCAGTTTGTTTGAAATATCTTTGGAAAGATATTTCTTTTGTGAAAGTGGCAAGTTCCAAGTCTTTACTATGCATCACTGCCAGATAGTCACCACCGCCATCACCCTGCTTTGAGTAGAGATCACACCTAACCTTGAAATATTTGTTGCTTATCAACAAGGTTGACAAAGGCAAACGGGGCCTCCCCTTACCTGTTAAAGGGGATAAACTTCATACATAGGAAGAACCGCTGTAGTAGTGACATTTAAAGTAGAAAGCAGACATGCCCATGTGTGGATGAATGCTCAGAGGGATTGGGTTGGATCTTTTTAGTTGTTATTGTTAAATGGCTTTGCAGTCGGTGCTTGACTGTTGTTTTGTTCCCTCCAGGCAAGAAATTATTGAGCAGCTTCTGTCAAATATTTTTCACAAGGAGAAGAATGAATCGGCCATAGTCAGTGCAATTCAGATTTTGCTGACTTTACTTGAGACTCGACGGCCAACGTAAGCTTTCCTTTTATCTCACCAAATGTCCCATCTTGTTTTACTTTTAGATGTCTTAAAAAAGCTAAGAGTTACATTCTTGCCAGGTGAGCTATAGTAGCATGCCTTTGAAGGTCAGGTGCTGCTGAATTTTACTTTTATAGAGATAATTTCATTTATGTGAGCACCATGGTTTGATCAACAGGTTATTAGCAGCACTTTGTATTTGCTGTTGTTAGTGGATTCAAGGTGAGCAAATCTCAAACATGGACAATGGCCCAGACAACTGGCTGTGTGCTTATAAAGGTGGAGGAGGGTTATTTCAGTTGGCATGTACTGATTTCTTTCACAGTCAAGCACTGACTGCAGTGTCATTTATATCCAGATTCCCTTCTTGAGGCAAACTTGTATTGTTTTATGGCTCTTACTATGAGGGTATTGCACTTCAGAGGCTGGATCAACAGGAGGCCTGAGGCCTTAAGGAAATTTTTTGTATGTATGGTATGTTTTTCAATAAGCCACTGGATTTTATATGCTGTCTTTTACAGTTGGTAACCAGTGTAAGTGTTGTAGGAATATTGCAGAGATTGTGTTGTTTTGCCTGTTGTTACTGGATTCATCCAGTGAGGCAAGTGACATGGAGAGAGATGGGTGGCATCCCTGGCTAGCAAGCGAAGTCTTCAGCCAGCCAAGGCTTCTCTTTTTTTCTCTCAATGATGAAATGTAGGTTTCTGGGGTGACAATGAAGGCAGCCTTACCAGCCCCACTTCCCAAATGCCTGGCCCCTGCCACTGCTCTGCTTAGTCTTGGTGATATTGGAAGGCCATTGGGGAATCTGTAATTTGCCTTTCTCCTTCTTTCCCAGAAATTTGTATTTTAAATTACACAAGCGACAAGGTATGGTATTAATCACTTATGCCCAGCTATCTTATAGCTCATGCCCCAGAGCCTTCCTACCTTCCCTGTCTATGGCTTAACGTCATACTGAGTGTTGTGTATATAAGCTGTGAGGCTTATACAATAACTCTGACTTGAGAAAGAAAGAAACCCAAGGAGTAGTGCACAGTTTTAGTAGATGTAAGGGGAAAACCACACAATACCATTTTAAAGGAGTACTCCATGATGACAGTAAAAGGAGAAGCATACAAAGCTTTTGGTGAAGGAGCTCTTGTGTTTGAACATTGAGCAAGGTCAAACCTTTAAAGTGTAACTAGATCTCGATTCTCACCTTATCCTGGTGAGATTCTCAGTCCCAGGGAAAGGGTTAAGTCTTAGAAATATCTGGCTAACAAGAAAGTGTTAGTTGTGAAGAGTAGCAGATCGCCAGGCAGTTCATTTGCAAAGGCAGAGTCTGAGATAAGAGGCTTTGGGGATATAAGGGAAGAGGAAGCACTGTGTCTTGTCTTGTGCTGTTCTGTCACCAGGGCCAAAGAAGTACAAGTAAAGACCCATGGTGGGAGACTTGTTGCTGTGTTAGAGCTGGGAAAGGTAGTGCTGCGAGGCCATATACCAAAACCTGGAATAGGTTCCAGGTGGTTTTAACAGAGCTCAAAAATAAGAAGGTATGAGTGAGCACTACAGTTCCTGACCTGTGCGTCTTAGGAACATCTGCCTCCTATTTCCTCATGTGAATGACACAGTAAATCAGATATGTTTTCGTTTTGCTTTTTCAAGATTTTTGGTGTGTGGGTGTGTATGTGTAGATACCTGTAGGTACTTATGAAGATCAGAGAGAGATGTTGTTTCCCTGGGAGCTGGAGTTACATGTTAGTTCACACAACATGGATGGTGTAATCTGAACTCCTGTCCTTGTCTAAGCATTAAGCACTCCTAACTGTTGAACCATTTCTTTTTTTTTAATGTTTATGTGTGTTTTGCCTACATTCGTGTCTGTGTACCACGTGCATGCAATGTCTGAGGAGGCTAGAAAAGAGCCTAAAACTGTAGTTACAGATGTGTGTGAGCTGCCATGCAGGGAGCTAGGAATCAGACCCAGATTCTCTGAAAGAGCAAACCAGCACTCTTAACTACTGAGCCATCTCTCCAGCCTCCATTTTTGTTTTTTAAATTATGTGTACATGGGGCTGGAGAGATGGCTCAGTGGTTAAGAGCACTGACTACTCTGCCAGAGGACCTGAGTTTAATTCCCAGCAACCACATGGTGGCTCACAACCATCTGTAATAGGATCTGATGCACTCTTCTAGTGTGTCTAAAAACAGCTGGAGTGTACTCATATAAATAAAAAATAAATAAATCTTTAAAAAAAATTATGTGTGTGCGTGTGTGAATGCAGTGCCCACAGAGTCCAGTCAAGAGTGTTGAATTGCATAGAGCTTGAGTTACAGGAGGCTTTGAGCTGTTCATCATAGGTTCCTGGAACGGTACACACTCTTAACTGCTAAGCCTCCCTTTGGCCTGAGTTAAGCTCCTATGTATTAGAATAGCAGCAGGTTACATAATTTTCAAAGCACCTGAGACGGTAAGGAGAGCAAGAATCCTGAGTACTACAGATTTCAAACGGTGTTTTGTACATGCCTGTAAGCCTTTCAGGAAAAAAGTGCCAGGCAAGCAAGGTAGGAGAGGCAACTCCCACTGTGGTTGCAGGCCTTAACAGTGGAGCACCTTGTTGGGGAAATCACTTTATATTCATCAGGATCCTTCTCTGTCCTTTCCCCTAAACAAAATCTTAAGCTTCCCATGTAAAAAAGAAGCTACCCCTTAAACACTAAGGATACAGTAGAGTTTATTGCTGCAAGAAGAAATGACCAGGAAAAATGTTCTTTTGCTCACTGAGAAAGACAGGAACATTTGAGATAACTGGTATTTTGTTTTTATTTTTCTACCATGATGCAGGGGAAGGATCACCAAGAAAGCCTACTCTTAGGACTGCTAAGGCCAAGGCATTTCTCTTCACCTTGTCTCTCTCCCAAGTTTCCAAGTGCTGGTCAACAAGTAACAGTAGAATGCTGTCAGAAGGACAGCAAGGCCAGTGTGTGGAAGGAACAGTCTTTCGGGGAAGGTCTAAGTGATGGACGTAGAAAATATAGAGAAAAGTTTAGATGCAAGCCTTAACCATACATGCAAAGTAACTAAAGACCAGAGTGCCAACTCAGCTGTTAACCAGAGTGAGTCAAGCTCAACACTAAAGGGCCAGGGAAAAAGACATATATCTACTACTCCATAAATACCTCACAGATCAGAGAATTGTGTCCTACACAAAATGGACTTATCCACCAGGAAATATGAGGAAAAGAGCCCCAACAAACTTAGAAAGGACAGTAACAAGAAGTAACTCCAAAACATTACCACTGTCAGAAAAAGGGAATTTAGTATAAATACAATTATCATCTTAGAACTGTGGAAAAGTAAGTAGTATGTAAACAGAGAGCCTCAGTAAAGGGATGGGAAACTATATGAAGATGCATGAGATGAAAACAGAAGTGCAGAGCCCTCAGCACTTACCATAGACACCAACATTGTGAGGATCTGCCTAGGAAACCAGAAATGACCGATGATGAAGTGGGGATAGTTAAACATAAACATTGCCTCCTCGCTGAGAACCCAGCAGTAACTGACAGGGCACCAGGAACAAATCTGTATGCACAGATCTTGAGTTCTGACCCTGTTTTCCAATAAAAGGATCCAAAGCTCCCTTGAAAAAAGGGCTGGTCCGGTCAACAGACAACAACTGAAAGTCCCATAAAGTAAGGAGACACTGAGAAAGTAGTCAAGGGAGGGAGGGAGATATGAAGGAGGGAGGCATCTGAGTTAGGGTTTCTATTGCTGCAACAAAAGCAGGTTGGGGAAGAAAGGGTTTATTCTGCTTCTCCTGGCTTGCTCAGCTTGCTTTCTTATAGAACCCAGGACCACCAGCTCAGGCATGGAACCACCCACAATTGGATGAGTCCTTTCCCATTATCACTAGTTGACAAACGTTACAGCTGGATCTTATGAAGGAGTATCTTAATTAAGGCTTCCTCCTTTCAGATAACTCTGGTTTGTATGTCAAATGACCCCTTGTCAACTTGACACACAAACACATCACTATTAAGCAGTATCTTCTTCCCTTTCTTTTCATCCTGAGGTCTTATATTAAAAATGTAAGATAGCTTTAAAAGTCCCACAGTCTTTACAGATTCAAAATTTGGTCTCTTGCCAGGTGTGGTGGCAAGCGCCTTTAATCCCAGTGCTTGGAAGGCAGAGGCAGAAGGATCTCGGTTACACAGAGAACCCTGTCTCAAAAAAACAAAACGGCAACAACAACAAAATCAGTCTTTTAAAATATTCATCTCTCTTAAAAACTTCAAATTATTTTTAGAAGTTCAAAGTCTTTGAGCTGTGGGCACCTATAAAAATCAAAATTAAACATCATCTTCAAGAGGGAAGAATCAGGACATAGTCACAATCTGAACCAAGCAAAACCAAACTCCAACAATATAAATAAGTTGAATCACCTGGTATTCACTCACAATCTTATGGACTACTCCAAAGGGCTTCTCTGACTCTGCCCTCTGCAGCACGTACAGCTTGTCTTCTAGGCTCCAGCTGTCTCTACTCCTCTGCTGCTGCTGTTCTTGGTGGTCATCTCATGGTACTGTCATCTCCAAAACTGCTGGGGACCTTTGCTATAACTGGGCTGTACTTTCACTAATAGCCTCTTCATGGTTCCAAGCCTCAATTCTCAAGTTAAAGACCCCTTCCATCCTGGGTCTTCAACTACCACCAAGGCTGCACCTTCACCAGTGGCTTCTCCTGGCCTTTTGAATGACACCTTCAAAACCAGTATCACCTGGGTAATTCTCAACACATTGCAAAGCCCAGCTACCAGCATGAGGTGCAACCTTGGCTGCCCCAGAAACATAGCTTATGTGTGTTCTCAGGAAAAGATTTCCCCTCAGTGATGGTGGTCTTTTTTTTAATCACTGCTAATTTCTTAGCTCTAACTAACCAGCATCAATTGTCCTGGTAACACAAAGGTTTTACCTTTGTTAAGAGTCACAGCTGACTCTTCAGACCCAGCTGGCTAGAATGACAGAATCTTAATTTATAATAGCAAACAGCTTTGAAGAGAGTCTTTAAACTTCCCCTTGAAACTTTGACAATCCAGGCCTCCATTTTCTGCATTGTTTTCAACATTATTATCTTCCAAGCTCCAACAGAACATTTCACTGAGCTCTCAAAGCTCAATAGCTTATCTAGCTCTAAGTTCCAAAGTCGTCTTCCACAATCAACTTCAAAACATGGTCAGGTCTGGCAACAGCAGTTCCCCACTCCTGGTACCAACTTTTCTTAGCGAGGATTTCTTGGTGCAACAAGACACTGTGACTGAAAAACAAACTTGGGGAGGAGCATAAACATTGGGTTTATTCAGTGTATACTTCCACATTGATGTCTCCTACAGTTGTCCCTTGACTTCCACACATACACACACACACCCCACAGGGGAGCTGTGGTTGAGTTCCTATTGGAATCGTCCTCCCCATGTGTGAGGAAGGAATGAAAAGAAGCTAGTATTGTATTTTATGGACATTAAAAGAACATAGGAATGCCACAGACAGCTCACTAAACATTTCCAAGAGTTGAAGGAATTTAAATTTTCTAAAATGAAAACCCTGCAGAGGATTACTTAAGAAGAATTAGCTCCATTTTGTAGCCATTGAGGAACCAGGTTTGTGTTAAACCCCTCAGCAAAGAGCATTTCTTGCCTATGGAGAGAATTAGGTGCAGCAGATGCATTCTAAATAAAGATGTATCAATAGACAGAAAGAATACATTGCAAACCCCTGTTAAAAAGCCAGCTTTATCTTGAAACTAACTGAAGTAGATGAGAATAAGGTATTACATTAACAAGAGTACACAAAAACTAGATGAAAATGCTTTTAAAAAATAGTAGCAGACCAAAGACCAAGTACATCAGACCTCGAGATGACTCAGTGAGTGTCGTTTAACCCCAGTTTTAGAGTGGACAGAGACAGGAGGCTCACTTGGGCTTCTTGCTGGTTCCCAGCATAGCTCCAGGTTCAGTGAGAAACCCTGTCTTAAGGAAATGTGAAGAATGATGGAACACCAAACAGCCTCTGTTCTCCACGCACATGATTGTACATGCCCCTAAAGCAAAATATGTAGCAATCAAATAATGTATACTAAAGTATAATATGACTACAAGGCCCATTTGTGTCTCAAAAAATCATCATCTAAATAAACAAAGCCTTCCTATCATTTTTTTTAATTCTTTTTTTATACCAGCAAACTTTTTGCAAGGATTGTAGCTAGTATAGTAAGGCAGAAGAGGAAAATGGCATCTGTATAGGAAAGGATAATATAAAGCTGCCTGGCCATAGATCACAATGAGCAAATCTTAAAACAATATGCCAAGTACTGGGCATAGCAAGCCACAGTGATGTAGATAGAGTTGTGTAGAGTTGTTGTTGTTGTTGTTATTGTTGTAATTGTTGTAATGCAAAAACAAACTTGATTTAACCAATAAGCAAATATAGTAAGAGTTCAGGACAAAGCCAATACGATACTCAAAATTGAATTGCATTTGTATGTACTCAGAATGAGCAATTGAAATTGAAATTAAAAGATATCCTTTATAGAAAAAGAATTATGTATGAGTCTTAACAAAATGTAAGGTTTATTGACCTTAATCAATGTAAACACTTCAGTATTTACAAGTCAGTGTTTCCCAAACTGACTTGTAGATGTAGGGCAATACCATCAATATCTAAACAAAAGTTATACTAGAACTCAAACTAATCCCAAACTTTGGAAACCCCAAAGCGAAGACAATAGCCAGAACAATCACTTGAAAGAAATGAAGTTGAACAGCTCATACTATGTTTTCAGGACTTGCTGCAAAGCCACAGCCAACAGGACAGTGGGAAAATGTAGGTGCCCAGATCCTGGAACAAAGGTGTACACACATGCACATGTATATTCACAAGGTTCTGTAAAGATATGGAGACTATGCACATGGAAAGGCTAAAGTTTCAGGAAGTGCTTATGGGGCAGTATGTTTGACCTTATTATACCAAAAAGTTTTGACTCATAGATTACAGAAAAACTTGCTTGAAATGTGTCATAGAAGTAGACATTAATCCTAAAACCATAGAAGTTCCACAAGAAAACATTTGACTCAGGCAGTTTTCTTAGACATGTCACCAAATCATAGTCTTTGTATTCTAGTTTGAATTCTGTTGCTGTAACAAGTTCCATGACCAAACAACTTGGGAAGGAAAGAGTTTATTTCATTTTACAGGTTAGAGTCAGGTCATTGAGAAAAGTAAAAGCTAGAGCTTGAAGCAGAAACTACAGGGAAATGCTGCTTAGTTGCTTCCAGAATCAGCTTCAGCTAACTTTCTTCTAAAGGCTAAGTTCATTAGCCTAGGGATGTTACGTCCTGCAGTGGTTTGGGTGGTTGCAGGTAACAATCAAGAAAATGCTGGGAGGCATTCCTATAAGCCAGTCAGACAGGGGCAGTTCTTCAGTTAA
The DNA here is from genome assembly GCF_011762505.2 of Arvicanthis niloticus. NCBI lineage: Eukaryota > Metazoa > Chordata > Mammalia > Rodentia > Muridae > Arvicanthis > Arvicanthis niloticus. The sequence continues at coordinate 112,015,131 of NC_047658.1, read as the reverse complement.
GGTTTGGTTCCCTCTTCCCTGGAGACAATTATGATTAGCCGCCACAAATCCACTCCTTGTCAACTTGACCTTTCTTGGTCCCTCAAGAACTCATGTTAATATGAGTGTCACAATATAAAAACACAGTCCAACTCTTAGAAGCTCCTGAAAAACCTAAAATAAGTTACTTTTTTTTTCTCCAGGGTATAGTGATGAGCAGAATGCAGTAAAACTCAAATCCAGTATTAAAAACAGTTCAGTGTCTGACTTCTGGGATTCATTCATGGTTATCCCTGCTTCTCCTACTCTTCTATCTCTAACATACACAGCTTGTTTAATAGGCTTAAGACAGCTCCAGAGACTTAATAACTGTCCACTGTCCTTGGCGGATGGCCCATACTACTTGTATTTTCAGGGTCTCTAACTCTTTACATTGTAAAAAGCCTCAGCTGTTGTCTATGACCCATTCATGTTTCCAAAACCAATACAATATGGGAGAATGTTTTAGGGTGATTTTTGCTGTAATGAAACACCATGGCCAAAAGCAGCATAGGGAAGAAAAGATTCATTTAGTTCATATATCCTGAATCATAGTCCAGTTGAGGGAACTCAGACTGAGCCAGAACCTGGAGGTAGGAGCTGGTACAGAGGCCATGGAAGAATGCTGCTTACTGGCTTATTCCTCATAGTACCCAGTACTACCACAATGGACTGGGCCTTCCCCCATTGATAACACTAATTCAGAGTGGATTACAGACTTGTACCAATATACCTGTTTCAGTGGTGCTGGGGATCGAATACAGGGCTTTCTCCACACCAGGCAGACACTACTTACCAAGTCCTATTTAGCCCCACTACTGCAGACTTTTGAAAGTTTCATGTTGTTTTCTGTGTCTGAAAACAAAGCCAAAACTTGGTGGCTTACAGTTAAGTTTCTTGAACTTTTGCCACTCATAGTCCCTTTTGACCAAAGACATTTTTACTCAATACTTTATAAGTATATAAATAGATAAGCAAATCAAACATTTATTAATGATAAGGCTTACTTTTCTTTTAAACAGTCTTTAGTATACATGCAAATTTAAAGGTGAACGCAAATTTTCATAATGAGGTAGATATGTTTGTTCACTTTACATAAATAAGTCATGGCTGAAGTCTTTGACATTGCAGGCTGTAGAGCATGTTTAACTTGTAATCACCAGTGCTGAGAAGGCAACTTTAACTATGGAGTGTAAAGTGGCAGAAGTATAGTTAGGACCATATTGAAAAATTTGTCTCGGAGGCAGAGGCAGGCAGATTTCTGAGTTCGAGGCCAGCCTGGTCTACAGAGTGAGTTCCAGGCCAGCCAGGGCTACACAGAGAAACCCTGTCTCAAAAAACCAAAAAAAAAAAAAAAAAAAAAAAAAAAAAAAAAAAAGGAAGAGGCTTAAAAAAATTGTCTCTAATTCCAAGTGTTTTAATGGTTGATTGTTTGTTTGTTTGTTTGTTTTTAATGAACTTTGTTTGTCAGTGACTCCAATAGCAGCTTGAAAATCAAACATTCTAATACATTTCAATCTGATGACTCTCTGATGCTTTCATGCTGAGATTGTTATAATTCAACTGTTGTATTTGTTTAAGAGCACAAAACTCTGCAGTAAAACATTGTAGCCTCAAATTGAGGCAAGATGTTTCATTGATCTTCATTGTGTGGTATGACTGCATGTGTAACACATAGAGTGTTCAGAACCCAGGCAGCAAGGAAGTCACATGATAAAACACAGTGAGACTCATAAGAAATATCTCAGACTCATAACACATTTGATTTTGAATTAGTTTTTCCTGTCATGTATATTCAGAAGTCTTTTATTGTTTCCAAATTTCTTTGATCTCTTCTCCCCCCCCCCCCCCAAGTCAATTACATTTACTCCATATCAAGTTGCAGCCCACGGTCTCAGGATCTGGGTCTGAGTGTAATATGTTGTTGTTCTACATGCCAAACTTTAAAGATTTCTGTCAAGTGTTGGCGGTGCTACAGTCCCAAAGAAGCACAGAGATAATAATTCCCTGTCTCTCAGTTTCTCTTGACTTTTGATAACTCCATGGCTTGTGGTCACTGTTCCATTTGTCCTCATCTTGCCCTTTGTATGTGTGTCTCTTTCCTTTTATTCTCTAGGGACCCTTGTGATGGCACCGTGGGCCCACCTCACAATCCAAGTTAATCTTCCATCTCAGAGTTCTTAGTTATGTCTTTAGGGATCTTTTCATCCACAGGCTGTGAGGATTAAGAGAACATTTGTCTGGAGGAGCTAACACTTGGCCAGAGGTATCATCTTTCCCTTTTCTTCAAGAATTGTGTCTCTGAATGCAGCCTTCAGAGCAAGATGTCACCCACAAGTGATGTGTTTTCAGCAGCCACTCCCACAGTTTCTAGGTGTCCTAGGTCTGTTGATGGACTCCTCACTGCTGTCTAAGGAGGGACATCTAGGATATCTTCAAGTGGTTCTTTTATTAATGATCAGTAACTGTTAATAAAGAGGTTGGATTTGGGTCCAGGCAGCCTTACTACAGCAGTTGCCACAGCAATTTGTTGTTTTTGGTTTTTTGGGTTTTTTTTTTTTAAGATTTATTTATTTATTTATTTTTATTTATTTACTCATCTATTCATACAGTATTCTGTCTGCACATATGCCTATAGGCCAGAAGAGGGCACTGATCTCATTATAGATGGTTGTTGAGTCATTATATGGTTGTTGGGACTTGAACTCAGGACCTCTGGAAGAGCAGTCAGTGCTCTTAACCTCTGAGCCACCTCTCCAGCCCTCCATAGCATTTTAAGTTTGAACTTAATAACCCCATTTTCACACCGATCTAGGTACTCCCTCTTTTTCTGACCTTATCCTTTCCCCACTTGAGAACTACTGTGCCTTTGTAGTTACAGTACCAGCTGGAATTGGGATTCTCACTCTATCTGTAGTTCTTTGTTTTTTGTTTTCTGTTGTTGTTTGTTTTTAAGGAATAGTCATTCCTTAAAAATTAATTAATCCTTAATTGAGGATTGAATTTTATGTAGAATAAACTAAATCCTTTAAATACTAATTAGTGTTGTTTACCCCAAAATAATCTCAGGGTTAAGTAGGGACCTGCTTATTATTAGCACTCCTGGATCCCAGGTATTTCTATGTGTCCTGTGACTTGGGTCAGTTTCCATTTGAAATGTGGATTTTCTGATCAATTAGAGATATACTGACAGGAGTTGGAGGGTTCAGGGGGATCTGGAGATGTGACATATCTCACCTGATACCATAACCCCTTCAGGTTCTCGGGGCATGGTGGCCACTCCCATGAGTCTTACTACTAACTCTGTTTCTTGGCCATCTCTTTGATATCACCATAATATTGTTACACAGACTCATAACATGTGTGCTTGTAGGGTTGATATGAGAGCTTGAGTGTGGTATTATGAAATTACAGTAGTTACCTTGATTTGTTTTCCAGATTTGAAGGCCATATAGAAATCTGCCCCCCAGGGATGAGTCATTCAGCTTGTTCAGTTAACAAGAGTGTTCTAGAAGCCATCAGAGGAAGACTTGGATCTTTCCATGAACTCCTACTTGAGCCACCCAAGGTAGGTAGATTACTGTCTTCAGGGTTACTGGCAGCCAGTGGTATGGTGTTGGCAGACACTGGAGAGTCTGAGAACCTTGGACATAAGAAGACAACAATAATTTGCATTGCATAGTGTGTTATTACAAAGTGTGTGCATGTGTGTGCACATGTGTTGGTTACATCCTTCCATTCAAATATATGGGTTCTGGAGATAGAACTCGGAAGCTTGGAGAAAAATCCTTTGCCCATTGAACCATAGCCTTAACGTACATAATATGTTTAAAGGTACACTGTCAGTTTTATCTGCCTCTGAGATATTTTGTTGTTAGTTGGTTGGTTTTGTTTTGGGGCCAGGGTCTTGCTATATATTGTAGGCTGGGCTTGAACTTACTCTCCTTCTTCCTGAGCCTTATGAGTAATAAGATTACAAGCATTTGCTGCTGTACCTCTCATGAGGCCTTATCCATATGTCTTGTCTAAATTAGTAAATGAGGGAAATTAGGATTAAAAATGTCTGCTTAATAAACTCAGATTCTTATTTTGTAAATCCTTGAGTACGTATGTATCAGTAAACTAAACAGTTTTCTTTTTGTAACATATTTCTTTTAGGCCTTTGAGGTATAAAGTTAACCTTTTGTGATCTGATTTTTTTTTTTTTTTTTTTGGTTTTGGTTTTGGTTTTTGTTTTTGGTTTTTCAAGACAGGGTTTCTATGTGTAGCCCTGACTGTCCTGGAACTCACTCTGTAGACCAGGCCAGCCTCGAACTCAGAAATTTGCCTGCCTCTGCCTCCCAAGTGCTGGAATTAAAAAAGATGTGCGCCACCACTGCCCAATGATCTGATTTTTGAAACTACATCTTCATATGAGTTTGGGGACAGTGTAGACAGATGATACTTAACTGAAATGTAGTCTGTTGAGGTCTTCATGTACAGTTTGGAAAGGACCTCGCACAGGGTGTTGCTTTTCCAAGGAGAGCAACTGTATACAAAACTGAACACAGTGGGACCACAGTGGAAGCTGCCGAAGAGGCACGCTGGGAGCACAACTGTTGTGGTTCAGTTGTGCAGGGTCTTCCATTTCTTTTACCCTGTACATTTGGGTCCAGTTCATCTGTAGTGTTCTCTCTACATTGTTAAGACTTCAGTATGTGAGTCTGTCACTTCTATAGGAGGTCTTGTTACTTAGTCACTGTTTGGTTGCTGTGAAAAAGACACCATGACCAAGGCAACCCTTAAAAAAGAAAGCATTTTATTGGCTCTCCTTTACAGTCTCAGAAGCTTAGTCTATTATCATGAGGGAAAGCTAGCTTGGTGTTAGAGCAGTAGGTGAGAGCTACACCCCATCTACATGCAGTGCCTGGGCCTGACTCACTCTATTGAAACCTCAGAGCTCACCCCCATTGACACGCCTCTTTCAACAAAGCCACACCTACCCCAGCAAGGCCATATCTGCTAATCCCAGTGGCCACTTCCTGATGACCAAGCATTCAAATACATGAGCCTGTGGGGACCATTCTTATTCAGATCACCACAGTCTTTTTTTATTTAATGTTTTGGAGGAGGAGGAACTGAATACTTTTAAGAACCTCAGGATCTGGTTAACTTCCAAATTGTTGTTCAGATACTCAGTGCTGATGTGAGTGCCTAGCAGTTCCCTCTTCCCTCTAGCCTCAGGGTTCTGCATCCTCATTCAGTTCATTCACTTTAGGTTCACCTTAGGTTTAGTGTTGAGCAGCTAAATAGCCAGTGGCATACTTTTTGCCAGCCCTCGGAAAAAGAATAAGAAAAGGGATCAATGAAAAATGGAGTCAAGAGGAGGATAGGAGAGCTGGTGTGTGAGAGCTCAGCCTGTGTCTTAGGTGGTTCATTCAGCTTCTTTCTAAGTGCACAAAGAAGCACCTGATTCATGGCCCCAATTTATAACTAAGTCTCTTATTGAGACTTCTCTTTCACCCTAGCAGTGAGTGACACCTGGCTTTACTCTATGATAAAGTATGTAAGTAGATTCAGGGAGTATTTTAAAAAGCTTAATTAATTGATTAATGAGCTTACTTGTTGTGCTACAGATTGAATGCTAAGCGAGTAACCATCCCTAGCACCATGAAGCTTTTTACAAAGTCTCAGAATTTCTTGGAGTAGAATTATAAGGCTTGGGCCAGAAGAGGAGAGTGGGCAAATGTGAGGGTTTGGTTTAAGCAGTTGCTGGAGAGTCTGAGAACCTTGGAAATAAGACACTGGTGACTAATTAGCATTACATACTATGGTTTTTTGTTTCTTTAAATTTGTTGGGGGTGGGTCAGAGAACAACTTGTGTGGGAACTTGTTATCTCCTACTACTCTATGTGCATTCTGGAGATAGTGAGTGGGAGGGGCTTGTGTGGGTAGATCTTCAGGGAGGGCAACTTAGTAGTGCATTTTAGTCTGTCATTCTTTTGTCAGAATGTCTAGACTGCTACAGTATCTGTTTCTGTCTTGTGATTTTAGATTATTAAAACTCCCTTTGTAAATAAGAACAGGCTGCATCTATCACATTTCTCAGGGCAAACACTCGCCTTTTTACTATATGTATACTAGTTTCTAGCATCTTCTAAAGATTCTGGCTACAAGGTTAGATTTCTCTCAGGACTTAAATTGTATGGTATTAGCTGGCTTTCTGCTGTGTCAGTACATGAACTTTTTGTTTATTCACTCAGCTGAATTTAATTTGAAAGCTTTTTCTTCCACAGAAAAGTGTGATGAAGACTACATGGGGCATACTGGACCCACCTGTGGGGAACACTCGGTTGAATGTCATTAGGTTGATATCCAGCCTGCTCCAAACCAATACCAGCAGTATAAATGGAGACCTGATGGAACTGAACAGCATTGGTGTCATATTGGTGAGATTCTGCCTCATAGATGTTTGAAGTCACTCTTGATAGTTCCTAGGATTATAGCTCAGTCTTATACATTTACAGGGGTATTATATTATCTAGGGACAGATAACTGTCACCCTGAGCAGTAAAACTGCTCTGAACTCATTCTGACCAGATATCATGCCTCAAGCCTGTGCATGATGTGAAGTGCTAGAGGTGTCATCTTACTCTGACACCCATCCACCCAGTAAATGGAACAGCTCATTCCCTACAAAGTCTAGGAGATGCTAGGAAAGCAGAAGTACTACAGCAGAACATAATGGCCAGAGGCATATACACCACAAGGCACTGGCTCACTGCTCAGGGTCACATCCCCGACAGGGTCACCATGTTAATAACTGTCCTCACTCTGCACACTTGGGCTCTGAATAGGAAGCCTAACTTCAAACAGGAATGAGAACTCTAACAAGTTGTTATCTACAAATTGATAGTGGTCTAACAGTGGAAACCAGGACAAAACTGTGAGGTTAACCTGTATCACATTTCCTCATTTCGAAATGAGCCTTAATTGTGGAGTACATGGAAAGTGCAAAGCAAAGACTACTGCATGCTTGGTAGTCTGAAGAATCAGTGCTAATTCTCCCTGAAGTCACAAAGTGAAGAGCATGGAAATGGACTGAGCTGGATATTTGCATCATTTTAAAAACTTTCTCTTTGAGAAGGTTATGCTCGTTTTGTCTTTATGTTTCTGGAACTTTCTTCTCTTTCTAATATATTCTAGGCAAATTCAGACATTTAGTATGAGTAGACAGTTACATGAACTATGAAGTGGTGTTTCAAACCACTCATTAAATACAGTTTTGTTCCTTTTTGTATGGGCCTTTGCTTATCTGTGCACACAGGCATATGCAAGCATCATGGCTCCCATGTTGAGGTTAGACTGCATCCTTTAGAAGTCATTTCTCTTCTTTCACCATGTGGGTTCTCAGCCTCACGCTAAGGTGATCAGTCTTAGTAGCAAACACCTTTAACTACTCAACCAGTTTGCTAGCCTTCCACTTGTGGGTTTTTTTTTTTTTTTTTTTTTTTTTTTTTTTTTTGAGACTGAGTCTCATTGACTCTGAAAACTTAGGCTAGAATTAGGTCAGTAAGCTCTACCTGTCTTCACTTCCCCAGCACTGGATTACAGACATGTATGCCTCTGTGTCCAGCTTTTAAATAGGTACTAGGGATCCAGAGTCACATCCTGTGCTTACTCAGCAAACACTTTACTGACAGAATATCTCTTCACCCTGAAAACATGTTCTTCAATTACTACTTTGTGAATATATAAAGTGGTGGCTTCAGCATTGAGCTAACTGAAGAGGCCGCTCTTTTCTTTTGTAGGACATGTTCTTCAAGTACACATGGAATAACTTTCTACATACGCAAGTGGAAATTTGTATTGCTCTCATTCTGGCCAGTCCTTTTGAGAATGCAGAAAATGGCACCATTACTGATCAAGACTCCGCTGGTGACAATTTGTTATTGAAGCATGTAAGTTTTTATTTCCTGTTACTGTGTTTTCCAGAGTGTGAAATGGACTATAGTTGTAGGACAGATTGAGAAATGTCCAAATTGAAAGGTTTAGCTGTCACTTGCTCATTTCACTTTGACCAGTGATTCTGTTACTCACATGGACATAACACCTCTCAGTGAGCTGTCAGCTCACTTTCTTGTACATATAAGAAGTTTGAACATACTTTTTGGTGAATCATAGATAATTAAGTATTGCTAAAAATACTTTTACTGTACTTTGCCACACCAGAATTTTAGTTCCAGTGCTGCATGGATGCCTAGACATGTGAAGAAACGAGTTTTAGTCAGTGTTGAATGGTCATCCTTTATGGCTGTCCTTTTAGGGTCTTTCTCGTGTTTTATAGGCAACGGGCAGGAGGCTCTTGCTGTGTAGACCAGAGTGGTCCTGGACTCAGAAACTTTCTGGCTCATGCTCATGGAGCTGGGTTTATAAGCATGTAATACTGATACCTGGCTTGGGGGGCTCTCTTTTCTGTAAAATATGATGTGATTTTTTTGGGGGGGATCAGTTTTCAGAGTTCTGCATTTTTATGGTTTATCTAATCCTATAGTTTATTATTATGTGGGTTATTCCCAGACCTAAAAGGCAAAAAGGCTGGCCTGGAATAGCCAGGTGACTAGAGAAGAAAAGTACCATTGCTCGCTTTGCAACACAGTGGCTTCTTTTTGAATTGCTAGAGTTTTGGTAGAATACACAAGTGTCAGTATTACACAAGTGTTGGGATATGTTCAAGGTCCTGTTGTCCACATGTAAAAGCAAATCAAGCCAGGTATGGTTGTGCATGCTTGTTAACCTAGCATTTGGGAGGTAGAGACAGGAGAATCAGTGAGTTCAAGACCAGCCTGACCTAGGTGAGACCCTGTCTTACTATCCCCACTGCAAGCCCCCTAGTAAAATAAAGCAAATAGCAGAAAAGTAGAGCTTTGCTGCTCAGCAATAAAGTGCCTAAGAAGTGTTCTCTGTGGTCTGGGTTCTGATAGGACTGCCCACTGGGGCTCTGGAGTAAACAGCACCATGTCACACTTGGGTGGGCAGTGACTAAGAACCACGTGCGGTTTTAGTTTATGTGAAGGTTTTGTTTGTTTGTTTTTAAAGATAGGGTTTCATTTCATAGGCCAGGCTGGCCTTGAACTCACAAAGATCTGCCTACCTCTACCTCCAGAATGCTAAGGTTGAAGGCTGAGTCACTATGATGGATTTGCTTTAGTGTTTTAGTGCTTTAACCAGCAGGTTAATAATTGGAGTAATTTGAGTGTTCTTTCTTATTTAGCTTTTTCAAAAGTGTCAGTTAATAGAGCGAATACTTGAAGCCTGGGACACAAATGAGAAGAAACAGTAAGTAATTTGTTTCTTTTTCTTTCTTTCTTTCTTTCTTTCTTTCTTTCTTTTTTTTTTTTCTTTTTTAACACAATATTTGTATTGATTATTTGGGAATTTCACGTAATACATCTAGTCATGCTCCCTTGCTAGTCCTCTCAGATCCTTGTGATCTCCCCACAAGAAAGAAGGAAAAAAGTCCCTTTTGTGTTGCCTTATATCCACTGGAATATAGTGGAACGATGCCCACTGGCCAGTCCTTTAAAGAAAACTGCTCCATCCCTTACCTCACCCAGAAGTCACCAGCTGTGGAGAGCTACACTTCAGTATTCCTATCACAGTTTTTAAGAGTTCTACTCAGTGGCTTCCCATCTGGACTCTTTCTTTTTGGGGGGCGGGGTGGGGGCTTGTAAAAATATAGAATGCTTCGTGAATTTGTGTGTCATGCCTGTGAAGGAACCAAAGTGAGCACAGCTAACTTGTTTCTGCAAGCAGTACAATTTGATTTATAATTTACAGAAAATCTTACTATCTCCCCTTTGCTACTTAGAGAAAGTAAAAATAGTTACATTGTAACAGATACCTTTCTACTACTAACCTTTGGTCAGTCCTTCCTCCTTTGAGTGAGACTGTTACCTTTGGAAGGTTTTCCAAGCATAGTATTGAGGTGAATAAAAACAGTCAAAAGTTGATTAACCTCTCAGGGTAGAGCTGTCCATGGGCTCTTAGAGGAAAGTGTCACCATGCTGGCATGCACCTATATTTTCTTCATAGACAAGGTCTTGTAAAGCTTTTCTAACATAAGATGTTCTTGTGGTGGTGGCAGGGGCTAGCAGCCAGTCTTCTCAATACCCTAGGAGGTTTTACATCTCCAGATTCTGAAGCAGGTAGTGTAGGGTGGGTTGCTGTGTGAGGCTAGGTGTGTTTGTATAAATGATACCTAGCTTATGGGGACATTATTGGGCAGTGGTTTATGGAGTCCTAGGTGAGAAGAGGGAGTCCTAGTCCTGATCATTAGCATACCCATCTCTTCTTGATACTCTGAGGAATGGATAGGTCAACTCTGCTCCTCCTTCCATGCAGCAGGATGTGGGATGTTGGAACTCACTGATTACCCTCTGCCTTCCTCTTCTCCCCTTTTGGCTTCGAGTCACTACTGTTATTCTCATTGCTTCTGTGAAGTCAGCTATCTTAGTTTCTATGGAAGCAAGAATACATTGTCTTCTCGTAGCTCCTACCTCTCCTAATAATAATCTTCAGTTCTATAGATGGTTCCACAAATGGCAGGATTTGTTCTTTATGTCTGATAATCCCCCGCCCCCTTTTCTTTTATCAAGACAGGGTTTCTCTGTGTAGCCTGTCCTGAAACTTGCTCTGTATACTAGGTTGGCTTCAAACTCAGAGATCCGCGTGCCTCTGCCTCCCAAATGCTCGGACTAAAGGCACATACCACCATCACTAGATCTGTCCCATTTTTTATTTTCATGTCCCTGTAAATTTAGTAACACTCAGCATCTTTTTGTGTTATCTCTGGGTCATTTGTGTGTCTTGTCTTGAGAAATGACTATTTAGATCATAAACTTTGTTTAGGTAGAATCAGGAGGGTATTTGTTGGTGGCTTTTCTATATCTCGTGGTTGTGCTCCACTGAGGCAGTACTAAGATTCTCACTAATCTCCTGTGTGGGATGTGCACTTCGTAATATCTCCCATCTCCCACAGTCTCTCAGAGTTTGAGGTGATTCCATTTGATTTTTTGTTGCTTTCATTATCAGTGGTTTTGGGGTATTCTCCAAAACATCTCCGCTCAGACCAATGTCATGTTTGTCTTTTGTTCTAGTAATGTTGTAGTGTCCAGTTTTCAGTTGAGTATTCCTTTTGTGTTAGTTTGGTATATGGGAACAGATGGCAGTTTTACTGTTCTGCACGGGAATGTCTAGCAGTCTAACATGACTGCTTCCTTCTGAGTCAGGTTTAAGTCTGTTTCTCAGTCATCATGATACATGACTGCTATGTAGAGCCCTTACATAACCACCACTGTAGTCAGAACATAGAGTGCTTTCATTATTGTCTACAGATGCATTGCCCCCACCCCCATCACCTTCCCTTTCCTTCTTAAGTTGGCATCAAATTGACTGTGCAACTGAGGGTGACCTTGAACTTCTGGCACTGTCTCCTCTTCAGTTCTGGGAAACCATGTGCCTCATGGTCTGGTTTTATGAGGTGCAAGTGATCAAACCCAGTGTTTTTAGTGCAAGCTAGGCTGCTGCATTCTACCAGCTGAGCTACTCAATAGCTTATGCTGTCAGGATTCATCACTGTTCAAATTTCTATTCCCCTGAAGGAGCTAAGTGGTTCAGGTCAGGAATCAGCTTGTCTTTGCTGTTTTGGGTGGTGCTGCTGCTGGTGGTAAGCTTAATAAACACTGCTGGGCACAGACAGGTTTTGATGTGACCAGTATGGGAAACTAGTCCCGTTTGTGTGGCTGTGGCAAGGGGTTTGATTAACGGGTACATTGTTCCAGACAGATCTAGAAACTGTGAGACATCTTTAGGGGAACTGTGAGACGTCTCTGGTTCTGTATCTGACCTATTGGCCGTTCGTGTCCTCTGTGACCTCCCATCTACCACATTCTTCCTCTTCCTGCCTCATCAGGCCAACACATAAGTATCCTGGATACTTTTCTCTTCTGTGGGCCTGTCCTCTGAAGGCCAGATGAATAAATGGTCCTGTGAGCTTTGGGATCCTGGGCATTTTCTCTGGTACTTCAGTATGTCTGAAGCCTTGCATAGGCTTTTGTTTCTTATCTGTAGCTTTGAGTATGGGAAGGCTAAGAAGTTGTCTTTGGGAACAGTGTAGTCTCTGGATCTTACTATGGAACCAAAGGCAGCCTTTGTAGCTCACTGTGAGCTCAACGTGAGTCTCCACACGTTCTAGAGATTACCAGCAGGTATTGCATTTCCCAGGAGGGTCTCCAAGCATGAAGTTTTGTTGTTTTAGTGGCTCCTGAAAGGGTTTTGAAGGGTTTTCTCCCTTTAAACAAATATCTCTTGAGTCTCTGCTTGTTGTTTCCAACAATTTATTTTATTTTATAAACCATTGACATTAAAAAGGTAGTCTCACATAAAGATGAGAGTAGTGAGAAAAAGTAGACCTCAGCAGAAGAAAGCACTGGGCTGAGCTCACTGGCCACAGAGGGGTCTCTAAAGAGTGCACGGGTGCTACCTTTCTTACCTAAGCAGATTTTCAGATAAGCCACTGTCTAAAGATGAGAAATGTCATTAGTTATTTGTGTCTGTCCATTAGCGCAAGTAAAACTTGATGTCTTGGGGGGGGGGCAACAAAATTCTGACTTCAGTTTTTTATAATCTTATTTAAGTCAGAAATTCAGAATTTTTTTAAAAAAATGCATATTCCAGTGTTCTGGGGCATTAATGAGTGTTTGCCTTAGGTAGTGTCAGCAATAGTGATTGTTGCTGACATGGGAGACTGTCTTATCACTGTGCTACCATGCTTCCTGCTAATTTCATATGCTCTCCATTTGAGAGTCTGCTAAGTATATATCCTCTTAGTCTGAATATTTATCCTTTCCCCTTGTCAGGGCTGAAGGAGGACGACGGCATGGTTACATGGGACACCTCACGAGGATAGCTAACTGCATTGTGCACAGCACTGACAAGGGTCCGAACAGTGCATTAGTCCAGCAGCTCATCAAAGGTAAGTTGTGTAGGATCAGAGAGCAGGTCAGGGGTTAAAGTGTTGGGAGGAGGTTGAAAGCTATAGATGGGGTTTGTTTACATTTTAAGAGACCTTTTAGTTTGGAGATTTCTCATTGTTGCTCTTGAAACCATGTTTGAACCATGTGGTCCTCAGCTGTACTTCTGCTCAGATTTTTGCGTTTTGCATTTGAAATCAAGTGGCATGCTAGAGTCACTTTCTATTACAGAACACTGTTGATGACCTGCCTTTTTTCTGTTTTTATTTTTAAAGATTTATGTGTTCACCAGACATAGTGATGCACACCTTTAATTCCAGCCCTTGGAAGGTAGAGGTAGACAGATCTCTGTGAGTTTGAGGCCAGCCTGGTCTATGTATTGAGTTCCCAGACAGCCAGAGCTACATAGTGAGACCTAGTCTTGAGGTGGGGGTCTTTATTTATTTTATATATGTAGGTGTTTTGCCAGTGTGTGTGTCTGTACACCATGTGCATTCAGGTTCCATAGAGGTCAGAAGAGGCTGTCAGATCCCTCTGGAACTGGACTTAATAGATGGTTGTGTGTTGCTGTGTAGGTGCTGGGGATCAAACCCAGGTCCTCTAGAATAGTAGCCAGTGCTCTTAACTCCTAAGCCATCTCTCCACCCCCTGGACCTGATTCTGTGTTCTATATTTGAGTAGAGCCACTCAAGCTGTGGTGGTTCTTATTTTTTCTTCTGAAGCCTCCTTCCTTTTAAAAAATGTATATTTGTATTTTGCCCATATGCATGTAAGTACATCATGTGTACCTAATCAGAAGAGAGCATTGAATCCCCTGCAACTTTAATGGTTGTGAGGCCACCGTGTGGGTGCTGGGGAACAGAACCCAGGTCTCCTGGAAATGTAACAAGTGCTATTAGGCACTGACCCATCTCTCTAGCAGCTAGAGTCTGGCCTATCCTCCCTCCTGTTCTTACCTGTGGAATAAATTCCTTATCTGAGACGTTAAAACACTCTCAGTGTTTCTTCAGTGTCCCAGTTAATAAAATGAGAGACTAGATCCTAAAGGATTCTTTTTCTACCAGCATCTAAATTTAATCAGCCTATGGTGACTTGTGCCTTCTACACAAGCCTCATACCACAAGTCCATTTTGTCAGAATGAGAATACCAAATGCACTGGGCAGTGGTGGCGCATGCCTTTAATCCCAGCACTTGGGAGGGAGAGGCGGGCGGATTTCTGAGTTCGAGGACAGCCAGGGCTACTCAGAGAAACCCTGTCTCCAAAAACAAAACAAAATACCAGAGAATACCAAATGCTCTGACCTGCAGGATCTGACCCATCGGGAATAACTAGTTCTGAGACGTCTTTGAATGTGAGAAACTAATAATCTTTGTTCAAGGAGTGGTGCTCTGTCGATTATGCACTGAAAGCCTAATTCTCACCCAGTGACAGAAAAACTGAGGCTGGTCCACCTGTAATTTTGCTTCTTGAGAAGTACAAGCCTCTTCTTGAAGCCACTCCTCATGGTTCGTATCCTTATCAAGGAGAGAGGGCCATGTGTGGTAAGGCTTCCTGGAAGTTCCTGTGTGAGTGTGTACCTGTGTATGGTTGCTTAAACCAGAATTGTCAGATGACCTTCTATGTAGATAGGTCTCTAGGTTTGTTTATAGGTAGGGTTTCATTTCTGAGAAAAGCTATTAAAGTTTCTCTAGAAAGTTGAATTTTGCTATAGAACATTTCTTCATGTTTTGTTTATGAGGCAAATATGTAGGAGACATATAAGTGCAATCACAGCAGCCAACAGTCAATGGTCCACGGAACCATTCATCAGTCGAGTGTCTGTCATAGGATCCCAGCAAAGTACCAAAGCTAGTATTTGTAATATTTCTTAAACTTGACCACACAGACAGTTCTTACCCTACCCAAAGACCAGTCCTCTTTCTGAAGAGTTGTTTGGAGATAAAAATTTCATGTTTCCTTTCAGCAGAGCAGTTTTTAGTAATTGCTACATTTTGACTCCTGGCTAAATCAAGCCAACAGTGTTGGTGGGATGGGGCTGTTGGTTGACTGGGCCTGTGGGAGCTCTTTGGACTCGTTCTCTTGGACCACTGGCTGGCCGTAGCTGAGCTTCAGCTCATTGGACCTCTCCCAAGCACTATTCATGTGGCTACTCTTTAAGACTGTGCACCCTTGTCCCCCTGAGTCACTGTGTGATAATGCTTTTTTCCTTTTTCACTCTAAAGATCTTCCCGATGAAGTCAGGGAGCGGTGGGAGACGTTCTGCACGAGCTCCTTAGGAGAGACGAACAAGAGGAACACGGTAGATCTAGTAGGTTCCACAGGGTCCATTGCTGGGGTTTATGGTGCTCTCAGCCGTTGCCTATTTACTTGAAAAATGTTAAAGACTGTCCATTAGGCCCAGTGAATGTGGGCTGAAGAAAAGCTTGTGACTCTGCAGGAAGAGGATAGTATTCAAGGCATTCTTGTTTTGTTCATTCACCTCCTAGTGACCTACTTTGCATGGCAAAAGTGTACTAAAAAGCCACCCATGTCCACACTCCTGCAGTCCACATCAGTCTCTTGTGTCGCCTGGGTCCTGCCCCCTTAACTCCTCTACCTTCTTCCTCTTGTTCTGTGGCTTTGTGCTTTGGGCTTCATGTCACTCTGAGTGCTTATAACTCCAAACATTCTATGAATGTTTCTAGGATTATGGAGTTGAGTTTATTCACATTTTAGAACATTTTTTGGAGAAAAGAGTTATAGATGACTCTAAAACTTCAGCTTTAAAATGTTGGATTGAATTGGTACTTTCAGCCAGGGAATAATGGCATTGATAATTTCTTAAAATTATATTGGACTTTATAATGTGTTTTTGTTTTCACATTAAATTTTAAGATGAGTATTGCTTTATTTTAGTTTTTGCAGATGAGAATGCATCTTTGTTAACGGGTAGCGGTGATCAGGGTGAGGGCCCGACTCAGATGTGCTGTTTTTAGCATAAGCCACTGTGGTTTCTTATAATAATGCCTCAGTCATTTTCTAAGTTAGTTGTGTAGCAGATAAGAGCTACAGAGTCAGTAAGTCACCTGTGTCACACTGCACAGGCCATTTCCTCCCAGTTGACTTGAGTAGAGGAATAATGGCTTTTTAAAGGTGGCTTTGATACATGATTAGGAATTATGACAAGAAAGGAAATGACTATAGAAGGGAGCTTTGTGTGGCCATGTGGTCACAGTGGGTCTGCTGGTGCCAGTGTGTCCCATTGCCCATCTGACCAACCCACACTCTGGTCAACAGTGCTAGCCAGCAAGGAAGGGTACCTTTATAACTGTTACATAGCTGGATGATATGGGCTTTCCTGTACTAATCAGTTAGTTAAAATAATAGAGGCTGGGTGTGAAACCACCCCGGCTGGCTCTGTGTGTGGCTGCCTGCTCTGAAGAGCACTGCTGACCTGTGTTGAGCTGATTGGGCTCCTACATAAACTGTACTGGAGGGATATAGCCAGCATGGCAGCCTTCATTTTTATATATATAAAGGAGTATTTTATTTGGGACACTTTTAAAGTTATCCTCCTGTGGTTGATTTTGTTTCCTTTTTTGAGAAAGCTATATCTCATGATATAGCTCTACCTGGCCTTTTATTTTTAAAAAACAAAATAAAAAATGTCCACTGAAAACTTGTTTCCAAGCTTTAAAAAAAAAAAAAAAAACAAATAAATTTTCTTTTGGGACATAATAATATATGCCTATAATCCACAAGAGGGTCAGAAGTTTGAGGCTAGGGCTAGCAGATGACTTGTTATACAATGCACTTGTGGGAGCATAAGGACCTGTATTCAGTCCCCAGGGCCCATGAAAGAGCTGGGCATGGAAGTGCATGCTTGTAACCTGGTATTAGGGAGTCAGGATGATCCCAGCCTAGTGGAAATGATGAGCTCCAGGTCATAAACCTCTGACCTCCATAGGTACCCACACATGCACTACACATACAGAAACACACAGGTGTCAGGGGAACCCAAGTCTTTCAGGGTGACCTTAGCTACTTTGCAGGTTTGAAGCCTGGACTACATGAAAAGCTCTTCTCCTCTCACCCAAAAAAGCTTTAATCTTAGGTAACTGCAGCAGATTTCTTTGAGAGCAGTCTGTAGTACAGGAGGGTGTCATTGCTGCCCATGCAGTCAGTTCTCAGTGCTTTGCATGATATATCAGTAGGCCTGAAGACATTTTATCTAGTGAGTGCTTGAGTGAGAGCAGCACAGAGCACGTGGCTTGCTCCATCCGTCTTGGCAGGCACTTAAGGGAAGCTTTGAGGAACACCGTCTTTCACCAAAGCAGAGTTCCATTCTCCTGAGATGGCACTGTTCTTAGACCACAGGTACTCTCAGTAGGAGATACTCCCAGTAGGCTAGGGAGAAGCCAGCCTGCATAGGAAGGTGTTAGATATAGAACAACCTGCAAACAGGGTAGTTAGATGGTGCTGTGGGTAAAAGCTCCTGCTGCTAAGCTTAACCTGAGGTTGATCCCTGGAACTCACATAGTTGGAGCAGGTAACAAACTCCCTACAAGTTTGTGTGCCATGGCGTGTGTGTCCCTCCCAAACAACCAAACTTAATAAATTAATCAATTAATTAATTAAAAGATCTTTAAAGCATGCTGACATCCTTTGGGTTGGCTTCTCTCTCAAGATTTTCCTGTGTTGATATTGTTGGGTTTTCTTAAGGCCTTTTCAGTTCTCTGGCCCCAGAGACTTTCTCCATATTTCTGCATATGGCTATAAGCCCTTCAGGTAGGGAGTTTTCAGAACTACAGATTTTTCTTAAAGATTTAAGGATATTCTAGCTACCAAAGAGGGTTTAGCTATTTCCTTCAGTTTATTTCACTCCCCAGAATACATTCACTTTATTTTGGTGGGGTTAGGCACATGTTCTAGGAGAGCAGTAGACTATTATAGATACTGCTATAAATATAATTGGGTAAATACTGTGGGTCTTGTTTATCCTTGAAAAAGTGACAGTGCCTGTGAGTGTAGTCTATGGTCTTAGTAAAAGCATATTCACCAGTGGAATTATCAGTTGAGTAATAGATTGAATATGCCAAATAGATGACTACGTGTCTGCTTTTAAGATGACCCAGATGACTCCTCTCTGCAGTGTTGAGGAGTGTTCATAACTTGCAAAGTTATTACGTTGGTATGTTGCTTTGGCCATTTGTATTTTAATGTTCACAAAAAGATAGTTTCTACTCCCCCCGATCCCCACCCCATATCACATAAGCTGTGTGGGCCTGGCTCTTGTAGCTTCCACTGTAGCATTAGAACTCAGCTCTAAGACAGAAGAATCTTCTTTCAGCACCTTCGTTTGGAATGAAGCCAAATATGTGTGCAGTAGGTTCCTGTGCAGCCACTGTTTGTAGGGAAGCTCAGATGTTAAAATTGTATGCTTTGACCTGGGTTATTGGGTTAGTTCTGTTTTTATAGTATTTCAGTTTGTAGCCCAGGCTGGCCTCAAACTCTGATCTTCTGCCTCAGCCACCACCACACCCAACTTTAAATTTGTTTTTAGTTACATCTGCATTTTGCCTAAACCTCCAAACTAAAAATTGGTAAGGACTAGATAAAAATGGAAAATAGATAATGTTTTGTACAAACTTAGAGAAATTGATTTGTCTCAGGCTTTATTTATCTCTCCTGTGAAGAGAGTATTTTAGAAACACTGTTATTTTCTTACCATCATTGACAGGCAGGGCCTGGAGGTAGTGTGGAGTGATGGGCATGTGCTTGTGTGAATTTCCTATCGATGTAGCCAGCTAAGATGTGAGCAAGATTGTCTGTTCTCAGCGCTGGAGGTGGCAGAAATTTAGAGTCCCAGTAAGGAGCTTACGGTAGCACTTCTTGCTAGTGAGTCTTAGCAGTCTTCTCATGCTTACGGTGTTCTTTTGGAGCCTTGGTAAAGCAGTCACTCAGTTGTTTCTGCTCTAACACATTAGCAGTGCTGAAATGCTGTCATGGAAGAGTGTGCTCACTTACATGCCTGTGCTAGTATTAGTTATAGAGTAGACATTCAAGTACCTGCAGTGCCAGGCATAGAGGATGCTAGTTAGTACTTAATAAGCAGGTGAGTAACAGAAGCTCTCGACGCAAGGCTTTGTCAAATAGCCTGTTCTGGGTCATAAAGCTGAGGATCTAGTACCAGGGAGCAAGTTGGGAAGTCCCAGATACAGGTTGTCAATAGGCTGGTGAGATGGCCCAGCAGATAAGCAGACTTGGAGATCAGAATTCCATCTCTAGAACCCACATATAGAAGGCAAGGACTGACTAAACAGTTGTCCTCTAGCCTCTACATATGTATCATGGTACTTTTACACACACACACACACACACCACACTACAGAGAGACAGAGGCAGACTAATAATAAACTTCTAAACCCTGCTCAAGGAAAACTTTATTGCAGGTACTGTAGCCTGCAGTGAAGGAAACAAAGTACAAAGACTCCAGAGGAGGGGCTACAAGTGTGTGCAGTAGGCAGGTACAGAATCTCTGTGTCTGTTATGTTAGCCCAAATAAGGGTGGAAGTGAGGACAGATGCAGACAGTGGGACTTTAGTTTTGTATCTGGATAAGATAAGATAAGAAACCACTAGGTTTAGATATAAAAAGTGACAATTCCATGAATGTGTAGGAAGATTTCTGTGACTTCTGGGCCAAACACACACTCATCCAGGGTAAGCTGCTTCATTGACATCAACTCACTCACTAGCTGATGGTAAAGTTGGTGAGAAGTTGGCAGTTACAATGTGAGAGTGGCTGATCAGCTGTGAAGAAGATAAGAACAGCCAAAGTTTTAGCTGAAGGAGCATGAAGCTGGCAATTTTGAGCTTCTGGTACCTCCGAAGGGCTGTGTGTGATGTAGATCAAGAACTCGGGCTGCACAGAATTGGTGATGAATGGGTTGGAATTCTGGTCTCCCATGAGGCAATGAAATCCTCTCTTTAATTCATTTTATTCTTTTAGATTCTTATGATGTAGTTGTCCTCAGAGGCGCACCCTCCATTAACACAGCTGAAGGAAGGTGCCTACATTGTGCTGTTAGGGCTCATGATTGGCTAAAACTATCTTTAGAGAAAACACTGTGAGCTAAGTGTGTGCCCAGTGATGTTAGTTGAGGCAAAAGGATCCTTAGTGCAAGGCCTGCCTAGCCTAATAAGACCCCAACTCCAAAGGTGAGGGCATTATAAACACTTCCCTGGAAGGCAACAGTTTAGCAACCCATGTAAAGGATTCACATGTCTGGCCCTGCCTAATTGCTCCACAAAAGTTTCCTCTTTATTTAATGGCATGATTAACTCTTGTTTTTTATAGGGAAGAAAAGCCTATGGCAGTGGTTTTCAAACTTGGTAAAGGGGTTGAGAACCACAGGTTGAGAACCATTGGCCTATGGCTTCTTTGTAATGTAGTTGCACTTAGACAAGAGAACTCCTGGAAGCAGCCAAGTCTCTGCTGGCTCATTCAGGGCAGCTATTCATTCTTTAAATTGTCCTGTTTCTATGTCCTTTACTTTTGTTGTACCCCAAGTATACATTGGCTTAGCATGATAAGTAGTAACTTCCTAATGTCAGACTGTGAAGCACAGCCTCAGAGTTGGCAGAGGAACACTTATGTTTTACCTATGTTTAGTATATGTGTTTACCCAGAACAGAAGAGCAGACATGGGGCACATGCCTGTAATCCCAGCTCTTGGGAAGCTGAGTGAGGCAGGTAGATCTAATCCTGAGGCAAGTCTAGCCTACATAGTAAGGCGGTATAGAGAGCTCTAGAGACGTCACTATAAGTGACCTTCAGAAATATAACATTTCCTTCTAGAATTTTGCTGACTGTTCGTTGTTATATGTGCTAGCAGTGAGAACTATTATAGTGCTGGCCTTGGTTAGTGATTACCTTGACCTCTATCAGCACGTCTCTGAATTAGCATCACTTGGCCATGGATGGCAAGAAGTTCGTGTTGGTAGGTATTTGTTTGTTTTTGTTTTTTAAGTTACAGAGAGTTGACCACTTATCCTCTGTGGTGCAGGGAGGGCACATTGGGTCTTTTATTGATCAGAGAACTGTTGGTTGAGCATTTGTGACCAGTGCCTTTCTTGGCATAGGCAGGAAAGTCAAGAAGGAAGTAAAATGCTTATCTATAAGGTTGAGCTTTCTTGTAGCTCATGAGTGATCCCTAGAACAGTATTTTGCCCACAAGGCCTGATACATACCTGCTGTTTTTGTTTCATCTGCACTGCACTGTTACTTCTGCCTTCCCCCTTGAATGGAGGAATTCTTCCTTCTTCCTCTGCAATTCCTGGAGATGCTATTCCTGAGGAGCCAAACTACCAGCCAGCTGGGTGGGTAGCCAGAGAGTGGACTCTAGATTGACTGGGTGTGCTTGACAACTTAACTGTTATTTCTGGGTTTGTTGTTGGTGTTTTTTTGTTTATTTGTGTTTTGTTTTTGGTTTTTTGTTTTGTTTTGGTTTTTAGTATATTGAAACAAAAGCTGAATGTGATAATTTTTTTCCATAAAAATGCTGATGCAAATGTCCACCACTTTTCAATGTTAAATAGTTTTTTACATTTTTATGCATATAGGTTACAACCTGCCATATTCATTCATCCAGTGATGATGAAATTGACTTTAAAGACACGGGTTTCTCACAGGATTCCTCTTTGCAGCAAGTGAGTCACACCTAAAGCTTTGCTATTTGTTTTTATCTTAAATGCTTAGTTTAGCTGCCCTTGGGGATCAGCATCTGTCATTGTTAGAATGTGGTTTGGGATTGCTACCAATTAGGCAAAATGATTGAACCAGAGAGAACTGGGTCCTTGCCAGGTAGGCTTATACTGTTGTGTTCTGGGTAACAGTGAGGAATGATGACATTGGTGAGCACTGCACGAACTAGGTAGTCAGCAGGTCACCTCACATGACTGGACAGACTTTAATGGTAGTACATTGTTACTTAGATTCTCTGAAGAGACCTTGGTTAAGAGTGACAGAAATAAGAATGAGAACATTGGAGTGAATTTTGTGCAGTACCCCTGGACCACGTGGTGTGTCAAGATAAGCCTTCCTTTGTGCTCTTTAATTGTGTTGTATGGCATCTAAATGAAGTTTCAGCTGAAAGCATTCTTGCTATTCCTGCCCCCAAATTGACTCCATGTATTGACTGCATTTAGTCTTTCAAACAAAAAATAGATCAATATTAATATGTACTGATTTGTCATTTGTTGGTCATTCTTGGAAAACTGAGGGTTGAGTTGGTTTCTACTGGAGGTTGAGTTTGAGAGTTCAGGATAGAAACAGATTGTCCCCTGTTTTATGGGGAAAAGCTGTCCTTAGTTGTCTGGTCCAGGCATTGGTGTGACAATGGGATTAAGGAAACACTGCCACACCATACTGGTGGTGCTTGGCTTCTTTCTGACTCTAAGTCACACTTCTTCATGGGGTCAGTGTGGAGCTTCAGATTTTCTTGTGTGGTTGTTTTTAGCTTCTAAGTTGTATATCCATCATATTCCAGTATTACTACTGGACAGTTGCTTGCTTTTGATGCTGAAGATGTTTAGCCTTTCCCAGATGGATTTGAAGCACAAGTTTAGTACTTCCTGGTGTCCTTCTGTTTTTTTGTTTTTTGGTTTGTTTGTTTGTTTGTTTGTTTGTTTGACACTAGCTCCTTTTGGCAGCCATTCTCCTAAATTTAGAGTTAGAGTTAGGGAGCACTGTGAAAAAGCAGTGTCTTGAACAGAACACATCTTGCTTTCAAGAAGCATCAGCTACCTAGGCAGTCCAACACAACAAACCACTACAAGCAGCCCTGTGTTGTTGGTAATATTCTGTACTGTCATATTTACACTGTAGAATATTCAAGTCAGCCAGCTTTACCAGGCGTGAGCCCAAGTGCATTGCTATAACCCTATAACAAAGCTTAGTGACTCAGATTCAGTCAGGCCTGTGGGCTCAGCAGCCTCTCAGTGGCTGAGCCACCTCATTGACCCATCTTTTTCCTTTGTTTTGTTTTGTTTTGCTTTGTTTTTCAAGACAGGGTTTCTCTGTGTAGCCCTGGCTGTACTGGAACTCACTTGGTAGACCAGGCTATCTTTGAACTCTGCCTCCCAAGTGCTGGGATTAAAGGCGTGCGCCACCACTAAGTGCAAGCCACCTTAAGCATCTAGAAAGTGTGTTGGCTTTCTTATTCCTGGTTCTAGATACCTGGTTCTAGAGCTATGTTTGTTTGGGGGTGTTTTCTCTCATATTTAATCCAGTCTGCAAAGCTGACATCCTGACAAAGCCCTGGCCAAGGAGGGCCTTATCGGCTTCATCCACTACATGTGACCTCCACATGTATGGAGTGATTACCAGTCTTTTCTGATTTCTAGGCTTACAGTAGCTCTTTTTTGCATAGTTATACTATAAACTAATCATGAACTGTTTTAAAATTAATCTGATCCAAAACAGTTTTCTGGAGAAAGAGGGTCTAGGTTAACCTCACAGTTTTGTCCTGGTTTCCACTGTTAGACCACTATCAATTTGTAGATAGCAACTACTCAGAGCCCAAGTGTGCAGAGTGAGGACAGTTATTAACATGGTGACCCTGTTGGGGATGTGACCCTGAGCAGTGAGCCAGTGCCTTGTGGTGTATGTGCCTCTGGCCATTATATTCTGCTCTAGTACTTTCTGCTTTCCTAGCATCTCCTAGACTTTGTAGGGAATGAGCTGTTCCATTTACTAGATGGATGGGTGTCAGAATAAGATGACACCTCTAGCAATTTACATCATGCACAGGCTTGGGACATGATATCAGGTCAGAATGAGTTCAGAGCAGTTTCTGTGCCTTAGCAGTGATATTAGAGCTTGCTCCTCACCTGATCCAGGATGGCAGTACTGAGCAGTGCTCCTTAATGTAACTACAGCCATGTGTTGCTTTCTAGGTTTTGGGACATACGAATTGGCAGCACTTTACATGTAGAGTGTGACAGCTCTTCATTGTAGGCTTACTGGCTTCCGTACATTAGTAGAAAGCAGATGCAAACGGAATTTGTTGCTACTTTATCTTCCCAGGCACTATGGTATATGTTAGACTGAGAACTGATGAGGACTCTCTGACCCTAGTTTCTGTCAGTTGCTGTAGCTCTTGTCTAGATGTATAGGGTTGGTAAATAAAAGTACATGTGTATACACATGAATGTATCTGTTTATATACATGTATGTATATATACATTTGTATTGTATTTGCTGATTGTTAAGTATTGAACTTCAGGGAATATTTCTTTTCATATCTAAAGAACTGTATCATAAAATGTATGAAAAGTGTGCGGAAAGCCTATGTATATAAAACAAAGCTTCTAGGAGGGAATTTTACCTTGTTCTGTGAGATTTCTAGTCAAGATAAATCTACAATCTGTCTTGTGTTGATTGCCTAGCAGAATGACCTTATGGGTCTTTCACACGCCTTACTCGTAAGCGATAAGGTTCTAGGTCAAAGGAGCTGATTTCAGTCTTTTGCTGAAATAGCTGTGAAGGCTGCCTGCCTGTTTTCCATGTGTTTATCCAGAGTGCCCTGTCACCTAGAACGTTTGTCTTCTCTTCTGCTCTAACCAACTTCCCATGCCTGCTTCGGTTGTGCTCCAGACCCTGCCCACACTCACTGTCCTCACACATCCATGAACTCATGTCATGCCATCTCTATGATCCAGGCTGATAGGGGAGCAATGTCTTGCTTGAGAGCAAAGTGAGTTCTATACACAGCCACTCTAGTCAGGGTTGGTCAGGTTTTCCTTGTTTCTGTTTTGTTTTGTTTTCATACCTAAGCAAATGTAATTTCCAAAGCCAAACATGAAGTTTATTTTTAAATTACATAGTTTGGATTATCCATGCCATAATTCCCTGTTATGAGAGTTAGTGTGGTCAAGGGTGCATGACAGGTATTTATTTCTACAGTGCAGGGTCGGGGCTCTGGCCTTTGCTGAGGTGGAGACACAAGAAGTCTCCTGACTCCATTACATCTTCCTCCTTTGCAAGCAGTAGCCTCAAAGGCCCTATTAGTAAGTGCTATTCCTTAGGTTGTGCTGCTGGCTCTGTCCTTGGCCACATGAAATACAGCATGGTCCTGTGCTCCGTATTCATTGTCTGAGTAAGAGTGAGGAGGTGAGGTAGCACTTGATGTCTTTGTGTAGTGAGGGCATGTTTCCTGATGGAGTAAGTAGACTGTTAGCACTTGGGTAGGTCCAATATAATATTACCCCATTTTCCAACTGGGAAGACTTATCTGAGGCTGATGGAAATAAGTTGGCCTCTCTGTAGACCTTTCAGTGTTCCAGACTTTTCTGAGTGATTTCTGAGGAGGTTAAAGCTCCCTGCTCTCTCAGGTAGGTTTTGTAGAAGTATCTCAGACGCTCTCAGTCTCCAAGACTTAGGCCAGCACTTCATTTGTAGAATCATGATTATGTCCATCACTCTTTCTTTCTCTGATGCTATTTTTGCTATGGTGGATGGGCGTGGGGAAGTGGTGGGGTCTGGGGAGAGGGTGGGAGGTTGGGGATGGTTAGCACATAGTATATTTTGGGATACTGTTGGTTGTGTCTGGAGATGATGATATTTCTGATAATTTCAGACTTACATCTTTCACCTCTTCATATTAAGACTAACACAGTTCTCTGTCCAAAGACTATTTAATTTATAGTAGTCGTCACTTTTTACAGTATGATCTCTTGACTATTTCTTAATGATGTATAGTGGAGTAATTTGTATATCATATTTCAAAAATCCCCCCCTTTGGGGTAAAACGTGTCTGAAATTATTTGATTTTTCTTTTTTAAAAGAAAAACACACCAACTTTTAAAGCTCCGTGCCTGTGTGAGTTAGAGTGGTTTTTCTGGAGCACAAATGGGCAATTAGTGTATAGAATGTCATTAGAATCATGGTGTCACTGTCACTGGTCCTGGGGTTGCCAGGCCTTTTCTGATTATCAGATGCAACAAATGACGTCCAATTTTATTGACCAGTTTGGCTTCAACGATGAGAAGTTTGCAGACCAAGACGACATTGGCAAGTGAGTATATTTTGCTATTTCACGACCTCTTATACAAACTTTTTGTAACTATTTTCATGGTTCTCCTGTCTGCATGGATTCTGTAGCTTCTCTGAGTTGGAGGTCCCATTGTCATTTTCTTGGTGTTAAGACAAAACTAAGAGCCAAAGGACCCTGGGGGTTGGGCAGGGCACTGGAACCTTTCCTAGGGACTTGTGTTTATTAAGTGATTGTTGTGTTTGAAATTAGTCTCACTGTGTTATCCCCTGCTGATGTTGATTTTGTGAGCTCAAGCGTCCTCCTGTCTTAGGTTCCAAAGCATATGGTAGGATAGTTGCCTGCCATTGCCCCATCTACCATTCTGCTCATCTCAGTGTGCCATTACTGCAAGTGATTGTGTAATTCCTTCCCATGTTTGCTCCCTGGTCAAGGTGTCAACAACTGTCCATCACATTGTTTAGTACTGCCTTCCTGCAGATGACCAGGGAAGCAGGACCAACCAACCCTGCTTGTATGTGCTCTCTGCTCTGGGGAAGTCCCTATAAGGAAGGAGATTTGGGCTATTTTGCAAAAGCCAAGCACTCTAACCATTGCTCTGCAGTCAGGGTCAGAGGCAGAGAGGGAACTAGAAACTGCAGAGTAGTGAAAGGAAATGTGCAGATGACTGCAGAATCAAGGACCAGCATCTTGCATCTTGCCTGGGAAAGAGAACATACTACCTAATTTGAAGATTGTTGGTTGAGAACAGCGGTGAAGGGAAATTTTAAGCCACTGTGATTATATCTCAGGTAGTGACTCTCACAGAGTCCAGTGTAGTTTGCAGTAGGTATTGGACTTGAGCCAGTATAGGCTGCTTTATTACACATTTAAATTTGGAATCTGGAAAGCTAAAATCTTCACAGCACACTGTATGAACATGCCGTGTAGGCACTCTGGAGCAGAGGCTCTACTGCAAACAGCAGGCACTAAGACACCCAACAACCCCCTTCATTGGCTTATTTCTATTCAGAAAGAAGAACACTACACAAGGCATTTTATCTGTTTGCTATGTGAACATTCTACACAGGATCAGAATACACTCGCACACACACACACTCACTCACACTCACACTCACACACTCCCTATCCCATCTCCACTTGACTTCTAGAACTTTCCCCATCTGGACTCTTTAAGTATGACTAGGTCAGAATTGACATTCTCTTTTAGAGCAAATACTGAGCCTGATAACTGGTTGGAACCGAGTTCTGCCATTTACAGTCCTGTAGCTCATCATGACTGCTTTCCCGTCCCTGTCATGCTGTCAAGGAGGCAGGATGATAGGATTGCCTGTGTGTTTCATGTATGAATTGGTCCTAATACCTAACAGTGCTTTTGTGTTTTTTATGTTTTGACTTGATTGTTTGGAAGCTTTATTCTTGGTCTTGTTGGTGTGATCCTTGCAACCATGATTCACACAGAAGTTAGAAATGCATTGTTGAAAGGCTATCCAGGCCTCAAAGCCTCATCTCAACACCTCCCATCTCAGCTCTCCCCTGTATCCACTCTTTAGTACCAGGGAGGGCACCATTGCATACAACAAGATGGGTTTGTGAATTGTTGATGGAGAGTTCATTGATAATATAAATACTTTGAATTTTGAAATTTTCAGAGCACTGTCTATAGCCACCTATGGATGACAACAGTTCTTATGTTTTCTTTACAGTGTTTCTTTTGATCGGGTGTCAGATATCAACTTTACTCTCAATACAAATGAAAGTGTAAGTATAAATGCTTCCTGTTGTGATGTGCCACTGGAGAAGTGAAGAATTAACTTGGGTTTTGCTAGAGGTTGCAAATAGTTGCCCCGAGCTGTGGGCTGCTCTGCCCTCTGGGACCCTACATCCCAGTTATCTTAATGAGTGTCACATGCTCATGATGTCTGCCTGGACCTGCAAGTAGTAGTTTGCAGCCTTGGTTTAAGATGTGACTGGGCTAATAGGACCTGATCACTGTGATTGCACTGTAGACATCTGGCCTTGGTTTCTAATAGGACCTGGTCACTGTGATTGCACCGTAGACATCTGGCCTTGGTTTCTAATAGGACCTGGTCACTGTGATTGTGATTGCACCATAGACATCTGGCCTTGGTTTCTCATCTCTTTTGCATGAAAAGAACATAAGTTGGATCAATATCAAGCTCTCTGCTAGGCTTCTCTTATAAACAAGACATTTGTGACATTTTAATAGGGCTATCTTGAATTTTAGGTTGAATAACATGAGAACCTGCTTTTACTTGCTGTGGTAATATAGAACGACTTCTCAGGTTATAGCAGGTCCTCATGGCTTCTTGGGCTAGTAACAGCAGACAGGACCCAGGTTATTTTCTTGTTGGTCATATTGAAGACTTATCTCTGGGTCAAAGAGGAAGCTCAGAATAAAATGGGCAGTCCCATGAGGTACAAGTGAGCTCATGTTTAGGCCTTTTTCATGCTAACTTAAAATCCAGTCTTTTCTCAGGAATTTTTTGTTACTTACATAGAAGCTAACATTTTATTTTTATGTTTATGCTTTATTTGAGCATGTGATAGGTACCTTTTTTTTTTTTTTTGAAAAGCAAATGTAAAAGTACAATTTTCATTGGTAAGTTGGAAGAGACAACAGTTCTGACTTTAACTGTGGTTTTCTCTTTTCCTCACTTTTTTTCTGTAGGGAAATATTGCCCTGTTTGAAGCATGTTGTAAAGAACGGATACAGCAGTTTGATGATGGTGGCTCTGATGAAGAGGATATCTGGGAGGAGAAGCACATTGCATTTACTCCAGAATCCCAGAGGAGGTCCAGGTAAGCCATGGTTTGTCATGCCAAGTGATTTTCACGAGACTGGCACATAGTACTACCAATGTAGGCTGAACCCAAGGCCAGTGCTTTATCTAACAGGAGGAATGCTCTTAAGAGTAGATGGAGAGGTGGCTCAGCAGTTTAGGAGCACTGACTGCTTTTCCAGAGGACCTGGGTTCAATTCCCAGCACCCACATGGCAGCTCTCAAATAGTCTATTACTCTAGTTCCAGGGGAATCTTACATCCTCACACAGACAAACATACAGGCAAAACACCAATGCACATAAAACAAAGTAAGTATTTTTTCAAAGAACTGGATGGAGGACTGGAGAGATGAGCCAGAACACTTGCTGCTTATCCAGAAGACCTGAATTAGATTCTCAGCACCACGTGACAGCTCATAGCCATCATTAACTTCAGTTCCAAGGAATCCAGTGCCCTCTTCTGGCCTTTATGGGTACCAGGCACAGAAACGGTGTACAGACACACATGCAAACAAAACACCCACATACATTAAATAAACAAGCAAGACATAATATAATCCCATGTTCTTTTTCCTTTTTTTTTTTTTTTTTTTTTTAAGTTGGTTCTCCTTTGCAAGTAACTTAATGAAAATAGATTTATTTAGGGTAAACATGTATGTGCTTGCACATGTATGCCATAGCACATGTGTGCAAGTCAGAGGCATCTTGGAGTAATCTGTTTTTTTCTTTTTTGGTTGAGGGTTCTGGGGGTCACATTCAGTTAGTCAGGCTTGAGAAGAAGCACTTTTACCCACAGAACCATCTCTGTCCTAAAAGTAATGTCTAGTCAGTGAGCAACCTTCTAGTTCAGAAACTTTTCAAACCAGAAGTCATATCAGAAGTTTGTACATAGACATTAGAAGTCTCTTTTCCCAATTTAAAAAAAAAAAAAAAAAATGTTTTTTAACATCCTAAGCTCTGCTGTATACAGGATGATGAGAAGGAAAGACTTGGGCCAGGCAGCGGTCGAGCATACCTTTAATCCCAGGCTGGCAGATCTCTTGGGTTCAAAGACAGCCAGGGCTACATAAAGAAATCTTGTCTTGAAAAAATGAACAAACAAGCAATAGAAGGGAAAGGAAGGGAGGGGAGAGGAAAGGAGAAAGGAAAAAGGAAAAGGGAAAGGGAAAAAGGGAAAAGGAAAGGAAAAAGGAAGGAAGGAAGAATCTAGAAGGATGCTTAGTATCTTTGGCACATACCAAACCTTCCTCTATGAAATGGTCATAGGCGGACATGGTCCAGTGATCTTTAAATTTTTCTGGACATGGCTGGTCTCTGATTAAGCAGCCTTAAATATTGCAGTGTTGTTTTGTAGCTCTGGCAGCACGGACAGTGAAGAAAGTACAGACTCTGAAGAAGAAGATGGGGCCAAACAAGACCTGTTTGAGTCCAGCAGTGCAAACACAGAGGACAAAATGGAGGTGGATCTGAATGAGCGTGAGTCACCCTGTCCTTATGAGTTAGTTCTAGTGCTTGAAATTGCCTGTTCCTGAAACTTGTGAAGAGTGACCTGTGGCATCTGAGATGGCCTCTGAGGCACAGTTGACCTAAAAGCACTGTTGCCACACCATGTGACATCCTTACAGGTTTGCATATCCAGAATATCATGTATGGAGGGACAAGTTGAATATACTCTGATCATTGTGTGATCATTGTCTTTACAAGACTAGCTGCGAGCATGGGGCCCCCACACCTCCCTCCAGTTCCAGGGGCTGATGCTATAACAGTGGAAAAGCCAAAGAGGGGCAGGAGGAGTGGTCAGTGATAACCCTGCCATTCCCTAATCATTCTCCGGAACTCCGTTCCAGAGTTCAGGCAGGTCATTCACAACTGCCTCCAGCTCTGTGGGATCTGATGCCCTCTTTTGACTGCCATGGGCACCTGTACAGAAAGACAGATGCATATATATATATTTTAAAAAAAGAGAGAACACAGGCCACAGAAATAAGGAAATAATTGTATATTATAGAGTCATGATTGGAGTGTACTAGAAGAACCAAATTAGGCTCAGGCAATTTTAAACATTTCTTTACAGTTTATTTGTGAAACTCCAAACCTTAGGCTTGTTCAGATGGTCCACATTTGCTTATAATGCCCTCCTGCTTATTAATTAGAAGACTTGAATCTGCTGTCTTTTAAAATGGTACTAACTTAAAAAAATAAAACTTGGGGGGTTGAGGGGTAGGGGAGTTGTTCATGTGAAAGCCACATGGTGTGACTGAAGACTTTCTCAAGCCCTCAAGCCTTACCCTGTCTCCATGGTGGCCTGTATGTCCTTGGTTCTTCATGAAGCCTCACAGACAGACATGACCTTAGCAGTCATCCTACAGATTTCCATAAGATTCCAGTTCTCCTCATTCCCCAGTTCTAAAGGTCTGTGTCCTCCAGCACAGGGCCTAGACTTCCCTGCCCTTAGGTTCAGGTCCCCATGTTTATGTAACAGACAGTAGGCCTGTAGTGGTGAATTGCCACAGTCTCTACCCTCTGCTTAGTGCCTCCTGGAAGTAGTAAGCACTCCTGCCAGGTGTAGAGAGAACTGCACCTGGCAGATCTTCCTGAAGGTGTGCCACCTCAGTGCCACTGACAAGGCCATTTGAAAATGGAGCATCCAGCAAGAAGGCAGGGTCCCACAAGCTGGTTAATGTGGCTAGTTATGTTTATATGTATATTATTTGTGGGTAAGGTAAGGCATCTCCTGAAGATCCTGTGACTTGGCCAGAATTACAGGTGGTTATGAACCAGCAACCTGTGTAGGTGCTAGGAACTGAACTTAGGTCCTCTAGCAGTTTGTGCTCTTAACCACTGAGCCATTCTCCAGCCCCAATAGTTGCCTTTTGAAAGGTTGTAGGGAACTGCTGAGCACTTTGCCAACAGAACTCAAGGCAGCAGTGAGAAAACTAGACTGGACAGCTGGGAGGTCATTGGGAGTCAGAAGGAGAAGGGAGCTCTGGCATCACCAAGGTTGCTTTCTCTTGGGCTCTGCTCCTGACACTTCACACATTTACTCTTTTGTGCAATAGCTCACTAGAGCTTTCTTATCTGTCCCTACCAAGCAGCCCTTATTGCCCTTGGTCTCAGTGTTGCTGATGTTTGGATCTGGCTAGTCTAGGTGGCTTAGACATTCGAAGTCATTATAGCAGTGTCATTTGGGACTGGTATTCCACTTGACAGTGTCCTTAAGTTCATTCCCTGATGTAGTTGGTACAGGATTATTATTATTTCTTCCTCTTCCTCTTCCTCTTCTTCTAATTATTATCTTTAATCTTTTTTATATAGTCCAGTTGTTATCTCCCTCCCATTCTACCCTCTAACAGTTTCTCATCCCATCCCTCCTCCCTCCCCAGTCTCCACAAAGATATCCCCACTTCACCCTCCACCAGAGGGAGGGATCTGGATGAGGGAGGGGAAAGGGGGAACATGATCAGCTATTAGTTGGGGGACAGCAGAATGAATGGAAATATGCAACCTAGGAATGTGGGAGGATTCTCTAGAATGTACCAGAGACCTGGGAGGTAAGAGAATCTCAGGACTCAAAGGGACCTTAGATGAAATGCCCAACAGTGGGGAAAGGGAACTTGTAGAGTCCACCTCCAGTAGAAAGAGAGGGTTTCAATCACGTAGGAGGGATGGGGTTGCCATCTCACAGTCAAAAACACTGACTCAGAATTGTTCTGTCTAAAAGAACTGCAGGGACAAAAATGAAGAGGAGACTAAGGAAAGGAGGACCAATGACAGACCTAAATTGGGATCCAGCTCAAGGGGAGGCTCCAAGGCCTGACACTATTACTGATTCTATGGTGTGCTTACAGACAGGAACCTAGCATGGCTGCCCTCCGAGAGGCCCAACAAGCAGCTGACTGAGACAGAGGCAGATACTTACACCCAACCAATGGACTGAAGGCAGGGATCTCCATGATTGAATTAGGGAAAAGGTGGAAGAAGTTGAAGAGGGCGACCCCATAGGATTTCTTCTTTTAAAACTAAAGATTTTTCCAGAATTTCTAGGCATTGTGACACATGTCTATAATCTCACCACTTGGGAGGTGCAAGAGAATAAGGAGTTTAGGGTCATTCTCACCCAGCAAAGTTGAGGCCAGCCTGCGCTGTAGATTTTGTATCAGAAAGGCACTAGAAAGAACTAGGAAGAGAAAAAGAAGTGTTAAAGGGTGGGGTGGGAGAGAGATGGACAGATTGACTCTGGAGGAAATGAGCTGGTATGACTTAACCATGTCTTTGTGTATGTGGAGGGGAGTGTCTGGGTGGTATTTGTGTTTACTTCAGAACCACAGGACAGCAGCCTCCGATTTCCTTGCTGTTTGGGAGAGGCTTTTTTTGTCAGCAGCTCTGAGACTCTACCCTCTAACACATGCCACATGCGTGTACGTGTGCATGAGCACACACCCTTCCCCGCAGTTCTGGGTTCTTTGTAGACTTTTGAGTAGTTTCTGCTGTTAGGCCTGGGGCACTAACTCTGGGAGGACTATCACACATCCCTAGAGTAGAGTTTCTTTTTCTGTAGTCTGAACTGTACAGTAAAGCCTACAGACTGGTCCCAGAACTTTGCATATGGTAAGCAGGAAAAATAACTTGGGTGGAATTTTTGTATGTACTTTGAATAATATTTCTATTGGGAAATATTCTTGGGAATTGAGTTGCTAGATAAAAAGCTACAAGTTTCCCCTTCCACTCCAGTGATTCTGCCGGCCCCACCCCCAGGGCTGCCTTGTTAACTTTTCTCCCATAGCAACTACTTCTTCTTATCTACTAACCTGATTTTAAAAAATAATTTCCATTTTGAGGGTATGCAAGGTCTGCCTCAGCTCAAGTAGATCTCCCAGCTCAGTTTCTTGAGTGTCTGGAATGGCAGACACACCCCACCATGCTCAGCGTCACAAAGACTCACTTGTTAAACTCAAGAGCTAAAGGCTCTAAAGGATAATCCTCCCCTCATTTCAGCACCCACCTGGTCGGCCAACTTTGACATCCCAATGGAAACCACCCACGGAGCTCCCTCAGACTCAGTGGGATCTGATGTCTGGAGCACAGAGGAGCCAATGCCAACTAAAGAGACAGGCTGGGCTTCTTTTTCAGAGTTCACATCCTCCCTGAGGTGAGCAAATTGTGTGCTTTCTTAAAGCCTTTGCAGAGGGAAGCAGGCAGTACATGGACTGTGTACCTTGTTATATTCTGCACCTTGTTTCACCTGAGCTGAGTAAGGATTAAGATTTAGCAGAGGTTGGAGCATACTGACCCAACTGAGCATGACAGCAAAGCAGAAGCTGCCCTGAGAAGATGGCACCTCTAGAGCTGTGAAACTTCAAATGCTCCACAGGTGGATCGAGGGGAGTCAGAGTGGGTGCCTGACTGACCCCTGTGGAAGGGCACAGCTGTAAGGCCAGTTCCAACTTTGCTGTGTATATGAGCTTGTCTCTCACTTGTCACCATCTAGTGCTGTGAGTGCTGACAGATCACTGTTGCCGTTCCTGTGTTTGTTTTACTCAGTGAGAGAGACCTTATTTCTCCTGTATAGCTTTGTCAACATTTGAATATTAGGGATTTCATGTTTCATTTTGTGTAACTGAGGTCTGTTCACACTGCTGACATCTATGTTTTCTCTTTTCTGAAAGCACAAAGGAGTCTTTAAGGAGTAATTCTCCTGTGGAAATGGAAACCAGCACTGAGCCCGTGGACCCCTTGACACCTGGTGCAGCTGCCTTGGCCACTCAGCCAGAGGGTGAGTGCAGTGTGACAATGCTCACAGCAGGCAGGACAGACCAGACCAGGCTTGGGCTCAGACCAAAAGGAGGCAGGAAAATAAGAGAGTGGCTCTGATGTCTGTTGGTCATCACAGTAGAAGGAAGAAGAAACTATCTTGACAGAACCACAAAACAAGGATTCTAGAAGGAGTTGGGTACCAAGTATCAGTCCTGTCAGTGTTGAGGATAGGTAGTTATCTGTCTTAGTTAGTTAAGGTTTTACTGCTGTGAACAGACACCATGACCAAGGCAAGTCTTATAAGGACAACATTTAATTGGGGTTGGCTTACAGGTTCAGAGGTTCAGTCCAGTATCATCAAGGCGGGAGCAGGATAGCATCCAGGCAGTCATGGTGCAGGAAGAGCTAAGAGTTCTACGTCTTCATCTGAAGGCTGCTAGTAGAGTACTGGCTTCCAGGAAGCTAGGATGAGGGTCTCAAAGCCCATGCCTACAGTGACACACGTATTCCAACAGGACCACACCTTCTAATAGTGCCATTCCCTGGGCCAAGCATACACAAGCCATCACAGTATCTAAACCCAGAGAGAAGAGGAAGCATAATACCCAGGGTAGAAAAGACCAGACTAGACACTGTGCCTCCATCCTGTACCTGAGTACCTTCTGGAATTCTACTAAGGCACAAGGGACTGTTACCCTGCTCTAGGTTGTGGGCCTGGTTTTTCCTTCCTATATGAAGTGGTCATAGGTGTCTGAATCCTAGGGGGCTGTATCACTGCTCAGAATATTTACCTGTGTTCCTTGGACTGAGCCTGAACCGTTTGTAGACTGGTGAAGAGCCATTTGGGAGAGTGTGACATGAGCAGTGTGTGGTAGGGATTGGATGTGTGTGGAGACAAGAGCCTCAGGAAGGAACAAAGTGGTGAGTTTCTGGGAAAAGAAAGAGGAAGTGAGCAGGGGCCCCAGAAGAAAAACAGAAAAGTGATGGGAACATTATCACTCCGAACATTTGAGCCCACAAAAGTTGTGTCAGAGCTTTGTTGTCTGGTATTCTAGTTTGATTTTGTTGTGTGATGAGACTTCCGACAAGAAGCAACATAGGAAAGGAGAAGCTCCAGTTACCTACGGCTCCAGGCTATTCAGTCCATCATTTTAGGGAGCAAAGCAGGAGCTCAACCACCTGGCCATGTTGCATCCACAGTCATGAGCAGAGAGAGCATAATCACCACCTTGCTGGCTGCTGGCGTCCTCAGCCAGCCTTCCTCTCTTATACACAGTAGAGAGCCTGGCCCACAGTTGGCTAGATCCTCCCCCATCAGTTAATATCCCTAGAATCCCCCACAGACTCACCTGATAGACTTATTCAGTTGAGACTCTCTAAACTGTAGCAGCTTAACATCTAAAACATCATTGGAGCTGGTTTAGTGGCTAAGGAGCTAGAGGCACAGAGTAGTCTCCTGTCCCTGGGGCTATACGGATTGGAAGTCAGGATGGGGACACTGGTTCAGATCTAGAAATCTGACAAGTCCACGCTCATAACCATTCAACATACCATGTGGCTTCCTGTTGTAGAACAAAGAAGGAAAGATTCCCCAGACCCATTCTCCTGTGTTGTAGAGTGGGTGTAGCAGCAGTGGAAGGAAGCTGGGACCATATGGACACAGAGCTAGGAAGATTCTTTCAAATTTGCAGCCATCCACTGAGGAAAACCTGTGAGTGAGCCACCCTGGTGGGCATTTGTAAGAGCCAGGTGCCCTTCAAGAGCAAGGCAGAGCTGCCACTCTTAACATCTTGAAGTCGTAGACAGGACTAAGGCATGGGAGTTTGAGTCAAGAGGAGACTGAGCTCCAGGGTAGGGTTGGTATATGTGACCATCCTTTGTGTGCACTTTCAGCACCAGGCAGTGTGGCCATGGAAGCCAGCTCAGATGGGGAAGAGGATGCTGAGAGTACAGACAAGGTAACTGAGACCGTGATGAATGGCGGCATGAAGGAAACACTCAGCCTCACTGTAGACGCCAAGACAGAGACTGCAGTCTTCAAAAGGTAACCAGAGCCTAGGGCTCCTACGGTGACAACTTGTCGGGAGGAAATGGGGAAGAAACTAAACAAACTAGACATTTCTAGATCCAACTGAGTACTCAAAGGCTAGCTTTCCATCCTTCTAATATCTCCATCAGTGTTAGATGGGCAGCTTGAACCCCTAAAGTGCAGTTTTCCTTGTGTGTGTTGTCTTCAGAGTCTAGCAAATTGGCAGTGTTCAGGTAATTGATACAGCTTTGCTCATGATAGAAACTAACATGGACAGAGGCCGCAGATCCTACTTGTCTACCCAAGGTGTAGTAGCATACAGACAGATTGGATTCTGTAACTGTAATGCAATTATTGTAACTCAGCAGCAATAGGATAATAACCTATTATCCTAACAACCCAGACTTGATTTGAAAACAGACTCAGCTCTCCATCTCATGAGATAGAAATTTAAATCTGAAAATTGTAGAGGGTAACAGAAACACTTCTATTAAGATTTGGGCCTGATCACAGAAGTCATCTTTCACTGCCTAATGAGGGCGCTATAAGACAAAATCATGAACTAGAGAATTGGATGATAGGATAATGCCATATATGGCAAATGCGATCAACACTCTCCTATTAAAAGCTTACACACTAGGGGCTGAAGAGGTAGTTCAGTTGGTAAAGGGCTTCCTCTTGCAAGAGGGAGGACCTGAGTTTGATCCTGAGCCTTCACGTACAAGCTGGGTATGGTGACACGCACTGGGGAGGCAGAAACAGATGGAGTCCTATGGCTCGGTGGACCCCAAGTCCCAGTGTGAGGAACTAAAAAAACAAGGCGAATGGCTCCTTAAACACCTAAGGCTGAGCTCTGACCTCTGTCTGCACACTCACATATGTGCACGTACACAAACAAATACACACTTGTATACATACAGTGAAACAGCCCAGCAGGTAAATAAATTTACCATACAGGCTTGATGACTGGATTTTGGTCCCTGGAGCCCATGGAAGGAGAGAACAGAATCCTGAAAGTTGTCCTCTAAGACATACACATATACCTCACACATACACATATATATTAAAGTATTTTTTTAAAAAAAGATTAGCAAACAAAACCCAGCCAACTTGTTTTTCCCATTTTAGTTTATGTGTATGGATGTTTTGCCTGCATATTGTGCCTTCATCACATGTGTTCAGAGACTAGAAAAGGGAGGGGTTCAGGTCGATTAGACTGGAGCTGTAGATGGTTATAAGGCACATATGAATGCTGGAAATTGAGCATAAGTCCCCTAGAAGAGCAGTCAGCTCTCTTAACCACTGAACTCTTTCTAGCCCCCAAACAAAAAGAGTAAAACAAAAAATACCAAAACAAAACTTAAACAAAAATTACACACATACACAAAACCATGAACTTCATTTTTATTTATTATACTGGAGATTTCTGAAGAGAAGTTTGAAGATTGCTTAAGCAAGTCCAAACATTATACACCATTACCAGACAGCTCAGTACTGCAGAGGCATCTGCCAAGTCAGAATGACCTTTAGGTTCA
Source organism: Arvicanthis niloticus (assembly GCF_011762505.2). Taxonomy (NCBI): domain Eukaryota; kingdom Metazoa; phylum Chordata; class Mammalia; order Rodentia; family Muridae; genus Arvicanthis; species Arvicanthis niloticus. Next base: position 111,976,942 of record NC_047658.1, on the reverse strand, counting down.
GGAAGAGTGCCTAGAAGGGATTTGTTCCAGACACTCTCACAGTACAGGTGGAAACTCAAGGTTTCTAGTTGGCCTAGGTAAGACCTGCCGCCACCTGTGCCGTCATCTCCAGACACATGGGCATTGAAGCTGTGATGTCACTGCACTTGAAGAGTGGGCCACAATGATGGAGGGAAAGGAGGTGGTGCTAGCGCCTTTGCCTAGCATGCACGACGCTGTGTTCGTCACCAGCACTATTTTAAAAAGAAAGGAAAAATCCAGTCCCCCTAAGTGCCTTTTAAAGCAACTGCAGGAGCATTATGAAAAGAATACAAGTACAAGCTGGGGAGGCGGGGGTCCACAATTCCACAGGTGGAGTGCTTACTGTGTATGTATGAGGACACTTTAGTTTGGATCCCCAACATCTATGTAAAAGGTTAGCACAGCTATATGCAACTGTAATCCGGAAGGACAGGCAGATCTGGAAATTTCCTGACTATCCAGCCTAGCTTAAATAGTGAGCTTCAGGTTCATGGAGAGACAGTGGCCCAAATAATCTGAGGAACAGTTGAAGACATGCAGCATCAGCCTTTTGATCTTCACCAGTGCATATATGGGCAAGTATACACAGTCATATGTCACACCCACATAAGCGAGATACCAGCTATGCTTAGTGGCACGTGCCTGTCACCTCAGCTCCGGGAAATTCAGGCCAGAAAGTCACTGTTCCTCATCCGGCTGCATGTTGTTTAAAACACATTCATAAGAGAAGGCCTGTATATGTCAGTGCTGGTGCTCTTCCTTCTCTAGGCACTCTGCCTGTGTCGGGCTTCAAGCAGCTCTCTCCTCTCAAGAACCCTGTGAGGTACAGCTATGAGTCTTGTCCATACTTTCCAGGTGAAGAGCTAGGCACTAGAGCCAAAGAGTATACCAGAATCTCCTGAGAGTCAACAGAGGAAAAGGTAGAATATACTTCTGACCTATGGGCAGAATAGCATTTCTTTTCAAAACAAGTAAAGGTGGCTGGGGAGACAGCTCTGTGGTTAAGGATGCTTTCTGCTCTTCCAGACGACCCAAGTTCAGTTCCTAGCATCCATGTCAGGCAGCCCATAGCTGTCTGTGGCTCCAGCTCCAGGGATCTGATGCCTCTGTCTTCCTAGGGAACCTGCACTCATGTACACACATTCAAATGTAGACAGACACACCTACTCATAATTAAGTATAAACTTAAAAATTAGGAAAACAACAAAAAAATATGAAAACAACTTGCTCAGTGGTGGTGCATGTCTTTAATTCCAGCTCTCAGGAGGCAGAGACAGGCTGATCTCTGAGTTCAAAGCTAGCCTGCTCTACAGAGTAAATTCCAAGACAGCCAGGGCTACACAAAGAAACCCTGGAGGGAGGGGAGGGGAAGAAAAGAAGAAAAAAGAACAAGGGGCAGGAGGCTATAGAGACAGTTCAGAGGTTAAGAGCACTGGCCACTCTTGCAGGGGGTTTGATTCCCAACACCCACATGGAGGCTCACAACCGTCTGTAACTTCAGTTCCAGGAAATTGCACACCTTCTGACCTCCATGTGCACCAGGCATGCACATTGTGCACAGATTTACATGCATGCAAAATACTCAATGCATATAAGGTAAAAATAATAAAGCAAGAAACTATAATGCACAAAAAATTGAGATGATCACATTACTGTTAAAAGTTTCTAGTCAGTGATTAAGAAACAGAGAACAGGTTGGGGGGAAAACATGTAGTGCCTGCACAAGAGACTGGAATTTAGTATTCAAAGAATTCCTATATGCTAATAAGAACAAGAAAGTCTACTGATGGTGGTGATCTCAGTAATAACCAGTGCCAGTCAAGGACTGAGGACAGTACTGGGCCTGTCTGGGCTATGTAGAAAAAATAGTCTGTGTAAGGCAGACTATCTTACAGCCTAGGCTGCCCTGAAATCTCTGTGAAGATAATCTTGAATTTGTGATCTTCTTAACTCCACCTCAAATCCTGAGGAGGTGACCTAGGGCTCTGTGCAGTGCATTCAAATGAGACTCCAGCCTAAGTCATAAGCTTGAGACTAGTCGGGCAACAGAGCGAGGGAGGGCTGTCTCAAAAAGAGAAGGAAGAAGGTGGGGTAAGCGGGGGAACTTAAGTAGAATATGAGCAAACAATAGCAGTTTATAGGCAGGAAAGGTAAAAAGACTAAAAAGTAAAGCTGTATTCTAAGTCACTGTAGAAATGAGAGCGGGCACCACTTGAGGAGATTGGAAAGGGACTTAGGTAGGGAAATGGGCCTTGATAGTGGGAAAGTTTGTCTGTAAGTGAGGGTTCTTTGCTGATAAAAAGATGGCCCACTTTTTTTCCCCCTGGGTATACCACCCTGAGAAATGCCAGTGCTGGTGGGTCCTTTGTGGCTGTAGGGAGCCAGAGAGAGGTGCATGTTCATGAGCATCATACCTTTTGCTCAGGAGCATGTGGCACTTCAGATGTGCAGTATTCAAACAAATAGACATTGGATTCAGGTCCAGGCTCATGGCTTGGAGTAAACATGTAGTGATGGGTACGTACATTACAATAGTTGCCTTGCAGGGAAAGGAGTAGAAGAGGGGTGAGAAAAGGGAGTTGACAGAGAAGTCTTGGGGGTGAGTGTAGCGTGGTGGGACAGTACATGTTTAGCATGCTAATGCCCTGGCTCTTCCACCACTGTGGAAAGTCTGAGTGTCAGACCTATGCCAGCCCTGTAAGTTGTGAGTAGCCTGGTAAGCTGCCCCAAAGTCAGAAAATTCAATGTGCAAGTCCAGGCCAAGGCTTGGATCTGAGACATGCCTTCCTTTTGGAATCCATTTGAACTGGGTAGCGTGTGAATTCAGGTAGAGCAAAGCACAGCTAAGCTTCCAGCTCCTAGAGTCAGAAATACGCTTGCTGTCTTTCCACCAATAGCTGCCCCTGGGCAACGCTGGCTCCCATTCTCTGCTGCTCCTGCTCTTGGCTCCTTGCTCCTTCCTAGTGTCTGCTCTTAGCATGCCCTACTGGAGAGCAGCAGAAGGCTTTCCACCTGGCTTAGCAGTGGGTACCTCTTGCCTGAGGCAAGGCTGCAAGCCAGGAGCACGTGCGAGTGGTGGGCCTGGCCTTGAGCGCACGGTGGAACTAAAGGCTCCTGTTCCTTCAAACAGGTTCTCTTCACACCTCCACCGACTCTGCGGGGTGCCATGTGCAGTCGTGGACATGTTTCCCCAATTCCTCATTTCTAGGAGTGTTCTGAAACTCTTGTACGTTTCTTTTTCTGTTTTGCACACTTGGCCTCAGAGTGTTGAAGTCCTACCGGTATGTACGGTGACACGGACCGCTCTTTCTCAGACACCAGCCACATTACTACATTGTCCCTCTCAGTTCCCACCTGCGTGTGGCCCTTTCCTCTCGTGGTTCCCCAGTCACTGTCTGCATTTCTGTGATCCTTCCACCCTGAGCATGCTCAGCCCCAGGGCTTGCCACCGTGGCAGTCATGACTTCAGAGCCATTTGCATGTGACCTCATCCTCTGGCCCTGGACATTGTACCTAGTATGTAATGCACCTATCTTCCTCTCTCTTGTAGTGAGGAAGAGAAACTGTCTACCTCTCAAGATGCTGCTTGCAAAGATGCAGAAGAGACCCCCGAGCCAGCAGAGGCCAAGTGCTCAGCTCCCCGGGCCCCCAGCAGTAGTCCTGAGCAAAGGTACCCACCCTGCCTGTGCCCTCTGAAGGGTCTACCCTGCCTCTGCTTGACATCTGGAAGGTAGAAGGGAGTCAGCTGTTAAGGGTGGAGGCTTGAAAGGTCTTTGCAGCTGTGCCCAAACCTTTAGCAGTGTGCTAGGGCACAGTGCCATTTCTCAGGTCTCTAGTAGTCAACTGTCCAAGCCATGCTCTAAGAAACAGCACTTACCTGTACAGCCGGAATACCTGGCTCCAGCTTAGATGATTGAGAACGCTGGCTCTGCAGGAAGGTTCTGGGGAGGAGTGATTGCTCAGGCCGAACTCAAGTTTTGGAGGCCGTGCTTTGAATGGTGTTAAGCCCTTCAGGATTGGAGTCCTCAGTGGTCCTGTGAACTGCCTCATTTCCTCATCACACTATGACACCAGAGAACTTGTCTGAGGCCCTTTGCCATGTACTGCAAAATACTTCAGCCCTGAAGGAGTGTCCCCATTGGATCAATCCCTAGAGGGCTGATAGCTGTGGGTGGGTGTACCTTAGTGACATGGCCCAACTGCCAAAGCTATGTGATTTGTATGTGGTGTTTTCTTTCTAGTTACTTTTTGCTTAGATTGAGCCAGTGGTCTGAAGGGATAGACCAAGCCAAGGCCTCAGCTGCAGAGGGCCCACACCCATACACTCAGCCTGAAAGGTGGAGCCAGGTGACCAAGGATTCGTAGGAGCCTATATCAGAAGATGAATGGGCATACGCTCTGGACAGCAAGGAACTTTGTTCAGCTCCTCTCAGAGCTCACTTTTCTGATAAAAAAAATATATAAGATGCGTATTCCTTCTGGAAGGAATAACGTGACCTTTAAAGCAATTGCAGAGGCATTGGACTTTCTCCTGGCTAGACTCCCCAGTGGGCTGTGCTCTGCAGAAAGCAATGCAGATGAGAAAGAGTGCAGATGGCAGCCTTTGCCAGTCTCACACTGCTCTGGGGCTGGGCCTTGCCAGGCCATTCTTTACTTCAGTCTGAGGACTTTCCAGTGCCACCGTGCGAGGCTACACCAGTGTGCTCTCGCTGCACACATCACCCTTATAACGCCCTGCTTAGGCATTATTGTTCCCTTTCTGCTGGGGAGAAAACAGGACTGAGAAGTTAAGAAACTTATTTAAAAGCATACGGCTTGTGAAGTACAGGTGCACCCACACCCAGCTCTGTCTGGCTCTAGAATCTCAGTCCCTGTGCCTCACTATGTGAGGCACCATCATGTGTAATTAGAGTGGAATATTGGGGGCACCTCCTGGTTCCTGTTAATGGCTGGCAGGCCTCCAGTGGGGAAGGCAGTCCAGTTAAAAAGTGTTTGTGTGCTTCTGGCCACAGCCTTGCCAAACTTGTTCAAGTGCCATGGTTGTGGTTTTGGCAGAAGACCCATTTCTGCTGTCTCTCTAGAGCTGCTTTATGTCTGTGCTGCTTCTGCTCTGTGGGAGCCAGCATCTGGCTGTGCCCCTTTGTTCTCAGTAGTTATCTTCTGCACAGGCCTTTCTCCTTCCCATTTCCTAGCAGAGCTCTGCTTTCCAGGTGGAAGTCAGTTTGCACCCCTAGAGGACAGCAGGGTTTCCAAAGCATGCAGCTGGGACCAGCAGCATTAATGCTAAGTAAACTGTTGTGTGAACTGAACGTGTTTGCATGCAGTTCTGAGAAGCTGACTTGGGAGCGTCCACTGCCACTGGCAGCCATGTGGAGGGTGGTCAAAGCTAACTTCGCCCTGCTCAGCTTCCAGTGCCTCAGGGGTCTGTCTCCTTCTCTGCAGGACTGACCAGCCAAGCATGCCAAGCGACACGTCAGTTAATGGCCCTGTATGATGAGTGATGTCCACTGCTGCTGACTGAAGACTGCAGGCCACCACCACCCAGGGGCTCTGGAGGGCTCACCCAGAGCTACCAAGCCACCACTACTGCACTCTGCAAGGGATCAGGACCAGCAACCTTTATATTCTAGATTCTAAGACATTGTACAGAGAAATTCAGACGTGTAAAAATATTGCACATTGACAAATACCAAGAATTTTTGCGTATGTTTATATTGTATTGATCTAAATACTGGGTAGCCTGTGACACCAGATCTTGCCGCCCATGTAATAATAGTAATGATACATAGTTCAGATGGTTGTAAGAATAGTTTTATAAAGTGATACACAGATCTATTGTATTCGAAACATAACTATTTGACAATTATTAGTGTGACCAAAGTATTAGGCAGTTTTCATACATTTTCCACCTTGTACAAAATTCTGAACTCATTTTTCTTCCAGGTTGGCATGGAGCTGTCAATGGAAAAGCCCTCTGCGTGTTATTTTGGTTGTTCTGACTTACAAAGTGATTTTGAATAAGAAATACTTGGTGTTTTTTTTATAACCCACTTTCAATTGGTAACTGTTTTCTGTATTGTTTCAGGCGGATCAAATGCGTGAGTCTTGGTGGAGATTAAGTATTTATTGCTACAACTTAGTTGATGAATTGCTGTTCTTGTAAAGCCATATGTTCTGTTAAGGTCTGGTTTGCTCAGAGTGTTTCTTTCTGCAGGTGAAACACTAGAATATCAGAGTGTACATGGCTGTGGTTAGATTTTTTTCAGGGGTGGGGGGTGGTGTTTGTTTTTTGTTTTGTTTTGGTAGTTCATCCGCCTTTTAACCCATTCACCAAAATGTCCCTTGTTGGCAAGTATCACTGATGGCCATTTCAGAGTGGTCTGCATCCACACTGCTCTGTGTCACAGAGGTGAGTCGGGAAATGCTCATGCTGGTGACGGGGAGAGTGTGCCCATCAGGTGGGCTGGCTGTAACACAATCACAACCTGGCTTCCGAGCATGTTCCTTGTTTTACTGTACCTTGTGAGGGTTTCACTTGTAAACCAGTGGATTTTAGAACTGGTTTGTGTGTATATAGTGATTATGGATACTAATTCAATGTAATTTATAATTTTCTATGTCAGCGTAAACACATCCTCGCCTCCTCCAACAGCTGAAGCAATGGCCTGGGCACTGCCATGGCGTCTGGTGAGGGGCTCAGTCACCACGGCGTCTGGTGAGGGGCTCAGTCACCTCGCCTCTTGCACTTTTAGATGCAGATCAATTTTTCATTCTATAATAGAAAATATTCACATATTTTTACATCATTTGTTTTTTCCTGACCAGTATTTAAAACCAAAAGGATATTCTGAAAAATGGCCAACAAGTTTTTTAGAACCAGCATCCCAAGCAGTGTGCCTACATGACATCGTGTATGGAGATAGAGTCAAGTGTCCAATGCCTTACTCCTTACTCGCTTCTCACTGTACACAGTGCAAGGGACCACCTCAGGTGGCCGAGGCAGGCCTGGTCACCAGGCTCAGTGGGCAGCAGGAGGCCCTGGGACTGGTGGCGAGGGGCTCGGTGGCCTGTGCATGCCCGCTCAGGACCCTTCAGTTACAGCTCCTTCAGAAGAGACTGCGTTCTCTGGAATCTGGTGCCACCAGAGGACAGGGCTCCTTCTGCTCGTCTCAGGGATGGTTGACCTGCGTGGCCCAGGACCTCACATTGCTGGCGGATGGCATGCTCCTGTCTCACCCGGTGACAAGCTTTGCTGACCACAGCCAGGATTTGGCTCCTTGTCAGCCCACACTGCCTCCTTGCTGTGGATTGGGCTGGCTTTTCTGTCCCACTGTCCACTGGGAAAGGAACACTTGGGTGTTGTGCTTGGGAAAGGACTTGGGTTTGCTTGTCTTGGGGAGAGGCTGTGAGGGTGAAAGGTGTGTTGGGTTGGAGGGTGCCAGCCAGGGCTTGTCATGAGTCCCTGCTCCTTTTCATTTCTGTGTATTGGCCGAATGAATTGCAAGACTAACAGATGTCTACAGTACAATACCTGTATCACAAGTAATAACAAAATAAAGCCTGATGCTTTGTTTCTAGAAAGTTCCTCTTGAGCCTTTTTGGAGTTCTAGCAGCCACATTGTGAGTGAGCCTGTGCCAAGAGTCCTCTTGAGCTTTCATCTGTCCTTGGCTCTTGAGCGTGCCAGCTCCTGGAGAAGCACTGCCATGGCCCACGCACACCCTCAGTCACCAGTATCTGACACTTGGTGCTTGGTACATTTTTGCTAAGAGGGAACCACCACCACCTGTCATCTTGAGATAGTCTGCCTGGTCCTCTATCTTGTCAGCTTTCCATGTCTCACTCCCTGCCCTGCCTGCTATTCTTGCCAGCAAACAGCATTAGTGACAGTTCTAAGATTGCCATTGTTGTCTTTAGAGTATTCCCTGCTAAGCACATGGTGCAGGAAGAGACAACTTTTGGGTTGTTTTTTGAGGCTGTATCTCTATATAGTCCTGACTATTCTGGAACTTGATGTGGACCAGGCTGGCCTTGAACTCAGAGATCCTTCTGGCTCTGCCTATAGTCTTTTGGGATTAATGGTGTCTGCCAGTGTACCTGGCTAAAGTGAGAAATAACTTTTAAACTATCCTCTGACCTCTAATGCACAGCGTGGCACTTGTGTGCCAATCAAGTCACACACAAAATACATGGTGGTATTTTGTTTTGTTTTAAGAAATACTAAACTGGCTGGGTGTGGTAGGACACGCCTTTAATCTAGCACTTGGGAGCGGGCAGGTTGGTCTAGGAAACAAGTTCAGGACAGCCAAGGCTCTGTTACAAAGAGAACCTATCAGGAAAAAGAAGGAAAAAAAAAAAAAAAAAAAAAAAAACAACCTAAGCTGGGCTGAGGCTTGCCTATAATCCTAGCACTTAGGAGGCTGAGGCAGGAGGATTGTCTGTTCAGAGCCACTGTGGGTTGTCTCACTTCTTGTGTGAGGCTGCTCATGTGCTACTGTGCATGTTGTGGGACTCAGCAGCCTGGGAGAATTGCTCCTCTTCCTGACGCAGCGGCCTTTCACTGTTTCTTCATGTTCTGGTGACCCCTGCCCTCCCCCCCTCCCCCCCCCCCCAGCCATAAGCTTACTTTTGTTGCTAATTTATAACTAATTTTGCTGTTACAAATTGTAGTTGTAATCTGATAAGCAGGATAGCTGATATGTAGCCCCCATGAAAGGGTTGCTCAATCCCAAAAGGGCCGTGACCCACAGGTTGAGAACCACTGGTCTAAGGTATTGGATTCAAGTTGATAGGCAAGCCCCATCACTTGCTGAGCCTTCTTGCTAGCCAAGAGACACTAACCTCAAAAGCAGGAGTGGAAATTTCCAGTTTTCATCCTATCTAATTGTATTGAGAGTGTGTTCCCCTCTTGTTGCTGCCCTAGTAAGGCCTGTGCTCTGCCCATCAGGCACGTGACTTCATGCTCCTCCTGTATTCTGCACGTGTCTTCCACAGGCATCTCTCACAGGGTCACCATGAGCAAGGTCATAGGCTCCTGAGAATCACAGCTGACTTTGGGCAGTGTGACAAGGGCAGGATGCTTCCTCTCTGCTTGTCTTTTGGTTGGGGATAAAGAGTAGGCTCGTAGGCGTGGCAGGTCTTACCTGATAATGGGGAAGGTCCTACCAGAGCCGAGCTCATGCCTCTTGTTGGCTTTTTGCTGCATTCCCTCATCCTGCTGGTCCGTGTCTGTAAAGTAAGATGTGTTCAATTGTCCTGTGTTGGGGTCTGCTACAGCCCATTTTCCAGGCTTGATATACCACTTGAACTTGCAAGTAAAACTGGACAAGGCTGCTCTTGAAGAGGACCCAGGTTCAATTCCAGCCTCTTCAGGCCACTCACAACCACCTATGTGTAACTCAAGTTCCAGAGACTATCCAACATCCACCCACTTCTCACTTCTATGGGCACTGCAGACACGTGGACAAGACACCCATGCACATAGAACTAATGTTTGTGTGGAGAGAATGAAGCACTGCTTGCCGTACATATACTTGCTGTAACTACCTGGCAAGAAGCAGCTCAGGCACACACTGGAACACATAATATGGGCAAACGTGAGTCGTGTGGTAACACACACCTTATTCCCAGCACTTGGGAGGCAGAGGCAGGCAGATAACTGAATTTCAGGCCAGCCTGGTCTACAGAGTGAGTTCCAAGACAGCCAGAACTACACAGAGAAACCCTGTCTCCAAGAATCAGGTGCTAGTGACAGCATGAAGCATTGGAACCTCTGCCATCACTGCTGCAAATGATGCACCCATTTGGAAAGTTGCTGAGCATGTGTGGGTGTTGGGGGGTGTGTGTGGGGTGTGTGTGTGTGTGTGTGTCATTTTGGCTGTTGTAGGGCTGGTTTCTTAATTATGCAAATTACTCTATAATTCCACAGCTTAGATGTTCACATGACAATGTGCCCACAAAATATTTGCCCAGAAAAAATTATTGCAACAACTGTCCAGTGACCAGAAAACAGGCAAATGATAGTGCAGCCACATACTGGAATTCTACCCTACCTAAACCCCTAGGAATGAACTATGACTTGTGGTTTGCTTGAACCTCAGGGTGTAAAGTGAATGGACACCCAGCATGTGCAGGTCCACCTTTGTGCAAAGCAATGGGGCAGACCATTTTATGGTACTATAAATAAGAACTTAGCTGGCAAAGAGGTGACCTTCCATTTTCTGCTGCCACTAGCAATGCTGCAGACCGTGAGTTGTACTGAGGTTTTACCATGGCTGTGATTCTGGTCCAAGGTTATGACTGCTCGAGTCCTAACAGCCCCAGGCATCCTGTGGCTCCAGGGAGAGAGGAGCATGTGTATGTGTTCTTTTCTGGGATCCTCAGCTAATGAGGCTGCACCCTGGTCATCTTACCAGGTCCTAATCTCAATCTCTCCCTCCCTCTCTGTCTCTGTCACACACCAGGCTTCATCTCTAGACACCAAAGTCGGATCAAGCCCATTTCACCCTCAGTGGGGATATAACTCACAAGTGAGTTTTAGAGGGACACACCATGCTCAAGCCATAGCAGAAGGCTTGGCAGTAAGGGGCATGGGAGCTGATGGAGGGCGTATTCCACTCTTAGCGATGCTGAACTTTGTGTCAACACTGCTGCTAAAGAGACAAAGCTGTGGTTGCCACAGATGCCCCTTCTGTGCTGTGTAGCAGGTGCTTGACTCCCTTGGTGAGGTGGGAGGCACCTGCCCAACACAGACTTCTCTCAAGATCTCATCTGTTAGTAGTAAGGGAGGACTTGGCTGCCAGCACAACAGAGCAGTGGTAGCCACAGCAGTTGAGTTGGCAGGCCAAAGTTAAAAAGTAGTAAGAAGGCCAGTTGCTTAGCAGGTGAAGAACCAGTGATCAAACAATAGTCTCCAAGACAAGAACAAAAGAAGAGGCAAAGTAGAAAAAAGCTGGGTAGTCCAGGCTGAAGGATAGGAAGCTGAAAAACCCCGCAGAAGGAAAACTGTAGGCCCTAGTTGCTGGAGAAATATGAAAAAGTTGTCAAGCCTTTAGGGCCACCGAGCTACTGTCAAGGGCTGAGCAATTCCAGTGTCTAGGTTTGTACCAAGGTTGTAGAGAATGAATCTGTCACCCTGCACAAAAACTGTAACACTAGGGGGCGCCATATGCTGTCTGCTGGAGCACTTTAGAGCATCTCCCTGGACACCTGTAATTTGTGTCTTGGTAAGAGCCATAGCCAGGAGGCTCTCCAGTTCAAGTCTAGCGTACAAAGTAAGACTTCAACCCACATTGTACCCAGTGGTGAAAACCTTGACGTTTACCATGACAGAAACACAGCTAGTATTTCTATTATACACAGTACTGAACATTCTCATCAGAGCAGTTAGACAAGAAAAACAAAAGACATCAAGCTTCAAAGGAAGAACAGGGGGTTGGGGGGAGACCTCAGTGGATAAAGCACTTGCCATACAAGCAAAAGGACCAGAGTTCAAATCCTCGGAAGCCATATAGATGCCAGCAGACAGGTGTGACAGCTTGCCTTGTAGGTCAAAGGTGGGCTCCCCAGAGCAAGCTGGCTAGTTAGAAGGGCTGGATCAGTCAACTCTGGATTTAACTGAGACCCTGCCTAATGATTAAGATGGAAGAATGATTGAACAAGACTCTTGACATCAACCTCAGACCTCACGTGTACACATGCCCACATACTTGAATACACGCCTATCCCCAAGCAGGCAAACACATGCATGCACACCACGTGCACTTGTTCTGTATTGCCTGGAGAATAATTAGCCATGGTTTTGGTTTTGACTAAATTTTTAGTAAGTATACAGCAAGCCAAAGTAAGAAAATAGAAAAAAAAATAAAACATCAAATCAGGTACTCAAAACTTCTAGGAGAAAGCAGCTGGGGAGTCCTATTAAGACAGCCTATTAAATCACCTATTTGCAGATATTATGGTTAATATACAGAAAACCCTAATATTCTATACAAAGCTACTAGAAGTAATAGATAAACTCAACAGCATATCAGGATACCAAAGACAACACATACACAACTGGGGTAGAGAGGAGGTGGCTCAGTGGTTAAGGGCACTTCCGCTTTCAGAGGATCCAGCTTCAATTCCTAGCACCCAGCTCGCAACCCTCCCTAACCCCAGTTCCAGGGGATTCAGCACTATTTTCCTGATCTCCACAAACACAAGGCATGCACATGGTTCACAATCATGCATACAGGCAAAACTCTTATACAGAGAGGGAGCAAGGGAGGGAGGGGGGAGAAGGAGAGAGAGGGAGAGAACTTGTCTATAACTGGGAATTAAGTCCAGGGCTATGTATGCAAACGCTCCACCACTGAGCTGTGCTTCCTGTCCTTACCCTTTCTCAGTGTCCAGTGGCTGAGTCTAGAATCTGAAGCTTTTTACAGATATCGGGGCTGGCTAGCTAAAAAAATGTTGGCCCAGAAGCAAGCCTATGTTAAAAGTACCTTGCACTATTTCTTGTGCCTGAGTAGAAGGGAAGGGAAGGACTCAGATTAGTGGTTTTCGAAAGCCTCATTCAGCTTGTGGAGAAATAGTGCAGGCATCTCACCCTCCTTGAGTGCCCTTTGATGAGGTAAGGAGCTTTTCTGCCCCATCTTTTCTGTCTGCAGCAAGGCTCTCTATCATCCTGTCTGTGGCCCTTGCTGTGGGCCCCAAGCAGTGGGCTTCTGGCCTGGGTGTGTCAGTGCAGGCAGGCAGTAGGACATCAAGGAGCTCATCTCCATGCTTGTAGCATCGTCTCATGCCCCGCCCCCAGTCCCCCCACCCACACACCAGGGTGTAGAAAGTGAGGATAGGCCTTTCCACAGAAGAGCACAAAGTTAGGGGCTGAGAGTCGCTGGTACATTGGAGGGGCTCCTTAGAGGTGCTTCCTGACTGAAAGAGGTCATGGACTTCAGCTGTCACCATGGGCCAGGCACACTTAAAGGTGTGCCAAGGCATAGAACCAAACTGATAGATTCCCCACCACTCCCAGGGAGTGGTTTTGTTTTTTGTTTTTGTTTGTTTGTTTTTTGTTTTTTTTGTACCGCTTTGTTTTTGTTCACCTCCTTTTCCTAGTAGGGAGGCACCAAGGCCTGTGCATAAGGGACTTCAGGCATGTACCTTGATTCTCACAAAACAGGTACAAGTGAGGGACTGCAATTCAGTTTACACTCTCATGCTTATGCCATATTCCTCTGGCTTGTACTGAAGTCAAGATGGTGTTCCAGTGAAATATTAGTCTGTTTCCTTAGACTCTTAAGACCAGACTTGGACTGAAGTCAGATGGTGTTCTAGTGAAATATTAGTCTGTTTCCTTAGATTCTTAAGACCAAACTTATTTCAATTCTGTAAAAAATATTATAGTTTTAAATTATGTGCTGAAGTATCTACAGAGGCCAGAAGAAGGTGGTGGATGACCAGAAGCTAGAATTATGAATCACCCAGTGTGTGTGCTGGGAGTCAAACACCCAGGTTCTTTTGTATGAGCAGCTCCTAACCACTGAGCCATCTTGACAGTCCCTAGATTTCTTTCTTCTCTTTTTAAAAGTCTTTTCAGTATGTGTATATGTGTACCTGCCCACGGTGCATTTTGAGGACAGAAGCGATACTAGGTATCTTAATCATTCTCCATGGTTTTGAGATGGAGTCTTTCTTTGAACCCAGTCTTTTCTGGTTAGCCTGACTGGCTGGTTAATAAGCTGGAGGCCCTGTCTCTGCAGGCCCCTCCCCTGCACTGGCTGTACAGGCTTGTACGGACACAGCAGGCTCTTATGTGGAGACTGGGATTAGAGTCCGATCTTTATGCTGACATAGGCACTTAACCAACCGCGGCATCTCCACGGTCCTTTATTTTTCTTTAATTCTTTTTAGTCTGTAAATTTTTTTGGTCAAAATAATGAGATTTGAGTCCAACCTCTGGCTTTGGGTAGAAACAGCATTCTAAACTGCCCACCCCCCAAAATTGACATTTGTTTATCACAATGTATGGCCTCTCTTCTGTGCTGAAACACTGACCCAGGCAACTTACGGAAGACAGGGTTTGTTTCGTCTTATACTTCTGGGAAATGGTCTATCGTTGAAGGGAGTCAGGGCAGGAACTGAAGCAGAGGTCATGGAGGAACACTGCCTGCTGGCCTGCTCTCCCTGGCTGGCTTCCGCTATGGGCAGAGCTGAGTCCTTCCCTATCAGTCACCAATTAAAAATGCCTACAGACAGGATCACAAGCCATTTTTGATGGAAACTGTTTCTTAGGTAAGGTCTTCTCTTCACAAGTTTGGGTCAAGCTGACAAAAAATAAGAAAACAATCAGGACAATGTACTATTTATTGTCTCTTAAGAGTTGATCCAGGAGCTAGAAAGATGCCTCAACAAAGTGCTGCTCTCACAAAGGACCTGAATTCAATTCCTCACACCTAGTCAGGAAGCTCAGGATACATGGTACTCAAGCTGAGGAGGATTCAATGCCCTCTTCTGGCCGCCTCAGATACCCGCATGCACTGGCACACACACACACACACACACACACACACACACACACACACACACACACACACACCTGTCTGTTACCTGGATGCCCTCAGGGAGCCATCAGTTCCAGAAATTTCCAAACCACCTGAAGACCCATCAAGAAGATGAAACTGTGAACTGAAGTTTCCAGGGAAGGAAAAAGGCCACACCTCTGCATAAGATGCCACAGAGCTCATTCATGGCTCATGACTTCGAAGACTGGAGCTAGAGAGATGGTTTGACGGTTAAGGGCACTGTTGTTCTTGCAGTAGACCTGACTTCTGTTCCCAGCACCCAGCTCACAGCTGCTTGTTAACTCTGGGTTCCAGGAGTCTGCTGCTCTCTGCTGCCCTCTACATGCCATGCTTATGGCACACACAGACACAGAAATAGAAATAAAACTGACACTAGGAAGCAGAAGAAAATACCCTCTGTACTTTCTGTCCCTGTGATGGTCCATATTGAACCAGGGAGGACATTTGTATGTCAGGAAGCCACCTGCTCAAGCTGGGGAGCACTTCATGGAATCTTCAGTCTGGTGGTGGTGGTTGTGGTGGTGTTGGTGTTGGTGTTGGTGTTGGTGGTGATGGTGGTGGTGGAGGTTGTGGTGGTGGTGGTTTGGCTTGGTTTTGCCTTTAAAGACAGGGTTTCTCTGTGTAGCCTTAGCTGTCCTAGAACTTGCACTATAGACCAGGCTGACCTGGGACTCAGGGATCTTCCTGCCTCTGCCTCTGGAGTGCTGGGGTTAAAGGTGTATGGCACCATGCCATACTGGAATCTCCAGTATTTTGTGTAGTGAGTGAACTCTCTCACCAGTTGCCTGGATGCAGCTTGCCAGCCACACAGAAGGACTTCAGGCAGAAGATAATGGGATCACCTTGAGTTCTTTTATATGACTGTGGTTTACTTGGAGTGGAGCCATTGTTTTTATGACAGAAATGTCATGTAGGTTTTCTAAAATTAAAGTCCATTACACTTCTTAAAACTACAATCAAAAAGTGCTTCTGTGATTGTGGAGGGTTAGAATGTTGCAAGTCAGAGACAGATAATCTTGGGCTGTCTTAGGCTCTGTCCTAAATGTGTTCCCTGATGCTGTAATAAAATATCCTGACAAAAAGCAACTTTAAGAGAGAAGTAGGGTTTGTTCAGCTCTGCAACCCTGGGTCACACAGTCCATCATGTCGGGGAAGTCAAGGAGGCCCAAGCTTGAGGTGGCTGGTCACATTCACCATCAAGAGCAGAGAGAGAAACGCATGCGAGCCAGCACCCAGCCCCTCACTACACATAAACAGTCCAGATTTCCTATCTAGGGAATGGAGTCATCCAAAATGGTCAGGTCATCCTACATCAACCAGTGATATCAAGACTACCCCTCAGAAACATGTCCATAGGCCAACCTGGTCTAGACACCCCCTCACTGAGACTTACTTCCCAGGTGACTCTAGATTGTAACAAGTTGACAATGAGAACTAGCCACCATTCTCTCCCTAATAGCAATCCGTTTCCCACTTCTATGTGTGACCTAACAAACACCTGTGAGAAGCAGGTAAGCCTCTTTGCAGTCCCCTAGCTTCTGCCAAACCACAGGCTAAGATGGCAGCAGTGTCATGGCAGCAATCCACCCTGCTTCACTAAAACTCACCTACTTGATCCCACACCCTCCCCCCCCCCAGTGTGTTATCTATGACTTTCTTTGTGGATGTCACATCCGTAGCCATGTTGGAATATGCTGTCTGGAGCAACCTGAAGCTCCAGTGTTTCCATGATGGTCACTTGCATTTGCTAAGGGGGAATAATTATATCCGTAATGAGGCATTTACTCACACAGCCAATGAAGCTGCTTATACAGATCCTGAGGGCTCAGTCCGCTTCTTCTCTTCCTCTCCCTCTCTCCTCATCCCCTATCCTGCCCCTGTCCCAAGCACGGTTCTGATTTCCAGGGCTGGGCCTGCCGACTGTCTTCTAATTCATGAAGTGTGGCTTCCTCTCTTGCTCTCCGTCTCCCTTCAGCCCACAGCTGCAGGGCTTCTTAGGTTGCCTTCCCAGTTGCTGCCCTCTCAAATGCTCCTAAAGGGACCCCCAGGTTCCCCTCCAAGTTTGTTTCACATTTTTGTGAGACTAGGGACCCTCAAAGGGACCCCATTGTTCCTCAGTGACAGATTGACTTTAAAAGTGACCGAGCTCTGAAGGCCTGGGGCTTGAGAGCTGATTCCATGACAGCTCTGCTCCTTGTGGAATCAAGCATGAAATAAAATGCCATCGTCGTGGGAGCATTGGGTGCCATTGAGTTTTATGCAGCTTTTAAAGAGAATAATTTGAGTGTCTGCCTTGTGGGACAGTCACACATTGCTACCACCTCAACAGACAAGATAAACTCAGCCCATTAGACACTGTCTGGAGGAACGAGCTGCAGTACAAACAGA
Source organism: Arvicanthis niloticus (assembly GCF_011762505.2). NCBI lineage: Eukaryota > Metazoa > Chordata > Mammalia > Rodentia > Muridae > Arvicanthis > Arvicanthis niloticus. Next base: position 111,959,971 of record NC_047658.1, on the reverse strand, counting down.
CCGGGGGGTGGGGGGAGAGTTACTCTGAGCTCTGTGGGAAGAACAGCCTTGAACAACCAGAATCTGTAAGAGACAGCAGGCGGGGCAGGGTCTTTGCAGAGGCAAGTGCAGCAACTGGGTGCTTGGTGCTGGACAGAGCTCATCTGTAACGTAGCAAGGAGGGTGGTGGGATCTGGGAAGGAGATAAAATCCTCACAGGGACCGTGACTCTGTTCACATCTACAGAGCAGCAGAGGCCAGGCCCTAACCCGTACCATCATATCCTAGGCTTGCTGACTGCATCTAGAACAGTCTCCAGCTCCTTGAGGTGTGCACAAAGGGCCAATCTGGAAAGCACAAACCCCCATGGGTGGGCACACACCTGAAGTCCCAGCACTCAGGAAACAGAAGCAAGAGGATCCAGAATTCTAGAACAGTCTGGATGCATATCTAGATCTTGTCTCAAAAAAACAAAACAAGCCAGCTGAGAAGGCACATGCTGCCCGGCAAATGCTGAAGAGGCAGAGCCGAGAGGGACACACACATGAGGCCAGCTGGTCACACCTTCAGGCTGGGGCTGTAGCTCAGTTTGTAGAGGGCTTGCAGGACAGAGAGTGCACAAAGCTCCGGTTTGACTCTAAGAAGCATGCAAACACCTAAGAATCAAAGTCACCCTCAGCTTCCTACAGTTTAAGACCAGCCTGGGCATGAGATTCTGTCTTCAAACAAACAAACAAACAAACACACACAGAGAGATGCTCTAGGCATCTGCTGCTGTCTCTGAATTCCCCATGTGTCACTGCAGATTTGTGTGGGGTCATTGCCCTACCACCTTCCCCTTCCTTCAGCATCTTCCTCAGCAAAGGGCTCATTGATGCCCTCCTGGCCATGCCTGGCAGCTCCTCATAGGGCAGTGATAGAGGTCAGCATCCACTGGTCACAGCGCCCAGGCTGGTGGAGAAGGAGACAGTAGCCATCACAATAGCTAGAAATTGTAGCTCCATTCTGCCCAGGACAGGTGAGACCAGCTACCCACCCACTAGCCCCCAGGAATTTACTGCTCCCCAAAACCTGTCTTGCTCTCTTTCCTGTTTTCACTCAGATGGAAGCAGCCCGTGACCTCACTTCTTGAGAGGCAGAGGCAAGCCTTGGCTACATAGCACCTTTGAGATCAGCCTGGGCTAAATGAGACACTGTCTTTAAAAAAAAAAAAAAAAAAAATTAAAACAAAACAATGTAGAGTGCTTGCAGAGCCTACCCTTAGCACGTAGGCGGTCCTTGCCCTGGGACCTCCCAGCTATTTGCAAGTCCCTGGGCTTCAGGGACTACCCCAAAACAGTCAGGACCTGACCTCTTGCATAAAGGAGCCTGTGCAGATGGAAAAGGACAGAGATCACCCAGCTTTGACTTTAAATGGTCCATTCAAAACCTGCTGCTGTCCCCAGAGTCCTCTGCTTGCAGGTGAGGAACACTATAGAGAAAAAACCTGCTCCCCTACAGAGGTGCTCACAATTGCATCTTCAAGGGTTTGCTTTATTGTTTTTGAGGTAGAATTGGTGTATCTTATTCAGATAGACTAGCCCATGCTAGCCTCAAATTCACTATGTAACAGAGTGGGAAGGGAAGGCTAGCTCAGGGATAGGACGTTCACCCTGTGTCCAAGGCCCTAGGCTCCATCCCCAGGATGGAGGATAAAGGACGTTGGCGAATTGGTGAACTGGCGATTTGACCACTCTTTCTTTACTGTGGTGTTTTCTGGATGAATCCTTCCTCTGATGGTATCAGAACTTGCCTAGATTGAGAGATGACAAGTCCTGACTGTGCTAATGGCACTGGAGCCAATAGTCATTTTCCACAGTGAACTGGTTTGCTTTAAAGTCACAAATTAGAGTTGTGGGGAAGAGAGGCTCTCAACTTCAAAGCTGCCTCCATCACACTGACCTATGGGCATATCTGTGGGGCTAATTAATTACTAATTACTGTGGGTGGTACAAGTGGGCCTCAGCTGTATAAGAAAGGTAGCTGAACAGAGCAGGGTGGCATACATCCTTAATCCCAGCAGAGGAGGCAGTGATTCCTGTAAATTCTAGGCCAGAGCTACACAGTGAGACCCTGTATCTCAAAACAGACAGACAGACCGAGACTGACAGACAGACATGTAGCTGAATGTGAGCCTACGAATCAGTGAGCAGCACCTCTCCATGTGTCTGCTTCAGTCTCTGTCTTCAGGTCTCTGCCTTCCCTTCCCTGGATCTCAGGTGGTGGAACAGTAAGTCAAATAAACTCTTTCCTCCTCAAGTTACCTTTGGCCAGAAGGTATACAGGGCACACAGGGCTTGGTCTCCATCGTCACCTCTGTGAAGAGACACTGACTACTGAGCCTCAGAGCACAGTTCTGGGTCCCTGTCCTGAGGGCCAGTTACCACAGAGGCAAACAGATGTGATGCTGTTCCCCCCCCCACCCCAGGAAACCAAGGAGCCTGGGGCCTTCAGAAGCCCGTGACTAATGGCTAACGCTGCCGTTATCAGTCAGGCTCATTAGCAGAGCAATTTGAGCAGAGGACGAATTACGCTAATTACTCAGCAGCTTGTTAGAGCGGGCACAGAAAGGTTCCGCCATCCGGAAATTAATCAGGACCCTGCGCATTGTTGGGAGCCGTGAAGGCGAGCGGATAAAAAAACAAAGGTGAGCAAAGTTGACGATAATTTCTGTTATTTTTCTACTGTTTTATTTCCTCTGCTGAAGAGGATGAAGGAAGAGCCATTGTTCACGCTTTTCTCTCTTCTTCCTCAAAGCTATGCGTGGGAAGCAAAATGACTGGCCTAACAGCTCCAGCCGCATTAAGCCCATTAAGAGGACCACACAGATGCATTTGCGCTTTTCTTCGTATTGCCCCAGGGAGGGGGCGGCCTCCAGTGACAGCCCAGCCCGAGTGACATCCTCACCCCCTCCAAGCTCCAACCAAGGGTCCTTCCTAAGCCCCCTGCCACCCATGCTGCAGCCTGGGGCCCTGTGGGACAGATGCATGCTATACTTTGGGCCTCCTCTGACATCCTGGCTCTTGTTACAAAGCGCCACACCTCTTAATGCCCAGTTCAGCCCAGTGATACCTCCAACCTGCCATAGCCTATCAGAGTCCTAGAAGACCTGGATCCTGACCTTATCATAGTCATTTTTGCTGGCAACTCTCTTCTTAGGGAGTAGCCTCACCCCACCCACTAGGCAGGCCTGATATGTGCACCCTAAATGCACATCCTTTCAAGCTGGGTACTTTCCCTGTGTGAGTGTTGGGGGCCAACTTTTAGCAGAAAGCGGCTATCAGCTTTGCAGCCATCTTGAGCCATATACCCTGACATGAGACTTGGATTACAATAGCCTACAACAGCTGAGCACACTCCGATAATCTTGGTTTAGATACCTTGGGTGTGTGAGATTAAAGGTGTGTGAGATTAAAGGTGTGTGACTTAAGAGTGACCTAGAGATCAGATTTAGAGACAAGACCTAAGGGCATGATTATTGGTGTGACCAAAAGGCATGGCTTAGAAGTGAGACATATAAAAGGCAGAGGCAGACGGTAGAGAATGAGACACTTAGAGGAAGAGAGAGACTGAAGAATAAACGGGATTGAAACACACTATCTGGTCTCCATTCTTCGAGTCCATCCTCACTCTCTCTCTCTTGCTGAACTCTGACCCGCAGACCGGAGTGGCAGCTTGAACCGGGATACAGTGGCCGCCAAATGCAGGGCAGCCCAGGCCTCAACATTTTGCTCGGGCCGCGACATTTTTGGCGCCCAAACAGGGACTAGTGCGGGGGGGGGGGGGGTGTCACAATATTTTTTGGTGCCCGAACGTAGGACTAGTGTGGCTCCCAACATGTGAGGACCTTAGTAATGACCATGACACAAAGGCAGATGCTTAGTGGGTGGAGGTGGTGGCAAGCACCTGGTATCCCAGCACTTGGGAGGTGGAGGCAGGGGGATTGGGAGTACAAGGCCAGCCTTGGCTACATAGTGAGTTTAAGACCAGTGTACTATAGAAACCGTGTCACAAACAACAGGCTACTGGAGCACCTGCCTTGCTCATGCCAGGCCCTGGGTTTAGTCCTCAGCTCCTTAGAAACCCGGTGTGGTGATGTGAGCCAACCTAGCTCTCAGATGCAGGCAGAAGGATCAGACATTGCTGACTGCATAGAGTTTGAGAAGTGACCAGAGATCGCAAGAGACAGCACTGCTTTCTCTGTCATATTTCATTAGACAGGCAGCTGCAGCTTATCTCCCCGTTGTAGTAGAGACGAATATTGGAGTTGAGATGAAATATGTATTTTCATCATCAAATAGATTTTTGTTTTGTTTTTTTGAGACAGGGTTTCTTCTCTGTGTGGCCTTGGCTGTCCTGGAACTGGCTCTGTAGACCAGCTTGGCCTTGAACTCACAGAGATCTAGCTCCCTCAGGCTTGCACTACCATGCTTCAAATGGACTTTTAAGTGACTTCTAAGCACTTCAGCCTAGTAGCAGGGGCTGGGGACTCATGCCTTTACCCCACCATCCTCTCCTGTTTTCAGAACTCCAGAACATAAGAGGGCATGGTCACCCTTGTGGTTACTCATACTGTCCAGGAGAGTGTTCCAATGGGTCAGAAACCTCGCCTGATGATAAGGACCCCAGCTCATCCTGCCATATGAGGTGGGGAATCCAGGGTCCTGGTCTGGCCAAATTCTGCTCTAAGAAATTCTGAAGAGTCTTTGCTGCTGAAGACAGTTCCAGAGCCCACAAGGACAAAGAGCAATTTGACTTCAGTTTGGGGAACTGGGGACAGAGGTACACTAGGAGAGACCTTGCATCTTTGAGGAACCCCTGTTCCATACTGCACCAGCTGCATGCCACCTCTGTCAGCCTGGATCCCGCAGCCTGCCAGGCCAAGGTCTAAAGTCACATCAGGGCCTGACTGGGCTGCTAGTGGGGAAGGAAGTTCTAGGGACAAATGAGCTCTTGCCTGCAGTTACCTTGCAGTGGCATTAAGGCATAGACACATTTTATCAGGCTAGTGTCTCACAATCCCATTGTCATTTCTTCTGGGGACAAGGAGTCCCCAGACAACTCGCTTTGTTCTGGAGCACTGGCAGCTGGTAGACAGGCTTTGAGCAAGACGTTATAAAAATGAACTGCTCCAAATCCAGGGGGAGGGGCTGGCTAGTGTCCGGGATGACATACTCTGCTGAACCAGCATCCCAACAGCTGGGGGGGGGGGGGGTTGCCAGGGACACTCCCAGGAGCCTGGGTCCCCTCTTAGCTGTGCCCTCTGACCCTATCTAAGATGCATTTCCCCCAAAGCAGAGCAAGGCAGCTGGCGTGGAGATCCAGGGAGATAGGCTCGAGCCTTCTAGGGCACCCAGCCTCTCAGCTCCCTCCAAACAGCAAGAAATGCCTGAAGAAATAGTGGTGGCTATGAGCCAGGGATAGGAAGAGGAGCCACCTATACCCTCTAAGATATTAGCCGTGGGTGATGGGAGAGGCTGACTGTGTCAGGGACACCCTTAGCTCCATGTCACTTGTCCACAGCCACATCCTTATTAGTCTAGAGTAAGATTCTGCCCTGGGGTTTGGATTCCCTAGTGTTGGGGAATTTCAAGAGCAGGGAAGCAGGAATGGGAGGATGGTGGGAGCACACCCTCATAGAAACTCCCAGAATCATATGGATTAGACATGACAGAGGCAGGCCACCAGAAGACTAGATTCCAGAATTCAAACAAAACATTATCTTGATACTAAAATTTGTTTTGAGAATTGTATATTGCAGAATACACAGCCTTGGTGTATCTACTCATCAAGCAAGCTGAGCAGACCTGCTCAAACCTCTGATGTCCTGGAATTCCAGCTGGACGCAGTGAAGAAGACACAGCATCAGAGGCTTATCAATTTACTCTTCCCTCTTCCCCTCTTCTAATATCTCAACACCTGTAATCAGCTTGAAGAAGTTAATGAAGAGTCGGCACCCCTATTCCCTGGGCTTGGGGACTGAGGTGGTTAATATTGGGCTGTCTTTCTAGGGAAAAGTAGTGGTTTTGTTGGAACAGGGAGAATTAGCTAGGATTTATTGCATAGCCATAACCTATTGGTAGAAATATGTATAATTGTTATTAAGATGAAGTTATAATTTCTAAAATGGTACAAATTTTACTTTGATTTCAAATTTAAGGTTTTCATTGGGGCTGGAGAGATGGCTCAGCGGTTAAGAACACTAGAATGTTCTTCCAGAGGTCCTGAGTTTAATTCCCAGCAACCACATGGTGGCTCACATCCATCTGTAATGAGATCTGATGCCTTCTTCTGGTGCAACAATGTACTCACATACATAAAATAAATAAATAATTCTTTTTAAAAAAAGGTTTTCATTGGTACGAGCTTCTTATCGATATAAAAGTGAGATGAATATTGTTACTCTCATAGGCATTGTGCCTTTATAACACATTTAGGAATACAAGGCTTAGACCCAGTCCTTCTTTAACTTTTTTAACTAATTTGAGATGGTTAGCCTGTGAGTTAAGGGCCTATAGCAAATTCATGGCTTTGAGTTTATTGTTAGGGTGTTTTCTATATTTTATTTAGAAATAGCTGAGAGACAACAGTCCAAATTATCTTACATGGATAGTTGGTTTTCAAAACGTCAGAAGTCCACAGAATTGATGTTACAAACAGTTCTGTATTAATGTTCATTTTGATTAGAGACCTGTCTGCTCCTGACAGCTTCCTGTCTTGGATTCTAAGAAGAAATTGAGCATCTTTGGAGTTACTCCAGTTGTGGTGAGACAGCCACTAGGCAAGAATTGCCTCTTTTCATCTACAGACAAATTACTGTCCAGAAAAGGACACACTTGCAGAATAGTTGACTGATTATATCTGCCAAGACAGATTAATCAGCCCTTAATAATTCTGCAGCACTAAGGTCTGTCAGATGATCCTGGTCCAGAAGGCTGAAGATCGGATGCTCCGACGTTTTGTAGTATAGGGAGTGTCCAGGTGTTCAGAGGTCTCTATAAATTGGCTAAGTTTTAGAAGCTATGCTTTGTGCTTCCCATAATTTCAGTTAACTCAGTCATTCTGGATTTCTGACGGGGTTGAAAACTTACAGTCTCATAGCCAATCCTGGCTATTTACTTTGAGAGAAAAGATTTGAGAGGATGGTTTTCAGCTGACATTCATTCTAAAGCCAAGAAAAAAGCCAGGTTCAGAACTAAGTCTTTTAGTTAGGAGAGATGACAGAGGTTCTAGTTAGTTAACAAAATGACGGACTGGGTATTAGGTCTATCTTGTACCTTACTGATACAAATTGGTATAGTTATGCTCTAATTGTATTTTGAGAGAAAAGTTTTATTTTAGCAGGAAGGGTGATATGTAGGAGGAGCTAAAGTGGGAGGAGTACCAAGAGGAAGAGGAGGAGTAAGGAGAGGAGGAAAAGGAAAGGAGGAGCTAGGTGATGAGAGAGAGAAAGAGGGGGAGGGGAGAACATGGAAGCATATGCCCGTGTGTCTCCACCAGTCAAAGACAGTTGATATATCTAGGTTGGGTATTGGGTTACACTTCTGATTGATATTGAGCATTACCAAACTTATAAAACCTTTGATTAACATTAAAAAATGTATAAAATCAAAAAGGAGAAGGGGGGATGGGATAGGGGTTTTCTTGGGAGAGGAAATGGGGAAAGGGGGTGGCATCTGAAATGTAAATAAAATATCCAATAAAGAATAAATTAAAAAAAAAAAGATTCTGCCCTGGGAACAGAATGTGCAGCAATTTGCCTGGCGATATTTTGGGGTGTTTAGTGTTGAGGGCACAGCATGCTACTGGTGCAGGCCCTGGAGGCTGGGGAAGTCAACACATGCAGTGACTAGTTCCAAATGTCAGCCCAGTAGTGCAGCCTTCAGTGGCAGGGAGGCCCAGAGACTCTGGTGCACCAAGTGCAGACAGTGTGAGGCTGTGCCAGGCACTCTGCACAACCCTAACCCTGCTTCCTATAATGCTCCCTGTCCACCTCTCCGGTGACAGACAGCACAGGATGCCCATTCTTTAGATAGAACAGAAGATGCCAAGCCTCCCTCTCACACGACCAATAAAGCTGATGACTCCAAGACTCCTGGGGCTGGTGACACTGTGGGGAGTTTTAGGGAAAACTGCCCTGTTTTCTTTCCATGGGGGCTCAGAGGTTGCTCCCACTCCCGAAGATGGGTTCAAGTACTACCATCCCACGGAACTGAGCCCAGCAAACTGCTGCATATACATGGAGCCGACTCGCCCGCCCAGAGGAGAACAAGCCACTCACACCCCAGGCTCAGCAGAGCTACTGGGCATCTACAGTGCTGACACCTGTGTCCGCAGTGCCAACCACAGAGAGGATAGGCAGGGGTTAGAAAGTGGCCATGAGCCAACCATCACCAGAGAAGCTAGGAGATGCAGGACAAACTTTGGAGGAGGCCACATCTGTCACAGGGGCATTTGGGGCTTCTGAGGGAGCCAGTGTCTGCTACCTTATATCACACAATCCATGGTATTGCCACAGCTGATGACCCTACAAACCCAGAGTTCCCCAGCTCCCCAGCCAGACCCAGCAAAGGCTGCAGTCCCCAGAGTGGCCAGTGGGGGCGCTATTGCTGAAGTGAGCTGCCACCTGCACCTGGTCACACTAAAAACAGCTAAACTTTGCTCTGTTCACACATAAAGTGAACATACCTCCAACTGCCCAGTTTGTGGGCTCATTATAGGACCTGCTCTCTCACCCAGGTCCCTACTCTGTTCCTCAGGACTCACAGTGGCTTAGCACAAAGGCTGGCAGGACTTAGAGCCAACACGTTAAGAGATTGGGTTAGCCTGCAGGAGAGGGAGGGCACCCTGGCCACATTCAGCCACATACAGTCTGGACCCAGAAACCATTTGCTAGGACTCCCGAAAAGGCTGTCCTAACAGGCTGAACATCTGAGTCCTCTAGATGCCACCAGAAGACCCATCCCAACCCTGTATGCTGGGAGCAAGGAATGCTACCATGAAAACCCTCCCCTGAGGAAGGCTGAATCCCAGGAGTGGGCCAGGAGACCCTCCAGAGTCTTGGATGTGTGACTTTGGAATACCGGCTGGTCACCCCTACCAGCACCAGCTGCTGGACCTGAGCAGGCACTGGATGTGGCTGCCATGTCCAGGTAGGACACTATCAGCAGAGGGCTTTCAGGTCCAGGTATGTGACAGGGTCACACAGCCAGACCTCACTAGTGGCACCCACTGGCTGCCAGGTAGAGGTGGACCCAAGCCACTTGTCTAGTCTCACCTAGAGGCATGTGGGAACATACTATGGTCTGGTCAGAAGAATCAGGTCTTTATATAAAATGTGGACGCTAGAGGCTGAAAGTAGAAGTCAAAGGCAAGAGCCTGTGAACTTGTGGGTGAGTAGGGGTTAGGACAGGAGACGGGGTCAAGGAGACTGGGATAGAGAGGGAAGAGCTACCTAAGTAGAGAAAACAAGGCAGGGGATGTCCCACAAGGAGAAACCAAGAGGAGGCTGGAAGAAAACTGATGCTTTCTAGAAGTAAAGAGGCAGGGGAAACCGGGAAGGACAGGAACTCTCCGTTGTGAGCCAACTCTGCCCACAGGTTGTCTTTCACCAATAAAGTTTTATTGGCACACAGCCTTGTTTGTTCAGGCCTGTGTTGCCTGTGGCTGAACTGTGACAATGACTACATAGCCTGTTGTCCTTGGCTGGCCTTAGAGTTAGAAGCATCCAATGGTTGCTTCCCACTCTGCCTACCCTCAGATTGGACAAGAACCAGGGTCAGGAGATGGCTGCACCCCAGTGGCCTGAGGTCCCACTGCACCCTGAACCCTTTGTGTGTGTGAAACAGAGCCACGGGCTACTCCATTTCCCGAGGCAGTCTGGCTGCCTCTCAGGAGGGCTAATTTCTCTGGAATTTTCTCAGCTCAAGTTCATAATTCTGGCAAATGGTCTTGAAATGTGTTTCTAATAGTTTCAAGGGAAACTCAAATCTTGTTAGGTGATACCAATGTGAATTTAAATATAAATCTCCACTTGCCTGGAAGACTTTCAGTTATTAAAATTATCCATGGAGAGGCAAATAAAGACATAAAAATGCAAATGAGTGAGCAGAGGCTCTGCCAGGCACTGGGGTCTCATCCAGGCCAATGTAAAGGCCTTGCCCTTCATTGTGGCCACCAGCCCTGCCCTGGGATTTCCAGAGTCAAAAGAAGAGCCTGGGCTATGGCAGAGGAAGAGGCTCTTGTCTTAGCCACGATGTATACAAAAAAACAAAAGCAAAAACCCAGATGTGAGAGCAGCCACAGCGCCTGGCAGGACATGGTCTTCATCCTGTGTTCAGAAAACCCGTCACCACTCAGTTTCAATGGCCCAAATTACAGATAATTTCAGCACAAATCAGACCATTACTCGCTGCTGCGAGGACGCTTCTGTCCTTTGTTGAAGAGTGAGAGGTGAGTTTGTTCTCTGCAGACAGAAGAGGCATGAGGTGGGGGTGTTCTTGGTGTGTCCCTTCACCCTTTTCCTGGAAGATCTGGGGCTGTCAGATGGGCCTGCCAGAATTCTGTTGAGGCTGTAAGCTCTGACCTGCTGCCCCCCTCCCCCAGTAGGCCCACATGTGGCTCCAGAATGATTTCAGGAGACTGACACCAAGCACAGATCTCACTGTAGATCACATAAGATTCACTGAATTCAGGTTGGGACACGGGGCATCAGAGCAGGGGCAAGTCCAGAAGGCATAGCTCAGAGCCTTTGTGCTGACTTTAGAGGTGAAGCCCTGGGGAGTGAGATGAATGCCACTCTGAGAGGTGACACCAGAGCTGTCTCCCTGTCACCTCTTTGTCTCTCCCTCCTCCCTGTTCCTCAACTCTCACAAAGAACAGGCCAGATCAGTGTACTTGCAGACAGGCACCACCTACAAGCCAGGTGAAGAACAAAGCCAAGCTGCAGGAGTCTGAGAAAGACATTTCAGTTGCTTAAGTTGTTTGGTTTCTGGTATTTTGTTCAAGCTGAACTAACAAACTGAGGCCACCAGGCCAAAAGCTGGTCTCTGAAAGGGTACCACAGAGAAGAAGAGACAGAAAGCTCAAAGGTTTAGGGTAGGTTCAAAAGGGGCACCCTTCTGGGGTCTCAGAGGGGTCCTGAAGGCTGGGCAGAGAGCTCTGGTTTCCTTCCACCCTTGGCTGTAGAGAGTCATGGTTTTTAGAAGAAAACCACAGGGATGAACTGCAAGCCTCTGACTGTCACTACCTCTCTAGATCCAGCGTACCCTGAGGCCCCTGCCAGAGGCTCTTGGCCACTGCATGATTGACATGTGCAGCTGAGTGTTGGGGCCAGCAGTCTGCGAACTACAGGATGTCTGCTTCTTCCAGCCATGGTTGTCCCAGCTGTGACACACAATGAATCTGCAGGGTGGCTGCAGACCTGCAGCGTGGCTGCAGACCTGCAGCTACTGTATCTGGGTGGGACTTCTAACTGGGGTGAGCAGCAAGCCTGCTTGTAGTCTTCTGAGATCTGCTTCAGATTTTTTTTTTTTTCAAGGTTGGGGTTCACCCAAATTGGTAGTGAAACTTGGAAGAGTTTCGTGGATGTCGCTGTGCCACTCTGGCCAGTCTGGGCTGGGACTAAAATGTCACACTTGCAACAGCTTCTCTTTGTTGCTTTTTAAGAGCAGAAAATTGCTTGTTTGGTTTTTTTTTTTTTTCCTTCCATGAGTAGCAGGATTACCTGGGGGGGGGGGGGGTTGGGGTGGGGATGCCCTGAGCCCCACTCCCTCTATTTCAAGGCAGACCAGGCCCCTCCTCTTCTCCTGTCCTCTCTGCAGCCTTGGTTCCAGCCTTGCTCTCCTAACTGGACAGTCTGTGCGTCTTTCTGCCCCACCTGCTCCTTTCCACCGAGGACCGGCATTAGCAGCATTAGCGTGCCCACTAATAACCACATGGCAGAGTCACTGTCAGGCTGTCTTGAGATCTCTTCTGACAAGGAAATTAGTCCAATTTTTCTTCAATTTAGCCTCAGGAAGATTCTTAGGACAGGGGCATAAGGCAGACATATTCTTTGCCAAAATATCCCAAGAACAGCCTCTGCACAGTAGCTAATGCTGTCCCCTCTGACACCACTTTAGCTGAGCCTCCAGACTCCACTTTGCGCTCAGAGCTGCTGTCTTCTGAGTTCCCACTAGGATGGCCACTAAGCCAGTTTACAGCATTCAGTCACTTCCCTAGATGCCAGCCCCACCCCCCACCATCTCAAAATCTCCCACATCTTCCCCACAACATCCTGGTCAGGCCTGTCACAGCAATAGTCCACTCCCCATACCAACTTCTGTCCTACTTAACGTTTCTAATGCTGTGACAAAGCAACTTTGAAAAAAGCACTCAGCTGGGCTTATAGTCTCCGAGGTCAGAGTTCATGATAACAGAGCAGAGGCAAGACCTGGAACTGCTGAGAGCTCACATCTTGATCCACAGTAGGAGGCAGAGTCTGACTGGGAACAATGTGAGTCATGTAAAACTTCAAAACCAGATCTCCGTGATGCATCTACTCCAACAAGGCCACACCTCCTAATCTTTCCCCCAAAGTTCCACTGACTGGGGACCAAGTATTCAAACATTTGAGCCTCTGGGGCTGTGGTGGTTTAAACAAAATGGTCTCCATAGGCTCATATATTTAAATACTTAGTCACCAGGGAGTGGAACTGTTTGAAAGGATTAGAAGGATTAAAGATGTGGCTTTGTTGGAGGAAGTGTGTCAGTAGGGGTGGGCCTTGATGTTTCAAATGTCTGTGTGAGGCCCAGGCTCTCTCAATCTCTCCTCTCTCTCCTCTCTCTCTCTCTCTCTCCCTCTCCCTCTCCCTCTCCCCCTCCCCCTCCCCTCCCCCTCCCCCTCCCTCTGTTTGCAGATCAAGATGTAGCTCTCAGCAACCTCTCCAGAACCAGGCTGGTCTCCCTGCCACCACACTCCCTGCCATAATGATAATGGACTAACCTTTTGAAACTGTAAGCAAGCCCCCAGTTAGATGCTCTTTGAAAAAAAGATTTGCTATGGCCACATGTGTCTCTTCATAGCAATAGAACAGTAATAAAGACAGGAGCCTTTCTCATTCAAACCACCATGACCTCTTTCTTCTGCCGGGTTGATGGGATGAGGCTCTGCAAGCCATGGTCATCTCAGAGCCCAGGGGCCCCCAAACACCGGAGAGGCTCTCTCTGAGTACCACCCGATCTCTGCAGGCTGCCATAGCCTCAGTATCTCTACCCATTAGGATCCCCCTCTCCCTCTAGGCAACTGATCATGAAAACTGCAGGCTCAGCTCCTTGGAGCTCAGTACCCAGAGGTCGAGTTCTCTGAAAGAGGTATTGGGAACTCTGATATTGACCAGAGGAGCCAGGGCCATAGAGCCACTCCCATGGAGGTCTTGGCTCTTTGCGTTTTGTCCTGAGCTGGCGGGACCTACTATGTCTCCATGAGTTAGCCAGTGAGCAGCCTGCACCAAAGGGAAGCAGCGTGGTCTGTGGACTTGGCTGTGGGTGGGGCAGCATTCTCTGTTGAGCAGAAGCAGGGTGCAAGCTCCAGACCCCACACTGTTACCTCCCTGGGGACTGGAGGACTTTTATTTTAAGAAAAGTTCATTTTGGGGGGAGAGGTGTCATTCAATCTAGAAGGCTGCCAGGCATTGTGAGCTGCTCTGTAAAGGGCAGAAATAACCTAATAAATCAAATCTGATTTGCAGGCAGTGGCTGGGGTCACCGGGCTGTCAGCGTGGCTGAGAAGGGAGAGGAGGACAGGGCGTGGATGGCGTCTCAGTGAAAGGCCAGGACATGGACAACTGTCCTAGGACCAGGCCACAGCTGGGACAGTAAGATGAGTCCCCCTACTCAGAGTAACAGAGAAGAGAGCCACCCTCCACCCGTGTGACAAGCTGGAGGCTCTGCACCTTCCCCAGGGCCCTGTTCTTCCCTGGTGGGTCCTTCTTGCATTTGATGGACTGGAGGGGGCAGGAGTGAGATGAGTCAAGATCACTGGAGCCACCAGGCAGGTGCACACAGGTGGCAAGCCCACACTCCCAACTGCACACAGCAATGCTACAGCAGCCCTCGCAGGTACACAGGTGCCCCCGCAGGCCACCACGTTACATACACAACTGTGCCCACTGAGGCACACACATCAGCCAAGACCAAACACAAATGCCCTGGCTGCCTGGCAGCCCGTTGGTGAGTGTGCAGGTGAAGGCTGTGTTGGACTGTACAGTTTGTCTCCGTGTGCTCCTTAAGGTCTCAGGTACCCATGGCTGGGAACTCACTGTGCAGCTGGCAGCTGAGGCTGGTTTAAACTCTAACCTTTCTGCCACTGCTTCCTCATGCTAAGATCACCAGAGGAAGCCAGCACAGCTGTGTGTGTGTGTGTGTGCATGCACGCATGTGTGCCCACTCACTTGCATGTGCCCAAGAATGTGTGGTGCCCACACACTCACAGAGGACATCTTGTGTCATTCCTTTGAGTCAAGGTCTCTCACTGAACCTGGATCTAGGTTGGCAGCCAGCAAATCCTCCTGCCTCTGGGCCCTAGCAGTGGGGTTAGAGGCCTGTACGCAGCCATGGTTTGCTGTTTTTAATGTGCACAGATGTTTGCCTTTGTGTATATATGTGCACATGCATGCCTGGTGCCCCTGGAGGTTGGAAGAGGCCATCAGATTCCTTAGAACTGGACCTGGAGCTAGAGATGGCCACGAGTGTTGGGAACTGAACTCAGGTCTGCTGCAAGAACACGTGTTCTTGTTTTGTTTTGGTTGACTGGTTGGTTGGTTGGTTAGGTTTGGTTTTTCTGTGTGGCCCTGGCTGTCCTGACACTCACTCTGTAGACCAGGCTGGCCTTGAGCTCAGATCCACCTGCCTCTGCCTCCTAAGTGCGCCATCATGGGTTGACAGAACAGCGATTTAACACAGAGCCAAGTCTTCAGCTCCAGTGCCCATGATACCATAACAAACCCTCCCACCTGCCGAGCCTCTTCTTTACCAACCCCTCTTTGACACAGGGTCTCCATAAATAGCTCAGGCTGGCCTCCTGAGTGTTAGGATTATAGGTATGCACTACCACACTTAACTCATTATTTTTATTTTGCTTAATTAAGTCTTGAGATGGAGGTGATGGCTCACTGGGTAAGAGCACTGGCTACTCTTCAGAGGACCTGAGTTCGATTCCCAGCACCCACATAGCAGCTTACAACTGTCTATAACTACAATCCTTGGGGATCTGTTGTCCTTCTGGCTTCCCAAGTCACCAGTCACACACATGGTATACATACATACAGGCAGGGAGAAAGGTGATACACATAAAATAAAATAAATAAATCATTAAAAAATAGTTTGAGACAGAGTCTCACTGTGTAGTCTAGGCTGGCTTTAAACTCACAAACCTCCTGCTTCCTTTTCCCAAGTACTGGGTAGAGAGTCCTGTGGCAGGCAGCACTGCAGGCTGGTTTACATTGTTTTAAAGAGAAAGCCGAGAAGCTGGCCTGAATGGAAGCCTGAGTCCTAGCACATTGCTAGTCAGGATACAACCTTTGTTAAAATCTCTTGAGGCATGGTGAGCTGCAAACGTCACACAACTGAACCAAGCTTCCTTAGTAGAGCAAAATGGGTTTCGAGAAGAGTCAGTAAGTGAGGACCATTGCCCTCAGCTTCGGTCCTGCTGTGAAGCTGAGTCCCTCACCCCTACCCAGCATACACTGTGCCTCAGTCAATTTTGTCATCGCCACCTGTGGCCTTGCATGTGTGTTTGGGTTCTCTCAGAGATCAGAAGAGGGTCCTGGATGCCCTGGGACTGGAGTGTGACAGTGAGCTGCCATACAGGCGCTGGAAGCTAAACCAAGTTTTCTGCATGGGCAGCTCTTGCTCTTGGCCTCTGAGCCATCTCTGCAGCCTCAGGGCAAGGAGGCTTTGACCAAGTACATCTGTGAAATATGGAGCCCTGTTAGGCATGGCATGGGACTTTTGTTACAGGGATTTCCATTGTTACTTCCCCCATTCTGAGAAGGAACCCAGGATCTGTGTGTCACATAAACACTCTCCCTACTGAGATGCAGACCCTGCCTGTTGCTATCTCTTCCTTTCTCTCTTTTTAGTGAACATTTTAATACCTTTTTATTGAGTTGTTTGGAAGGAACACAAGCACATGTGTGGAAGCTGGTTCTCTCCTGCTGCCTCATGGGTTCTCTGGGGATTGAACTCTGGTCATCAGGCTTGGTGCTTGGTTGGTGAGGTCTTAGTTTTGTTTTCAAGAAAATACCTTGAAGGGTAGCAAGAAGAGAGGCTTGCTTTGTCAGGGAAACCAAACTTGTTCGAGAAAGAGAGATCTGTGCTTAGAAAGTTATTGTTATTAAGTATTTCTAAAACAAGTCCCTTGGCTTTGAGGGCCATCCTGAGCTACAGAGTAATTTGGAGGCCAGCTTGAGCTATAGGAAATCCCCCCCCGGGGGGGGGGGATGAACCAGAGGGAATATTCATCCTCAAAATACGAACTCTTTATAAATCCTTCCAAAAGTAATTTGAAGAAAATTATTTTTATAAATTTCAAAGCTCAGTTTCCCAAATCTCTGTGACATTGATGTGCTGGTGAGTCTGGGAGAACGAAAGTCACTCACAGCCCCGGGGTTGGGGGGGGGGCGTGTGTACAGCTGCGTCACTTAATGTGGAAAATGGGCTTTGGTGGTTACATGGCTGTCAGGACAGCCAGCAGGACACTGTGACCCTTCTGACGGTGGCGTTCTGTAGCTCCTCACAGTCAGGTCTAGCTCTAGGTCACTGTGATGATCACTGTGGTTCAGAGTGAGGATTGTGACTGATGCTGCCAGCTCGGCTCCTGTCAGCAACAGAACAGGCTACCTGGGTGCGGGGCTGCTCTGTCTCGCTCTCCCATCTGCTTTGTGCTGTCCTGGGTGCCCACAGAGCTGTGATGTAGGATACAGGCTTGTTCTTTTTCCTTACATCCTAAGATTGCCTCTGTGGACTTTTCTCGAAGGTCCCTCCCCTTAAAGATCTGCAGTCTTGTTGAGTTGGGGGCTGTCCTACTTAGCTTCCTATTGCTATGCCAAAACCCTGACCAAAAGCAACTTGGAGAGGAAAGGGTTTATTTGGCTCTCAGGTCCCAATCACATTCAATCTGAGAAGTCAGGGCAGGGCTCAGGCAGGACTCAGGCAGACACAGATGCCATTTTCCTGCTTACCAAGCTTACATCTTCACAGTCACCCAACAATAAAGAGAATGAATGCCCTGCCCCACAGACTCACACACCGGCCAGCCTGATGGAGGCAGTTCCTCAGCTGAGGTTCCTGGGTCCCTCTACAGCGGCGTCTGTCAGATTAACAACTGTAGCTACTATGGCACTGACACAAGAGTTAAAATCCCAGGGGTTGAGGGTTATTTAGACCTAGGTTCAAGTCCCAGCAAGCTTGTGTGAACTATTCTCAGCTCACAGTGATTCCACAGCCACCTGGCCCTGTGTGTGGGCTGGTACCCAGAAGCCATTTCCTGTCACAAAGCTCCCTACGCTCCCAGACCTCCAGCACACAGGTGATGGGATCAGGCTAGGCAACTGACTCGGACTGGATCAGTCAGACGCAGTAGAATCTGGGGTTGGAGTGAGCGGTGGTGCACAACATTAATTCCAGCACTCGGGAGGGTGGGGCAGAGGCAGGCGGATCTCTGTGAGTTCCAAGCCACCTTGGCCCACAGAACAAGTTTCAGGACAGCCATGGCTACATAGGAAAATCTTGTCTTAAAACAAACAAACAAACAAAAAATCAACCAACCAACAAACAAGAAAATAACAAAAAATAACTCTCCCCCGCCTCAAAAACAAAACAAAACAAAACAAAACAAAACAAAACCCACCAAGAGTGAATTCAGGGTTAGAAAAGACCAAAGAGTGCTCTAGGATGCATGGAAGGTGTTTAAAGAAGGAAAGCCCACTGTGGGGACATCCCCTGTCCTCTAGGTGGCTGGACAAGGTGGACGGAGCCATAGGGGAGGGATAAGGAACTGGTGAGTCGGCTCCAGGGTCACCCGAGGCCATGATGTCTTCTGGTATGACCAGTCTCCTTTCCCTTAAGTCAGTTTGTTATGACAACCAACAGCTCAGGTCGAAGGTTGCCAAGCATCTTCAAGAAAAGGAGAGCTCAGAGTTTAGTTGCTTGTGTGAGGTAACCCAGCTGCAATGGGGAAAAAGGAGGGTTCGAACCCAGTCCTGGGGCTGTGAAGACAAATCCTCAGGCATGGAGAAAGCTAGTCTCCTCATGTCCACTACCATCACCTCTCCTCCCTGCTCAGCCTCTGGAGCTCCATTTGTCTCAGTGCCTGAGTTCCCAGGGCTCAGGTGACAGACCCAAGGACTGGCCTGCCTGGCCTGAGGGGCTGTTACTGTGTAGTCCCAGGCTGTACAAGACGCCCAGGAGCTGCTGGGAGCTCGGAGCTCAGACTTATGGGCTCTCTTGGGAATGGTTTGGCCTCTTCCCGCCTGATGTTTCCTGTTTCAGTGGCTCTAATACCACACCCTACCCAACCTTTAGACCTGAGCAGGGCGACGTGCCAAGAAAGGCTGTTGGAACCACACATTACAGATAGGGAAACTGAGGCCTGGCTCCCACACAGAGCCACATGGAAGAGGCCCAGATCTTCACTCCCAGAGAAGCTCCTCACTCGTGACATTCTAAGATCCTGCCACAGCCCAGTTCCTTTTCCAGAACCATCCAGGAGGCCATGCAAGCAGATCCTTTGCTCTAACGAAATCGAAATATTTGCAACCACAGCTGGGAGTCACCTGTGGTGACAGACTTGGAATCCTGGCACTCTGGAGGTAAAGGCAGGTTGAAAGAGAAACTGAGGTCAGCCCATGGTCTAGACCATGTCTAGAAAAAGAAAATAGACTGAAGCACTCCTCAGTGGGTAAGAACGTTTGCACCAGGGGTGACGACCTGAGTTTGACCCTCAGAACCAACGCTGTAAGGAGCACTGATTCCCACAGTTGTAGCCTGAACGCCACATGCCATGGTAGCACGTGCTGTGGTAGCATGTGCAAGCACAGAGACAGACTGTCTAGAGAGGGGCTGCGTGAGTAAGCGCACCAGCTGCTCTTCCAAATCAGGGTTCAATTCCCAGCACCTGCATCAGCTCGCAACTGTCTGTAACTCCAGTTCCAGGGGATCTGATGCCCCCTTCTGACCTCTGAGGGCCCTAAATGAAGTGCACAGATAGACATAGGCATAAAGTAAAATAAATAAATCTAAAACAAATGAAAAGGTAAATGATCTTCACAATAAGCAAATGAATATAATTTTAAAACTTAAAGAAATAGCAAAAAATGTTAGAGAGAGAGAGAAAGAGAGAGAGACAGAGACAATGAGAGAGAGAGAAAGAGAGAAAGAGAGAGAGAGAGACAGTGAGAGGGACAGAGACAGAAAGAACACCAGCTCACCTACTGGTGTGAGGAGAGCACAAACCCATTCCCAAGTCACCCCAACTGAAGCAAGTGTTGAGCCTGGGATGCCTGCCACTCACAAGACTGCAGCTTCCCTAATTCTCACCCCCATTTTTAGTGGCAAAACCAGAGACCAGAGAAAGCTAAACCAGCTTTCCCTTCTCAGGGACAGAGCATGATCAGACAGACCTGTGGGCTTGGGGGCCAATGCTGCCCACCTGCTTGTTTAGGTTCAGATCTGTCTGTAACTGTTGCACTCCCTGATCCAGCAAGGCCCACCCACCCTGGGACTCTACGAACTTGACCTTTTATGCTCTTCTTGAGGACCTACTAGGAGGAGGTGGCCACATTGTGCTCTTTGACAGCCTGCTTTTCACCAGTGGCCAAGGTGGCCTGTGCCTGTGAGACCTCATAGCCTGTAGGACTGCAGCCCCAGGGTTCTCACAGCCCACAGATCTCCACAGCTGGTACCTGACTCTCTTTTCTCTGCTGTGCTGGGGCGTCCCACCCTGTTTTAAAGAACACAGTGTCTTGGGAAAGGGGACATCTGATGGTAATTTGAAATCTCTTCTTGGTTAATAGGACAAAATGCCAAGAGCTGTCTTCACGGCTGAACTCTTAGCGGAGAAGGGTGATAAATGCTATTTAATTCTCTCCCTTGTCACAGGGGAGAGTTAAGTGCCAGCCTGTTATGGGCAGGTTGTCTTGTGCTGACTTCCCTTCCCCATGAGACAATGTGAGGCCACTCATCGGTTGACAGAAAGTTTCCAAGATCCAAGGGGCATTGAGCTCATCCTGTTTGAAAGACAATGAACCCAAAGGAACAAAACACATTATTTTGGAGGGGGCTCAGTGGTAAAGAACACTGGCTGCTTTTGAAGAGGACCCAGGTTCAGTTCACCAACATGGTGGCTCCAACCATTTAACTCCAGTTCCAAGGGATCTGGTTTCCACCGGGGATCTAGCCTGTCTCTTGTGTAGGAACCCAGGAAGTACATTGTCCCTTTTGAAAATATTAATTAACCACCTAGCCTGCCCATCCCCTTCTATAGCTTCCCTTTGACACAAACTAGAGGCCATGAGGGTTAGGACCGGTCGAGGAGGGACCTCAGCCCAGCCCAGGCCTTCTTCCTACCCTTGGGTCTCAAGTTGACCCTTCCCCAAGTAAGGCCAAGCCTTCTCTCTGTTTGGGGTGTGACTTTGAGATAGCTGGTACCTCCCTAGTCTGAAGCTAGAGTGAAGAGAAGAGCAGGTTGGGTGGCCCCTATAGTGTGATACAGGGGAATGTCTGACTGATTGCAGGATCTTTCCTCCTGAGGCCAGGGAAGGGTGGTGGCCTGATCTTGAAGGGTCCAAAGTACCAGGAAGCAAGTGGTGAGGAAAGGTGTTCCAGTCACCCAGGGAGGAGTGGGAGATACCTGCAAACACCTCAGAAGGGACAGAGGCCATGCAGGACAGCCAGAGACTGCCAGAGCTCTGTGAACTGAGCCTGGTAGAGACAGAGCCAGCCCTGCCACTTAAGCCCATTGTGAATGGTTCCCCAGATTAAAGAGGACGAGACATAAAAGATGCTTTGCTGTAGTCCGGCAAGCTGGACAGCTCAGGCTGGCCTTTCATCTTTGCAGAAACACCTCATTAGGGCTCAGGACATCACTGAGGCCCCTGCCTGCCCTGCTCTGGCTGCCAGGCCCTGACACCCATCCCAGTTCTCTGAGCCAGACTGGATGTTGCTTTCCTTTCATGTGTGTGCTGGGCACTGGTAATGCAGGACTCCATCCCTTGAGGCACCAGCCGCCCTGACTCTGAAGGCCATCAGGGACCCAGGTATGCACCACCACACCCTTGGGCTGTCCATGGACACACAGAGCAGGGAGCCACAGGCTCTGGTCCCCTAGCCATTTCTCCACTTGCCTCCACTTCCTCCTAGACACCTGTAGGCTAGGGCAAGCAACATCTCTCTGGAAGCATCCCACCGTGGTATAGGTGGGGCTGACTCCACCCAGTGCTGGACCTAGCTGGTCAGTATTTACCATCTTCATGGCCATAAGACTGGTTGAAAGAAAAGTGATTCAAGTCAATATAATGTTATTACTTCCATTCCCAGTGGCAGTCGAGGCAGACAGGTGTTTCTAGAACAAGAGCAAGAATATCACTGAAGACTCAGGGTGCAGACCAAGTGTAGACTCCGAGTGAGGAATGAGAATGAAGACAGTGGGTTCAAGTCAGACCCAGAGAGCCTGGAGTGGCAGAAGAACATTTGAACTTTGATCAATGGGAATGACAGTTCCCAGTCTCCAGGCAAAGTAGAGGTGCAGTCAGATTTGTGTTTCAGAAGCTTAAAGGGGACCTGGAGTGTTGCTGAGAGAGGGGCTATTCCTCCCTGCCACACGCCCTACATCCAGGTTGATCTGGGGCTGCTTTGCTGGATACGATATAAGGGAAGTGATGTGGTAACCCGGCCTGGCCAGCGGAAGGAAGGCCATCTCTTGCTTCCTCTCATTTGACACTTAGCTGTCATACTGTGAGGAAGCCAAAGCGACTACAAGGAGGGAAATAAAAGACCTGGCCCTGGAGATGCCACTGCTGTCCCCTGGGGTGCTCCAGGCCTTCAGCCAGCACCAATTCACATAAACTATTTGAGTCAAAAGCTAAAGGGGCCTACGGTGATGCTGCCTTGGGTGGGAGAAATGGGATCTCTTAGCATAGGCCACACAGTTTTTGAGAAATTGGTTACACTGAGCAGTCGATGTCTGGGAAGGAAAGCTTTGCCTGGTTCCTTCTTGGGGGCAGAGCAGAGAGCAGGTCAGTGACTGGGAGTCAGGGCAGGTTTGACAGCTGTTCCCGAGTGTCATTTCCTGAGAAAATTCCCCGCAACCTCCTCCACACACTTGTGCTCACATCCAGAGTGAGTTTCCCTGGCCATGGCCGGCCAAGGCCAGCTGTCAGGCAGGGGCTACCATCCGGGCAGCTTGAAGGGCAGCTTGCAGGACAGCTGCACTCCCCGGAAAAAGCTGTCTCTGGAGACAGTAATTGGCCATGTCCTTTCCTTGTTGGGTTCAGCACAACTCTTCAAATAGAATAACAGGGTTTGGGAATTTAATTCCCCCCACCTAGGTCACAATGCATGATGTTATTGTGTACCACAGTGGGAGAAGATGTCTGTAGGCACTAAGGGCCCATTAACTGGATTTCCTCTTAATTAATTCTTATGTCCATTTTTTTCCTAGCAGATTTATGTTAGAAAGAAAGAAAGAGAGAAAGAAAGAAAGAAAGAAAGAGAGAAAGAGAGAAAGAAAGAAAGAAGGAAGGAAGGAAGGAAGGAAGGAAGGAAAGAAAGAAAGAAAGAAAGAAAGAAAGAAAGAAAGAGAGAAAGAAAGGAAGAAAGAAAGGGAGAGAGAAAGACCTGTTTTACTTAGGATTTCCATTGCTGTGAAGAGATACCATGACCAAGGCAACTCCTATAAGGAAAAACATTTAATTGGGGCTGGCTTACAGGATCAGAGGTTCAGTCCATTATCATCATGGCGGGAAGCATGGCAGCATCTAAGCAGACATGGTGCAGGAGAAGGAGCTGAAAGTTCTATATCTTGATCCAAAGCCAGTCAAGAGAAAACTGACTCTGGTCAGACTTGAGCGTATATGAAACCTCAAAGCCTAGCCCCAGAATGACACACTTCTTCCAATAAGGCCACACCTCCTAACAGTACCACTCCCTATAGCCCAAGCATATTCAAACCACCACAGATCCCATCAGAACTTGTAATTTTGTCATTTTCTGTGGCTCCACTAGCCAATGGTGATGGGCATTAGTTGGTCACTGTGCTTTTTCTGAGAGTGTCATTAAGCACCCCCCAGGCAAGCCTCAAATTTGCTATGTAGATCAGACTGGCCTTGAACTCACAGTGTTCTGCCTACTTCTGTCTCTCTTAAAGCATCAAAGGTAGAGGCAGGCAGATTTCTGAGTTTGAGGCCAGCTTGATCTACAAAGTGAGTTCCAGGACAGCCAAGGCTACACAGAGAAACCCTGTCTCAAAAAAAAAAAAAAAAAAAAAAAAAAAAAAAAAAAAAAAAAAAAAAAAGTGTGCTGCCATGCCTGGGACATCACACCTGGCTTGAGAGCTCAGGTTTATTTTTTTAATTAATAAACTAATGTATTTGTTTATATGTACAGGTGTTTTGTCTGCAGGTACATCTGTGCACCACGCACATGCAGGGGTCACAGAGGCCATAAGAGAGCATGAAATCCCTTGTATCTGGAGCTACATAAAGTTGTTAGCAGCCACGTAGGTGCTGGGACTTGAACCTGGGTCTTCTGTAAGAGCAACCAGTGCTCTTAACCACTGAGCCATCTCTCCAGCCCTAAAGTTCAGCTTTTGAAGACTAGGCTTCCACCCTCCACCTGATCTAGCACCTGGGGACAGGCAAAAATGCAGGCCATCCAGTTACATTCAGACTTCAGATCATCAGAAGTCTCTTCTGGCCTCTGTCAGCACTGTGAGTACGTGCTGAACATGCAGACTTAATCCTATACATGTAAACAAATAAATTAGTTTATTAATTAAAAACAAAAGGCCCTCAAGCCAGGTGTGATGGCCCAGATATGTAATCTTTTGGAGTATATATCCCGAGTATGGCATGAAGCATATATTCAAAAATACTCTTTTGTTGGGCTGGTGAGATGGCTCAGTGGGGAAAGGCACTTGCTGCCAAGCCTGGTGACTTGAGTTCAATTCCTAGGTAGGAAAGAACTGACTCTTGAGAATGTCCTCTGCCCTTCTCAGGGATGTTTTGTGAACATATGTAAGAGTAAGGAGGTTTTTAGGGTCTGGAGAGATAGCTGCTCCTCCTCCAGAGGACCTGGACACTCACAGAGGACGATGGTTCACAACTGTTTCAATTCTATGCCCTTTTCTAGCCTGCAAAGGCACTGCAAACAAACATGATGCATACATACACACATACACACACACACACACACACACACACACACACACACACACGCACATGCACACACGCACAGAACACTGGCACATAAAATAAAAATAAAATTTTTAAATACAAGAAAAAAATTAAAATTGTTTATCCACATTTCCAGTTTAGCTCATGTTTTCTGCTTTTTATGCACCTAACCAAGCCTGAGCCATTTGGGGAGAGGTGAGGGAGAACAGGATGCTGTGTTACAGGAAAGACTCAGAGAAAGGGTGTCTCCGGGTGCTCAGGTTGGGATCAGTGGGGTGGAGAGGATAACAGAGGACACAGGAGCACCCGATGGGAAAGGAGACTTTGGCAAGGCAGGTTTCCTAAGGTGGGGTGAGGAGCAGCCTGTGTGGACATGGGGGGAGAAGGGCAACCTACCGGTGTCCCAGATTGCCTTGGATTTGACATGGGAAACTCCATGTTCCCTCCACCCTAGGAAATTGGTATGGTTGCATACACAACACAGAGGATTCTAGATGGGATGAGGAAAAGCCAGAGCTCTGAGGGTGTCTGTGTGAGCAGGTAGGGTCCCCTGAGGAGGAGAGGGCAGATGAACTTGGGGGCTGCTTCAGTGTACCTGGTAGGGCTTCTCAGCCCAATCACACAGACCCACAGTGGAAATGTCTGCTCACAAAGCCCAGCTGGGAGAAGACTGGTCAATGGTGTTGTCCCTGTGGGAAGTTTCTGCTCATCCCTTGAGGTCCTGAACATTCAGGGACATGACGATACACAGTGCAAACCCGAGAAGCCATCAGGAGAAAGTGAAGTAGGTGTCAAGAAGAAAAACAGCCCCTGGGAAGGCTCAAAAGCTGCCCTTGAAGTCCGACTGCTGGCCCTTCTGAGGGGCAGTGGCAGAAGGAACATTGGTACTTAAGAGAATGGATGTCGAGCTCTGAATGAGGCCTGGTGACACAGTCTCCTGAAGTGTGTTGGGACCCTTAGAAGGAGACATAGACAAGGCGGTGGATGACCCTGCTGCACAGCTCAGGCAGAGGTGGAATGTCTTCCTCAGCCTATTGGTCCTCCAGAGACTTTACATCCAGAAAGCCAGATGGGCCCCGTGTGGCCTGGACAACGCTATGGTTCTGTCTGACTCAGGGCCAGGAAACAGGTGCAGCTGGCCAGGGCTGGAGCTGAGTCACCATTACCTCAGCCTCCACTGTGGGCTGTGGTCTGCTCAGCAGCAGCTCTCTGCTCCAGCCTGAGCTGCTGAGTCACCGCAGGGTGCCGGTGGAATCCCAGACTACCAGGAGGAGGCATGACCCTGGTCATCTCTCCAGTTCCCAGGGAAGGCTCAGCCCTCAAAGCTCCTTTCTGGTGGGAAGGCCAGTGGGCAGAGTTGCTGTGGGCAAGGCAACTGTTCTGGGAAGGGTTTCACAAGAAAGGGATGTTTCCCTGGCCCAGGAAACATATTGTCTTAAAGTCCCACCTGAAGCAGACCACAGTGCTCACCAGGTCCTTCCATGTCCCATGTCTCTCTCCTTCCAGCCTCAGAGCCATGGTACCTATCCAGGGCCACACAAAGGACCTCACCACAAAGCCCTGCCGTGGCTGAGTGCCCCCAGGCCTTTAAAATTGGGTAGAAGTGACAAGCCATCTTCCAGAAGCTTCTTAAAGACAGAATTCTCTAATGGGAGGCAAATATAACCAAAATACATTATATGCATGTACAGACATGTCATAATGAAGCCCATTATTATGCATAATTAATGTATGTTAATAGGAGCTAGGGAGAGAGCGGTCTATAAACTGGTTGCTGTGTGATCAAGGGACTGCATTCTATCCCCGACAGCTATAAAAACCCTGGGCATAAATGGTGCACACTTGTAATCCCACTGCTGGGAGACAGCAGGCAGAGCCTCAGGGCTCAGGGTCTAGTCAGTAAAGCCTAATTGGCAAGCTCCAGATCGCACTGAGAGACCAAGTCTCAAGACAAAACAAAATAAAGCAAGGTGGGCAGGTCCTGGGGGAACCACAGGCCTCCGCATGCACACTCACCTGGACACACCTATACACATAAACAAACACACACACACCATGAACAATACATTAAACAGATACTCCAGAATTAACATAGAAACCAGCATGGGACTGGTTCTTCAGAGAACCCACATTGGATTCCCAGCATCTCTGTGGGTGCTCACAATCCCCTGTCACTCCCGTTCTGGGGGATCTGACTCCACCATGTGGTCCCTGAAGGTACTGCATTCACTTGGTATACATAACAAACACTCAGACAAAACCCCTATGCACATAAAAATATAAACACAAATGTAAAAAAAAATTTTTTTTTGGTTTTTCGAGACAGGGTTTCTCTGTGTAGCCCTGGCTGTCCTGGAACTCGCTCTGTAGACCAGGCTGGCCTCGAACTCAGAAATCCACCTGCCTCTGCCTCCCAAGTGCTGGGATTAAAGGCGTGTGCCACCACCGCCTGGCGTAAAAAAACGTTTAAAAAGTACTTTAACTGAATGTTACCAGATGGCCTCGGGTTTCCTGCCTCCTCAGCTTGCAAGCCACCCCTCAAGGCCGCCACCACAACTTGGAAGGAAAACACCTGCTATTTATATGAGGGAACGTGGACCAGCTTTTATGTGTATTTTGAAGCTGTGGGACAGAGTGACTCTGGACAACTGAGTACAGGTACTCACAGGATGGCTCAGTTCTATCTGTTGATATGTGGCTTTAGTTAACATTTTCCCAAGGTGATATTTTGTTTCGTTGTAATGTTTTATTTATATAGCTTATGGGTGCCTGACAGGGTTGTACCACTGAGTCACACTCCTAGCCCCTGGGTGGGGGATTCTAATCACGTGGTCTACTCCTGTACCACAAACCCCAGCCCCAGCTACTATTTTCCCCAGAGAGAACTAAGCCTTGAGACTTTTTCCCAATGGCCTCTGTGATGGCAGGAACCAGCTAGAAACCATGAGAAGAGAGAGTTAAGGGCACAGGCATCTCCGGGGTGAAAGTCAGCCAGTTTTAAATCACCTTGCCATTCCCTTCACTGCTTTTCCAGTCACAGTGAGGTCACAGTGAGGTGTAGGGGTGCTTATCTGTCTGGCAGCTCTCCCCAGCCTCTCCCTTCTTGAGTCCATCTTCCCAGCATCAGCACCGTCAACGATGGATGACTTGTTCTTCCATTTGCTTATATGTGCTCATTTATCCATCAGACATTGGGTGAGTGTTTCCTGGGAGATGTTGATCATAGTAACTCCAAATTCATCCACTGTAAAACTCCAAAATAACAAAGCCTTGGACAAGAAGACTTTCCCTCTGTTCTGAAACAGGCCTAGAGGCTGGCAGTACAGGACCCAGTTTCAGGTACCCACAAGCACTGCTCCATTAGCCTGCCTGTCATCCATTGCCATCACCTTGGGCTCTAAAATGGCTGCTCCTCTCGAACCCCCACTTTCAAATTCCGGGCAGAAGGAAGAAGGAAAACTAAGAAGAGGCATATTCACATATCCATGAGCTGCCCTCCACTTGGAGAGTGTGGAGCCCTGACTCACCCAGACAGATGTACCTGCCTGTTAGGTCTGCCTCCCTGAATCCACAGCCCTTCTCATGATAACTGAGTAGTTATTCAGAGAATTGTTTTGTATTTAGGTCTGTACCAGATTGGAAATCCCTATGGGGGCAGGTCCCTCTGTTGATGATTTCAGGCCCACAGCTACACTGTCTCAGCACTGCTGAGACACACTCCCACATGGGGCACTGTCCTTCAGCCCCCAACTCTCTTTGGTCTTCAGATTTGGGTGTTTTTTTCTTGGTGGCAGCCATCAGCCAGCAGGGCTTCTGAGGAAGTCTGGACTTACAGGTAGGAAATGGGGCTTCATATGCTGTGTCCATTAGTCTAATCGTGACCCATTTTGCTAGCTCCACGCTGGGCTGCCTTGAAGATGACAAGTTGACGGTGACTCCACTGGGTCATTGCTGAGTGAGGAGCCCATTAGAATCAGGCTGTGGGTTCCAGTACAGTGTGTACCAGGAGGCAGAGGCCTGTGATCCTGCACTCTGTCCTCATTTGTAGGAGTGAGTCTGTCAGAGATATGGGGAGTCACAGCCCCTCTTGTTCCTGCCTTCCCTCCTCCCAGTGTTTCCCTAGGAGGAGCCAGTCACACTCTCAGAGTTAGAGAAAAGTCCCCTCACCCAACCAAAGTGGGGAGCAATGATATCAGTGCATGTGGTGGAAAGATCCTGGATGGAGTGGCATTGAAGGGTGGGCTTTGAGTCTGGCCTGAACAGCCCCCCCCCCCCCCAAACACCCCCTCCCTGCTTTAACAGAGCCTCGTTTATTCCAAGCTGGCCTGGAGCTGTGTAGCCAAGAGTAAACTTACAGTTCCTGCTACTCTGCCTTCCAGGTGCTGAAATTACAGTGCAGACCACCACGTCCAGCTTGCTGTCCTCTTTAAATGTACTCACCACACTCAAGCGTATGCTTATGGACGTGTCTGGTTTCCCTATGAGGCATGTGGGAGCCATGGCCAGCCTTGGTCTGGCTCCTCTTTTAAAAAAAAAAATCTATTTTATTTACTTTTTGAGATGGTGTCTGGCCACATTGCCCAGGCTGGCCTTGAAGTTCTAGGCTTGACTTCACCCTGCCTTAGCTGGGGCAGCTGAGCTGCAGGCCCTTGCTGCTGTGTCTGGTTTCCAGTCTTTCAAGATGTTCTTACTGGCTATGGGCAGACTTGCTTGTTCTGCTCAGCCCTCCTCGATGGCTGCTTCTGAGCAGGGGGGCCACTCTGGGGCTCTGCCTTTTGGTCAGCTGGCAGAGGTCTCACTCAGCCAGTGGCCAATGGGAGAGGCATGTCCGTCTCCCCTTGCTGAGACTCCAGCAGGGCTTGAGACCCTCACCTGCCTGAGGTTGGATTTTCCTGGAGACATCAGGGAGATGTGGGCAGCAGGGTACTGTCCACCTATTGGTTTTGAACATTTGCAAGAAAAGGGCTGACTCAGAGGCAAAGTATCATTTTGTTAGGAGGACCAGCAAGACAGCTTAGTGGGTAAACAGACTCAGTACAAAAGCCTGAAGACCCAAGTTCAAATTCCCAGATCCACATAAATATGAAAGGAGAAAACTTTACAAAGTTGTCTCTTGGCTTCCACATGTGAGCCATGACACAGACACCCAGGCATGATGACCCAGAGTCTTCCAGCACTCTGTGGCCTTCCTGTCCCCGTGGGTCTCCAGGAGTAGCCTGAGTCTGCACAGCCTCCTAAGTCTAGCATGGGGACACTTGGCATGTTAAACTAGCATTCACCATTTGCTTGTTTTCTGCTCACCTCAGGATCCCAGAGGGGCCTCAGGGGAAGAGGGGAACTCCTGTGCACAGGGTCAGGCCAGTGTTCATCAGGACATTGAGGTTAGCCCGAGTGACTGTCTCATGTGATGACACTGCTGCTTGTCCCAGCAAAGGAGCCATGGTAAGCCAAGAGCAACTCTCTTTCTCTTGCATGTACAGGCTTCTCAGGACCTGGCTGACAATACTAGTGGGGTTCACTTCTGAGCCAGGTGACAGAGTGCTCCCGGTCAGTCTCAAAGGCTGAGCTAGCTGCACCTGGTTGAAATATCTCACACTTTCAGAGTCCAGAATTTCTACCCCTGTGTCTGTCCTGAGGTGTGATCTCAGGGTGCGTGCGTGCGTGCGTGCGTGCGTGCGTGTGTGTGTGTGTGCTGTCCTGCACAGGTGGCCAAACTCCTGGAATCCAGACAGTTCTGCCCCTTGGGAAGAATCTGGCCTGGGACTCTGCAGGACTCAACCACAGATATGACAGAGCCCACTCAGGAGAGGAGGCTCCAAGGGAAAACGGATGGTTGGGGAGCTGGAGGGAGGATGCACAGCGGCCAGCCACCCTCCACCCTGCCCTCCATACTGAATGGATGCACCCCTCCCTTCCCCCCTCCCCCCTCCCCCCTCCTCCCTCCCCCCAGCAAAACAGGAGCGGAGGACCCTGGACCAGGGTAGGGAGCTGCAGTCACATCCAGGTGCAAAGCAGGCCCTGGGAATTTGATTTCTCAGGAGGTGTGACTGGCCTTGCTTGGCCTTTGAGGTGGTCCATTTCAGCCCCATTCCTGGGAAGGAGAGCTAGACCTCCCGCCGGCCTCAGGATGGGGGTGTCGGGACTGACTCTTGTGTGAGCACGGGGCGGAGCAGACTCTGTGATGCAGGATTGGCTGGGTGATGGTCTGGGACTGTGGGTGGTCCTCTCCTGAGCCTCGGGGAGCGGGAGTGGGTTCCGGTCACAGCGGCCCTTGGGACTCGCAGGAGGCGGCGCTGAGCGGGTGACGCGGCAGCTCCCATCGGGCATAAATAGCGGCAGCAGCGCGGCTCCTTCCACTGACACGTCGAGGGATCCTCGTGCGCTTCCCCACGCCTTTGAGCTGTGCCATGCAGTAAGCGACCCTCCCGGCTGCCCCTCTACGCCACGCCTGGACCGAGACACTTGGACCTGCACTGACCAGCCACGCCCAGTTCCCACCGCTGCTCAAGGTACCCGCGTCCCACCGAGGCTTGCCAGGCTCTAGTCCTGCGGTTGGACGCCCCGCCCCATTGCTGCCCCTGCACCCCTCACAGCTCTGTCCCCATCCCACCACCACCACTCCCACACCAATGCCATCGCAGTTCACAGCCCAAGTGCCCCCAGACATGTGTGTGTGCGTGTGCGTGAGCGTGTGTGTAGGGCTGCTCAGGTGGTGTCAACTCATCCATTTCTTTCCTTCCAGATGGCCAGGGTCAGCGTTATCCTGCTAGCCTGGCTCCTGTTGGTTTCGACCCTGTCAGCCACTCTGGGGCTTGGGATGCCAGTAAGTACTGGGGACAGTCGACCTGTAAAGAGGACTAAAGGTGTCAGACCTGATTGTCCCCATGGCAGGGGTGGGAGTAGTAGGAATGTCCCTGAAGCTGCTGGAAGGGGGGGCGGTGTCCCAGGAGAAGGTCTGAGGACCATCTGAGCCCGGGTTCAAAAGAGTTCTATTCATGGCCAGCTTTGTAATCCTAGCACTCAAGAGGTAGAGGCAGGAAAACCAAAAGTTCAAGGCCAACCTCCCCTCCATATAAATTTTTAGGCCAACGTGGGCTTTATAAAGTGCTGTCTCAACTGAACAGCAAGGGAAAGGCTCCCATTTGTGGGCCAATGCCTGTGATAGACTAACCTCTCCTGAAGCCTAGGAGTGCTAGTGGCACAGCCCTCAGCCCTGGGGTTGCTCGGAAGTAAGCCTGTCACCTGGCTCTGAAGACAACACTGGGGTTATCAGCCACTGAGCTGATATGAGCATTATGAACCCAGAACTAGTGCACACAGTAGTGTGTTCAGGTCAAATGCAGTCACTCCAGGCAGTGCGGATGCCCAGGTTTCTGCTCTGTGTTGTGTTGGGGAGCCAAGCACAGGTTACTCTGCTCCTCAGCCCAGGGACCTGGGCTGTCTGACATCTCCCCCTCCCCCTGTCATCCTGATTTAGGCAAAGGAGAAGAGAGGTTGGACCCTGAACAGCGCTGGCTACCTTCTGGGTCCACGTAAGTGATGCAGGGCTGGCTTGCTGAGGCTGGATTGTGTGTCCTGATGTGACCATGGGAGCCAGGCACTGTTCTCATAGCCCATTTACTCTCAGATGCAAAGAAGCAGGGGGCATTCCCATGTGGCTTTGGGGACTGTGGGTTTCCATTAGCCTAACCCGCTGTGCTGCCGACTTAAAACACCTGCTGCATTGTGGGGGAGGCAGGGGCGGGGGAGGGGGGCTTTTTCATTCCCTGAAAGGCCTGATTCCTCCAGGCCTCCACTCTTCTTATTCATAGCATATGAGCTCATTCCTGGGGTCTTCTGACATCATCCACACCAGCCTCCTGGGAACCCCAGTGCCTATCCTCCTGCTGTCTAGGCGGAGCCTCTGAGAGCCTCCTCTGGCCTGAACCTCCTTTCCCTTCCACTCTGAAACCTGCCCTGACACTCAGCACCAGACATCCCCTGCACTCACCAGGGACCTTCCATCACTGATCTGCACCTTTAACCTTAGCACCTTCTCCTTCTAGAAGTTTCTTTTACTGACTTCCCCACCTCACCCCTCCGTGGGGCTTTATTCAAAATTTCTGGAGGAGTCTTTCAGGTGTCCTTGGAATTCTGTTTGGGCTCTCTGAGTTCCCAGGTCTCCCTAAACACCCTCTCCCACTTCATGGTATCCTGAAGTGATCCCCTGAGCTCTGGTAGGGAACTCTTACAAACTGAAGGTAGCCAGACACTCCACCTTGAGACCCACTTGAGCTGGTTTCTTTCTTGCTCAAACCTGCTCCCCAGTCTCAGCCCCACTGTCACACCAGCACCTTACACTAACACTAGTCTTGTCCTGTGGCATAAGTCCTGCTCTGACCTATGTTACTACTAGTTCTTTGCATTCCGGGGTGGCAGAGAATTAGAATCTGAGGGCTTTGCCAGCTCCCAGACACTCATGGAGTGGGGTGGGGCAGAGCACCCATTATGTCCATGGTTCATCCCTCAGCACCCCAATGCTGTCACGATGCAGAAGATGGAGACTGGTGATTGCCTTTTGAGTTTGATGTTGTTTCTGTGTAGTGTGAATGCTTTCTCACATGTGACCACAAGAGATGGGGATTTTGCTTGGAGATGTGAAATCATCTGGTGGGAGTGTGTGTGTGTGTGTGTGTGTACAGCTCTGCAGCGAGAGGCAGCCAGAGGGGAAAGGCGGTGCTCAAAGACAGAAGTGTCTGGTGCTACCATTACCACTACCACCACCACCACTACCACCACCACCCCCACTCTCCCCCTGCCCTGGCCCCTAGTTGGTGTCCTGGATGTTTGTGATTTGCATTAATGTCTTCAGATTCGAACTATCCCAAAGGAGGAGACTGGGCTGGAAGACAGCAGCTCCCTCCTAAGAGCTGCCTAGTGAGTTTCCACCTTTAAATTCACATGCACAGCTGGATTTGAGATTACTGTCTGCCTTAAGGCAAAACATACATTCCTCTAGCTCCTGTCCCCAGTCTACCAGCATGGAGGGGACAGTGGAGAGGGGCCTGTGCTTCCCAGGCCCAGAGTCTGCTTGAAGCCATGCAGTCATGCAGCAGATTCATGTGGTCATCCTTTGAGAAAGGAAACCTGCCTGGAGCCCTGTGCGGCGCCCCCTGGAGACACTGCTACCCTCTGCTGCAGCATCCACACTTGGGCTTTGTGCTGGTGGTCCAGCTGTGTGAGGGTCTTCTCCTGGGGTTGGAAATGGGATGTACCACAGTGACAAACCCTCCCTCTCTGGTCTGTAAACAGATGCCATTGACAACCACAGATCATTTAGCGACAAGCATGGCCTCACAGGCAAGAGGGAGTTACAACTGGAAGTGGAGGAAGGAAGACCAGGTAAGGCTTGAGTCCCAAATGTACATGCCATAATAATTCCTGGGACTCCCAGGTGCATGAGGGCATATGGTGGTGACACCCACCACCCTCCTCCTCCAGTCATAGCCTAAGGCTGCCCTAGCCAGGCCTGATAACATACAGCCTCACATACCTCTCAACTGCCAGGACTAGGGAGCACAGTCTTGAGGCATGCAGCTACAACAAGGGATCTGGCCACAGAGGCCCCTGGAAGAGCTGGCCCAGGACCCCTCCACTTCTCTAGAAAGGCCCTGGATGGCTTAGGATGTCCCCGGGCTCTCAGCCAGCCTCCCTGGCCTTTGAAGAGGGTGGTAAGGAAGCACGCTGTGAACATTGTTCTTTTCCATTGTCTAGGAAGTGTTGATGTGCCCCTGCCTGAGAGCAACATTGTGCGCACTATAATGGAGTTTCTCAGTTTCTTGCACCTTAAAGGTATGGGAGTGTTTTCCATCTAAAATGGTGTCTAGGCTGCAGCTATCCCTAGTACTGGCAGGAAAAATGTAAAAAGGGAAGCATCAGTTACCCTATGCCCTGTATTAGGACTGAGGCGCATGACACTCAAACATCCTGTGCTGGGGCTCAGTGTTACCAGGCTGATGTGGGGAGAAAGTTGGACACGTCACTCTCCTGGCCCCCACTTCTGGCACAGTAGGTTTTAGGGTATAATATGCCTCATGCCAAGTCCTGTGAGGCCACAGAAGCCACATTGTGTTAGCACAGTGCCTGGCAGGTCAGCTCTCGAAGGAAGTTGTTTCCTCATTCAATTTTCTGCCCTTCCAAGAGGGAGCTGAAGGGCAGTAGATTAAAACCAGGGGTGAGGGGCTGGGTGAGCAGAGTAGAGGGATGGCCCAGGACTTGAGAACATTTGCTGCTCTTCCAAAGGACCCAAACTCAGTTCCCAGTACCCAGGTCAGGTGGCTCACAACCTCCTGTAACTCCAGCTTCAGCTTCAGCAGATCTGACACCTCCTTCCTGCTTTGAGGACACGGAGACACACACACACACACACACACACACACACACACACACACATCATACACACATCCCATAACATACATCCCACAACATATAAATGAAATAAAGTCTTTACAAAGGTAAAACCATCCCTCAGGGCAGGGAGACTGCGAGAAATGATGGTGTTAGAGCCTTCAGCCCCAAGTCCAGGCCTCTAGAGAGCTTCTAGGCCTTTCCAGAAATCTCTGCATGGCTGCTCTAACAAAGGGCACCACAGCTCTGCTGGGAATTCTGAGCTTCCATTTAGTTTTGATCTCATGAGAAAGTGTTCTTGGACACCAGCTTCACACCTCTAATGGCCTGCCCTCTTTGAAGAGTGGACAGTCCTTCAGATGCTATTCCCAAATTAGAGTCGCCACAGTAAGAACTCACCCCTCTCCAGAGGTATTGCGATTCAATTCTCTCTCACACTAACTACCTGACTGCTATTCTTATTTAGAGGCCGGGGCCCTCGACAGCCTGCCTGGCATCCCCTTGGCCACCTCCTCAGAAGACCTAGAGCAGTCCTGAGACCACATCCGTGTGTCCTGTGCTATAATTTAAAGTCATTCTAGGCTAAGAAGAATCTTCTGCCAACTCCTCAAGCCAACCAACCCTGTTTTCTGCTTTGATGCTGTGTTATTATAATTAAGATCTTTTGATTGGCGTAATTATATTGTGTGACATAATAAAAACTAGCAAGTCTCTGAGACTGTTTGGTTCTTCTATGCTGCAGTCTACCACTGCCTCCTCCAGTGTGGTTGCTTATTGTGTCTTGTGTATGTGTATGCATGCATGTGTGTACCTTGTGTACTGAACTCACATGTACAGATTACTGCCTTTACCTGCTGAGCCATCTCTCTGGCTCCCTATAGTGTGTTTTCAAAGGTAATGGTAGCCATCCACCCATGCATTAGGTAAGGTTTAAGCCCAAATTCCACAAGGACTGCAGGGCACCTGTCAGCTCTTTTGTGCCCAGAACGGTAGTCTGATGCAGCTCAGTCTGATGCAGCTGTCTAGTGGGCTGCTGAGGTGAACAAAGGCACAAATGGGTACAAGCCCACCTGCACCAGTGGCTATGGAGACAGGAAGAACTGGCGCTGAGCAGAAAACAAATAATACCCAATCAGAGAAGAAACCAGGTGACAGGAGAGCCAGGTACCCACGTGTCAAACAGAGCTGAGCCTGTCCTCCCGTGTCTCCCTGGCTGGAGAACAGGCTGCCAGCAATGGCTCACTGGCTGCCTATGTGGGTCCTTTGCCGAACAGGGGAGACTAAAGGAAGTCCACAGAGGCTCCACACCAAGGGTGATTCCAACCTCAAAGCGAATGCAACCCTACTTCCCTGTCCCTTCAAGGGACACTGGCTGATGCCAGCATGGTGTCCCCAGGCTCAGCCACTCCCTCTCATATACTCTTGTGAGTCAGACCCAGTTCCTACTCCCAGGTGAGGAGCTACACTCAGGAAGACTGTCTGCCTGGACTACACCACTCGGCCCTTTTCCTACTCTCTTTACTCTTCTTTAAAAAAAAAAAAAAAAAAAAAAAATCTAAAGGAGGGAGCCGTGTGAATGTGTGTGCTGGCTTCAGAATCCTGGAGCTGGATCTCCAGGTGGTAGGGAGTCATCCAACATGGGTGCTAGGAAATCACCTCATGCCCTCTGGAAGAGAAGCAAGGGTTCTTACCCACTGAGTCACTTCTCCAGCCCCTTACTCTTCCTCCCACACCTCTTTAACTCTGACTTGAACAGGCATCTGGACCCGAGGCTCACAGAAAACAGATTACTGGGCCCTGCCGAGTGTCAAGGCGGGTCTGGAGGCCACATTGTGCTTCAAAAAGAGTCCCCAGAAGGATGTGACCTGGGCCGTTCCATTCAGCCCCCCAGCCTGAAGCCTACCCTATGTGGCACCCTTCTAGCCTTGCTCCCTTTTGTCTACAGTATAAGCATCATGTGTTTCCATCCCCAATTCTCCAGGCTAGCAACTAGGCCAGCCTTGTCTCAACTCAGCCCTCCCACCTGTCCCTCCCAATGTCTGACACACAGTCCAGGGATGTGTCAGGGCCACCTTGTTAAGTGGCAGCCTTCCTTCTCCCTGGTTTTAGTGGTGCGGGAACCCTAATAGAAAGCTGCCACTCTAGTTCTGGGGAGCTAACCAGTTCATCAGAGCCTCCTAAGCTCTAGACTTCTGCAAGGCCATTGACACCAAGGCTCCAGGAGTTCCTGCAGCCACTGCCATGGCAACCCAGCCTCTGGATCAGCAGTGCACAGCTGTCTAGTCACCCCTTACCATCTTCCAACTTCTCTAGATCTTTGCTTCCTGGTGTGTGTGCATGTGTGTCAGTGCACAGGCACGTGTACACAGGAGCTGTCCACCTTGTCTTTTGAGCCAGGTTTTCTTCCACCTGCGATTTGCTAATAAGGCTATGCCAGTGAGTCCCAGAGACCACCTGTCTCTACATCACCAGCACTGGGATCACAAGTCTGTGTCTGTTCCTTTGTTTTTCTGCTGTTTGTTTGGGCTGTGGGGTCGGAGGGTAGGGTGTTCATCGTTAACACAGATTCTGGGTTACATTCTGGTCCTCAGGCCTGTGCTGCAGGCACTTTACTGTGGAGCCATCTCTACTCCTTTCCTTCTCAGTGAGCTTCCAGCTTCCCACAGGCAGCCTCCAGCATGGTCCTGCCAGTGCCCAGGTTTCCTAACCCTCTCCAAGTGATGAGGTGGCAGTGCAGTTGGACTCACGAACGTTTCCCATAGACTCAAGAAAGGACAAAGTCTCCATGGAGTCCAGAGTGGGTATTAAGACAAATATATTTTCAGCTACTAACCTAGTTTCAACTGGGACTCTGGAAAGGCTTACTCTCACAACAATACACAAAGTGTGGGCATAATATCCCACCTCACCTGCTGGTGTCTGAGGTCACTGTGACTGGTCTGCAGGCGACAGTGCAGCAGTAATTATGGAGAAGAGGATTTGGACAGGAGACAAGTTTTCCCACTTCAAGCAGAAATACAGAAAAACAAAAAACCCAAACAAACCCAGCTCCAACCCGACCCCCCTCCCACATCTCCTGTCATAGGCCTGGCCTGGAAGACCCCTGCTGGCCACCTGACCTGTGTGTGACTCGGGCAGAATTCACCTGCAGAGCCTAGCTCTCTAACTTGAAGCTGGCTCAGAACAACTTGAATGGAGGTACTAAGTGATTTGAAAAGCGAACATATAACAACAAGCAGAAAGCCACCCTCTTTTTATGCAGGGCAGGGGGTCCCCAGAGGGCCTCCCCAGGGACAGGAGGGCCAGTGTCCATCCCCAGGGCAGCTCTGCCTGCTTGCACTTTAGGATGCCTCGAATAGGCTGGCCAGTACCACGCAGATCACTCAGACCTCACGGCTGACCTGGCCATGATGCAGGGCCTCCTGCTCCTCCCTCTACACCAGCTTCCTCAGTGCACACTCCCCAGCCTGAGGCTTGCCACAGGCGTTCCCCTTTACCAGCTTGCACTCTACTCAATTTTCAGTCCCTTGGACTTGAACTCGATGTGGAGAATCTGTGACAGGCACCTTCCGAACTCCTCCAGGACCATCTGCTCAGCCAAGCTTGGGGAGCAGCGCTCCTGCTCTGCCTCCTCCCCCTGGGCCAGCAGGCAGGCACATGTGGCCTCCACTACTTCCCAGGAGATACAGGAGAAGGCCTGCCTGGGGAAGAGACACAGCCACTCAGCACCTTCTTTATTCAGCAGAGCGGCACCTAACCACTCTAGTTCAAGAGTCAACGGCCTGTAGAGAGGGTACCTACATCATCTCCCCCTCAAGGCCCAGGAAACTTCTCAGAAGATCTCTACAGGACTGGATCTTCCCACAGCCCAGAATGGATGGGGGAGAGGCTCACAAAGTCCCAGCCCTCTCTGAGGAATGAGTGGTAGCTAATGGCTGCTGGGGTAGAGGGACATTTTCTTCGGGGGTGTAGCCACTGGTAAACTGCTCATGCCATGCCCCAGTAAATAACTACCCCATGCACAGATGAGAGGCCCTAATTAAACATAAAATGTCACATGCACACATACACACAAACACAAAAAGGAGGAAAAAGAAAAAAAAACCAGAGAGGAGGAGAGAGCTACTTTGGAAGAGGGATCAGAGGGATGGAGTCGGGGAAGAGCGAGCAAGAGGGGGAACTATGATCACAACACATTTCATACACGTGAAATTGCTGGGGAGGAAAAGAAGCTATGTATGTCCCTTTCCGCTAATAAAATGGGTTTTATTTGAGCAGAGCCCACTGGCCCATGCCCGTGACCCAGTTTGGGCTAGAAGGGGGGATGCTATCTTAGCACGCTAGAAGTAAATAACTGAATAGAAGAAAGCATGATGCTGGGCTTCAGGGAGCAGCACAGGGACCCCTCCATCACCTTCAGAGTCTAAATGTCTCTGTGTAAGGCCATTGGCAGACCCAGAGGCTCATGTGCTTTGGTAGCAAGCCAGCAGGTCCCACAAGGCTTGGCAATGTAGGACTCCCACTGTACAGAAGCCTTTAGCATCCTGCATAAGCCAGCAGATGAGAGCTGGCGGTGTGACAGCCAGGGTGGGGGTCTGCTTGTCCTATTTGCAGGACATCAGGAACTGCAAAGTACCATGTGGCTCTGAGACTCTGCTGTTACACCTGTGGGCATAACATGAGGACATCTCACCCTGAGAACCCGAAAAAGTCTGGCCTGGACTGGACTTTTTAGGACTTGGCATTTCCTCTCTGAGCTCTGAAGCAAGGATGCTTACCTAGCCAGCTATGAGCAGGGCTCACACTCAAACAACCTCAGAGAAGGCCGGCCCCAGGATGGGGAGGGCATCATGGAGGACGCAGGCTTGGTGGGAGCACTTCCCACATCTCTAACTGAAGAAGCCTGGGTTTGGCTTTGCAGAATTAAGTTGGTTCATTTGTGACATCTGAATGACTAACTGCATGGCACTTAAAGTGTTCTTCCTTTGGTTGTTAAGTTTTGGGTGTGTGTGTGCTTGTATGCACATGTGTGGTGTATGATGCCTGTGTATGGATGTGTGTAATTGCATGCAAGTGTGTGAAGGCTAGAGGTTGACACAAAGTATCTTCCTTGATTGCTCTTCTACCTAATATTTTGAGATGAATATATATAATTGAGTCTTTGCATCCCATGCACTGAGAGTACAAGCTCCTGCCACTCACCCATGCTTCACTCTCAGGCTAGCAAAGCAAGGCTATACCATTGAGTTTTTCCCCAGATGGTCCACCATATTTTTAAGGATTCATTGACCTGGAACTCTAAGTTGGCTTACCTGGCTAGCCCAGTGAGCCCCAGGGATCCTGTTTCCATCCCTAGTACTAGGATCACTGGCATAGGGCATCAAGTCTGACTTTTTATATGGGAGCTAGGATTTGAACTCAGGTCCTCATGACTATAGAGTGGGCTACCTTAACCACAGTAGCCACTTTGCACACTGGGCTTCCATCTTCCTGTCCCTTCTGTCCCCTGTAGCCTTGTAGGCTCCAGCTGGTGCACATGTGGTTTCTAAGCCTCCCTCAGAATCACCCCACCTAATTGTTCAGAGCACCTACCTATTTTTTCTCAGTTTTGGAGGTCCTGAGAACTTGGCTGGGGACAGATGGTGGCTACTCTCAAAGTCCCCAGGCTCCATGTAGTGGGGTGTGTTCATCAGCATTTTTCGCTCTGGACTTTCTTCATAGTTTTTGCAAGCGATGCATTTGCAAATGGAAGAACACATGATTTTGGCCTGATGATAAAAAAATGCCTTGATGAAATCAGGGTTCCCCTGACAAGCCACCCTGCACTCACATCTGCTTGATCAGACTAGTTCAGATTAACACTAGAGGCTGTTCACTAGGAAAGGGAGCAGAAATGGCAGCATTAGTGAATGGCCATAATCTAAGTGCTCTAGAGGTGGAGGCAGGAGAATCATAGATTCAAGGTCAGCATCCTTGGCTAGGGATGTTCCAGGCCAGCCTGAACTACATGAAACCTGCCTATAAAAACAAAAGTCTTAGTTTTGTTTCCTGATGCTCTGATAAAATACCCTGAACAAAAGCAACTCAGAGGAGAAATGGTTCACTTCAGCACACAGATCAAGGCTACAATCCAGCATGGAGAGGAAGTCTAGAAAACAGGAGCTTGAAGCAGCTGGGATCCACAATCAGGAAGCAAAGAGTGATGAAGGCTGCTGCTGCTCACTGCTCACTGCTTGCTTGCTGCTTGCTGCTTGCTGCTTGCTGCTTGCTGCTTGCTGCTTGCTGCTGCTACTGCGCTCCGTCTCCCCACTTACAGTCCAGGAATGAAGCTAGGCAATGGTGCTGTCCCTAGTGGGCAGGTCTTTCTTCTACCTCAAGATAATCCCCATAGCACATCCAGAAGCCTGTTTCCCAGGTGACTCTAGACCCTGGCAAGGTGACAGTTAAGTCTGACCATGACATCCCTTAGAGGCCTGTTTCCCAGTGGCTCTAGACCCTGCCAAGTTGACAGCACCTATTATCACATGGGGAAGGATGGACAGGTATTCCGCATCCCTTTTTACACTACAGCAAATGTCTTCTAACAGCAAAGCTACTTGGATGTCTCTGCTTGTTCCAGGAAGCTGTCACTTGCCTCATAGCACTCACAGTAGTTCTTCAGGCAGCCTGAGCGCTTACAGTTGCACCCCTTGCTGTGTCGAAGCTTAACAGCTCCCAGCCGGCCTTTCCCCATTTTTGGTTGGAAAGCTTCAGGGTTTCTATCAAGACATGCCTAAGAGAGAACATGAGAACCATCAAGAGATGCATGGGAGCCAGAAGCAAGGCTCTGTTCTATGCAAGGGAAGGCCATGCAGGGGAAACCACTGAGGGAGTTAGGGCCTCAGACATGCCAGAGGCCTTGAGGCTTCTGTGCAAATATGCCTCACCTCACACAAAACTGTGATAGTGGCTGGGTTCTAGAAGTACTGAGCCCTTTCTCTGCATTTGAAAGCCCAAGATATATACTGTAGAGAATAGTGTGCACAGAAAGCCAGGGTGTCCTCCCAGTATGCCTTGCACCTTTGCCTGAGGCAGGTGAGGCCATGGCATAATAGCTCGCACCAGCGCCCAGCCATCTTTCTCTCTGATGCATGCTATCTTTCATTTCATCCTGTTGACAAACTTGGGAGCTTAAAACTGTAGGGGTGTTGGGTAGACAGTGTGTACATGGACCAGAACAAGGGTGAGGCCAACATAACTCTTTCCACCAGAAGGGACCACTAGTCTTTCCCTATGTTGTGTGGCATTCTGTATTCACCTAGCTGGCAGATGCTCCATCCCATCACTGATGGGCTGTGGGCTTATGGCAGGTTTTGTCTATTATGAATGAAGCTGCTAGAAACTTGCTTGGCAAGTCTCTGTGAGGATTTCTTCCAGCTTCCATTGGCTGTGTGTTAGGGAGGCGCATGTTGGGTGAGATCTAGGCAAAGATTTAGCTGTCAGAGCATCTGCTAATTTCTCTGAGTAGCAGCTTTGTCAAGCCATGTTCCCATCCCTGGCACACCAGAATCCTAGTCTCACACTAACAGATCACACTCACATAAATCAACTGCTGTGAAGCTCAGGGCCATGGCCATTCCCTTTTGTCTTCCGGGTCTAGCCATGTCTGAATTGGTAAGACACTTCTAAGTGATTGATATACTACAACTCAAGAGGGGGAAATAAACAGTTCTAAGAGGGGGATACAAGACAGACTGACCAAGGCTCAGGGTCATTTCTGGTCCATGAACAGGGTACCCTCCAGCCTTAGCTGATGGCTCTTGAGGGCCCTGGAAGTGTCTCCCTGGAGAAGTTGCTAGGCCAGCCTAGCTATCCCTCCTATGCCCTGGTCCTTGTGCCCACAGGAAGGCATAGATGCAGCAGTCTTCTGCACTCAGCCTGCAGCTGACTTGAGAAAGCTTAGATATCCTTGCACCTAAAACTAAAGAAATGAAAGTTTAAAGTCTGTGAGGCCTAACCAAGTGCTTCCCATCCTCAGCTTACACAGTGTCCCTCCTGCCAGGACACAGTGCTACCATAGTTATGAATCTGGAGTAGAGGGAAGTTATGCTTGAGTCAGAGCTTCCCAGACTCTGAAATGCCCCAGACTGCTGAGTCTCACTACTGCCCTGGTCACTGTGCCTGTCTATGCTTCTGCCTGAATTGGACTCCAGAGACCATTCACAGACAACATTGTAATGCCCTGCCCAATGCATTACCTTAATGGCTTTGAAGCGCTCGAGCTCATGGCGCAGGTTGTTGCAGCTGCAGCTGTTGCAGAAGTCCCCGCTGGAGAAGCAGTCACAGTACCTGTGAGGGAGAGCTCAGAGTCATGCACAGGCAGCCTGAGGTGAGAGCACGCATACAATGACAGTGACTTCGTTTAGGGGTTTCCTTTGGACTTTTTATATGAAAAACAGTTTTCTAACTCCTAACACAGAAGAAAGACAAACAAGTAAAGCCATTGGCTTTCAAAGGCAGTTTGAAGCAACCCCATTTCCTGGAAGACATGCTGCCCATCATTGCTTCTTAGCTCTCTGTCCTCCTCCACTCTCCCCGGGACAGCAGTGAGTAGACACAGAGCTATTTCTACCAAGCTGTCACTACAGCTTCTTCTGAGCAGCACTGCTCCCCTCTGCCAACAGTCCTGACCCATCAAGTCAAGTTGGCATAGCAACATGAGTGGTAGCAGGGGAAACTGAGCATGGCACTCTCACTGGTCTCAGGCTCCTGCACCATGATCATTTAGGGATTAGGGTACAAGGTTTAGGCATCCCTGCCATCAATCTGCCCCCATTGTTGCCTGGGAAACCTCATGGATAGCCACTACCACTTGAATACTATGTTCCCTTTTGTCAGTGAAGTACCAGTGAACACCGAATGGTGTATGACAGCTGCCACCTCTTGGTCTGCATTGCTCCAGAGTGGTTGATGACAATGTTTTCTGGTCATCTTGCTCTGGTTATTATGGAGACGTAAAAATAGTATTCAAGGACATGCCTGGGATACCCTGTGCCATGTTTCCTGGAGAGGCAGCAGACCTTACTGGTTGAAACTTTTTGTTGTCCAACTTGGGAACTACAGCCCCAGGGGAAGTGAAGACACACCTAAAGGAAGTTCATCCTCATGCCAAACCACAAATAATTCATTCCTTCACCTAAAGTCCTCACTGATAAATGCCACAGGACAATGCAGCCACAGGACACAAGGTGACCAGGTGAGCAGAAACTCAAGAAAGCAACAGTGATTCAGACAGACAAGCCTTGGATGCCAGTGCTGTGAGCTCCAGACTCTAAATCCAGTCTCCTAACATGAGAAAGAAGAGGGAGTACAGGCCTGTCACCCCAAATCTCAGGAGAGCAAGGCAGGAGGATTAGGAGTTCAAGGCCAGCTTGAGCTGCATGTGACTCTGTCT
Organism: Arvicanthis niloticus; assembly: GCF_011762505.2. Lineage (NCBI taxonomy): Eukaryota > Metazoa > Chordata > Mammalia > Rodentia > Muridae > Arvicanthis > Arvicanthis niloticus. The sequence goes on along the minus strand of NC_047658.1, from coordinate 111,915,703 downwards.
CAAAACACTGCCAGGTGTGACACTCCCAGTACTTTGAGGCAGAGGCAGGTGGATCTCTGTGTTCTAGGCCAGCATGATCTACGTGGTGAGTTCCAGAACAGACATGGCTACAGAGAGACCCTGTTTCAAATTCTCCAAAACTAAACCAAATGAAATCAAACCAAAAAAAAAAAAAAAAAAAAAAAACCCTGCTCTGCAAACTATTTACAGTCTGTGTACAAACTAGCTCCAATTTCAGAGTGTGTCCCATCAAGGAAGATGCCCTCGGCCCAGTGAGAGAGGCCCCTCCTTGCTCTGTGAAAATATGGGACAAAGATTATTGGTTTTGGCATGACTGCTCATCAAAACTTCTGCCACAGAAACAAGCCTCACACAAGGAGGCAGCCCTAAGAACATTATAAAACAAAGCACTGCTATAGCATATTTATAAGGAACTCAGGCCTCCCTTATAGTCCACTCCTTGACCCACCTCACATCCTATCTGTAGCTGTGCCCACCTACCGTCTGTCTCCATCCTCACCCTCACTTTAGGGTTCCAGCCCAGAGAGGTCCACATCAAGCCAGACTCACTCCAATGTTTGCAGTCAACACCAACCTGTAGTGTTATTTTGTAAAAGAAGCACCTCACTTATAACCTGTGCTGGCCTCAAACCCACTCTGTAGCCCAAGCTATTCTCAAAATTGTGGCAACCCTGTCTCAGTCTCCCAAGTACTACTAGGCTCTGCCTGCAAGCCCATACCCAGCCTTGAGCAGTCCTCTCAGTCTTGCTCTGGGTAAGAGTGTAGAAAGCACTCTTGCCCTTGCCCCATGGTAGGCCTCCCTCAGCAGATCTGCAGTAAAAACATCATGGAGGTGCAGTCATCAGCCCTTATTCACTGTACAGCTTGCCTTGATTCCCCACCCCTTTCCCTGGCCTGAGACTTTGGGGAAGGAAGCTCCACGCCCTGGGGACAGAATTATTTAGAGAAAAATTTAATATGGATCATATCAATCATCAGGCCTGCAGAGACAAGGTGTGAGAATGCCACATCACAGAAGAGGCAGAGGACACCGACCAAACCATGGCACTAAAGACTAGATACTTGGCGTCATGCCTGAAGTCACCTGGCCAGTCACCTAGCATGGCCCTGCCTGTGGGTCTGGGGAAAGCGTGAGACCATGACTATGGAGTGCTATCTGGGGCTGCACTGACTCTCACCCAGCCTTAGGACCCTTATCTTGGAAGGAAAACATTTAATTTCAGATCAGTGACTTGGTACAGTTACATAGCTCTTTAGACTTTGTGTCCCATGAGCTCAGAGTTACTCTACAAAGATTAAAAAGGAAAATGTCTTCAGATGGTTGGTTTGGAAAAAGACTGCTGTGTGTTTATTTGTGTACATAGTAGATGGCGATCGTGAGAGAGGAAAGATGCATGAAAGCAGAAGGAGACCACCAAGAGGGAAGTGGGGGGACAGAGAAGAACAGTGGCAAAGAGTAAGAACACAGTGTTGTATGTAGGAAAATGCCACAACAAAGCCAAACAAAGCTAAAACAAAGCTAAAAATAAAATACATAAATACAATTAAAATACAATACAAGGAGAATGAGCTCCAAAAACTGACAGGCAGCAGCCATTGATAAGTGCTCTCTAAACACATCCAATGTAAGACGGGGGTCAGGTCTAGCGAGGGTGGTTCCCACAGCCACCTACTACTTTGCAGTCTTCCCAAGGCTCCACCTCTGACCTGCTCAGGCCTCTGTTCCTCTAAATGGGATTTCCCACCAAATCTGAACACTACAAAGTGAGCGTCAAAGAGCTACAGACAGGGGCTGGAGATGGCTCCGCAGGGGAAGTACTTGTCATCCAAGCATGCAGACCCGAGTTCCAATCCCAGATCCCACATGAAAAGCTGGGTATGCTGCCACATGCTTGTTATTCTGGTGCAGGGGAGGCGGGACAAGTGAATCCCTGGCTTCACTGACCTCACTGACCAGCTAGTTTGTGGGCCTTCCTTTATTGTGTTCCACATTATCTTTTAAAGCATTTGATGTGTATGTGTGTGTATTAAGTGTAGATTATGTGTATTGTGTGCACGCAGTACCCACGGGAGCCAGAAGACAGCATCGCATCCTCTGGAACTGGAGTTATAGGCAGTTGTGATCTGCCTGGTGTGGGTCTCCTGGGAACAGAACCCAGATCCTCATGTAAGAACTGCAAGTGTTCTTAACCACTGAGCCATCTCTCTAGCCCTTACCTTTTTTTTTTTTTTTTTTTTTTTTTTGACAGGGTCTCCTATGGCTCTAGAGCTTGCCAGTCTGGCCAGAAAGACTCAGAGGTACTTCTGTTCTCACCCTCAGGGAACACAACCATGCCCTGGCATGTGTTATGTGGGGTCCAGGAATGGAACTCACATCGAATCTTTATGCTTGCACAAGACTGACAACAGCCTTCTCCCCAGCCCTGGCAGTGGCTTTCCTATGGTTGAAAGGATGTCTTGATGCACATTGTGAGCAGAGACAGGCTATTAGGAATATATGGAGCATAGGAGAAGCAAACCATCCCCTGGCCTTGAAATTACTGGGAAAGGCTTCTGTGGCTCTGACAGTGTCTGACTACTGTCCTAGTGAGGCCAAACGGCCTGCCAAGATCTGGATAACCTCACCTCTTCAGGGTACCACAAATGAGACACACCTCTGGAGATGCCAACTACCAGCTAATCTCATCATAACAACTGGTAATGTTACACAAATGACAGCATCACCCACGGGGCAGGATTCACATCCATTACCTGGCAGGTGATCTGAGTGCTAAAGCCAATCAACAAGTGTTATTTCAGGGAGTTCTAGAATATAGTAACAAAAGGTGGATAAGTTAGCCAGTCAGCACCAGGCTCTGGGACTGGACCAAGCCACACATTTATCCTTCAGGCTCCAGTGAACTGCTTCTCTGTCCTCTATCAGGGACAATTATGGGTGACAGTTCCCATCTGAGCTCTCAGATCTGGTTGACTATGAAGTTATTAAGAAGGCTAAGGAGCGTGTGAAGAGGAGAGGATGGTGGGCTGATTCGGACTGGGAATTTCCATATTAAAGCTACCAGGCCTGGTTCTTTACACTGTACCCAGCCTCCAGTCAGGATACCCGCAGGGTTGGCCCAGTGGAGTGACACCTGGTTGGGTCATTTCCACAGCAGAACAATAAGCTCTCAAAGCTCAGGTGTTTCCTGGTGCATTCTCTATGAGAAGGAAAGTTTTTTGGGTCCTGCAGAATTTTATTTAAAAAAATTAAGATAACATGTGAAAGTCTAATAGAGAACGGTGATTGGGAGAAAAAGGAGAAACTGCTGCAGAGACACTGCTCCTTTGGAAAGCATGTCCATACAGTGCTATGACTGTGAGCCAGCATCTGCTACTAGGTTCTGGACATGACAGTGCATGGGGTGGTGTCACAACAAAGGTGTGGTGAGCCTTTCACATGGCCTGTGATACCCCCAGATCCCCTGCACAGCCTTGATGCTATCATCAGTAGCTACAAGCTGTGGAACTCATCTTGTTTCTCCCTCCAGTATAAACAGCCACTGCAGGATGATCAACGAGAATGCCACCAATCCAGGTATACTATACTACTCACAGAGGAAAGCAAGAACCCATCCTGTCTCATTCTAGAACATTTCAGAAAAATCATCAGCCAACTATGTATAGCATTGCCACAAATGTGCTACAACCAAAGCCTCAGGTTCCACCGACTTGAGCCTAACACGTGGACTGAACACTGTCTGTATCCAGAGACCATCTGACTTCTCTCCTGCCTGTCTCCAGCCCCTTGTCTCAGGCTTGCCAATAACAGCACAGGCTCAGAGAGCATAGCCAATATATGGTGACCCAAGAGTTCCTACCAGTGTGCTCAGTTTAACCAGTTGCAGCTTACACACAGCATTAAAGTAGACAAAGTGGACCTGGCTAAGTGTACCTCATGCCTACCTGAGACTATGGGACATCTGCCACAGAGAATGTACCAGGGACATAGTGGCAGTGCTGCAACCCCTGACTGTCCACATAAGCAACTGCCACTGTGTGACCTGCACCAATAACAGCCAAGAGGAGTCAGTGTGGCTCTACCCACCCGAGTGCACACCAAGACAGAGCTACGGCCAGGGGATCATGGAGCACACATGGGGCAGCAAAGAGTGGAGGGAAAGCCAGGGCCTACCACTAATGTACACATAGGAAGGTCAGTGGCCCTGCTCCAGGAGTGGGACAGGATGACTATCGATGTTTCAGTTAATGCTACAGTACAGCAGGAAGTAAAGCTTACACAGCAGCATCTTAGATGTTTGCATCAAAGGTAGTTGCCTCCGATTTTAATCCTTACCCAGCCAGAGCTATTTTGGGTGGCCCTTGCAGAGCAGGTCCAGAGGGAAATGCAGCCCCATTGACAGCCGATGGGAGAGCTCCATTATCAACCTGATGGAGACAAAGGCAAGAGTGGTCTCTTTAGAGTGTGTGTGAAGTGCCAGCCCCTACAATTTTTGTCACAATCACATGGCCAGGCCTCATGATCTCTGCAGTCCACTGAGACTGAGCCCACAGGCTGAGAGCATCTTGTAGTTATTCTCATGCCCAGGGCCCCAAGGGTACAAAGTCTCTGATCATGAGGATGGAGAGAACAGTCAGGGTGGAGAAGGGTCTAGGGCCAGGGACAAGCTAGGGAGCAGTACATACAGCTGTCACTTAGGGAGACACTATCATGGAATACTTTGTGTCCCCAAACCAGTAGTTGAAAATACAATCAGTTACAAATGTCCACAACCTGGAAGCATTCCTAAACTATTATGTTCTCAAAAGAGACTTGGACATCTAGGTCTCACTGGCAAACACTGTTGTTGCTGTTTCTTTTTCAGACTTTGCATCTGAACTGCATCTCTGTATCCACACCTTGTTTACCCTGACCCCTCCCAAAAAGATCCCTGCTGCAACACTCAGGAGGGGGTCCTCTGTTCCCTTTCCACATCGTTGCCAGCACATCTCTCTGACTTAGCATTTGTTCAGGCAGAGGGCCAGCAATGGGGACATAAGGGATTCCTGGCTAATGCTGTGACTCTTATCTTTCCCACAGCCTCATGTCCCTTGTCCCTATTTCTGGTCTTCCATCCAGGTTCTGACACAGGTGTGAAAGGACAGATACTCAGTAAACATTTCCCTAGTGACTTTGATAGTGTTAAGACAGGTTCGATGTAACCAGGCTGATCTTGAACTTGTTACACAGATGAGGATGAGCATGAACTCCTGAGCCTCCCACCCCCACTTCCCGGCTGTTGAGATTATAGATACATGCCAAGAGGTCTGCCTCTCACCGTTAACTACATAACCTGAGGAGATAAGTACAGCTACTGGCATGCCAGGAGGCCATATCAAGTCTGCTTTTGTACTGAATGGCTCACCTGTGTGATGAGGTTTAACTTTGCTGGTACTGGCAGAAGTCTTCCCACTAAAGTTGTCATTGGCTTAGGGAGCTCTGTAGGGAAACAACTGACATTAACCAACAGCAGACACTGAAAGGTGTAGGCCTACCACGGGCGAGGCTATTTAAACTTACCCTGACCTTGGTTCTTCTGTTTTTTATTTTCTTTATGCACATGTGCACGTGTGTGGGTATATGTCATGTGTGTGGAGACACCCACAGAGGCAGAAGGTGTCTGAGCCCTTGGATCAGGGGTTACAGGCAGTTTGTGAGCCATGTGAAGTGGATGTTGGGAGCTGGGGCCTCCAGAAGAACAGCAAGTGCTCTTGACTGCTAAGCCATTTCTCTAGCCCCTTGTTTTTAGGCAGGGTCGCATAAAGCTGGGAGCTCACTTCACTAATGTATATAGTCCTTGGTGGCACAGGGAGGTGCCACCCCTCCTGGGTTTTGTGATTTTTTCTATAGTCCCTTTTGGGTCAGTGTACTTTTTAAACCTTTATTATTTGCTCTTTTTTTCATCATGAAGCTGCTCGGTCTGAGCATCACAGAGGTCTACTATACTGAAAAATGCTGGCACCCGGCTTCTAAAACTGTGTGCCAAGGTACCCTTACGTGACCTAGCAAATTCCCTGAACACCTTGAGGCATATTTCATTTTCAATGACAGCCTATCAACAACTGTTGGATCCACATCCAGGACTTTCAATCTCTGCATTGCTTTTCTTGCATTGCCCTAACTTGTCAGGATAGCAATGCTTTCTAAACTCTCTAGATGAAGCCACTTGTACTTTGGTCCAAAGGCTCCATCAGGTAACATCCCCAGAGACCTGGTGTATCCTCCTCTTCCTCCCTGCAGCCCTCCAGTATGCACCTACTTCCTGCTCTGGGCCTCTGTATCCTTTCAGTAAGAAAAAGACTGGAGACCAGAGATGTGCTACAAGTAGCAGGAAGCAACAACTGAGAAAAAGCCTCCATCCCTCCATAAGGATCCCTGCACAAGGACACTGAACTGAAGGACCTTCTGCGGCTCTCTAGGGATCAGGATTTGGGCATGAGAAAACACACACCCCTGTCCACTAAGCATCATAGGTGCAGCTTGGACTTGGGGGAGATAGATATGAGAACCCCGGGATGATCAGCACTAGAGGAACCCCAGAGGTAAGGTTCAGCCCTGGATAAGGACATCAAGGAGGGAGTATGGAGACAGAGTGTTATACTTCTCTTGTCCTCAGCTCCAATCTGGTTGACCTTGACATTAGCCTGACATTGTTGGAAGGTTACCTCCCATCACAGCAACCTGAGCCCCTGTAGTTCACACAGAGAGGCTCACTGCAAAGGCCAAGGCAGGGACTTAGTTAGACAGGCCCAAGACATCATTTAATCTTTCACTAAGCATTCATCAGCTTTGGAGTGTAGATCAGGCCCTTTGGGGTCATTTGTCAATTATCGCATCAGTGTGAGGAGTTGGGTAAGTGACTGTCAAATAGGTCACTGGAAAGCCAGCTTGGAACTCCTGAGGTAAAACAGAGGGACCACTCTTATTGATCACACAAACTGTTCCTATTAAAATGCCAATAATTTAGAGCACATTTGAACAGCCAGGCCTTGAGCCATTGGGTAGGCTGATAATGTTTCAGGCAAGCCACATCTGCCCCTGCCTAGAGGGACAAAACAGAGCCAGACTGGTGAGAACTGTCACTTACTAGAAGGCAAGGCAGTAGAGGAAGCCAGACAAGAGAGTTGCTTAACATTATGTGGAAAGATTAGGCTGTGGTTGGCTGTGTCATTCCACTCTGACTGCTGTTGCCCAGGTTTGCTCAAGCATTCATTTAATACACCATTGGCCTGCTTTACTGTGGTGTGTGTGTGTGTGTGTGTGTGTGTGTGTGTGTGTGTGTGTGTGTGAAGAGAGAGAGAGAGAGAGAGAACAACCTTTTGTGATGTTCTTCAGTAGCCATCTACTTTTCCTTTCTTTTTTAGGCAGGGTCTCTCACTGGTCTGAACTCACCGAGTAGCCTGGGTTGGCTGGCCAGCTACTGACAGAGCTTCCTCCTCCCTCCTCATACTCCTGGACAGGAGCCTAACAGGCTCATTTGCTGCCCCATTCCTCACCACCTCCAATGTGAGTGACCCAGAGCAGCTTTTGCCCTGTGGTACCTGACTGTGGGAAACTGCTCTGGTCATCGTACTGAGGAAGCAGATGGAGTGCTTTGAGCTCTCTCGCACCACAATTGTCTATGCAGAGCATCTGGGCACCTCCTTTCAGCTGACAAATCACCTGAAACGACATGATGAAGAGAGCATATGACTCCAGTTCAGAGCAGGAACAGACCGAAATCTGAGAAGACTTTCCCTGGGGCTTAAATTGGGGGAAGAAGGTGGGTGTGCTCTCCATGTCTTCCTCTACACAACCTAGTGGACACGGATCTGTGGATCTGCCTATCCCCTGAACCTCAATTTCCCACCTCTGAGACCCCTTGGGACTAAGCACATCTGTAGAATTAACTTTAATTTGCTATGTGTTCTTCCCAGCTGCAAAGCCAGGCTATTATCTAACAGGTGATTTTGTGAATTTTTTATGCCTGTTGTTTCATTTCCTATAGAGTTAAGATGATGTCACTGACTAGAAACTCCTAAGAAACCTTATGTTGAGCTTATGGGGACTGACTAACACTGTCAGACCCCATGTGGATTTGAGCACTCATCCTCAGCAAGCCAGGTACATCTGCCTGTCAGAGCCAGCACTCCAGGCACTGATGGAGTCTAGGGTGTGTGGTGTGGAGACTGTGTCAGGAGAACTCAAATAGGTACAAAGGACAGAAGTCATCTGAATAACACCATGAACCTGCAAGAAGAAGAAATGCAGGTTCTAGGGCAAATGCTCAAGTCATTCTGACACTGGAAGAGGCCAGTGGCCTGCACAGCTACATTCAGAGGACTATGTAGCCACCTAGAGGCATGCACTAAACTGTGAACACCCTAAAGTGATGCCAAGCTCTGGGCTCCACAGCCCAGGAAGAGATTGGAGGTGTCTGTCACCCTACAGTGTGGAAGGAGTCAGAATCCTTTGTGCTATGGCTTCTTGAAAGCCCTGGGAAAGCTCTGCCATCAGAACCTGGGGTCTAAATAAGTGTTCAACACATACAGGTGTTTGCACCCCAAGACAGATTTCACAAGGACATTATTTCAAGTGTTTCTGGAGAAGCCTTATCTGGAGTGGCTGAAGGCTCTAAGGCCATGCTGCTTGTGTAGCCCAAGCTGGGCTGAAGTTCTTGTGATTCTGTTTCCAGAGCAGTTCCAGAAGAGCAACACACCTTGCTTAGGGCTGAGACAGCCTTGAGGTATCTGTTATCTAGGACAGGCATAGAAGGACTGCCTGCAGGGCTAAGGTAAGAAAATGATATCACACAGGTACAGCCCCCAGAAAGGTTGGGCCTATGCCCTGAAGCTGTAGAAACACAGCCTTGGAGAAACTACCACTCCAAACCCTAGGGCTGTTTCTAGACAGTCCCCACCTCAATTCCTAACCTCTACACAGACAGCAGACAGCATGACTTATGATGGCTCCCCCATGGGATACAGCAGTGTCCCAATCCTCATTTGATTTTCTGAGGAGGGGCAGGGATGAGAATCTTGGGGGGTGGGGTGGAAGACTCAAGTTTACTTTTGTAGACAGACAAGCAGAGTGCTGACTTGGGAAATGAGCAACAGTGGCAGGCAGGAATCTTGGACTGGCTGACTGATGCTTTTTTTTTTTTTTAATAGTTACCATGGGGCTGGAGTCTTTCTTCCGAGGACAGCTGGAGGCCTCCTCTGCCTCCTGGGATGATGGGAACTTGCAGCAGGATTCCTGAGCCAGAGGGGCCTGGAAAGCTGCTGCATCTTCAGGGCTGCCACCTGGCACACTAGCACCTGCTTCTTTAATTTCTACCTGGAAAAGCGGTGGTCATGTTAGAGGATACAGAGACATGTGCTGGAGTGATAGAGAGCACATGGAATACTGAAGTCTGAGCTTGGGGTCAGCAGCAAAGCAAGGACTGCCCTGGCCCTCAGCCCCTGGAACCATTTTCTCCATTGAGAAATAAAAGGAACTAGCCATCTGAGCAGCCTCAGGATGGAGGCCTCTGAGGACAGCCATCAGTTCCAGGGTGTGAAGAGGAAAAAGAGTTAGAAACATACTGAGAGCCTACATCAAAAAGAAATAAATAGGACCAGCAAGATATCTATCTCAGTAGGTACTTGCCACCAAGCCTGACACCTGAGTTCGAACTCCAGGACACACATGATAGAGAAAGTCAACTGTTGTAAATTGTCCCCTGACCTCTACATGTACACTGTGGAGCATGCACCCACACACAAATAAATAAATAAATCTAATTATAAAATAAATAAATGAGACAAAATTACACTTACTAAGAAGCAATGAGATTTAAGAGCTGAAAAGTCCCAACGATTACAAAATTTACATCAGACCTGAGTGGGCCAAACCTTAGAAGACAAGAAAGTGCAGCTAGATTTTGAGTGATAGCCTTACTCAGACATTTCTGATTTTATGGAAATGCAGGAAACTTACCCTTTTCCTGCTTGCTGCCTTGGGAACCTCCTAGAGTTCATGGAGGTTATTCCTAGTAGTACATGGAGTTTTCCTGAAATGACTTCCCCTACCCCCCACACATACACATAATCGCTGAGCTCGTCAGCAGCAGCAGAATTATTTATACTACAGCAGTAGTACTTTTCCAGACTGAACCTAACCACATGAAAATGTGTGGGCAGGGTTCCCACAGAAAGATCCAGGAGTGCTGGCCTGAGTCTGGGATCCTAGCCTTTTTGGAAAGGAAGAGTAGGAGTGAAGATTATGTGCTGGTACAGAGTTCAGGACCAGCCTGGGCTACATGAGACTATGCCTCAAAAAAAAAAAAAAAAAAAAAAACAAAACAAAACAAACAAAAAAAAAAAAAAAAAAAAAAAAAAAACAAAGGTTTACAAAAGGATGTTAGTAATTCACTCTGAAGAGTTACTAGAGTAGAAACAGAACAATTTATCGTTTAAGCAATAAATATACCCATTTTTATCTATTTTTGAATTGATGAATTAAGAAATAATCTAAAAGTTCAAAGAGTAACTTCAAAGACAGCTCATCAATTAAGAGCACTTATCACTCTTGCAGAGGACCTGGGTTCAGTTCCCAGCACCCACATAGTGGCTCACAACCGATGGGTGATTTGTTTCAGGGGATCTGGCACCCTCTTCTGGCCTCCTTGAGCACTGCATGCTCACAGTGCACCTACATGTAAATTCACACATAAAAAAAAAATCTTTAAAAAAATTTAAGAAACAGAATGTTTTGTCACCCAATAATTAAATCTGGATTACATTAGAAGAGAACTTGTCTTCCACACTGGCTTATCCCCTTCCCTATTCCACTCTTAGAAGGGAGAGGAAAGCTAGGACCAGCAGAAGGTGCTGTGGGGAAGGCTAGAACCCCACCTTCCCTGTAAATTGAGCAGGGAACAGGATTTTGGGGTCCTGAGCTCTACTAGCTGTGACTCATTGCTGTTCAAAGCCAGGCTCCTGTCATCTCCACAGAGACTTAAAACAATAAAATCTGTGAAGGCTTACTCTAGACCTGACCTGACACATTTGACTGGATGAGGAGCCCAGTTTCTCAAGCAGAGCTCTGGGGGCTGACCTATGTGCTGGGTTTCCTTTAAAAGGTTGATTCCTTCCTTTTAGCAAGAGAGCAGAGGGGTTGGGGATGTGGCTCAGTTGGAAGAATGCTTGACTAGCATAAGGTAGGCCCTGGGTTTGCTCCCCAGTATTGTATCAACCAGGTGTGGTGGGGCTTACAGATGTGGTAGGGTTCACGCGTAATCCTAGCACTCAGGAGGTAGAGGCAGGAGAATCAGAGGTTCGAGGTCATTCTAAGCTATATATAGCAATTTCAAGAAACAGTAGTTGGCTGAGAAGATTCATCAAGACTCTAGTATATAGATTTAAAGAATCGTCCCTTATTTTACAGAGGGGTAAAATCATCAACTGATAAAATCCTCAATGATGGTGTGAACAAGCATGTATCTAAAAAACAATCCCCCACCCCAACCCCAAACTACCAGGCTGAAGATTATCTGCGGAACACGAAAAAGGCCCTGGGTTCCATCCCTATCCCTGCTGGGGAACAGAGCGGGGGCGGGGGTGGGTGGGAGGTGGGGCAGAGTGGAGACACAAGTCCAACAGGCCAGTAATGATGCAAAACAGGCGTCCAATACAAACACCTATTGTGATGGCAATAGTTACAAACTCTTCTAGCATGGTACTGTCATCTGCAGGGGAAAAGACTGGGCAGGAAGGAGGTGGGGTGCCCAAGAGGTAGTAGCCCTCATGGTGCCTGTGCCACCCGGGGTCGTCCTAACTCCCTCTGAGAGCATGCACGTGGAGATGCGGCGCGACGGCGCCCCCTGCCGGCGCTTACTGGGATCACGCGCACTCCTGCGCTGAGCGGCAACAGCGCGGGCCCACGAGCGCCTGGAAGTAACGACGACAGCACGTGCACGCTGTAGGCGGGAGGTGGAGCGGCGTCGTCTGAGCTGCGGAGCTCAGGCAGCCCCGGGAAGTCGCCGAGCAGGGTGGCCGGTACCTCAGCGCCCGGCGGGGGGCTGAGCGCACGAAGCAGCGGCTCCCCCGGCTCGGTGGCGCCCAGGTAGGCGTCGGCCAGTACGGGCAGCTCATCCCGATCGGCCGCACCAACCGCGGGGCTCAGCGCCAGCCCGTCCGCGAACGCACGCTCTGACCCGAACAGCTCGGCGCCCAGCTCGTCTTCAGGGCCAGTCATGGCGCCGAGAAGCGCGTCTTCCATGGCCACAGGGACCCGAGAACTGCGACACGACGCGGCCACCCAGCTTGCCGTCCTCCTGAGAGGTTAGACCAACCGTTGACCGTTAGGGAAGGGGGCGGGGCCCGTCTCTGACTGAGTGGGGCGGGGCCTGGGCCGTGGTGGGTGTGGCCTCGACCAAGATGACAGGAGTCTGGGTTGTGGTAGGTGGGAGCCTATGATGGGCGGGGCCTTGTCGTGGAGGTTGGGCTCTAGCTCTTGGTGGGCGGGGCTTGAGCATGAAGGAAGAGGCCTGGGTTGTGGTTGGCGGGCAAGGCCTGTAGTGCAGCCTTTCTGTATGTTTGGATGGAGGCTGGAGGGACTAGGTATTAGCCAACCTCTCCTACCTCAGTGGGCGAAACTGAGGCTACCTAGGTGGTGGTTCTCTTTTTTCAACTTTGAGAATTTCGTGAGTACTGTATTTACATCGTTTTCACCCCTCCCTTTCATCTGTTTGTTTTTAAGTCAGAATCTCAGTAGTAGCCTTGGCTGGCCTAGAACTCTTTACGTAGACCAGGCTGGCCTGGTACTCCGTCTGCCTCTGCCTCCCAAAAATTGGGGTTAAAAGCATGACTGATATCTCAGTACATTTGAAGCAGCGCTAGGCGGGCCTCCCAGCTTGACATCTGTCCAAGACTATTTTCAACAAGCTGAGGCCCCACCCACCCCTACCCAGGCCCCGCCCTGTTCACAAGGCCCCGCCCCTTTCTCTAACGGTCCCTAATGGTCAGTCCAACCTCTCAGGGGCGTGGCAAAACTGAGTTAATGGGTGCTGGGAAGTGAGTTTTGGGTCCTCAGGAAAAACAGCAAGTGCTGTTTAGCCACTGAGACATCTTGCAGTCTATTTATCTACTTATTATTACCCGTACAGTACTGAAGATTGAATCTAGGGCCTACTACTTTCTGGGCAAGCACTCTGCCCTTGAATTTGTTACCTTGTCTCAGTCTCTCCAGTAGTTGCAGTTGAAGTCCTGTGCCATCAGGTTTTGCTTTCAGGGTTTGTTTTTGTTTATTTACACTTATTGTGTATGTGTATGGACATGTGTGGACACACCATGACATCAGTCTGAAGGAAAGGAAAACTTCCCAGAGTGGAGAGTTGAATCTTTCCTTCCACTGCATGTGTTCTGGGATCAAACTGAGGTTGTCAGGGTGGCAGCACACACCTTTACCCACTAAGCTGTCTCATGAGCCATTTTAGCTTTTTGTTAGTTTGTTTGATACAGGGTCTTGTGGAGTGGCTCTAGTTGGTCTGGTGATCACTATTTAGTCTAGGTTGACTTCCAACCAATTTTTTATTTCTTTTAAAGGTAAGGTTTCATGTGACCCAGGCTTCCTTGAACTTACTATGTAATCAAGGGCATCTTGAACTTCTCATTTTCCTGTCTCTGCCTACTAAGTGCTAGGATTATAGGTGTGCACCACTATAATCAGTTTATTTAGTATGGGAATTAAACCCAGGGCTTCTTGCATGCTAGGCAAGCACTCTGTAGGCTGATCCACATCCCCAGGTTGGCAGCAAGAATTTCTTTGTACTTTGCCATTCCCATATCCTTGGGAAGGCTTCTACACAATGCTCTGGCTTCTTCCAATTAAAATTAGGAGAGCCCCCACTCAGTTACATACTATGAAAGCCTCCCACCAAATGTTTAAATGGAAAGTGAGACTGGCATCCTCTGGTGCACCAGACTGCCCTGTCACCTCCAACGTTCTCCTGGTGTCTGTGTACACATGTTCCACAGCTGGAATAATCACACCACATCAAGGGGCAGGCCCGGGAATCCTAGTGCAAAAAACTGCCAAGAAATCATGGTAATGAGTCTCAGACACCTACCCACAAGATAAACAGACACTGGTGTGTCACCAAGCTGGTCAGAATGAAGCCTGGTAACCCCATGACTACTGCTGTCTCTAGTAGGTTGGCCAAAGCTGGTTCTGTCTTATTATTCTTGTTGGTCTCAGCTCTAACCCATGCCTAGTTGGGCACTTCCTTGTGCCAGCTTCCACTTCCTGCATCTGGCTCCTGGGGCTCTTTTTTTTTTTTTAATTTAATATTTAATTTTATGTGAATGGGTGTTTTGTCTGTATGTTTGTACACTATGTGCATACCTGTGTTGGAGGTCAGAAGAGGGTGTCGGATGCTCTGAACTGGAGTTACAGGTGGTTGTAAGTCACCATATGAGTGCTGGGCATTGTCCCCAGGTCCTCTGCAGGAGAGCAGCAAGTGTTCTTAATTGCTGATCCATGTCCAGTTTCATGTTGTTTAATTTTATGAGACAGGGTTTCACTATATAGATGAGGCTAGTCTGGAACTCACTATGTAGCCAAGGTTGGCCTCATATCCATGATCTTCCTACCTTTACCTCCCTAGTACTGGGATTCAAGGTCTATGCCATCATGTCCAGGCCTCACTCAAGTTGCAATACTTAAGATCCTTCAGTTGGCTGTCTTGGAACTGGAGCTAACACTTAGAACTAGAGGTAGGGAGTCAGGACTTTATTCTTATTGCCTAGAGCAGATGCTCAGAGAAGCCTGATGAAGAAACTCAGTGCTGGTCTAGAGAGACAGCTCAACAGTTAAGACACAGACAACACAAGGACCAGAGTTTAGATGCCAGCATCCCTAAAAATGCTAGATGTGCTTGCATACATGCCTAGAACCCATCACTGAAGTGGGGCAGAGTCAGGACTGCTGGGCCTTACTGGGTACTGGCAAAGCCAAGAAAATACAAGCTCTAGGTTCAGAAAAAGAAAGGGGGTGGAGAATGACAAAGGACCCCTGTGGCCTCTGCATGTAACTGCACATCTGTCTGCCTATATGCACATGCCACCATGTACCTGCACAGCTGTCCGCCTATGTGCACATGCCGCCATGTACCTGCACAGCTGTATGTCTATGTGCACATGCCACCATGTACCTGGACAGCTGTATGTCTATATGCACATGCCGCCATGTACCTGCACAGCTGTATGTCTATGTGCACATGCCGCCATGTATCTACACAGCTGTCCGCCTATGTGCACATGCCACCATGTACCTGCACAGCTGTATGTCTATGTGCACATGCCGCCATGTACCTGCACAGCTGTATGTCTATGTGCACATGCTGCCATGTACCTGCACAGCTGTATGTCTATGTGCACATGCCATCATGTACCTACACAGCTGTCCGCCTATGTGCACATGCCGCCATGTACCTGCACAGCTGTCCGCCTATGTGCACATGCCGCCATGTACCTGCACAGCTGTCCGCCTATGTGCACATGCCGCCATGTATCTACACAGCTGTCCACCTATATGCAAATGCTGCCATGTACCTGCACAGCTGTATGTCTATGTGCACATGCCACCATGTACCTGCACAGCTGTATGTCTATGTGCACATACAGCCATGTATCTACACAGCTGTCCGCCTATGTGCACATGCCACCATGTACCTGCACAGCTGTATGTCTATGTGCACATGCCACCATGTACCTGCACAGCTGTCCGCCTATGTGCACATGCCGCCATGTACCTGCACAGCTGTATGTCTATGTGCACATGCCACCATGTACCTGCACAGCTGTCCGCCTATGTGCACATGCCGCCATGTACCTGCACAGCTGTATGTCTATGTGCACATGCCACCATGTACCTGCACAGCTGTCCGCCTATGTGCACATGCCGCCATGTACCTGCACAGCTGTCCGCCTATGTGCACATGCCGCCATGTACCTGGACAGCTGTATGTCTATATGCACATGCCACCATGTACCTGCACAGCTGTATGTCTATGTGCACATGCCACCATGTACCTACACAGCTGTATGTCTATGTGCACATGCCGCCATGTACCTGCACAGCTGTATGTCTATGTGCACATGCCGCCATGTACCTGCACAGCTGTATGTGTATGTGCACATGCCACCATGTAACTGCACAGCTGTCCGCCTATGTGCACATGCCGCCATGTACCTGCACAGCTGTATGTCTATGTGCACATGCCGCAATGTATCTACACAGCTGTCCGCCTATGTGCACATGCTGCCATGTACCTGCACAGCTGTATGTCTATGTGCACATGCCGCCATGTACCTGTACAGCTGTATGTCTATGTGCACATGCCGCCATGTACCTGTACAGCTGTATGTCTATGTGCACATGCCGCAATGTATCTACACAGCTGTCCGCCTATGTGCACATGCTGCCATGTACCTGCACAGCTGTATGTCTATGTGCACATGCCGCCATGTACCTGCACAGCTGTATGTCTATGTGCACATGCCACCATGTACCTGCACAGCTGTATGTCTATGTGCACATGCTGCCATGTACCTGTACAGCTGTATGTCTATGTGCACATGCCGCCATGTACCTGCACAGCTGTATGTCTATGTGCACATGCCGCCATGTACCTGTACAGCTGTATGTCTATGTGCACATGCCGCCATGTACCTGCACAGCTGTATGTCTATGTGCACATGCCGCCATGTACCTGTACAGCTAGCTGTATGTCTATGTGCACATGACGCACAGGCACGCACACTACACATTCCTAAAATGAAATGCTATCATTCACTGAACGTGCACTAAAGCAGGTCTATGGTGCCAGGCACCCACAAAGGAATGGAGGATAGATGTGGCAGTGGACAAGTTCCACTGTATGCTGCTCCTCAGCCAAGTCCATGAACAGTAGTGCCCCCCACACCACCACACTCAGGGCCAGTACTTGTCGTAAAACCCCGATTAGTATGACAAAGGAGACAGGGACAGATGCTGTAGTAGGCAGGATTAATGTTTTATTAATGGTCAGCTACATTCGTTCACACATGCATTTCTAAGATTTATATCCAAGCAGCATATGGTATTTACATGCAATGGACAGATTAGAATACCAAATTCGAACCCTGGCTGTGGTAAGACTGTTTTGTTCCACATTAAATTAAATACATAATAGCCTTACCTCTTCCTTTGAACACATACAGTGAAAGCCCACTCACTCTTCTGCCTTGTAAGGAATATGGGATTGCATTGGGCACTGCTCTGGAGTAGCAAGGACACTGGAAACCTGAGAGAGGAATGTCACACCTTGGGCACCACCAGGGCTACTCTGAGTAACACAGGTTGGCGAGTGGTCATAACAGCGAGGGTCAGGTGGCTCTGACTTACAGTTTGTTTCTGCTTATGTATTTATGTTGCCTTTTGTTTCTTGTTTTTAGTAGGAAAAAAACTTTGGCCCTTTTAGGTGTGATTCTTTTTTTTTTTTTTTTTTTTTTTTTAGGATTACAAAATTTATACATGTATATCCATAAGACACGCATGAGCTGTTCAGCCAGCACCTCTCTGCACTTCTCGTCACCCCACCCCTCACCTCTGTGCTACTGCTAGCACAGGGGCAGTAGTCAAGCAAGGCCAACGGGGCACTGGGACATAAATACATGGTTTACAACACAAATAGTTAATCTTGGCGGGACAGGATGGTAACAGGTGGAGGAGGCTGCTCCATTATGCTATGTTTACATTAAATACCACACAGACTTGGTGCCAAGTTGCTTTACAGTCCGTTGGGTGCTTTCAAGAAAGGCACTCCCACTGAGGGATGGCATTTGGGTACAAAGCACTCATTACTTGAGACACCTGGGTCTGTTGCCAAAATGACCAAGCCTTCTACGGAACTGGCTCTGGTTCGAATCTGCCATGGTGGGATAGAAGATAAGCCCACTGGTGTATCTGCCAGAACACACGCCAGGGTCTGCATCTCCTGGCTGCCTGTGTCAGTATGCCTGACTCAGTGACCAGGGTCTCTCCTTGCCAACAGCTGCCAAATATAGCAAGCCACACTCTTCAGCGGGTGTCTAGCTATACAGCCTTTGACTACCAAGCCCCTTAAGTCCCTCTGTGGTCCCATCTTTAAGGCACTGGGTTTTAAAGACGCGTGAGATAGGTGGCACTGGGGAGGTGGTATTCTGCTTCCTGGGAATGTGGAGAGTCAAATGTGGACTCCCAAAGGGAAGGTGGCTGTCACTCATAGCAGAACCTTATTCCCAGGCCTAACCATTCCATTAGTATGTTATAGGTGTGTTAGCTACAACTGTTACCTCCGCTGGCTCTGAAGATGCTTTCTCTTTCCACAAGGTGACGCTCACACTGCCTGGGTGGAGTCAGATACCCTCAAGTCCCAAGTATTCACAGGGTCACCACTGAGGAAGTCTGTCACCTCCAACACGTATGAAGAGACAATCCCCAAAATCCAGAAATTCACCAGCATTTAAATCCCCTTTTCCAGTAGGAGCCGATTCAAAAGACTTCAGGGGACTATGCCCAATATTCCTGGAGCCAAGGCCTCTCTGGATGTAGTAGGGTCACAATTCACACGGTTGAGCCTACTGTTGTTCTAGGGAGACCCACAGTAAACCTTCTGGAAGGAAAACTGAGTTTTATAAGAACAATTTTCTGCCTGTCCTATGATCAGGAGCAACACCTATTCATTTGGTTTGTATCACAAAAGTCCGTTTTCCTTCCATGTGGCTCAAAGGGTTACTTTTTGGAATTGATGGTGAGACCAAACAAGGTGATAATGTCCATCATGGCTTGTCTAACGTGCTTCCCAAAGCGGTGTGAATCCTGAAAGAAAAAAAGCCAAACATCAGCAGCTGGGCAGATCCTAGCGCCTGCAAAGCTGGGTTGCGAGCATCAGCTGTAGCAAAGTCAGCCTGGGCCATAGCAAAACTCTGTCTTTAAGGGCCAAGTGAAAGGAGTGGGGAGATGGTTCTGTGGACAAAATGCTTGTGCAAGCCTGAGTCTAAATCCTCAGCACCCATGTGAAAAGCAAGCATGCCCTTCCCCACCTGGAACCCAGTGCTGGGGACAGGGGAGGCGAGACATCTGGACACCTACTAATCAGACAGCAGAGGCCCAAACAGTGAACTCCAGGGTCAGAGAGACCTTGTCTCCAGGGAAGAAAACAGGGAGGAAAGAGATTGATGGGAAGGGATGCCCAGTGCCCACACCAGAGAGAGAGAGAGAGAGAGAGAGAGAGAGAGAGAGAGAGAGAGAGAGAGAAGAAAGCACTAGAACGGGTCCATTATCATCTGTCCCTGGGTTAGGCCAGCCTCCTGTCTTCCCACACTCTAAGCTCTGAAGGAATTATTGAAGGGGCAATAAAAGCACCCTGAGCATTCAGAGTGGGGACAGCCATAGGTGACTTGCTATGTGCATGGATGGGTCACATCTGAGGCCTCCCTATCACTCTGTTCTACACCCCAGGCTATCCCTGAACCCTCAGTTCCTGCCTCAGCTTCCTAAGTGATGCTAAGATTAGAGGTGTGTGCCTTGTGCCTGGCTTCCTGAATCATATTCTTAAGGACTCGGGGTCTGTGGGTGTGGGCTGGCAGCCGGGAAGTTTTTGTAGCATCGGCTAGGCTGATATTGCGGAGGCCATCATCAAAAGGTTCCCAGGGGGGCTGGAGTGATGGCTCAGCGGTTAAGAGCACTGACTGTTCTTCCAGAGGTCCTGAGTTCAATTCCCAGCAACCCATGGTGGCTCACAACCATCTGTTATGGGATCTGACACCCTCTTCTGGTGTGTCTGAAGACAGTGTACTCACATTCATAAAATAAACAAATCAAAAAACCCAAAAAACAAAAAAACAAACAAACAAAAAACGGTTCCCAGGAGGTTCCCTCAGATAGCTCCAAAGTAAGGCCAGACTTGCTCACGAAGTTGTTTAGAATAGAGAGAATGACAGAGACGCACACAGACACATCAAGACTTAAGACCACTGCTACCATCAAAGGCAGGTAAATGAACTAAATAAATGCCTTTCAAATGAGTGAAACTCATCTATGTGAAACTAAGCTAAATAAAGGTGACACCTGAATTGAATATTTCTGTCAAAGATATGCTCCCTCCAAAAGGAAATTCACCCCATGTCTAGAAAAAGTGGTGTCCAATATACTCACTGTCTCAGGGCTAGAGAACTTGGAAGAAATATGGAAGTGGATAAAATTCTCTCCCACAATAATGTAGGAAACACCATAGCCATCATCAGCAACCTGCAGAGGGAAAAAGGGCAATTTTATCACTAGGAATGAGATCCCGAGGATGGGGATCCTGTTCTCAGTGTAAGCCTGGGCACTGAAGAGGCTGAAGCAGGACAATGATGAGCGACCTGGACTTTAGAGTGAGTGGGTTCAAGGCCAGCCTGAGGACAATGGGATGGGCTTGAAGTTAGTGGGAGTTAGTGGGTGGGCCTGGCTGCACTTACCGGCCCAAAGCCCCCTCCACAGGACACATAGTCAGGGTGTTTCTCAAAGTCAAACAGCTCCACTTGCTGCTGGGGAGTCTGGCTTGTGGACAACCTCCATGGCTCAGACAATACCTGTGACAAAGCAGAGAATGTCCATTGACACTTTCCCACCTGCTTCTCCTAGTGAGCACTGTCAACCTGACACAGCTGACAATCACCTGGGGGTAGGGGAAACCCCAAGACGTTCTCAACTGAGTAACTGATCAGGCATCGCTCTGATTTGTGGACATTGCACTGGCTGGTTTTGTGTGTCAACTTGACACAAGCTAGAATCATCACAGAGGAAGGAGCTTCAGTTGAGGAAATGCCTCCGTGAGATCCAGATGTAAGGCATTTTCTCAATTATCAATCAATGGGGCTGAGGCCCAGCCCATTGTGGGTGGTGGCATCCCTGGGCTGGTAGAACTGAGTTCTATAAGAAATCAGGCTGAGCAAGCCAGGGGAAGCAGGCCAGTAAGCAGCACTTTTCCATGGCCTATGCATCAGGTCCCGCCTCCCAGATTAAGCTCTGCTTGAGTTCCTATCCTGACTTCCTCCAGTGATGGACTATGATATGGACACGTGAGCCAAATAAACACTTCCTGCCCCCAACCCCAGCTCGCAGCAATAGAAACTCTCATTAAGACAGACATGTCTGTGGGAAATGGTCTTGATGCAGGAAGGTCCGGCTCAGTGTAGGTGGTTCCATTTCCCAGACAGGTGTCCATCTAGCTGGAGAGGGCTAGAGAGATGGCTCAGTGGTTAAGAGCATCTGCTGCTCTTGCAGAGGACCCAGCTTTGACTGCTATCACCCACATGGTGGAACTGTAACTCCAGTTCCTAGACACCCCTCTAGGCACTGCACACACACACACACACACACGATACACATACCTATACATGAAGGCAAAACACACATTAAAACTATACTTTTAAAGAAAGTTAACCAAATGTGAGCCTGTGCACAAGCCGACAAGAAGCCTTCCTCCATGGCTTCTGACTCTGTTCCTGCTTAAGTTCCTGCCCTGACTTCCACCGTTATGAACTGTGAGCTGGAAGGGGCGAGTGGTCAGAGTGTTTCATACAGTAGCAAAAAGCAATATAGAACACCCTCCTCTTTGCCTGGGGACCCCTAACAGGGAGGCAAGGAAAGACCTGTGTGGGAAAGACTATTTCCCCAAGCCCCTGAGGGCTGCACTAAGGTTAAAGTGTGTGAGCCCCACCCCTTGGCCAAACTGCCTCTCACAGGGAAGGCAGAGGACAGTCTGTGGGGTCTAGGATAGCCTCTGTAAACCCATCTCTAGATTCTCAAGCTCATTATATGCAGTCATTGTTAAAAGCCAGTACACTGAAAACATGCCTGCAATCCCAGCATTCAGGAGGCTGAAGCAGGAGGATTTCTATTTAAGGTAATCTAGGCTGAAGAGTGAGATCCTCAGAAAAGCCAGGCTGAACACAGTCCTAGTTCTTACCTCCTTCAGGAAAGGTGAGTCGACTGCAAGGTACTTGGACACCACATAGAGGCAGAAGAGATGGCGGTCGATGCCGGCGCCCGTCATGGCAAGGCGGTACAGGTGCTGGTGCTTCTCACAAGCTATCTTGAACAGCTTGAGCCTCTGCTCTGCCTAAGGGTCAACAGGACAAGGACATGCTTTGCACGGTTCAGGTTGTGCGCCGGGCCACTTTCTCTTCAGTGGTCTGCAAAAGGCAGGGTGCTGTGACCAAGATATTTTACAGAGCCCCACTGGCCCACTATCCCTTTCCAGATTCTTGCCTCAGAAGGGCTGCCAGGGGAGGGGGGAGGTTGATGGAGAGGGACCTTGTATGGGGGTGTGTGCTGTGTACACAGTGAGCTAGCCAAACGTGGACCTCTCAAGCTGTTAGAGTTCTTGTCAAACCTAGAGCTCTACCCCAGCTCTGACCCTAAGTTTATTTTGTCACAGGGATGAACGCTAACCCTCCTTGGCTACTCTCCTAAAATGGCACTGTGAGGGCTTCAATATGACCCAAGTGGGAAGCTTCAGGGGATTGAAGACATGCTCACTGCACAAATGCATCAGGGTTCTCAGGGCTTGCTCACCTGCCAGTCTAGTCTAAGTAACAAGCTCTAGATTCAGTGAGAGACCCTGTCTCAAAATACAAGGTGGAGAACAATGGAGGAAGACAACAGCACACACTTCCGGCCTCTGTCACTCTCACATATACACATGTGTGATGTACATACACGCATATATCGCACACACACATACATACACATGTGTTCACCCATACCTCAAACACAGACACACAGGCTGTTTTGGGATCTTCTGGACATAACACCATCTGAGAAATGTGCCCTTTACATGGAGGTATGTCAAGGCACTGACCCTCCTATGGCAGACCCAGCCTCGTAGGAGCCTCTTGCGTTCTAGTGATAGATGTAGCTGCTTGCCTTTTTTTTTTTTTTTTTTTTCCTCTAGAGTAAAAAAATGCAACCTGTTGTCTGCTGGTGGTAAGCATGTGTCTCAGGGCTTGGGGACCTAGGCACAGCTGAATGTGGCCATATGCCAGCTGGGACCAGCAATGCATTAGATTCATGTGAGTTTACTTTCACGAGGCCACTGCAGGGCTCCTAAGGGGCAGAGTCAGCAAGTCCCAGCTTTGTCTGGTAGACTGGTGCAACAGGTTCTGTAGACCCCAGGACCAGAGTCCATGGACCCCAGTGATGGGTGTCCTGCTTCCTGTTCCTGTGCCATGTCCAGTCGCATGTGAAGGTTCTCCATACATACAATCTCATTCCCCAAACTCAGCAAACAATATTCTCTTTGTATATGTCTCAACAGAACCTCTTAAATGCTTTCTGCTCCTTTGCAAAGGGGTAGGCATAAGGAGCTGGGGGAGAGGGGATGCAGAAGCAGGGTGGGGGTAGAGGAGTAGGGGGAGGAGATGAGCGGAGGGGTAGAGGGAGGAAGGGTAGGCTGGAGGGGCTGGAGAGCTTCATGCTCGGCTTCTAGGGCAGTGGCTCTCAACCTTCTCAGTGCTGTCTCCCTTTAACACAGTTCCTCATAATGAATACAATTATTTCATTGCTACTTCATAACTGTAATTTTGCTACTTTATAAATCACAACATAAATATCTGATGTGCAGGATATCTGATATGTGACCCACCCCCTACTGTTCTAGGGTCTTTCAGGAAAGCATGTAACCATGCTGTGTTCTGCCACTGTGGTCTTACCGTTGTTTTGGGGTCCATCATGGCCAGCACAAAGTTGCAGGACTCTGTAGTGCAGGAGCGTACAGTCTCTGTCCTCCCCTCTCGGAAGAGTCGAGTCATGGAGGCCTCGTACGTGAGGCAGAACTTGCCCATGTCCTGAGAAGGAAGGAAGGGAAACTAGCTTAGGGCTAACACGTGGGCGTGGCCATCTAAGTTTAAGGGAGAAGTGACCTGGAATGGATCTGAGAGGAGGTGGCAGTCTGCCTCCCCCACTCTGTGTGTGTGTGTGTGTGTGTGTGTGTGTGTGTGTGTGTTTTGCCTAACAAGGACAAGCCTGGTGTCCAGAGACCAGAAGAGAGCACTGAATCCCAGAATCCCAGATGACTGGGAGCTGCCAAGTGTTAGAAGTTGGAACCCAAATCCTCTGAAGTGCAGGCAACACTCTTAACTGCTGAGCCATCTCTCCAGGCCCCTGGAGTCTCTTTGCATGGTTTCTGGTCCAAGACATGACTAAGACCATAATGTCCTCCAGAGAGCCCTCCAACTCATGTGAATTTGCTTAGGAGAAAGAACAAGGCATCCAGCAAGGTCATGGCCGTGAGAAGGTCTGAGAGGCACAGGAGGGACAGGGCAAGAGGGCAGGGCCGGGGAATGAGGAGGAGTTCAGTCAGTATGGTCCCGGACAAGACCATGGACAAGACAGTAGCCGGGAGGAGCTGGCAGATGCAGACAGGAATCCCCAAGAGAAAAGCCTATTGTCTGGATGGGACAGAAGGGTCACCTGTGGAATGCAGGATGGGAGGTACCACAGGCATAAGGAAGGCTACTGCAGCCAGTGCTCCTTAGCTTGAAGCAAAGGGGTCTGCAGGTAGGGCTGCCTTTCTGGAAGCAGAATAGAAGCTGGTGATGAGCTTCAGGGAGAGATAAGAGGCTTCTGGCTGGAGAAGAGTGTGGCTAAGGCTGGGAAAAAGGAACCGCAGGGCGTGGTCAGGAGGGTGTGACTGTGACTAGGGAGAGAGGAGAGGAAGCTGAGGTTAGGGGTGATTACAGAGGCCTTGGGAGCTGTGACAGAGAGGACAAGGCAGGGCTGGGAGAGCTCCTGGGGAGGCAACTGTGGTGGACACAGCTGGTGGCACCTGAAGCTGAGCCCTTGGGATATCACAGAGGACAGTGGGAGGGACACTAACAGCCCAGGGGAGCCGGTGTCCACCCTCCCACTGTGCAGTACATATAGACCTGGTGCTACAATGACTTCTGCACTGCCAGCAACTGAATGACTCTGTCTGGGGTAGGCTGTCCCCTCCCAAGAACCAAAGTCCCTTCCACATCCTCACACAGGCACAGACTGCTTCTGCCACCCTTTAGCAGTGCTCAGAGAAAAGAGAAATGCCACACAGTCCTGGGTGGCTACAGAAATCTGACTCAGCAGAGAGCAATGAGGAGCTCACAGTTTCTGCTTTAGCCAAAGGGATGTCAAAGGTCAGACACATTAAACAATTTGTTCTAAGTATTTCCTGATAGTACTGAAGGAGTCAGAGCTTATTATGGGCTTGTTTTACAAGACTTACATTTTAAATTTTTATGTGTGTGTTTGCCTCTGTGCATATACATAACTATGTGAGTGTAGGAGTTCACAGAAGGCATCAGATCCTCTGGGAATGCTGTAAGCCATCATGTGAGGGTGCTGAGACCTGAATGAGGTCCTCTGCAGAGGCAGCAAGTGGTCTTAACCGCCAAGCCATCTCTCCAGCCCCGATTACACAGTTTAATTGTTCATCTGCTTATGTCCCAAACTTGCTTGTCTGTGATAGAAGCTACTGCCTGAGAGGGATGTCACAAAACCAAGGGTGATCTGCTCTGCAGTGTGACATTTCACACCTTAGTACCTTAGGGACCCACGGGGCTGGTGTTTGGTGTCAGCTGCCCTCCATGCTGGGCTTTATACCGCCTCTGCCCTCTAGGAAAATAGTCCAGATATCTGTGTGGGGCTCCAAAGTGCCTGCGGTGAGCCCAGATCCCTTCTGACCTTGTAATGTGCGAGCTGCAGCGCCAGCTGGATGAAGGCGTCGGGACTTGTCCGGCACTTCTTGATCAAGCCTTTGCCAAAGGTGTCAAATGGGAAGGAATGCAGGTCCACATCATTTGCCAAAAGACTGGCACTGCTCAGGGACGTCTCTATGACCTCTTGGCACTGCAGAGGAAGAAGGCAGCTCTGCTTAGTGGGGAAGCACAGCAGAAGGGAGCAGGGCAGAACAAAGCCTGCAAGTGTGCACTTCACAGTCTGTGGGATTTTCTGCAAAGGCTACCTGGAAGACCATAGTACAGTACCTCTACCTCACTCCAGGAGCAGTGGGGGAACCTTTAGGAGACAAATGCCATAGACATATCGCCCTCACATTTCTTAAAGTCCCAACCATAAGTGGCTCTGTCACCTTTGAAGATACTAAACTATGTGGGTGGGAGGGTACCAGAAACTGCAGCCCCATCTATGGAGCCATGGGGAAACCATCATCCATGCTGAGGCAGGTGGATCTCTGTGAGTTTGAGCCTGGTCTACAGAGTAAATTCCAGGACAGCTGATGCTACACAAAGAAACCCTGTCTTGAAACAAACAGATCATGTAGTTGGGAGGGAGATGCTTCAGGGAGGGCCCTAGAGGAGCTGGAGGGAGGAGGAAAAGGAAAAGGGATGATGGATATAATCAAAACACATTGTTTAAATGTGTTAAATTCTAGAAGCACAAATAAAAGAATACTATTTTTTTTTAAAGGACAAACACAGGAATCAATGGTTGCCAGGGGTCAGGAAGGAGCTGGATGAGCAGGGGGAGGCCATAGGTGTTTACAGCAATGACACTGCTGTCTGACTCTGTGACAGTAGTCACGTGATACTACACAACCGATCCCATCAAGGTGACTCTCTGTAAACCTGGGATGTGCCAGGAAGCCTGACAGACAGACCACTGGGGTGGGGATGCTGAGCAGGCAGGCTGTGTGGTATCCAGGAAACACCTGCATCTTCCTCGAAATTCTGCCATGAACCCAGCATGGCTCTATTATAGGTGTGCTGAAGAGAGCCAGTGAGCCCTGGTGGCTCGGTCAGCCACGGTCCCCAAGGTCAGGCTCTCCACAAAGATATTGTTTCTCTATGGATTCCACACTGCCCTGGGACCTCAGAGCGCTGGACTTTACCACACAAGAAAGTACTTCTCAGGCCCAGAAACTCCCACTTGGGTCAGACAGGCTAGAGTGATGGTTCCAACCTTAACACCCCTTCTCCCCAGGGCTCCTACTTGAGTGGACTGCATCGAAGAATCTTCTCTTGTTGATTTTTGAGACAAGGTCACAACAATTCTCTAGCCTCAGCCACAAGGGTTGGGATGACAGAAATGGGCCATCTTTACACAGCCCCAAAATCTCTTTAGACAATGTTTTTCTGTGTAGCCCTCATTGTCCTGGAACTAGCTTTGTACACCAGGCTGGCCTTGAACTCAGAGATCTGTCTGCTTCTGCCTCCTGAGTGCTGGGATTATAGGAGTGTACCACCATCACCTGATTATGATTTAAGTTTTTATCCTTATTTGCAGAGAATTTATGGAAGCCCAGCTACTTTTCAGCTGAAATCTCAACAGAGAGCTGCAAATTGAAGCCTCATTTCTCTCGACAGCCCAGGCCCCTTCCCCAACTCTGAGCAAACAGCTTTCTGTCTGTTTGGTAGAGAGCCTGCCTATCAACAGAGCTCAGGAACAGGCTTGCCACCCAGGTGAGTGATGGTCTCTGGAGCACCAAACTTACCTCTCCTGGGATGTCCCACTGTAGCCTGGCGGGTTTGGGGATGCTAGGATTGGTGTCTCCTTTACAATGTCCATCCTCTGAGTAGCCCAGCTGGAAGACGTCAGTGGCCATGACATACTGAGAAAAAGAAGCAGAGACTGAATAGAAACCGTGAGCGAGCACAGTGTCTCCTGCCATGCTCAGCACAGAACACTCCTGGGAGTAAGGGCAGGGTCTCCGCACTCCAAGCACCTTCCCCAGTGCCCACCAGCTAGGTAGTGGGTGAGCAATTAAGTTACACACACACACACACACACCCCAGAGAGCAGAGAGTAGGAAGTTCCCAGAGAGATAACTGATGTGTGGTTTCTAGAAACCAGGCCCTGGGAGGATAAAACTGTGGCTCTGAACCTCTGTGTCCCTGGAGCACACCTGCCACAGCCTTCTGTGTCTTCTGTAATAAGAGAGAAGCACAAGCAGTTCCCTGAGCCAGAGCTGCTCTAGCAGACTAATCTGTCTAGAGAAGGTAATCGAGAGAACCTTGAATTAGGGCTGATGGGTGCATCCACAGTTCTCAGGATGCTGTACTCACAGCACACAGGATGCTACCTAAGCTGTCTCACAACTCAGAATCAACCCAGTGCCACTGTGGTACTGTGTGTGCTTCCATGAGAGCCAGGTCCCCAGCACTCTCCTGGGCACCTGGGCTCCACTCAAGAGCCCTCCTCATTCCATCAGGAAACTAAATACTTGCAGCTTGGCCTCAGGCTGTGTCTCCTTAGCCTTGATAAGTTACTTGAAAATATTAGCCTGAGGGCTGGAGAGCCAACTCAGCTGTTAAAAGTGCCTGCTGCTCTAGCAGAAGTTTGGGGTTTGGGTCCCAGCTCACAACCACCTGTAACTCCAGCTCCAAGGGATCTACCGCCCCCTTTTGGTTGCTGCATGTACTGCACTCATGTGCACAGTGTATCTATAAACACAATAAACCTTAATGTTGATCTCTCTTTCTTCATCTCTCTTTTCAACCTTTTGTTTTGTTTTGTTTTTGTTATGTGGCCCTTATTGTCCTCCAGCTTCTCTGTAATCCTCCTGTCTCAGCCTCTCGAGTGCTGGAATTATGGGCATCTTCCCTTGAGAATTGTGCTGTGTATGCTGCAAGTTGCCTGGGCCCCAGAGACCCTCGTTACGGCAACTAACTGTGCATGTGCAGGGACTGAAAAGTCCCTGGGATATTCTGATGGGCCTATATTGTTGGGCTTTGCAGAGCTTCCTAGAGATCTGTGTATGAGAGGCAGGGTCTGGGGGCTAATGGAGGTGAGGTATCTGTGCATCGGGGCTGAGAGTCTACACTGCTGCTGGCAACAGTTCAGGGTCTGGCGGGAATATAAGCCCTTGCACTTTGCCAATAGAATTGGTGTTTCAGCAGAGCAGACTGGTGTCGTATACCCAGACTGCCTGGTTCTTCTTTTCCAGGCTTTCTCATGTAGGAAACCTTCCCTACATGAATGAATGAAGCAGCAGCAGCTGGGATCTTGCCAAGATCTCAAGCAGAGGTCAGAGCACCGGAGGGATGAGAAAAGGTGAGTTAAGGGGCGCTAACCTCATGGGAGGGGTATGTTTTGGAGAAATGAGGGAGGGAGTGGAGTCAGCTGAGACTTGAAGGAAACATCTCCCCTCCAAAGAGGGCAGAGCTTGCACATAAGCAAGCAGACACAATCTGCACTGTACAGTTGATTTTGCACCACAGGGAAAAAAATTCGCTGGCACAGCACAGCAAGGAGAAACCAAGATGCAAAGTCTTAGCTGTTGTGGCAGAGCATGACCCTAAACCAACAGCACCCTGGAGACTGAAGCAAGAGCACTGCCATGAACTGGAGTTTGGCGTGGGCTAACTGGTAAGACCCCCTGGAGAGAGCAAGGTAGAGAAGGAGAGAGCATCCCTAGCCTGAAATCCAAAATCTTTCAAACATTTAAACTTCATTGAGAGTTACGCCAATATTTAATAAATTTCAAATTTCTGAAATACAGCTATTTGACTGAGAAGTCCACAAAGACACCAGATTTGCAGTCTGGCCCCGGCATGTTCTCCCTTTCTTTCTCTTTGCCTCTCTGTTTTGAAAGCGTTTGGTTTTGTAGCCCAAGCTGGCCTCAAGTTCCTGATCCTCCTGCCTCAGGCTCCCAAGTAATAGGGTGACAGTCATGTGTCACGACAGCCAACTTTGTGTTTTTGAAAGCTCGGTTAGGAGAAAGGGGGACAGAGATCTGGTGGTCTTTAAGTAACCTGGTCATTTTAGTAACTGAAATATTTTCAGTAAGATCCATTGTTGTGGATAGCCCCAGCCTCTTGTCATGGTAATTCTACTCCTGGGAGGGGCTACGAAGGAGGAGTGAATCTTGTGAACCTTCTGTCCAATCGAATTTGTTAAATAAAGGCTAGAGCCAGTGATTGGGCAGTAGAAGAGGAGTGGGAGGAGCCGGAGGTGTGGGAGGAGCCAGAAGAGCCATTGGAGTAGTGGGCAGTTGGGGAAAGGACAGAAGAAGATCATGACCTAGAAAACTGCAGGTTGTAAGGGATCTCATAGCTGGGGAATAGAGTAGTTCAATGGTAAATCTGCCCAATCTAGGCGTGCAGCATACATTTGTAATTAATTGAGTTGTGTTTTCCTTGACCGGACTTCCATGGGTCGGAGATTTACCGCAACAATCCATCGCCTTAAATTTTCTGATTTAATCACTGTTATGATGTGTGGGGGTGTAGGCATGGGGTGTTGCCCCTCTACCTTTAAGTGGGTGTCAAAGGTTGAACTCAGATCATGGGACTTAAACAGCAAGCGCTTTACCCCATTAGCATCTCTCTGGCGCCAGGACACTGCCATTTTATAAGCCAAGAGTCTAACCCAGACCTGGTGTTCCGTACCTGTACCCTCTGATACTCAACACATTGAGGCAGGAGGATTCCAGGTCTGAGGCCAGTCTGGCCAACAGAGTGAGTTCAAGTCTAGCATGTTTAATTTAGTGAGACCTTGTCTCCAAAATAATGGCTGAGGTTATTTATATAGCCTTGGTGTGGAGCACCTGAATGGCACATGTGAGGCCCTGGGTTTGATCCCGGGCACCTCACACTCACACATTCAGATTTTTATGTTTTTTTTTTTTTTCTATTTGCCCTCAAACTAGGGTGAATGGGAATACCAGGAAGTCTGGCAGTAAGCTAATCACTTCAGAACTAAGGAAGCCGTGTGAGCTGAGAGCCACTATGTGACTTCAGTTGCATAAATGGATACCACATCTGCCAGAACTCAAGAAACACAAGTTACAGGAACCAAGACTCAATGCCTTTAACTTCCTGAGTGGCGCCAACACCGATGGAGAACTTGGTGCTGTGGTCTCAATGTGAGCGGCCTCCTACCGGCTCCTTTTAGTTCATTTATTTTTGTTTTTCGAAACAGGGTGTCTCTGTGTTGCCCTGGCTATCCTGGACTTTGCTCCGTAAACCAGGCTGGCCTTGAACTCACAGAGATCCACTTGCTTCTGCCTCCTAAGTGCTGGGAATAAAGGTGTGAGCCACCACTACCTGGGCCACTACTGCCTAGGTTATGGGCACACATGTTTTAACACTTGATCCCCAGGTAGTAGTGCTTTTTTTTTTTTTTTTTTTTTAAAGATTTATTTTATATATGTGAGTACACTGTCACTCTCTTCAGACATACCAGAAGAGGGCATCTGATCCCATTACAGATGGTTGTGAGCCACCATGTAGTTGCTGAGAGCTGAACACAGGACCTTTAGAATGACAGACAGTACTCTTAACCACCAAGCCATCTCTCCAGCCCTGGTGGTGCTATCTTGGATGTTATGGACTCTTGGAGGAGTGAGCTACTGGGAGCAGGCCTTGAGGTTTACAGTCAGAGCCCTGCTTCCTGTCTGGTCTCTGCTCCTTGGTGCACTGAGAAGTGAGCAAGCAGTCCCTACAGTGGGCCATGCCCTCTCAAAGCCTAAGCTGAAGGAAATCTCTCCTAGGTATTTGGTCCCAGAGAGGGAAATGTAACGGATACAGAGGATTAGACAAATACTGCAGAGTTCAAGTGGGCCTGGGTTGGGTTTCCCCAAGTGCCTTCCACATTCAGACAGGTAACAGTGGTGTGGCTCACCTCCCACAGATGGCCCACGATGGGTGCGTCCGCCCAGGAGTGTTCTGCATTTATGCCTATCTTGCTGTTTTTGAAGACAACGAAGGTGATGGACTTGTCAAACCACCTACAGGGAGACAACATGATCATAGGCTTCCAGGGTTACATCAACACAGGAACCCAAAAGTGACATGCGTGTTTCTTCTGCAGGGACCAATGGCTTCTCCCCATCCCTGACAGTTCTCCAGGTTTCTCCACCCCAGGAAGGTGACTAAAAGGGACACGCAGAACACAGAGTCATTCATATTTTCTTGTATCAAAGATATAATACAGCATGTGTGTGAACCCTGGGACCAGAGGAGTGCAGACTACTGTAACCCAGAGACCAGGCCCGGGCCCTCTCCTGCCAGGTCTGGAGGCACCTCCTCATTTGACACCTACAGAAAGGGGATCCAGGAGGGCAGGGCCACAGCAGCTGCACCACCACAGCCAAGGCCAATGATGGTTCCTAGGAC
Source organism: Arvicanthis niloticus (assembly GCF_011762505.2). NCBI lineage: Eukaryota > Metazoa > Chordata > Mammalia > Rodentia > Muridae > Arvicanthis > Arvicanthis niloticus. The sequence continues at coordinate 111,883,507 of NC_047658.1, read as the reverse complement.
TGACCCCACTTTGTCATATGTGCCACCTTCTGCTGGGAGCCAGGTAACCCATAGTTAAGAAGGATGGTGGGGTGAGTAAAAGGAAGAGATCTTGAAACCAACTGGCCTAGGCTGTGCCTGGGAGTTTGTGTGGAGGGAAGAAAGCAGAGTTATGTTTGGATGCTCAGTCCTTCCTCGTACAAGCCCTCGGGAAGGAGTCAGATTTGGGGAGGCTGCTCCCAAACACACCCAGGAACATCTCCCACAACCCCCCATCAACCTTGGAGATTAAAAAAGGGAGTTACCTGTCAAAACATCTACCATGCAGCAGAGATTTGGCGTAGCTGTCAATAGATGCCTCAGGGTCCTCCTTTCTGTATCCCTGTTCCGATTCGTCCAGTGTCACAAAGAACGCTGCCTTTTCTACTGCATCCAGAGATTGCTTATTTTTCCCTCGTGCAAAGTAGGTCTGCCGACACTTTGCCCAGGGCACTCTGTGACAAAAAGTAAACATATCTAAACTCAGTTGCCCAGGGTGGGGAGATGGCTCAGTAGGCAACAGTGCTTGCTTGTCAGCATGAGAACTTGAATTTCACTCCCACAGCCCGTGTAAAGGAGCCAGGTGTGGTGGCTGGTGCTCCTAATCTCAGGCCTGGGAGACAAAATCAGGATCCTCAGGCCTTGTTAGCCATCCAGGTCACCTAAATGGGCATGCTCCAGGCTAGTGAGGGACCCTGTCTCCAAAATTAATGTGGACAGCTAGTGCCTGAGGAACAACACATACACACACACACACACACACACACACACACACACACACACACACGCACGCACGCAAATGCTCAGAATGAAATCCAGCCTGTCTTTGCAGCAGTCAGGGAGATGCACCCTTCCCTGCCCCAGACATCCCCCTGCAGAAGCTATAACAAATGCTGAAGGACCTGGCCCTGGAGCCAGGTTCTGACCTGAGCCTCCTTCAGGCATGAGCCCACTGATGTCTTCAGCACCACAGACCTATACCTATCTTTCAGATGAGGAAACCTGAGGCACAGAGATCAAGCCACAACTACTCTGGGGCAGGGAAGAAGAGATACCATCTGGCCCCTGAACCCAGACTAGGACTGATCACATGATACTCCCACAATGACCACCCTGTGCCCACCATGCCGCTGACATTGGTCTCCCTTCAAAGCTGGCCTACAATAGTTTCCTTCCATCGCTTCTGAGTCCCTCACACAGTTTTTGGCTTCCAGGTCCTCTGTGCTGCCTACCCTCCATTGCCCACCTCTCTCGCAACTTTTTGTGTCAACACCCACAAATGCCACAGGTCCCTAGTGCACCCCAGCCCTCAAGCAGGAGATGAGGCATGGACTACAGCCTTCCTCACTTCCTGGTTTTCCTCCTCAGTCCCAAGCTCCAAACAACAGACAGCCTTGTTGTCTTGTGAGTACCTGGAGCAATTCTTTATTAATGCATTTGCCCCTTGACCTTGGCTCCTACAGCAGCTTCACCGCAGCCCAGGGGCTCTGTGAAGGGTGGTCTTTTATGAAACACTGGTGTACTTTTGGCCCCAGAGAGCAAACCCCTCCCCACCTGCTTCTTACTCTGCTCAAAGCAGGGCATGGGGCAGTTCCTCTCTCCCACAATCCAACCCCACAATGGAGCTGGCCTTAAAGATAAGCTTGCCTGGTGTGTGCTGGGGGTGTGGGAGGAGCTGGATCGGTGGGTAAAGTACTTTCTGCATAAGCGGGAGGGTCTGTGCCATTGACCTATTATCCTAGTACTGAGAAGGCAGAAACAAGAGGATCCCTAGAGCTCCTTGGTCTGGCAGACTAGCCAATCAGTGAGCTCCAGGTTCTGGGAGCGACCTTGACTTCATAATATAAGATGGAGAGGAACAGATGAAGACACCCAGCATTGACATACATGAATATACACTATGCACACACATACAAAGCAAGTCTCCCTGGCTAGGGGCAAGCTCAGTGGTGGAGCACTTACCTCAGGAAAAAACAAAAGAAAGTTAGCTGGATGTGGTGGTACAGGACTTTAATCCAAGCTTACAGGAGGTGGAGGAAGGGAGGACCCCAAGATTAAGGCATTGGTTTGAGGCCCTTAAACACATAGGAAGTCTGTGACATTAACAAATATGTCCATAGCTCGATAAAAAAGGCCACACCTCACTTCTACGTGTGCCCTCATGTGCTGTCCCACATCTACCTGCTGTCCTGTACTGAATTTGCTGCCCTTGTGATTCACCATCCAGGAGCAGTCTGACACCATAAAGCAACACTGAACAATGGTCTCTGGCTGTTCTGGGGCTACCCTGTGAGGAAGAGCTCCGCAGAGCACTAGGAAGGGTGTGCAAGGCCACGCACGCACCTGTCTGCGGCAGTGAGAGCAGCCAGCTTGGCCTCCCCAGGCTGTGGCTCTGAGGGGTCATCCAGGATCTGCTGCATCTGCTGCTCCAGCTCTCGGGGCCTCAGCAGTCTCCCATCATGGTAGAGCCAGACCTTGAAGTACCGGCCTCTGTGATACACAACAATGTGCCTGCTGTCCTTGATGTGCTGGATGGTGTCTGCGGTGGTGAAGACATAAAGGAGTGAGTGACAAGAAGTCAGAAAGCCTTGGGAGCATCAGATCTGACCACTGTGCTTTGTGAGGATTTCACATATCCCAGGCTGGTCTTAAACTCCCTGTGTAGCCAAGGATGACCTTGAATTCCTGATTCTCCTTCCTCCATTCCGAGTTCTAACAGTAGTTTTGTGGTCCTTGACTCCATGCTGAGTTACCCACTCCCTTTGGCTTACCCAGCCCTTCTAATCTAAGCCTCAGTTTCCTGTCTATGAAACAAGGTTGGCACATGTAGTGATGAATGAGATCTCTCCCGTAAGTCACAGGCAGAGTTCAGTTCCCAATACCCACATCAGGCGGTTCACAACCTCCTGAAACTCCAGCCCCAGGGAATCTGGGGCCTCTTCTGACTTCTCTAGGCACTTCACATGCTCATGTGCACATACATATAAAGAGGCAACACATACATAAAAATAAAAGCAAAAATAGATCTTAGAAATATGAAATGTTTCAGCCAGGCATGATGGTGTACCACCTGGGAGGATCAGGAATTCAAGGCCAGCCTCTCCATATCAAGTTAGAGGCTAGCCTGAGCTATATAAGACCCTGTCTCAAAAAGGGGTGGTGGGGAGGACTGGGAGATGACTTGTGGGTAACCCTTGCTGTGCAAGCCTGGTGACCCAAGTTTGATCCTCAGCCTTGTGGCACTGTCATCTGACCTGTACATGATCACTCTAGTGTGGCTGTGTCCTCCCTACACACAAACACAGTGAAAAGTCTTGAGTTGATAGCAAAAGGCTGGTTATGGTGGCACACACCTTGTGGGTTAGCGTGGTCTAGCTGGGAAATTCAGAAGAGCCAGGGCTTCATGAGCTCCCGTCTCAAAAGAAGCAAACAGTCGGAGTCCACAACAGAGCAGGAGTGGCCTCTGACAGCTAGCACGCACTGTATGACCTCACTGAGCACACTGCATTTTCATAAATTATAATTTGTTGTCTTTGCAACAGGGTTTCATTAAGAAGCTTTAGCTAGCCTGTAACTCACTATGTAGACATAGCATAGACCAGACTGGGCTCACACAGAAATCTACCTGTCTCAGCCTCCTGAATACTAGGACTAAAGGCACGTGCCACCATGCCCAGTGTTACCCAGATTTTAATATTTATGATCACTACTATTAAAGACCATGATGGAGCCAGCGAGACGGCTCAGCTGGGAAAGGTAATTGCTGCCTTGCCTGGATCCACATGGTGCAAGAAGAGAACCAGCTCCCTCAAGAATAAAATTTATCTTGTGTGAGTGCTTAGACATGTGTGAGGACAAGCATGCCTGTACATGTGTAGATGGCAGAGGACAGCTCGTGGGAGTCTGTTTTCTCCTCCTACCATCAGGGTTCCTGGGATCAAGCATAAGCACCAGGCTTGTAAACAGGCACATTCAGGCGCTGAGCCACTTCTCCAACCCTTCTTGACTCTAGTTCCTTTCTGTGAGCTGTGTCCTGCCTGTCAGAGGTTAAAGCTCTGCTCCCTCACACGCCCCTGTACCCATGAGGCTTTGCCCTTCCATAGCCCAGAAACAATGGACTACAGGCTCTGGCTCCAGGAAGTGGAATAAATCTTTCCTCCCTAAGTGATTTTGCTCAGGTATTTGTCACCACGTTTTAAAAGTGACCCCAGCAGGCCTGCATGGCACCAGCTGGCATCCATTCTCCCTCCCTGTCTTTTCCAAGGATGTTTTAGGTTAGAAGCAGATTAGATGATCACCCAGCCCAGGCCAGGCTGCCAACATCAAGCAGCTGGGCCACAGTCCAGCTCCTCAGGCGAGTTGGTTCTCAAGGGTGTTTTACAGCAAACCCTGCATGTGGGCCAGAGTAAGATGCCCAAGGAGTCCTGTGGGAATATTCCAGGAGGTCTGAGGGAAATGCCCAATGAAAGAAACTTTCAACTGAAAAAATACTAAAATCTGGAAACTTGCCCAGTGTTCAGGCCTAGTGGACAAAGTAAATTCAGGCCAGAGCTGGGGTTCAGTTGTCTAATATATATGAAACCAAGAGTTCCAATCGCAGCAACAAATACTCTGGGCATGATGATGCATGCCTATAATCCCAGTGGGAGGCAAGAGGGTCATCCTCAACTGTGCATTGTTTTAGGCCAGCCTAGAACACATGAGATCCTATTCCCAAACTACTACCAATGACAAAAGACAAAGGGACTCCAAATGGAGGAACATGCAGAAACAGACGCTCTTGGGACAGACCCCGTAGACCATTTTCCCCTAATGTTCCTCAACAATTCCTGGTTCTGAGCAGCAGAATGGCAAAGGCTGGATCCCAGGAGAGACCCTGGTGAGCACTACCCACCTGTCTCCTCCCCAGGGATGCGGGAAGTATTGAAGAGTCGCTCCCACTGGGCAGAGCAGAGTGGAATTGTGGATCCCAGAAGACGAATCTGTAATAAAAACGTATTTTAAACCAACAGGCAAAACTCCCACAGGAAAGCTTTGCAATGAGCTGATTAAAATTCGGCCTGTTTCCTGTGCACACTGCCCAGTCTGACTGCATCATTCAGCGTCCCCTGGGGCAGCACCTGGGGGACTCGCTGAGCTGTGCCAGGGTACTGAAGTTTCTTCCAAATAAACACCTAAGCCACCCGAGGTTATGAAGAGGCAGTTCTCCTGAGGAGTTCGCCAGTGCATCAATCCATGGGGAGGTCAGAGGACAGCTTGCAGGAGCTGGTTATCTCTTCCCACCATGATCCCAGGAATTGAACCCATGGACACAGGCTTCACAAAGTCCCTAACTGCACCTGGACCTCACTGAGTAGGCCTGTAAGGAGCCTCAGCTTTATCTGACTGGCTCCCCAGTGCTGGGGTTACAACTGTGCACTGGTCATGTGGCTGGGCACCATTGGGTCATGTCTGAATGCTTTCCTCAAAGCAAGCACTTTATCAACCGAGCCGTCTCTCTAGCCTCCCAAGAAATTTCTTTTTAAAGATTTATGTATGTGAGTACACTGTAGCTATCTTCAGACACACCAGAAGAGGGTATCTGATCCCATTACAGATGGTTGTGAGCCACCATGTGGTTGCTGGGAATTGAACTCAGGACCTCTGGAAGAGCAGTCAGCGCTCTTAATCACTGTGCCACCTCTCCAGCCGCCAAGAGATTATTTATTTATTTATTTATTTATTTATTTATTTTTATTGGTTTTTCGAGACAGGGTTTCTCTGTGTAGCCCTGGCTATCCTGGAACTCACTCTGTAGACCAGGCTGGCCTCAAACTCAAAAATTTGCCTGCCTCTGCCTCCCGAGTGCTGGGATTAAAGGCGTGCGCCACCACCGCCCGGCCCAAGAGACTTTTTAAAAGGCAAGTTTACACACCGGTTTGAGCTCCTCACGGTCAACCATGCGACGATACAGCAGTATGGCGTGGATGGTGTTCCCGGCCCTCGCTGCCTGGATATGGGTTGGGGTGATGTAAAGCATCTCCTGTGAGGATGAGACAGCAGAGAGGGCTCACTGGGATGACTCGGGGGTCCGCATACACGGGGGTGGGGGGAGGCTGGGGAGGGCGGGGGAGGGATGCCACTCCCCCCCCCTCCCACAGCTCTGCTCAGTTACAACTGCCTTTGTATTTGTTTTAGGTGGGCTTTTGGTTTTTGTTGTTATTTTTTGAGACCAGGTTATGTAGCTTTCAGGCAATCCTCCTGCCCCAGGTTTCTGAGTGCTGGGATTACAGGCGTGTGTCACTACGCCTGACTTTACAACTTTGGACAGTTTTGTTACTGCTTTAGGTCTATTTGTTTTTCTGGCAGATTGGAGGTTTTTTTTTTTTGTTTTGTTTTGTTTTTAATGTGTATGCGTGTGATTGTGTGAGGTTAAGTGTACATGTGTGTGCATGTATCCAGAGAGGCCAAAAGAGGAATCCAATCTCCTGCAACTGGAGTTACAGATGGTTCTGAACTACCTGACATGTGCACTGGGATCCAAAGTTGGGTCCTCTGGAATAGCAGCAAGCTCTCTTAAACAGCTAAGCCATCCTTCTAGCCCCAAACTTACTTTTTTGAGAGAGTATCTCATATAACTTAGGTGGGCCTCGAACTACATATGTAGCCAAGGATGCCCCTGTCGCCACCTCCCTAGTGCCTGGCAGGCATGAGCCACCACAAGCTCTCGTTTTGTTATTGCCCCATTACAACGCCAGCTTCATCTGTCCTACCACAGGTTCAAGGCCAGCCTGTGCTTAGTTAGCAAGTGCTGTTTGCCATGAACATGCTTTGCAATGCAAAAATATTTGTACTGTTGGGTGGGGCCAGGGACCCCTTAGACACAGGAGGGTCTAACACATGGGCCCCAGGTGGGCTCTTCACAGCAACATGAAGACTTGGACAACAGAAGCAGAAGCAAGAGGAGGAGTCCATTTCGAGCTTTCCCAGGCAGCCATGGGGCCACCCAGCAGAACAAAGGCATCTTGGCTGCAGTGGGAATGGAAGAGCGACTCACCATGGCGTAGTAGTTGCTGTTGACCATGAGTGGCCCTCGGCCTCGCAGGTAGATGTATTCCTCCCACCAGTCACTCACCTACGGTACAAACACAAGTCAGGGTGCTGAGCAGCCACACCCAGATGTATGCAAAGCTTTCTGGAAGGTTCCGGCATATGACAGGCTCCAAAGCAAAGCTGTCTTAAGCAGACAGGCCACAGGAGTTGAGAGACACACTGGTATTAAAGGGAGACCTGGCTAGACAATAGACCACCCATCATTTCATTCTGCACATACATACATACATACATACATACATACATACATACATACATAAGTCAGGTCTGGGCTTTAGCTCAACTGTTAGAATACATAAAATGGGCCACAGAGCTATTGAGCAATGCACACACAGGCAGGGGGATCAGGAGTTCAAGTTCAAACAATGTTACCCAGCAAGCTGCCCTAGCCACCCAGAGGCTGCTGACTTACAACCCATGCTGATTTGCGCATTGTGCTGGGGCACACACCTGAGAAAAGGTTTGCACAAGAGTCTAAATGTACAGCAGGCTAGCTGCCTAGGATTAGACCCAGAGCCTGATGGCTGAGGGTCCTGTGGCTTCCTGCCCTCCCAGGCATAGGGCCTGGGTCTGGCACCATCTGCTGGCTCTGCTGGATCCTTCTCTCTATTTCTTATTGTCTATTTTCTCTGTTCATTTTTGTCTATTTATTATTTGTGTTTTTAAAATAATTTTTTTTTGGAGGGTCAGGGGTCAGGGTTTCTCTGTGTATCCCTGGCTGTCCTTGAACTATAGAATAGACTGACCCTGAACTCAGAGATCCACCTGCCTCTGCCTTCCCAAGTGCTGGGACTAAAGGTGTGCACTAAGATTTTTTTTCTCATGTGTGTGTTTTGCCTGCATATAGGTATGTGCACCATGTGTGTGCTTGGTGGAGGTCAGAAAAGGATGTTGCATCCCTTGCACTGGAGCTATAGATGGCTGTGAGCCACCTTGTGGGTGCTGGGAACCAAATCACAGCTAGAACTCTGTGAGCCCTGGTACTTAAGTGGAGAACTTTCACACTGAAACACCTCACTGAGAAAAGATCTATGTGCAGAATTACTTACATAATTTGTGGCCCACCAGGATTTTAGCTTTAAATACCACTGCAATTTGGGCCCGAGGTTGACAGCAAAATCCTGGGCCAGTGCTGTCATGCGATGAAAGTCTCCTTCCTTCATCAGCGGCCTCACTGATTCTAGATACTGAAGAGAGAAAACATGGGCGGAGTTAAACACCCTCCTCCAAGACGTGGATCACTTCACAGGCCTCAGAAAAGTAAGACGGTGTAGAAAAGGTTGGAAAAGCTTCCTTAAGTTAGTTTGTCCTCTGCTTCTGCACAGGCTGGATAAGACAGTCCCCTACAGGGCTGAGTGGGGCTGTGGGTGGATGATAAATTAAGGCCACTGCTTCCTGATGGAGGTCCCAAACACCTGGCCATTGCTTCAGTGATGACCTGGGTGGGTGTGGTGAGATAGGTGGGACAACCCTGACAACCCCGTGAGGTCAGGCAGGTGTTAGACAAGGCAGTCACAGTACAGGCCATGTCTAGGGTCTAAATCCTTAGTTTAGACAGGTGTGCACATTGAACAGGTTTGGGGGTAAAACATACAGGAACATCTCACACACAATCTTCTCTTTCCCCAAAGATTTATGTATGAGTGCTCTATCTGCATGTACACCTGGGTGCCAAAAGAGGGCACTGGAGCCCATTACAGATGGTTGCGAGCCATCATGTGGTTCCTGAAAACTGGACTCAGAACCTCTGAAAGAGCAGCCAGTGCTCTCAACTGCTGAGCCAACTCTCACTATACAACTGAAGCTGGTCTTGAACTCCTGATCCTCTTCCTATCTTTACCCACCAAGTGCTAGGATGACAGGCATGTGGCCCCCTGCCTGGCCAAGCAGGACTCTTTCTGAGAATCCTGAAAGCTCCCACCTGTACCTGAGTGAGTTCCAGAAAACAGAACTGCCACCAAGCCTGATTGGTCAGGAAACAAAACCAGGTTTGAGCAGAGTGTAATGGACAATACCTATAATCCCAGCACGCAGCAGGAATCGATGAGTGTTCAAGTCCAGCCTGGTCTACATGGAAACTTTCAGGCCAACCATGGCTACTTAGGGCCAGCTTTGCACAATGAAGGGTGGGGCCTTTCTTTAGCAGAGCCAGCTGCTATTGTCTGGCTAACTCCAGTGCAATGTGTGTACTGATGAAACCAAGGTTGCACACTCCAGGGCTAAGCTGGAGATCACTTGTCTAGCACACACAAGGCCCTGGATTCCATCCCTGGCACTGCATAAAACCAAGTGTAATAGGGCTGGCCTGCGACCCCAGCACTCAGGTGGCAGATGCAGAAGAACCAGAGGTTCTAGGTCATTCTCAGCTACATAGGGAAGTCTAGGACGTTCAAGACCAGTCTGGGCAATGTGAGATCCTGTCTCAGGAAGAGGAGTGGGGCAGGCAGGTGGCTGTACCACCAAGCTGAGACTGGGAGTCTCATCTTCGGCCCTTCCCCAATCTGGAAGAGAGATGGAAAGGAACCTGCCAAGGGCTATAAGGACTAAGTCACTAAGCCGGGACCCAACTCCTGAAGCCAAGATGTCTTTGACTTACAGTTCTGAAAAGAAGGCAGAAGTCACAATAATATGGGTGCCCCCCAGCATTGGAAGCTGGAATGCACTAAGGTGCTGCCATTTTACAGCAGATCAGGGTCACCCTCTGCTACTCTGTGATGTGAAATCCCACCCGTGGACACTGCCATCAACAAGAGGTGGCAGGTACCCAGATAAAAACCATGGATATTCCCAGCTTCCCTGATTACAGCACAACCCACACTCACTCCATCAGATGGACAGATAACTGGTCTACCCACAGGAAGGCGTTATCAGCCACAAAACCAGAAGACGCCCTGTTAGGACAGAGATGAACCTTGAAATCATCCTGCTTTGGGAAGCTGAGACAGGAGGATTCAAAGTCTGAGCTAGCCTGGGTTAAGATCCTGCTTCAAAGAAAAATAAACGCTAGTAGTGGGAAAACCCCACAAAAGTCACATATTACACAATCCCACTCATGCCATATTCCCTGACTAGGCAGAACTAGAAACAGAAAGTGGAACAGAAATTGGCAGGCCTGGGGCAGGGAGCATGGGAGTTATTGCCTAATTGCTATGGGTCTTCCCGAGGCCATAAAAAAGCCTAGCAATCTGGGGTGGTCACAACTGCAAGATGCCATAGATATAATTAGCCCTGCTGAGCTTACATTGAAAACAGTTGAAACAATTTTCTACGTGTGTGCGCTCCCGAGAGTTGGAGTGCACAGACACACCCATGCATGGTGGCATTGGAAAGATAGAGGCAGAAGGGATCATCCTGACACATGCTATCCAATCCCCTGGAAGCAGCCTGAAGTTTACCAATCAGGCTAGGCTCACTGGGCTAGGGATCCTCCTGCCTCCACTCCCCAGTACTGGGATTACAGTGTGTACTACAAATCTGTCATTATTATGTATGAGTTCTGATGAATCAAATTCAGGACCTCATGCTTGCCGGGCAAGTGTTTTACTGACTGAGCCATCTCCTTAACCATTTTCTTCCTTCTGGTTTTTTTTTTTTTTTTTTTTTTTTTGACAGTGTTTTACTGTGTAGCCCTGGCTGTTCTGAACTCACAAGAGATCTGCCTATCTCTGCCTCTTGGGTGCAAGGATTAAAGACATGTGCCATCATGCCCAGCCTTTTAAAAAAAAATAATAAATGTGGTCTTTGTATGTATTTGCCAGTTTAAAGTAATCACTGAATTTTGCACATTAAACAAGGGAACCATATGGTCCTAAACTGCATCTCAATAAAACCACAAAGGAAACATGCCCCAATAGGTGGAACACAGCACCTTTACACACTGCAGATGCAAAAATGCTGCAGAGAAAACAGTGTCAAGCCATGGATAGTGAAACTCGCCTATCATCAGGAGGCTAAGGCAAGAGGGTGAGGAGTTCAAGGTCATGGGGCTGGAGGGATGGATGGTAGGTAAGAGCACTGGCTACTCTTGCAGAGGACCCAGGTTCTGTTGCCAAAACTCAGTTGGTAGCTCACAAGTGTCTATAACTCCAGTTCCAGGGGATCCAACACCCTCTTCTGGCCTCCTCAGGTACTGCGTGCATATGGTGTACATACATACACAAAGGCAAATCCTTATACATATAATGCAAAAGGTAAGTAAATCTTTAAAGAAAATGTTCACCAGGAGTGGTTGTGTACACCTTTAATACCAGCACTTAGGAGTTAGAGGCAGAGGCAGGAGAATCTCCGGGAGTTCTAGGCCAGCCCAGTGTACAAAGTCAGTCTAGGACAGTCAAGGCTATACAGAGAAACCCTGTCTAGAAAATCAAAACAAGGGCTGGAGAGATGGCTCAGAGGTTTAAAGCACCGGCTGTTCCTCCAGAGGTCCTGAGTTCAATTCCCAGCAACCACATGATGGCTCACAACCATCTGTAATGGGATCAGATGCCCTCTTCTGGTGTGTCTGAGGTCAGCTACAGTGTATTTATAAACATAAAATAAATAAATAAATAAAATCTTTAAAAAAGAAAGAAAGAAAGAAAGAAAGAAAAACAAAGCAAAAGCCCCAACCAAACAAGTAAACAAACAAACAAAAAAAAAGTTCAAAGCCAGTGTACGTTAACTAGAATGATCCAAAAAATATATATCAAAGGGCTACGGGCGTAGCTCATTGGTAGAACACTTGTCTAGCCTGCAAAAGGACTCTGTGGCCGGGAGTCGGGGGACATTATTATAATAACCGTACAGGAGAGACTGCAAAGAAATAACAAAGATTAAGACTGTAATTTATGGTCACAATTAGACATATTGATCCCAAGGACACAGGCATCTCGGCATGGGTGTGAATCATACCTACCCTGCTCACAGTATCTTTGACAGCTGGGACAGGCAGGCGCGGCAGAGACGTCTGGAAGCTGTACAACATGGGCTTTCGACCTGAGAAGACCTTGACCATAGCCTGAAGATACAAGTTACATTTTCAAAGATGAGACTGTGTTAAAGAGCCAAAGCCAGGGTTCAGATGCATATGACTGGCTGAGTGTTTATGACAGAGCCATTCCCTGTTCTACACCATCAGGCTCTGGTCAAACAATACAGATCCCACTAAAAGCTCAGCTGAAAAAAAAAAAAAAAAAAAAAGTCTTCTGGTTTGGCTGCCTACTGTCTTTCCTAAGAACCCAGGATCTGACAGTGATTCTGCAGGTGGGCTGTCTGCCTCCTGGAAGGTCTTTGGTTTGAGGCTGGTGCTGGCTCTGCATATAGGGAGTACAGTCAGCTGAGGTGCCTGATCCCTCAAGCCACTCCCAGAGGCAGCAGTGTGTCCCTGCTCATCAGGTCAAGCAACCTAGAGAGTGAGCTCCTCCCACAGCCTGTACAAAGGCTGTGCAGGCCAGCTAGAGAAGGCCGCTGTCTCCTGCTGACAGAAGCTAGGGCATCTCTAAGGGTTCAAGGTGTAGTAGGTGAGGATTCTTGATGCTCAGGAGCTCTGGGATTCAGCTCAACATCAGCCACAAGGGCCATCCTAGAGGACCTTTAGGCCCGTGGATTAGGTTTTGCTACTCCAGAATTATAAAACTCATACATAAGGTGGAAACTGCTTTGGGAAAGAGTGGAGGCCAGAAGTGTGTGCTGGGTAGCAAGGGAACCTTGAAGAAGTTCACAAGTGCGGGAGATGGGGGGCACACTGGCCCGTAGATCAAGGTCAAGGTTAAGATGATTTACTCCTCCCAAGCACAAAGGAGGAACCCACTGAGAAGCAAATTGAAAGACAATGTCACCAGGACTAGATTCATTAAAATCCTGTACAAACCTTGGGTGCAGAAAATTACTGTTTCTTTATAAAAATCAGAAGCTGAGAGTGGTGACAATATGTGGGTGGGGGAACATGTGACAGACACACAATGGTGTGTGTATGGGAAGGAGAGGTGTCTGAGTGCCAAAGAGGGTGGTCCTGGGAGTGATCCACCATCCTCTACCCCCATACTCCCATACTCCAGAGAACTAAGCTTATAAAAGCAGCTTGCTGGAGCTTCAGATGTCCTTCAGTGGGTACACAGCTGGGTAAGCCAGGCATGAAGCTCTGGGTTTGATCACTGGCATCTCATAAAAGCCAGGCATGGCGGTGCATGCCTAAGCTGGAGGCAGGAGAACCAGAAACTCAAGGTCATCCTTGGCTACAGTAAATGTATGGCCAGCCAGCGTGACATGAGTCCTCACCTCAAAAACCAAAACTAAACAACAACAAAAACAAAAGTCTCCACAACTAGTTACAATTTGACAAGCACTCATGCATATGGCATAACCCTCTCCCTTAAACAGGGTGCCTTGGCCTTAAGGTCATGGAGAAATGGAGAACACTGATGCGTTAGGGTAAATCATGTGATCTGACCAGCTCAGGAAACCATCTGGTGTCTGCCTGCAAAGTGGCCCCCAAGGCTACAAAGACCTCGTGGGTGGTACTTATGCTCAATATCCAGCCTGAACTACAGGCCACACAGAGATGAACAGAGAGATGGCAGAACTCCCAGAAACCATTAGCAAAAGCAGCTCTGGCTCCATCCATGCAATTGCCAAGGTGAGCCACAGTTCTCCCATAGCCAGAGGCTGGGGACAGGTCACACATCAAGGGACAAAGGAGGAAAGGTCTAACAAGGCAAGGGTCCTGCTCTGACTTGATGGGTCAGCCACAACGGGTCCCCTAGCAGGTGACAGGTGGTTACCATCCAGATCCTGGTGCTGCGGCTCATTTTGCCGTGCTCTGCAAACATCCAGCCGTGGTAGGAGAGCAGCACCTTCAGCGAGTATCGCATAGTCATAATGATCGCCACCCAGAGCCCCGTGCCAAAGAGGATGCCACTCACGATGTTCTTCGTCTGGCTTGACATGCGGCCACTGTGGGGATGGACCAGACAAATAGCTAAGGCACTGGCATGGAAGGTGGCAATGGCAGCTACCAGAAAGCAGGCTAACCAAGCACCCTCCCAGGGACAGGAGAAAGCAGGTTGCGATGCCCAAAGCAGAAGGAACCTAAGGGACTCCAACTCTCATAGTACTCTGAAAGTTTCTACGCCTCTCAAAATGAGCCAGCCCTGGCTGGGTGCAGCAGACTGGCCTGTCTCTGGAGTGGTCCTGGCACTCTGGTGGCAGAGACCAGAGACCATCCTGGGCAATACAGTGAGCCTTCTATCCCCAAGGAAGAAGCAAGAGGCCAGCCAGCGACCTGAGTAATCTTGAACAACACACAATTTTCCCAGTCTCTGGAGGAATGGTGGAGAGGCTCCTGTGAGGCAGAGAGCTGCTCACAGTGGCAACTGCTCCCAGTGGGTAGGGACTGCCAACTGCTGCACACAGGGATCCTGGCCTGGTTTCAGATTATAATGCTTTGCCACTCTCTCAAACATACCTTGTTTGTATTTGCAGGGTTTTGCTGTGCCCAGGGCTTTACGCTTGCTAGGCAGGGGCTCAACCCCTGAGTTATATCCTCAGCCCTCAAATATAACCTTAGATGCTGTTTTTATTCATAAGAAACTCAAATGTCCCAGCACGCTGGAGGCAGAGGCAGGAAGACCTCTGTGAGTTCAAGACCAGCATGGTATACATAATAAGACCTTGTCTCAAAAACAAAACAAAACAAAACAAACAAAAAAAAAAAACCCAGAACAAAATAAAACCAAAAATCCCCACATAAATAATAATAAATAAATCTCTTTTTAAAAACTTAAAACGTTTTTAAGTAGTTAAAAATCAAAGTCACAGACTATGAAAGAAAAATGTCGACAAAGCACAGCTATTTTGTGGGGTTATTTTAGTTGTTTTAGAAATGGAAAAATAGTGACAAAAATAAAAACTAGTCTCATGGCTCAGGTTACATCAAGGAAAAGGGGGTGGAAAGGGTACAGCCAGCAGACAAGACTCACTGAGCAGTAGGCCCGACCAGTGACCCTCCAGCAGGGGGCGCTAAATAAACTCAGAGGATTAAAAAACAAGGTTCGCGTGGAGAGCTGGACGGATTTGATCAAGATACCCTGACCATGTATAATGAGATCTGATGCCCTTTTCTGGCCTGCAAGCGTACATACAAATACATACATACATACATACATACATACATACATACATGCATAATATGTAAATAATACATAATAAATAAATCTAAAAAACAAAACTAAGAGGTCCCAAATGATCAGAGTAGTAGCAGATCTAACCTTCAGGGTTCTAATATTGGAAAGCACTAACATCATGTGAGAGACAAGTTTCTTCCTTGGTAAAAGACCTATGCTCTGGAGGCCTCGCCTCCCAGAACAGGATCAGTGCCTAGCACAACTGTCATCAGGAGATACTTCCTCCTGCAGCTGCTGGGAACAGATACAAAGCGGCTCACAATCATCCGAAACTCTGGTCTCAGGGGATCTGATGCCCTCTTCTGATAGCCGAAGGTACGCACATGGTACAGACATACATGTAGGCTACACACACACATAGAATAAAAATTTCAAAAAAAAAAAAAAAATCCAAGCTGGGCATGGTGTCACATGCAGAGGCAAGTAGATCTCTATGAGCTCCTGAGATGAACTCTGTCAACACAGCAAGTTCCAGGACAGCCAGGGTTATATAGAGAGACCCTGTCTCAAAAATAAAAACTAAAAACATAAACAAACAAACAAACAAAAAAAAAACAACCAAGAACAAAAACACAACAACAAAAGTAATCCAACCGTGTTGAAAACCTCTATGGTCTTCCTTTCAGATCTAATCAGACAAAACTGACACAGCCTAGGGACACAGGAGCTCCATCCACACTGGGAAGATAGTTTCAGAACAGCTCTCCAGGCTGCAAGACTCTGAGCCTTCACCTGGCCTTTCTAAATT
Source organism: Arvicanthis niloticus (assembly GCF_011762505.2). NCBI lineage: Eukaryota > Metazoa > Chordata > Mammalia > Rodentia > Muridae > Arvicanthis > Arvicanthis niloticus. Next base: position 111,867,490 of record NC_047658.1, on the reverse strand, counting down.
TGGGTCAGAGATGACCTAGTTTACGAAAATAGAGTCCAAGGGACGAAGAAACAAATCTCATAAAGACCGAGATTAAGCAGGTTTTAGTAGCTAGTATATCTGTGTGCAATCCGGCTTTGAGACACACAGCCCATGTTAAGAGCAAAGCACGGCGGTTGGCCCTGCAGCTGCCTTGGGCCAGCTCAACACACAGGGCTGTAAGGTGAGCGTCCACAGGACTTCCCTCACCTCTCAGGACAGATCTGCCAGCTGCTTCTGAGAACCTAGCCCAAGCTGGATGTTCCAAGCCCCAGGCACACAGGACCCTTGGCAGGACGCCTGGACAGGCATTTTTATCTTGTTTCCTGCAGTTGCTTACAAAGGAATGATCAATGCTGCCTGGAGGGCTAGAGGCTGAGGAGCTGGCTAGCTTCTCAGTCACTCCTGGGTGTCTCAATCAGAGAGGAGGCAGGGCATGGAGACCCATTAAAGACAACCTCCAGGATTCCTGAACACCTACTCAAGCTGTCTTAAACATGCCACACTTCTGGGTTAAATCTGCTAGTCGCTCTAAGTCAGCAGAAACCAACTCTTGCAGCTATGAGCGTCCCCTGGGGCCAGTCTCTCATCCGTTTGCTTGTGTAATCCTTCCTAGTGTACAGTATCTACAGCTGAACAACCAGAAGAGAGAGACGGGAACAACCCAGAGCTGGGCTGGAGAGATGGCTCCGTGGTTAAGAGAACTTGCTGCTCTTCCAGAGGTCCTGACTTCAAGGTTGGTTCTCGCACTCCCAGCTGAGGTTAACCCTCAGCAGGCCCCTCCCCCAGGACCCTTCCCCAACTTCAGGCCAGGAAGCAAGGCCAAGTGCAAAGCAAGGAGCTTTCAGTCATCGGTGCTCAGTTATAAAACCACTGTTTGCCTTGAAAGACTCACGTGACACAGGACAGCGAGGGCCAATTCTGAGACAACAACATGTTTGAGCCCGGAGTGGCAGTACATGCCTGCAGTCCATGTGGTACACGGAGTTGAGGTTAACCTCATCAAGAGTTCAAGGTCACCCTACTTTACACAGCAGCTCGAGACTAGCCTGGGATACTTGAGACCCTGTCTCAGAAAAACAAAAGAAGAAAATGTGTCCAAATGCACTAGGTAACGGAGGTGCCTGTGTCCTCTGCCCAGCCACTCCACACCAAGAGGATCTAACAGCCTCCATCCTAGATGGTAACAGGGACCTGCATGGCATAACTGTCATCGGGGTGCTCTAAGGCTGTGTAGTTCAGTGGTAAGAGCTAGCCTAGCATGCAGGAGCCCCAGGGCTCCATGTCCATCGCAGAGAAGTGTGTGGAGTGTTCCCTATCTACCTTCTAGATCAGGTCCAGCACCCACCCAGCAGGAGACCTTAGGTACAAAGGACGCAAGAGAAGTATTACAGGGCTGGAGTGGTTCAGAACACCTGTTCTCTTGCAGATGACCCGAGTCTGGTTCCCAACATCTACACCATATAGTTCACAAATACTTCTAACACCAGTTTCAGGAAATACAAAAGCCTCCTCTGGAACATGTGGGACACATACATACACACATACATGCAGGCAAAGCACTCATATACATGAAAATGAATAAATAAATCTTTTTAAAAGGCCAGGTATTGTGGGACACAGTTTTAATCCCAACACTCTGGAGGCAAAGGCAGGTAGATATCTGAGTTCTAGACCAGACTGGTCTACAGAGCCAGGACAGCTGGAGCTATACAGTGAGACCCTGTCTTAAAAAAAAAATAGGAAGGAGGAAGGAAGGGAGGGAGGGAAGGAGGGAAGAAGAGAGAAAGAGAGAGAGAGAGAGAACCCCAGAAGCTGTCCAGGCCCTGTCCCTAAACAGGATGACAACTACTTTTAAGTTCCCAGAATAAACTAAAACTCAAAGCTAAGGAGTAATGGACCTCCCTGCAGGCCATCTAAGCCATTGTGAAGGGGCCAAGGGCTGAAGTGTCCCTAAGCAATGAGTGGCAGTAAGTTCAGAGGACCAGATCACTGGAAGGACTAACTCCAGGGCAGTAACCACACTGGCAGCCATTTTCTGGGGCAGAGATGTCCTCTGAGGTCACCGCTGGCTCCATCTACTGCCACAGTTTGATCTCAGGAAGACACACACCTGGAAGGCAGGTCCCCAAGCCTCTGCCATTCTTAGCCTAGTCTCCAAAGGAAGGGCACCAGTGTCTGCAGATTTTCAATAGCAGGTCAAGAAAGCAAAGAGGACGCATATGGAAGAACACATATGGAATAGCACTGTACGCAGACAGTCCAGATGGAGGACAGTCAGCATCTTCAAGATGGGGAGGGTGGAGGTGAGTTACTCACGTGGTGTCTAGGGTCCTATTGATCTTTGCAATCATGCCCAGGGAGGGGTCCACTTTGGTATGCATGGATGATATCACACCCACCACCACGATAAGCCAGCTGGAGGGACTCGCAGGGAACACACCAGTGATGATGCCATTCTGGAAAGATAAGTCGGCTGTGAGCAGCACCCTCCCTGAGGCCACCATCACTGCCTGTCAGCATCCCTGTGGCAATAAGCAGCTGGGACAACAGGCAGCAGGGAGAAGGTGCTGTGTGCAGGCCACCAAAGACCAAGGCCCAGTAACTGTGTCTCTTCCTGGAATCACAACTGCCTCGCCTTCATACAGTCTATTCTCTCCCCTGACTTCTGAGCCCAAATGCATCCTGGGAGATTCCCTATGAGGGACTCTGGGTCAGTAGAACAGCCAGACCTGACTTACCATACAGGTCTCCATATGGTGACTGACAACTCCGGCACTGTGAGGTCCCATTCCCAGTCTGCACTATCTGGCAGTCAGGAACCCCAGCTTCCAAACTCCCCTTTCCCTGTTCCTGAGTCAAGATGTGTTTGCAGGAGCCCCTATACTATTGCTACAAAATAACCCAGCAAAATAAAGTTCAAATTAAAATAATTTTTGTACATCCATTTATTGTGCGGAGGTGGATGCAAAGACCATAAGGTGCATTGGTGGAGGTCAGAGGTCAGGTCTCTCCTATCTTGTGGAACTTTGGGTAAAACTCGGGTCATTAGCTGGGCTGCAATCGCGCCCACCCAATTAAAAAACTGGTCTAAAAACGAGGGGTTAGGGGAGAGAAAGCTCATGTGACTCCGCCAGACTCCGCCAGCTCTGGGAACCAGGAGGAAGGTGGCGGGGAGAGCTGTCTTTCTCTGCTTTGTTAGATGTTTGAGTCTTAACAAAAAAATTAATTCTATTTTGTTGTTTTTTGTTTTTTTTGTTTTTTTTTTTTTTTTGTTTTTTGAGTGCTGGGATTAGAGAAGTGTGTCACTATGCCTAGCATAATAAATTCTTGATGGACATACACATTTCACCCCAGCACTCGGGAGGCAGAGGCAGACAGAGTTCTGTGAGTTTGAGGGCAGCCTGGTCCCCACAGTGAGCACCAGGTCAGCATGAATACAGAGTGAGACACTAACTCAATAATACTGATATTAACAACAACACCCCTCCAAGCATGGTGTGGGGGCTCACACATCCTCCCAGCACTTGAAAGGCTAAGACAGAACTGCCTTTAGTTACAGAGCAGTTTGGCTAGGGCCAGACATTGTCTCAAAAGAGTAAAACAAGGCTGGGAGATGGCTCAGTGGGCAAAGCACTTACCACACAAGTGGGAGGAAGGCCTGGCGTTTGGATCTCTAGAATCAGTGTAAACTCCAGGCAGGAACGGCATCCATCTGTATGTAACCCCAGTGCTCCAAAGGTAAGCTGGCTAACTAGACTAGCCAACTCTTGACTAGCCAGAATCAGTGATCTCAGGTTCAGTGAGAGACTCACCTCAATAAATGAAGCTATAGAGGAAGATACCCACTGTAAAGGTAAGGCCTCTATGCATACACACACACACACACACACACACACACACACACACGCACACGCACACGCACACGCACAGGCACACGCACACACACTCATGCATGCTCTCGCTCTTTCTCTCTCCCCCACCCCTGTACACATAGGCAAAGAAGACCAAAAAGAAAAACCTTTCCATTAAGCCCATTCTTGGGGCTAGAGAAGGCTCAGTAATTAAGAGCACTTGCTCTATGTGAATACACCAGCCATAGTGGCACACAACTTTAATCCCAGTGCTTGGGAGGCAGAACTCACAGAGGTGGATCTCTGTGAGTTCGAGGCTAGCCTGGTATACAGAGTCTACAGGACTTGTCTACTGGACAGCCAGGGCTACACAGAGAAAGCTTGTCTTGAAAAACAAACAAATATACATATAAATACAGAAAAACAACAACAAACCCACCAGACTGGGGGTGTGGCTCAAGAGGCCGCTTGACTGCCCAGCCTGAGCAAACCCCTGGGCTCCAACCAATCCCTAACCCCAATAGGCATGCCTGTGGCTCCGCAGCAGGAAGAACAGAGGCAGAAGAACCAGACATTCAAGGTCATCCTCAGCTACATGGAGACTTCCAAGTCAGCCTGGCTACATGAAACCTTTTCTTTAAATAACATACAAATTCATTGAAGTTTGAAAATAACCCCTTTCAGTAAGGTGCCAGGGATCTGGCTGAGGGGCAGAGGGCAGAACTGTGCTCCTATCTTGATGCTGTCTCCCACAAATGGGCCCCTGGCTCTGGCTTCAGTTGCTTGGCTTGTTTTACATAGATCTGGTGAGCTCCACCTGCGCTCCATAGGCTTGTCATCCCAGCACTCTGTGAGTTCAAGGCAAGTCTGGTCTACAGAGTGAGTTCCAGAAGAGTGAAGGATGCAGAGAAACTGTGTCTTAAAAATCGGAATTGAACAAAAAACCCAAAACCCAACAATAAGAAGGAACAGTAAGAAGGAGCTAGGAGGCAATTCTATATATCTGTGTCTTCCACAAGCCTTAGCCAGCATGGAGACTACTGCTGTCTCAGAGACCCACCTAAGACACACTCCTTCCTCAGCAGGGCCCAGGGAGGTGCACTGGACACCCTGAGCAAGTACCACAGAGACAATCATCAAACCAACCTTGAATCGGATGAACTTCTTCTTCCAGGAGTGCAGCCCTGACAGGCAGATCTGTTTGAGGGCTTCATGGCTCAGGCGGAGGTCGATGCCATCAGGGGTGACAGTGAACTGGAAGGCCACAGCTTGGTGAGCCTCTGCCATCTTGAGTGGTAACCTGGAGAAGGGGTGAGAGATGGCTTTGAGAAGCCAGGCACCAGGAACCAGCAGGAGAAGGCCCTCTCAAAGTGAACCCTGTGGCTGAACAGACTGACACTGGTCCCAATAGGCCTGCTCTATTTAAAGGCCTGGGGTGATGGTGTGGGATCATGCTACCACTAACCTCCTCTGCCTACCCCACAGAGCCACACTTCCAATGGCGACCTCAGCCAGCATGGCAAAGGACATTGGTGGCCATGCATTGACCTGAACTGCAGAGATGAATTTTCTTGCAGCCCATCCCCTTCAAGTGTTGTGAAGACACCTGGAGTAGCCACAAACAAGCCCCCAGCGGCCCCAAACCCTGACCTTCAGAGAGGACCATTGCACCTCCAGCTTTGGATGGTGCTATAAAGACTCCAGGTGTAGTGGTGAGATAGCTCAGCTGGACAAGCTTGTTCTTCCAAAAACTGACAATGTGAGCTCCAGCTCAGAACCCAGGAAAGGTGGACGGAGAGGCAGATTCCACAAAGATGTCCTTTGACCTTCACTACAACACTGTGTGTGCATGCCCTGCCCACCACATGGAATAAACAAAAATGTTTTTTACACTGGCTGTGGTGGTACATGCCGTTAATCTCAGCACTTAGGAGGCAGAAGCAGGCAGATTTCTGAGTTTGAGGCCAGCCTGGTCTACAGCAGAAGTTCCAGGACAGCCAGGGCTACATACAAAAACCCTAACTCAAAAACAAACAAACAAAAAAACTCCACTAGCATCCTACAAACTGCATAGACCCTCACTGGTCCTGAGCCTCTGAGGCCAGTCCTAAAGTCAAACTGGTCTTAAGCACCCATGTATGGGGCCTTCATGGTCCCTGCACAAAAAAAAAAAAAAAAAAAAAAAAAAAAAAATTTACAGGCACTGTCTCAGTATCTAGCATGTGTGAAGCCCAGGTTAGATCCCCAGACCCCAAAATAAGAGGATCTGGAGCTGGAGAGATGACTTGGCTGGGAACAGTGTTTCCTGCTCTTGCAGAGGACCTGAGTTCAATTCCCAGCACCCAAAGTCAAGCAGCTCACTGTCACCTGTAGCTCCAGCTCCATGAGATCTGATGCCCTCTTTTGGCCTCTGTGGGTACTGCATTCACATGCACATACACACAATGTACACTAATACATGTAAATAATAGAACAAGATGGATGGACAACACACTCTTTCCCTCTCGTTTTCACTTACTCCTGTTGTCTGTCGGAATCAACAGCTTCTGATCTTTCTTCATCTACCTCCTAGGTGCTAGATTACAGCTATGAGCCATTGTTCTTGATTTACGCACTGCCAGGGATGGAAGCCAGGGCACGCTAAGCAGGCTTCCCATGGATGCATCAATTGTGGGGCTGGTAGACAGGCAAGAAACCCCCCGCCCCCAGGCATCAATCTTGGCAAACAGGGCTCTGTGGCTGGCCACCTGGTCAGTCTTTTTTCTATGACCTCAAAGGTGAGCCAGGCGCAGTGGCCCATTCTCTGTAATCGCACTAGGGGTAAGGCAGAGGCAAGAGCATTGTTTCAAGTTCAAAGCCAGCCTGTGGGCTCAACAGTGAATTCCAGGCTGGGCTACTAACAGATCTTGTAACAACAACAAAAAATAAACTTGGTAAACACATTAATAAATTTTAAAACACCAGTTTGTTTGATGTAAACTTTTCTGTTGTGTGTATGTGCGCATACGTGCGTTCGTGAGTGTGCGTACCTGGAGGCCTCATTTCAACACTAGATGTCTTCCTCTGTGGCTTACAACCTTACTGTTTGGAGGCAGGGCCTCTCACAGAACCTGGAGCACGCTGACCGGCTGAGTGATCAGTGAGTAACCTCCCATTCCCACCTCCAACCCCAGCTCTGGAATTACTGGCCTGCGCTGCTGTTCTCAGCACTTTACATAAATACTGAGGCTCACACGCAGGTCCTCAAGCTTGCCCAGCAAGCACTTTATCCACCGAGTCATCTCCCCAGCCCACAAGAGGGTTGTCAACAGCCATGGATTAAACAGTGTTGCAATTAATTCTATCCAAAGTCATGAACCGCACGTCTGCCCAGAAAGCAAACCTAGTCCCAGGACAATCATGGGGCCTGGGAATATTTATGGTGTCCTTTCCAGGGTAAAATAGCTCTGTCACATGACCTGAGTTTAATGTTCAGAACCACCTGAACCTACCAGGTGTGACTGCACAAGCCTATAAACCTAGCACTAGGGATGCAGAAGCAAGAGGCTCTTCAAGGTTATCCTTGGCTACACAGTGAGTTCAACACCAGCCTGGTCTACACAAAGCCCCGTCACCAACAGACTAAAAAACCTGCCTAAACTTAATAAAGGCCTCGTTCACTCTGATGGCAGGCAGTCCTGCTGCTTTGTGGGCGTGCATGAGCAGTGCACTCTGCTCCCACGAAGCCTCCCTGCTTCAATCAGGCACTGGTGCTGGAAAACACCAGCCTGAGAAACTCAGGCCTGCAGCTCTAATGAGGCAGTTCCAGCCTCCATGTTGGCTTCATAGACCACTTCAAATTCTCAGACTGCTTCTGGAAGTCACCAGGAAGTACAAAACTAATCGCAGCACATGCCACCCACAGGAATGGCTACTAGAACACAAATAATGAGTGACAGGTGCTGCCGAGGACACAGAAATCCGGAGTTTCACCTGCTGCTGTCAAAGAACTGTGACAGGGTCGGGTCATTCCTGAAAACAGCCTGTCCTTTCCTGAAAGGCTAAGCAGAAAGCTAATTCCAGGCAGTGAGTTCCAGGCTAGCCTGGGCTACACCAAAAGACCAAATCTCAATGATGACAAAAAAAAAAAAAAAAAAAAAAAAAAAAAGCAGAACTAAAACCTATGGAATCCAGCACCTTCTCTTTGGCTAAGATAACCCCCACAAGTTCACATGAAAACCTATACACACGTGTTCACAGCAGCCATGTACATGACAGACAAAACTACAGAAACAGCCAGGTGTCCCTCCACAGCAGGACAGGAAACTACAGGCAGGCCCTTCCACAGGAGGAGAAGTGTGGGTAAACTGACAGTCACACACCAGAAACATGACTTGACCCTAAGAAGGAAAGCAGCAGCAACACACACAGTGACACTGATGAAAGCATGGCACCAGGGTCTGGTGGGGACACGGCTCAGTGGGCAGAGGGTTCACCTTACATACACATGGCCCAAAGCTCCATCCCAGCACCACATGAACTAGGCATGGTGGCACTCTCCTGAGGTCACACAAACCAGGCACAGTGGCACTCTCCTGAGGTTGCAGCACTTGAGAGAGGAGGTGGGAGGATCAGAAGTTCAAATCATCCTTGGCTACTGGGTAAGCTAGAAGCTAGCCTGAGCTACAGGAGATCCTGTCTTATAAAACCAAACCAAACCAGCATGGCAGGAAGCCAAGGAAGCCAAATGTCATCTCACTCCATTTACATGACGTGTCCAGAACAGAACAAACCTACAGAGAAGGAAAGATCAGAGCGTCCAGGGGACGGACCGGGGGAGGTTGGATGAGGGATAAGAAGGAGTATTTGGGGGATTGATAAAGATGTTCCCAAACTGATTAGAATGCTACACAGTGGCATGTTGCTGTGAATAAATCAAAAATCACCAAAACACAGACTTTAGATGGGTAAATTACATATGAGAATTATCCATTGTCTTAGGATTCTACTGCTTCAGTGAAACACATGACCAAAGCAAGACCAAGGCAAGCTGGGGAGGAAAAGGTTTATTTGGCACAAGCAACACAGTTCATCATCAGAGGAAGTCGGGACAGGAACTCCAAACAAGGCAGGAACCTAGAGGCAGGAGCTGATGCAGAGGCCATAGTGTTTGCTGCTTACTGGCTTGCTCTGCATGGCTTGCTCAGCCTGCTTTCTTATAGAACCCAGGACCATCAGCCCAGGGATGGCACCACCCACAACAGGCTGGGGCTGGGCCCTCCCCCATCAGTCACTAATTAAGAAAATCCCTTACAGCCCAATCTTAAGGAGGTATTTTTCGCAATTGAGGTTCTCTCCTCCCTCCCAGATGACTGACTATAGCCTGTGTCAAGTTCATATAAAACTAGTTTAGGCACACCTCATTGAGGCTGTTATTTAAAAATACTGTCTCAGAGGCTGGAGAAACGGCTCAGTTATCAAGAGTGCTTGCTGCTCTCCCAGAAGATCCAAGTTCAGTTCTCAGAACCCACATTAAGTGGCTCACAACCACCTGTAATTATGGTTCCAGGATATTTGATGCCCTCTTCTGACTTCTGTGGGCACTGCACTTACATGGTACAAACACACACACACACACACACACACACCACACACTCTCACATACACAGTTACATAAATAAATAAATAAAATTTAAAATTGAGCTTCTCTTCCTAGATGGCTCAGCAGCCACTGGCTGCTCTTCTAAATAAGCCAGTCAGATTCCCAGCACCCACATAGCAGTTCACAACCACCTGTGACCCCAGCTCCAGGGGATGTGCTGCCTTCCTCTGATCTCCCTGGCCTCCAAACACTCACATGGTGCACAGACAGACAGAAAGACAGACAAAATATCCAAATACATAAAAATAAATAAAAATTTAAAGTTGATGCTTAAATTTATCTTTTTTGCTTTGTCTTGTATTTTGAGTCATGGTCTTTGCATGTAGCCCCAGCTATCCTGGAACTCACTCTGTAAACCAGAATGGTCTTGAACTCCCAGAGATTCCCCTGCCTCTTCCTCTCCAGTACTGGGATTAAAAGTGTGGGCACCACCATGTCCTGCTAAAACATATCACTTGAAAAAAAAATTCTGTCTCAACTGGGCATGGTAGTTCACATCTGTAATCTCTGAGTGGTTGAAGCAGGAGGTTTGTTGTGAACTCTACAGAAGTAAGAAACTGTCTCAAAACAAAAAAACAAAAAACAAAAAACAAACAAACAAAAAAAAAAGAATAGGAATGTGGTTCAGTTGGTGAAACTTGCACAAGATGTCCGAGTTGGGTCCTGACCCCAAATAAAAATCTAGATTCGGCGGAGTACACTTGTAATCTTGGTGCTAGGGAGCCAGAGACTGGGGGCTGGTAACAGACCCTATCTCGAAAACCAAGGTGAGGGCCTCAGAGGGAACTTAGTGCATAAAGGAGCTTACCTTCGATACCTAATGACCTCAGCTCAGTGCCCAGAGCTCAGTAAAGATGAAGAAGATGTGGTGGCGCACATCTGTAATCTAGCATTCCTTCAGCAAGAAGCGGGACAGAAACAGAACTGGCCTTAAGCTCACAGGCACAGCTGATGTGAAATCTACAGTCCAGCAGCAGAGCGAGAGACCCTGCCTCGAAACCAAGCTGTGGGCTCCAAGACAAGGTGTGGGCCGCAGGGGGGACTCCCATACTAAGAGTACACCTGCTCTCCCAGAGAGTTCCGTGCTCAGCACCCACGTCACTGGCTCACATAGGCCCAAACTCCAGCTGCAGATGGAGCCAATGCTTCTGTTCTCTGAGGACGTGCACACGCGCATGCACACACACACACACACACACACACACACACACACACACAACTTTCTTTTAATTAAAGAAAAAACAAGGTAAAAGGGAAGGATTCCAAAAGCTGTCCTCTCGGTCCCCACTCTCACACACACATCATGTGCATACAGTAATAATAAACTAAAATTTTTAAGTGGAAAGAAAATGAACCACTGCTAAGACAGATGACCTCTGACCTCCATATACACATGCACACATATGCAGGCACACCCGCATGCATACATATGAATATACATGTACATTCACAAAGGAAAAAACTGTGGAAAAGGAAAGAAAAGAAAACGTCCTCTCAAAAAACGCAAATGTTGTCTTCTTAACAGGTAAGCATCGAATTCTTCTCTGGTCAAGCACACGGCTGGGGCCATCAGTGTGGAATGAGATGGTTCTAGCAGCCCACCCCATCACTGTTCCCACCAAGGCTTCATTCAGAACAAACATCACCTTTCAGAACTCTAATTTTTCAGGGGTCCCCTACCATGTCAAAGCATCTGCAGACAGCTCAGACAGTAAGGTGTTTCTCTTGTTGTACAGAATGAAGATCTGAGCTCAATGTACAAAGAAAACGCCAGGCATGGTGGGGCACATATGTAATCAGCACTGGGGAGGCGAACACAGGAGGATCTCGTGGGCTCACCAGCCAGCCTGCCTCACCAAGGGATCTGCCCAGGCCAACCGTGCCTCAAAAAAATAAGGTGGCTTGTGCAAGGAATGACAACCAAGGTTGATCTCTGACCTACATGAACACCCCCACACACCCCCACACACACTACAAATACATACAGAGGCACACATACCACACACAAACACACACACACACACACACACACACTCTCTCTCTCTCTCTCACACACACACACACACACACACACATACACACACACACACGACTTGCAGATTTCATGGCACCTAGGACTTGGGTGGGGAAGAGTAAGCAAAAGTTTCTGTGAGAGCCAAGAAAGGTGAGCAGTAATCACACAGCGCTCCATCCTCTGGACTCTTTCCTGTATAAGTCTGAGATCTCCCCACAGCTCTGTTTGTTTGTTTGTTTGTTTGTTTGTTTTCGAGACAGGGTTTCTCTGTGTAGCCCTGGCTGTCCTGGAACTCACTCTGTAGACCAGGCTGGCCTCGAACTCAGAAATCCACCTGCCTCTGCCTCCCAAGTGCTGGGATTAAAGGCGTGCGCCACCACCGCCCGGCTCCCCACAGCTCTGAATGTGCCCACACAGCTGTCTGCTCAACAAGCCAGAGCAGATGGATGCTAAGTAGTTCTGGGTGCCTATGCTTCCTGAGATAAAAAGAACTCACTCCACCACATACAGCACAGAAGACTCCTGCAGGAGATGAAGACTGCACGTAGAGACAGGAGGAAGGGGATGGCAGCTGCAGCAACCCAAACCCCAAGCCCCGACCCCCATCCCATGCCCACTTCTTGTGTAACAGTTTTCTCCAAAACATTCCATCCTGTACGGAGGCTCCTTAAGCACAACAGTAAACACCTCCAGAAAGTCCCTGAAACTGACCAGATCCACTAGGCCCCTCTGTGCCAGAGAAAGTAATAAAGGCAGAGTCCCTCTGAGACTAGCCCAACATATAGAGCTGCTAGTGAGACTCATACCAGACAAGCTTCAAACAAGTCTCTTGACTTCTTAAAGAAGCAGAAACCAGCCAAGCACCAACTGAGACACCTGGAAGGGGCACTCTTCAACCTGTTGAGCTGCCTGCAGTCTGTGCACAGTGCTGTAAGTTCCTAGCTTTGTGATTGTCACCCACGGTGGGGGTGGGCCTTGGGAAGGCAGCTGTCTTTGAATCATTCCTGCTCCTGTAAGGAACCTCTTCCCTATATTCCTGTAAATAACACCACCACCACCCCCCCAAAAAATCATTGTTTCCCCAGTTGGGCTTGGGTGGTCTGTTGTGGGAACATGATCTGAACGGAGTTCGTGTGTGTGCACATGCCACTCTGGGATATCTGGCCAGAACCAACTCCACCTGCTCGGGCTGCACACTGGCCCTGCCATTCTCTTCCTGCCCAGGAGACCACACCCCACACCTGGTAGAAACTGCCACCTGCAGCTCCCTATTTTTCAGGTGGACACAGATGTCCCTGGGAGGCCTTGCCACCCCAGAAACAGTACTCACAGACTCCCAACCCAGTCACCATAATTCTGCTTAGTCTACCTGACCCCAGACCTGAGTGGGGAAGGTGCTCTTCATCCCTGACTCAGCCAGTATTCCCAGAGAACCTCGAAACAGGGCCTTTCTCCCCAGAGGGAAAGTAACAGTAGGCAGGGTGTCTCACATTTTGATTTCGACTGGACATTACTATCTACAAATATCAAGTTAAGAAAAAGAAAAAAGAAAAAACATTCTGGGCCAGCAGGATTGCTAAGTGGGAAAAGTGTGTGCTGCCAAGCCTGTCCACTCATTGTCAATTCCCAGGATCCACGTGGAGGAATGAGAGAACCAACTCCCGAAAGCTGTCTCCTAACCTCTACTCATGTGCTGTGGAGCGTGTGTAATTTTATGATTTATGCTGGACTGTTTTCATAGCCTTAGCCGCATGTGCCCCACCGGCTGTGGGTCAGACAGCCTGTGTTCCTCCTCACCTACCATTTGAAGCCACTGTGGTAGAGTAGAATGCTCTGTAAAGCACCAAAAGCAAGTTCACCCTCAACAGTCACTGCTGGGGGCCAGTCTGTGGGATTGGGGGGCCTGGTGCACCTGGCAGAGCCAGCTGGATGCTTGAGGAGAGGGGATGAAGCATACAGAGTCCCATGGAGGGAAGCAAACCATCCATAAATCCAAGGACTTTGGAAGAGTTCCCCCAAAGCCTCCACACACTTGGCCATAACCGAACACTTCCTCAAATGCTCAGTCATAAAACACAATACAGACAGACATACAGGTCAGTACAGAACTTCACCTATGTACCTGTTCCAGCAATGACCGGTTGGTGACACAGACTTGTGACTAGCTGGCCCTCTTCAATTAATAATACAGCATCCCACTCCCATACCCCCAGCAAAAGGCAAGAGACACCTTGCTGTTCTTTTATCAGCCGGGGTTAGAGCAGTTGGCAGTCCTTTGTTCATCCTAGCTTAATGCCTGGCTTGGTGGCCAACGCTGCTTATGCCCAGGACACATAAAAACCAAACCAAATCAAATCCAGGCAGCACAGCAAAGGAGGTGGACGAGACCTATGTCTTGCTATGACATGCAGTGCAGGCAGGGGAAATGCCCACAGACCTGCCCGGATGTCACCAGGGGCCCGCCAGCTGCATGACCAGCCTGCAGCAGGAGCCACCACAGTGTGCAGGAGTAGGTGGTCAGATGGAAGAGGAGAAGTGGAGCAGCGTAAGCATTATGAAAAGATGGAACGGGAGACTCAAGGGTGGAGAGAAGTCGCCTGTTGTGAGTGGCCAGCCCCGCCACCTGGGGTTGTGGTAAGGCTGCTAAGGGCCAAGTCTGAGTCAATGGCTACCCAGTGGCAGGGGTCGATGTAGATGTCCTTGGCTCATATTGCTACCAGAAAACATGGGGAAGTCCCTAGGTGGAGTAGCCATTGGGACCACATGGATGTCCAAGGGCTGTGCAGAACTCGCTCTGCCCCTCATCTGCTGCAGCGCTCTGGAGAGCTGGCCCTCGTGATGTGAGGGTGGGGAGAGCTGACACTGGCAGTTCAGAAAGCTGCCCACAGAGTCATGAGCTCAGGAGAGCTAGCCTTGTCCCTCGCCAACTGCAGCCCTTGGGAGAGCAGGCCCTACCCTTCACCTGGACAGCATAGCAGAGCTGACCCTGGTGGTGGGGGCTGAGGTGAGCTGATCCCCTGAGGGCAAGAGTGGGGTAGGGGTGGAGGGAGGGCTGTTCCACGTTGCCATGAGGTGATGTGGTTTGGGAGGTGATACACTCCCCTCCCCTCTTGCCACCTGTGGCAGTCGGGAGAGCTGACCACAGGGTTATGAGAGCAGATGAGCTGGCCCTGCCCCTCACCTGGACAGCAAGCACAGTAGGGCTGGGCCTGGTCAAGAGGGTGTGGGTGCTCCAACCCTGAGGGCAAGAGCCAGGGAGAGCAGGCTCTGCTATTTGTCTGCTGTGAGGTGGCAGGAGTGCAGGTGTGGTGCCCTCCCCTCTCCCCCTTGCCATCTGAGCAGTCAGATGAGAGTCAGGAGAGTTGGTTGGCCCCTAGGGCACGAGAGCAGGAGACCTAGCCCTGCCCCCTCACTGACTGTAGCACTCAGAAGAGTGGACCCTGCACTTTGCATGAGCAATTCAGTGGAGCTGACCCTGATGGCAAAGGCACGGGTTAGCCAGCCCCAAGAGTGTGAGAGCGGAGAGCTTGCCCTACCCCGCCACAGGCTGCAGCACTGGGAAGAGTGGACCCTGTGCCTTGACTGGGCAGTACAGTGGAGCTGGCCCTGGAGGCGTGCGTGGGTGAGCCAACCCCAAGAGTGTGAGAGCCGAGAGCTGGCCCTGCCCTGCCACAGGCTGCAGCACTGGGAAGAGTGGACCCTGTGCCTTGACTGGGCAGTACAGTGGAGCTGGCCCTGGAGGCGTGCGTGGGTGAGCCAACCCCAAGAGTGTGAGAGCCGAGAGCTGGCCCTGCCCTGCCACAGGCTGCAGCACTGGGAAGAGTGGACCCTGTGCCTTGACTGGGCAGTACAGTGGAGCTGGCCCTGGAGGCGTGCGTGGGTGAGCCAGCCCCAAGAGTGTGAGAGCCGAGAGCTGGCCCTGCCCCGCCACAGGCTGCAGCACTGGGGAGAGTGGACCCTGTGCCTTGACTGGGCAGTACAGTGGAGCTGGCTCTGGAGGCCTGAGTGGGTGAGCCAGCCTGAGCACATAACTCTGCCTCCTGCCGATGGAGGAGAACTCACCCTAGTGGTGCAGATAAGGAAGAGCCGGTGTGCTGTTCAGCTCAGCTACCACCCAGGCCCAGATCCAGAGCTCTGAATTGGCCCACCCCAAAATCTGTATCATCTGCAAGATGCTGGGATGCGTGGAAGAGCCGGTCCTGCTGATCCAAAGTTGCAGATCTCCATGACACAGGGCAACAGAATAAAACATAAACAAACAAACATACAGCCTCGGGCTGGAGAGGTGGCTCAGTGGTTAAGAACACACACTGCTCATGCAGAGGACCAGAGTACAGTGACTTTGAGCTGTCAGTAACTCTGTCTGCAGGAAGACCGACATCTCTGGACTTAGGAACACTTTTATTCACATGCACACAGTCACACATAGCCACGTAATTTAAAATAATAAAAATAAGTACTTTTAAAAAAAAAACGAATACAGCATACTGTTCTTGCAGAGGACCCAAGTTCAGTTCCCAGCACCAACACTGTGTGGCTCAACGGCTGCCTGGGTTTCTCTCACATTCGTGTCTCAGCAGCCATGTGTGAGTGTATATATTTGCACATGCAAGAATGTGTGTGCAAGTGGTCCACAAACCTTGCTGTATTGATCCTTGTATCCCCAACTCAGTTCCCCGGGGAGTCTGATGCCCCCCACTCACCTCACCTTGGACACCCAAGGAAGTGTGCTCAAGCTGTCTGCCCACCAGGAGCCCTTCCTCTCCTTTCTCTAGAAATGTATTCCTGTCTCAGAAGCAGCAAGGCCTGGGGACAGGCCGATCCCTGCCTGACCCACCCACAGGTCCCTCCCCATTCTTCTTTGGTGTCCCCCCTTGCCAATAGAAAGCCAATCCATTCCCCAGCTGGCACCTGAGGCTGGATAGTAAGAACCCCCACTACTCTGACTCCAGCTCCCCCTTCCCAAGAGCCCTTCCTGCCATCACACCCTGCCAGCCTGGGCATAAGTCTGTGTCCTTGTGTCTACGAAGCTGGGGACCTGACCTGTTGCAAGGAGGGCATGGCAGGCCTCCATGGTGGCTGGAGGACTCTGACATGTCTCCATGCAGGGTGCACTAAAACACTGCTTCCCCAGAGCCAGTCCTCATTTCCAGCCCTTCCTCCTTCCCCCCTCAGATCATCAGTGCCACAGGCCTGGCCTACCACATTGTCTGCTATGACTTCCAGCCCCTGATCTCTGTTTGCACTGATAGGAGCCTCTTTGGCTCTCTGTACCCTGGGAGCTAGCCAGGCTCCCCTGTCCCTAATCAGACCTCTACAACCTGTGCATGTGACCAGATGTTACAAACCCACCTTCCAAGGCCTAAACTACAGAGACTGAACATCAGCCCATTTCTCAAGCTGCACCCTCTATACCTGACCTTTCTCCTACTTGGCCTGCCTCAGTGGGGCACGCAGGAACCACACCCATCTTAACTGATTCCCCTACCTCGGCTTCATTCACCCAGGCAGGAGGCAAGTTAGCCCACCAGCACCTCCTCAACCTGCACCCTTCTTTGCCTGGGCATAGACCTGGCTTTTCAGTGCCCCTCCTGATGGCCCAGCCTCTACCGCTCCTCACAGAGATGCCCAGGTGCCCTGTGAGGCTCTGCTTTGTGTATTCATTCCCCCAGGGGCTGAGCCATCACAGCACAGGTAAGAGTCCTTAGACAGCAGGTCTACACCAGGACCGCAGGGAAGCAACAGCCCTTCAGGGCAAGGGACTGGGCCCCAAGTTCAAAGAGGGCCACAAGAACACACACTGGAAGGAAGTGTGATAAGAAACACACGGATAGAGGGAGAAGGGCTTTGACCTCCCCTCTGCCACTCACTGTTCCTCCCAAGCTGTTCAGCAAGGACAACTCAGTGTCTACACCAGACTGGCCTTGACCTTGTGGCTGCCTTCATACTGGGATTGCAGTGTGTATATACACCACCACACCTAGCTTTAGCCTTTGGACTAGAAATCAAAACCAGAGGAAAAGAGTTACATGGGACACACCCTCTAGGGTAAACACACCGACTGCTTCACACCCCCAGAAGCAAGGCCAGGTACCCAGGAAAGGCCCTTCTGGGATTGTTCCTAACACAAGTTTCTTGTCCTATGTCCTCACTATGGTTCAGGGGAAAATTGCAGGTGGTTTCTGTGGCAGGAATCTCCACCCTCACCCCAGGTACCAGGAAGACATTCAGGGCTATATCCATGATGCCTAAAGTTAAAATTTCTGTTAGGTGTGTGACTAGGTTGTGGTATCTAATGTCAGAGAGAAGACAAAAGTATTTCTGAGGAGCAAGAGAAGTAAGGAGACCAGGGCCCTGCCCCAAGTGGCAGTGTTAGTGTGGTGGGTGACTGCCCACTCCCAAATCCTACCTGCCAACTTCCTTGTCTGGGGACATGCAGGTGCCCCCACATTTCCAGGCCCAACCCTGCCTATATACCTACTTCACACCCCACTGTCAAGGAGGACTGCTGCAGACCCCTCAGCCTCTTACTGCAATGCAGAACAAGAGACCTGCACCGAAAACCAAGCTCACATTAGGTCTGGTGTTTAACTGCCACCTGTTTGCAATTTGTACCTCCACCTGCACTAGGCTCTTAGTGTGTGTGTGTGTGTGTGTGTGTGTGTGTGTGTGTGTGTGTGTGTGTGTGTACCAGAGGTTAATCCTGGGTGTTGTTCCCAGGGGCCAAGCTTCTCTCACTGGCTACTTCAGTTAGGCTGGCTTGGCTGGCATCAAGCCCCAGAGAGATGCTCCTGTGTGCACCTCTCCAGAGCTGGGATTACAAGCGTGCACTGCCATACCTGACCTTTCTCGGGTCCTCATGCTTGCAAGGCAAGCACGTTACTGCCCAACCCACCTCCTTAGCCCCTCTTGGGTCATACCTGTTCTCACCTTTCATCACAGTTAGCTCCCTCAGCCTGGTTTTGGCCAGCTACTGACTTCCCATCCCCAAAGCACAGAGACGCCTCAAGACATACTCAACCACTCACCTCTGCTTTCTGGCGGAGGACTCCCCCCTCCAAGAGTGTCTAATCATCCCCTGATAAGCTGAAAGCTTTTCAAAGACACCAAAGCTTAATGCTCTTGATCAAATCACGAGAACCCTGCAGACTGCAGCTCGATAGCCTCTGTCAAGACTATCTTCATTTTTAAATTTGTCTTTAGTAGTATGCGAGTATGTGTGCATGACTGGAGACATGCTACTGAGCATGTGCGCAGGTCAGTGGACACCTTTGTGGAGTCACTTCTCTCCTTCTACATGTGTGTGGGATCTGGGGGGGAGTGTATCTCAGGGCACCAGGCTTGCCCAGAAAGCACTTTATCCACTGAGGCTTCTTGCTGACTTGAGACTGTCTTCATTTTAATAACATGGCTTGGTGTCAAGCGCCAGTCCTCTGAGATTGCTAATGGGACTTGCCCACTGGGCTTGCTTTCTCCACAGTCAACCCTTCTGCATCAGAACCATTTCACCCCTGAGGTCAGCCCGTGAGCCCTAACACTGCCCACGTCACCAAGCTGCCAACCTGTGAAAAGACCTGCTTCCCTTCCCAGACCAGGCCCTCTCTGCCTCCCTGCTCTCCCTGTAGCTCCCTAGGGCTGCAGAGTTGAGACAGGCAGCCAGCTAGAAAAGGAGGGGAAAGTTCAAGGGAGGCCCAGCACACCGCCAGAAACTGGCACATGCCAGAGAAACTGCAATGAGGAAACCATGTCCACCATATAAATCAAACAGTAAGACTACCCAGGGATGACTGGCTTCTGAGTAACTGAATTATGCAAATGGGTTCTGTGCCCCAGGGAGTATTGCAACACAGCCCCTGCAGCCCATAGATGGGGAGCCGGATAGGTTGGCAGACAAGACAGTAGGCAGGGAGGTGATTCACTGTATACTAGCATGGATGGCTAGCAGGCTCATTTTCATGGCAAAGAAAAATGTGGCGTTTGCCTAATAACTGCTTGGCACACACCAAACAATGCCCTCCCTATTTTGTGCATGAATGCAGGTGTCCAAATTGGTGTCCATCACTCTTTACCTTATTGTTTGAGAAAGGGTCTCTCTCGGAGCCCAGAGACCACCGATGTGGAGAGGCTGGCTAGCCAGTGAGCCCCAGGGATCCTCCTGTCTCTAATCCCAGCACTGGGATTAGATAGGCACCACTGCTCCCGGCTTTATACCTGAGTGCTGGGATTCTTGTACTCAAGGTCCTCATGTCTGCTCGGCAAGCACTTCGCTAAGCGAGGAGTCTCCTCAGCCCAAGCCTCTTTTTCTTTTTTTTCTTTTTTTTATTTTTTCTTTTTCTTTTTTTTTTTTTTTTTTTTGACAGGGAGGCCCTGCCTGGCCTAAAACTCACAGGGATCCTTCTGCTTACCAAGTGGGATTAAAGGCATAGGCCACCTGCTGTATGTTTTTTTTTATTATTAATTTGTTTTACATCCATCAGCTCATTAAATTCTAACTACACATCTAATTAATGAACCCACGGCTGTCCCCATTCACTCGTGAGGAAAACAAGACTTAGATGACAAACTCTTGCGTAACGTGACAGCCAGCCAACTGTAAAGCAGGAGTCTGGTCCAGGCTAAGCTCCAACGGGCATGTCCTTACCTTTCAGTGTGCAGTAGCAGATTCCTGCAGCTGCAACACACACTGGCTTATGTCACTGCTGTAGCCAAAATGATAGATGGTAGCCAGCAGGAAAACTTGATTACTACTAACTCAGACCAAAGCTAATAACTCTTTATCAGTACGACCTAGGAGCCCACCAGAATTGCATAATTCACCGCCAGGCAGAAGCAGGCCTTGCCTACAGCTCTAATCCCTCACCAGCTGTCCATCTTGACTAGCGGTAAACAACCTCTGGAAATCCTTAGAGAAAGGGTTACCCACAGGAAGTGGCACCTTAACAGAATTCCAGGCAGGGCATCCAGGAACACGTGGCAGGCATCCCTCACTAGGGACAGCACCAGGCTGATGAACCTTGGGCCCTGGCCCTTGACAGATCCCAGAGATGCCGCTGATGGGGTCTAACTTCTAGGAGTGTTCTGCTCTGCTAACCAGAAATGGCTCCAACGTAGAGAGGCTGGGCATGGTGGCACATACCTTTAGTCTTAACACTCGAGAGCCAGAGGCAAGTGGATCTCTGGTCAATAATTAAGTCCAGGTCAGCCAGGGCCATTACACACACACCATTACACACACACACACACACACACACACACACACACACCCCTAAAAGCTAAAGAGTAATTGAAGATGACATTGGCTGTGGCCTCCAGACTACATACACATGTGAAATGCACATATATATCAAAAATTAAAAAGAGACTTAAAAACCTGAGTATGACTGCTGAATCCAGATGGAAATGAGACACTTGCACCTTGTGCCTTCTGTGGGCTCAGGGTACAAGGAAGGTGAAGGAACGTCTTGGTACATTTTCAGTTGCTATAACAGAGTAGCCAAGGGTGGGTACTTTATAAAGAGACTTATGTGTCTGATAGTTCCAGAGACTGGAGAGTTCAGGATCACTCCCCCTAGGTGAGGGCCTTATGCTATGCCCTTGCATGAGAGAAGGCATTGGGCTGGTGGGATCCTGGACAAGAGTGGAAGTGGGTGTGTGAAGGAGAGAAAGCAGGCCCAAGGCACTCTGCCTATGAAGACTAATCCAGACCAAGAACTAATCCAGACCAAGACACTAAACCACCCGTTTGAATGACTCCACCTTGGAAACTGTCATGTTGGCTACCAGATTTCAACAGCTTTTTGTTGTTGTTGTTAACTTAGTATATAGGTGGAGGGGTCACAGGAACTCACTGTGAAAGGCTGTACCTGGAATTCATGCCTGAACAGTCTCCATTTGCATTATGTAATTCAGCCATAGGTGACTTTCCCACAGTATGGCACATCGCCATAAATCGTTTGTGTTGTTTAGCCAGACACAGTAGTTCAGATCAGGTTAGAAAACAAATTCTGGTCTATGGCCATACCATTTTAAACAGTCTGGTTTTAAAAGAAGCTAAGCAGGGTCGGGTCTGGTTAGTATTTGGACAATAAAAATAAAATTTCAATCTATATTCAATTCAGTCTACATCCCCCCAAAATAACAACAGAACTCCCACCTACCACACACTGCAAAAACTCAAGCTGGACATGATGCTGAACAGTTCAGTCCAGCACTTGGGAGCTGACGGCAACAGGATCATAAATTCAAAGGCATCTGTGGCTACAAGGCCAGCCTAGGCTACAGTGAGACCCTGTCTTAACTTAAAATAATGACAATAATAATGAAATAAAAGCTGGGTGTGGTGGTGCTTACCTGTAATCCCAGGAGGCAAAGGCAGAAGGATCTCTGTACATTTGGGGCCAGCCTTCTCTACATCTCCAGATCCAAGCCATCCAGAGCTACTTAGTAAGACCCCATTTCAAAAAGAAAGAAAAGTTCAAAGTAAAGCAAAGCCCACTTGAGGCTGTATACTGCACCACATCATTAAGAACTGGCAATCAGAGAAATGTGATTTTGGCAAAATTGATCTAGAGGAAGCCATCAAAGGACACACTTCTAAAGGAAATAACCAGGACTGGTGAGATGGCTTAGTTGACAGAGTGCTTGCCTAGCATGCAGGAAGTCCTAAAGATCCTGCATCTCCAACACCATGAAAGCAGGCTTGGTGGCACAGACCTGTAACCCCAGTATTCAAGAGGTAGAGGCAAGAGGATCAGAAGTTCAAGATTGTCCTCAACTACGTAGTGAGTTTAAGCTCAGCATGCGTAAATAAGGCTCTGTCTAAACAAACAAACAAACAAACAAACAAACAAACAAAGGGCACCAGCAAGATGGTTCAGCAGGAGAAGGCTCTTGTTGCCAAGTCAACATGAGTTCAGTGCTCAAGAGACCCTCACAGGAGAGGGAGAGAACCAAGTCCCACAAACTGTTCTCTGACCTCCTCATACCCAGACATGCCCACATCTCACCATCAGTCTAAGTCTGCATGTATTGGGGGGGGGGGGGGGTGGCCACCACTAAGAGCCCTGCTCTGTGACAGCAGGTGACTTGGGCCTAGCAGAGAGAGTAGCTACAACAACAGATCTGGGTTCACTTCCAGATCTACAGCTCACTGACAAACGTCAGCCTGTCTCGTACCCTTCACAAGCAGAGGGCAGTACAGATGACCTCGGCTCCCATCAACTGAAGGATGCTACAGTGTCCAGATGTAGAATGGGCTCTTTAATTCAAGGCCACACTGCCATCCCAGCAGCAACCTGTGCAGTCAACACACGTCCTTCAAAAAAGTGGGTGTCAGTCCTGGCTGTTTCCTCCAACCCCCACCCAGCTCACTGCTTCAATGTCAGCATGGGGTACCCAGCCTATCTTCTAACTCCAACTAACATGGCAGCTCTCTCCTTTTTTTCAGAATACCTTCACAGACCCACAGGACAAATGGGCTCTGGGGGCAGACCTTCCTTGTAGCATTTTCCAGGGGCAGCTGCTGGGCAGCTAGGGGTGAATACTTTAATAAACCAATTAGTTTCATAAAGGGCCAAGTTTTTAGCTGAAGTGAAAGCAAGAGGATCAGAAGTTCAAGGTCAGTCTGGTCTACATAGTGAGTTTCAGGCTAGCCAGGACTACATAGTGAGACTCTTGTTTCAAGAGGAACAGGGTTGTTGAGTCACTCACTGTCCCTATCCTTGTAGACATATGAATATCCCTCCAGGACATGATAACAAGGCATGTTGAATTCTCTATTCATGGCTTTACCCAAAGCCAAGGGAACCCTAAAAGAAGCCAGTAGAGGTGGGTGTGGATGTGGTCACTGCAGAGAGCTAGCGGCCAGAATGGGAATGGGGATGTCAGGTAAGGCAGCCCAGAGCCAGGGAACATGGAAGTGCACTGAGGCGGGGCCCAACCACTTCCTCTAAGCCCTCCCTCTCAGGCATTAACTTCTAGGGGTATAACTAGTGAACCTTCCAAAAGACTCCACCCCCTTAATATCAGTAGGCTGGATCAGTGGAGAAAGGGTGCCCCAACCCCTGTCCTTCCTTCAGCAAGGATTTACATGCCTGCACAGGGTCTGGGAAACTGAGGAAGACAAATTCTGGAGGGACTTAAGAAACAGAAGTGAGACTCAGATCTTTGGACCACACATGGAGGAGGAAGCGACAGAAAGAGCATAAATGACCCTTGTGTTCCTAAGTGCCACAAGCCAGTGCATAACAACGCCAGTGCATAGCACCAGTGCATAAAACCACTGTATAACACCAGTTCACAACACCAGTGCACAGCACCAGTGCATAAAACCACTGCATAACACCAGTGCACAACACCAGTGCATAACACCAGTGCATAACACCAGTGCATAACGTCAGTGTATACCACAGTATTTTTTCTTGTTTTTGACAGGTCTTATGTAGTCAATGCTAGCCCTAAACCAGGTACTGAGGCTGATTTTGAACTACTAATTTTCTGTCTCCACCTCCTAAGGGCTGGGATTATAGGCATGGACAACCAAGCCTAAGCCTGGCTTTGCTGGTTTGGGTTTGTTTTGTTTAATTTTATTTTTTGAGACAAGGTCTTGCTGTGGAGCCATGGAATTCTCCTGCCTCAGCACCATCCCCCAAAATCTAGTATTATAGGTGGTTTGTACCACACTAAGCTTCCTTTACATTTTACCTAAATGGGTCTGTGAGCAACACAGGTTGACACTCCTCGGAGGCAAAGTGCCAGCAGCCACCCTGTTTTCCAACCTTGCAAGTGGCAGTTACCCAGGTGTCGGGCCCTCAGTGGGCAGCATGCCCACTGTTACTAACTTCCAAAAAACATTCCTGAAGGTCAGAACAACTCGAACAAAAAGGGCAAAGGGTAGGCACTTCTCAGAACCAAGCTACCACGTTACCTAAACAGGGCAAAGCTGTCCTTAGTCAGGGCCAGCCAGGACCCAATGTCCACCTCAATATTTGCATGGGGTTCGAGGTGTAACAAAAGGCAACAAATATTTGAAATCAACAAGTAGAACTTACTCTTTCTTTGTGTTAGGTAAGACATTTTAAAAAACCTTTGCAGTCTAGGTTTGGCTTAGAGACAAGTTGTCGTGTATCCCACACAGGACTCCAACTCACTGATAGTGGTAGCTGCCCTTTCCTCTACCCACTTCCCAAGGGCTAGATGGTACAGGTATACAGCATCACAGTCCTGAATGAACTGCTCACAGTGGTGGCCTCTGCAATAAGTACCAAGTAAGGAGGTGACCACATGGCACCCATTTTCACTTCTTTAACTTTTGCACAATATGCTGGTATTGCTTTCTACTTAAAACCAAACCACGTATCTTACTTATTAACGGTGGGGGTTGAGTACATGCTATAGCTCACTTATAGTGTGTGGAAGTCGGGATATGTTCACCCACTGAGTTCATGGATCGAACTCAGGTCGGCAGGCTTGGTAGCAGGCTTATTTTGCCAACAACAAAAATTCTTGCAATAAAAGCTTAAATTGGCATTAATTCAAATGTGCAGTAATCCTTTTTTAAGCCTACTAGGCGGGCCACCAGCTTAACAACCCCCCTCACTTTTTCTTCTTTCCTGAGCTGAGAATGTATCTTTGCCTGTTCCCAGGCTGTCTCTTAACTCCCAGAATCGAGCGACTCTCCCTCCTTCAGGAGACTGGACATCTGCTAAACACACTTTAAAACGATTCACCTTGGACTATCATTTTATTCTAAACTAATTCAAATGCAGACTTCCACTGGCCGTAAGACTCCGGCCTACCCGTAAATATCTATGCAGAATGACTAAACATGTTTTCTAACCAAAAAAAAAAAAAAAAACCCTTCAAACGGTCAAAGTACAGGAGATCGCGCGGCTCTAGCCGCCTGCAGATTAAGACTGCAAGCTCAAGGCGCTGGGGAAGGGAAGGGCACTAGCAACCGCGGCTTCCCGCCCCGCCCCTTCCCCCCACCCGACCGGGGGGTCACGTGACGGCTGAGAAAAGTAGGGGAAAGGTTACGGGAGCCCCGCCCCCGTGCTGGCGCGTCCGGGGAGCTCGGATCCTGTTCCACCGGCCGAGCCCACGCAGGCCTTCCGGAGCGACGCGTCGCCGCTGCCATCCCAGTGCGCCGCCCCGGAGCCACCGACCCGCTTTGTCCGAGGACAGCTATCGCATGCAACAAAACAGCCAGTCGGCACCGTGCCTCAAAGGGCTTCTCTGCGAAACCCAAGGAAGGGAAAAAAGTAAAAATTACAGCGTTTTTATGAATGGGCAAAATAGGCAAGAGGAATCAGGGTTGGGTAAGCTCCGGCCAGCGCCCCAAGCTCCCCAGAGAATCAGGCCTGCCCATTCCGTGACCACTGGGTCAGGGCCAAGCGCAGCAGCGGCGGAAGGGAGGCGTTCCATCCCTCATCTGCAGTCAGGTGGCTTTCTAGCTCAAACTCAAAGGTTTTGTCTGCAGGAAGCCGCTTCGGTCACTTTTGATACAAAACCTGACCGGAGCTTGATTCCAGAGACGGTTAAGGAGTTCAAAGCCGGGCGTGGTGGTGCACTCCCATAATCACCGCACTTGGGGGAGAGGGGGTGCACGAAGACCAGGGGTTCAAAGCCAACCTTGAGTACATAGCAGGTTGGAGGCCAGCCTGTGTTACATGAGACCTATCTCAACTTTATAAAGTAAATAAATAAATAAATAAAAGAGAGAATTCAAGTGTAAGGTTAAGTCTGGCGAGGCATCATAGTTAAGAAAACAATAATTTAAATGACAAAAGAGCTCATGATGCTGCAACAAAACTAATCCAGCCATAGACTCTGAATGCAGACCCTGCCCAGACCTACCTACCGCTCTGCACTTTCCTGGGGCAAGCACTGTCCTCCGCGTACCACAGTCCTCTGTTTACGTCCTCACTGAGCCCTGGAGTCGACCGACTAGGAAGGGGGGGGTGGTGATGTATGCTTGCTGGCACAAATAAAAGGCCAAAGCTGTGTTTTAGTCATTTGGCTTGTGGGTTTGACAGAGATAAACACGCTTGAATATCAGGATTGACCAGAAACCAGACGCCTGTGCGGCAAAATGCTGTAACTAAATACGCGTTCCAAAAGGCTTCTAAACTCACTTTCATTTTATTTGCGAACTTCCCAAGTTAGCAGTTTCCGACTAAAATCTGTCCTTGGACAACTATTTGAATGCACAGAACAGAAAGGAGCCGAGCGAGAGTCGGCCAGGAGTTGAGAGTACTGAGCTTGATTGTATCTAGCCTGGTTCACACTAGGAACCTTTTAACTCCTTAAAAACGTGAGCATTCATCTGTGTTCTGGAACATCAACGAAAGCCAGACCCGATTCGCAATATGAAGATGAAGAAAAAAAGAAGGGTACCGGCTGTTAGGGCACAGCGGGGCAGCGCGGACCACGCCGTCGGGCTGTCCCAGGCTAAGTTCGCTCAGGCCAGGTCACGTGACGCCCCCACCCTCCCGGGCTCCCGTCCCGGCGCGACCTTGGGCAGTCAGTCTTTGGACACCCACCTGCCCTTGAACCCGGGGCAAACAGAGGGTGAGGGGTGCGCAACACTTAAGTCTCTGCGCCAAGGGTGTGTCCTGAAGGCTGTACTGCAGGGACCTACACGGGGAGAGGACACCAGCCACCTGCCAAGTCCCCTAGCGGAGCATCCTTCCTACTGCCGAGCCCGACCCTCACGGACCCCCGAGAACCAATCCACCTGCAGAGTGGAGAGTGGAAAGGGACTGACTGGGAAAGGGCTCGGCGTCCACACTGGCTGCACGCCACCCGCGGAGTGGGGAGTGAGAGGGGGTCGGAAAGGGAGTTGACGCCCCTACTGGTCAGGGACCAAGGAGTCAAGCCTAATCCTGAGCATCCTTCACCGGGCAATGAGGACCCCAAACCCACGCAGTGAGAGAATCCAACGTGGGGTGGGAACCAGGAGCCTAGGTCCCACGCGTCCCGAGCCGAGGCATCTTGCCCAGTCTGGGGACCAAGCATCTTTCCTCCGGTCCCGAGATCCCCAGATCCGTCACTGCGCGGGTGAGGGGGTGCCCTCTGCTTCTCCAATGCGCGGCTCACGCGTACCCCACGGGCACAGTCTGGGTCTCCCTCTGCGCTCCCAAGGGTGATACCCGCGCGCCCAGCCCAGGGCGGTACCGCAGCGCTGCCCTCACGGTGCCTTACCGAGTCTGCAGACGGCGGCGGAGGAATGAGCGAGCGGAGTCCGGGCCGGGGCGGGAGAGGCCAGGCGCACCGACGCGCGCCGCGGGTGATTGGCTGAGCTCAGCCGGCCTGCGGCGCGGGTAAGGCCGGGGCGGGGCCTGGAAGGGGGCGGGGCTGCGGGGAGGAGTTCAGTAAGGAAACTGAGGCTAGGACCCGAGTTTGCCAACAGCAGACCTAGGACAATTCTTACCTTGGGAGACTCAGTTTCTTCATACACAAAAGGGGCCAACTCGTTAAAGCCATGCTCACAAACTCTCTTTGCACCATACCTGGCTTACACTCGCGGTTTACACTCACAGGCACATAAACTTCTCGGCAAACCTGCGGGGGTTATGCTGTTTCTGCTCCAGACTTTTGGTTTGTGTGGTTATTTGGTTGATTATTTTTTTAAAGGGGGGCGGAGGAGGCGTTTGGCGGGAAAACGAAAGGCTTGCCTAACATCACAGAATGAAGAAGTAAGCCGAAGTTCCAAGCCTAAGTAACAGATGTTTGTCATCCTGGGCAGGTTGGCTCCAGAGGCCAACACAGTCATAGTCATAGTCTCCCTGGGATAAAATCGTCAGGAGAAAAAAAAAACCCAAAACAACCAAAAAAAAAAAAAAAAAAAAAAAAAAAAAAAACCAACTCTTCTGCCGAGCAATTAGGGTGGGGGTGTGGCTCATAATGCCATGCATTCCTGTTCTGTGTAAGATTCTGGATTCAAGTCTCAGCGCCAAAAAGCAACGGAATCGAAGTACTCTGAAGGCTGAGAATAGGTGCCAGTAGGGGAGTGATTGGAACCTGGTACAAAGTGGCCTCTGGAGAGGGATCGCTGGCAGCACACGGGCAACGAAGGTTGCAGGGTGAGTTGTGAATAGACTGCAGAGAAGCCTGGACAGACCTGGGCAGGCACTCTACCCGCCAGATGGGGCGCCCTCCCAGGCTGCAGCTCCAGGCCCCGCATGTAACAACCTCTCCATAAATGCGCTGAAGAAGGAAGAGCCGCCACTCTGAGGTCATGCACTCCTGGTCATGGAAGAGTTCTGTTTGCCTCCATCTTTCCCTGTATTACCGCGGAAGGGTTCCAAAGAGAAAATGAAAGTTCCCCTTGATCCCGCCCCCAATTGTAGTTAACTGTTGCTGTCACTCACCACCCCCTACACCTCTATTGTTAAAAGGCCAGGCGATTGTTAGGTGTAACTTTGCGGGTTTTTTTTTTTTTTTTTTAACCTAGTTTATGTGAAGGGACTCACAGATAATCGGGATCTCTCACTTGGCTGCATGGTTCTAACTCACACCCAACCGCCTTTGGCCTTCTTAAGCATTCTTGTTTGAGCACCTGTTCCTGAGCATGGAAGCAGAGAGACAAGTGTGACAAGTGGCTGGCACTGCAGAGATGCTATCTGGAAACACTTTCTGCTGTCCACTCGGCCTCATTGGCCTTGATGGCTGTAGCCGTCACCTCTTGCCTCTCGCCACTTAAGGCTCCTTTTACGTAGTGGACTGTTACGTTCACCTTAAATGCCCTTCCTCCCCTCCCTAGAACTCCAGCCCTAACCGGTCCCCTCCCCAAGGACACTTCCTCTTTTCTTGGCGTCCTGCTTTGCGTCCCTCTGGATTGGCCCTGTGCCCTGTCTGTCCCGGAGGCTCCGTGGCCTTGACCGCGGGCCCTCCCGGCAGGCCGCCTCGGTGCCACCTGCAGGTCAAGCAGGACCGGAGCAGGGGCGGAGATTTCATCAGAAGGAGCTCTCAGGCGTCTCAAGCCTCGCGTGTCTTGGGGAGGTACCATAAAGAGCCAGAACCTCCTGCACCTGATTTTATGCTGTGGGGGCCTCATTTTCCTTCCTCTGCCCTCACCATGGCCCTGCTCCCAGGGACTGTAGCTTCCGGGGCAACTATTAATAAAGAGTTTAACCTCCCTCTTCGCCCCTCGGGGTGGGGATGGGGAAACTTGGGGCATTAACCTAAACTCCCTGGGAGCAGAAAATATCCCTGGAACTGGCACCAAAGCTAGAATAACCTTTCTCAAGCTCTTCTGTTTATTTTTCACATTCTTTCTCGGTCTTAATCCCATAGACTGTGCCAGCTGCCCACGATGGATACGTTTGCCCTGTGTGGTGGCTTACATCTGTAATCTCATTACTTGGGAGACTGAGGCAGGAGGATCATGTATGAGTTGGAGACCAGCCTGGATTACAGCATGAGTCTGTCACAAAACAAAACAAAGCAAGCAAACAAAAAAAGAGTTGGAGGAAATGACCCAGTAATTAAGTAGGAATACTATTCTTGCCCAAGACCACAGTTTGGTTCTAAGCATCCAACGTTTCAAGGCTCACAAGCACCTATAACTCTAGCTCCTGAGAATCTGACGCCCCTTCTGGCCTTCACCGCACCTGTATTTAAGTGTACATACCCTCCCATACACATAATTTATATTTAAGCTAAAAAAAAATCACAGCTGGGGTTGTGGCTCGGTGGTACAGGGCTTGTGAAGCATGCATGAAGTCCTAGATCCTATCCCCCCACACCACGAAAGCAAGTGTGATGATGCACACTTGTGATCCCAGCAAGAACTTCAAGTCGGCCTCGGCCACGTATCAAGTCTGAGGACAATGAAAAGAATAGGATAAGTTGATTAACCGTAGGGTTGCATGCATGCTAGTCAAGTGCTCTACCACTGAGCAACCACAGCCTTCATTTTTTTTTCAGTACTAGCGCTGGAAGCCAAGGTCTTAAGCTCATAGTGGGCCAAACCACATCCCAACCCTAACTATCCCACCTAACATCCATGACAGGGGATTCTCAAAGCCCCCACTGTTTTGCCAAGAATATGGCTGCTCCATGGTCATTCTCTCTAGTCGTCTTTCCTGTTGACAGCACCCAACAGATAACCATCCAAAGTGCCTAAGACTTTTGGGAACTTGGCTATGGGACCTAGTTTTGAGGGAACTCTACCCCATAATAAAGAATGTTGTAATCCCAGAAGGCGGTGCTTTCCCCTCCTCCTCCAGGCCTCAGGTCCCCCTGAACTTGAACTTTGAGCCGCTGTACACGTTTTGAGTCAATAGCGGAGGTAGTATTTGTTCAGCCAGCGTCACCAGGTTCCATGAGGACAGTGGAGTTGTCACAAAAATAACAAACCCAAGGCTGCCAACGGCCGTGGGGAAAGGAACTCGGAGTCCATGAGGCTTCTTCTATGACAGGGTCCTGTGAAACGTATTCTGCCCATCCCCCTTTGGGGGATACTCCACTGTTTTCCTTTGCCTTCCCTCCCTGAGCACCCAGTGAAGGGTAGGTTGGCAGTGTCTGCTGTCCCAGAGAAGAAACAATTGAAGCCACAAAACCAGAGCTAGGAGTGTTAGTGTGAGCCCTTCCTTGTCCAGTGTAAGCCTTTTCCCTCACTTTAGGAAATGAGGACAGGGCCAGAGAGATGGCTCAGCAGGAAAAGGTACACACACACACACACACACACACACACACACACACACTCAGGGACATACACAGATAAGGCATCATGCACAAATTGTTGTGAACTACCATCTGGATGCTGGGAATACTTGAACTTGGACCCTCTGCAGGAGTGGCCAGTGAGTGCTCCTGCCCCTCCACCCTACCATTTTTTGAGACAGTCTCTGGTAGTGCATGCTTGCCTAGTACTCACAATGTAGCCAAGAGTGACCTTGAACTCCTAATCTTCTGCCACTACTTCCCTTCTTGGTACTTGGATTGTAGATGTGTTCCGTCATGCCTGGTCTGTGTGGTGCTGGAGACAAAGGCCAGGATGTTGAGTACTCTACCATCTGAGCTACTCCCACAGATGTGCCCCAGGTCAATTGAATGAGGCAATTTCCCAAATGTGACGTCCTCAGATAAGTCTAGGCTGTGTCCAGTTGATACCTAAGTAGGTGACAGAGCGTCTGGGTGTAGAGGAAACAGGAGAGGCAGGAAGCCCTGTCATTAGAGGTTTTGTTTTTAAAATATCTAGTTATTTAGTCTTAAAAGATTTTTAAACTTTTTATCTGTGTTCATGGGGGTGCAAGTGCGCTCAGGTCAGTAAAGGGCACTAGATCCCAGGAGCTGGAGTTACAGGTGGATGCGAGCTGCCCTGTACAGATGCTGGGAACTGAACTCCAGTCCTCTGCCGAGGTTTGCAGCATGACTGCTGTGGGGCTTTCCTCTTGGCTGAAGGCGTGGCTCAGCAGTTATGGACAAAGGCTGCTCTTACTGAGGATCCAGCTCCTGGGTTTTGTTCCACCACCACGTGGTGGCTCACAATCCTCTGTAACTTGAGTTATGAAGGACCTTACAATCTCTTCCAGCCTCTGAGGACACTAGGCACACAAGTGGTGCACGGACATATATGCAGGCAAAACAGATATACAGATATTGCTTTTTAAAAGAAAAACAACAACAATAACGTTAGTGTAATCACTTAGCTATTTTATTGGGTCCTTCTATCTACCACCCTTCCAACCCTTAATCTACCCTAATCCCTCCCAACCCTTCAACACTAGGTAGGAGAGGAAGAAGGTCACAGGGGAAAGGGGATGTGGATCTCTTTAGATGCCTTCCTGCTGACTGGCATTGAGTTCCTTGGGGCAAGCTCAGTCTTCATTGTCAGGGTATCCCAAATTCTTCTCATCTCTTTGCTTGTGACCACTGACAAACTGCAACAACAGCAACCAGGAGCAGCAGGGGAAGCAGCATCGTCCACAGCCCTCTTTGAGATCTCCCATTTATACCCTCTCCAGAGTCGCCAAAATTAAAATATCTGTAAGCTGGCAAAAATCACTGTCCTGCTAGTGCCAAGACAAATCATAATCACCTGCTGTGAAGCAGCCTCTTATCCCACTTCTGGGATTTAGACAAACAAACAAAAACATAGTCACATAACATAACTGGGTTTTTTAAGAAACCAAAATCCTTGTTATACAGTAATAAATAATAATAATTAATAATAATAAAGACTGGGTATGCTGTATGGTTTCTTTAATTCCTGAACTCAGGAGGCAGAGGCAGGCAGATCTTTGTGAGTTTCAGGCCAACCAAGCCCATATAGACCCTAGAGATAAAGGGGGGGGGGGGGAAGGAGTGAGAGAGCAAGCACAGACCACTGCCACATAGCCTAAATAAATTAATACATCTTTAGACATAAATATTTTTATTTTAAAATAATTTTCTTTTAAAAAGAGAAAAAATGAAAACATAATAAGGATAGAAATAAGATTTTAGTGGGCTGAAGAGTGAGGGGCAGGCAAAGCAAGAGAGCTGCAGGTTGCACATGCAATCCCAGTCCTTGGGAGGCTGCGGCTGGAGGGTCGTGGGTTCAAGGCCAGCCTGAGCTTTATTAACTACACTTTGTCTCAAAGAAGAATCTTCACAAGGTTAAGCTTTACTGCCTTGCTTGGTATTAACTGCTTTGAAAATTAGTCTATTACAGCATGCTTTCTTCACAGACCCCGGAGTCTTTCGTCACTTGCTCTGCTACCTTGCTGCAGCTCTCAATACAAGCTTAAACCTTTTTAAATGTTAAAATTAATTTACATGCACACCTGTTTTTGCACATGTGAGTTCACATGCATGGGGAAGCCTGAGGTTGATGTAAAAGTCATCCTCCATGCTTCTTCCACCCTATTCACAGAGGTAGACTCTCCCAGTCAAATCCAGAGCTCACTGATTGATAGGTAGACTCTCCTACTCAAATCTAGAGCTCACAGATATGCCTAGTCCCTCTAGCCAATCTGTTCTGGACAACTCCTATCTCTTGCCTCCGAAGGCTGGAATTACACTGGTCAGTCTTTACGTGATTTTCTGGAGATCAGAATTTGGGTCCTCAAACTTTCATGGCCAGGTGATGTAACCACACAGCCACCTACTTCTTCAACTTCTCCAACTCATAGCTTTCAGAGCTGGACTCAGCTTCCAGAGTCTTTTTTTGGCTTGCTTTGACATGTGCTCACTTGAAACTTGAATCACACCTTTGCCTTGCTGGCAATTGCATCTGACATATGTCAACATACCTAAGAGAGGCAAATGGTTTTGAGTTGAAATCTGGTGGTGCAAGGTCTCAGACCACCAAGGGCCTGAGGATGGAAGAAGAGGGTCATAATTATGACTTAGGAACTGGGACTCTCCTAACAGGAAGGATCTTTCCACATGTTACAGGACACCAGAGAACTCACTATGGACAGGGCTAAGCTGGCTTCTGTGTGTTGAGAGCAGGTGCTGGCATTCTTTTTTTTTTTAATAAAAATATTTAAAAATAAATATTTTTAATATTTATTTATTTATTTATTTATTTATTGAGATAGGATCTGTCGGTAGCCCTGGCTGCTGTTTTAAGAATTGCAGGTCTGGTGTTTATAAGTCTGCTTTATCCTGTTCCACTTGCAAATGCTAGTCTCCTCAGATTTTAAAATGCATTTGAATATTTTCTATTTCCTTACAAATGACCTAGTAGCAGCCTGAGCCCATGGAAGCAAGGAAGCCCAAGTGTGTTTTGTCCCTACCCCGAGGGGCTAGGGATGAAACAGTCGGTAGAGTGCTTGTCCAGCAAGCACAAGGCCCTCAGTTTGTTCCGTAGCTCCACACAAACAAGGCAACTTTGTGCGTGTTTGTCAGCCTAGCACTCAGGAGTTGGAGATAGGAGGATCAGAAGTTTAAGGTCATTCTTGCCACAAAGTGAATTGAAGCCTGTAATGCTAACAACTGGGAGGCGGGGCCAAACGGCTTGTTACAAGCTTGAGTCTAGACCAAGGAATTGTCTCTAGAACAGATCACGTTCTAGGCCACAGAACAAGTCATACCAAATACAGAATATCAAAATTATCTTTTTTAAAAAAAAAACCTATTCTTGGTGATTTTTGCATCATGCACCCCAGTGCTGCTCATCTCCTTATCCCCGCATATCCATCCTTCACCCTTGAAACCTTCCCCCCCCCCAAAATAAAACACAAACAATAACAACAACAAAGCGTAGGGGAAAATCTCATAGCATGTCACAGAGTGTCTCACAGTACATCCCTCTGTCTACACATCCACACTTAGCAAATGTTCATTGCAATGAATCATTGGTCTGGTTGGAGATCTCTGGGTTCTGTGATCATCAATATTGAATCCTCACAGATATCCTCACCCACCCCCTTCCCAGTTATTCTGTTGTTGCCCTGTGTCCTGGAGATCCTGCAGCTTTTGAACACCAGGACCGGCCCTTTCATGTGTCCCAACTGTTTGCAGATGATATGGATTTGGGGGTGGGCCAGTTCATAGCCTTGTATCTGGGCCTGGGTGGTAGCTGAACTCCTCAGTGCACTGGCTCTCATGTGCACCACCAGGGTGAGCTCTCTCCAGCACTGCTCAGGCTAGATGACCCAATGCCACCATGTGCAGGAGGCAGGGTCAGCTCTCCTGCTCTCATGCTGCCAGGGCCAGCATACCCACACCCCCCTGCCAACCACAGCCAGCTCCACTTGCTGCCTAGGTGAGGCACAGGGCCTGCTCTCCTGAGTGATCACTCGTACAGATGCCTCCAGAGCCAGTTAAGGTACAAGGCCCGCCTGTGAGGGGGCAGGGCCAGCTCTCCAGATTGCTATAGGTGATGAGGGGCGAGGAGGGGGAAGGCATCAGCCTCACACAAATACCACCTCATGGAAGATGAGACCAGACTCCCAAGCTCTTGCCCTGGGGCTTTGCTCACCTGCTCCCTGACACCAGGGTCAGCTCACTATGCTGTCCAGGTGAGGGGCAGGGCCTGCTCTCCCACGGGCTGCAGCTGGTGAGGGACTGGGTTAGCTCTCCTGAGCTCATTACTCTGTGGGGAGCTTTCCCCACTGCCAGAAGTAGAGAGGGGAGAAAGGACATCACTTCTGCATCCGTGCTGTCCCCAGGGCAGATGAGTAGAGAGGTCAGTTCTCCCACACTCATGCCTTCAGAGCTGGCTCACCAACACCCGGCCTCAGAGCCAGCTCCACTATGCTGCCTGGGTGAGACTTAGGGCCTGTTCTCCTAAGCGCTGCTGCCTGGTGAGAGATGGGGCCATCTCTCCAGAACTCTGCATCCCCTGAGCGGCGGGGTCAGTTATACACAGCCCCAGGACATCCATGTGGTCCCAGGCAGCTGCCCTAACCAGGGACTTCCCCATGTTCTCTAGTGGTAATGTGAGCCAAGGACAGAACACTGACCCCTGCCACTACACTGCATATCCACGAACTCAGACATGGCCCTCAGTGGCAGCTCGGGCTGGAACCTGACCAATGTTTCCAGCTGTCAGGTTTTGCCACTCACAATAGGTGACTCCTCCCTGCCCTTGAGTCTCCAGTTCCATTTCTCTTTATGATGCTCAGGTTGCCCCACTTCTCTTTCTCTTCCATCTGACCACCATACACGCATACATTGTGGTGGCTCCAGCAGGCTGGGCACGAAGCTGTTGATCTCCGGGGTGACATCTTACACCTGTGCTGCATGGCATGGCAGCAAGCAGGTGTCTATGACCTGCTTGTGCCAAGTGTGGGTGGCATAGCAGTCCACAGGTCTCTGACTCCCTCCTTCCAAACTGTCTTGCCTGGATTTAATTTGATTTGGTTTGAAACCTAGAAACCTAGAAACCAGGGGCTGGAGAGATGGTTAAGAGTATTTCCCGTTCTTCCAGAGGACCAGGGTTCAGTTCCCAGGACCTATGTCAGGTCATCATACTAACTTCAGCTCCAGGTACACCCCCTGGGTACATAATCACATAGACACAAACATACATATAAAAAGTTTTTTAAATCATAAAAAAACTAGGCTTATTTTAAATTATTTGTTTTTGTTAAGATAGGATCTCACTATCTAGTCCAGCCATTAATTATTTTTTAAGAAAAAATTTTGGAGGTTCTTTGAAAATGAATCTTATGAGGCAGGTGTGGTGGCACATGCTTTTAATCCCAGCATTGGAGAGGTAGAAGCAGGCTGATCTCAGAGAGTTCAAGTTTAAGGTCAGCCTAGTCTACATAGGGATTTCCAGGCCAGACAGGGATGCATAAAGAAAGCTTGCCTCAAAAGCAAAGCAAAACAAAAGAAGGGCAGAAAATGAGTCTTTTGTAGCCCAGGCTGGCCTCAAAATTGCTATGTAACTAACCAAGGATGATCTTAAACTCCTGCTCCTCTGGTCTCCCAATGGCTGAATGTTGGGATGACATGTGTGATTTCTGAAGAACACAGACTAAAACATTCTCAAAGGAATTCTTGCAAATTGGGCGTTGTGATACACTCCTTTAATCCATTTCTCATTAATTAGAGGCCAGTCTGGTTTAAACAGAATTTTTGGCCAGGGCTACATCAAGAGACTTTGTCTTTGTTGTGGTTTAAATAGGAATGTGCCCCCACCCCCACCCCAAACTCATGTGTTTGAATGCTTGGCCATAGAAAGTGGCACTATTAGGAGGTGTGGCCTCATTGGAGTAGGTGTGGCCTTATTGGAGGAACTGTGTTACTGAGGGCTTTGAGGTCTCCTATGCTCAAGCTATGCCCAGTGTGGCACAGTCTTCTACTGCCTGAGGATCAAGATGTGGAACTCTCAGCTCCTTCTTCAGCTCCATGTCTGCTTACACACTGCCATGCTTCCAACCAGGATGATAATGGACTAAACTTCTGACATTGTAAGCCAGCCCAATTACATGCTCAGGCATTCAAGGATGCTTCAACATATGCAAATCAGTAGGGAGAACACAACATAAATAAGGACAGAAATCATATCTCAACTGATTCAGAAAAGGACTTTGATAAAATTTAACATCTACAGTGTTAAGATTTTTTTGTTTGTTTGTTTGTTTTTCAAGACAGGGTTTCTCTGTGTAGCCCTGGCTGTCCTGGAACTCACTCTGTAGACCAGGCTGGCCTCGAACTCAGAAATCCGCTTGCCTCTGCCTCCAAGTGCTAGGAATAAAGGCGTGCGCCACCACTGCCTGGCAAGATGTTCTTAAAAATTAATAAATATATTGTTTAAAAACTCAACATCCCTTCTTAATAAGAACCTTCTTAAAGGGCCAGAGATATTGATTGCTCAATGGGTAAAACTTTTGCGAAGCAAGCATGAAGACCTGAGTTTAAATCCCAAGAACCCACAGAAAGCCAGGCGTGATAGCATGTGTCTAATTCCAGTGTTCTTTTTTGTTTTGTTTTGTTGTTTTTGAGACAGGGTTTCTCTGTGTAGCCCTGGCTGTCCTGGAACTCACTCTGTAGACCAGGCTGGCCTGGAACTCAGAAATCCACCTGCCTCTGCCCCTGCCCCTGCCCCTGCCCCTGCCCCTGCCCCTGCCCCTGCCCCTGCCCCTGCCCCTGCCCCTGCCCCTGCCCCTGCCCCTGCCCCTGCCCCTGCCCCTGCCCCTGCCCCTGCCCCTGCCCCTGCCCCTGCCCCTGCCCCTGCCCCTGCCCCTGCCCCTGCCCCTGCCCCTGCCCCTGCCCCTGCCCCTGCCCCTGCCCCTGCCCCTGCCCCTGCCCCTGCCCCTGCCCCTGCCCCTGCCCCTGCCCCTGCCCCTGCCCCTGCCCCTGCCCCTGCCCCTGCCCCTGCCCCTGCCCCTGCCCCTGCCCCTGCCCCTGCCTCTGCCTCCCAAGTGCTGGGATTAAAGGCGTGCACCACCACCGCCCAGTGAGGCTGTCCTTTGAGCTCCATAAGGTGCCATGTCACATACATATGCATAGAAGACATACACACATACAAAAGAAAGAATTATTTTTTCTAGACAAGGTTTCGGGGCTAGAGAGATGGCTCAGTGGTTAAGAGCACTGGCTGCTCCTCCAGAGTTCCTGAGTTCAATTCCCAGCAATCACATGGTGGCTCACAACCATCTGTAATGAGATCCGATGCCCTCTTCTGGTGTGTCTAAAGGCAGCAACAGTGTACTCACACACGTAAAATAAATAAATCTTTAAAAAAAAAAAAAAAAAGACAAGGTTTCTCTGTATAACCCTGGTTGTTCTGGAGTTCTCTTTGTAGACCAGGCTGACCTTGAATTCAGAGATCCACCAGTCTTTGCCCCTCAGACTGCTAGGATGAAAGGTGTGCTCCACCATGCCCAGCTAGGGGAAAAATGTCTAAAGCCTTGAAGAAACTAGGAATAGGACTGGTGTGATGGCTTGAATTTGCTTTGGCCCATGGGAACTGGCACTATTGGGAGGTGTGGCCTTATCAGAAGAGGTGTGGCCTTGTTAAAGGAAGTGTGTCACTGTAGGGGTGGGCTTTGGAGGTCTGCTGGTGCCCAAGCTCTGAGCAGTGTAGATAGCCTGCTTCTGGCTGTCTTTGGGCTAAGACACAGAACTCTCAGCTCTTTCTCCAGCACCATGCCTGCCTGGATACAGCCATGCTTCCCACCATGATGATAATGGACTAAACCTCTGAAACTATAAGACAGCCCCAATTAAATGTTGTCCTTTATAAGAGTTGCCTTGGTCATGATGTCTCTTTGAAGCAATAAAAGCCTAACCCAGACAGCTGGTGAGATGGCTGGGTGGTATAGGTGCTTGCCTGATGACTTGAGTTTGATTTCCTGGATCAAATGGTAAAAGGGGAGAGTGGACTCCTGCAAGTTGTCCTCCACCCTCCACTAGAGCCCCACCCCCATAAATAAATAATAAATGTAACAGAACCCAGTGAACATGCTTTCTGTTGCTGTGATAAACGCCATGACCAAAAACAGCTTGAGGAGGAAAGGGTTTGTTCGGCTTACGCATTTCCCTTCTTCATTGATGGAACTCAGGGCAGGAACTGAAGCAGGAACCTGGAGGCAGGAACTGAACTGAGCATGGAGGGATGCTGCTTGCTGGCTTGTTCCTCCTGCATGCTCAGCTACCTTTCTCATACAGCCCAAGACCACCATTGGCTCATTGGTTAAGAGCAGCGGCTGTTCTTGCAAAGGACCCAAATTTGGTCCCCAGAACCCATTTGGTGGCTCCCAACCTCTTGTAATTTCAGTTCTAGAGGATCTACCACCTTTTTCTGGCTTCTTTGGGCACCAAGCACACATATGATGTGCATGCACACATATAGACACCTATACAAACATGTTTTTAAAAAGTGATAAGCTATGGCTTCTTTAGAAAGCCAGGTATAGGGGCTTGGGATTCAGTGGTGGAGATGAGATAAACGCTGGCATGTGACATAGTTCTAAGTAGTAGTTTTAGTCCCCATGGAGAGGGTCAAGGCAGGGTAATGGCTGGAGAAAGATGCCATGGGTGGGTAAGGAAGACCCCTCTGCAGAGCCTGAGTGAAAGACAGGCCTGAGTATTCAGGGAAAGGAGCAAAGAGAACGGTAATCACATCAAGACTAGATGAGTCTCCAAACACTGAAGAGAGAGGAAGGGATGAGGAAGGAGGAGGAGGAGGAAGAGGAGAAAGAAGAGGAGAGGAAGAAGATAATTTTAAGAGGTCTCGTGTGACAGACTTTAGGTGGCATACTTGCACAGCTGCCCTGCCCTCCCCTCGGGTCTGGGTCTCTTCCCACCCCCATTCCCACATCTGCTGAGCTCTACATGTCTGCACTAGGGCCTCACTCAGCTTCCTGCATCTGAGCATCTGTTCTTTCTGTTCCCTCTTGGGTCTTCGGGTCTTTTCTTCCAGTCTATGTGTACAGTTATGCACCAGGGAGCTGAAGGGGAGGAGGGCCAACCACACTAGTCCTGGCTCTCTAGAGAAGACATGGCCAGAAAACAGACAGGCTATCTAGTTCACGTGCCATGACGGGCCAGCAGGAGAAGCTTCTATATCAGCCTCTTAGGAGGCAAATGGGTTGATAGTGAGCTCCACCATGCAGCAGTTGCATGCAGCTCTGCTTAGCTCTTTGTGTTCAGCCAGTGAACTCATCTTTGTTGTATATTGGTATTTTTTAAATGTAAGAGCTCAGGTTTTGCTGCCGGTGGTGGCGCATGCCTTTAATCCCAGCACTTGGGAGGGAGGCAGAGGCAGGCAGATTTCTGAGTTGGAGGCCAGCCTGGTCTACAGAGTGAGTTCCAGGACAGCCAGGGCTATACAGAAAAACCTGTCTCAAAAAACCAAAAAAACCCCAACCAACAAACCAAACAAACAGACACAAAAAAACAAAACAAAACAAAAAAACCTCAGGTTTTTTGAGGTTTTTTTGTTTTTGTTTGTTTGTTTTTCGAGACAGGGTTTTGTGTATTTAACTTGTAAACTACTGATGGGGAATCCAGATGGCCTGTGCTGGAGGAGGGGAAGTCAAGGTGACTAGGCCAGGCTCTAGGGTCTGTGCCTGAGAGGGCACGGATGGGGGGTTTGAGGGGGTGAGTGGGTGGACACGGGCCATTCTTTCAGGATGAAGGTCAGACAGACTGCAGGAGGAAACAGCCACCTGGGCATCCCCCACCCTACCCCACCCCCGCGCGGAGAATGAGAAGGCGCCTCTAGCCCTGTGCAGGACCCCGGGGTAGGTTAGGGACTGCAGTGGGTTCCCCACCCCAGGCGCGTTGAGCCCCTATAGGGCAGCTGCACTTCGGGATTCCTGCTCTGGATTGGTCCGCACCTGGTGTTGGCAGCAGCAATCCTCAGTGCCTCCGCCCTGCCCCAAGGCTATACTGTTTGTGAGAGGTTGTCTGGCTGTATACGTAGCACAGGCTGGCCTTCAACTTGATGCATAGTTTGCCTCTCGAATTTAGAATCACAACTGTGGGCCACCAAGCTTTCTTATGGTAATTTTAAATTGCAAAACAAATAGGTACTCATTGTGAGGAGAGAAAATCCCAAAACTGGAAAAATAGAACTGGAAAAACAGTCAAACAAATTTACTTGTCTTTAACTTTTAAATTTTAATTAATTAATTTTTTGAGGCAGAATCTTGGAACTTTCTATGTAGAACAGGCTGGTCTTGAACTCAGAGATTAGCCTGCCTCTGCCTCTGGAGTACTGGAATTACACTGGAATTTCTTTATCCTATGGCCAGCTCCCACTAGCTTGTAATATTTATTTATAGATCTTCAAGCCACTTCCCTTTAGTAAATGCAACTTCCCTGATGTCCCGCTTGACTTAGTGGTTACTAAGAGTGTCCCCTCCTATGGCTTTATTTTACCACAGTTGTTCCCTGAAACAGGAGGGGTCTTCAGGCTTTTCTTGTCATAGATACTAGGGCCCTGAATAACTGTGGAAAGGCCAGCTGCTCCACCCCAGGCCAGTGGGTACCCAGGACTATCAGAACTAATTGCTGGGTCAAGGCCATGTGTGGAAAGCTGTGTTGGTGTCTGCTACCAAGCTGTCTTTATTAGGCTGTCACAGAGGCTGGCCTAAACAGAGATGCGGCTGTACAGTGTGCCGATGTGTGCATACTAGCAAATGTTCGCATGTGTGTGGGTTCACATGGGTGTGCAGCTTGTATGTGTCTGTGACTCTTCAGAGCTGCCAAGCCCCAGGACCTGCCCTCTGCAGCTGCAGATGGTGTGTTTGCCTCTGAAGGCTGACGGGCTTGAGAACCAGGCAGGAAGACTTTGCAGTGTGAGTTCAAAGGCAAGTGATTCTCCAAGGTCAAGGCAGTTAGGCAAGAGGAGGCGCCTCTCACCTGAAGAAAGGTCAGTGTCCGTGTTCCCTGTATCCCTCCGAGTGACTGGATGAGGTCTGTCCATTAGTGTCTGCCGGGGCAATGGCTGTGTCTGTAAAGTACACACTGTGCCACCGTGAGAGCCCCAAAACCTAGTTAAAAAGTGGATGTGGTGATGTGTGTTGATAGGCCCAGCACAGGTGAGAAGAGGCAGACCCTTGGGCTTGCTGGCCAGCCAGCTTAGTCTCATTGGTGAGCCCCTGGCCAGCAAGAAACCCTGTCTTCAAAAGAGGAGAGGACTAATTGCTGCAAGTTGTTCTCGGACCCCCTCAGGCATGCTGTGACACACAAAGAGAAGTAAGAAAACAAATGTAGGGCTTTGGTGTTACATGCTTGTAATCCCAGAAGGCAGGAGGCAGAGGTAGGAGGATTTCAGCAAGTTCCAGGCCAGCCTGGTCCACATAGCAAGTTCGAGGCCAGCCACAGCTACATAGAGAAACCCTGTTTCAAAAAAACCCACAAAACAAAATGAATAAGGCATGAACAAAACCAAGCCAAACAAGCAACTGGCCTTGCTGACCCGTGACCAGCACCTGACACAACCCATGCACCTGCGGCTGGGGTTGACTGTATTTAAAGAGCCCTGCAGCCATCAGATTCATCTGTTTGAGAAACATGTCACTATTGCATAGGAAACTCCTATCATCAGCAGTCACTCCCAAGCTCTGCCCTCTGTCAGCCCCAGGCGACCATTGGTCTGTTTTCTGTCTATTCTGGACATTTCATAGAATGGGCTTCATAGAAATGAAGCCACACAATGTGTGGCAGTTGTGTCTGGCCTCTGATCCTCAGCGCCATTTCCTATTGGGAGAGCAGTGGTGAGCCGGTCCTCTTGTGTCTGTTTCCCAGGTGCTAACTTTACAGGCATATGTGGCTACCATGGCCAGCTGAAGCAAGGTTAGCTTCGTACATGCTTACATGTGTGGGTATCATCTTTTTTTTTGTTGTTTTGGTTTTTTGGTTTTTTGAGACAAGGTTTCTCTGTGTAGTCCTACCTATCCTGGAACTCACTCTGTAGACCAGGCTGGCTTCCAAACTCAGAAATCTGCC
The DNA here is from genome assembly GCF_011762505.2 of Arvicanthis niloticus. Classification (NCBI taxonomy): domain Eukaryota; kingdom Metazoa; phylum Chordata; class Mammalia; order Rodentia; family Muridae; genus Arvicanthis; species Arvicanthis niloticus. Next base: position 111,824,118 of record NC_047658.1, on the reverse strand, counting down.
TGTCTCTGCCTCCCAAGTGCTGGGATTAAAGGCGTGTGCCACCACCGCCTGCCCATGTGTGGGTATCTTGTTGCAGTAGCTGCGCATGCATGTTCGTGTGCATGTGGAGGAAGAAGACTACCTACTTAGGAGTTGTTCACTTTGCGTTTGTCAGGGAGAGTCTCTCAAGACCCTTGGAACTTGCTGTAAGCTAGGCTGGTTGGCCAGTGAGCCCCAGGAATCTACCTGTCTCTATCTCAGGGGTTAGGAGTATGTGCTGCTGGACTGGCAGGTTCTGGGGAGCTGATCAGAGGTCTTCATGTTTATACAGCAGGTACTTTATCCACTGAACTATCACCTGAGTACAGGTCTTGGGTTCTTTTAACCTTTTTTTTTTTTTGAGACAAGGTTTTTCTATGTGACCATGGCTGGCCTGTATGTACAGAACAGGCTGGCCTCGAACTCACAGAAATCTGCCTGGTTTTGCCTCCTGAGCTCTGAGATTAAAGGTATATACTACCATCTATCTCTAGCTTCTATTTGTTTTTGGATCCAAGGTCTCACTTTGTAGCCCAGGCTGGCTTGACTTCTCTACATATCCCAGGCTTGATAGGCTTCTCTGTGTAGCCCAGGATGGTCTTGAACTCATGCAAATCCTCCTGCCTCAGATTCCTTAGAGCTAGGATTACAGGACCCACTCATCATGCTTGGCTTCCAACTAGTGTTTACTGAGAGCCCTCTTTGTGCTGGCTTCAACAAGAACTAGAAACTTCTAGACTCTGTTTGATATGCTTCCCTGGGCTCTGCAAGCTGCATCTTATTGGATGTAAGACTGAGACTTCCACCCAGGAGCCAGACACAGAAACCAGCTGGACACTGGTCAGCTCATTAGGATCCAAACCCATGCTGATTCTGACCACAGGGACAGTCTAACCCACGGAGTTCCTGTTGGAGGTGTCTCCTCCTCCCTACCATCAGAAGGACCATGAACACTGAGCCCTTTCCACTCTGCAGCCTCAGGACCTTTCTGCTTCTTGTTTCCTCTGCCTGGGAATTCCTCCCCATCTCCTGTCACATTCCAGGTATCAACATCCCTACTGCCTGCTACTAAGTAGTGGGGGCTGCCTGGCTTGCCATCATCCTCAGAAGGGTCACCTCCCTGTTGCTTGATCCCTGTCCCTGGCACTGTTTGTGACATTCTCTAATAACTTGTTCATCATCTTGTCACAGCCCTGCCAGCTTGAATAATAATGAAACCCACTTACAAATTGGAAGTTCGGGGAGACAGTTCAGTGGGCAGAGCAGATGCTGTACAAACACAAGGACCTGGATTTGGATTCCCTGCACCCAAGGAGAAGCTGGGCAGGGCAGTGTGTGCCTGTGACCCCAGCCGTGCATGGTAGAGATAGGTGGATCACAGAGGCTCATTGGAGAATAGATCTAGGATGAAATTCCCACATCATTCCCAACCTCTGGTCTCTACATACGCCCACCTAGGTGAATGTTGCCTTTACACACATGTACACACACACACACACACACACACACACACACACACACACCACTTTGTTATTTGAGGCATCTCACCCACAATGCCCTCAAACTCCCAGTGCAACTGAGATGAACTTGAACTCTTGATCCTTGTGTCTCCACCTCTCACATTCTGGGATGACAGATGTTAGCTACCACGCGCTGAGAGCTAAGGCAGTGCTAGGGATGGAACCCGGGCTTCATGCATTCTAGTCAAGGACCTCACAGTCCAAACTGCGCAGAGGAGTTTTTAAAGTTCAACTCGGGTGTTCTTGGGAGCCACAATACTCCCAGAGCCCTGGAGACTCAATCCTCTCTAAAGCAGGGCTCCATGTGCTGGGCCTGGGGTGGTGCAGAGAGAGAGATGGTCAGGTGGCCACTGCTTCTTGCTGGCCTTGGGCCAACCCTCCAGGACAATGGATGCTCTTTGGTTCTGTGAAAGATTTCAAATAGTTAAGATAGCAGATTTGACTTCAGACACAGGCTTCATCTAGCGGCCTATAAGCCATCTCTCATACATCCAGCATCTGATGTGATGATTGTCTGTTTGTCTATCTATCTATCTATCTATCTATCTATCTATCTATCTATCTATCTATCTATCTATCATCTATTGATATCTACCATCTATTGATAGCTGCCTGTCTACCCATTATCTCATAACCACTCTATCATCTGTCACCTACATGTCTAGTGCTATCAACCACCTGCTCACTCAACTGTTCCACTCTTTCCATCATCTATTAGGTATCATTGACTATTTTATCATCTGTCTACCTACTCATCTGTTTGTCCATCTACCTGTTCATCATCTATCTGTCATCCACCTGCCTCTCCACCCTTCTATCTGTGCATCCATCCATCCATCCATCCATCCATCCATCCATCCATCCACCCATCATATATCTGTATATCATCTGTCTACCAATCCATTCATTTATCCATCTATCCATTGTCTATCTAACTTTCTACTTATTAACAACAAATTTGTCATCTATCTGTATATCTATCAGAGTCTGAAAAAATTCCCTAGGGATTTCCCAGCTCTCTCCTCTGGGATGAGCTCGCATGACATGGAGGCAGGAAGACCAGCAGCAGTTCAAGGCCATTCTCAGCTAATATAGTGAGTTTAGATCCAGAGGGCTACATGAGATCCTGTTTCACAAACAGAGAGCAGTCGTGGAGCTGGAGAGATGCTGAGCAGTTAAGAGCACTTGTTCTGGAAGAGTACCAGAGTTTGATTTCCAGCACCCACATGGCAGTTCACATTGTAACTCCAGTTCCAGGGGCTCTGACTCCCTCTTTTGACCTCCAAAGACACCAGATATACATGTGGCAACAAATGCTCATACACATAAATAAACAAATCTTTAAATAATTATAGCAAATAAATAAACAAAAAAGGAATAATTAATCCAGTCTGTGACTGTATCAAATGCAGTTTCCTGGGAGGACCACCTAGGGTTGCAGGCTTCTGTTGCCTTTTACCAGCTTCCAGAGACAGCTGTGGCCCCTCCATACACCTCCTTCACCTTCTGAGGAATCTGGCAGGACTGAGCTGCGTAGCTCCTTCTTTGTAAAAATCATTAGATTTTATTTGCAAGTAGCACGGTGCACATGTGGAGGTCAGAGGCCCACTCCCGGGTGTCATTTTTCTCCTTCTACCATGAGGGTGTGCAGAATCAGACTCAGTCATTAGCTTGGGTTGTAAGTACCTGTACTTACTGAATTATATTCAAGATCTTCACATAAGAGGGGACACCCTGCTTACAGGCTTAATGTAAGAATGCACACTCTACTTACAGGTCAAATTTCATTTCTTCAACTTGAGCTATGATTCTACTTCATTCTCCATGGGCCCCAACTATATCACCTATGCAAGGGAGATCATGCTTGGACACTGTGCTGGGCCAGGTGGTGGGGATGGCAGCAATGGTCTACCAGGCTTCATTTGGTTTCATTCACTTCTGTGCCCAAAGACACTCAGTGGGGAAAGCAGGGCCAGGGGTGTGAGGGACTCTGGAATTCTGATATAAGGAAGATTGTAAAAACAGCCATGGGACTGGAGAGGTGGTTCTTTCTGAGGACCTGAGTTTAGCTCCCAGCACCCATGTCTGACAACAAACAATTCCAGGGGATCAGACAACCACACACACACACACACACACACACACACACACACACACACACACACACACACACAATTTAAAACGAGGTATTATTTTAGGTTAAGAGTTACAGCCATCGGCCGAGCAGTGGTGGCGCACGCCTTTGATCCCAGTACTTGGGAGGCAGAGGCAGGTGGATTTCTGAGTTCGAGACCAGTCTGGTCTACAGAGTGAGTTCTAGGACAGCCAGGGGTATACAAAGAAACCCTGTATTGAAAAACAAAAACAAAAAGAATTACAGCCATCATATGTGTGTCTGTCTTTTTTGCAGGAGGCAGGACTTCTATTTTCTACCACAGGGAGTGTGCTGCAAGGAGTATCCTTGAACCAGTGAGACCAGAATCATTTCAATCAGAGCAGCTCTGACTACCAGCTAGAGACCCTCAGTGAAAGTGGGCCTGGAGCTGGAGAGATGGCCTAGCGGTTAAGAGAGACTGCTCTTGCAGGGGCCTTGAGTTCAGTTGTGAGCACCCACATCTGATGACTCAGAACTACTTAAAACTCTAGTTCCAGGGGATCAGACACCTGTCTTCTGGCCTCTGTGGGCACCAGGCATGTACACGATGCACATGCATACATGCAGGTGAAACATCCACCCACAGAAGTAAATGTATTTTAAACATTTTAGATTTAGTTTTATCTTATATGTATGACTATTTATCCCTGTGTATCTATGTACACCACACTCAAGGCTGGTGTCTGTGGAGGCTAGAAGAGGGCACTGGATCCCCAGGAACCAGAGTTACAGATGGTTGTGAGCCACCATGTGGGTGCTGGGAACTGAACCCTGGTTTTTTGTAATAAGAATAAGTACTCTTAGCTGCTAAGACATCTCTCCAGCCCCTAAATAGATAAATCTTAAAAAAAAAATAAAGGTGGGCCTGTGGTGTTCTCTTGTAAGAGAATGGAGGTTGGATCCTCACGAGATTCAACTGTTCTTCTTGAGGCTTGCTGTCCACTGAGACTGGTCAAATTAGTGAGCTCACTTCAGTGAGAGCCCACCTCAAAAACTAAGGTGGAGAATAATTGAGAGAGACATACAGTGGTGCTCTGATCTACACACATGCACAACCACTTACACCTACAGGAACATATATGATACACACGCACACACACAAAGATATCTTTCTTAAAAGATTTTATTTATAGCCGGGCAGTGGTGGCACACGCTTTTAATCCCAGCACTTGGGAGGCAGAGGCAGGTGGATTTCTGAGTTTGAGGCCAGCCTGGTCTACAGAGTGAGTTCCAGGACAGCCAGGACTACACAGAGAAACCCTGTCTCAAAAAACAAAACAAAACAAAACAAAACAGGTTTTATTTATTATGTATACTATCTGCCTGCATACATGCCTACATATCATAAGAGGACACCAGATCTCATTATAGATGGTTATGAACCACTGTGTAGTTGCTGGGAATTGAACTCAGGACCTCTTGAAGAGCAGTCGGGGCTCTCAACCTTTGAACCATCTCTCCAGCCCTCTTTTTTCTTAAAGTGCATATGTGCTCTCATGTGAGTGGTGTGTGTGTGTGTGTGTGTGTGTGTGGACTAAAGGTGCTTGTGAGCTGCCTGGGGTGGGTGCTGGAAACTGGGCTCTGGTCTTCTGGAAGAGCAGCAAGGGCTTGTAACAGGCTGTATCCACCCTCCCATGCCTGGATCTTCTTCTGTCAGTATGAGGGCTCAGGAGGCCACAGGCTCATGTTCTGCATGTCTGGTTAGTAACTGCTAGTGGGACAGGATGGACCGACAAGTAGCTTTCTGTTGCTGTTGACAACACACTTGAGAAAACTTATTTAAAAGGAGAAAAGTTCCACTTGGCACAGTTTCTGAGGTTTTCTTCCATCAGGGCTGGCCCCATGGCTTCAGGCCTGTGTCTAGGGAGGACAGCCTGTGGCAGAGGAGGCCACTCCCCTCACAGAACTGAGGAGAAAACGTGAGAGTAGAAGAGAGAAGCCAAAAAGATGGAAGGAGGGTTCTCCTCTCCCATGACTGTTCCTTCATGGTCAAGATTTGGAATCACCTAGAAGACACACCTCATCAGGTGAGAAGGGGGTACCTGCCTTGAGCTGGGGTTCTGCAGCACAGAAAATGAGCTGAGCATCACCTCTTGGCTTCCTGACCTGGTGCAATGTGGCCAGCCACCTCCCTTTCCTGCCACTGTGACTCTGTGCCGTGATGGACTTTGTCCCTTAAACCCTGAGCTAAAGAAAATTTTCTTCCCACTGCAAGTTGTTTTTGTACACTACTCTGTCACAATAACAAGAAAACTAACTGACATGACCTCCATTCAGGGCACAACCCCAGTGACCTAACTCCCTCCTGCCAGGCTCCACCTACTAAAGGTTTTACCACCTCCTAATAACTGCCACCACTGTGGGATCCAAACCTTTAATCCATAGGCCTTTAGTGGGCATGGAAGATCTAAAGCAGAAAGCTGCTTGCGTTTTACACTATAAACAGGGCAACATTTGCTGCTCCAAAAATAATGCCTTCACCTCCAAGCCAGCTAGTCAGACACACCTGCTCGGCAGCCTGTTGCCTAAATCCCACAGCTCTTCCTTCAGGGTTTGGCTTTATAGTATCAGGCTGGGGTAGTGTTCCAGGTACCCTATTTGTCTTCCCAGAAACATCCAGGTGAAAGAGACATGAGACTTTTCTATGGATTGCTTACACATTCTGGCTTGCACAGTCCTCTCAAACACACTACACTTTCTCTCTTCAGGAGTGGCTCTAGCCAGGCTTCATAGGCACTTTGAAGCACCAGCAGGCAGCTTCCTTACCAAGGAGTCCTGGGCCTTCCCAGACACAGCCTCTTTAAAGGTAGGGGTGTGTGTATGTGTGTGTGTGTGTGTGTGTGTGTTAGTTATGTACACACATAGCTGTGTTTTCATAGAACCCAATCTCCAATTCTGCTCTTGCCAAAGGCTGGGTCCCACTCTCTTATCCTTGCTTCTGGCCCATCCCACCCCATAAGGCCCTTCAACACCATAAACTTGGGTGTTGCCAATGGGCAGTGTACACACCCACAACCCCAACACTGGAGAGGCTAAGAGGAGCATTGTGAGGCTGCTCTGCTGTATGTAGTGAGAGCCCATGTCAAATGAAACCAAAGCAGTAGGCTCACTGCAGATAGCAAAAGACAATCTTGTTCTTCTGGAAAGTCTCAAGGTTTTAGGGCCTCTGGGTCAGGAAATGAGAGGAAGAGCAATTGCCCAAAGTCAGCTCTGGAAGACACGTGCAGTGGTTACAGTGGATGACAGACTGGGTTTGGAAGGACAGCCAGGGGTCCGGTAGGCTGCAGCCTCTGGAACAATCTGCCTATGTGAACTGCAAGGTGCTGCAGCTCAGGGCTGGTGGGAGATGAGTCCTACAGATCTGTTTGCTGTCTGGTCCCCAGCCTTGAAAGCAGAATGTGTTCTGAATAAACTGGGATCACCAGGAGGTGGAGGGAAAGCCCTACCCTGACCCCTGCTCCTGTGCCCAGGAGCCTCCCTGCGGTGTCTGAATCTGAGCACTGCCCTTTGTGTATTAGGGTGGCATCTTGTTGGTCCTGTTGTCTCTTGGTATGCATGGTGGCCTCGACACAGTGTGATATATTATTCTTTGTGTGGTCTGTGTATTTGCGGTGTATGTACACAAATGTTCATGTAGGCTTGCATGTCCCATACACTGGTGTGGAGGCTGGAAGAAACAATAGAATTGGTTTTCTCCTTCTACCTTTTGCGGGTTCCAGGGCTTGAACCAAGGTCTTCAGCATTGTGCAGTCAGTGCTATTGAGTCATCTCAATGGCCCACCCACTGTGGGGATTTTTATTGTTTTTGGGGGGCGGGGGATGTCTGAGACATGTTATGTAGCTCTGACTGGCTTCAAACTCATAAGGATCTGCCTATCTTTGCATGCCAAGTGCTGGTATTAAAAGTGGGTGCCGCCAAGCTTGGTTTTCTGCTTGTTTCCCCTATCTTTTGAGACAAGGTCTAGCTGGAAGGCTCACTTGGAGCTACGTAGACCAGGTTGGCCTTGAATGCAGAGATCTGCCTCTGCCTTCTGAGTGCTGGGGTTAAAGGCATGCATCTCTATGCCCAGCTCCCTGTCTTGCTTTTGTTTTTGATATAAGGTCTCTCACTGCATCTGAAGCACACAAATTCAGCCAGACAGGCTGTGAACCCGAGGGGTCCTCCCATCTCTGCAGCCTGAACAGTAAGATTGCTGACATGTTGTCATGTCAAGCTTTAAAAATCTTTTTTTCTGACCGGCAGTGGTGGTGCATGTCTTTAATCCCAGCACTTGGGAGGCAGAGGCAGGCAGATTTCTGAGTTCGAGGCCAGCCTGGTCTATAGAATAAGTACCAGGACAGCCAGGGCTACACAGAGAAACCCTGTCTCAAAAAACAAAACAAACAAAAAAACTTTCTTTCTTTCTTTTCTTTCTTTCTTTCTCCTTTCTTTCTCCTTCCTTCCTTCCTTCCTTCCTTCCTTCCTTCCTTCCTTCCTTCCTTCCTTCCTTCCTTCCTTTGTGTGCATGTGATGTGATGTGTTGGGTACATGTGGAACAGAGCATGCTTATGAAGGTAAGAAAACAACTTGGGGAAATCAGTTCTTTTTCTACTTTGTGGGTCCTGGGATAAAACTTAGGTTGTCAGGGTGGTGGTATCTTTACCTGCTGAGCTAACCAGCAGTCCACACCTGCCATTTTATGTAGGTGCTGGGCATTCAAACTCAGATCCTCATGGTTATGAGGCAAGCAGGGTACTAACTAAGCCAACTACTTGGCCCAAGCTTTTACTTTAAAAGAACCCCATGACCTTTGCTCAGAAATAACTTCCTAAGACAACATGGGAGATGCTGTCATCCACTAGCAATCAGCAGCAGCTTGGTGGGGTCGGCCTCACACCTGTACTCTTGGGTCTCCAGGACCCCACAGGAGAACTGACTCCCTGAAACCATCATCTGGAAGAAGAGGAAGGTGACATATTGCTAGACCTCAGGCAGCTCTGCCTCTGTACCATCTTCCATTTCTGCACTTGGAGCTCCTGAGCCATCAAGGGGCAGGGTGGTGGCTGACCCGGATGTGGGTCAAAGGGCACCACACCTTCCAAATGTTCACCTGTTATCTTGGGGAGCTGCTGTAGGTCTGGGGTGTGGACACACTGGAGGAAATGGCACAGCAGCTGCTGTTGTGCAGCTGTGTGCATGTGGAGAACTGAGGTCCTGTGGTATCTGGGACAGACCCTTTATCAGCCTTGTGGCCACCATGAACCCTGCCACTGTCACAGTACAGCTCACTCAGGGAGTCCTTGAGAGCCAGGCCCAGCAGGGTGACTGTAGATAGACCCGAGTCTCTGGTTCACTAGCCTTGCAGGACACAACCTTCCAGAGGGAGACCTGGGACTTCAAACAGCAGCTGTTAAGACAACTGCATCCCACTGGAGACAGTGTTAGAGGTATCCATGCGGGTCACATCTGCTTCACTGGTAGAATGGGATTGGAGATTTTTAGTCTTATTCATTTATTTTTGAGACAGGGTCTCACTATATAGACCAGGGTAGTCTGGAACACACAGACCCATCTGCTTCTGCCTCCTGAGGACTGGGATTAAAGGCATACTATACCTGGCTTTATTTTTGAGACAGTATCTCCTGTAGTCATGATTGGTCTTAAACTTCCCTTGAAGCTGGCCTTGAACTTCCGTTGCTTTTGCTTCCACTTCTAAGTACTAGAACTACAGGCTTGGTCTTTCACCCCACCCCCATAAGTTATTAATCTTTCTTTTATGTACATTTGTGTTTTGCCTACACGTGTGAGGGGATCCCCTGGAACTGGAGTTAGACAGCTGTGAGCTGCCAAGTGAGTACTGGAATTGAACCTGGGTCCTCTGGAAGAGTAGCTCTTAACCACTGAGCCACCCTTCCAGCCCCAAAAGCTTATTTTTAATATTATATTTATTGGGGCTGGTGAGATAGCTTAGCAGATAAGAGCGTTTATTGCTCACCAGGTGGTAGGGGCTTACGTCTTTAATACTAGTGCTTCGGGGGCAGAGGCAGAGGCAGGTAGATCTATGTGAGTTCAAGGCCAAATTGGTTTACAGAATGAATTCCAAGACAGCCAAGGTTACACAGAAACACCCTGTTTCAAAAAACAAAGGGAAAAAACCTGTTTAATGCTGTTGTGGAGGTCCAGGGGTTGGTTCCCAGCACCCACAGGGCAACTCACAACCTCCTATAACTCTAGGCCCAGAGGACTCACTGGCCCCTCTGCTTCTGTGAACACCAGCGCCCAAATGGTACACATAGACTCACACATACAAATAAATAAGGTGTTGCAGGATATATGATCACACTGTGAACCCCAAGACTGTGTTATTTACTGAAAAACCTGTTTCCAGTTATAATGTGGCTCAGCCTTAGCTCACACCTTTAATCCCTCTGGCTAGAATTAGTACAAAGGCCCTTAGTATACACCTTTAATCCCAAAAAATGAAGGTAAAGTTAGTTTGTAGAAGAAAGCAGCCATGTTTGAAAGTGGCTTCTGAGTAGCAGACAAAGTGATGAATCAGAGAAAGATTTGACAGAATAGGATATGCCCAACTCTCACAAGGAGAGGAAAGGGAAGCAGCGCAAGAGGGGATGGGGAGTGAGGGGCAGGTTGAATCAGTCAGCTTGGAGAGGTGTTTGAGCCAGAACAGCTGAGTTGAACCAGCCAGCCAGAACTCAGAAAGAACTAGAACGGGTGGGTGAGCTTACTCAGCAGTGAGTCTCAGAAGCTGAAAATGTTCTTGGCCTAGGTGAGATGATACAGAAGCAAGAAGCTTCTAGGACTAGGCCTAGGTTAGCAGACAGAGGCAGAAAGCCTTGGAGACAACAATTACAACAAGCAAATAAAAGTTATTTTTACAACAAGTAAATTAAATCTTTAAATTACATGTAACTTTTGTTTGGAGGTCAGAGAACAATTTGCAGGAGTCAGTTCTATGCGTTAACTCAGGTGATCAGGCTTGGCAGCAAGCCATTACCTGATGAGCCATCTCACCAGTCTGCAAGAGGTTGTCTTAAAAAACAGACAAACAAGCTGGTGAGATGGTGACTTGCCACTGGAACTCAGACACTTCTGTTCCATCTTGGACACATATACACTAATAATAAAATTTAAAACCACAAACAAAAAATAGTCCTGGGGATGGAGCTATTGGTAGAGCGCTTGCCTAGCACACACAAAGCTCTGGGTTCCATCCCCAACTCTGCAAGAATGAAGTGAAAGTGAGTGCGTGCATGTGCACCTGTGATACCAGCAGTCAAGGAGTAGAGGCAGGAGGATCAGACATTCTAGACCATTATCTGCTACATACTAAGTCTGAGGCCAGCCCGAGACACAAACCATCTTAAAAACAAAACAATGAAAAGTATAAACACATATAAGCCAAAGTCAAAGAATATAGACCAGTGGATATAGCTCAGAGATGCTGCTGAGCTAGCAGGATGGGAGAGAGTTAGCATCAAGGATTCTAGCATGAGCTATGAACAGCAAGAGAAATTTGTTAGACATTGGTTGGAAAGATGGCTCATTGGTTAAGAAAGAGCACATATTGTTCTTGTAGAGGATCGGAATTTATTCCCAGCACTATGTCAGGCAAACACACAACTGCTCTAGGCGATCTGAAACACCTGTGTCCTCATATGCAGACATAGACACAAACAAGCAAACAAATAATGCAAGAAGTTGGGTTGGAGATGGCTCTGTGGGTAAAGCACTTGTTGCACAAGCCTCGAGACCAGAGTTCAGACCCCCAGAACCATGTATGAGGCCTGCTCTCCAGCAGCTCAAGCTTCAGGGCAGAGCTGGCCAGTGGGGTGCTGCCCTCTACTGCATACAGAAGGAGCTGCAGGGGAACCCAGCTGCTGGGAGCTGCCTCCCACTCCAATTCAGAAGTCCCACACTCCGGAGATGGACAGCTGGGAGTGCTGGCATACACTTGTAATCCCAACACTAAGGCTGAGATGGGTTTGCTTCAAGTTCAAGGTCATCTTAGGCTATGAGAAATGATACATCGGTACCCACTGTGTCTTCCTCCCTGACTCCATGCTTCTGGCTTGGTCCTTAGAGCCTGTATGACCTTCCTGGTGGTCTTCCCCAAGGTGGGCCCGACTCACAAAAGAGTCTCCATGAGCTCTTCCTGGAGCCACAAACCCTTCCTGGGATCAGAATTCTCTTCGGGCTCACTTCTGCCCTGTCCCTATTGTCACGGTGCTCCCCTCCATTCTGGGGCTGCTGGAGCACTGACCCTGTACTATGACCTGTCATAGATCGATGAAGGAAGCAAAAAGGAAGCAGTGAAACAGATAATCTCCCGGCTGGCCTCAGCTTTCCACCCTAGAGAAGCTTCCTTTCTCCCTGAGACAGGGTCATGGAGCTCAGGCTGGCCCAGGACTTACTATGCAGGTGAAGATGACCTTGAACTTGAGACTCCTCCTGCCTCAGCCTCTGAGGGCTTTCTGCATGCTAGGGTAGTAAGTACTCTGTCACCTGAGCCACATGCCCAATCCCAGCAGCTGTCCTGGTAACCGACTCCTGCTCTTGTGGTTCCCCCTTATGCCTGCCACAGTGGCCAGGAATACCATTCCAGTCTGTACAAACAGCCGGCTTGGCCCAGGGTTAGGGCGGGGCCTGCCCAGTCATTTTCTCCAGGCTTGCTGCTAGGGCCCAGGGTGATGTTTGTTCGGACACGGCTAATGTATTCCACCAGTCAGTATGAACTGGCTTTAACTGCAAGTCACAGGCTCAGACTCCTACAAAATACTTTATTTGTTTTCAATGTCAGACAGGATCTTGCTGTGTAGCCCAACCTGGCCTGGAACGTGGGATCTTCCTGCCTCAGCTTCCTGAGTACAGACCTGAGTTTATTAGACAGCTCAGAACTTCTTAGACAGTGGCTCTGCAGTCACAGCAAACGAGGTGCAATCTCAATGGTGTTAATCCGGAGGATGGTCTGTGGGTTCACAATGACTGAAAGAGAGAACCTTGTCATAGGCTCAGTCTCATGTCCTTCAGACAGCTGTCTCGGGGCTCAGGTCAACACAATAGTGCATTCTGCCTGGCTGTCAGCCAGGTCCCTGGTTCCTACTGTTTATTTGATGTGTACTGACCACCTCACTCACCACATGGGCCCCACCCCCCAGTGGCTTATGCTCCAGGATCTGCTCCCACAGCCACACTGGCCTCACGGCTTCCAAGGCAGGATGGAGCTGCTCACTTTGAGTGAGGGATGGGAGGAGCTCCTTTTTATAGACTGTGGTGCTACTGACTGGGGTAGGTACATGAGACCACATCCCACTGCCTAGGATACTTCACAAATGCCACCGTTACTATTTTGGGAGGATATTAGGGACCTGATCAAAAATATTTGTTTAATTTGCATTTATTATGTGTGTGCATGCAAGTTGCCACAGTGTGTCTGAGTGTGTGTGTGTGTGTGTGTGTGCATATACACACTCGTGCATGCGCTTATCAGAGGACAACTTGGGAGAAACTAGTTCTTTCCTTCAACCATGTGGGTTCTGGTCAGCAAGTGTCTTCACCTGCTAATCAATCTCATGGGTCCTGGGTCCGGCTTGAGATCTGGCTGTGTTGTCCAGGCTGGCTGGGAACCCTACCTCAGGCTCCTCAGCTCACAAGTGTGAGCACTAAACCTGGCCTTATCTGCTGTGGTGTTACTCCCAGAGATAGGCTCTGTAGCCACTCTGCCATCCTGGGCTCTGCCCTGGGCCCCTCTGTTTTGGAGGGATTGACTGGTGTTCTCTGGCCTTCTATCTGTTCATGGACCACCTACTGCTTTGAGGATGTCAGATGTCTCCATCAAAACAAAGCAGGCAATAGGAGACAGGTCACACCTATTAGGGTGTAGTAATTAGGTGTTCCCTCAGGGATGAGGAGAGTGACTCAGGGGCAAGGGCACTGGTGTTCCCTCCTGCCCTCCATGCTCCACCTGGCCTTGGCACCACACCTACCACCTGGCACTGCCCACCCATGACTTCTACCACCACAGGGGATTCTTGCCTACCCAGACCAACCTCACAAAGGGAAGCAGTGCCCTGAGAAAGTCACCCTTACACTTCACCTGCTCTCACCACAGGTTACCAGCTTCATGGACCTGCTCCTCCCTGTGGGAGAGCTTGTCTTTGCTTCCTGAACAGCACCAAGGCAGCTCTCAGCTAATGCTGAGGGCCCAGCTTGTAGCCTTCTCCCATAGGTACTAGACACTGTGGCCTCAGTCCAAGACACCCCTAAGCTGGCTGTTCCCCCAGCTTCTCTCTTTGCACTGGCTCCATGGCCTCTTCAGCATCCTCAGCTTTCAGCCTTCAGATGAGCCTCCCCAGTTCCTTCAACGTCAGCCAGCTGGCCATGGCATTGACCACTCAGAGATGGGTGTATTTGGCATCTCCACAACACAGCTGCAGCCTATTCCTAAAGGGCTAATGCAGGCAGCAGCATCAGAAGTATCAGAAGTGAGGATGTGGACTGCCTGGTCTGATTGGCTGATTACAAAGAATATAGCCAACTTGCCTGCTTCCTGCAGAGGCCATGAACCTGTTCCTGAGCATCTAATCAGGTCTCCTTTCAAAGTGTCAGTGATATCACATGGATAAACACTTGTGCTGACAACATGAAGCTGCCTGCCAAGAGACTCCTATCCTGTTACTATCTCAGCCCGACCTGTGCAGAGTGTGAACTATCCCCAGCACATGTGGGAGCTGCTTCCAGTTTTCCAAGACAAACTAATAGGCCACTGCTGTCCCCCAGTGTCTCAAGGGGGGGTGCCATGCTGGGTCCACAGCTGCTATGTGGTCTACATGTTGCAATGGGGCAGTGTGAGTAGTCCTAGGGACCTTATACCACACAATAATGCTGACATGACATCACCCTGGCATTGCCCAGCTACTTGGTAGGGAACACGGGCACAAGCACGGTGTGCTGGGAGCACAGGCTTCAATACACTGTCTTTACACTTACTTTTTTTCTTCTTGAAATTTTTCCTTTTCCTAAATTTCATGTTGATTTTGGGCCATGATTCTGTCTTTTCAATGACTGTGGCTTCAACTCGTACGAGATCCTTTCTAGAAAGATGGAAAAGAAAGGACATCATGACAGTATGCCTCCTTGATTGTCTTTCAGTTTCACCCACAACCTACAGAAGCTCCCCAGAGAATTCCGGGTTTTGCAGTGGGGTCTCATATAGCCCACACTAACCTTGAGTTCTCTCTACATCTAAAAAATAACTCTGACCTCTAACCCTCTGGCCTCTGCTTCCTGTGTAGGACAATAGCCATATACCCCACATATGCTTCATTCATTTGGAAAACAGTGAGAAAGCATAATGAGGAGTATTAAAAAAAAATCTTTTAGTCAGATGTGACTGCAGATGCCAGAATCTGGGAGCCAGGGAGGAGGATGGCCACAAACTCAAGGTCAGCCTAGTATACATTGTGAGTTCCAGTCTAACCTGAGTTACACAGTTAAACTCTGCCTCAAAAAACAAAACAAAACACAATCCCAGGGCCTCAACTTAACAAGTAGGCACTCTATCTCTGACCCAAACCACCAGCTCTGAAAGACTACACTGGCTGCCGGCTATAGTGTTGCATACCTTTAATCCCAGCACCTAGGAGGTAGAGACAGGTGGGTCTCCCATGAGTTCAAGGCCAGCCTGGTCCACAAAGTGAATTCCAGGACAGCCAGGGCTACATAAAAAGACTATGTCTCAAGAAGCTGAAAGAAGAGAGTGAGAAAGGAAGGAAGGAAGGAAAGAAGGAAGGAAGGAAGGAAGGAAGGAAGGAAGGAAGGAACTAAGAGAGAGAACTGAAAACCTGCACTGCAATGGATTAGTGACTGACTAGTCACCCGGCAGGGTATCTCCTGGGATACCAAACACCCACCAGAAATGTAAAGGAAGGTGTTGCATTTAACTCTTACAGTGATGTTCCACAATCCCCATTAGGCCTGACCACACTGTGTCCAGCCTGTGAACCAGCCCAGCCCTGGACCAAGCCCAGGGTTTAGAAGCTCATTACCCAAGAAGTGGCTTGCCAAGGAGTGTGAAGTTGTCTGCCCCAACCAGCAGGACCTGGGAAGATAAAATGTAGCATATTTAATCTGTGGCCCCTCACCAACTTCACAGAAACCACCGGGAGAAGGGAGCAGGTGATGCCTACATGCGGAGACTGGACAGGAAGCAGAAAACACAGAAAGCTCCAAGGCCCACAGTGGAGGGAGAGAAATGGCCTCTGCAAGCTCCTCTGACCTCCACTACCCACTGGACAGTGGCTGCGGGAGGAGCAGGAGCAGTCTGGTCTACACAGCAAGCTTGAGGATGGCCTGGGGCTACAATACAGGAGACTCTGTCTCAGATAAAGCCACCAGACGAAGCTGCCTGGGTGGCCATCACTGCCATCCACACAGCACTATGCTGTAGAAACTTCCCAGCCTGCCCGACAACAGCAGGCTAGAAACCTCGCTCCAAGCTCAACTGGAGATTTATGTCTGCAAATGAGGCTATGGAGACGAAGCTCGGCTTGACTGCCTTCTGCCAGCCCTGGTTTGGTTTCCCTTTGCTCTGCCCCATGCTGAGTCCACCACACCCGCTGGCTGTAATGCTCACTGGGTGCCAGAGTCCCTGAGTCCACAACACGATGTGTACCTCACCTTCTCCAGCCGAATCCTCTCTCCACACTTGATGTCCAACTCATTTTCAATTAGAATCAGGTCCTCAGTGGTCACCTTCCACTGGTGGCTGGCAAAGTGTACAACAGCAAACAGCCGGCCATACTGGCCTGTAGCAATGAGCTCGTTCACTGTCTTCACAACCTCTGGAGGACAGTGGGTGGCAATCACTGGACAGGCAGGCGGCTGGCTGTCCACCAGGCTCCCTTGTGAGGCGTGCTCCTGCAGTCTGCCCAGCCCTGTTTACCCACCCCGTAGGCAGGTGCTGGGTTGGGCTGGGACTTTCAGGAGCACTGACAGGAAGTTTTAATTCTACAGCTCTGGATCAGAATCCTCATCTTGTTTCTTTCTCTCTCTCTCTCTCTCTCTCTCTCTCTCTCTCTCTCTCTCTCTCTCTCTCTCTCTCCTCTCTCAATGAATTAAGAACCAGTGCACAGGTAGAACATGATGGTGCACACCCATAATCCCAGCATTTGGGAGGCTGAAGCAGTAGTAGTGCAGTGAGTCTAGCATGGATTACATCCCAGGGCGAGGGGTGTGCAGTCTAAGAAGTGAGAGGACAGTCTTTCTGCAGCCTTAGGAGCTGAATTCTATGTCCCTGAGCTGGCAGGGCCTCCTGCCCACCCCTACCCCAGCACCTTCCCAATTCCCACAGGGCCCACCTTCCCTCCACATCTGTTCCCCACTCCCATCATCACCACTCTGGCTCATGTCACAGTCCCTAGCCCTCAACTTTGCCCTGAGTAGACACCCACTGAACACAGACAACCCCCACCCCCCGGGCCAAGGGTGGGACACACAGAACAGACATAACAATTCCTGCTCCGGAGAAGGCTGAGGCCAGAGGCAGCTCCTGGCATCCCCAGTAAAGGCTCCATGAGGATGTACCAAACACAGTGGTGCCCTGAACAGTGAGTCAGCACTGACAGTCAGCAACAGAAGTGCTCCAGAGAGGACAGGCTGCACACAAACACTGCTGTCCCTCATCATACCCGTGGATTCTGATATCTACAGCAAGTCCTCCAGCCAATCCCAGACTTCCATGGGCAATGATAATTAGCCTGAACACGATCTCAAAGAGAATTTTAAAATACCAGAAGATTCCCGCAATGATGGGGACTTCTAGCTTTTGGGAAGCTGAGACGTGACTCCTCAGTGGGCAACAGCCATGCTGCCTTTTCCTGATGTATAGCCTAGGCCGGACATGAACTTGTGGTCCTCCCAACTGAGTACTGGGATGACAGGATTGCACCAACAGATAACATAGCTGGAGATGGAGATGTACCCACTACCCCCATCACATGACTGCCTCATGGTAGATGCTGGAGACTATTTATCAAGAGAAGATTCATCATAAATGCTGATGCTTACCAACCAAAATGAATGTGAGGGCTCACGTGTGCTGTGGTTCAGAGCACTCAGAAACCTGCCACTTTGCTCTGTGGCAATGATTACCTCAGTGGCCCATGGGAATGGACACTCGGTGCTACACATTTATTTCCCTTTTTATCCTGTTTTTTTGAGATACAGTCTCACTCGGCAGCCTAGGCTGGCCTCAAACTCTCAGCAACTCTCCTGCCTCCCAATGCTAGGGCTACAAGACCCACCTGCCCAGCCCCTGCAAAGTCTTACCTGCATGGTGTCTGGTCTCTTCAACAGGGTCTGGCAGAACCACTTCTTGCCAGGGTGGTGAACTCAGGGAGGTCTTAGGAACATATCTGCAAAAGCCATTTCATAAACACACATCACATGCTCATGAAAGGCAGCTTCAATTCCCCAAGAAACTGTGCAGTAAGCATCAGGCGGGTGTGTGCAAGCTTGCTATGGAGGGGTATAAAACCCACAACATGAATGCTGCCTCTATAACACTAGCATGGGCCTCCCAACCCTTCTGTTCCCAGGGGAAAGTGGAGACTTCAGACTAAGTCTCCCCTAGGTCCAGCATTCACAGACACACAGGCTAGCTCTGCACACATGTGCACAGTGAATGGACACGTCTCACACACAGGCTAGCTCTGCACACATGTGCACAGTGAATGGACACTTCTCACACACAGGCTAGCTCTGCACACATGTGCATAGTGAATGGACACTTCTCACCACACCAGTTCTCAAGAATCCCTAAGAACAGAAACTCCATGGTCCATGGTCAGGCAGTGACCTTAAGGGACCAGGATTCTCTAGAGCCTCTATCTTGGGTGCCATTAGGTCCACTAACCGGACACGACAGAGCCAGATGAAGAACATACAAAGAGGCAGTTAGGAAAATGGAGCCGGGAAGGAGGGCTGGGCCTGTCACAGAAGAATCGGAAGAGCAGACTGCTCAGTAAAATGCCATGTTTTCAGACTCTGTTTTGTAATTTGTCCTTCTGAGACTCAAAGAGGCTTCTGCTGCTGAGAATATCCACACAGTAGGACACTGATATTTTTGGCTAAACCAAAAAATATGTCAGATGCTGTTCTGGGGGTTATGCATATATGTAATCTATGCATATACGCATGCATTATTTCTGCTGGAGACAGAATTGTATGTATGCATGCATGCATGATGTATGTATACATATTTATTCTGAAGGTAGAACTTAAGACCACAAGTATGTTGGCCAAACATGCTATCACTGAGCTATGTAGAGAAATTTGTTGTTATTTTGTTTTAAAGACAGGGATTTTCTGTGTAGCTCTGGCCGTTCACCTGCCTCTGCCTCCTACATGCCGGAACTACAGACTTGTGCCATCAAGTCTGCCATCACATCCAGCCTTTTAACTTGAAGGTAACATTTACAGATAAACGGAAAAATCACCAAACCCACATTTTGATATTTTACCCTTGTGGATATGAAGCACTCTGTGAACTGAGCCTTCGAGAAGCAGACCAGAGGGAGGCTGTAAGAACAAGAGAAACATAGTGGGTAGTTACTGTGATGACATGCACAGATCTGCTGCTGGTATACGGTTTAACCTACTGTATTACCAGCCTCTGAAAAAAGTCCAGGGGAGAACTAGGGATGGCTCGTGGGTAAAGTGCCTGTTATACAAGTGTGAGAACCTAAGTTCAGGTCACCAGCTTAGAAGAAAAGCTAAGCACAGAACCACTCTTCTGCTATTCCAGCACTGGGGAGTAGAGACAAACAGACCTTGGGGCTTGTTGATTAGCCAGTCTAACCAAACAGCCAGCTCCAGGTTCAGTGAGAAACCTTTAGAAATAAGGTAGAGAAGGGCTGGAGAGATGGGCCAGAGGTAAGAGTAAGTGCTGTTCTTGAAGAGGATAAAATTTGGCTCCCAGCACCCACATGGAAGGTCACAAGTGCCTGCAATTCCAGCTCCAGGGACTTGTGATAAACTAGCATGCTTCCATCTTAAGCTATTAAGAAATCTTATAGTAAAGAAAAAGTAGGTTCATTCCTATTTGATTAAATTTGTTTCTCAAGGATTGTGTTATATCCCACCTTAACTACAAATGTCTTTATACTGCCTGCTCTGAAAAAGGGCAACCATACCCTTGTTTCAAAGTTATTAGACCACCTGTTGCTACGACCTCCTTACAACCGCACCTTTGTTCCAGAAGGCTATTGTGACCAACTCCCTACACTTATGTTCTACTTCTGTAACCCCACCTATTTGCTGGCCAACCTCCTCCCCCTCCCCAATTTGGAAACCTCCTATTCCTGAACTAACCTTTTTTCATTCATGTCCAATGCTGACCTCCTGAACCCTGCCTTAGGCAGAGGGAGCCTGTGTACTCAAGTGGAAAAGCTTGATTAATTAATTTGGCCATGATGATTTGAGTTGGTGGTCTTTTCCCTGACATCTATGCATTAAAATCTGACCCCCTCTTCTGGTCTCCAATGGCACCTTTACTCAAGTGCACACAAAAGACATCCCCACACAGAAACAAACATCACAATAAATCGTTTTTAAATAAAAGAAAAAACCGAAAAAGTAGAACACAATAGTGTCCACCCAACATCATCATCTGGTCTCCACACGGGCATAAATACATACACATAACACAGACACAACCCAAAAGGTCTGGGCCAACAAAACTAAGGACACATTACTTAGTTACTAATTATGTTTCTTTTTTTTTCTTTTGAAATTAATTCTTTTATTGGATATTTTATTTACATTTCAGACGTTATCCCCTTTACCCCACCCCACCCCCACCCCCGCCCACTAGTTATGTTTCAAGATGGTTCATTCCATGGTCTAAGGTCCAAACATTAAAATCACGCACTCCTTTCTTCAACGTCATTTTTTTTTCTAATTCGAGGGTGGCTAGTAGCCCGAGGACAATGGTCCACATCCATGCTCTACTTAGCAGCTTCTAAATAGCTTTTTTTTTAAACGTCTCTATTGTATGACCCCTTCTCTAGGCCCATTTGTGTCTCTGTACTATAGGACTTACACATAAGTTTAAGAGCAGTTGTCAGTATTAAACAATGAACTGAAGGAACCACATTCTCATCTTAGGTTCTCGTACTCCAAACCCCGTGTAATATTCACGACTTTCGCAACCAACACTCCAGGTACAAAGGCGGCCTCAGACACACATGCGGCAGACAGCGGAAACACCGCTTCTGTTTCCTCCCTCACCAGGCCTCCCTGGTCTCACCAGGTCCGTGTCCCTGAGATGCCAAGATGCTACGGCTACAGACAGACACCAGGCGCCCGAAAACTCCCGGCAACGCCGAGGCCGCTATGGCAGCCGCCATTTTGCCACAGTCCTAACCGGAAGCGGAAGCTGCGCGATCCTTGTGCGTCAAGGCACAAGCCCCGTAGGGAACACCTGGAGGAAGAAAACAGGGATCCTACTGCAATCACTGATTTGTCAGGGAGCACAGGAAACGGGCTGGTCGGGAATCGGTGCCCTGGCTGGGAGCGCAGGTCCTTTTGCGGACCCTGGTCCGTTGGGGATCACAGTCCGACAGGAACACGGATCTCATAGTACTAACTGGCCGAGCAGGAAGCATCAGTCAGGGGCTGCACCGCGGAGCAGATGGCCTCGTCCACGGTGGAGCGTTTTGTGGCCCAGCAGCTAGAGCTGCTGGAGCTGGAGCGGGACGCCGAGGTGGAGGAGCGCAGGTAGGTTTGGCCAGGAGTCCCAGGGCCTCTGTAGCGATTCTTAGTCATCGCCTGGAGCCGGTCTAGTGTTGGCTGGGTCAATGAGCAGCACACTGAGTCGGCCCTAGGAGACTGCATAGCGGCGTCACTTCGGGCGGTCGAGGTAAAAGGATCGGGAGTTCAAGGTCATCTTTGTCTACTTAGCCAATTTGAAGTCAACCCGGGCTACAGGAGATTCTGTAGTGAAACCCATCCCCCCGCCCCCCTCCCCCCAAAAAAAGAGACTTCACAGGATGATCAGTGCTAGATGGGGGAGTGAGACAAGGTTTCCTTGGGAACCAGGGAGGGTGAGGGTGTGTGTGTGTGTGTGTGTGCCTGAGAACAGCCTCCTAGAGAAAAGTTGATGAAGCCTATGTTATGTATGGTGCCTGAGCATTCCTGAAGAGCCATCTTGTTTCAGGAGAATATCTACAGGCCTGCAAGAGACAGAGCCCCCACTTCTGTATCCCACAGTGCAATCCCTGTAATGCGTTTCCCTCAGGATAAACAAAGGCTGGAGAAGTAACTGGCCCAGGGTAACCCATGTAGAGGCAGGACTTGAAGTCAGTCTGTGCCATTACAGATGCAACCTTTGGTTAGTTGAGAGTCTATCAGTCATGATGAATGAGAGTTTTTTTTTTTGCTGTTCTGGCTGTGTGACTATGGGATTATGTACTAGGATTTCCCATACTTTGTCTGTAAAGGCATGTGAGTCCCACACCACGTGCTTGCTGTGAGAGGAAGTGATCTGCTTCAAGCCAAACTAGGACCTTGAACAACAGTAGTTAGGGTGTTGATGGTAAGAAGCAGAGAGGGGGGTCAGGTATAAATGGGAGGGCCCCAAAGACTTGATGACAGATGGCAAAGAGGCATGATAAGACTCCGTGTTGGCTGACCTGGAGTAAGTTAGGCAGTACCTGTCCTGGGAGTGATGGGAGAGGTAGGATTGGAGTGGAGCCATCCGAGTTCCTCTGGGGCATACTTGATGCCTATAGGCAGAACTCGTTTCCCGCTTGTGCAGGCACAGACAGTGAAGCTGCTTTCTTCGGTGTCTTCTAGGTCCTGGCAGGAACACTGTTCTCTGAAAGAGCTTCAGAGACGAGGGGTGTGCTTGCTGAAGCTTCAGGTATCCAGCCAGCGCACCGGGCTGTATGGACAGCGGCTGGTCACCTTCGAGCCCAGGAAATTTGGGCCTGCAGCGGTGCTTCCCAGCAACAGCTACACTTCTGGTAGGTGTTCAGTGGAGGTTTGTATTGGCCATTGCTGGTGGTCAGATCGAGGCTTGTGCTCTCCCAAGGGCTGGAGGACTGACCCAGACAGTCTGAGGCTCTGCAGTGAAAGCCTTCTACTTATAAATCCAACAATCAGCATAGATGGTTTTGTTGTTTCGAGACAGGGTCTGAAGTTTCCTGTGTAGCAGGTGATGACTTGGAGCCTTGCACTCCTAATCTTCCTGCCGCTACCTCCCATGTGCTGGGATTATAGATCTGCACCAGCATGCCTGACTCTTTGTTGGTTTTCGGAGACAGGAATTTGACTAACTCTATAGCCCTGGCTCATCTGGAACTTTCTATGTAGCCCAGGCTGCACTAGAAGTTGCAGTGAGGTTTCTGTCTCTGCCTGTTGAGTGCTGAGATTGCAAGCATGCACTACCACATTTGGCTGCTAATACACTGCTTTTTGGTTGCCCGGTTTGGCAGCTTTCTCTTTGCAGTGCCTGGGATAGAACCCAAGGGCTCTGGCATGCTGAGCAAGCGCTCTAGCCATTGCACTGCACTCTGGAGCTTTTTGATCACACACTAGGGGTGCAAGTTGGCCTCAGCCCTGAAAACTGAGAGCCAGCAGTCTGCCTGTGCCTGTTTTGAGTGGCAGCCTTTGATTATGTTGACTTCATAGACTCTTGTCCCAACAATTTTCAGTTTTCAGATGAGGGGAGTGGGCTGAGGGAACCTGCTGGTGGATATCAGACCAAGGAGAACTTGATATCTTGTGGAAGGAGCCACAGTCAGTCTTCACCCTTGGCAAATGAGAGCAAGAGTGCCCACCACTGACAGGTGTGAGGGGCAGGGCGGAGCGTGCACAGCGTCCTCTCTGAACCTATGTGGAGTGACTGGATTGTGAGAATGATGGGTAATGATGGGTGGTGGAGGTCACAGGAACAGGGCCTCCAGGTGGAATACCAGCAAGCTGAACTGGTAAGGTGTGGACACCACTGTTGAGCAGATCAAGGGACGTGGCTATTGACAGTCTAAAGGACAGTCTCAAGGCTCAGTCACTCAGAAGTAGCAATCTTGAGATCAGGGATCCTTCACACAGTGGAATGTGGGGAGCCTGACACACAGCTCAGCTTCTAGCTTCTGCCCCAGGGGCGTTCCTGACCTATCCTTTTGTTTCTCCAAAGTCAGGGGGAAGATTCAAGGCACAGGCGAAACTCATACTGCACATATGAGTTAGCTTCAGGGAGAAAAACTGCTTGTCACCAAGCTTGATTGACAACCTGAATTCAGTACCCAGGATCCACATGGTGGAAGGAGGGAACCAACCACAAGTTGTCTTCTGACCTATACATATGCACAATAACACAGATAAAAATAGATGCGTGACAATTCAAAATATACTGGAAATGATCACATACCATAATAGCTAGTTTTGGTTTTTTTTCAGGTGATATCGTGGGTCTGTATGATACTAATGAAAGCAGCCAACTGGCCACTGGGGTCCTGACCCGCATCACCCAAAAATCAGTCACAGTGGCCTTTGATGAGTCCCATGATTTCCAGTTGAACCTGGACAGAGACAATACCTACAGGCTGCTGAAGCTTGCCAATGATGTCACCTACAAACGCCTGAAAAAGTGAGAGTTCCTGACTGAAACCAAAGGGCTTTTTCTTTGGATGGGATTCATGGGCACCCTTATTTGTGTTGCGGGAGAGAGTGGCCTGTCTGCTAAGGAGGTACTGGGTGCTCTCAGGTGATGGTGTCCCTGAATTGATGTCCCAAAGAGCTTCTCATTTTGTCTCTGGTTCCTCACAGAGCACTGATGACACTGAAGAAGTACCACTCTGGGCCAGCATCTGCACTCATAGATGTCCTGTTGGGTGGCTCTAGCCCCAGTCCTGCCACTGAAATACGTGAGGATTTTTAATTTTCTTTCTTTAAGATTTATTTTTACTTTTAAGTATGTGTGTGTGTGTGTGTGTGTGTGTGTGTGTGTCACACACACAGAGAGAGAATGCATCCATATGAATACATTGCTTAGGGTACATCAGAAGGGACCGTTGGATCCTCTGGAGCTGGAGTTAGAGGTGGTTGTGAACTCTCCAGCATATGTACTGGGAACCAATGTCATGGATCCTTTGCAAGAACAGTGCATGTTCTTAACTACTGCGACATCTCTCCAGCTTTAACTTTTTCCTACCTGAAATGATGTAGGACACTGTGACCTTGGTCTGCTTTAGCAAGGGTTTACGTTAAATTTGAAATCTCTTCACATCTTCAGATGTGCTCCTCTGAGTGACTCTAGGTTCTAGGCCATACTCTTTGGATTCAGTAGTGATGAAGTTCTCATTGCAAAACTTGCTGTATAGCTGAGGCTGGCCTTTGACTTCTGATCCTCCTGCCTCCATCTCCCAAGTGCTGGGGTGTGCATGCGTGCATGCGTGTTTGTGTGAGTGTGCATACACACATGTGCACCTGTGGTTATGGATCAGAGGTTGATATCAAGTGCCTTCCTCAGTCCCTCTCCATCCTGTCTTTTATCTGTTTGCTGCTACCGTGTGTTGTGTGCATGTGGAGCTCAGAGAACAGCTCTGTGAGTTGGTGTTATGATCCGCTCTGCCTCACACTTGGGGGCCAAAATGTCAGGGACCGCTCTGTCAATGTTGGAACCCATACTGCCAAAAGCCTTGGGGGCTAAATTGTTAGAGCCCGCACTGCCCCAAGCTGCTCCGGTCTGTGGGTCAGGGTTCAGCAAGAGAGAGAGTGAGGACGGACACCAAGAATGGAGACCAGACAGAGTGTGATTCAATCCCGTTTATTCTTCAGTCTCTCTTCCTAGTCGAAGTCCCAAGTCTTGAGTTCCTAGTCCCTAATTCCTAGACCCTAGTGCCTCCAAGTTCCAAGTTACTTCTTCCAAGTGCCAAGTGCCTAATACTTAATAATAATTGTTTCTTCTATCTGCCTCTGCCTTTTATATGTCTCACTTATAAGCCACGTCTTTAAGTCATGCCCTTAGGTCTTGTCTCTAAATCTGATCTCTAAGTCACGCCCTTAAGTCACATACACCCAAGGGAAAATCCTGGGTATCTAAAACAAGATGCTGTCAGAGTGTGCTAAGCTGTTGTAGGCTATTGTAATCAAGTCTCTTGTCAGGGTATATGGCTCAAGATGGCTGCAAGGATGATAGCCGCCTTCTGTCGGCTCCCCACAAGTTGGTTTCCTTCTTCCTCCTTTACATGGGTTCTAGAGATTGAGCATGGATTGTCATGCTTGAGTGACAGTGCCTTGACCCACTGAACCATCTTGAGACTCCAGCTTATTTTTGAGGCAGAGTCTCTCACTGAACTTGGAGCTCACTGACTAGCTAGGCTGCCTGGCCAGTGAGTCCCAGGGAATATGGATGTGCTTCACTGGCCCAGCTACTACACTGGGTTAGAGACTCCAACACAGGCTCTCATGCTTGTGTGACAAGTGCTGTACCCACTGTGCCATCTCCTCAGCTCCACAGCACTTACACTTTTAAAGTGAGATTCTGACTTTTTTTTTTAAAGATAGGTCTTGTGGCTGGGCCGAGGTGGCACAGGCCTTTAATTCCAACACTCAGGAGGCAGAGGCAGGCAGACCTCTGAGTTCCAGACCAGCCTGGTCTACAGAGTGAGTTCCAGGACAGCCAGGGCTACACAGAGAAACCTTGTCAGGAAAAAAACAAAAAAAAAAGAAAAGAGAGAGAAACAGAGAGAGAGAGAGAGAGAGAGAGAGAGAGAGAGAGAGAGAGAGAGAGAGAAAATATGGCTTTATGTAGCCCAGGCTGGTTTTAGTCTCAATCTACATGGCCAGGAATGACTTTGAACTCCTGAATACTAGGATTACAGGCATGTGTCACCATACCCATCTCAGAAGTATATTATCTACCTTTAAGGGCTGGTGTGTCCTGATTGTAGCTGTTATCTAGTTAACATGGTTTGTGCTGTGGAATGTGCCAGAACCTTGAGATTTGACAGCCCACGTTTTGTCCCTCGATCTTCTCTTATGATGGTTTGCAGGCTCGTTGCCTCACAAGTCCAGGTCAGCATCCTTCTCCTCAGAGCTTGGTACACTCACCTTCTGTTGGTGTCTCTGAGTGGACACTGGGACGGAGCTTAGCAGAAGAGGTCACTAGGACTGGAGCGCCTGGTGTGTAAGTGTGAGAACCTCAGTTCAGATCCCCAGAACTCAAGTGGTCTTCCTGGATGTAATTTTAGCACTCCTACATGAGATGGGAGATAGAAATAGAGTTCCTGGAAGCTCAGAGGCCAGCTGACCTGGCCTACGCAGTGGTGAACAACAGATCTTGTCTCAAACAAGACAGAAGACAAGGATAGACACCTGAGGTTGTCCTCTGACTTCCACAAAGATACTGTCTCTCTCTCTCTCTCTCTCTCTCTCTCTCTCTCTCTCTCCCCCCTCCCTCTCTCTGTCTCTTACACACACACACACACACACACACAGGCACGCATGCATGCACAACAGATGATTTTTTTTTAATGAATGCATCTTTTTAATCCTAAAATGAGGGGAACCGAACAGCAGGCTGGGTATTGCTTCCCGTTCCTGGAGAACTCTTGTTTTGAGAATTAAGGCTTGTAGCTGTAGCTCATCTGTTAGAGTGTTCGCTTAGCAGGAGTGAAGCATCCATGCCTAGCACTGCTAAGCCAGGTGTGGTGGTGTAGCCTATAATCCCAGTACCATGGAGGCAGGAAATCAGAATGTCAGGGTCATCTTCAGCTACTTACAGAGTTTGAAGCTAGCCTAGGCTATGTGAAACTTTGTTTTTTGTTTTTTGTTTTTTTATCTTTTTTTTTTTTTTTTTTGGTTTTTCGAGACAGGGTTTCTCTGTATAGCCTTGGCTGTCCTGGAACTCACTCGGTGGACCAGGCTGGCCTCGAACTCAGAAATCCGCCTGCCTCTGCCTCCCAAGTGCTGGGATTAAAGGCGTGCGCCACCACCGCCCGGCGAAACTTTGTTTTAAAATAACAACAACAACAAAGGTACAAGTACAAGCACACCTTTAATCTCAATCTTGGGAAGCAGAGGCAACTGGATTTCTGAGTTTGAGGCCAGCCTGGTCTACAGAGTGAATTCCAGACCAGCCAAGGTTGTAAAGTGAGATCCTGTCTCAAAAAATGGCAAAATGGCATCTCTGTGCTGTGCATCCTAGCCTGGGGTCCAGCCTGCTCTGTCCTCTCCTTATTCCTGACTACTGACAATGGCGCTTCCCCCACAGCCTCACTCACTTTCTACAACACAACCCTGGACCCTTCCCAGAAAGAAGCTGTGTCCTTTGCACTGGCCCAGAAAGAACTTGCCATCATCCACGGGCCGCCTGGCACGGGTAAAACCACAACTGTGGTGGAAATAATCCTTCAAGCTGTGAAGCAAGGCTTAAAGGTGGGCAAAGGGCCTCCCTCCTTCTCCAGCCCTGTAGCTCTGTCGTGCTCTTTACTCGGCAGGGTTCCCTGACAGCTACAGTTTAGCATGTGTATCTTGTGTCAGGACTGGCACAGGACATTTGCGTGTTGAGTGTTGAGCTACTGTACCCTGCAGTTTCCCTTAGCCTCAGAAAACAGGAACACTTGTCTGGATATAAGGTGAAGGCATGGGAGCCCTGAAGATCGCTCAGCCTTTGTTGCTGGCCAAGCTCCCTCAGTCTGCATGCTTGCTATATTCTTGCTCTGAGTCTCGGTTCACAGTGATGCTGTGGAATTGACCAGGGCCCTTTGAACAGCCTGAAGCAGGTCAAGGCAGATGGTGGGACTACAGTTCATCAGATGTGCAGTTAAACCACAAGATACACATGCACCATGCATGCCCTCCTGCCTCTCTGGGGCATGATGCACCATTGCATGCTACTGTTCACCCACATCAGTGTGGGCCACCCTGATCCTCCAGGCATTCTTGTGTACATAGTAACCCCACAGTAACCTGAGTGCTGGGGACCCGTGGACTCATTATGTAGACAAGGTAGCCAGGAAACAGCTGTGCCTGGATATGCAACAGTGACTGCATGAGCCAGAGGGTGATTGGCAGAGCCACCTCTCCTCAGAGCTGCAGGGAGACCTGTCACAGTCTGTCCCCACGAGGGTTTCCACCAGAGTGCCTTTGTAGATGTTTGGAACCAGCAGGAAAAGCTGGCCTCTCGATGGGAGCAGATGGGATGGTTTTCACTAGTGCCCTCCAGCTCAGTGTGCAGGAGGCTGGTACATCTGTGCCACAAGCTCACTGGGACTACTGAGCGGCACAACACTTGGGGCAGGAGTTGGGTTGTTGGGGACTGCAGTCTGCATGCGCAGTTACAAAAGCAAGATGGAGCCCATCAGAGAGAGCCCCCTTGTCAGACAAAATGGTTGGTGCTGTAGGCAGTGCCCTGGGCCCTGGTTACATGCTGGATTTTTTTTTTTTTTAAAGCAAAAATGGTTTATTTTGTTTTACTGGAGCTGAGGAGAGAAACACATGGCCAACTGTCCCTTGCCTTCAGTGCATATAAAGGGGAGGACACCAAAGCTATACTTGTGCACAGGGAGCAGACTTTAGAAGGCTGGAGTTAGCCTTGTGGGTAGTGCTCCTTTTTATTGGATGCTCTTCCTCACCTCAGGATGAGATGTCTGATCCTAGATCATGATACTGGAAAAGGTTCTAGAATGTCCTGAGGGCACCAGCTCTCAGGTCCCAGTCAGGAGCCATTAGGTTAGAAATTCCAACAGGTTTCTCTTGACCTCACAGAATGGGTCTCCATACTTTCCATAGAATGGCTACAATTTCAAAATACAGTATAACATTGCTTGCACTGTGCAAGGAAGACAGGCAGATAGGGTGTAGAATCCAGAAGTTACTAGTGAGCTGTGTTTCATAGATTGCCACCTCCAGAAGTTGGCAGTGGGTGAACCCACACCATTGGCTAGCTGTTGCTGGGTGGGAGTGGGTGAACCCACACCATTGGCTAGCTGTTGCTGGGGGACGGACTCTTGTGTGGTAAAGGCTTGCCAAAGCTGTGGCTGAACTCAGGCTGTGCTGGCCAGTTAACTAAAACACTGGGAGGCAGGAGCTGGTAGAAGGAAATGGGTTAATGTAGGCCAAAACCTGGGAGAGAAATCTTCCTGGCTTTTCTGGTGTTCTCACTTGACTCTACCCTCAACCTCTCCTCTCTCTCTTCCTCTCGCCCTCTTCCTTCCTCTCCCTCTCTTCCTCTCATCTGTCCTCTCTCTCCCTCTTTCCTTCCCTCTCTGTTCTTCTCCCCTCTCCCCTTTTCTGTCCCTCTTTTTCCATTCCCCCCCCCCCGACCCCCACTATGTCTCTCTCATTACATAGCCACCCAGGCTGGCTTTGAACCCATACTGACTTGACCTTCTTGCCTCAGCCTCCTCAACTGTAGGGTCACAGATGTAAGCTATTGCACTAGTGGCTTTTGGAATCTTCTGTGCCGTCATAGGTCAGTGGCAGCATCCAGTGTGTGGGGAATGCATAGGCTGGATCTCTGGGTTCTGGTTACTGGGATGTGGCCTGGGTTGAATGCCATGCACCACTGACACCATGTGTTGGCTATGTCACCTTACCTGTGTTCACTCTCTGTCTTTTAAGGGTTATTGTTTGGTTTAATGTTTTGGTAAGTGGTTTTTAATTAGGAAAGAAGTTGCTAGAAGCCTTGCTATGTGCTTCCCCAGGTTCTGTGCTGTGCTCCCTCCAACATCGCTGTGGACAACCTGGTGGAGCGTCTGGCTCTGTGCAAGAAGCGGATTCTGCGACTGGGTCACCCTGCCCGCCTCCTGGAGTCCGTTCAGCAGCACTCACTGGACGCAGTGCTAGCACGCAGTGACAATGCCCAGATTGTTGCTGACATCAGAAGGGACATTGACCAGGTCTTTGTAGGTATCATGGAGCCTGTGTCCCCGGGCATGAGCTTGTCTGAGCTTTAGTCTTTAAGGAGTGCATGTTGTGTGCTGCCCAGCTTCCTCCTGCTTATTCGTCTTCTGCCTCTGTTTGTTTGCTTAGTCCCTTATAACCCAGGGCTGCAGCTGTGGCTTCCTAGCCTGCACGAGGCCCTGGGTTCAACCCCAGCACCACATAAAATTGAGCATGGTGGCTCAGACCTGTCATCCTTGGGAGGTAGAGGCTGGAGGAATAGAAGTTCAAGGCTAGCTTGGGTTGCGTAGTGAGTTCAAGACCAGTCTGGGCTTTCTGGGACAAACGGGACCACTCTTTAGTTTGGACCGCTTGCTGTGGGTGGAGCACGGCACTGGGCATTCAGTGCTTCAGGGGTGTGGAGCAGGTGAGACATTCTCCTGAAGAAAGTGTTCCCTGGGCTCCGGTGACATGGGGTAGAGTGCAGGGGTGTGCATACCCCTAGCTTTACGGGCACTGGAAGGAAAATCAGCGGAAGCAAACATTTCCTCAGTGCCTCCCTGGTGCTGCAAGTGAGCTGGCTTGTCCTGGCAAGATGAAAAATACTCGGAAAAGTATTAGTCCCTTCTAGAATCATTGGCCCATTTTACTTCCTTACCAGGACACCAGGCCTTGCAGAGCACGGTCAGGTGGCTCTAGGCAAAGTGGCTCGGTTCCAGAGGGTGGCGCTTGTGAACTGGATCTCTAGTTCACACACCTGCCCGACTTCTGGTTTCCTCAGCTGGACTGAGCTCTCCTGTCAGCAGTTCTTCTGCCTCTCCCGGTGCTCCTTTGTGTCCTCAGCACCATGGAATGATGGCGGCAGAGAAGATGCCAGGGACGGGAGTCCACCAGCTCTTGGGAGAATGGAGGCTGCATGATGCAGATCTAGGTGTCAACGTGTGGGCGGATGGTGTGCATGGAGGTGGGAACAAGGCTAAGTGTGCTGCTTGGGGCTCAGGCAGCACACTGCATCACCCTGCCCACATGTAGATAGCAGCGAGCTCAGGCCCTCGAAGTTTCCACCCAAGTCCTAACTGGTACTTTCTTGTCTGTTGTCTGTTGCTCATGGTCACAGTTATTGTGACTGTCCCTTCCAGCCCCTGTGGCAGGTGGGGTGTGAGGCACTTAGGCAGCTGTGTGCTTCCTTCGCAATGGTTCTTCAGTTTAGTGCTGTCTCAGGACCGTGCTGAGCTGCATCGCTGACGGCCGAGAGCAGTGTGCTGGAGAAGAAGTGCAGAGTCTTCTTGGAGTAATTCTAGATTTTTCTCCTAGGGCAAGAACAAAAAGACCCAGGATAAGAGAGAAAAAAGTAATTTTCGAAATGAAATGAAGCTGCTAAGGAAGGAACTGAAGGAGAGGGAAGAAGCAGCCATAGTCCAGAGCCTCACTGCTGCAGACGTGGTCCTAGCCACCAACACAGGTGGGAGGAATCCCCTGCCAGCGCAGCCTCGGCCTGGAGTCTGCAGCGGCGGCTGCTCTTCTTGGGACTCAGAGCCTCCAGGCTGGGACTCACTTTGTAGGGAGGCTTGTAACTACCAAATCAGTGTCTTTCACAGACACAGGGCTACCCTGGGTGTCCCTTTTTGGGGGTGGGGGTGGGGTGGGGTGGGGTGGTGATGGTGTGTGATGTGTGCCCATGCAGAGGCCAGAGGAAGACATCAGGAGTCCTGCTCTATGGCTTTTTGCATTGTGTCTCTAAGACAAGGTTTTCACAGAACCTGGAGCTGGGCTGGTGGCCAGCAAGCCCCTGGAGTGCTTGCTGCCTCTACCCCTGACAGTGCTTGGTTATAAGCACCTGTGCAGCCCCTCCCTGCTTTATACATGGGCACTGTAGAGTTGAACTCTGGTCCTTAGGCTTATAAGCAAGTGTTCTTATCCACTGAGCCATCTTCTCCACCCCTCTCCCTGACTTATTCTGAAAAGGTAGCCTAAGGGCTCAGTCTGTAAAGGCCTGGAACTTACTATGTAGCTAAGACTGACCCCAGATTCCAAGTGATCCTCCTGCCTCAGTCTCTTATGTGCCATCACACCCTCCCTTTCTTTTCTCACATGGGCATTTAGCTCTTCTTGTGGCATCTCCTAAGTTTCATGACTTGGTTTTCATTTATTTCAAAGTGCTAATTTGCTTTTGTGGTTGGGGGGAGGGGATGTCATGAAGGCTTGGTTTCTGTTTTGACTCAGTTACTTAGCAGTGTTTTGTGCTTTCCAAATAACTGGGGATTCCTGTGCTGCCTTTCTAACTTGGCTTTTGGTTTGGCTCCGTGTGTAGCTACAGTTCCACGTGATACCTTGACTTGACGGTCTATTGAGACTTGTTCTCTAGCATTCCAGAATGTTCTCTGTGTACTCCTGGGAATGGCATCTCTGGTATTGGTGGGGTATTGTGAACGTCTGTCATATCAGGGTGCTGGCAGCCTGTTCTGCATGCTCAGTCACATTCAGAGTGCCAGTATTGGAGATCTGGAGTGGCAAGCATACAACCATGTGCTTCTCCGGGCTCTCAGCTCTTACTTTGAATCTCTGTGAGTGTTAGGTTAGGTTCTGTCTCCTTGATTAAGTACACAGTTCACCATCATGATGAAGTGGTATCATTTGTTTTGGGATTTGTTTGTTTTTTGCTTTTTAATTTCTTTTAAAGATTTATTTTAGTTAAATATATATGCACATGAGTGCAGGCACCTGTGGTGGCCAAATATATCTGATCCCCTGGAGCTGGGGTTATGGATGGTTTTGAGCCACCTTCCATGGTGCTGGGAATTGAACTCAGGTACTCTGCAAGAGCAGTACTGCTGAGTCAGCTCTCCAGCCTCAGTTTTTTGACACTTTCTGAAACTGGGTCTCATGTGGCTTCAGGCTGCCTTGAACTTGTTTGTATCAGAAGATGACCCTGAATTCCTTATTGTCCTGCCTTTACCTCACAAGTGCTGGGATCACAGCTGGGCACCACCAGAAATCCTCATGGCTGTGTGTTCTTCCACTTTAATGTCTACTAGTACTATAGTTTTCTCGTGTCCCTTGTAAGTTTTCATTGAAATCCCAAATAGGATTTTTTACTGACTTTGTGTGGGTGGACATGTGCAGAGGTCAGAGAGCAGCTTATGGAAGTCAGCTCTCTCCTTCCAGCATGTGGGCCCAAGGCTTGAACTCAGGTCGTTGGGTATGGCAGCAAGCTCCTTTACCCACTGATTTTTCCCCATGAACTTCTATATTGTAGATTTACTATAAGACTAGGTTTAAAGCAAAAATGAGTGAGCCAACTTGGTTTTGTTTCCTACCAGGTGCGTCTTCTGATGGCCCTCTGAAGCTGCTGCCTGAGGACTACTTTGATGTGGTGCTGGTGGACGAGTGTGCCCAGGCCCTAGAAGCCAGCTGCTGGATCCCCCTGCTGAAGGCCCCAAAGTGTATCCTAGCTGGAGACCACAAACAGCTGCCACCTACCACTGTCTCTCACAAGTAAGACACTTCCCTACACTCTCTACTGTCTCACAGAGACAGCCTCCGTACATGGCTCTCAACTGCATCTCTTCTCTGTACTGAACTTTGGTGTCTACACAGCTGAGCAGTTGCCTAACTCCCAGCCTGCCGTGGGCTCTGCAGTGTGGCTGTTAGCCCTTCAGCAGGGCCTGTGGAGTGGCCCAGCTTAGCCTCTCTGCTAGCTGGCCTTCACATCGCCTTCCTACTCCTCCACTCACTGTCTGGCCACGCTGGCCTCCTCAGGGCTCAGTGTGGCCCTGCCTCGCTGTTCCCTGTTGTAGTGTGTATTTAATATCATTGGGGGTTTCTACCCCACCTTAGACCATTCAGTTCCCAGATAAAAGACTCAAACTTTTTATATTTATAATAAGCCTTAATAGCACTAGAGCTGGGCAGATAGCAAAGCTCTGAGATATGACATACCATGTTCTACCTGGGCTGCTCTTAACTCTAACTGGCCAGCCCTCATGGCCAGTTTTCACAATCCCTTACCCCATGCATCTTCTCCCCTCTACCCTCTCTCTCTTCCTGTCAAGACTACAAGCCCAGGAACCAAAACTTCATCTACCTTTCTTCTGCCTAGCTATAGGCTGTAGGCATCTTTATTCAACCAGTAATTTTAAATTAAGCAAGGTTACATAGCATCACTTGGTGTACGTAAGGAGTTCCTTGTCCCTGGGGGCAGCCAGAGCTTGGGGGCCAGTGTTAGCATCACGGTACATAGCAACAGATCAACTTCCACAGTCCCCTTATTCTGAACCCCTGCTTCCCGGGGGTTGGATAGCCTACCCTCAATTCAGATGGCCCTTTATGGGGTTTCCTGTGCCCACTCAGCTCAGCTGGTACCCTCAGTCACTATTTGAGGTCCACATGTTTTTTCTCAGCTTGAATCCCTCTCTGAAAATGTCATGTGATTATCTGTCCGGCTCCTTGTCTTCCCATGTAGAGAACCCACTGTGGGCCTGTGTGCAAGGTCTGACACGTAAGTCATCATGAACAGACGCCTCCAGCAGGGAGGGTCCTTAGCCTTGCTCGTGGCCTCCCTATAGCTGAGGTGGCTTTGATCTGGTTTCTGTTGCATTTAAAATTTCTGTATGTGTTCAGAGTGTCTGATGAGAAAAGGATTGCTAGGAAAGGTGTTGTGTGGCCCTGCCAGAGCAGTGGGTGGCCCTGGAGGCTAGGGACATCTCGAGGCTAGGGTGTATTGAAGAAAAAGGTGCTTCTAGCAGTCCCTTAGAACCAGACTTGCGGGTGTTGAGGGAGGATCTGGAGGATTATGGGTAGCATGAAAGTCCTGATGGGAAGGGCAGGCTTCTGGGCAGGAGTATAAAGGCTCGTGGTGTGTGCCTGGTCTCCAAGGGAATGTTTCTCAAAGTGGGACAGCAGATGGCTCTGTCCTCTGGGGAGTTGTGGGTGGGATATGGGCTGTGCCTGGGAAAAGATGGACCATGTGTGTCCCTTGAAAAAGTTGGGTGATATCAGTGACTGTGCTGTACACTTCAAGGTTTATAGGAATGTGACAGGCATGCTATGTCCTGCCTTTGGTCTTAGTTGCTTTGGTAACAGTGGTCTTTAAGAATCAACTAAATCCTAGGACTCCACCACTAAAGACCATTGGCTGCTCTTCCAGAGTACCCAGATTTGCTTCACAGTACCTACATGAAGGCTCATAAGTCTGTAGCTCTAGGTCCAGAGGATCCAACACCCTCTTCTGGCCTCTATAGGCACAGGTGGAATATAAAAGCAACATAAGCGCAGGCAAAACCCCTGTACACTAAAATAAACAAGTACTTAAAAAGAATCTGTTGATTCTCAACTTGAAGGACCTTGTAAATTCTCAGGAGTTCTCTGAGGTGGGATGGGGGTGCTTCACATGGTCTTGGACATTTCAGCATGGAGAGAGGTGCTGTGCCAGCGGCTCCATGGGTGGGTAGCCTCGGACTGCACTTAAGCCCTCAGGTCTCTCTCCTGTGGATGAGATGGAAATGGTTCAGCTGTGGAGAATGAATGTAGCCATCCCTGGACCCACCACTGCAGCCAGTCTGGGATGCTCTCAGCTGAGTCGGCTGGCTGCAGTGGTGACTGCTGCCCACTGGAACACATTTGGGTTTGATTTGTTTATTTTGAGACAGGGTCTCAAGTAACGCAGGCTGGCCTTGCACTCACTATGTAGCTGAAGGTGCCATTGAATTCCTGACCTTCTGAGTGCTGGGTCTAGGCATACTTCCCGGTGCCCAGGAAATATTTTCCTGTCTTAAAAACAATGCAAGTTTGTGGTGAACAGCGCTGGGGCCTTGGTTCTAAATGGAGCTGCCTGATCTGAAGGCTTCAGGGAGGATCTGTGTCTGACTTACCTGCCTTTCAATGCCACTGCAGATGGCAGCTCATCCTTTTTCTCCCATCTTCTAAGCAGCAAAATATCTCCATGGAGCCTGTCTCCCTCTTGTACCTTTGCCATCTGCCAAGTCCCTGTTGCTCTGAAGGGAATGGATGTGTTCTTAGGTTCTGTAGTTTATGTTGTACACTGCAGCTCAGCCCAGCTTTCCCTTCTGTCATGTGGGAAGCCAGGGAAGTATTAGGTCCTAAGATTGAGGACCATTTCCTTCCCCTCCCACAGTGTCACATCTGGACTCAGCACTTGTTTCTTTTCCCTTTTTGGTCACAGGGCAGCAATGGCTGGGCTGTCCCGCAGCCTGATGGAGCGGCTGGCAGAGAAGCACGGTGCTGCCGTGGTGAGGATGCTGACAGTGCAGTACCGAATGCACCAGGCCATCACGTGCTGGGCCTCGGAGGCCATGTACCACGGGCAGCTTACCGCCCATCCCTCTGTGGCAGGACACCTCCTGAAGTGAGTGACCTAGCCTCTTGCCTCCCCTGATCTTTCTTCCTACCCTGGCTCCAGCCCCAGTTGGCCCTCTGTGTCCTCTTAAGGGTTTGGGATGGCAGAGGCTCTGAGAATCACTTTCTAGATAGTTGTCTGGGCCTTCCTGGGGGCTGGATGCATCCTCAGCCCTTCTGTGTTTTTGATGGGAAGGACCAGTATTTTTGTGAAGGAAGCCATTCTTACATTCTACCCACCCCTATGCCAGAGATCTCCCAGGTGTGGCTGACACAGAGGAGACAAGTGTCCCCCTGCTGCTCATAGACACAGCTGGCTGTGGGCTGCTGGAACTGGAGGAGGAGGACAGCCAGTCCAAGGGAAACCCAGGTGAGTTGTGAGCCGGGATTCCCTGGTCCTTCTCAGAATGATTTTTATAACAAGTCACTCCACAGGCTGGAAGTGGTGCCTCAGCAGTTAAGAGCATTGGTCTTCTTCCAGAGGACACAAAGTCAGCTCCCAGTACCCTCATTGGGCAGCTCACAATTGCCTATAACTCCAGCTCCAAGATAGCTAATGGCCTCTTTCTGGTCTCTGCAGGCATCTGAGCATGCATGACTACACTCACAGAAACACACATGTGTACTTACAAACAAGTCACTCCAGGCCCCTGCTGTAGGGAGGCACTTGGTGGCAGAGATGAGGATAAGCTCCCGGTGAACCGTGCACGTGGAGCTGGACTCCAAGGGCCAGGGCAGCATCTGTGTGCTTGTCCAGGGGTCCAGCTGACGCCTGGGCTCCTGGGCTGGGAGCCTTTCCCGTATTCCTCTGAACACCAACACAGCTGCTTGGTTCATCTTAGGTTGAGAATCTCTCTAAGCCTGCAGTACCTAGGTCCTGTGAAGCTTTATCTGCGAGCCTGGTGACCCTCTGGTCAGCCTGTTACCTCTCAGGATGCTCCCTGCCCTTGGCCCAGCATAAGATCTGCTCACAACAGGCAGAGTGTCTCCCACAACTCAGGAACAGAGGCTGTACAGCATGGCCCTCACTGAACACTACCCTCTCTCCTCCCCAGGCGAAGTTCGCCTCGTTGCTCTGCACATCCAGGCTCTGGTGGATGCTGGGGTCCAGGCAGGTGACATTGCCGTCATCGCACCCTACAACCTTCAGGTGTGAGGGAATCCCCTTTTGTTTCTCTGTATCGTGGACTCAGCCTGCTAGAGGCTGAAAGGGCAGGGAAGTTTGTTGGCTATGACATCCAGGGCTACAGTGGACACCAGCAAGAGACCATCTGTGTTTCTGTTCCTCACATTGCTACCAGCCTGACCTCGGCCTGGTCCCCCACTGTGTCCTTGTTTCAAGCCAGCATCCCAGATGGACATAGAGACCATGCTGA
Source organism: Arvicanthis niloticus (assembly GCF_011762505.2). Classification (NCBI taxonomy): domain Eukaryota; kingdom Metazoa; phylum Chordata; class Mammalia; order Rodentia; family Muridae; genus Arvicanthis; species Arvicanthis niloticus. Next base: position 111,785,808 of record NC_047658.1, on the reverse strand, counting down.
TGGATCAGCCAGGCCCAGGTTTTGTCCCTGCCCCCATCTGGTTTGGTAGGAGAAGCTTGCTGCCTGCATAGTTCAAGGTCCTCAGAGGCAGTGTCACCCCATTCTGGTCACCAGCATCACACATGAGGCTGTCAGAGCCAAGGAGATATTGTAATGCACAGAGAGTGCCGCACCCTCTCAGCACCCCTCCCTAGTATGTGCGGTCCCCAGCTCAGTTTACACTGCTCTGCTCATGTGTCCTCCTAGGATGCTTCCCAACGGCCCAGGCTCTACTGACCCTGAGGGGCAATACCATGCTCCTCGGTCCTGTGCTTTATGTGAACTCAGAGGCAGAGCCAGGTGATGCTGCACACACAAGAGAGTTCCACCTGCCCCCACAGTCAGCACACTCACTCCCAGGCTAAGAAAAGGAAAGGCTACAAGCCTCATGGCAGCTTGCTGCTGTTGTAGTCACTAAAAGGTACCCACAGTGGCCATTCCTATAGGGCAGGGCTTCCATGCATGACAGATCCTGCAGTCCCCTGACTTGGTGATGACATCTCGGCTCTGCTTTCCGTTTTAGGTGGATCTGCTCAGACAGAGCCTCTCTAACAAGCACCCTGAGCTGGAGATTAAGTCTGTTGATGGCTTTCAAGGCCGCGAGAAGGAGGCTGTGATCCTGACCTTTGTCAGGTCCAACAGGAAAGGTATGTAGCACAGCCCATGTGAGCCTTTGCCTTAACCTGGGAGTGAACATGCGAACAGCTTCTCAGCTTAGTGTCAGGGAAGGGAGGCATGATTTCAGCAAAGGGAATAAGGCTCAGTCTGTCCAGGGAGCAGGTGATTAGGGACACAGGCTGGGACGTGGCAGGCCCCAAGTAACCTAGTCACCAGGTAAAGGAACCACCCCCCACCCACACCCATGCCCTAGAGCCTGTCTTTTAGCCTTGAGACATAGTTTTTGTGTGGCCCATGGCTTGCCATGCAGCGAGAAAACTTCATCTAGGTACTAGTCCGTGACTTGCTGAGTGGCCTTGGAATCCAGCTGGAGCTGGGTAAAGGAAGGAAATGGCTCTGGCAGAGTTCTGAACTGTGTCCATAGCAGTTGCTCCTGAGTCCAGGCATCAGGAGGAGGCTGAACATGCTAGGAAACATGACTGTGGAACTGCGCTCGTCAGCAGTGGGCAAGCATCAGAGCCAATGCGGCACTGTGTGTGCAAGGGCATAAAGGGACAACTATAGGCTACCATGGCTCTGATGATGTGACCAGTCCTGTCTGTCCCTGAACAGGCATTCTGTTCCCTGCCTTGGATCTCTGCCTCTCTCACCTCTGGCTTTTCTTCAGGTGAAGTTGGTTTTCTGGCTGAGGACAGGCGGATCAATGTCGCTGTTACCCGTGCTCGGCGGCACGTGGCAGTCATCTGTGATTCCCGCACTGTCAACAACCATGCCTTTTTGAAGACCTTGGTGGATTATTTCACAGAGCATGGGGAGGTCCGCACAGCCTTTGAGTACCTGGATGACATCGTCCCTGAGAACTACACCCATGAGGGCTCCCAGGGCCACAGCTGTGCCCCCAAATCCAAGTGCCACACCACCTCCATCAGGAAGCCTGCCAGTAATCAGGAGAGTAGCCAAGAGGCCAGAGAAGCCCCTAGACATGGCCACGGGAAGGCGAGTGAGAAACCTCTGGGCTCTCAAGTCCAGACCCAGTACAGCTCCAAGGCAAATGGCTCTGACAGAACTGGAGGCACAGACCGGACAGAGCACTTTAGGGCTATGATTGAGGAGTTTGTGGCCAGCAAGGAGGCCCAGTTGGAGTTTCCCACATCCCTGAGCTCCCATGACAGGCTGCGAGTCCACCAGTTAGCTGAAGAGTTCGGGCTGAAGCACGACAGCACCGGGGAGGGGAAGGCACGGCACATCACAGTGAGCAGGAGGAGCCCTGCCCGTTCTGGCGGTGTGGCCCCACAGCCTCCCTCACCGCCCAGCCCCACACAGGCTGAGCCTGAGCCACAGGCAGAACAGCCCATTGGGCAGCCGCATGGCCCCACACAGCTGGATCTGAAGGCATTGCACCTGGAGAGTCTGCAGCGGCAGCAAAGCGACCAGGCCCTGACAGCCAAGGGACAGCCGGGTGTGGGCTCGAGGCCACAGAAGGCTGCACAGAAGAAAAAGAAGAAAGAACCAAAAGGTAAAGCTGCATCTTCTCTCCAGCACCTGGTGCTGTGTGGTTCCTGTCCCTTGCCACCTGCCACCTCAGGAGGCAGGTAGACTCCCTTGGCTGAGTGGATTTTGCTTTTCCCATGACTCTTGTCACCCTGGCCTGGCCTTCCTGGGGCAGTTACAAGTAAGTTATTCTCTTGTCCCAGAGCCCTGCAGGGGCGGGCAGAGAGAAGGCCTGGCACGTTTCCTAGTGCTTTTCCTGTGGGTAAGGGAGGCAGATAGGGCCTATAGAGTTCTGATCACGCCGAGGCACAGCACAGGGTTGTAGGCTTGCTGAGCCCACCACTCTGCCCTGGGCCAGGGTCAAGGCAGACTGCATGCTCTGCGTTCAGCCTGCACTGTGCTCGTATCCCCTGGGTGACCCCCACCCCTGAGTTGGCACACATGTTCTAGCATAGCGAGGGCAGACCTGCTAGGGCATAGTATGGGTACTCTCAACACATAGGTAGGTCTTGCCAGCAGGACCACAGCTCCCTTTGGGGTAAGGGCATCTTGTTCCCACGAGCCAGACCTTAGAGCACCATTCTCAGCTCCAGAGCCAGCTCTTGGGTGTGGCACTACTCCAAGCATGCCATGACACGCGTGAATGGTTCCTGTAGCCAGGCTATGTGCTGGAGAGCAAGTTGACACAGTGCTGCCCTCCCGCCAGGCACTGAAGGGAGAAACTCTGAATGGGGATGACCCCTGCCTCAGATGAAAAAGCACCACTTGTGCCTTGGTGAACCTGGGCCTACCCATGTCTGCTATTCCTGCCACAAGGCCTAGGTGGCCTGGGAGCCCCACCTACTGCTGGGGTTCTGGGATCGCTTCAGGATAACATCTTTCAGAGTCCCAGGATCTCACCTGTTCTGCAAAGGTTCAGGCTCCATCAGTGCCTTCAGTAGCTGAGAGGCCAGGTGGCCACACCTGTGACAGGCTCTGCCTGGCCAGTGCTCTTCAGAGCCCTAGCCATGGATTGATGGCTGGCAGGAGTGATCAGCTGAACACAGGAGGGTTGGGTAGGCAGCTTCATGCTCCATCTGCTCTGACCAGCCCACCTGGTCCATATTTCCTGAGCATGCTCACTGAGGGTGCTGCCAGAATGAGATGCACATTCCCCAAGGCCCTCTGAGCCGCTTGGTTCTACTTAGGATGGGGCAGGAGCCAGTGACTGAGTGACTTCGGTTTCCCCTTTACACAGCTGTGGTGGGAGGGGGTGGGGGAAGAATAGGTCACTGGACACAGGGAGCCAGTAGAAACAGCTGTTGTAGATGAACACAGGTGCGGGGGCTTCTGGGAGACCTTGATGTAGTATCAGGTCAGTCAGTGACACCTGACCCTAGTGTATTTAGGTACTGCAGCACCTGCCAGTATGTAGGAAGGTCTATGGAGCCAGGGACAGACCAGGGCCCTCCTCCCAGTACTCTGTCCTTTTTGCACAGATGTGCTCTTTGGAGCTGCAATGTGTGTTGCTGCTTCTCTGTACTCCTGAGCATTCTCTATGGCAGAAACGAGGTTTCTTAAACACTGACAGTCCACCCATCACTGTAAACATTTTTATATTTACTTACTGTGTATGTGTGGCTGCATGAGCCACAGCACACATGGATCAAAGGAAGACTGTGGGAGTCACTTTTCTTCATTGCACAATCACCCTCAGGTCTCAGGCTTGGAGGCCAGTGCTCTTACCCAGTGAGCCAATCCCCTGCCTTCAACTAAAAAAGTTTTACCTAACTCTGAGCATGTAGATGTATAGTAATGCAAGTCAAATGTTTACTAATAAACCACAAAAATTTGTTTTAGAAGTTCTTTGACATACATAAAATTTTATATTTATTAAAAATGAGAATAAACTTGCATCCAGTCGGATAGACACTTGTCTAACACAACACAGTCCAAAGATGTATGAAATGATAAATCCTGAGGTGTGCTGGGTGGACAGTGTCCCACTGTCTGGTGAGGACAGAGACACAGGAGCTGAAACACCCAGCTCGTGACATGTGACATGGTGGCTGTGACCTCAGCAGAGGCATGACATTGGGCCAGTGCTGAGCATGTGTGCTGTGTTCAGCTCAGGTGTCAGCAGGGGTGCCGTGCAGCACACATCTGATCACGAATAGGTGTTTGCTTGTTTTATGTGTTGGAGCCTTTCATGGTTGCTGTATCTTTTATGATCCCATCCTGATCCCTGAACACCCACAGTTTAAGTGAGATATTTCCTGCCCCAGGATGAGAGCCTGAGGGGCTTCTGCTAAGGCCTGAGGTGGGCAGTGGGCTGGGCAGGCTGTCAGCCTAGTGAGGAGCCTTGCATCCTGGGCTGATGGTGAATCCCACCAAGGTAGGGAGGTAGTGCATCCCACTGTCTGCAATGTCTGGTCTTCGTCCTCTCCCTCGCCTGAGCACTACCTCCCTCCTCTCCAGCTCCAGCCATGGCTCTGCCCTGTGAGGAGGACTTCGATGCCCTAGTGTCTGCTGTGGTGAAGGCTGACAACACCTGTAGCTTCTCCAAGTGCTCTGCCAGCACCACCACTCTGGGCCAGTTCTGCATGCACTGTAGCCGCCGCTACTGCCTCAGCCACCATCTGCCTGAGGTGAGGGTTCCTTCTGGATGATGTGGGCATCAGGTGGTGGGGGGAGTAGCCAAAGCAGATGGTGATCATGATCTCTTGTGGACACTTGGGCTCAAGGAAATAGAATACACCTTTGCTGAGGGACAGCCACAGCAGTGGGAACTCAGAGTAGAGGATGTCTGTCCATCCTGCAGGCCCTTCCCTGGACAACTGTGAAAGATAGACCTGGGGAAGGCAGTGGGGCAAGTCCATGGTCTTGCACCAGCTTTAGGTGGTCCCTTTGATGTAGCTCTGCTGGCTGCAACCTCCCTTGCCCACAGCTCACCCTGACTCTTGTGTTCTTTCAGATCCATGGCTGTGGTGAGAAGGCTCGCGCCCACGCCAGACAGAGAATTAGCCGGGAAGGAGTGCTCTATGCAGGCAGTGGGACCAAGGACAGGGCCCTGGACCCGGCCAAGAGGGCGCAGCTACAGAGGAGGCTGGACAAGAAGCTGGGCGAGCTCAGCAGTCAGAGGACGAGCAAGAGGAAGGAGAAGGAGAGGGGGACATGAGGCTACACCCTCAGGGAGGACTGTGTGGGACAGAGTCAGCAGGAGGGGACACAGTCCTACACTGGCCATTTCTCTGCTTGACTGAATGTATCCCTAATCCTCCCATGGTAAGGGTGCTATTTGCAAGGAGACCTGCCTAGTTACCATCAGAGAAACTGCCTTTACCATCAGAGAAACTGCCTTGACCGGCCAGGGCCCATTAATGCTGTGAGTGCCTTGCATGGCCAGCTAGCCATGGCCACCTTCATCCCGTCTTCTGCGGTGACACAGTGAGCATGGCTTGTGTGGTCTAGGGATGTGGGAATGGCTGCTCTGGGGTCAGAAGGCTCCTAGCCTATGATTGCCTGGCCTCGGCTGCTTGGTGACTGTGGTGGGAAGGAGTCTTCCAGGATGCCACACTGCTCACCCTCACAGAGTCTGCACCCTCTCCAGCATTCTGTACCAGTTGCTCATGGGACAGATGCATTTTAGCCTCAGGCTCTTGTTCCAAAATAATATAAATTATTTGCAGATTAAAGTGTGCTCCTGGTAGATATATGTGCTTGTGTCAGAGATGAGCATCCTTTACTGCTGGCTCAGATATTACCCTGCACATGCTGTGACTGGGCAGTGGTAGCACCTCCCCAGGGCATCCAATCGTGATGCTGTGTGACACAGCTTGGCAGCATGGGCAGGCAAAGCTATTGCTGGGGAGATGTCACGATCCATGGGCAGGAAAGGACTCCCTCTCAGCTGACTTTCCTAGCAAGAAGGGTAGAGCTTTAGCGGGAAGTTTGATACCACATGATCGGACAGTCAACCCAGGCTGCAGGGAGATGCTGGGAACTCCAAGCCTGGCCAAGTGGGCCATTTCCTGGTGGAGCCAGGCTCCATGAGGGATTCTGCCTACTCTCTCTAGGGGTCATTCTTATCTGAGCAGCGGCAAGCACAGCTTCCCTGGCCTGGACCTGAGGTTTCCCTTCTGGGAGCCTGTTCAGGAAATAATCACACTATTGTCCCCACAGTGACTGCACACCTTGACCTGCTGTTGTCAGAGCAGGGTCATCTTTACCCTCTGTTGTGTGGCTGTCCTGCAGGTTGGACATGACAATGGAGACCTGAATCAGAGCAGCTGTAATGTGTGCACAAGACATCAGGAGACTGGGTTCCCGCTGACAGTCCCCTGCTGAGAGTCTCCAAGGGCCCCTCCCCTCTTGTGGTTGTTTAAGGGGCAAACAGTTGGCTGGCGAGGGTACTCTTAATAATGCAACTGCCTGAACACCCCCGAGGGGACTTTGCAGCAGTATAGCTGCTGTTGCGTCTCCCAGGCCCAGGGACTTCTAGGCAGTACAGTCACCCATGCTCCTAGAGCTGGCCCCAGTACCCACACATTCACCCAGTTAGACTTGGACAGACTTCCTCTGGTCTGTGGTGACCCCTCTTCTGAGAGTGAGATAGTCCATCTCCCCAGAAAAAGTCATGTGATACCTCCTTCACCTCCTGCTCCTACGGTCGCCTTCCTTGCTTGCTCTCCTGCATCCATTGTTTGGATGGAACAAGGGGACATGGTTGTGGCTGCTCTTACACCCAAGTGCAGCACTCAGTGTTGGGACTACACCACTGGGCATCACACGCATCACAAGTATGGTTAGCTGTGATCTTCCCAAGATGCAGTGGGAATGGGGTACCATGTGTGTCATTCCAAGGTTGTGGGGCTTACAGTGAAAGCTGTTTGGTCCCCCAGATCTGTGACATGAGCCCTGATGGAGCCTCAGGATCAAGCACAGGGAGGCAATTTCGTGGATCATGTGGCACTTCCTCTTCCCTGCCAAAATAGGGTAGACTCAGAGATGGGCCAGAATCCAACATGGCCAACCAGCTCTGCTCCTGTGCTGATGTGGACAATAGAGGAAAGACTGGCTCTTGTTGCACTGGAGGCTAGTGACCACCCTGCCTGCCTTCTAGAAGCCTATCTGTAGAAGAAAAGGAAGAAAAGAGAAACAGACCTCCAGATGTGCTGGTTGACCTGGCTATAGTATCCCGGAGTCTCTGGATCCAGCCACGCGTCATCTTCAACCCATCCTAACAGCATTCTTTAGAATTAAGTCCTTTTTTTTGGCTGGACAAAGTCCACATTGGGTTTCTGTCACTTGCTGCCAAAGACTCTTTGCTGACCCAGTTGTGCCTGCAGCTGTATATCTTATTAAAGCATGTTTTTGTTGGGGGTGGGGCATACTTGCAGAGGTCAGCACATGTGTGGGAGTAAAGCCGCCGTCAGCAGTCAGTCCTCTCCTTCCATGTGGTCCCCAGGAGTCACTCTGGTCGTCAGGCTTGGTGGCACACACCTTTCCCTGCTACGTCTGGCTTTTATGTGGGTTCTGGGGATCTAAATTTGGGTTCTCATGCTTGAACAGCGAGCAGTTTACCCACTGAGCTTTTTCCCCAGCCCAGCACATCTGCTGTCGCACAGGGCCTGTGCATTCTGGCATGGAGGTTGTGCTGAGCCAGAGTCCCTGGTCACTGTGGGAAGACAAGGTCTCACGTTGCCACTGGGAGCAGCTCCCATGTGTGGCCCTCCAGTAGGAGCCAGCGTGCACAGGCTGGGCTTGAGGATGTGGAGAACTAATAATGTCAACACCGTCACACTAGTGTATGGCTTCTGCAGGTAAAACACACACACACACACACACACACACACACACACACACACACACACACACACACACACACACACACACACCAAGACTGTTCATGTACCAAGCAGGGTGGAAGAGTGATCATGCCATTCTTAGAAATGAACATGTATGACTCGGGCCCCTGCACACGGGTCTCATGCCAGTGCCTGTACTGTGTGTCTTTGCATACCACAAGCCTTGTCATGGATGATCCCCACCCTGACTGTTGCTTCATTAAAATGCTGGCTTCAAAGTTTCTGTTTGTCATCCTGGAGAACTCTCATTAGGAGAATGTGTATGATTGCTTAAAAAATGTCTTATGGCCAGGCTGGGCAAGTCAGCTCAGGAACTGGAAAAGGCAGCTAGGTGTCTCCCTCCTCTGCTGCTCCTATGAGCTTGTCCTGTGAGCTCTGGGTCACTGGGACACAGCCTCCTAGGTGAGAGGTCTCTTGGGGAAGTCTCCAGGTGGCCTGAGCCCTGCCTCCTTCGTAGAGAGGCCCTTTACTCTTCATACCAGAGCTGCAGGCTTGCCTGGACTTGGACCTCAGTTTCCTCGTTTGTAAAATGAGCCATTACAGGACCCACTTCATTGGGTAGTTGTGGAAGTTAGAGAAAGTCTAGTGTCAGACTCTGGTAACAATTTCACCAGTCTCTGGCTGGCATTAGCATTGTTCTCTGGCAAAGCTACTGTGTAGGGAGCTGAAGTGGCCACGGTTCCAAGACAATGCTTCCATACTGGTCAGGGATCACCAGTAGAATTACCCAGAAGGGTGGCCTCAGTGGACTGTTGGGCACCCAAGTGCTTCAGGAGGTTCCAGGCCAAAGTGACAAGCTTGGCACTTACAGGGAATTTCAGTCTGTGCCAGGAGTTTGGCAAGAGCTGCAGCCTTATTTGGTCTGGAAACTTCTCAGAGTGGAGGAAATGTGGAACAGGCCAGTGGACCTCTAATGGGCAGGCAGAGATGTGGCCATTTCCCAAGACAGGATCTGGACGTACTGAAGATCTCCACCACTGAGTCCTCGTCCAAGTGCTGTGTAGTGTGGGACAGCAGACAAGGCTGGGTGCCACACCTTCCCTGCTTCTCTGTTAGACTGGCTGCCTTTGCCCTGCCCCACGAGATCCCCAGCTCAGTGCTCTGCCTGCCCTCTGCTGCCAGGAGCTTTACCAAGGGCAGTGACCTTATCACATAGTGCAGGATCCTACAGAAGTTAGTACAGTCCTGGTCCCCACCCCACCCTAACCCTGCACCAAAGGTCTTTTGTGTGGCTTGTGGTTAGTCCTCCTGTCTTCCCACAGTCTCAGGAACCATGGATCCACTTTCTGTACTTAACAATTGACCTATTCTGGAATCTTCATTTAAGTACATAGTTCTTGCCTCTCAGTTATTTTACTTGGCAGCCTGTGTTCAAGGTTTGCCCAGGTTGTATTACACATCAATCTTGTTCCTTATTTTATTTTTCAACACATCAAAATTGCCTTTATTTCGGTATGTATTCACATTTCAACATTTAGCCACCCTGAACACAGTGGGGAACGTGGCAATGAGCCAGGAGGCTAGGCCCACCAATTTGCAAACTCAGTGACACAGAGTTCCTCCAGATTCACGCTGAGGGTCTGAGGAGCAACACTGAAACCTGAGTTCAAAGTGTCAGTGCCTTATGTTCCGACTGTCAGGCTCCACATCAGACCTGATGGGTGGCCTGGCTCACATGAGAGCTGTGTCCAATGTGGAAAGGTAAAGGGATTATGGGAAAAGGAACCAACTCAGAACCTTGTGCACTTAGACCTACACATGGTCTTTCTCTAGGTATAACAACCAAGGACCCTGAGCTCTGACTGGTCTGAGTCACCCGTGACTGCTCTGTTTACCTTGAGACCTGAGCTCAAAGCTCAATGGTTGATGGGGACAGCAGAGCCGAGGCCCCGGCACTCCCTTCTCAGGCTGGTGGCAGGTGAACAAGTGTGTCCAGGAGCTAAGAGGGGAGTCAAGGTTCTTCCAACCTCATCTGATGGCTATGGGCCACAGTATGTGTTGGGTGGTGGTTGGTAATAAGAGAGTTGAGGACAAGGGGAAAAACAGCAACCCTGATAAAAGTGGGGAGATGGGAAGCCCTGAACTCCTCACCAGTAGCCAATTTCAGAGGGAGGGGAGGGTTACAATCTAAGCTTTGGCCAAGGTGGGAGTCTAGGAGTGGGAATCATGGCTTTGATGGGGCATCACTTAAGACTTAAGAAAGCAGGGGTTCAGCCAAAGCACACTGTTTTGGAACTAGCTTTGTAGATTAGGCTGGCCTCGAACGCAGAAATTCACCTGCCTACTGAGTGCTGGGATTAAAGACATGTATGTGCTACCATACCTGCCTGTCTTGTTCCTTTTTACTGCAAGGATATTCTGTTGTATAATTCATCCATCTGCTGATCGGCCGCGCATTGCTTCTACTCTGGGACCATTGGAGACCACAGAGCTGCTGTGAACATTCCCTTTCAAGCTTCTCTTTATTTTTATTTTTGAGACTTGGTCTCATGTAGATTAGCCTGCCTAGGCCTTGCTGTGTAGCCCAGGCTGGCCTCCAACTCTTGATCCTCCAGCTTTCCTTCTCACCTGCTGGTGTTGCAATTATGAACCGCCATGCCCAGTAAGTAGATCAAAAAGTTTAAAGTGCCTATAGCTGTTCACTATAGAAGGAAGGGCCCAGTGTTCCAGAATTCAGAATTTCAGCAGCCCAAGACATGGAGGCTGTGGACCCACCAGGATCAGGATCTGGTCAGAGCCTGGTGCTGTGACTTTCCATGTAGGTGTGGAAGCCATCTGGGAACAGGGATAGATTCAGGCTCCTAGTGTGGAACCAGATGCTGGAAGGAAGGCAGTGTTGTTTTGTTGCCAGGGCTGCATAACAGTCTTCCCAGCCGAGCTCTCATCCTAAACACCATTTATCACGCTCAGCAGATAAATGCTGGACAGCTTGCCCCAAAGAGGGAAATGTGTCTTTGGAGCTGGCGTGGGGTCAGGCTGGTCTCAGCTCTGGCTGGGATCATGTCTTTGCCCAAAAGTGCCCGGTGTCCATCCCAATATCATTTTCCTAGCCACTCACCACGCTCTGTCTCAGGTTCTGCTCTGGCCATCAGACCTGAACCACCACAGCCTTGAGGCTTTAGGTGCTAGCTGTTTGCAAATGATTATCTCTGATTTTGACTGCTCTTCCCCAACCCCTATGGTTGCTCATGCTCACACGCAGGCACGCGCGTGCGTGCGTGCGTGCGTGCGTGCGTGCGTGCGTGCGTGTGTGTGTGTGTGTGTGTGTGTGTGTGTGTGTGTGTTTTGAGACAGGCTCTTGTGTAACCCAGACTATCCTTGAACTTTTTACATATCCAAGTGTGGTGGTTTGAATAAGAATGGCCCCTATAGGTTCATCAGTTTGAATGCTTGGTCTCTAATTAGGGGGACCGTCTTGGAAAGGATTGGAAGGAGGTTGTGTCTTTAGGGGTGGGCTTTGAGATTTTCTGTTTCTCTCTGCCCACAACTTGTGAACCAGAGGTAAGCTTTCAGTTCCTGCTCCTGCACCTCTTTGGAAGATGTTTTTGTGCACTGTGTATTCAGATTCTGATTTCTTCTGGTTGCAGTGTGGACTTTGGCATTTTCATTCTTATGAATAACCTGACTCAGTATTTTGTAAACCCTATTCTCCATCACCTTCTGATTGGTTAAAACCAGAAGCCTACAGCCTTTAGTAAAAACAAAAACAAACAAACAAACAAACAAAAAACAGAATAGTAAGGAGGGACTTCTGGGGACAGAGAAAGGAACTCTGGGAAGAAGTCAGGCATGGGAGATTCAGCCAGCTGGAGGCAGAGGAAGAGACAGGCTGAGAAAGAAAGAGCAGTAACTAACCAGGCCTGTGGCAGAACTTAGATTAGTATAAGTGGGATAAGGGAGTTACAAGCTAGTGCAAAACAATGCCTAGCTATCAAGGCTGAAACATAAATAAATATAGTGTCATTATTCGAGAACTGTGGGAGGCATAGAAAGGCCCAGGTTTCAATCATGTCTTAGTTACTGTTCCATTTCTGTGAAGAGACACCATGGAAACAGGCATGGTGCTGAAGCAGCAGCTGATCCACAGGCAGCAGACAGAGAGAGAGCAAGGGTGACACTGGGCCTGGTGCAAGCTTTTGACACCTTAAAGTCTACCCCAAGTGACACACATTCTCCAATAAGGGCACACTTATTCCAACATGACCACACCTCCTAGTCCTTCCCAAACAGTTCCACTAACTGGGTGCCAAGCAATAAAATAAATGGGCCATTGTCATTCAAGCCATCATACAAGGTTATAGACTAGCCCTCTGAAATTGTAAGCAAGCACCTAATTAAATGTTTTCTTTTGTAAATTGCCTTGGTCATGGTGTCTCTTCACAGCAAGAGAATAATAACTAAGACACTAAGGGATGACCTCAAACTCCTTATTCTTCTGCTTCCACCTCCCAAATGCTGGGATTACAGGGTTGTGACCTCCATACCTAGCTTTGACACTTCCTCTTTGCCCAACCATCTAAATGTGTTGTGACCCTCTACTCACTCTCCTGTTCCAGCCAAGACTCCAAGCTCTCTTCTCTAACCCCACTGTGGCCTCCTCTGCCCAGATTGGTCTTTATTCAGTCTCTCACTGATTCTCACCTGGCCCTGCCCCATCAGTCTCCTCAGCCCTATCATGCCATAGTTTGTTGTTGCCTTCAATGCTAAAGGTTAATTATGGAGCTGCATGCAGAAGGCTGTCTGTTGGAGAGCAGCCTGGGCCTCACAGGGAGCAGGAAGAGGAGATGGACATTGTGTCCTGATGACCACCCTGTGGAGGTTGTGACACAGGAAGACTCAGGAAGCCAAAGGAGGTGACCAGGCCAGGTGGATGAGGAGGGGCATTCTGATAAACATTCAGAAAGATAGTTCAGCACCTGCCTCCTGTCCTGATGGGCAGGGAATGGGGGAGCAGGGAGGTGGCTGGAAGGTGTGCATATGTGGTTGGAGATAGGAACTGTGTGGCTTTCTATGTGACTCATACCTCCTGCCTGGAAGTCTCAGCCCCAAAACATAAATGTAGAACGTTCCAGATCATTCGATGATGGTTGATGGCATTTGGCAATATAGGAGGCTGTGGTCCAGGACTGACAGTTGGCATGTGGCCTTCCCTGCTCACCTTGATCTCCCCCATGCAACCTGGCTGCCCCTGGACTGTTCCTATCTGATGTGGATTTCCAAGTCCAGACTTAGGTAGAGCCCCATGGAGGAATATTAGTTCTAGGAGGCACAAGAGCCAGGACATCAAAGGCTGACTGGACAGACTCTCACCCTTGGGTTGACATTAGTGTCTTCTAACCCATCCTTGGTGGATGAAGAGACAAAATGGAAGAGGGCACTCAGGCAGGGCTGGGCTTTGGCTACATGCTGACTCCTGAGCTCTAGGCCACTGTAGGGCCCCTCAACTGATAGCTAGGAATCCTGCTTAGGGACACCATTGCCAGTGACAGACACACATATGACCTGTGCTGTTTTCTGGAGTATACACTGGTGAGAGAGAACAGGAACAGAAATTATCCCTGCTCCACAGGGGAGAAAATAAAGAGTAAGAGAAAGCAGCAGGTCAGCCCAAGTACACGTGGAAGGTTCAACTCCTAAGAGGTTCTGGCCCTCAGTCCTTGCACCCTCCATGAGGACTACCCCGCTGCTCATCTGTGCACCATGAGCACTGACTGGGTGCAGGAGAGCTCGTGCCTGCACACATGATAGCTGCAGTGATGGGTATAATTTCAAAGTCACAGCTTAGGGGCTACAGAGATGATAGCTCAGGGGTTAAGAGCACTGGCTGCTCTTCCAAGAGACCTGGGTTTGAGTCCCAGCACGCTCTGCTGGGCTCAAACTCAGAAATCCACCTGCCTCTGCCTCCCAAGTGCTGGGATTAAAGGCGTGCGCCACTACTGCCAGGCCCATATGGCTTGCTTAACTGTCTATAATTCTAGCTCCAAGAGTTCCAGTGCCCTCTTCTGGCCTCTGTGAGCATCAGGCCTGCACATGACACACAAACAAAATATTTTCAAAAAGACATAACCCAGTTTTAGATTGTTTGGATTGACACAGCTAAGCAACAAAGAAACAAAATCCCCAAGTTGAAAAGCCATGTTCTCTTGCTTGTTTGTTTACCCCTGAGACAGGGTGTCAGGCTGAACAGATGGCTCAGTGGTTAAGAGCACTGACTGCTTTTCCAGAGGTCCTGAGTTCAATCCCCAGCAACCACATGGTGGCTCACAACCATCTATAATGAATCTGATGTTCTCCTGGTGTGACAGACCACCTGGTGAAGACAGAGCACTCAGTGTGTGTGTGTGTGTGTGTGTGTGTGTGTGTGTGTGTGTGTGTGTGTTGAATAAGTATGAGAGAGAGAGAGAGAGAGAGAGAGAGAGAGAGAGAGAGAGAGAGAGAGACTGAGCAGGCTAGCCTGAAACTCCCTATGTAGACCATGTTGGCCTCCATCTTACAGTGATCCACCTGCCTCTGTTCCTGGATGCTGCTTGGCCAATGGCTGGTCTTTAGGTTGTAGTATTGGAGGAGGGCCATCTTGGAGACATGTATCCCACCTCTTGCTGTTCTTTCTGCCCTCTCTCCATGCCTGGGACCTGCCTGAAAGAGGAGCACCTCAGACACAGCCTGAGGTCTTCTCTACCAGGCACTGCCTTAAACCAGTGAGATGAATTCACAGTTGGTGTGCCAACTGTGTGCAGCATTCAGGCTCAGCACTAAAAAGCATCATTTTTTACAAAGTCAAGCACACATTAAATGCCTGATATATATAGATGGCTGGGCATGGTGTCAGATGTCTAGTGGGTTATGGTATATCTCCTAGGGGCCTCTGACCTGCTGCCCTGATCATGGTCTGCAGGTCTCCTGGTGGGTAGAGTTGGCAGAGCCATGGTAGATTACATGGTCTGGGAGAATCCTGTTTTGGCCACCCCACATCCTAGCTGTTCCTCTAGAAAACACATCCTGCCCCACTCTACTGCCATGCAAGGTAAAAGAAGTAGCCAGCAAAGCCCGCCCACTGACTGCACAGGCCCCTGCCAGTCCCTGCGTTCCCTGGGCAGCCCATCTGTCCAACTCGGATGACTGAATGCACGGCCATTTCTTGGCTGCTCTCCTGTGCTACATTTGGCGCACAGTCAGGTCCTGAAGGCACCTAATACATGAACAGCACTGGTTGATACCTAGACTGTCCCCTAGCATCCCCGCTGCCCTGTTCCAGCTGCTCTCCCTGTACCACCGAGATCTCTCCATGATCCCAGAGCAGTGGAGCCTGAGTCCAGAGACCTGAGAACCGGGGGCTCTGCTGCTGAGAAGAAAAAGTAGATGCTAGTTCTCCCAGCTCCAAGAAGAGGTAGGGGGATTCACCCTTCCTCTGCCTTTCTCTTCTGCATAGTGTCCCCATGCCCACCGAGGAGGGTGGACCTTCCCTGTGCTTGCGCATGGAGTCTGGAGCTTATCATGCTCAGGATCCCTCCCAAACATGCCCACAGCGATGCTCACAGGCTGCCGTAGCCCAGTCAGGCCAACACTAACCACCAGCAGCAGCAAAAAGATCCCATACACAGGTCCTGGATAAAGCTTTGGGGGGGCACTGTTGAGCCCAGGACAGGATGTAGTACTCCATGGGGAAGTAGAAAGTCTGGGAACATGCAGGTGTGAAGTGGGTGGGGCAGGGGTGTCTCCTACCTGCTTGATAACAGATCCCAAGGACACAAAAGATCCCCAGATCTTTTGCTCCTGTTTTCCCCTCACCTGTGGCCCTTCGCACCTGACAGGTGAATGACCTCACATGTGTGGATGTACCCTTCGTGGTTGGAGAGCTAGAGGGACCACTGGGTTTGTCTACCTAGCATGATGCCTCACAGTATTAAAGCAACACAGACTTGGGGTGCCTGCCAAGAGGACCCCTCCCGCCACAAGCCTCATGACTGTGGTGGAATGTTCTTGGCCCCCCCTCATGCTGCCTAGGGGAGCTGGCCTCATGCCTTTCTGTCGTCTCCAAAATACACAACCACCTCACAAAACCCCCAGGCGGAGGGTGTCCTGCATCCTGTATTTGTGTTCACAAGTAGTGACATTTCAAATGGATAAAACCAACCTTTTAAAAAGCAGAGAAGGCGTCTCATCTGTTGTTTTTTAATAAAGCAAACAAAGAAAAGTATTATTTTGTTCTTTTTATTTTTCTTCCTTCTGTGTGTTTATGTGTATGTGTGTGTGTGTATGTGTGTGTGTGTGTGTGTGAGAGAGAGAGAGAGAGAGAGAGAGAGAGAGAGAGAAAGAAAGAGAGAGAGAGAAGTTGGCTACGAAGCCCAGCCTTGATCTCACCATCCTCCTGCCTCAGCTTCATGGATACTGGGCCACAGATACACACTACCACATATGGCTCAGACAGTGGGTGAGTGTGTACATGTGCCTGTGGAGGCCAAAGGTCGGGCCATGTTGGGTGTCTTCCTTAGTTACTATGTATCTTTAATGGAGACAAGGCTCCTCATGGAACCTGGAGTCTGTTGATTCACATAAGCTGATGGTCAGCAAACTCCAGGGATCCTCCTGTCTCTGTCTCCCCAGACTACCATCATGCTCAGAGGTTTAGGTGGGTGTTGGGGATTTGAACTCAGGTCCTCATGCCTACATGGCAGATGTTTAATCCACTAAGCCACGTCCCCAGTCCAAGAATCATTTACTCTTTAACACCAGGCAGCGTAGACAGGTGGACTAGCCTTCAGCACCCCAGTCCCTGCTCCTCCTCAGCTCTTTCTCTTTGGCTTGCTGGTGGGCTCCTTTCCCATCCTTGCATGGATATTTTTTATTTGCCTGTGGCTTATATCCTTCTTTTAGATGACCCCAGCAGCTTCAGAGTAAGATCCTTGAGGCCAGATTAATGTGGATGCCACACCCTCACAACAAGCTCAGTCACGTGCTGAGGTACTGGGTGGGACAGGCCTTCCATATGTGAGCTGGAGAAACATACTTGGCCCACAATGGAGTCTTAGCCCTGGGGTGTGCGTGGGGTGGGGTCTCAGGAAGGTCCTCCAAGGACAAACCCAGCATCCCAAAACAATACGGAAATAAACAGGATCCCAAGGATATGAGAAGGCCCTCAGCAGCTTAAGGGGCTAAGGGACAAGTAACTCAAACCCCTGGGAGCCATGGATCCGGCTACATCCTGCAGTTCCAGCAATGGCAGAGGACACAGCTCCTGCCCAAGAAACTGGGTCCCATGTGTCTCCTCAGCTGGAATCTTGGAATGGTGGACCATCAAAGGGACCCTAGTGGCAATATACAAATGAGTCCTTAACAGTACACACCGTCTAGTAAATGCAGAAATAGCAGGTTCCAGCAGCACCCACAGCAGGGAACCCCACAGCCCAGTGTGGTGGGCTGGGCCTCTGGCCTTGTACAGAACAAGAGTGACAACTACCAGCTGCCACCCCACCTTCAGTAAACAGCTGGCTTTAGTCCCAGCTGGCCTTGGTGGCTACTGTGACCTGCTTCTCCTGCTATCCCTGGCCCCCATATGGTAGATGCTGCCTTTGGTAGTGCACAGGCTAGCCACATTCCTTCTGTTGCTAAGGATAGCTAGCTCTGCTTGCCTTTCTCAGTGGCTCATTCCAGCACACAGAGCCAGGGCAGTGGGAGGAGCAGCCTTCGGGCTCGCTTAAGGACCCCAACTCCACTAGGC
This sequence comes from Arvicanthis niloticus, assembly GCF_011762505.2. Classification (NCBI taxonomy): domain Eukaryota; kingdom Metazoa; phylum Chordata; class Mammalia; order Rodentia; family Muridae; genus Arvicanthis; species Arvicanthis niloticus. The sequence goes on along the minus strand of NC_047658.1, from coordinate 111,768,096 downwards.
CTTGGCTTCAACTCAGGAGCTGATGGAATGCAGATTCCCGCAGGAGACTAGCTTTGAAAGAAGCTGGCGGATAGCCACACCTCAGGCCCAGCCTGCCAAGATCCATGGCGTCTCCCTAGCAGAAGAGCCCAGGTGTTTCTCAGTGGGGTGGGGGTGGGGGGTGGGAATTGGGGGGTGCTCTGACCCCACAGCTGGCTCTGTGCAATATGCCTGGGACTCACCACCAGCAGATCCTGGCCCCTGGACTTTCTGATTAGCTCTGGGAAAGTGTGTGTGCTTGGTCCAAGAGGACTCTCGTCCAGGTCATCCAGAAGCTGTCAGACCCAGGAGATTCATGGGAAACATGGAAGAAAAGGATCCACCCTTCTCTTGGGGCCCCTGAGCTGGTAGAATGGAATCTGAGAAGTGGAAATCTATTATTCCACCAGAGAGAGAAATCTGCCCGGGAGTCAAGCCCACAGAGGAACTAAGCCATGGGAAAGAAACAGTTCCTGAGGACTTGCTCAAGTCTCCTGGATCCACCTGAGCCTGAAGTCATGCTTGGGGTTTTCAGTAACTAAGTAGTAAGTCTTCTTCCCTCCATGGGGCTGTGTCCCTTTCTGCTTCTTGCAGTTTGGCCTCATAAGTGCATCAGTGGTCTCTCCTTGGTGATCTTTCAGTGTTGCTTTCCTCTCTGTGTCTGTCCCTGCACACACCTCCTGTCAAACACTGAACCAGCCACTTTCAATTAGAGGTCACCCTAATCTAGAGGGACCCCGCCTTACACAGTTATACCTGCCAAGACCAAGCAATAAAAACAGTTTTTTGGGGGGGTTGGGGGAAATGGTCTCAAGTAGCCCAGGCTGCCCTTGAACTTGCTATGAAGATGAAAAGAAATGCATCTGGGGAGGAGTCCTGTGGCCTGCATTGGAGGAAGGACTGGGTTTACTTCCCATTGAGCCTGGGACCCTTCCTGAGAGGACCTAGTGGTGCTTAGAAAGGGGAATTGGGGATTGAAGAGATGGCCCAGGAGTTAAGAGGACACCCTGCTTTTGCAGAGGACCTGAGCTTGATTCTCAACACTTTCAGGGGATCTTCTGCCCTCTTCTGCCCTCTATAGGTACTGCAGACACATAGTACATAGAGACACACATGCACACAAATAAAAATAGTTTTTAAAAGGTAAGGGACTGGTAAGCAAGATGTGGTGACACACATCTGGCTTGGGAAGCTGAGGCAGGAGAATTGTTGGACTCACAATTTGAAAATCAGCATGGGTAACATAGAAACACACTTTAAAAAAATTATTTATTTTATGTATATGAGTATACTGTAGCTGTCTTCAGACACACAGAAGAGGGCATCAGATCCCATTACAGATGGTTGTGAGCCACCACATGGTTGCTGGGAATTGAACTCATGACCTCAGGAAGAACAGTCAGTGTGCTTAACCACTGAACCATCTCTCCAGCCCCTCCAGAAAAACACTTTTTAAAAAGGGAGAGGAGCTAGGCAGTGGTGGCGCACGCCTTTAATCCCAGCACTTGGGAGGCAGAGGCAGGCAGATTTCTGATTTCGAGACCAGCCTGGTCTACAGAGTGAGTTCCAGGACAGCCAGGGCTACACAGAGAAACCCTGTCTCGAAAAATAAACAAAAAACAAACAAACAAAAAAAAAAACAAAAAGCAAAACAAAAAAAAGAGGGAGAGGAAGAAAAAAAGGAAAGAGGAGGGAGAGAAGAAGAAAGGAAGGGAGGAAGGCAGGGAGGGAGGGAAAGAGGGAAGAGATGTGTTTCAGTTGATAGTGTTTGCCCATCATGCATGAAACCCTGGTAACCCTGGTGCTATGCATAACACTACAATTAGGCTTGGTGGCACATGCCTGTAACCCCAGATATTGGGAGATAAAGACAGGAAGATTAGGAGTTCAAGTCTGGTTTACGTGAGCCCCTGTCTCAAATTAAAAAAAAAAAAAAAAAAGTGGAGAGGGAGGAATGGAGGAAAGAGGAGGCTGGCTGTCAGATGTGGAGAGACCCTAGGCAGCTTTTTTTGAGGCTCAGCCTTTTTTCTCACAGATACAAGTCTGACACACATGTGTGCTCACAGAGGGTATCTGAGACCATCCTGGTGTCCCTGTGTTGGGTTCGGCCTGTGTCCTTGGAAGACAGAGTCTCTGGGTCTTCTCTGTGGCTGTGCTGAGTAGGAGGGAGGGACGACCGTGCCAAGCTCATTCCTTTTCCCTACCGTCATCTTTGAGCCCTTCTGTCTATCTTTGGCCCAGAGCTCCGCTGTGGGAGCCTCAGGCTGGGTGAGCTGGGGACTCATGCTAAGCTGCCGGCAGAGCCGTAGGAACATATCTGAGCAAAGGGAATGGAGCTGGGGTGCAGATTGGATGAAAGCCCTGAAGCACCCCACACACGGTTCCCTCAGACACTTAACAGTGAAGCCTGCAGCTCCTGCTTTCCTCTGGGGGCCTTCTCCTCTCTGATCACTGTCAGCCTGCAGTAGACTGGGAGAATGACCTCAGAGGGAAGTGGAAAGAAAACTAGTCCCTGCAGAGTCCCCTCAGAGGGCAGGAACTCTTCATCCTTCATCGTAGGTAAGGCAGAGAGAGAGAGAGAGAGAGAGAGAGAGAGAGAGAGAGAGAGAGAGAGAGAGAGAGAGAGAGAGAGAGAAAGAGAATCCCTGTGGTGGGCTGGAGAAGCCTGTGGGTGGGTGGAGGTACAGGGTCTGCCTGCTGAGTGCTGTCATCTGCCTGTCCCCTCTGAACTTTCCTAATCTTCTTTCCCAAGGGCAGGCTCTGAAGAGTCTTTGTGAGCAAGACTCACAAGTAAGACTCACAAGATCACAGTAAGTGCTCAGGAATGTTTGTTAAATGAACAACAGACCTGGGGAGTTGTAAGCTGTGAAGTCAAGAGCTCTCTGTTTCCTTTCTGTGGTACTGGCATCAAACACAGCCTCACACATGCTAAGCAAGTTCTCTACCACTGAGTCACCCTCTCAGCCCAATAAATGTTCTAATTTAGCAAACTACAGAAGTGTATTGTGAGGGATTCCCTCCGCCCTTTTTCCTTCCCCTAAGCTAGCCTTTGGAGTGTGTGTGGGGGGGTGTTCTCTCAGCTGTGGCATAGGTCATCCCTTAGGGTTTTTATCTCAGATATATAAACAATGAATGAGGGGCTGAGATGTCTGTCTGTTGGCGCTCTGGGCTGCTAGGAACAGTAGCTCCAGCCCACAGGACCCTCCCACACTGGATGTCTGTCCCTGGCTGACCCGTGGGTCTTGCTGACCAGCTGGAATTGAAATGGGGACTCTCCTGCTCTCACATTTTCTGTGACCCCCCCCCCCCAAGCTTCCTCACTGAAAGAGGAGATGCTGAGGAGAGAGTGGGGCTTCACACGTGACATCAGCTCCAGCCATGGCAGTGAGATAGGACAGGAAATGAGATCAGGGCAGACTGTAGGTTGTGGATAGCAATGAGGTGGGGTATTCACCAGAGAAGACTGCTCAGACATGGCTTTAAGCCAATAGAAAGTTGATTAGCCAGCCAGAGACTACACTAGGCGCTCAGGATCCCCATGAAGGTCCAAGCCTTTTTTGGGGTGAGCTTTTAAGTACAAAAACCATGTTCTAGGTTTACATACTTCAGTTAACGAGAACAGTTAGCCAGAAACAAAAGTACAGAAGCCAAAAAAGCAAGGTTATACGTTTAAAGCCTTTTCCAGAACTGTGGATGTTAATGGATTAGGTCTTTGTTTTAGTTTTGGCAGGTGGTGCTGTCTATGTGCTGAGTTTTATAGTCGGAATGGCACTTACCCCATGGAAGTGTGCTAAGTTAGTGCAATAAGGTCTCAGGGCCTACCGACGTCTGGGGCCCTGTTACAGCAACAGAGGCTGCGAAGAGCCCAGAACACAGGAGACCAGGATGTGTTTCTTTCAACCATTTTAGGTTGTATGCACTGATAATTTTATAAGTAAACCATTTAAATTATTTTCTGACAAGAAAACTGAATTATAATTCAAACTTAAAAAAACATGTTTGATCAGCCGGGCAGTGGTGGCGCATGCCTTTAATCCCAGCACTTGGGAGGCAGAGGCAGGCGGATTTCTGAGTTCAAGGCCAGCCTGGTCTACAGAGTGAGTTCTAGGACAGCCAAGGCTATACAGAGAAACCCTGTCTCGAAAAACCAAAAAACAAACAAACAAACAAACAAACAAAACAAAAAAAAAAACATGGCTGATCAAATTTTGTTTTGTATTTTACTACTATTATTTTTAAATTGTTGTTGATTTTTATTTATGTGTACCCGCATGTCTTTATGTGCACCATATTCAAGCATTGCCCTCAGAGGCCAAAAGAGGGCCTCAGATCCTCTGCAAGAAGAGCCAGTGCACTTAACCTCTGAGCTAGCTCTTTAATCCCTGTTTTACTTTAAGTGTAAGTGTGTGTGCGTGTGTGTGTGTGTGTGTGTTGTAAGGGCTAAAGTTATGTTTTAAGTTTAAATTATTGTGCTTAAGAGATCTATGAAACAAAAATTCCTCTAACCTGTAAGTCCCACTTGCCCAAGGACAGATAACTTCCTGAAATGCTGGGCAATGTTCATGTATGATAACAAGCCATGTGCTTTCACTTCTGTAAACAAGCTTGGTTGCCCCAAATACAGAGGATAAGCAGATCACACATAGGCAGGAAGTACGTCAGGATGTATGCTTGTCCCCTATTGGACGAAGGTGGGAAGTATGTAGCCTTGTGGGGTTTGCCTTTATAAGCACCTGACTAAGGTAATTCGTGGCCATCCTCTGGGAATCCTGGGTATGGACCTGGCCAGTGTCCATTCTCCTGGCCAGTATTTAATAAAGTTTGCTTCAAATTTGGCTCAAAAATTGTGGTAGTGGTCTTATTCTCACCCTGTGGGGTCAACAGCATTTGCAAGCATAGGTGTGGGTACCTACCAAACATGTGTGTGTGTGAGTGTGTGAGTATGGGTTAGTGTAGGTGTGTGTGTGTGAATATGGGCTAGTACAGGTGTGTGCATGCGTGTCTGAATATGGAGGTAATCATTGCTGTGTTTCTTCCATTGATTCCACCTCATCGTTATGTTTTTGAGATAGAGTTTATTGAACCTGAAATATATTTTAGTATAGGCTTAAACATGAGAGTTCGGAGAAAGAGAGACACTCTGGAGAAAGTGAAGTGCACCCAAGGCGTGATGTTGGCTTCTAATGAGAGTAGCAGGAGGTAAGACTACCCAAGTGTGGTCTGATGGGCTCAGGGCAGAGCAGCTGTGATGTCCAAGCCTTAGCCACACACATCCTTTTGGTGGCCGCAAGTTATATCTCAATAGGTTGTTAAGGACCCCTGCTCTCCCAGTCTTCTGAGAGGGGGATTGTGAGGTGGCTCTGGGGACGCATTGCATGGGTGAATAAGGTGAATCCAGGAGCCCTTAGGGCTGCATAGGGACTTAGGGCACATTCCTCCCTGTCAGAGGAGTTTCTGGGAGATCCCTGGAGGATGCAGGCTCCCAGCTGGCAGGGGAAGGCTGGAGCAGTTAGTTTTGGATTCTCTTCTTCTTTGCCAGCAAGGGGCTCTAACCACTGGGCGATCGATCACCCGGTTCTCAATGCCTTTCTCTAACCTCAGGCCTGGACAGCACCTGGCTCCTCCAGGAAGCTGGCAGTTTTCTAGCCCCCTCCCCCATCTCTTAGCCCTACCTAGTATATGCACAGACCCTGATATGCTCCCTAAGGGGGGGGGGTGTCATTTTCCTAATGGGGGAGGGGCTCAAAAAAAACCAAATCAAACAAAACCCATGTGCTAAACAACCCACTGAGATTCCAGAGAGGGTTCTTAGGTCAATAACTGGGCTGATGTGACCACTGAGGTGACCTTCAGGTAGAGGGCAGGTGATTCAGAAATGTTCACCCAATAGTGTCAAAGGTGAAGTCCAGGATTCAAAGAGGTCAGTCAGGGGGTCAGAAACGTCTTTTTTTCTTTTTCTTTCTTTCTTTCTTTCTTTCTTTCTTTCTTTCTTTCTTTCTTTCTTTCTGTCTGTCTGTCTGTCTGTCTTTTCTTTCTTTCTTTCTTTCTTTCTTTTTCTCTTTCTTTCTGTCTGTCTGTCTGTCTTTTCTTTTTTTCTTTCTTTTTCTCTTTCTTTCTTTCTTTTTTTGTTGTCATTTACTGTTAACATGTAAGAATCATACAGGTTTATAGGGTCCAGGATGCCACTTTGACATATGTGACCAGCATCTTTGTCACCTCGAACATAGCACACTGGCTTGTGCAAAAGCCTTCCAGATCCTCTAGGAGCTGGCCTGAAGCAAGCCCACAAGGCTAGTAACTCCGGCTCCATGCTGTACTCACCTCCTGCAGAGCTTTGCCTGTTCAGCAACCTCTTTCTGTCCTGTCCCTCTCTTTCTCTTCCCAGCCTCTGGCTGCCATGTTTCTGCCCTCTCCTGTCACAAGGTTAACTGGTGCAGACACCTCAGGGGAAAAGGGGTACCAAAGACCCCCACAGGCCAAGTCAGGGCCTGAGAGTGGGCCAGGGGTCAGGTGGGGGATGAGGACAGTGAGATGTGGGTCAGAGAAGGTGGCATTCTCTTCTCTGAGTATCAATCATAGCCATTGCCACCGTAACCAAGCAGCTCAGAGTTCCAGAGACCTTTAGGACGAAGCCTGCGGGAATTCCCTTATGAAAGGAGGGTGGTGAGGGCCTGAGACTCCTCTCTCTTCCTCTTGCGCCTCCTTTGAATGCATGTAATTCCATTCCAGTTGTCGGTTTAGGGAGGTGCCAGTAAGAGAAGGGTAGGTTACATAAGGGGAGCTCTTCATCTCCATATCCTCTGGAAACTGTCATCTGTGCTGGAGAGGGACTTTTCAGTGATGTGGCTGTTTTAGGGTCACCTACAATTTTGTAAGTAACACCGAGCTACATCTCTATAAGTGACCCCTGACCCACACTTCTCTGTATTAATTGGTTCATCAGACTGTGATCGGATGGGATTGTTCCTTGGGTTTCATCAGTGCCCTATCGGGGATGTGTGTCACGTCATGCCAGGAAAAGTCACACAACTTGACACAACCTAGAATCACTTGGGATGAGAGCCTCAGTGAGGAATTGTCTAGATCAGGTTAGCTTGTGGGTGTGTCTATGAGGGACTGTCTTGACTGTTGATTGACACAGGAAGCCCCAGCCCGCTGTGGGCGACACCATTCCCTAGGCAGATAACTGTGACCAGAATAAGAGAGGAGATGATAAGCTAGCTGAGAGCAAGCAATCAGGGACGGACCCATGCATTTGTGCTCTTTCTGCTCTTGACTTTGTGTGTGATTTCACTAGTTGCTTACATTTCTGCCTTGACTTCCCCGAAATGATGGGCGGTGATCTGTATTTGTAAGCCAAGTAAACAACATCTTCCCCTGTGCTGCCTTTTGTCAGGGAACTCGTCACAGCAATGGAAATGAAGCTAGGATAGACACCACCTCAGGGAGACAAGGGGGCTAGGAAAGACCCACTCCATCTGCATGAGATGCTCTCTCCACTGGGAGACTCCATTTCCCAGCCAACCTTGCCCAGGATGGGACCCAAAGCTAGGAGCTGTTTCTAAACGGGTAAAGCAGAAAGACACCTCCTAGATTAGATTAGATTAGATTAGATTAGGAGCACAAGGTGATAGTGGTGGAGCCCCTGACAGAGAGGAAAGTGATCCCAACATTTTGAGGTGCAAGGCCATTGCACTGCAGGCTTGTTGGGTACTTTTAGGGAAGGGCTGGGCGGGGCTTTGGAGGAAGGAGGTTCTATGTGGGCTACCTTCAGACCCCGTCATTAGTACATGTGGATGGAGTCTCCCTGCCCTCTGGCTCAGGCTCATCTCGAAGTGCCCGCCCCAGCACAGCACCCAGGGACTCCTGCAGCCGGTGGCTCTTCTGGCTACCCACGAGGAAGTAGATGACCGGGTTGGCGCTGCTGCTCAAAGATGAAGAGAAGCGTGATGTGCAGATATACAGAAGCCTCACATCCCGTGGCAGTTCCACCCAGTAGAGTAAGAACCAGTTGATGCCCAAGGGCAGAGAACAGGTGAGGAAGACAAGGACGGATGCCAGGATGACCACGAACAGCCGCCGGGGCCGCCGTCTCTGCAGCAGGCTGTTCCTCCGCACCCGGATGAAGATGATGGTACTGCTCAGGACCATGACCGGCATGAAGATCCCCAGGATAAGACTGTTGAAAACCATGTCCACCTTGAAGCACTGGTATTCGTTGGGATGCCAGAATTGGACGCAGAAGAAAGAAGCCAGGAAGTTCATCAGGAGGGCCAGCGCCCAGAGTGCACCACATACCACCGCTGACAGGTGCCGGGGCCGGTGGCACTTATACCAGATGGGGAAAAGCACGGAAAGGCAGCGCTGGGTGCTGATGGCCGTCAGCAGGCTCAGGCCTGCTGTATAGGCAAAGTACTTGATTCTCCTCATCCCCTCGTAGACTCTGGCGGAGGTGCTGGCTGTGAGCAGGGGCCCTGTTTCCAGGCTGAGCAGGGAGGCCATGCAGAGCAGGAAGAGGAAGTCAGCCACTGCCAGGTTGAGCACATAGACACAGAAGGGGGACCTCTGTACACTGTGGAAGCTCAGTAGCCAAATCACCACGAAGTTGCCTGCCATCCCACACACACAGGTGGCCATGACCAGGAACGTCACCGAAAAGTAGACCCAGGTCACAGGGTCCATGGTGGGGCTGACGGTCAGACCTGGAGCTGGGCTGCTGTCAGGAGTATAGTTCATTGCTAAGGGAGGAAAAATAGCCCACGTTAAATTCTGTGTTGTGGACAACCAGGGCTTCCACTCTTCCTGACTGTACCATGGGACCGGACAGACACGGACCTGCGACATACACTTCACCTCTCTCCCAGCTCGAGTTTCTTTTTATTTTCTTACTTTTTTTCTCCTGTTAAGAGTCCAACAATTTGCAGGGCAGTGGTGGCCCACGCCTTTAATCCTAGCACTTGGGAGGCAGAGGCAGGCGGATTTCTGAGTTCGAGGCCAGCCTGGTCTACAGAGTGAGTTCCAGGACAGCCAGGGCTACACAGAGAAACCCTGCCTCGGAAAAAAAAACAAAAACAAAAACAAAAACAAAAAAAAACAAACAACAAACAAACAAACAAAAAGAGTCCAACAATTTGGGAACAATCCACTATGAAACCAAGTTCAAGCCAGCAAAACGTATCTTTATTCAGAAGCTAATATATCAGGAAGACAGCTGGGTTTGTAATATAAAACCAGAGGGCAAAACAGAACATTTTAAGACAAAACAAGCAAACAACCAACAACAACAACAAAAAACCCCATAGATTAGGTTGGGTAGGAGCATCCAATCAGGTTCATGCATACGCTGGCTATTTCACACCTGGTATTTTAAGTGGCTTCCTATGTATCAAGTGTCTCAGGTGGCTTCCTTGATAACTTGGCCTGCATCAAGGCCAGCCAATCAGAACTCCTTTGGCAGTTGTGGTCTCAAACTCACTATGTAGACCAGGCTGGACTTGAACTCAGAGATCCTCCTGCCTCTACCATCTGTGTGCTGGGATTAAAGGAGTGTACCACCATACCACCACCACTTGGTTCACCTTCTTTCTTTCTTTCTTCCTTTCTTCCTGCCTTCTTTCCTTTTTTTCTTTCTTTTTCTTCTTTCTCTCTTTTCCTTTCTTTCTTTCTTTCTTTCTTTCTTTCTTTCTTTCTTTCTTTCTTTCTTCTTCTTTTTCTTTTTTTTTGAGACAGGGTCTCGTGTAGCCCAGGCTGGCCTCAAACTCCCTATGTAGCCAAGGGTGAACTTCAATTCAGGATCTTGAGATCCTGCCTCAGCATCTCCAGAGTTAGGATTACACCATACCCAGCCTAATTTCATCATTAAAAAAATTCTTTTAATTTTATGAATATGGATGTTTTGCCTGCACATATGTGTGTACCACGCACATGCATGCCCATGAAAGTCAGAAGAGGATGCCACATTCCTTGGAACTGGAATTATTGCTGTGAGTTGCCTGCCATGAGGGTGCTAGGGACTAAAGCCAGATCTTTGGCAAGAAGAGCAAATGCTCTAAACCACTGAAGCCTCTCTCCAGCCCATCTTCCCACTTTTTTTCCTCCTCCTCTTCTTTCACCTAGTTTGAGATATATATATATATATATATATATATATATATATATATATATATATATCTATCTATCTCCTGGTCTCGAGTTCCAGGATAGCCAGGACTACACAAAGAAACTCTGGAGAGGGAGAGGGAGAGGGAGAGGGAGAGGGAGAGGGAGAGGGAGAGGGAGAGGGAGAGGGAGAGAGAGAGGGAGAGGGAGAGGGAGAGGGAGAGAGAGAGAGAGAGAGAGAGAGAGAGAATATAAAATATATATATATTTTAAGACAGGGTATCATATAAGCCAGTTTGGTTCAGAACCCCTGACCCCCTGCCTGTGCTTCCCAATTGCTGAGAAGGCAGCTGTGTGTCACTTGCACCCTAAGGTGACCTGCTCTTGTTCCAAGCACCTTAGTCCTTGCTCAGAGATAAAATCTCCGAGTGGCTTCTGTCTGCTGTTACTGTGGTTATAAATGGCTTGGAGATGAGACTGCTCCTCTGCTTTCCAGAACAGTTTGTATCCTGTGAGATCTACTTTCTTTGTAGGCTTGGCAGAAGGTAAAACCATTTGTCTGGTCATTTCTGTGTGTGTGGGACTGGACTTCAGAGCTCCAAAACTGGCTGTTCCTGTTTAATGACTAGTCAGGCTTTCAACCCTGCTTGAGTAGCGCTGCATAGAATGTGTAATGTGTTAATATAAAAGTATTCCTGCCTTCTGGGTTCCCACTTGTCAGTATAAAATTCACTGTACTATATTCTCATTCTCTCTCTCTCTCTCTCTCTCTCTCTCTCTCTCTCTCTCTCTCTCCCCCTCTCCAGGGTTTCTTTGTGTAGTCCTGGCTATCCTGGAACTCGAGACCAGGCTAGATGGACTTGAACTCAGAGACTCCTGAGTGCTGGGATTAAAGGTGTGTACCACCATGCCTGGCAGAAGATTTGTTTTTCCTTTTACTTATGTGTATATATACCTCATGTGTATGTATATGTTTCCTTTTACCTCAGTGTGTGTATGACATATCTATGGGTGCCTATAGAGGCCAGAAAGACAGTGTCAGATGCCCTCTAACTGGAGTTACTAATGGCTGTGGTCACCTGGCATGGGTCCTGGGAACTGAACTCAGGTCTGCACGAACAGGAAGTGCTCTTAGCACAGAGCTCTCTCTCTCAAATAAGCTCCATTATCATTTTATTTTATCTTATCTTATTTTTGAGACAGGGTCTCACTATGTAGCCATAGCTGGTTTGGAATTCACTATGTAGACCAGGCTGGCCTCAAACTCACAGGAATTGTTCTATCTCTGCCTCCTGAGTGCTATGATCAAAAGCATGTACCACCACTTCCTGATTTTCATATATTTTTAAAAAAATATTTATTTTCTTACTTATTTAATGCATAGGACTACACTGTAGCTGTCTTCAGACATGCCAGAAGAGGACGTCAGATCCCATCACAGATGGTTGTGAGCCACCATGTGGTTGCTGGGTATTGAACTCAGGACCTCTAGAAAAACAGTCAGTGCTCTTAACCACTGAGCCATCTCTCCAGACCCTCTCTTCATTTTGTTTTTGTTTTTTGTTTTTTGTTTTTTTGAGACAGGGTTTCTCTGTGTAGCCCTGGCTGTCCTGGAACTCACTCTGTAGACCAGGCTGGCCTCGAACTTAGAAATCTGCCTGCCTCTGCCTCCCAAGTGCTGGGATTAACGGCGTGCGCCACCACTGCCCAGCAAAAGCCTTCAGCACCCGGTATTCCCAGGTGGTCTTCCATCTAAGTACTAACCAGGCCAGACCCTGCCTAGCTTCTGAGATCAGACGAGATTGGGCACATTCAGGGTGGTATGGCTGTAGACCATAATTTTTTAAAACTACAATTTTCTGTCATTTTTATTTGCTTGTTTTCTTTATTATTTTGTCAGGGTTTGTTTTTCAAGAACTCTTAATAAAACATCTCTTTCTCTTACATTCAGTTGTTTTCTTCTTGGGGTGGGGGTGGGGCACCTGTCTTCAGGGGTCAGCAGACTACTTCCTGGGGATGGTTCTCTCCTTCCACAATGTTGGAGGTTGGGACACCAGATGGGGAGGAATTCCCTACCCTTTCCTAGTACGGTCTTATCAAAGAAGATGGAAAGGAAGCCAAAATGTGACCAAGGAAAGAAAGGTGCTTTGGAGAGAGGGGAACCTGTATCTGAACCTGGACCAAAACAGTTTTTGTTTTGCTTCTGAGGTAGGGTCTCATTTAGCCCAGGCTAGCCTCAAAATCCCTGTGTAGCTGAGGATAAACCTAAATTTCTTGTTTTTATTTCAGTTATTTATTTGTTAGTTTGTTTTAAGTGCTTGAGCATGCATATGTGTGTGTAAGTGTGTATGTGTGTGTATGTGTGTGCATGCATGTATGTGCATGCGTGTGTGTGTGTTTGTGTGTGTGTGTGCATGCAAGTACTCACATGCACATGCCTCAGCAGTTATGTGAAGGTCCTCTGGACAATGTGTTGAAGTTTGCTCTCTCTTTCGACCATGTAAATTCTAGAGTTAAACTCAAGTTATCAGGCTTTGCAGCAAGTGCCTTTAGCCCTGGAGCCCTCCCACTGGCCCAGCCTTCAGACTTTTTGTTTGAAGCCGTTTGGTCTGTGGTCACTGTTACAGCAACCGCATAGTGCACATGTTGTCAAAAGCAGAATGCCACGTTTGCCTTGGCCACACAGCTGTGCTGCTGGCAGTTAACCCTGAACTTGGGAGAGGAGAGTGTGCTCTCACCATTGAACTCAGTATCAGGCACAGTGAGGACTTGAGAGCCGGTAGAGCCACCCTCAATGGCCTTCCCTTCCTAGGTCACAGCCAGGACCTGTGCTCAGTATATGAGGAACACTCAGAACTTTATTGCTAAGTACCTGTTGGGTTCTTTTGGAACCCTGCATCACTTAGCCTTTGGGGGACCTTTATGTTAACTTCAAGGTTCCCCTAAGAATTTTGAACCTGAAGCTTGCTCTCTGTTCCCTAGAAGAGCCAAGAACCATCCTGACATAGGTGAGCTGCCCCGCTCTCTAGCAGAGGGTGAACATACCTCCAGGGAAATACTCCAGGCAAGGGGGAATAGGATACTGCTTGTGCCTTGAAAGTGTCACCCATGTCCCTGGGGTATTCCCTTCAGCCCTGTCCCTTGGCTCTGACAGCACAGAGCTTTTCCTCAGAAATGAGTGCAGTGTCTGTTCATGTGTTTCCGTTCCCCAGCTATTGAGCTTAAAATAAATATTTCTGTTTTTTTCCCCCCCGGCCCTCTTCTGTAGTTGTTATTCTCATTCATATTCTCTCTCTCTCTCTCTCTCTCTCTCTCTCTCTCTCTCTCTCTCTCTCTCTCTGTTTGGTGTTGCTTGCATGTAAGTGACTTGGGACCTAAACACTTGGTATCAGGTAGCCCATTAGTGGGCTCCTCCCAGGGGAGCCTGCTCTTCTTGCTCCCAGCATCCCTTAGATGCCTGTAGGTCTTAGCCTAGAGGTGGGCCATGGGATTTTCCCTTCCCATGTCCACTGGTGTTGGCTTTGTCCCTATCTTCTTCAGGCAACTATTACTGAGGAATGATGGGTGAAGCTTTCCTGAAACTATTTTCTGATTTTAAAAGTATTTTCATAGACCATAATAAACAAACAAATAAATATATGTTGAAGGCATATATTTCTTGGGCTGGGGGCATGATTAGCTGGCAGCGCAATTGCCAGCATGCAGAAAGCTCTAGGGTTGATCCATACTTGGCATGGTGGTACATGCTTGGAGTCCTAAAACTTGCAAGGCTGAGGCAGGAGGATCACTAGTTTGAGACTAGCCATGGGCTCCATATAGAGTTCCAAGCCTAGGTCACATAGCCAGACCTTGTCTCAAAGAAAAAAACGAAATAAAATAAAATAAAACAAAAAACCAAAGAGAAGGAAAGGAAAGTGGAGAGAAAAAGAGGAAGAAAGGAAAATAAAAAGAAAGAAAACAGGCGAGGCACGTAGCTCCTCAGATAGCGTGCTTGCCTGGCTTGCTCAAAGCCTTGGGTACCATCCCAGCCTTATAAAACCCAGGCATAGCGGTCCACAGCTGGCATCTTAGCACTTAGAAGATGGGGTCCAGAAGGTCAGAAGTTCAAGATCATCCTCTGCTACATTGAGAGTTTGAGTCCAGCCTGGGCTATCTCAAAACAAACAACAGTATTTTCTCCATTCATAGCCTTATGGTCCAAAAGTGAGACTGAATTAATAGTTCATTATGATGTAATTCTCTCTCTCCTCTCTCTCCCTCTCGCTCTCCCTCCCCCCCCCCGTGCGTGTGTGTGTGTGTGTGTGTGTGTGTGTGTGTGTGCGTGCATGTGTGTGTTTGGATGCAGGGGTGGGGGACTGAGAACATGCTAAGCTAGCTCTGCCTTCTACTATTCTTTGTCAATGAGGAGCTAAAATGCCAGACTGGCTGTCAGCTTTAGCATCCCATTCTGTAACAATCACGTGAACCTTGTTCCCAGTGTCCTGCTGTCCATTTCTCTTTGCACTTGAAACATCTCTAAAGCGAGACAGGTAACTGCTACTGCAGCCTCAGGATGAGGTGCCATGGATACCCTTACGCAGAGGTTAGAGGAAAACATGTTGAAGTCTGTTCTTTCTCTTTCTACCTCAAGAATTCCAGTTGTCAGGCCAAGCTTCATGGACTTCCATGTCTGTCTCTTCCTTAGCCTGGTGCCTTGCTCTTCCTGCCCTTGGCCTTAGTCTGCAGTTACCTCTCTGACCTGCCAGGCTCAGCCTCATTTTACACCATTCTCAACCTGTGGGTCTCGGCCCCTTTGGGGGTTGCATATCAGATATTTATTTACATTATAATTCATAACAGTAGCAAATTTTCAGTTATAAAGTAGCAACAAAAATAACTTTATGGTTGGGGGGTCACCACAACATGAGGAACTGAATTAAAGGGTCACAGCGTTAGGAAGGCCGAGAACCACTGCTTTACCCACTCATGAGCTAGTTTTAAAATTCCCACTGGGGGAGGAGATGCCTGCTTAGGTCATGGTGCCTGCTCCTGCAGAGCCAGGCAGGTCTTGAATGTGCTATACCCTTTTATCTTCACCCAGACTGTTAAAAAAAAAAAAAAAAAAAAAAAAAAAAAAAAAAAAAAAAAAAAAAAAAAAAAAACCAAGCCTCTCACCTGCTCCCAGGTGTGTCAATCTGTCCTTCTGCAAAGGTGTTGATCCCTCTTGGCTGTGTCTACAGCTGCTCTGTGGGACCTGGGCCCCTCAGCTGCGTCTGCAGTTCCAGGCTCAGTGTCTCTTCCACTAAACAAGGATGCTCCTGTCTGTCTCCACTGCTCCCAGCCCCATAGAAGCCTTGATTTGGGGAACCCCCTCCTCAAGGACCTTGGCTTCCTTTGAGAAGTGTGAGAAGGAGCCCCAGATATAAATGCCAGAAGGATGCCTGTCCACCGTCTGGAGACCTGGGTCCACGGGAGCTTAGCTGAAGGCTAATGAACCTAGCAGGGATGGCTCTCTCTTTCTCCACCCAGGTCCCCTTGAGGCTGAGGGCTTTTGAGGATGATGGCAAGGACCACTCCTTCTGGCACCACTCTGGTAGGCGCTCCCTTCTCAATGCCTCAGAGCATTAGCAGCCCCATCATGGGTCTGGGAATTGGGGCGGAGCCTCAAAGAGAGTGGGGGTTCTGTGGGCTGGGAAAGGCCATTACGGTCACCCATGTGAAGGGATGCTCAGCTAATGTACTTAGCCATCTCAGCTTGTTGAAGGTGAGGAGATGCAAACCCTGGCTGGGGAGTCTGCCATCTTACTCTGCACTTGGGAGTTGAGTGACTACAGAATTCAGGCAACCTCTCGGAGCCTCAGGGTCTTCACCATAGATTGACTAGTCATCCCTGACCCCCAAAGCCCAGTGAGGTGTGAAGATCACACACATGCTCTTGGCCTTGGGTGGTAACCCTTCCTCACACTGGCCACTTACACTTTTTGCTGGGCCTACAAAGGCAGGACGAAGGCTAAAGGCCCTGAGCCCAGAGGTTCTTGGCATCCAGTTACATTTGAACCTTTTAGTAGTATGAGCCACTCCATTGAGTGTGTGTGTTACGTGAGCATGAATGTGTGTGTGTGTGTGTGTGTGTGTGAATGAAAACGTGTGCACAGGAATGCAGAGGGTCAGATTTCCCTGGAGCTGATTGTGACCCACCAGATGTGTGTGTTGGTAGTTAAACTTGGTTCCTTGGATGAACAGTACGTACTCTTAACCAACGAGCCATCCCTCCAGCCCTTAAATTCTTAAGTAAAACAAAACAAAACAAACAAACAAACAAAAACCCAAAAAACCTTTTTCATATCAGAACATTTTGGTTCAGAATCTTTAACCAACAGGCTGGCAAGATGGCTCAGTGGTTAAGAGCACTTGCTGCTCTTGCAGAGGACCTGGTTTTGAATCCTAGCACCTGGGTCCAGGAGCTCACAACCACCTGTAACTCTAGCTCCAGGGGATCTGTATTTTTTAGGGCACCTGCACTCACATTCAATGCCTCCCCCCACATACACATAAGAGAATTAAAATAAATCTTAAAATCTTCAGTCAGTTCCATGCCTTCTTCCCAGGGGTCCTCTAGTGGGGAGGAAGAGAGGCTGTTTCTGGGCCAGACAGGGAAGAAAACAAACAAATGAACAAACAAACAAACAAACAAACAAAGATGAGGGACCTAGAGAATGTTACTTGAAGCCCCTGGTTCAGCTCTCTTGAAGCCAGGGTCCCTTTGGGAACTTTCTGCGTTACCGAATTTCCTCACACACATCCCCTGAACTCCCATGAAGAGTTAAACAGAAGTTTCTATCTGATATAGGGAAAGACCAGTTGACAGGGCTGACCAACAATACAATCTCATGCAGCATACATAGGTGGACCAGGGCTGGGAGGGGCAGGCCAGGCACTGGGTGGCTGTTTAGTGGCTCGGGAATATGTGGATAGATTTGGTCATATTTCATGAATGCTCCAGCATAATTAATTAGAAAGGCTTTAAAAAAAAATCATGTGCTCAGGTAGGTGAGTCTCCTCTTGAATTGCCAGGAAACTCTGAGCTGGCAGCTGACTCATCCAGTCAGTTTCCCAGGAGTTTTGGTTTTGTAAACTGTGCCTGACTGTCCCTGAGTTCTCCAGCTCCCTGCTAAGTTACAACAGAATGTTTTTGCACACTGTGGTTCAATGCCAGAAGTTTGCCAGAGCTTCCTGGCTCCGTGTCTTCATTGACCAGCCCATCAGAAGGCCTCTCTCCAGATCTACCCTGCCTCTCTTCCTTGCTGCTAGAGGGTCCCATCTCAAAAATAGGTAGATAGCTGGCAAGATGGCTCAGGGTGTAAAGGTGCCTGCTGCCAAGCCTGCCGACTACCTGAGTTTGATCCCTGGGACCCCTGTGGTAGAAAGAGAGACCGACTCCCACAGTTATCCTTTGGCCTACACATGCATGCACCTACCCACCCACCCACAAATGAATACATAAATGTAAAAAAATTAAGAATAAGATGAAAAGTGATAGAGGAAAGTACCTAATGGTGACTTCTGGCCTCTATACACATGTGCATGTACACCCCCACACAATAACACACACACACACACACACACACACACACACACACACACACACGGGGGGGGGGGGGGCTGGGAGGAGAGAGAGAGAGAGCACTCTGAGAAAATGAGAGCCCCTGCAGGCATGTGACAAAGCCATGCCAAGGCTGCAGAAGCAACCGCAGGGTAAGATAGAAGAGGCAGTGGCGGCTCACAGTCCTTCCTCGCCTTCGGCAGAACACTCCCTTTTTGCTCCAAGCCAGCCAGATGCAGCTGGGCTCGCCTGGGACTGTGAAAGCCAAGTTCAGTCCTGGCATCCCCTCTAACACTTTGCTGATGGGAGACATCAAGGTCAGAGGTCATTGTGAGGAGACCCATTGTGATTGTCTGGTGAGCTCCGACATCCTACAACTGGTGTGAACAACCTTGGAAAGACACCCAGGGTCCTACAAGACACATCAGCCAGGAGCCTGTTAAACACATTAGGTCCCCAACAGTCAGTCAGTGCCCTCACTGACAGTGCTTGGGATTAGCCAGATGTTTGTATCTGTGTGTGTATGTGTAACCATGTTTGTGCATGTGTGTGAGGGACAGAGGTCAACATCTGAAGCCTGTCTGTTTTATCTTCTTTTTCTACGATCTCTCACTGAAGCCAAAGCTTGTCAATTTATCTAGACTGATCTCCTAGCAAGACCCACATACCCTCTGCCACCCCAGGCTTGGAGGTCACAGCACACACACCTTATGCCTGGCTTTGGACGCTGGTGCTGGAGACCTGAATTTATAGCAAGAACTTTGCCACCTGAGCTTCTGTGTTTGAGCATATCCCCGCTTCTCCTTCTCCATTTTGTGCTCAGATGCATGCCATTGCCCGGGTAGGGTCTGCACATGGCCGGGATGGGGTGGGGTGGGGTGGGGCGGGGCGGGGCGGAGGGGGTGGAGGGGGCGGGGCGGGGCGGGGCGGGGGCGGGGACTGAAGTCCTGTGGCTAGCAAGTGGCAGGTCTCATCTTCCCTGAGGCTTGCTGGCTCTTCACCTTTCTAATTTGTCTTTGCTTTTCTTTTGCTCTATTTTCTTGGTTAGTTTTGCAGCTACTGGGCGGCAGGAAGTAGAAAGGGCACAGCGCTGTTCACCCCGTATTCCTTTCTCCACTCCACCCCACCCCAGTCACGTGCTGCTGGTCCCCGCTGAGTAACAATCCTCACAGCCACACAGCACCTTAATAGGAGTTATGATCCTGAGCCCTGGCTCTCTGCTGTCCTGTGGTGGAGAATGGCTTCGCTCTTGGGTTTCAGGGAAAAAAATCTGCAGAACTTAGGAGGAAGTCCCGCTCTTGTGAAACCCCAGAAAGAAAGTGGCTCAGGAGAGCTGCAGGAAACCTGCTGTCCCCATCTTTGTCCAGCCCCTCTGCAGCCCACTTTAGTAATTAAGCCCTCCAGGAAAGTGGAGTAAAGTGGTGGGCCTCTGCGGTTTCTGACCGCTCAGTCATCTTAGCATCTTCCTCTGCATTAGCCCAGAGTAAGGGGTCTGGGAAAGGAACACTTGGGCTGAGGGTAATGAGGGAGTGCAGAAAAGCCTCCTCGTCCACAAGGCTTCAGTGCACTGCACAGAATCACTCCACCCACCCTTCACCGCAAGCGCTGGCCCTAGGTCATAAATCCTGAGTTGGACTAAGTGGGGAGGCCCCTTGTAGGCCACAAATCAATTCCAGGGGATTTAGGTATGTGGACTGAGGTGGAGGCTCTTAAGAAGAGACTTCCCAGGAACGAGATTGGCTGAGCTCTGGGAAGCCAGGAGACTGTTGGAGGCCCCATAGTCAGGCACCCCTGGGACCCACATGGCACTGAGACCATCCCTGTAGCTGTGGTACCTGCACATTCTCCATGCTCTGCTGCAAGGGTGGAGGCCGCAGGCTCCCACACTTGTGTCTCTAGGATTCTCTGAGCAGAAGTGGGGAAATGGTGTGGTAGACAGCCTCCTCCAGGCACAGGTGAGGGGCAGGGGACTTTGCACATCTGAAGCTTCTAGAATCAACTGCTCTGTCCCATCATGAAAGCTCTCCTTGTTTATAGGAACATAGATGGCATGTGTCCTGGAGGGGACAGATCAGCCTGGCTTTGGTGGTGGGCCATCAGGGACATGACCTTGATGAAGTTAGCTACTACCCGTAAATGCCAGTGGCACAGATCCTGCCCTGGAATCACGAGGCCTAGAACAAAGTTCAATGGACTCAGGGTGTACGGCTAGCATGCCTGACACAGGGTGAGAATGCTGCTCGCTCCTTCCCCGGCCCTCTGTGGTAGAATGCAGATCCATCAGTGACACCTCCTTACAGACCACAGAAGCCGAGGCATAGATAGAGTCAGGCGGAGCAGAAGGGCAGCCCAGAGGTGTGGCCAGAGTGAGAGGAAAGGAACAGATGTCCATCTACCCTGGACTCCAGCTGCCCTTGGCTATCCTCACTGTGGGACATTAGAGACACAGAGAAGACACTGGACATCGAGCCTGCCTCACTGCAAGGTTAAAAAAATGTGTATTGATATATACTTTATTATCTTTTATAAAACTTCCTTTGGCTACACAGGCCACTGTGCTGGATGACACTTTGAAATGGGTACTGGAGACTGGGGACTTAGTAGGGAGCTGCTTCAGGGGACCACAGTGGCCTGGAAGATGCTGAGTGCACAGTCAGCTGCCCAGAGCTGGCTGGGAGATCAGAAAAGCAATCAGCTATCCTGGGTGACAGAAGGTCTTTTCTGTCTCACATGGCTTGCCAAGGCCAGATCCTACCCCATTAAAGTCACCAGGTGACTCATCAAAGGGGCAGGGACTTGTTTGCAGGTTACAATGCCTGTGGACAGGACCCTCTTCCAGATAGCACCGTCCTCTCGGGTTTGTTCTGATGCTACCTTGGGAGGCTGAACGACTCCCTGCAGGTGGAGCTGAGGCTGCTGGCCCAGTGAGGGTGATGCTGACAGAGTCATGTTTGAGGAAGTAACCTCCTTCTTGCCTATGCTCTTGAGCTTCTGTTGAGGAGGGACCCTACCATGCTGGTGAGGGCAACTTTGGTACGCTGAGTCACAGAAGCAGAATGGTTGGGAAGCAGAGGCCACAGGGTCTGTCTAGAGGTGGCTGCTCAGCCTCTTGGCCACACCTGACAGAGGCAGATGCCTTGTGTTAAGGCAGGTCTTCTCCCTGGTGTCACATGGACAGGTGCCCTGCTCCTGCCCTTGGGCAGAGTGTCTCTGGAAGCTATTGGCCGGTCTCTGCTGCAGCTTGCCCCAGACACTGGCCTCTCATGATGCGTTCCCAGAGGGGCACTGCATCTCCATGGTGACCGTGTTGGGTGTGCTGCTAGCAGCGTCCCCTGGCTCGGCACCATCCCGGAGAGCACGCTGGAAGACCACCCTGAGAGGTTCCCATAGGCGCTGTGACTTATCTCTCCCAGCCAGGAAGTAGACGATGGGCTTGGCACTGCTATTGATGCAGATACACAAGTCAGTGACGTACTCGGGGAAGGGCGCTGGGATCTGAAAGACCCAGAAGAGGAACCAGTCAATTCCCAAGTAGATGGATGATACAAGGAAGACAGAGACAATGGCCAGAACCACGTGATTGAGCTTGGCAGAGCGCTGGCGGCGCCGTGCCCGGCACTCTACGTGCAGGATGAGTGCCAGGCAGGGGAGTACCATGAGTGGGCAGAAGAGAAAGAACAGCAAGATGCCCAGGGAGATGTCCATGTTGCGGCAGGCTGTACCAGAGGCCTCGTGGCCCAGGAACATACAGAAGTAGTTGTGGATACTGGTAACCAGGAAGGACAGCATCCAGAGCAGGGCGCAGACCCCAGCGGACAGGCGCTTGGGCCTCCGACGCCAGTACCAGGTGGGAAAGATGACGGACACAGATCGTTCGATGCTAATGGCCGGCAAGAGGCTCACGCCTGCGAAGAACGTGCAGAGCCCCACAATCCGGGACACTCTTCGAACGTAGTCGGGGAAGGAGCCCAGGAAGGTCCCCATGTTCAGGAGAGCAATCACGGCCTTGCTGAAGAGGTACATCCCATCGGCGCTGGCCAGGTGCAGGAAGTAGATGGAGAAGGGGGTCCTCTTGATGGAGAAGCCGAAAAACCAGAGGACCAGCCCGTTTCCCACCAGGCCACACAGGCAAAGCAGCAGGAAGATGTAGTTCGTGACCGCTGGCGGAGGGAGCGTGGCAATCTGTTCAATGGTCAGGAAGCCTCTGCTGTAGAGCTCCAGAGCCTCGCTCACATCAGGGCACATCTGTGTAGGTGCAAAGGGGACACAGATGTGAGCCTACCTGCCCTTCCCTGGCCCTCAGCAGACCTGTTTCTAGGCCTGTTTCCATTAGGTACCCAGGAGGTGGAGTCTGCTGGGTCCCATCTATGGAATATCGAACCGGGCAGAAGCCAGACCGGAAAAAGTCCCGACCCCAGCTGATGCTAACACTGGTTCTCAGAGTCTAGAGCCAGCAGGACGGCACAACCACACAGTGGCCAGACAGACAGTAGCTCTGGGACACTCACAGGTCAGCCAGCTCCAAATATCCAAGGGAAGGCAGTAGAGGGCAGAGGAGTGGGGAGTGCTTGTTGAGCAAGTGTGAGGAGCAGAGTTCGGATCCCCAGTCTCTGTGTATAAATGCCAGGTGGGCACAGTGGGCCTCCTGTAATTTGAAAGGCAGAAGGAAGGGATTTCCCAGAGCAAGCTGGGAAAGTCAGCCTACATTAACCTGCTCTGGTTTTAACTGAGAGACCCAGTCTCAGTGAATAAAGTGAGAGAAGTAATTAGGAAACTATGTTAACTTTAGGCCTCCACATGTGCCAACCACAGGTACACATGCACCAACACACATGGGCCTCCACACATTTGAACACACACACACATACTCATTCACACAGACTTATGCACACCACACACTCACTCACTCACTCACACACATACTCTCATACACAACACACCCCCCCCATACACTCCCACACCACAAACACATACTCATACACCCATATGCCACACACACATCCACACACACTCACACCACATGTATCCACACACAGTCACTCACACACACATCCACACACACTCACGCCACATGTACCCATACACACCCCCACACACAATTAAAAAAATCATTAAAAAAAAAAAAAACCCAGTAAACAGATGAAAGGCTGGGCTTGGTAATATGACATTGTTATCCTAGAGGAAGGAAGATTTTAAGTTTAAGTCTGGGAAAAGTAATGAGACCCATTCTTAAGATAAAAAGAGATCAAACAGCCATGGTAGAACAGCTGCTCTTGCAGAGGATTCAAGTTCAGTTCCCAGAACCCACTTTGAGTGGCTGACAACCGCCTGTAACTCCAGCTCCAGGGGATCTGATGCCCTCTTCTGGCCTCCAAGAGCACTGCACACAAACACTTTAAAAGAGGACTGGAGATAAAGCTTGGGGGCAGTGCTTGCCTGGCATGTGGAGGCCTAGGGTTCAATCTCCAGTACCAAATGATCACAGAGAGCATGGAAGGATAGTAGATGTGTGCACAAATTGTTCTTATAATGTTTCAAATCTAAATCGTGAAAATACTTATTCCTAAAGAAATAAAATTATTAGAAAGAGGTGCAAGTATGCACAAACAAAAGACCTTGCTCATAGCTGGAGTTGGATTCTACCCCACAGTTGGACTAGTTGCACTGGGAAGGAGAGGCAGCTGCCTTCTGCTAGGCCAGGGCTGCCTTTTGGGGTTCTGGATAATGAGAAGGTCCGGGGGTACCCAGGAGGAGAAGCTTTTGGTGTGGTCATCTTTTAAGCTTCAAGAAAAGGCTCAGAATTTTACAGCTGGGGAGGGTAAAGGCGCTCAGTACAGCTGAGTACCGACACAAGCTCAGTACAGCTGAATACCAACCCTAGCACTGAGGGCTGAACTGACACAGAAATCAGGGCCCTGGGCCAGGTGTCAGAAACTGGGCGCAGAGACACAGTCACAAAACTAAGGACACTCCTTTCTAACCAAGAGAGCAGTCCCTCTACTCCAGCCAGAGGGTTTGGAGGACCAGGACAGAGTGATGGATCTTCCTTTCAATCCCAGAGAAGCCACATCCATGGATGGTAACGTGAAATAGTTTGATGTTTCTAGGTTAACATTTAAAAACAATTGTGTGAGCCGATACCATGAGCCAGCTGTGTGTTACTTTGTTCTCAGGGTTGTTTAGAGCCCCCCCTCTCAGCGGCAGAGGCTGCCCTATGCATATTGCTTCCTTCCTCCCTGCAGACATCACTAATCTATCCCAGGATTTTCTTCCTAAGTCTGGTGTCTGTTTTCATGGCTCAGGGAAGTAGGAAGGTTCTAGGGGCAAGATCTTTGCTGCCATCTTCCAAACGGTCTTGGCAGAAAGCTGGGCCGAGAGAAAATGCTTTATGTTAACATTCTCTAATGAAGAGAAGTGTAGTGAGGATTCTGGAATTTTGGTGTCTTTAAAAACACACCACACACACACAGAGACACAGACAGACAGACAGACAGACAGACACACACACACACACACACACAGAGAGAGAGAGAGAGAGAGAGAGAGAGAGAGAGAGAGAGAGAGAGAGAGAGAGAGAGGTTGTAAGAATGCACTTTCATGGTAACCCCAGGTGTAGGGTTGTAAGTCTGCTTCACGGCAGCTGACTATGATTGGACTCGTGCTCTAGCAGAGGCATGGCTTTGTCAGCTGCAGATAGTTTCTGTGATTTTGTAATGTTTGGAATTCTGGGACATTTTCAGAGGTTCTATAACTGGTAGGGCCCTGCTAGGTGGGGTAGGTGGTTGTTCAAGGGAGTTGGTTGAAGATGGTTAGTAGTCGTGCTCGAAGAAGAAACAAAAGGAAATAAATTAGATTTTGGGATCTCTTTCTTTCCCTTATCCTTCTTTCTCTCCTATCTGGTGTAGGGGGTGAACTGGCTGGGGGAAAATGAAGGGTAAGAAGAGAAGAACCCACAAAGTAGCCAAGACCAAATACAGGGAAGTATCCTCTGGCCTGGCTGTGTCAATAGGAGTTTACAAACAGGAAGTTGTCAATAGGAGTTTACAAACAGGGTTGCCCGAGCAGGTTCTTTATGGTCCCGCCCCCTACCTGACTACCTCTAAGAACTCACTGGCTAACATCTCCTGTCCATCTCTAAACCCAGCTCCTTAGCTTGCTCTCTGCTCCTCTTTCCTGGAGTTGCTCTGTTGCTGCTCCAGGCCTCTGACTCAGTGGACCAGACCCAGATGCAGAACCCTGTCCCTTGAGGACCAGCTCAGCAGTAGGTACTGGCCTGCTGGGATTGGGCAGGGCCCTTTGTGTATCACCCAGCTGGAAAAGTCTGCAGTCCCTCATTGGGTGTTGGTGGGCGGGGCGCTGGGAAGACAAGGGTGGGGGATGGGAGGGACTTGAAAGGCTCTGGGAAGGAGGTACTATTTGCAGCCCCACACTGCATTGTGAATCACCACTCTGGAGTCTGCTCCCACCCCAGGGCCTTGTCTCTTCTCTAGGGACTCTGGGTCGCCTTCTAGCATGTCCAGGCCCTTCCTCTAGGTATCATCCTGGCATAAGCCTTAACTTTTCTCAAGTCTAGAGGAGGCTGGAATACGGAAAAAAGCCAGAGGGATTCCCAACTTAAGAAGGGAAGTCCACACTTTTCCAGGGCAAAGCAAGGGCTGGGCAGTGCAAAAAGTAGTGGGTCAGCCCAGGGCACTGTGCAAGCTTTAGGTGGGGTTAGAGCCAGCTGCAGATTTACATCCATGGCTCATGCTTCCAGACTTGGAGCAACTCACACCTTGGATGGCCCAGAGTGGTACAATTCCATGGCACACACAACAGACAGGGCGCCACCATGGAACCAGCAGAGGCTCTCTGACCTGGTCTGACCATGAATAGTGACTAGTGACTAGTGATCATCTCATCTCTGGAAGGAAATGGGGAGGAAGTGAGACCTTTCAAAACTGATAAACAATGACCCAAAGACAGCATGGTAAGGGACTCCCAGGATGCTCAGTGCCAGTCGTTACTTCTTATGATGGCACTGGCCTCAGAGGAACCAGTTAACCTAGCCCAGGCTACAAAGTCTAGATGTGCCCGCTACCCACTGGAACCCAGGGCTGGAGGGCAGACCTGGACAATGAGTGCAGGAGGCAATGTTGGGGCTGTGTTGCCCCCCCCACATGCTCCCACAAACTAAGGACCCCTGCCATGGCACTTGCCTTGTTCTGGTTGGTGGAGTGAGCCTCCCACGAGCAGTTTCCAGCCATCTCCAGGAGTAAGGAGTCCAGGCTCCTGTTGGGAGCTCACCAGTGTGTGCCCCTGCCTCCTGCTTTGCAAAAGCCTAGAAAGAGGGTAGAGTGGAGTCAGCCCTGGTCCCCCCTCAGAACCTTTCTACCTCCCAGCTCACCAGCCCCTGGCCCTTAGGCCTTTCAGGCCTGTGGTTCTCACTTCAGAGGAAGGGCTACCCTGGCTTCCTCTGAGTCAGGGACTTTGTACCCTTCCTGCTCCTCCTGCCTGTGGGCTCACGTTCAGACCCTTCCTGGCTCCTGGAGCCCCACTGCCACTCCCTAGGAAAAACCCTCTCCTTCCTTTTGTCGTTGGAGTGCAAGGTGTCTGGGATAGAATGTTTCTTGCAACATGCATGATGGCTTCCCTTGCATCCACACCTGGAGCACCTCCTTTGGGTTTGGATAGAGGTCTCAGCCATCAGTCCTAGAAATGGGTGACAGAGGACAGATTCTTTCCAGCAGAGGGGCTTCCTAGAGGAGGAGGCCTTTGCTGGACCTTGCTTTATCATAGTTCCTCATCCTAGCTTTGGGGTGGATGTCCATCCTCCTCCCTTTTTGTAAAACACAGGGTCTCATTCAACCCAGGCTGACCTTGACGATGACCCTGAACTTCGGATCCTCCTGCCTCCTTCTCCTGAATGCTGGGTTAATAACCATGTCTGGTTTATATGGTGCTGGGGATCCAACCCTGGGCTTTGAGCCTGCTAGGCAAGCAACTACCAACTCCGCCACACCCCAGCCCTTCATTCGTTTTAAATGGTGCACCTAGTCCCAGAGGCACACTTCTAACCAGCATACATAATGAAACTTTGAAGATCTGCGTACTATCAGGACCCAGTGGCTGTTTCCTGTAAGGTTCACCAAGAAGTTGTAGGGTGGCCCGGGGTTCCAGGCTGGTTGTAGGGCTCAGCCTCATGTCAATCTGGAGGGCTAGGGATGTGTTGAGTGACAAGCTAGGGAGAGGCGGCTCCTGCTTGAGACTGGTCCACCCTAGCAGGCAATAGCTCGTCAATATATCCACCCTGGGTCTCCTGGAATTGAGCCGCCCTCCACAGCCTGCTCTCTGCCCGCCCGCAGAGCAGGTGGGGGGTCTGAAGCTGTGACTCAGGACACAGCTTGGCTATAGGCTGCCAGACCCTCCTCTCCCAGAACAGGGATGTGGGCAGCGCACTGCTCCACTCCTCAGAAATTCCTTCCTCAAGCAGGGCGGATCCCCAGGCGCCACGCGCATGGCCATTGCCTCCACCCTCCTAGATATGTGACCCTCGCAGCTGCACCCACCCATTGGCTGCCGAGTGTCCGGTCAGCGCGAGTGACACTCCCCCTCCTTAACTCCAGACCTCATTCGGCTGTAAGGGGGCTGAGGAACGCGGTGGGGACTCAAGCCACACCCCCAGCCCCTCATTCCTATTGGGTGGTGTTCCTAGGCCCACAGACATGCTCCTAACCAGGGAGTACAGAGCCCATTTCTGCCCTGGCTATCCCTCCCCTCCACCCGCCGCCCTCTACCTGTGAGCTCCTTCTGGTGTACCCCGACTAAGAGTGGCTCAGTGTGGGACCTGTCTGGGTGTCCCGAGTGGGAGTACCTTATAAGTAGGCATGAGTGATGTTTGTGTAGAGAGGTCGCAGACTGCTGGTGCTGCAAAGTGTGCCCCCTCCCACCAGGCGTCATTCCGAAGCTATACAAGAAAGCTAGCCGAGGTTTTCTTGACACCTACACCCCCAGCATCCTGTACTGCCACTCTTTCTGATCTACTAGCAGGCATCCTCCTCCTCCTAGCTTTCCCCCTCAGTGATGCCCTGACTCAGGGGACCTTTCATCTCACCAGGCTTAAACCCAACTAGACACATGCCCTGTAGGACAGGTGAGTTATGCTCCTGGGTCACCTCTATGACTGCTTTGATCTCTACCCATGGTCCCTGTCCTATCCCAGATTATTTGCAAAATGACTCACTCATGCAGAGAGATCCAGAAGCCAAGTGGACCCCAGACGAGCCATATTAAAGACATGTGTGTGTGTGACGTGTCCTGGGATGTGTGTGTGGGGATGTGTCTGAATGCATGTGCTCTGGGCAGGATCTGAGCCATGACAGAACCCACTTCACTAAAGCCCGTGGAAAAGATACCATATCTGCACCCTTGGCTCCTCCCCTCCAAACCGGATGGTGGGCCATCTGTCTACCTTCTTGGATTGACAGTTGGACAGACCAGCCCTAAGGGAGCTGTCTTGGTCATTTCACTTCTACTATACCATATCCCAGTCTCTCTCCTGATGCCTTAGCTACGGCCTGGGCTGTGCACTGGCCATGGGAGGGGCCCTCTGCTGTTGTCCACGATACGATACACAGAAAGTCTGTGCTTCTGCCTACAACTCAAGTCTCTGCTCACAACTTGACAGAAGACCATCTCTGAGGGGAATGGAGACTTGGCAGAACTCCCTGGCAAACAGCTTCATGGGAAGCCAACACCAGCACTAGGCCTGGCTGGAGAGAGAGAAGTTGAGACTATCAGCTGTCCAACCTTGTGTTGCTAATCCCCCAGTATCCCCAACAGAGTTGCCCACTGCTGTCCTCATGGCCAGCGACATCCCTGAGAGCAATGAAAACCAGAACTCTGCAATTGGACCATTGCCCACTGGGTGTTCCCTTCAAACTCTTCCAGAAACCAGGCATGGATGTAAGGTTGAAGGAAGGATGGGGAGCCCCCACCCTCAGGAGGACAAGATGGGGGTTGGTATTGGAGGATGTCTTGGGTCTAGGGGTAAAGGTAGAGTGTCGCCTGAGTAGGATATCAGGGGATGCAATACAAGAGGGGGACACTTAAAGCCTTCCAATATCCCTGGGATACTCAGACCCATGGGAGGAGTGAAACAGGTCTTCTGGATAAGGTCAGCTCACTCCAGGGTTTCGTGGCTCCCTGCTCAGAGAGGTGGGACTTCTGCAAGCTGCCTGTCATGACAATGCCCATTTCCCTGCCTTGAGGATGCCTATCTCATTTGCTTGCCCTGTCCAGCCTTCACCCTGCGGCCCCTGATCCTGATCCTGTAGCCCCTGTACCTGGTTTCCCTCCCCTAGTCCCTGGGTCCCAGAGTGCTACCTGTGGCTGTCCTGATCCTCCGAGTTCCCTTCGTAGAGATCTTCTCCTGGGACTCCGAGTTTGCTGACCCGCAGGCAGCAGGCTGGCCAAGTACTGCCTGGAGCCTCGGAAAATTCAGGCTCAGGGTGGAGGACGAGCCCTCACCCGCCTTGCCTGTTGGAGATGATTTTGGAAACAGAACCCGCCCCAAACCCAATTCCAGGCCCGGCAGAAGGGGGAGGGGAGAGCTAGAGGAGGAGAAAGAAGAGGAGGAAGAGGAGGAGAAGGGGAAGGAGAAGGAGGGGAAGGAGGAGGAGGGGGAGGAGGGGCTGAACAGTGATGAGGCTTGGGGAAGGAATGCCCAGTTCAGGAGCCTTCCCCCCATCCCCACTGGGAACGCATCTCTCTGCCTGATGACGTCACGCTGGCCTGAGCACTGGGGCCGGAGTCCAGATGTTAGTATCTCTCATATCCTACAGCTCCAGAGGGCTGCCCCAGTAGAGGGAGCTCCGGGTTGTTCACTTGCTTGGTGCCTTCAGCCTGTTTCCAGTGGGCATTTCAGGGCATGTGGTGATCGTGGAGAGATGGTAGGGGAATATCCACTCCGTTGTTTGAACTGACTGAGGGACTCGCAGAGCCAAGGAGAAGCAGGTGAGGGACCCCTATGGAGAGTGATAGAAAATTGGCAGAGAGAAGGCCACAGAACCCAGATGGCACCAACCCGTCCCCTTGCCACCCCAGAACCTTCCTGGGGGCCTCTTGGGGCCTGTGGAACCAGGAATTCCCTTCTCTCTAGCCCTAATAACAATCAGATGTCGCAAATGGAAAATCACAGCCCTTGCTAGCTTGGGCTGAGCAGGGAAGCTGGCGAGCAACCATGTCTGGTGCGTGCGCTCTTCTCAGTGAAGATGAGTCACCCTCCCCTAGAGAAGGGGTCCTGGAAAAAGTTAGTGGCCAGGGCATGGAGCCCAAGCCTGGGTGGGTATGGAGGGAGCAGAGGGGTTGGCCATGAGGGTGGGGTGCTGAGGCCTCCTTCTGCCCTGGGCCAATTTTCTCATGACCCGAGAAGCCTGAGGGAACGCCACGCTTTCCTATGGGAGTGAGTAGTGCCCGGACTGGGGGAGGTGTGCCTTGTGGGCATCTTACAGGGAGCCCAGAAATAGACCTCTCCCTGCACCTGCGCTACAGCCTCCTCCTTCTGCCCGTGGAGAAACCTCTCTGTCCCTTTGCACCAAACGAACCTGAGAGCAGGGAGCCTTGGATGGTTGCCTGTTTGAGGCCAGCTGGCTTCCTGGGACTTTTGGGGGGAGGTGCGGGCAGGGATTTTTCTGAGATTCTAGAGGCTGAGAGAGGCTAGGCAGGCAGCAGGGAGGATGGTGACCCAGCCTCCTCCTCCAGGGCAGGCAGCTGTGTCCCAGCTGGGACACTTGTTTACACTGGGAGGCTGGGGAGGCCCAATCCCAGCACTGGCCAAGTATAATTGCACTTGGACACTTAAAAGGAATTGTGTGAAGTGGGCAGAGGCTGTGGAGTCCGCAGCCTTATTTGGTATGGAAATATGTTTCTTTGACAAACAAGAGAAGAGGTGCTTATTAGAGAGATCTTGTCTTATCCTGAGTTTGCAGGGTCCCTAAAGTCGCTGACCTGTCCACTGGGGCTGCTGTGGGCTCACAGAAGGCCATGACTCGTGTTCATGAGGACCTGGAGCTTCTTTCTTTGAGCTCTGCAGACTGGACAGTCTGGCAGAAGCACCTGCAGACTGGTGACCTTCATCATCATCCTCCGAATCACAGACACACCTGATGGCCAAGTCCTCATGGCAAGGGACCATGAGCTCTCCGAGGTCCTTCTCATGAGGATATTCATCCCCTTCAGGAAGGTTCCATGTTTATAACCTAGTCACTATCCCCTTGGGGTGACCGTTTTAGCATGAGCTCTGAGGGGGACACAGACAAGCAGTCTCCAGCAATTCTGTAGAAACGGGTCTGAGGCTGTGTGGGGAGGAAATCCAGAGGCTAGGTTCCCATAGGGAGAGTAGAGAGAACCTTGCCCCAGGTGGGAGGTCCCATGGCTGCCTCCAGTCATTAAAGACCCTGGGAAATCACATCTTACTTTGGGGTGTTTCTTTTGGGGTGGCAGTAGGGGCTTGGATGCCCAGGAGAACTACCTTTATTGGACCTCAGAATTTATGCCCTGGGTTTGATTGGCATCATTCACTCCATCAATCAGGACTCAGAGTATAGACTTGAGGTAAACAGCTTGAGGACATGGCTTTTATTCTTTCTAAAAATGTATTATATTTTATTAATATAATTAATATGTAATTAATATATTAAATTGCTGCAGCACTCCTGTGGAGGTCAAAAGACAACTTGAGGAAGTCAGTTCTTTCCTTCTACCATATGGGTCCAGGTGACTGAACACAGGTCATCAGACTTGGTGGCAAGCACCTTTACCCATAAGCCATCCTTGTTCTCAATGTTCTGTCCACATGGTTTGAAAAGCTACCTCCTGTCATAGGTGTCTCCTGGCCCTTTCCAGTAAAAAGGGAAACTTTTTCATCAGTTAATTTTTAGATAGTTTTATCTAGTCCAGACTATCCTCAACTGTGTGTGTAGTCAAGACTAGCCTTGAATTCTTGATATTTTTATCTATACCACTAGGGGCTTGGATCATAGGTGTGCACTACCACACCCAGTGGGAAATTTGTTTTTAATTGTCCTGCTTGGTCAAAGTTCATGCAGATGGATTTAGCTGTCTGTGCTTTTCCCTCTCAAGGGTTCAGGATTGGTCCCTCCTTCACTGAGGGGTCCTGGGGGCTGAAGTCCAGTTCGGGCACAGGTGTTTCTCAGTGCGCTTCTGTGGTTATGACTGGCCCTGCTCTATGGCTGCTAGGATGGGTGCAGTCAGCTATCCCAGGCGCTTCTGCAGCTGGCAGCCCAGCAGTGCCCCGGCCCGCGGGGATTTGATGAGACCCTAGGGAAGGGGGCGAAACAATGAAGGGACAAGAGACACAAAGGAGGAGAACAAGTCTAGTGTTCTGATCAAGCTCTCTAACTTTAATTTTAGGTGGCAGGTTATAAAGACATAGCAAAACCGGAAGTTTAGGCAAGACTTATTGCTTAAGGCTATCCCACTATTGAATCCTCTTTGTCTAAGACCATCCCACTGCTCCCAGGAAATACCAGCTGTTCTTTAAGTTCCTGGGACCTGAGACCCTGCAAACATCCTTTCTTAACCTTGTATTGACTAGGCTTTCCAGAACAGCAGGTAATTTCCTGGGTTTGGCTCCCAGCACAGCAGAGTACTCCACACTGCCTTCACACTTTGGGTGTTTATGGAGTACCTCCTGGGTATCAGGAGCTAAGGACTGGGTGCATGAACAAGATAGCTGAGGCCCTTGTCCTTGGAGTGAGTTGAATGGGCAAGGGGGTCAGCCATAGTCAGGCAGATACCCAGGAACATAAACCTGCTATAAAGAAGCATGTTCTTCTCTTGTAGGTCACTCTGGCTTTCCTGATTTTGAGAGGGTGTGCCTCATCCTTCTGCAGCAAGGCTGGCCGTAGGAAGTGGAGAAAAGTGCAGCTCAGGAAATCCAGAAGCTGCTGTTCCCTTCTGTCCTCCACATGGGAGACCATTCTTTTACTTGTTCATTTGTCTGTCTGTCTGTCCACCCACTTGTCCATTCATTTATACATCCATCTTCCCATTCATCCACCCACCCACTAACATTTCATTTACCCTTCCTCCCACTCATCCATCTACCCATCCTTGTATCAACGACTCACCCATCCATCTGCCCACACATCTATCTCTCATCCTTCTGTCTGTCTGTACCTATTGCATTTGCTAATTTTCTGTTGTTGTGATAGGACACCATGACCAAGGCAACTTACAGAAGAGGAGTTAATTTGGCCTTACAGTTCCCGAAGCTAACGTTAAGGGCTGTCATAGTGAAAAGGGGAGGCATGGCACCAAGCAGAAGGCAGGATGGCAGGAGCAGGAAGCTTAGCGCTCACATCTTTAAATACAAGCACGAAGCAGAAAATGCAACTGGACATGAAAGGAAGCCTTAAACTCTCAAAGCCTGCCCAATGACATACTTCCTCCAGCAAGGATGCATCTCCTAACCCTTTCCAAACAGTGCTACCAACTGGGGACCAAGTGTTCAAATAACTGAGCCTACATGGGTAATTTTTATCCAATCCACCAAACGTATCACCTGTCCACACACAGATCTCTTGTCTGTCCACACACCCACCCACTCATTCATTTATCCTTCTGTCTATCTACCTACCTACCACCCACCTGTCTATTGACCCATGCATCTATCCATCTGAGGACAGAACTATGGAGAACCCAGAAACAGAGGAATGTAAGCAGAAGTTTGGACAGAAAGCAAATGAACATAATTCTAACCTAGGTCTCTGCTTAATGACTAATACTAATACCTGGATTGTGTGTCTTTTATATTATACAGGCCAGCTAGAACTTTTTAATTCGTTTTTATACTTTGTGTGAGAATTGGAGTCCAGATAGGTCCACTGGTGGAAACACTCCATTTGTTTTACCTGTGGGTCTTCTACTGTGTCCCCAAACAGCACTACAGACTGGGAACTATGTGTTCAAATACCCAAGAGTATAAGGGGACATTTCTCATTTAAGCCACTGTAGCCGCCCGCGGCCACAAGTCAACTGGATTCACCTGAAAGGGGGGCTGGGAATGAAAGGGGACGGAGGGCAAGAAGAGATGAAGCCAAGACAAAGTTCTCTGATCAAGGCTTGAATTTTAATAATTGGCTTTCACATATAAAGGGGAAGCCCCACACCCCAGAGAAGAGTCTTCTCTGGCACTTCAATCTCAGCAGCATGGGTGAGAGGTGTGCATCCTTAATCAAGGTGCCTAAGGAGGTGTAAGGAGCAAGCTCAGCAGGCAGCCCATTCAACTCAACTCCTGTGGCCAACTTCAGGTCTCCAATGCAGGCAGCTTCCCAGGTCCTTTGTTATTCCGGTCTCTAGTGGTAAACAGTATGTTTTGGCCTGCTCAGCCTAGGGGCTGCTCAACCTAGACAGGTTGGCAGCGTGGGGAAAGGGCACAAGCCACCACACTAGCTAAGCACCAACATACACAACCCCTTCCCGATCCACCCAGATGTGAGCCAACAGCCTCAGGCTCTGCTACCATACTTTGGCAGCAGGCATTCCATTCATGGAGTCCTCTCTTTTTGGCACCTATTTCTCCTTCTAGGACAATGGTTTGAATGATAGACTGGCCCCTCTCACATTGTTAGATAAACCAGTTGTCCCTTAAGCTTTGTCTCAGTAGTGAGAACATGCAGAGATTGGTGTAAATAAATTCATGTCAGATCAAGGACAGAACCACATAGAAGTGCGACAGCCTTGGTCACATGATCCCAAGAACATACATGTCTGTCTCCTTCCCAGGTTCCCTGGCTCCCTACAACTTCCCCATGTCAGAGAGGTTCACCAAGGAGAACCACACAACTGAGTTAGCAACATGTTTCAGTGTTGTAGATAAGTTTACCATTTTGTCCTGGGCGGCATCCACAGCTCTCTGTGGGTTGCACACATCTGATAGATGGTACTGTTGAAAGGTCCGGGACTCCCCAGAAAGGAGGTCCACTTAAGTCACAGGATAGCACGCACCCAAAGGACACACGAGAGACCGTCTTGCTGTAAAGCACATGAGGTGGTTTATTATATCAGAGCTCTGGGCCAGCCCATATCCCCATATCTCACTTAGGGGATAGAGGGACTGACCTCATGGCTCAGGGGTCTAGCGCTTATATATGGGCGGGGTGGAGAAAAAGCGAACTTTCTCGCACGAGTGCACGGGATTGGTTGTTTTACTTTTTTGAACACTAGTAGGCTGTACCATGGGGGCAGGGTGTAGTTCCTCCCTTGGCCAGCCAGTTTCTGGGATGTTCTTAACAGGCCTTTGTCTTGTAACTCCCCCTCCTCTGTAACTAATTAGATGGACCCAAACCTGCTGGCAGGTGCTTTTCTGCCCAAGGTCTAAGGCGAAAAATTTACACATATTTCATAAAATGGCCTTTATAATTTTTCACTCTACACTGTTCATCGTAGAAGGGCAGGCATGGTGGCTGGAGCAGTGGCTTCATTTGTAGTGCCAGGGAGCCTGCGGCAGCAGCTTCCGTCATGACTGTGGACAGGAAGCGGAGAACTAGTGCTGAAAGTGGTGACCAAAGGTTTGCCCCTCACAGCCAGTATCTCAGATGTTCTAAATACCTCCCCAGACAGCACCACCAGCTGGAGGCAAAAGGTTGAGATGTGATCATTTTACATTCAAGCTCAATACCCACCTTGGCCAACTTTGGAGAGTGACTCTCCTGGGCATTTAGTTGGGCAGAAGTGAGTTGGCATAGTAATCCACTTCTTTCTATTCGTTGCCCAGGACACCAGAAGGGAAGAGACTCAGTGGCCTGAGGCAATAACCGGACAGATCAAGTGGCTTGATACAGGAGCCTGTTCCGGTTGTGGGCCTAAGAGATGGCCTCACTTAAAACACAAGAGTAGCTGGGCGGGCGGTGGTGGTGCATGCCTTTAATCCCAGCACTTGGGAGGCAGAGGCAGGCAGATTTCTGAGTTTGAGGCCAGCCTGGTCTACAGAGTGAGTTCCAGGACAGCCAGGGCTACACAGAGAAACCCTGTCTCAAAAAACAAAAAACAAAACAAAACAAACAAACAAACAAAAAACCACAAGAGTAAGAGAAAGAACTCAGATTGCTAGCCATCCTGCCAGCTACTATCTAGAGGAAAAGAGGCAATGGTGCACACAAGAAGGGAGAACTATACTCCCCAGAAAACAAAAGACTTACCAGGCTAAATACACAGATGGACGCTTAAGATGAGTGCAACCAAGCAGCCAAGAGATTTAAAGCGTATAATAGACCTCAGGTTTTTGGGCCAGAGAAATAATAAGACAGTGTAAGATATGCCAGCAAACAAAGGCTTATGAAACTTAGAGTAAATAAGAAAATACCTAAGAGAAACCAGCCTAGAATAGAAATTTTAGAGTATCTGAGATAATTAGATCAGAAAGCAGCCTTGTTTTTGTTTCTAAGATAAGTCAGAAATTGTCAGAGATGTTAGAGACTAATTAGAAGCTCCACTGTTTATACTGTCTCCAGAGCTCAGGACAGGTAGAGAAAATAAACAGAACCCTAAAAAAGTAAATTGCCCCTGGGAACTGGCGCTGGCTAGAGTGTCCCTTTCCTTGTCCCTATTCCAAACCCAGAATGTCCCTCTTGTGCGAGAGATGATTTTTCAGGCTACTAAGAAACTATTCCTCGTGCTGTCGACCATCCTGACCTCTGCTAAAGTAGATGCTGCCTGACTTCACATAACTCAGGCCGACACCTGCGCCTGATGCCAACTGGAGAGAACAGCTGGACACCTGAACAACCCCCTCAGGCTCAAGATCACCTGCTGTTCTATAAGGCCAAGGACCAGCGGGCCTTGACTCCTGAGATATGCCCGTCCTGGAGACACGGGGATAGAGATTGCCCAATTGTCAGAGATAAGAGACATTTGAATCTAAACTGTGTCCCAGACAGCCTTAAAGAGTGGGACTTAAGATACATATGTGCTTCCCCGAGATGCGAAAAGCCAACAGGCCCATCAGTGTGTGTATAATATATATATTTTACCTAAGTACATACTAGAGACTATCTATCCAGGGGGTGAGAAAAAGATAGTTAAAGATTCAATGACAAAGATATAGTTAGATGCTTAGACAACAATATCACTCTGTACACCCAGATGATGATTCATAATTCCAAGATTGGAATTTGACCATAAGAGAAAAGGAGGAAATGTGAGAATAAATTGTAAAAATGAAAATTTAGGTCTCAATGTCGCGCCAACTCCTCCAGCAAGGAAGACGCGAACAACCGAACAACCAGATCCTTCTCAACAGCCTTTATTGTAGAAGCACTCTTTTAGATTTCAGGGAGAGACCTCGAATGCCCAGGGCGAGCTGCTTATATACTCTCAGCCCTGGGCGGAGGAAAAGCTCATGGAGGTGCACGATTGGTCAGATTGCAGTGCCTCATAGCATACCATATTTGCATACCCTGCCCGGGAGGGGGTGATTGGTCAGAATCATGGTACCCTATTGGTACCTCATTAGCATACCCTGTTCGGGAGGGGCTGCCTCCAAACTGAGTTGCGCATGCGCAGTGCACTGGTAGCTGATACCAGAGGCCTAGGCCGGCACCATCTTGGCTAGCCGAGTTGTGTCGGTGGCCTACATCTCTCCCTTTTTTGTTTTATTGCAATCCCTAAGTCATAGAACGGGTACATGATAGTTGCCCTATGAGTGCAGTTGTACAGTGAGGGAAAGCAGAGGCCTGATCCCCTGTGCAAAAATGAGATATTGTAATGGGTTTCTTCTCTTGTCATTGTGCAATGAGTAATACTTCCCATACCCATCTCGATGCCTTTTGACGGGGAAAGGGAGCCTCTGCCCTGGGGCGCCACCACGAGAGGAGGTTTTTGGCATCAAACCTTTGTGCAATCAGGCATACTTTCAGGAAATCTATCCATACCCGTGGAACATTCCCTGCCGAGTACCCACTCACAAAACACCTCAAACTGCCAGTAGAGCACTCCTCAAGGGCTCGTATCTATGAAACCTGCTCATAATTCCTTTAGGGTTGCAAGCCAAACATGGGGAGGTTCACCATTCTCAATGGTGGCCAAGGCTTGGTAGACTACAGTTTTATGCCTGGCATGGTCTCTTTTTAGTTTGCATAGAAGCCACATGCAAAAGACGCAACCGGCCAACACCACGGCTCCCCAAATAAAGACTCCCGCCCACTCTTTAAAAAAGGAAAAGGCTTTGGCTATCCAGGAGGTGAGGTCACTAAGGGAAAGAGGTTGCAGTCTGGTCCCGTTTAGCTGGGCAACCTGGACAAACAATCTGGTCACCATTTCTTCTGCTTGCAACAACCAGTTACCTGTCAAAAAACTAGAAAGCTGACAAGACAGATTAGTAGCTTGAGTATAGTTTTGATATTGAACAGCAGTAACACTCAGTCCAGCATATTTCCATTCACACCAAATTTGGCCCAACTGCTACAGTGCATCCACCTGTTCTTGGACAAGGTCAATTCTTTGATCGACCGGCATGAGTTCTCCTTTTAGTTGGACATTTAAGGATGCTTGTGACTCAAAGGCAGCAGCTGTATTGGTGGATAAGTTATTAAGGACTTCGGCGGTTTGTACTGTGTGACTTATTGTCACAACAGCAGTGGGAAACTTCCAATGGAGATTATATAGCTTGTGGAAGTGAGAACAACTCCCTCTACCTATACTATAAAGGATTTTCTAAGACTTTGCTAACTTTTAAGTTTGATACAGTTAGGAGTGTGTTAGACAAAGACCAGAAAGAAGATGACACGAATGAATTTGTCAGTGCCGTGTGTTGGCGGGCACTGTCAGACGGGGAGTCCAATATGCTGATTGCTGCTAACAGCCAGGGTACAATTACACCCCTCTCTCACCGCTGTGCAGAGATGCAAACTTGTGAATGTAACTATTTTCCTCCCCTCCAGAGAACTACAGGCTGCTGCCAGCCTTCCCCAGCTCAGATGTGTCCCGCTTCCCACACACAAGGCTGTCGGGCTTCCTGTCAGCCGCAGCTAGCCCCTGGCTTTCTCCCACTGTTTACAGATGTAGTTCTTGTGCACAGGTGCCACTACTGGTACCCTAGGCCTAGTCCCCAACCCCTACATAGCAGCTCACTGCCACTTACGATTCCAGTAGGAGATCTGATGTCCTCTTCTGGCCTCCTTGAGCACCAGGCATGCATGTGGTGCACAGACAAACATCCAGACAAAATGCTCACACATCAAAAGGATTAGCAGGAATAGTTATCTTGCCAAGTAAAATTAAGGCCATCCTAGTTGGCATTAAAACTGGTACCAATATCTGGTGAAAGGTAAAAATTTCTTTTTTGTTTTATGTCAATAAGTATGACGCTTCGCTGCAGAGCGACCAGTTACATCAAGTTGTAAAAAATTTAAGTAAAAAAAAGCAAGAGAATTACGTTCTCTTGGGGTGCGGCCATGGCCAAATCCCCCTTTTGTTTTAAAAAATATTTTTTAAGAGTACAATGGGCTCTTTCCACCATATCCTGACCTTGTGGATTATATGGTAATCCATGTTTTATGGATACTTGCATTTGTTGACAAAAAAATTTTTAAAGGAAGCAGTTGTATAGCCAGGGCCATTATCAGTTTTTATTGCCCCACGCTGCCTATGCTTCTAAGCAATGAAAAATGACATTCTTTGTTCCTTCCCCTGACAAGAGGGAAGCAAAAATAAGGCCTGAACAAGTATCTACAGATATAAGAACATATTTTAATTTTCTAAATTCTGAAAAATGTGTTACATCCATTTGCCATAACCGTAAAGGCAGCAATCTCTTTGGATTCACTCCCTCTGGACAGGAACAGTGAATAGTGTTGGAAGCAATCAGTCTATTCCCAGTATGTCTATCAGTGCCAGCAGCCAAAGCAGCAGTGTTAATAGTCTTCCAGATGCATCGGATGACAAGAGTAAGCTAGACATGATGGAGGGAGACCATACAGTGATGTCTAACAGTTCTGTCATCCACTTAAAACCTGAGGAGGAAAATTACCAAGAAGAAGGAGATCCTCCGCAGTCTCCACCTCAAGTGTCTCGTCAAAAGTCACATTATCGTAATAGAGAACACTTTGCAACTATACGAACAGCATCACTGGTTACAAGACAGATTCATGAACATGAGCAAGACTCTGAACTTAGAGAACAGATGTCTGGTTATAAGCGGATGAGGCGACAGCATCAAAAACAGCTGATGGCTCTGGAAATTTTATACTTCATTTGCAATGTTTTAGCATTAACATGAAAAGTCTTATGAAATTGGGTGGCCAGTGCTACTGGGGAATGAAGAATACTAGTAAATATAAACTCTCTGCGCAGAGCCATATCAACTTCATTATTAGCAGCACTAACAGGCCCAGGTAAGCCTGTATGGGCTCTCACATGCTGCACAAAGAAATTTACGTTCCCATATCAATTTTTGTAATCTTGTTAACAAATTATAAATAGGACTGGTCAATTTTATCTTATCAGTAGCTTCTAACATCTTTAAAACATTTACCACATACAGAGAATCTGATACTAAATTAAAAGTTTCTTTAAATTTATCAAAAACTTCTATTACAAATTTTAACTCTATAATTTGAGGAGAGGCAGGAGCAAATTGAATCATCACAGAATCATCAATATTAAATTTATATGATCCACAACCAGTTTTAGAACCATCAGTATATATATAGCAGCATCAATTAAAGGCTACTTTTAGTCATTTTTGGAAAAACAATAGGATGGGATTCAAAAAATTATATCAATGAATGCTGAGGATAATGATTATCAAATTTTCTAGCATATCCACATTTTAATATTGCCCGATCATCTATGGTAGCACACAGAACCTGCAATTGATTATTATTAAAAGGTATTATAATTTTAGATAGCTCCATACCAAAATGTTACAAACACTGTTGCACACCTTCCAAAGCTAATATTGCAACAGCGGTAGGATAATATTCAATAGTTCTGGTTATTGATATTTTAGGATGAATCCATTTTAATATCCCATGCTGCCACAACACAGCAGTGGGTTGAAATTTTGACTTTCTATTCCTTTTGCAGCTTGCAGAACAGCAGCTGCTAATCCTGCATTGGACAAAGGGCCTCCTGTCTCCCTGCATGCCTTCATCCATGCCTGCAATCTTTTAGCCTTCCATGGAGTGATAGCATTCCTACATTCCTTCATACACTGTTCATAGATAAGCTGTTCTACCAATGGCATGGCTGTATCGGGGTCGCCAAAGATCCTCCCTGCTGCCTCCATCATTCTTGCCACAAAGTCAGAAAATGGCTCAGTGGGCCCCTGAATGACCTTTGTTAGGTTTCCTGATACCTCTCCTTTGTTGGGCAGGGACTTCCATGCCTTTACGGCCATGGCATTAATTTGGCCATAAACTTGTATGGGATAAACTGTCTGATTTGCGGCCCATTGACCCTGACCCATCAACATATCAAAGGACCATGCAGCCTGGCCATTGATTTGGTTGGTCCGAGCCTGACTTTGAGCGTACTTGGTATACAGGGCCTTCCAGTTCAAGTATTGACCCATAGTTAAACAGGCTTTAACTGTACTCATCCAATCGGATGGGGTCATGGCACGCAAGGTTAATCTTTCTAACAATGCCTGAGTAAAAGATGCATTAACCCCATACGCCTGGACAGACTCAGCCAAGGCCTTTAGCTGCTTAAACTCTAAAGGCTCATAAAATCTCTGCTGATTGTCATCCTCAAAAACAGGAAAGGCCCCAGCGGCCTCCTTCCATGTTTGAGGGCAAAAGGAAAATCCCTGATTCACTGGTGGGTGCTGCGGAACTTCTGTATAAGGCGGTGTTCCTGCAGGAGGGGCCAAAGGTGGCGCACTGGTTACCGCCCAGGGCAGTGGCTTAAGCCCACTTCTGTCTTTTCTCCCCTCCTCTTCTGGTTTCTTTTTTGAAAGAGTTATCACTTTCATTTTAGCTAGCAACTCTTTCAGCTCCTCTTCCATCTTGTCTAACTTATCCTCTTCCTGTTTATCCTTGGTCTTATGATACTTAGCGGTCTTCTTTTCGAGCTCTGCTTCTTCCTCAGAGGCTAACCCAGAGTCATCGGAAGTCTCCAATTCTTTCAAAGAGGGGTAAATCCCTGTGGATCCCTCTTCCCTTTTCTCCTTTTTATCCTTTTCAGGCCGTTTAGGCCTGTCTTTGGCTCTGCTAGCTTTTCCCTTTTCTTTATCTTTGTGCCCCTTATCCTCTTTTCTTTCCTTAAAAGCCCTTTCCTCTTTTTTTTTTTTTTTTTTCGTTTTTTTGTTTTTTTGTTTTTCGAGACAGGGTTTCTCTGTATAGCCTTTGGCTGTCCTGGAACTCACTCGGTAGACCAGGCTGGCCTCGAACTCAGAAATACGCCTGCCTCTGCCTCCCAAGTGCTGGGATTAAAGGCGTGCGCCACCACCGCCCGGCAAGCCCTTTCCTCTTCTGACATGCTCTCCTGATGCTCTTGAAGCAGTCTCTGTCCTGCTTTCACACCCTCAGCACATCTTTTATCCTCCAAGCAGGCTCGTATCATGCGCCAAAGAGGCTTCACCCCGGGTTTCACTGACCCTTCCTCAGCCTCCTTATCAAGATCTCGACCCAATTTTTCCCATGAGCCAATGGTCAGAGACCCCGTGAGCACGAACCATGGGGCTACTCACTCTATTTCACGTAAAAAGTCCTCTAGGACTTTTCTCTTTATATCAAGGTGTCGCTGCTCAAGGAGCTCGTGCAGCGTACTCAATAATTGGTTGGAATGAGTATCCCCCATGTTACTCACTTAGCTATGTGAGGTTTACACACGGGTGGACAGGCGGAGTTGTCTAGCCCCGTCTGTCTTAATCAAATATTGGGCTTATATTGTTCTGTTCCCTCGGAAACTTCCCTCAGGCAAATTGCCGATATACCGTAGACTTCTGAATTGCCTCTTTACCGAGGACTTCTGAACTGCCTCTTTACCGAGGTCTTCTGAATCCATGGACTTTTCGAATCCTCTCTTTCCGAGGACCTTATCTTGTTATCCCATTTGACCTGGGAACTCACCGGTACCACTGCTTCTTAGGGTGAAGAGTTCTGGATCCACGAGAATTTTTCCTCGGGTCCCCTGTGCTCAGGTTTCTTCTTTCTTCTTTCTTCTGTCCCGGGTTTCTTCTTTTCTCTTTCTTCTTTCTTCTGTTTTCTTTCTTCCTTCTTCTTTCTTTGGTCCAGGGTTTCGGCACCACTTGTCTCATCCGACTTGTCCAGCAAGGAAGAGGCGAACAACCGGATCCTTCTCAACAGCCTTTATTGTAGAAGAGCTCTTTTAGATTTCAGGGAGAGACCTTGAATGCCCAGGGCAAGCTGCTTATATACTCTCAGCCCTGGGCGGGGGGGAGGGGGGGAAGCGCATGGAGGTGCGCGATTGGTCAGATTGCAGTGCCTCATAGCATACCATATTTGCATACCCCGCCCAGGAGGCAGAGAGAGAGAGAGAGAGAGAGAGAGAGAGAGAGAGAGAGAAGAGGAGTAGAGGCTGGCCATGAGCACGTGGAGAGATGGGGAAGGGGCGAGGGGACAGAGGGATCAAGAGATCAAGAGAGAGAGGATGGGGCAAGCAGCCCCTTTTATAGTGGGCCAGGCCTACTGGGCTGTTGCCAGGTAACTGTGGGGAGGAGCATACCTACCTGTAGCCAGGTAACTGTGGGGGTGGAGTTTAGACAGAATGCTAACAACCATCCTAGCAGGAATAAAGATATCCAATGATCACTTTTTGTTTTATTTTGTTTTGTTTTGTTTTGTTTTGTTTAAACAGGGCCTCCCTATGTAGCCATGGCTGTCCTGGAACTCACTACATAGACCAGGCTGCCCTCTGCCTTCTGAGTGCTAGGACTTAAGGTATGTGCTGAATGAAGATGTGTTAAAGAGACATCTGTGCCCCATCTTTTGACCATCAGACTACTGAGATTTCTCGGGGAATCATGCTGGGAAACGGAATGGCTGAAGCCTGGTGCAGCCACAAGGAAGACAGGAAGAGTTTGCAGTCTGACAACTTGTCAGCCTCACACCAGAGACTGGAGCCAAGATGATGATGATGGTCAGGACCAGACCTCAGCCAGGACAGTCCAGCTATGTACACCTCCTGCCCTCTACTTAAGCCTGAGCCTTGCACCAGGACCACAGAGATGGACTTCAAGGGGCTACTAGACTCTGTTCCTCTTCCCAATGTGGCCACATCCAGTGAGTCTCCTTTCTCTGCTTTTCACTATGACAAGCCTGTTTATTTTACTTATTGAGAGAGGGGCTGGGCCTGGCTTGTCCAGGACTATCAGGACCAGGCTTTGGCTCTAACAAACCTGCTAACATTGATGATACCTTTCCACCTACCCAGGGATATCCTGCATTGCATGGCAGTGGTAATGACACCCATAGGTGGGTCACCTCTAAAGTTATTTCCAAGACAGTATTCTTCAAACCCATCCCTCGGCTGGACAACATGCACTCAGCCAGGTACCAGTGACCTCTCCCTCTAGGACAGTGGTTCTCAACCCTCCTTATCCTGTGACCTTTTGATACAGTCCATTGGGTTATGGTGACCCCCAACCATTAAATTATTTTGTTGATACTTCATCACTGTGATTTTGCTACTGTTAACAAACTATAATATAAACATCTGATATTCAGGATATCTGATATGCAACCCTGTACAGGTCAAAACTTGCAGGTTAAGAACCACTGCTCTAGGAGTTGATGTTAAGCTCAGACATTTCTTGG
Organism: Arvicanthis niloticus; assembly: GCF_011762505.2. NCBI lineage: Eukaryota > Metazoa > Chordata > Mammalia > Rodentia > Muridae > Arvicanthis > Arvicanthis niloticus. The sequence continues at coordinate 111,723,615 of NC_047658.1, read as the reverse complement.
AATCTCTGTCCCCATGGCTCCTGGCATGTTTAGCCTGTACCAGTATCCTTCAGGCACAGTCAGGAATGCACAGCTCTGAGGTTTACCGCGCTGCCCATCCTGGCTCCCCTCTGCCCCTACCTACCAGAATTCCTGCTATGTGAGGCCTTCTGAGCTGGACATGTGCTTGTGTGGAGGAAGAGGGTCTGACTTGATGCTGATCCTCTTCTGTCAGCTTCCATGCCTACTCTTCACATATCCCCTCTCAGTGTCCCCTCGGTGTCCCCTCTGTGTATCCCCTCAGTGCTGTCCTGTGATCCTTCGCACTCCTGCCTGACCCTGGAGAGCCTGTCCCTTCCTTTTTCCCTTGGCTGTTACCATATCAGCTAGTTCCCAACAAAATAAGCCATTTGGGTGTCTCCCCAGATTCCCATTGCTAGTGTCATGGGTAAAAGAACCCAAAATAGCAAGAACAGCCCAGGCCTGGCCTGGGAGGGGTTTGGCTTTCCCAGGGGTCAGTCCTCAGGGGTCAGTCCCCAGGGGCAAGGGTCAGTCCTTGGGTCAGGGATGTATGAGTTTGTTCACCAACATCACTCTGGGTTCTATGCCCAGCCTAAGTGTTCTTCCCACAGTTGTAGGCTAAACTGAATGCCTGATGACCCATCACTCTCTATGTAAAACATAGGAACATTTGAGCCTCAGTTTCCCACAGTGTGACAGAGGGATCATCTCTAGCTGATTCTGGGGGTAATTTAGAGGCTGAAGTGAGACAGAGCCTTAGAGAAGGGTATCTGATTTATTTTTTTACATTATTATTATTATTATTATTATTATTATTGTCAGGATCTCATGTAGTCCAGCCTAGTTTTAACTCCTTGTGTAGCTGAAAATGACCTGGAACTCCTGATCTTCCTGCCTCCCCTCCTAGCACAGGCATTACAGGTGTCTGCTCCAATACCTGGTTGTGTGGTCTTGAGAACCACATAGCCACATAACCACATCTTGAGATGCCAGGGCATCATGCATGTTAGGCAAGACTCTGCCAGATGTATCCCCAGACCCTGTTTTATTTCTTTGATACGGTCTCTTTTTTTGTAGAACAAGCCTGGAACTCCTCATGGTAATCCTCCTGTCTCAGCCTCCAGAATGCTGGAATTACAGGCACATTCTACAATGTGGTTAGAGATGATTTTAGAACTCCTTATTACTGTTTGCCTTGAGAGGGATGAGACAGGAAGGATGTAGGGAGAACAGGCTTAGAGACTGAGGCTCCACTGGGTGCACCTCCTTTCTGTAGAACAGCAGTCCTCCATCAACGTGACCCCCAGTTTATGAATGTGAAATTGAGGGCCTACAAGGCATCAGGCAGTGGGTGATAAAGGCCCACACCTCGTCCACGTCACAACAAGGCTGGTGATGTGTGCTTTCTCCCAGATGATTGTAGAAGTCACTTGATGATGCTCCACTTGAAGCATTATTCAACAGTGTGTAGGATAGTTCCTGGTGTGCAGTAGGTGCTCAATATATACATGAGTAAATGAGTGAATGAACATAATAGGTTTCTCCACTCATGAAATAAACCAATTCAAGCCTAATTAAAAGTATAAAAGAGAGGGGCGGTGGTGGCGCACGCCTTTAATCCCAGCACTTGGGAGGCAGAGGCAGGTGGATTTCTGAGTTTGAGGCCAGCCTGGTCTACAGAGTGAGTTCCAGGACAGCCAGGGCTACACAGAGAAACCCTGTCTCGGAAAAAAAAAAAAAAAAAAAAAAAAAAAAAAAGTATAAAAGAAGTTTATTTGGGAACAGTTCCCAGGTAAGTTCACCAGTCTTAGGGGATAAGGGTGTGTGTGTGTGTGTGTGTGTGTGTGTGTATCGAGAGATAGAGAGAGAGAGAGAGAGAGAGAGAGAGAGAGAGAGAGAGAGAGAGAGAAAGAGAGAGAGAATATGAGCAAGCACAGAGAAAGGGTCAGGGAGGATAGGTAACCAAAAATGAAATGTCTGGTTTGAGCCTTTGGAGGAAGAGCTGCCAAGCCTATAAAGGCTGTAAAGTTCAGAGTTGAGGGCAGTGTATGCCAGTCATATCCTGTAAACAGGTAGAGATTGGGGGAATGTTGGGAGAACCTGGATGCCAGGTGCACTTTGATATGTTAATTGACAGCTTGTTTTGAAACAATATAATCAACAAAATCCATAAAACTACCTGTTCAAATCCATGTAGGCACATGCTTGTTATCCAGGCCAACCATGAAACCCAGCTCCACAGTATGCAAGAGGCCCTCATGTACCTAGGTAGGAAACATCTGGAGCAGTGGCTTGGACCTCTGCCTGTCAGGTCAGGTCACGAGGATGCTTAGGTCTCCTTGGAAGGTCCTTGCAGAGTCCAGCCTCCTTGGGTTCCCTAAAGTTTTCTCTATCTACAGGAACACTTGCCAAGCTGGGTGGGGGTGGGTGGGAGTTCAGGATTTGGTTCTGTATTTGGAGGGTTCTTTAAAACCCAGTGGTGGGGACTCTCCAAGTAACATCCCAGGCAGTGTCGGGAAGCTGAGGGGGTGTTTCTGACTTCCAGCCACTGTTGGCACAGACTCTAGTGCTCTTGGGAGAGAAGGCTGGCGCTTGTCCCGGCAAGATTCCTGCAGTGACTCTAGGCGGGACTGAATTCAAGCCAGTGTCTCCACCAAGAGGTCGTTTCTCTTCACTGCAAGGCCCCAAGGCCCCAGACCACAAATGCAAGGCTGGGAAATGCTGTGTGTACAGTGAGACAAGTTCACTGTGGTGCCCACTGGCTCTTGTTTTATGGGAGGGAGAAGAGAATCCCGGTATGAATTTCCTGTTTGCGTTCCTGGGGCCACGGGTAGGAGCGCAGGGAAGGAAGTTTCCAGCAATGCCCCCTTTCTCATCTGCACCCCAAACTCCTGGCTCCGGCTGTTTGAACACCTCATCTGGCCTAGCACACTGGCATCTCGCTGTGTCTTGGACAGCCCTTTTGGCTGAACTGTGGCTGTTCACCTGCTGGGCCTGTGGCTGTTGACTCAGTGGGTGGTAGGTTAATGGGACTCTGTTCCAGTACATCAGATGATCCAGCCTCAGGAGGGAACCATACAGAACCCCTCCAGCCTCGGTTTTCTTATCAGCAACTCAGGGGGGGCAGATTCCTTGGCCCCCAGTGTGGGTGAGCAAACTCAATTCTCCTGTCTCTACCTCCTGAATGCTGGCATTGTGACACCTTTGTGCCCAGTGAAATCTTTTTTATTTATTCAGCCTCAATCAGTTATAGTAATACAGACTAAGAGAATCCCCAAGGCCCCCATGTTAGAAATATGTTCACAGGCTGGAGGCTGGACACACACCTTTGATCCTAGCAGTTGGGAAGCAGAGTTAAGTGGAGACCCATTTCAGACAGGCCTTATGGGGGACCCACTTGAAGTTTAATAAAGACATCTGTATAGTATAAGGCTGTTGGCCTGCTTGCTGGGGCAGCCCCTCTGCTAGCCCAGCTAAACTTTATTGACACTGAGTCCTGGCTACGTGGGCTTCTCCCTGCTCTCCCTCCCTGCTCTATTCTGGCTTCCTCTGTCCTCTTGGTCCTTCTGTCCTAACTCCACCCACCAACTCTTTATTATCCAAAAGACCACACTCCTCACTCAAGCCATTGGCGCAAAGGGCTGCAGGGCCTTCTCCGGGGCAGCCTGCCCTTTCTTTTTGGGCAGGTGAGGAAGCTACAGACAATTACAAATCCTGCTAGCCTGGCTCCCAGCCCAGCAATTAACAGTTGAGAAAGAGACACCTTCTCATGGCCAGTTGATGCTGCATGTGTGGGTTATCTGAACAGAGGCCAGAGTGGACATCAGTGAGTCTCAGGACAGCCAGGGCTACACAGAGAAACCCTGTCTCGACAAAACAAAACAAAAAGAAAGAAAGAAAAAAGGGAGGAAGTCTGGGGAAACAAACAGAAAAAAGACCAACCACAAAGAAAAAATCCCAACTGAAGTACCCAGACAAGGCAACTTGCCCCTTCATCTGGTTGGTCCACCTAGGAAGAGGGGGGGACACACAGGCAGGAAGTTCATCTGGTTTTTATTCTAGCTCAGGTGGGAGCTGTGTCTTTTCTCCATTGGCTAAAGTCCAACCTCTCAGGCTTATTGGACTGACTAGTCTGAAAAGAACTGGTGCTTAGGAAAAGAAGGAAAGAGAAAAGGTTCACTGCCCCAGGCCAGCAGATTTCCATAACAGAGCCCTTGGTCTTCTTGTAAACAAAACTTTCACAAGTCGAGAGGATTAAATATTTGCATAAAAGTCTTACAAGGTGATGCAGATAAAAGGATTTTAATTCCACATCTTTTGTTTTTTTCTGAGTTTGTCTGCCTAGCAGCCCTGGCTGTCCTGGAACTCACTCTGTAGATCAGGCTGGCCTTGAACTCACAGAGCCCGGCCACTACAGGCTTCAGTCTACAAGACCAACATCTAATTATCAGGCTTACTTAATGAAACCTTTTAAAAATCCTGAACAATAGGCACAGACTCCTAGCTTGATCAAGAAACCTGGGAATCATGAGGACGGTGATCAGACAGTGTCCTGTGCAAAAGGCTGGTGCTCTGGTTCGGTAATGTAGCATTTGCCCTGCGTGACTGTGCCCCTGCGACGTTCACTGGAACCCAGCAATCAAGAAGGGACTCAGTATAGCCAGTCACCATGGAATGAGACAAACGCTACATTACCGAGCTACAGACCAGACTCTTGTTGACTTTTTTTTTTTTTTAAAATTTGAGCACTGGTCCATCCTATCTATGGAAAATTTAATCTTTAAACTTTATTTTCCAGGGCTACACAGAGAAACCCTGTCTTGAAAAACAAAAACAAAAAACAAAACAAAACAAAAAACCAAACCAAACCAAAAAAACAAAAACAAACAAAAAACAAAAAACAACAACCAAAAAAAAAAAAAACCCAAAACAAAACAAAACAAAACAAAAAAACCCCTTTATTTTCTGTGAGTGTTTTGCCCGCATGTGTGCGCATCATGTGCCTTCTGCCTCCAGAAGTCAGAGGAGGCATTGCATCCCTTGGAAGTAGGGTTACAAATGGTTGCTATAGGTGAGTGCTCGGATACCAGGTCCTGAAAGAACAAGTGCTCGTAGCCATGGAGACAACTTTCCAGCTCCCAGAAAAAAATGGTCTCTAAAACTGACTTAGATTTATTTATTTTGTATGCATGTGTGTGCTTCTGTGTGTGCGTGTGGAGTAGAGGTCAGAAGATCACTTTCAGGAGCTGGTTCTCTCCTTCCTCCACACATATGGGTTCTGGGGATCACCTTTAGGTTTTCAGATTGATGGCAAGTGGCTTCCTTCACCTGCCAACTACCTCACTACCCTGGACTACGTTAGACTCTTATCCCTGTGACCTTGCTCATATTAAATTAGATTTAAAAAAAAATACACACATCCATGTCAAAATGAATAAATAAATACATTTTAAAGAGACAGAGATTATCCTGGATCCAGGCAAGAGGATTGTAAATTTGAGGCTAGCATGGGCTACTCAAGCAAAACCTGTTTGAAATAAGTAAATAAATAAATAAATAAATACCATTAAACTATAAATTACTGTCAGTTTGAAAACAGGATAGTTTTAGTATCTCCAGATAAAAGGGGTGTGAGACCCCAGTACAGTATTGTGAGTGGCTCCACATTGCTGCTCTGGCCTTGAACATGGTAAGCCTTATGCCTTAGGTGGCTTTTTGTTGTTGTTGTTTTGAGATAGGGTTTCTCTGTATAGGTCTGGCTTTCCTGGAACTCACTCTGTAGACCAGGCTGGCCTCAAACTCAGAAATCCACCTGTCTCTGTCTCCCAAGTGCTGGGATTAAAGGCGTGAGCCACCACTGCCTGGCTTGGTTTTTGCTTTTCAATACAGGGTTTCTCTGTGTGTTGCCCTTGCTATGCTAGAACTCTGGACAAGGTTCAAATTTTTAGAGATCTGCCTCTGCCTCCTGAGTGCTGGGATTAAAGGCACTGAGGCACCCCCTCCAGCTGATGTATGAGCCTTAACTGCCCTCCCCAGGGAACAAACCTGTAGAGATGGGCAAAGGGGAGTCAGAGAGGAGTAAGTCTTCTGCAAATGTAGAGGTGGCACAGTTGGAACCTGAGCATTCAACCTGTGCTTGCCAGCTTGGGGTGTGTGTGGGGGGTGCCTGTGGGAGGGCTATAGTGACCCCAGGAGCTGGGAGCCATCCTAAGCACCCTAGGGACATCCAGCATGGATCTCAGTCCAAGCTTCTAGGAAATTAACTCAGCCTGTTTCTTGGATGGGACCAAGGTGGGTGTTTTATCAGTTTCTGAAGAATATCCCACAGTGTGGCTGAAGACAGGGTTCAATGTATTTGCCATATAAGCCTGAAAACCTAGGTTCAGTCCCTGGAACTGACTCCTGAAAGTTGTTCTCTGACCTTCACATGTGCTATGTGCTATGTCTGAACATGCCTGCACTTGTGTGTGTATGTGTGTGTATATGTATGTATGTATATATATTCATACATATACACACACAGACATGGAGATACACACGAACACATATACACACACACACAAACAAACAACAACAATAATAAAAGAAAAAAATTAAAAATGATCCCAGTAGAGTGGCCATACTTCTTTGATTTCAGTCTTCTGAGGCCTCAAGAAATAGCCCTATCTTTGGACTTCTGACCTCCAAGACTGACAGGCAACGGATAACAGCCGTCTCTGTCTCTGCCTCTGCCTTCCCCCCCCCCCTCTTCTGGAATTAACTAGTGTCAGTCTGTTCTCATATTGGCATCAATTCTCATGTCTCTGCTACCTGCAGTCCTGGGATCCCATGTCTGTGCAGCAACATGTCCATTTTCAAGTTTTAGTCTGTTTAATTTCAGAGGAGAAATTCAAGATTCGTTTTTGTGGAGGATGACCTCTGTGGTCACTCCCTTGTACACAGTACTCACATGCTATGTGTCAGAGTCACGCAAAATGCTTGCTTAAACACTTCTGGGCTTTGAGTCACACAAAATGCTTGCTTAAACACTTCTGGGCTTTGGGTGTAGCTGGGGGTTGAGAGCTTGCTTGGTGTCTTATAATGCCCTGGAAATAAAAAGCAAGCAAGCAAACTCAATCAGTCACTCATTCACTCATTCACAGTTTTTCATTCAGTCAGACACTCACTCACTCACTCACTCACTCACTCACTCACTCACTCACTCACTCACTCACTCACTCACTCATGAGACTCCTGACATTCCTAGGGCTGGGAGGGAATAGTAGTTAGTCATTTACGTGAGTTAAAAAACTTCCTTGAAAGCCTAGTTTCTCATCCCTCTGCCACGCCCCGCTGCAAAGAAGCGGAGCTCCACCCAGTGGAGGAGGGGCTTGTTGCTTCCGCCTTCCAGCATGATCTCTCCGTTTTCATTGGCTGTTGCTGGGAGTCATCACAGAGCTCCTCCTCCGGAACGCCAGACTCTCGCTGTTCGGACCGGTCTGGCTAGTGATAGTGGTGGGATGGCGGCAGAAACGCAGCCTCTTCTGGGACGGGACCGAGGCGGTGGCCAGGCCCACTCTGGTGAGTGAGGTGGCACTTTCATTTGTACTTTTCTTTTTTTCTCCTTACTTTTTGAGACAAGGTCTCAAGTAGCCAGGCTGGCCTTGAACTCCAGATCCTCTTGATTTCGCCTCCCAAGTGTTGGGGTTACAGCACCACCACTCTAGTTTTTCTCATGGGGAAACTGATGCTTAGGGAGAGAAGCGTTCTCCAGCCCATGGTCCCCAGGCAGTAAGTGGACGAACATCCTCTGTGAGCGACTTTGGGGTACTGCTTTGGCTGCTAGGACTGAAGCTGGTGGCCCGAGGCCAGGGTGGCTTCCTTCCCTGCTTTCTTAAGTGCTCCTGGGACTTCTTTCCTTTTCCCTTCCTTGGTCAGGGACATTGCTGAGCCCAGGGAGAGTGGAGTCAGCTTCTCAGTCATTTCCAGAGGCTGCTGGTGGCTGAGAGGCAGGAGGATAGTCATCTAATTTTCCAGATGAGGAAACCGAGGCAGAGAGAGAGGAGAGAGAGAGAGAGAGAGAGAGAGAGAGAGAGAGAGAGAGAGAGAGAGAGAGAGCGAGAGAACCAGCCCTCCTCACCTCTAACCTACCTAAGGTCATAGCCCTGCCTTCTGGTGTGGTCACTGGCCTGTGTGTGCTGGCCTGGTCATTCAAACTTCCCTTTCTAGACTTCCTTTCCTTTGGGAGCCGACTGGGTTAGCACATTGGTCCCTACCTACCCAGCATGCTGAGTGTGACCTTTTTTTTCTATTTTTTCTTTTTTCTTTTTCTTTTTTTTTTTTTTTTTTGAGACAGGGTTCTCTGTGTAGCCCTGGCTGTCCTGGAGCTCACTCTGTAGACCTGGCTGACCTCGAACTCAGAAATCCGCCTGCCTCTGCCTCCCAAGTGCTGGGATTAAAGGCGTGCGCCACCACTGCCCAGCTGCTGAGTGTGACCTTACACAAGCCCCTCACCTTTCTGTACAGGTTCCTCCCTGACCTTTCCCAGCAGGACTCACAGATGAAGGCCCTCCGCTTTGCAGTTAGCCCACCAAGCCTATAAGCAGCCTCATCCTGTTTTACAGCACTCAGGAACAAGATAAAAACCATTATTCATTGAATAATGAAGCCACAGGGTCTGTAATAGGAGACAAGGAAGCTAGACACTGAGGTGACCACACATCCATCCCCCTCCTTCCTCTCTGTTGAGACCTCTTGACAGGGACAGGGCATATGATTCAGGGGACACATGCTTGGTGTTATGGCATCTGGGGACCTTTCTGGGGCTGCCAGTTGTTGGCTGTGGGTCTTTGGCAGGTTACTTAGCTAGAGTCTCAATATGAGGGGGTAGTAACAAACTGGTGGGGTAGGGGACACATTTGAGGATCCAAAGAGAGATTCTGTGGAGTCTGGTGTGTGGGTCTTGACAGATGTCCACGATAGCAGTGCCATGATGCTTTTAAGTCCTGCCCCTGCAGAGTGGACAAGTGATAGGTTTAGTCTTCTCTGTGGAGGCAGGATTCAATGCTGGGCATTGTCACACAAGAGACTCTGGGAAGGCTGGGCAGTGTCCTATGAGAAACTCTGGAGGCTCTTTGTCCAAACACTGTGGTTTGGGGTAGGGCTGTTGAGAACCCAGACAACACTCTGTGTGTTTGCATCTCCTAGACTGGGCTGTCTATGAGAATGGACCTCTGAGTCTGCAGACCAGCACCCTGTGTGTGGTCTGGTCTCCAGGCTCTGATTGGGTGCCCTTTGATCAAACTCTCAGAGGGGGTAGCTGTTGCTGCAGCCCTCCCCAAGGATCCCAGGGTCCCTGTAGTTGTGTCCTGTTAAACCAGGCCCACCTGACTGGCCCCTGTCAAAGGTTTCACAGAGTGGTTTTTAACTTGTTCCTGAGTGCTGTAAAACAGGATGAGGCTGCTTATAGGCTTGGTGGGCTAACTGCAAAGTCGGGGACCTTCATATGTGAGTCCTGCTAGGAAAAGTCGGGGAGGAATGTGTGCAGACAGGTGAGGGGCTTGTTGAAGATCACTCAGCATGCTGGGTAGGGACTTACGGTGGCTATGTAGAGAGACAGGCAGAGCAGGCCTAGACCTGGCTGTCAGGGAGTAGAGGGTATCCTGGCAACAAGTGTCTGAGCCCCTGTTAGCATTCTGTCTAAATTCCACCCCCACAGTTACCTGGCAACAGCCAGGTAGGTCTGGCCCCCTATAAAAGGGCTGCTCGCCCCCTCCTCTCTCTCTCTCTTGCTCTCTCTCTTGCTCTCTTGATACTTCTGAATCCTTGCCTCTTCCCCCTCTCTCCACGTGGTCATGGCCAGCCTCTACTTCTCTATTCTCTCCCTCTCTGCCTTTCTCTGCCTCTACTACCCTCTTAACTCCCCTCCCCATGCCCTGAATAAACTCAATTCTATACTGTACCTTCTCATGTGGCTGGTCCCTTGGGGGGTTGGGGGAGGAGATGCCTTCAGCATGGACCCACTGAGACATCCCCTTCCCCCATACCTCAGCACACACCCAGAGAACATATTCTGTTTATCTTTTTATAAACACATCACCTGTTACATTTCCTTGCCTTGCCTCCTTCGGACCCAGTGTGTTCAGTAGAAGTCCCCTGGCCCTGATGGTTGTGGTTATAGGTATGAACAGGTGATTGCCATCTAGAGTGATGAGTTCAGGGCAGTAGCCCTGGGGGAGTCTCTGGACTCTCAAGTTGGAGGAAGGTTTTCTGATAGACAACTTGAGTGAGGGCTTATAGGTTTGGGAGAGCTAGGCCTCGGCAGGGTAAATTCGGAATGTGTGCCGTGGCTGTGGTAGTGTGGCGTGGCTGTGGTAGTGTGGCGTGGCTGAGTTAGTGTGGCGTGGCTGGGGCAGTGTAACATGGCTGGGGTAGTGTGGCGAAGCAGGAGTAGAGGGAGTGGGTGGGCAGAATGAGTTACCAAGTGCCAGGATGGGGTGTAGTGTGGACTCTGAGCACTGGGGACTCCCAGAAACCTATGGCATGCTTCTTAGAGGTTGTGACAAGCCCCTTTTGGCTTCTGCAGGGTGGAAAGGATGCTGAGGTATGAGCAGAAGGGCCTTCCTCAGGCACCTACCACCAGGGTGAGCTCAGGCAGCAGGGCCCAGGATCTTATACACTGGCAGCCAGAGGCTGGATGGAAAGAGCTTTTGTGGTTCATGGCTCCAAACCCAGTCTGCCTTCTCTAGGGCATGGCTAGGCTTCCAGGCTGCCTGAGGCTACCCTCAGCTGCCTTTCCCATTGGGCATGTTGGTTTTCAGTTCTGCCATGCTGGGTACACAGCAGTATGGCTTCTTGGTCATAGGAAACCTTCGGGAGTGCCCACACCCACAACCCTCAGAGACTGCCTTAGAAACATTAGGGTGTCTTTAGGACAACCCTATGGACATACACGTGAGGAAATTGAGGTCCTAGTTGATAAAGTGTAGCCTGGTTAGTGCATGTAGCAGAGTGAGGTGCAACTCTGTACTGCCTCTGGTCTGTGAGCCCCAAGACCTGGAGCAGGTGGCTCTTCAGAGACAGAGGGCACGGTGTAGGCAGTCACAGGGGCTCTGTTCCTGGTTGTGTGCTGGTCTCAGGGTCTCTTGCTATGACAGCTCTGTTCTTAGCAGTGCATGGCTCCCGTGAGCCCCACGAAGCCAGATTCTATAAAAACCAGAACTACAAACTGAGATAAGCTGTTTCCAAGTGTGATGTGAATGGTGGCGGGTGAGCGTGCCCTAGTTCTTCTGCTCGAGGTTATTTGGGGACTACTGGGTCCCACAGATAGGGGTTGAGGTGGGGGGGTTGAGGTGGGAGGGAGTTACAGCTCAGTGGTTGTTAGTATTGGCTGGAGAGTGAGAGCGAGGCCGTTGGGTCTGACTGTAGTTCCTAGGTCTGAAATCTTGTGCTCACTGAAGAGCAGTTACCCCATCTCACAGTGGAGGGAGGATGCTGGCTGAACAGGAGGCAGAGGTGGCATGGGCTGGAGAGTGGACAGCAGCCCCTTCCGGGAGTCCACTTGAGCACCAGGGGCTCCCGTACCACATTTGCCTCATGGCATCCACTTGGGAGCCAAGTAGGTAGCCACTGGCATCTATTTGGCAAGGGTGACCATACCTGTACTTGCCCTGTTAGTAGATGGGGGAGGGGTCTGAGTCCTGAGTATGAGGCCAGGGTTCTGCAGGATACACTGCCTTTGTGTCCTTGTGCATGCTGTGCCCTGGGCAGTGGTGGCTGTGGACTGGAGTTGCCTCTACTCCGGGCCTGGTGTCTTCTACCCATGCCATCACCTGGAGTGGAGGTCTGGTTGCGGACAGCATCAGCTGGCTTCCTTTCCCATGTGCTCATCCTGTAGAAGTGAGGCCGAACTACTGTCCCATTCCTTCACCTGCTGTGTCCCCTCTACCTGCAGACACTGCAGCTGATCAGGAGCTCTGCATAGACCAGGCTGTGGTCTTCATTGAAGATGCCATAAAGGTGTGTGGTGGCTACCCTGCTGACTTGCAGTCTGCCCTTTCCCTTTGTTCCTTACTCTCCTGGGGTGGGTGCCTTGATTTTAGGATAGATACAATGGCGGGCATGTGGAGCCAGCTCTCTTCTTATCCTCTGATGGAGGCCATCTTCTTGGTGTTGGAATCATGGTCATTGACTTAGCACATACGAAAACTTGTCTTGGGCTACCCTGTGCTAGGTCCAGGTCTAGGAGACATCTGCAGGGTGGATACAGATGTCCTGGAGAGTGCAGCTGGCCTTGCATGGAAGAGAAGAGAGACTGGCACACAGGCAGAGGGCACAGTCTTAGCCTGTGCCAAGGGAGCTCTTGCCGCTGGGCAAGGTCTGCAACTTGTGCTGGTCTAATCCTGAGACCCAATGAGCGGTTGCTTTGTCTCTCTGACACAGACTGGTTCCCTATAGCTCACCTGGCTACGTCCTGCCTCTGGGGAGATTGGAGCACTGCAATGAGCCACGTGTAGTATGCTGGTATGGTCATGGCATGCATACACATATGTGGTGTTAAGAGGACCCCTCCCATACTTGTCTGTGTGTGTCACAGAGGGGACCCACTGAAGTTCTTTTGTGTGTGTCACGGGGAGACACTGCTCATGCCCAGTGTGTATAGCACTGCAAGAACCACACACATCCCTGTGTGTGAGACGCGCTGGAGAGACCCAACCTGTCTCTGTGTATAGCATGTGGGGACCATGCTTTATAAAGCCCATTTGGGTGCAGCCCTGGCCTAGGGACCCCACTCACTTTGCTCTACTGTGTGGCCCTGGAGGGACCCTGCTCATCTCGCTCTGTGTGTGGCTTAGTGTGGGGGAGGAGCTATCTTATGCCTATGTGCCCTTTGTTTCCAGTACCGCTCCATCTACCACCGCATGGATGCTGGCTCATTGTGGCTTTACCGCTGGTATTACTCGTACATCTGCCAACGGTGAGACTGCACCCCAGTGGAACCGGGCTGTGCAGACCTGCTTGGTGGGGTTGGGCCAATCCTACGCTGTCCTGAGCTTACCACGCTCCCAATTCTCTTGGGCACAGAGATGACCCTTGGTCTATCCCCCAGGGAGAAACCAGCTGTGGCCAGAAAGCTACTGCTGGTAAGAGATTCCTCTTTAGGATGCTGGGTCAGCCTAGCCGTTGAGTTTTGGGCAAAGCCGGGTAACTTGTCTAAGCACAGTAGCCATAGCCAGGAAGTACTAGCTTCTGCCTTCCACCCCTTAGACCCTAGTGCACCTGAGAGCATGCTTCCTGGCTCTACAGGCAGCCCCCCCCCCCCCCCAACTTTTTGCCTCCTTCCCAGAGTGCTGGGCTTCACCATTTTTCTGATCCTGGTCTTGGCCTTTGTGGAAGTCCCATCTTCCTTCACAAGGACTGCGGATGTGCGTTACCGCTCCCAGCCCTGGCAGCCGCCCTGTGGCCTGACGGAGACAATCGAGGCGCTCTGCTTGCTGGTCTTCCTGGTTGACCTCTCTGTGAAGGTGAGGTGTGTGGTACACAGGTCCTACCCCCAGAGCTCTTGGTGTCCAGATGCCATTCATTGTTCATTGTGTGGTTGCTAGGGAGCCTTGGCACTTTGAACAAAAGCTGGGGCCAGAGGGGGGGGGTGGTGGTGCTGTCTTAGTTTGTTTATATCTGTGTGTGTGTGTGTGTGTGTGTGTGTGCACACACACACACTAATGTGCACTTATATAGGGAGGCCCAAGGACAACTTGGGGGATTCATTTCTCTCCATTTACCCTGGGGTTTCTGGGGATCAAACTTAGATGTTCAGGCTTAGGAGCTAGCTCCTTTACTCACTGAAGCATCTCGCTGATGCAGGCCTGCGCTCTTTCCATCAGCGAGATGCTTCCTATGTGGAAGCTGGGTCTGGACTGTCCCGCTGGTGTTGAGAAGCCTGGGGGCTGTTGGAGGTCTGGTCTTCATGAGAGGAGACTAGCTGTGTGAGACTGTGGGTGGTCTCTCCTCATCACTCACCTTGCCATCCCTAAAGAGTAGAGGGGTTATCTGTACTGTAGGTGGTGTGTCTCGCCCACACAGGACTGCTGTGTGTCTGACTGGATTCTATGAGTGGATGGATTCTTCTGGTGATGGAGGTGACCCTCCCAGTGCAGCTTGCTGCCTGTAGTACTGTAGTGTCTGTTAGCCTTGCCAGCCTTTGGCCTGGGCCCTAGATTCCCTTAGCTTCCTATGGCTTGTCTGTTGGGTGGTACTTTTGTCTGACGTCTGCCCTGTAGTCCCAAGTGAGTGTGTGGCTGAGGAGTATAACTGAATGCTGGTTCCCCTCACCCCTTACAGTATATCTACCCCTCCCTCCCCCGGGTGTGTGTTGTGTGTGTGACATCAGCAGGCTCAAGGCAACTTCTCATCTCTATCTTTGCCCATGGTGTGATGGGCAGCTCTGGGTCTTAACTGGTGAGAACTTGGTATTCACTAGTCTGAATGGCTGATGCACGTGTGTATTCTCAAGGTGAAAGAGGTCCAATGATTTCATCCATAGCCTTGACCTCTAGAGGCAAGAGTAATGGTGGGACATCAGGAGGGCAGGATGGGCGGGACCCCGCTTCCTGGATTGGCTGCCAAGCTCACCCAGCGGGTGTCCTGTTTGTCCTCCTGTTTTCTGGGATGCTCTCCTGCTCCCATGACCTGCCCTAGTGGCTTAGATAGACAAAGCTAACAGGAACCCCTGTCACCAATGATTCCAGACCAGAGAAGCCAAGTGCCACCCCTGAAGTTGCATAGTGAGTCCCAAGCTGCCTTGGCATGAACGTATGCTTCCTGACCCCTGCTCAACACTTTGCTCCCCACCAGCAGTGTGTGGAAACCAGACTGTTGGATCTCTTTACTGTGTGCCCACACCCTGCTGCCCTCTGCCTGGCTGAGGCCCACGTCTGCCTTGCTTGCTGTTCACCCCTCTTGTCTCTTGCAGGGCTACCTGGTGGGGCAGGCCCAGTTGCAGCAGAACCTGTGGCTGCTGGCCTACTTTGTGGTACTGGTTGTGTCTGTGGTGGACTGGATTGTTTCGCTGAGCTTCACTTGTGAGGAGGTAGGTGATACGTGGGCTCTGAGACTGAGACAGGTTCTCAGGGTGTGACATGCAGGTGCAGCTGAGCCCTGTGTGGCCATAAATTCATATCCTGGAGGGCTTTGGTTCCCCCTACTAGGGATCCTGCTCTCACAGGCTCCCTAGAAGGCCAAGCTTTCCTCTGTGGTGTCCCATTGGTGAGAGGAGCTAGAAGCAGGGTCCAAGTTGTAGGGACTCCTGGTCCTTCAGTCAGGTTCAATGAACTCTCCTGGGGCCCCTTATAAGAGTTCTGTCCCAGGCATTCTGTGCCCATAGTTTCACATCCAGAGCTGTTTGATCTCGGCAGGAAGCGAGCCTTATCCACTGTGTCTGCTTTGACACAGAAGCACCCAGAACCCTGGGAGGTAGTGATGGGCAGAGAGGCCCAAGCAGGTTGGTTTGGCCTTCATGGATCTGTTAGGGTATGCTGAGAAGGTGGGTGCATTGGTGGGAATTGAATAGAGGGTCTAAGAGTAGTGTTGGGAACTCAGTGGAGCCCAGAGCGGTGATGGGAAGTAGCACTTGGAACCCCAGGGGAGGGGTTGCAGAGCTGGCTTGTCCTCTGCCCTTTGGGTTGGTCCTGCCTGGTAAAGACAGTAAGTGATGGGAAGGAGGGTAGCTGTCTCTTATTACCAGCCTGCAGCCCCCCTAGACCCGACAGGGAGCTGCTGGGGGATGCATGGGTGGTGGGTCTCTGGTCTTGTACCCAGCAGAGGCTGACAGGGGATGGAGACACAGTTCCACGCTATTTGAGGCCTTCTAACGCCTATGTCCACTCAGGACCAGAGTTTACCCTCCCTGCTAAGGTGCAGCTCCTCTTCTGATGGAGGAAGAAGTGCTGTGCCTTCCGGGACAGGAGGGGGGATGGTTGTATAGCCATCATTTCTTACTGATGCTTCCCGCGGGTCTCTCGGCCAGCCACCAACCATGCCAAGGATGCCTGGGTAATGCCAGGGAGAAAGACAAGGGAAAGAGGCTCTCGAGAGGCACAAAACAGTCTATCCGATGAATGAGCCGCAGTCACAGAGCAGCCCTGGCCGTCTGACTAGTCTTAATAACATCCCTTACAGCCTGCTGCTGTCCCCGTGCCTCAAAGCTTGTCAGCTGGCTAGGTTTGTCATGGAGGCTGTGGTCTTCACCCCTAGAGGTAGGTCCTCTAGTTCTGCCTGGTTTTGGTTCATTTTTGTTGTTGTTGTTTGTTCTTTTTTTTTGTTTTGTTTTTTTTTTAATACGAGAATGTGTCATCCCTTGCCTGGGCCTATGGGTCTTGTGCATGCTGGTCACATGTTTTACAGCTGAGTCACTTCCCACAGCCAGAGTCTTCCCTACAGGTCTTGGAACCTCATAGTGCCCTGTCCTGTTTTCTGGACTTGGTTATTCTCCCTTTAGACACGTTAAGTTCCCACTTGGTGGGGCCAGTGCATGTCCTTGGTGGCTTCTGGCTTTGGAAATGGGTACTTCCAGATGAGCAGGGCCCAGCACATGGAGACAGCAGAAATGTGGCCACTGACCCCCAACATCATGTAGCTGAGCCGGAGTCCTCTGAGACCCTTCCTGCAGGCCTCAGACCTGGCAGCCTTGCCACAGGAGGGTTCCTCTGACTTTCAGTGTCACATGTCACACTGAGGTAATGGGAACTGCTTATTGAGTCATTTCCAAACTCCAGGGCGGTAGTGCTTGTCGACATATTGTAGACAGGAGGGTGGAGCATGGCTACACGGCGAAGGCATGGTGCTGCCTGTCACTAGAGGCCAGGTAGGGCCTTGTGCTGAGCTCTACTTCTGCATGGTGGCTGTGTCATTGATCCCAGGTCCTGGTGGCCATGTCGTGTGTAGCTGAGGTCAGAGGCTCAGCATTTGAAGGACCCATTGAGTTGATATGCTGATTAAATACTT
This sequence comes from Arvicanthis niloticus, assembly GCF_011762505.2. Taxonomy (NCBI): domain Eukaryota; kingdom Metazoa; phylum Chordata; class Mammalia; order Rodentia; family Muridae; genus Arvicanthis; species Arvicanthis niloticus. The sequence goes on along the minus strand of NC_047658.1, from coordinate 111,706,635 downwards.
CTGGGGCCTGAGCCCCGAGCATTCTGTGCCTGTTTGGAGGGTCCTGTCCATGTATGTCCTCCAAACCCCTTGTTTCCAATCCTCCACATTTTTGCATGACATTCTGTTGGGAACCTCACTGCCTGGCTTGGGGGCCACTATGGCCTGAGCTGCTGCTCCGGTCCGAGGGTCAGGGTAGTGGGAATGGAGGGAAAAGAGATGTGAAGAATGGAGACAAGACAGAGGTTCTGATCAAGTCTCTTGTCTCCTTTATTGAAGGGAAATCTGGGGTATTTATACACTTTGCTACATGCCTTGTAGGCGTGGATATCACGTGTCTTGCATGTGTGGATACCACATGCGCTGTGCACCTTGCAGCTGGGGGCACTAAATAGCAAAACAAGATATGTGGGATAAACAAGATGTTTATCAGAGTGTGCTCAGCTGTTGTAGGCTGTTGAAAACAAGTCTCTTGTCAGGGTATATGGCTCGAGATGGCTGCAAAGATGATAGCCACTTTCGGCTCCCAACAACATTCTGCTCCTGCTCCTGGGAATCAGGTCCAGTTAGCAGGACCCCTGCCTGCCACCTCTCTATGAGGGACTTTTTTTTTACCTAAGGATGGCATGCTACACAAGGTCTATCTCTGGTTAGGTTGCCATGTCTCTCAGAACCTATGCAGCTAGCAGGACTCTCTTGAAGCACTCCACACGTGCTGGGTGGCTTGATGGGGAGGACCAGACACCTGGTGTGCAGCTTTGGTCCCTACCTGATGAAGTCCTTCTAATGGATAGGTTGGATGACACGGGGTCTGCCAGGCCCTGGTGCTTGTGACACCCCCATCCCTGGCTGGGTGCTTGCCTCCACTCTAGATCTGGGCTGTGATTCTCAGTGTGGTATGTGGCCAGCCTTGGAGATAGTCACGTGGATGTACCTTCTCTCATCCTTAGTCTGTGTATTGATAGGCCCAAGCAGCTGGCAGGACCATAAGTAGCTGTTATGTCCCTGTATGTCCTTTTTTTTTTTTTTTTTTTTTTGGTTTTTTTGAGACAGGGTTCTCTGTGTAGCCCTGGTTGTCCTGGAGCTCACTCTGTAGACCAGGCTGATCTCGAACTCAGAAATCCACCTGCCTCTGCTTCCCAAGTGCTGGGATTAAAGGCGTGCCCCACCACTGCCCAGCCCTGTATGTCTTGAGGTGGTCCAGATTCCTGGAGGGGTAATGGCTGTCAGGAGGGCTGGGGAACCCCAGGATTCTGGGCTAGTACTGTGTGTGGTGTATGGTGTTCTGGGGAGCTGAGGGCACTGATCTCTCAGTCATGAGAGCCAGGCAGGGCATCCAGGGTTGGGCTAGAGCCCTGAGCACTTTCCTGGTTGTTGGGGTTCCTGTTGCCTACTCAGTCTGTTTCTGGCTATTTTAGGGTCCTTCTGTATGAGTACAGCCTAGGAGGACCAACAAGCCCTCAGAAGGTTCCCTTGGGAACCTGTCCTGTGATGGTGCTGGTGTGTGGGTCCTTGTACCAGGTGCTAGAAAGAGGCTCCCAATAGATAATATCCATGTGACAGGTGCTATTGTGGACAGGAACCAGGGACAGTGAGTAGGGGTTGGGGAGGCATCAGGCCAAGTTACGAGGAAGGCTGTGACCCTTGGGCTCAGGATGGCTGGAGTGGTTGGCAGGGACTACTTCTCCAGGCTCTGGAATCCCTGGAAGGAAGGTGTGGATGGTCCTGGCCCAGTACATAGTTTCCTATTGTTGCCTTTAGCCTCTGCGAGTGCGCCGGCTGCTCCGCCCCTTCTTCTTGCTGCAGAATTCTTCCATGATGAAGAAGACCCTGAAGTGTATACGGTGGTCGCTACCAGAAATGGCTAGGTGAGCATGGGGGCTGGAAGCTGCTAGCTTGGCCAGTCCAGAGGATGGGCCTACTTCTACGTGGGTATGGTTGGGGCAGCTGAAAAAGTAGCTTTTATTCAGCTGATGTAATCGTCATCTCAGAGGCTTACTGTTGAATAAACTCACCCATTCTAGTTCTTTCTGAACTCTGGCTGGTTCCACTCAGCTGTTTTGGTTCAAACTCCTCTCCAAGCTGACTGATTCAACCTCCCTTCTCTCAGCTTCTCACTGAATGTCTCTGCTCAGCCTCACACTAACTCTGGGAATTTGTTCCTATCTTCTGGCTCCTTCTTATTCTCTGGCTTCAATGGCCCCCGCTGACCTGCACTGAACTGAGTGAACTCACGAACAAACTCAGCTCCACTGCACTGCAGTCACTGCACTGACCCCCAACTCACTGACTGAACTCAGCTCCACTGCACTGCAGTCACTGCACTGACTGAGTCCACTCTCTCCCCAGCTTTTAACCCACCTCTCCTGTTTCTTTGGGATTAAAGGTGTGCATTAAGGGTGTGTCTACATTCCAGCCAGAGTAGCCATATTGCTGAATTAAAATTCCTCTAGAGGCAGCCCTGTGGATACTCCCAGCCCAGCATCCTTCAGGGGTCAGTGGGCCATGTTTGGGATTCTGGTCAGACCAGTTCAGACATTCCAGACTCATACCTACCACGCCTAATCACTGAGTTTATTTCTCCATGGTTGTCTGTACAGCTTCAGTTCAGCTCCCTCATACACCATGTGAAGCTATGCTGGCCTAGAATCCCAGAGCTCTTGGGTCCTTTAGCACCCCAGATCCTTCCCAGTTCTCTTGGCTCCTGCCAGTAAAAATGTTATCCATGCCCTCCGTCTGTTTCCAGTCCCTTTCTTGGTAGGCCACCTGGGTGACTTCCTGCTATCCAGCCCAAAGATGGAAGTGACCTCTGTCCTCTGTGTCCTGGTCTTGGCATGTCCTTGGGGTTGTACCCTATCACAAAGAGAGGAGTCAGCAGGGTAGGCTTGGCTTCAGGTCCCTGTCCCAGGGCTGAAAATACTCGGGAAAGGAGAGGACTTTCCTGAGTCCTGTGCCCATGCTTGAGGCCATGGTTGGGATGATGTCCTACCTCTCTGAAGTGTGGCCTGTGCTATGCTGTCCTGAGCATGGTCTTTCCCTTAGTGTCGGGCTGCTGTTGACCATCCACCTGTGTCTCTTCACCATACTCGGGATGCTGCTGTTCACCATTGGTGAGAAGGTAAGCATGGCCTTGGCTCAGGTGGGGCTTACAGGCCCGCCTGCTCTGAAGTAGCCCGAGTAGCCAAGGGGAACAGACCAGGAAGTGTGTCATGACCCCTCTTAAGCCCAGAGCCTGTCTTCCCATTGCCAGCGCCTTTGTCCACCCTGTCCTCTGTGCTCACTGCATCCTCCATGCAGGAGGGTTTCTTTACTGAGGGTGGCTTCACTGAGGTTCCTCAGTCGGGACTGCCCTTCCTGGGGCTTGTTCCAAGCCCCAGTAATCCTTGGCTGAGTTCTTGGCCTCTGACTCTGGGCTCCTGCTCAGTCCAGCCCCAGTTGAGGCTGTGATCCTAGAACTTGTTGCCATGGGGAAGTGTCCACCTGTCCACATCTGTGGGGCCATCTACCTTGATTGTCCCACTTTAGGTTCTGTCTCTCCTTACGTTTAACAAGGACTATGTCTAGGCCAGGTCACCGTCCTCCAGCCCGGGCCATCTTATATCTCTGCATCTGTTGTGGGGTATGGCCAGTGTGGTCACGGCTAGTTTTCCTGAGAGTGAGGTGACATACTGGAGCTGTGCTGCCAGGGTGGGGGAAGACAAGATAGATGGTCTCTGTGTCTATATGTGAGTATGCATGTCTATGCATTTGTCTGTGTCTGGGTGTGTCTCCATGTGTATGTATGTGTGTTTTTGTGTGTCTCTGTGTATCCGTGTGCATGTCTGGATATGTCTTCATGTCTGTGTGTCTGTGTCTTTATTTCCATGTCTTTGTGTGGTGTTTCCATGTCTGTGTTTGTAGGTGTCTCCATGATGTGTCTCGTGTCCAGTGAGTGCTTGGGTCTATGTATGCATGTCCTTAGGGAGTAGAGGCAGTGGCTGGACTGTGTGATTTCCCATGGCCATGGCCACTGCTCTTCTCAGAGCCTGGGTTAGGCAGGCAGTGTGGGGGCCAACAGTGGCCATAGCCTCAGCCTTAAGATGAGTGTGTGGGTCTCTCACAGGAGTGCTATATCCAGAGCTACTGGAAGGTTCCTCCTGCAGACTGGGTTTCTACCCCTTGAAGGGGAGCCAGGCTGAGCAGGATGAAGGTTGTGTAATTGAGGGTGACTTTCTGTCATTATCCTGACAAGGTCTCATTCCCTGTCCTCTGTCATAGTTGGGAGGGTGTGAGAACTGACCCATGCTGAGTTCCTTGTCCATCTCCAACCTTGCCACCTGGGGAATGGGTTGAGAGCCTGTCGCATGGTCCAGGCCTAGCTCAGGGTCTCCAGACTCGTGCCATCTGAGGACGCAGAGCCTCACCTTGTCTGAGCCCCTTCTGTAGGTGTTACCTAAAGCTAGCCCGCTTGCTGCCCACATCCTGCTCACCACATGGAGCTGGAGTTTGACATGTTGGTCACCCAGTGCTGCATTCCCACCTGACAGATTGTCATCAGGGCTGTGACGATGTGTCAACAGTGGGCTTGGTGGGAACCCAGGGCTCCCTCTGCTGCCACAGGCTCATGGCTCGGGAGAGCCTACAACAGCTAGAAGTAGTAGATTTTTTAGAGTGCTGCAAGAGGCCTGTTGGGAGATGGGCCAGGCCTGGGGCTCCTGCCTTAGAGGCCTCTCATCACCCTTGAGCCTCAGTGTTCTAGTCTCTAAACTGAGGCAGGTGCTAGAACCTCCCTCAGCCAACACAAAACCTTCCCTGAGCTTACTTCAGTGGGTTAGTGGATGGCTTCAGGCCCTGGAAGGCTGGCTTCAGTCCTCTAATACTACAATTCCTGGACATGTCCTTGGGAGACAGCTTGTCCTCTGGGACCCTTAGCTGAGTGGTGTCTTCGAAGGCATTTGCTCTCCTGTCCTGAGCCCAGGTTGGGCTGCCTGGTCCCATGCTCAGCATGTTTGTCAACCGAGTTTGTTTTTGTGACATTTAAGTCCCACAGCCGTAGTCATTTGTGGCATCTGTGACCACCAGTCACTCATCTGTCCCCATGTGAGGCAGATAGGTGACAGTGCTGTTTTGTAGATGAGGTGAGTGGGTCCTGGGGTTAATGCTTGTCCTGAGTCCTTCTCGGGTGGGGGGCAGATGCCTACTTGCTGGGCTGCTGGCAGAGTTGGCCTTTGGATGGTAGGGGGGACTTGACCTTGAAGTTGTTTTTAGGAGAAAACTGGTTCTGTGTGCATGCAGTCTGCTTCCTGTATGTCACCTGTCCTGTTGTTTACATTGCTGTCCATATTCTGGCTGGGTAGGCACAGGGTGACTCCAGGGACAACGCTGAGTTCAGGAGTCTGGTGCTGAGGTTTCTTTGAGGCAGATATACTACCCATATTTGCTAACCTCCATGTCAGGATTTTGCAGGGAGAGCAGAGGCTGGGAGCCCAGGCATGGCTACCCCTGCTCCTGCTATGGTAAGGCACAGCTGCGTGGATAAGGCCTCTGAGCTTCAAGGACTTCTGCTTCAGGAGCAATGAGGTCTCTCCCAGGAGTCCCATCCCACATCACTAGAGATACCCAGTGTGGCAGCCTCCTTGCGGCCACACTTTCCTGTCTGGGTCTTTGCCTGTCCTGCCCCCTGGCTCTTCCTCACTGTGTACACAATGTCTGACAGGCTCCAAGAAGGCTGGCTGGTCCCTCATTATGGTTGCTTGGCTGCCAGGTTGCTGTGCTCAGCTAGGCTGGCTCAGGGTTTTCACTGGGCTCTGGATAGGCCATTATGGTGGGAAGCCCACTTAAGTGCCTGCAGGTCCTGAGTCCTGACCTGTCTGGTGGTGAGTGCAGAGCCTGCTGGGAAGTAATAGACAGATACAGGATGTGGGCCCTGTGTATGGTCCCGGCTGTGGGACTGAATGGAGCTGCATCAGATTAAGACCTCAGCTGGGAGACAGAGGTTCAGATGGTTACCTCATCTACTCTCAGGATGAAGCACTGGACAAGGAGAGGCTGGCCTACTTCCGGAACCTTCCAGAAGCACTGACCTCATTCCTAGTGCTGCTGACTACTGCCAACAACCCTGATGGTACGTGTGGGAGCTGGGAGGGGCAGAGCCTGGCCTGGCCTTTTGGTCCCTTCCAGTCCCTTCTTTCTTTCTTGTTCCCTTTATCTTGTCACTTTATTCCATGGAGAAACTGAAAGTGACTGTGGTATGTGGTGACGTGGTATTAGTAGTTCTTGTGGTGGCCTCTTTGGGGCTTAGCCACCCTCTCGTTCACGGCCTGGGCCTGCTGAGAGTACATGCCATTCAGGAGCATTAAGTGTGAGAGCTTCCTGGTCTTAGCAGGCCATGGTTGGGTGCTGCCAGGTCCTCCCAACTACTCCCATGTGGACCGTGCCAGGATGGAAAGGCTGCAGTCCTTCTGAGTGCTGCTGTGGCCTGGCCACTGTGGCTGGTGCCATTTACCCTGGTCTTAGGTCTTCTCACAACCTTGGCGACCTCCCCTGAGGGCAGCCTGGGATTCCCATCCCAGAAGTGCTGTGTACCCTGCCCCGGAGCCAGTCACAGTAGAGAGCTGAGTGGTTAGGGGTGTGGTCACGGGGAGGCCCATTAATGAAGGGTTGAGCTTCTACCCCAGGTGGTACTGTAAATGTTTGAGATCGGACTTTGAGCAGGAAGTTCTCAGCTGCTCTGTGAGGTCTGGTGAGGAGGGGTCAGGATGGAAACGGGGCGGCTACTGCAGTGTGTGTTTAGTCTCAGGTTCTTCTTTGTCTCAGTGATGATCCCTGCGTATACCCAGAACCGGGCCTGTGCTCTCTTCTTCATAATTTTCACCTTGATAGGTAAGTGCCTGTGGGTTTGTGTGGCACTGGGCTGTGCTCACCCATGTGTGACAAGGATCCTCGTGTTCAGGAGTGGCTGGCTGTAGCTGGCCCCTACAGCCCCTGTAACTTTGCCTCAGTCTACCCTCCTCCTGGAATTTCCCCTCCCCCACTCCCTTTAACTTGACCTCAGCCTGTTTTCACCTTCTAGCTTTCCCTCAGCTCATCCCCCAGACTTTCACCTTTACCTGACCTCTCAGGGTATCCCTATCCTGTATTTTCACCTCAGCCTGTCTCCCTGTAGCTTCACCTTAGCTCATTACACAAACCTTTACCTCAGCTTGCTCTCAACTTCATACTCCATCTCAGGCTGTCTACCTATGACTTCATCTGACCCTGTAACTTACCCCATGGTGCTTCCTGTGTCACCCTTATTGCCCTGCACCAGTCTCCTCAACATGGCCCCTCAGTATACCTCAGACCCATTCTTCATTTCAGCCTATTCCACCCCAATAGCTGCACCTCAGTTCCCTGTCCTGTACCTGTGTGTGTCTGGACACCACCAGTAACTTTACCTCAGTCTGCTCCCCACCCAAGCTTCATCTTAGCATGCCCTCCCCACTCTCCCCCTAGTGGTATGTGGCCATTGATGGCCCTGTGTGATCTATTTGTGGCTAGGTATGCTTGGCCTCTCCCCATTGATGGACAAGGGTGCAGGAGTCTGGGGCTTGTATGTGTCCCCTGCTGTGAGGCAGAAGGGAACTCTGAACTTGACTGTGGTCGGTCATCCCGGGTTCCTAGCTGTTGTGCCCAGGCTTGCTGAGACCTTTGAGTCTGGGACAGTTGTGGTCCCTGGTGGCTGTAGGTTCTGCTTTACTGCCATCTGGTCAGGTTTATTGTTTTGTTTTGTTTTGTTTTTTCCTTTCACAGGAAGCTTGTTTCTGATGAACCTGCTGACGGCCATCATTTATAATCAGTTCCGTGGCTACCTAATGGTGAGCCACCTTGTGTCATTGTGGGGCTATGCCAGAGCTGGCTTCACAGGCCAGGCAAAGTAGTACCTAAGTCAGCTGACCCTGGTGGGAGGGAAACTGGTTGCTGCCTTCTGTAGACCAGCTCAGAAACACTCTCTGCTATGGGCTGTTTCAGTAGCACAGGTGTTGCCATGGTTACCCAGGGTTTCCTTCCTTCCCCTTCCACACCCAAGAGGAAAACACCTAGAGACTGCAACTCCTGGGGTGTCTGTTATACCCCCTAAAATGCACAGAGAAGAAATGTAGACTTAGAGCAGTGGTTCTTAACCTGTGGGTTGCAACCCCTTGGGGTGGGGTGATGAATGACCCTTTCACAGGGAACACATATCAGATATCCTGCATATCAGATATTTACATTACAATTCTTACTGAAAATACTTTTACGGTTGGGGGTCATCACAACACAGGAAACTGTATTAAAGGGTTGCTGGGTTCCCTCCTTTGAGAACTGTTCCCTACAGTGGTGTGATTGTCCTCTGATGCCTAAGGAGTGAGGGGCTGCTTCACAGCCTCTCTTGGAGCCTCCTCAGGGTCCCCCTTAGCCCACTCCTCAGAGCAGTGTGGGCAGGGATCAAGATGTGTTTGCGTAATGCCAGGGCTGTGTGTTGAGGGCTATGCTCTTTATAGAAATCTCTACAGACCTCACTGTTCCGCCGGCGACTGGGGGCCCGTGCAGCCTATGAAGTCCTCGCCTTTAGGTCAGGACCATCTGGAGCCACCCCTGAGTTGTGAGTGTCGGGTGGGGTTCTTTCCCAGGACAATATGGTCTTTTGCTTTTAGGAAGGGGAGGCAGGGTGCTCATTAGGGGTTTCCTAAGCAGCCCCTGCTGGCTGGCACCAGACTCGATATTCCATTGGGAGCTATATGAGCTGCCAGGCCCTTGGTGCTTCCATTATCCTGTTTGCTCTTGCCTATTAGCCTAGCCCACTTGTGTCTAAGGCAGGCATCCACACCGCCAGGTGGGCAGAGAAAGGAGGGCACTGATGTGCCACTGAGAAGGTTCTGGCCTTGACTGTTCAGTGGCAGCTGTCCCTCTTTAAGGGGGCATCTCCAGGGATCTTAGATGTGGCCTGTAAGGCACTTCAGCTCATGGTGGAAGCTCACCGAGGCTCCTTTCCCATGCAGCGTGGTGGATACATAGCCGAGGTCAGGCTGGAGGAACTGCCATTGGACGTTGCTCACTAGGGTGGGGTTTCTTTGCCACAGAGTTGGGGTAAATCCTGAGAACTTCCTTCAAGTGCTTCAGAAAACCCAGCTGAACAAAATCCACAAACAGGCCATCATGCAGGTTGCCGCTCTCCCTGGGTCTTCCCTAGCTACTGTCGGGTGGGTTGTCAGTCCGGTGCTTACCGCTGATGATCAGGAGGGGCTCAGGCGGTCCTCCCCCCCATTGCCAGTGGCTGACCTGGCCTTCCTTCCACAGAAGGTGCACTCCTATGAAGGCCGACCGATGCTGGCTGATGAATTCCAGAAACTCTTTGATGAGGTTGACAAAGGTGTGGTCAAAGAGGTAAGTAGATCTGGCCTGTGCTGTCTGCCCAGCCTGGGGCTACCAAGGCTAGTGGTGTTTCTAAAGACGACTGGCAGGACTTGCCTGTCCTGAATCCCCAGTCCCTGGGATTGGCAATGGGAGTCCTTTGGCTGGTGAATTTGTTGGATGAAGAAAGACATTTCCTATTCGGAGAAATGGCCTGGGCGAGCCTGACCCAGAGGAACATTCCAAGGCATTTCTCTGTCTCAAACAAACTCCTCTGTTCCCCTGAGAGGTCTAAAGCTGGCTCTCTCCAAGGCCTTTGCCTCTCATTCTTGACGCTTGTGAAGGGTCCCCTGGGGTCTTGGCTTCCATTTCAGGCCTAGCCAGAGGACAAGAATGCCTGGGTGTTCCAATGTGGGCTTCTGGAGTAAGCAGCCTTGCCAGGCGTAGCTTAGATATCTCAGGCAGGCAGAGGGACTGCTGTTCCTGCCAGCCAGCCCTGAGAGGACCAAGTTGGGTCCTGAGCAGGGACAGATTGAGATGGACTCGGATGTGTCCTACTGCTTGAAGCTTGACAGTTCCACAGCTGTGTGACCTGGCTGCTCAGCCTGCCTTAGACTCAGCCACATAGCCAGAACAATTGACATTTAATGTCTCATGTCCTGGGCTGGAAACCTGAGAGGGAGATGTCACAGTCCCAGCTCTGCCTAACACCTCTCATTGTGGCTGGCCCACGGTGGCCTCTCCCTGTGTCTACATGTAGTCATTCTATGTATGTATATCCCCAAACTTTCTTCTTACTAGGACATAGGCACGTGGAAGAAGACCCCCCTCCCCCACTTTCACAGAACCACCTCTGGAAAAGGCACTGTCTACAAATGCATCACATTCTGAAGGGGTGGGGTTGAGTGTAGGAATTCTGTGGAGAATGATCAGCTCACCCTGTCAGCTGCTCTGGGAGAGTTGTCAGCTTATGTGGCCTGAGCTCCCTATCACAGGTGGCTGTCTTAAAACCATGTTTTCCTCAGGCCTCCTGAGGCCTTCTGGAGGCATGCATTTGTTGCTGTTGTCCTTGGGGGTGTCACTTCTGCCCACACCTTGGGCACAGGAGTCTGATGACAGTGATGCATTAGCAGGAGACTGTGTCTGTTCTGCTTTCAGCCCTCTGCTTGGACCAGGTGGGCTTTGAGGTGTCAGAGGGTCCCTCCCCCAACTTGGGGCCAGTGATGCTGTTGGCCGCAGGCTGCAGTGATTGTGGATGAGCCTTACAGGACTGGGAAGGCTCTGCTATGGGTGATGGTTCCCAGCCTGGGTAGGAGGTCTGCTGCCTCAGGAGGCTGTTCTTAGAGGCCGCATGGACTAGGGTTACCTTTCCCAGGTACAGTCAGACCTGGGCAAGAGAACAGTTACCCAGTAGTGCCTGCTGGGCTGCCGAGGTGCTCCCTGGGCTGCTGCTTGCCAGCCTCTGGGGAACAGAGGAGAGATAGGTGTATGTGTCCTGCCATGCTGCTGCAGAGGAAGGACATATGGACTATGTCTGTCCATCGAGGCCCATTAGAGTAGGCTTAGGCTGGGGATAGCCTAGCACTTGAGCTACATCCCTCCTCTGTCCCCCTTTCCCAGTTACTTTTTAGATTCTTTGAGACAGGGTCTCTCTATGTAGCTGTAGCTGTCCGTGAACTCAATCTGCAGCCCTGGTTGGCTTCACACTCACAGTGTTCACCTTGGAACGCTGGGATTAGAGGCATGCATAACCGTGTTTGCTGGGATTAGAGGCATGCATAACCGTGTTTGCTGGGATTAGAGGCATGCATAACCGTGTTTGGCTTTCTCAGCTACTTGTCTGCTCTGTGGGGTGTGCTCTTTCTGGTGCTTCACGATCTGAAGCCTAGGATTGGTGTTCAGATAAGGAAGTTTTGAGCCACAGATTCTTTTCTTGGTGTTGTCATGCTTCTCCCCCAAAACCAAGTGCAGTGGGTACTGAACTTCACTCCTGAGGTTCAGCTACTTGGAGGTTGCTAACATCGGGGGCAGGTTTTGAATCAGCTCCTTCAGAGAGGTGCCCTGGGCTAGGGTGGTGCCTGTGATTAGGGAGCTAATGCTGATGGGTGCAGAGGAGGCACCACAGAGCTTCCAACAAGTCCTTCAACAAGGGTAGTAACCACTGTAGCTATGGGAGAAGAATGGAAAACACCCTCTCTGCCCTCTCCAGAGGGCATCCTCTGTCACATGGAGCCTGATGGATTCAGCTCTCAGTTCCACAGGCGTGTGTGGCTACATTCGGCCAGGTTTGAACACGATGGAGATGCTGAACCTCTCAGCCAAGGTGTTAGTGAGCTTCCAGTCAGGCAGAAACCACAAAGGAAATGTAAACAAGGCCTCCTCCCTACAAGGAAGTCTCCAGAGTGACGAAAGACTTGCTGTAGAGAAGGAAGAGCTCTGGGGCTGAGGGACAGTGTCCTAGCAAGGATGACCTTAGAAGGAGACCTTCCCCAGCCAGACTCAGGCCTCTGTGGAGAAGTGTTGCTCATACTTCTGTAGAGAAGGTGCCCAATCTCTGTGGAGAATGTGGCTCACACTCCTGTGATGAAGGTAACCCAGACCTCTGGGAACAGACTGACTGACTCTGGTCTGCCTGAGCCTGTGCTGGTCTGTGGGCCATTGGCAAGTGAAAGCAACCACACTTGTGCTCCAGGGGCCACTGCTATCTGCAGCAGAAGCCAGGGTGTGCAGAGCCCCAAAGGGCCTCTGGGCAGGTAGCCCCTGCACTCTAGCTCCCATGTCAGTAGGTCAGGCTGCAGCTCTAGGGTGCCAGGAGGACTGTATGTCTGGATGCTGACAGGAGCTGTAGTCACAGTGGACTGGTGTTGCTGGTGAAGCAGCTGAGAAGTAGTGCCTGCTTGTTGAAGACCCTTCCCAGAGTAGTCACTGTTCAACATGGTGTTCTGACATTTTCTGTGGGAGATTGCCTCATGTAGGTGTCTGTTTGTACCTGACATGGAGTTCATGAAGTTTGGGATCTTCCCATTTAAACCACCCTTGATGATAAACTCTCTTCCCTGCACCCCTCTGGTGGCCATTCTTCGCTGGGAGCTGTCACCAGAACTGTGGCTTTGCCAGTCACTGAGAAAGTCAGTGGTTCAGTTTTATTATTGGAACTTATTGTTATGTGTGAGGACAGTCTCTCCACTGGGGGCAGCAGGAGCATTCTCTCTGTCACCTCAGGGAGGACTCACAGGGATTCTAGGCTTCCCCCATGGTTCACTGCATGAATCTGCTGCAGCCATTGTTCCATGCTGGTGTCAAATGTGCCTCAGAAAATGTTGGGTCTCGTGAGGCTGTCCCCCACCACTGTCCACAAGATACCTGTGTTTGCTACTGTGTTGTTCCTAGCACTTAGTGAGCCAGCTCTAGGACTTTTTTGTTGTTGTTGTTGTTGTTGTTTTATTTATTTTATGTATATGAGTACACCATTGCTCTCTTCAGACACACCAGAAGAGGGCATCAGATCCCATTGCAGATGGCTATGAGCCACCATGTGGTTGCTGGGGATTGAACTCAGGACCTCTGGAAGAGCAGTCAGTGCTCTTAACCGCTGAGCCATCTCTCCAGCCCCGCTCTAGGACGTTTTAAAGATTTTTGTTTTCATTTTAAGATTTATTTTTAATTAGTGTATATGTGTGCATCTGACATTAGATCTCTCTGAGCTCTGGTTACCAATGGTTGTGACACACTCTGTCAGATGTGAATGCTGGGAACTGAACTCAGGTCCTCTGCAAGAGCAGTATGTCCTCTTAATTGCTGAGCCACTTCTCCAGCCTCTCAAGTGTTTTAAGTGTTTTGCCTGCATGTATGTCTATGTACCATGTGTGTACAGTACCTGCAGAGGCCAGAAGAGGACATCAGATGCCCTAGAACTGCTGTTATAGAATTTGTGAGCTGTCATGTGTGTGCTGGGAACTGAACATGGGTCCTCTGGAAGAACAGCAAATATTCTTGACTGATGAACCATCTCTCCAGCCCAAGATTTATTTTTTATTTCATGTATAGGAGTGATTGGTCTGTATATATGCATGTATAGCACTTGCATATCTGGTCCCTGTGGAGGTCAGAAGAGGGCATTGGATCACCTGGACCTGGAGTTATAGATAGCTGTGAAACACCATGTGGGTGCTGGGGACTGACCCAGATTCTCTGCAAAAGCAGCAAGTGTTCTTAACTACTGAAGCATCTCTCTGGTTCCCTGGCTCCCAAGCATGCATGTATGGGTGTTTCTTCTGTGTACCACATGTGTGCCTGGTGCCTGCAGAGGCCATAAAGAGAGTGTTGTATTGCCTGGGACTAGAGTTATAGAGAGTTGTGGGCCACTGTGTGTGAATACTGGGAATGGAACCTGGGTCCTCTGGAAAAACAGCCTGTCCTCATAACCACGAATCTTTCCAGCCCCCAAGCATATATTTCAAATGACTGATGTGTGAGACAGTTTATGCACAGGTCAGTAGGCATTCAGATCATTCTAGCTATATGCTATAAAGGTCATGGTGATTAGCTTCTTGTGTATAAAGCTGCTTCTGTGTTTGAGATTAGATAGGGCAGGGCAGGAATATGTCATCCCAAAACAAGAGGCAGATCATGTGCCTTGCCATGGCTCTAAGAGTGTAGGTTTTCTTTGCAGCGCCCGCCGAAGCCTCAGTACCAGTCTCCATGCCTGCAGACTGCCCAGTTCATCTTCAGCCACCAGTACTTCAACTACCTGGGGAACCTTATCGCTCTGGGAAACCTCTTGTCTATTTGTGTGAGTTGGGGCTCACCCTGTGGTGCTGTGAGAGGCCTCCTGCACCCCCTCCTTCCAGCTTAGTGAAGGTGTGTCCTGCAGCCATCTTCCCTCTTAATCCTTCACTGTGGCTGGCCACCATGGTTCAGCTGACCTTCACTCTGGCTTGCAGGTGTTCCTGGTGCTGGACTCAGACCTGATGCCCGGGGAACGTGATGACTTTGTCCTGGGGGTGAGCTCAGGGGCTGCTGGCCTGTGAAGCTGTCAGCTCTACCAGGGGCTGAGCAGTGAGGAGTAGCAGGGTGGAGGCAGGGTGACTGGCCAGAGCGTGATCTCTCCTGGGGGTGGAGGGAGGCCCTGGTTATACAGGCAGAAAGTGGCCGATGGGGACACAATGACTTCCATGGACCCCTGTGTAGTGGGTGTGAGGCTGGCGTCCTGTAGAGAGAAGAGACTGACTGGGTTTTGTGGGCTGTCTGGCTTCAGGCTCTGAGCTTTGCCTCTAAGAAGAAAATGATCTCTTCTCTGATATTAAAATGTTCTGTCAAACTCCTTGGGAATTTAGGCTCTCTATTTTGAATTTTGAGCATTCTGACAGTCCTCAGGTTAGATTCTGTCAGTGTTTTAGCAGAGGCTGTCTGACATCTCAGAATGGAATAGTGTTATACTTGGGGAGTGGAGTGAGCCTCCCTATGCTCTGTGTGTGTGTGTGTGTGTGTGTGTGTGTGTGTGTGTGTGTGTCCTCCTTTAAAGGAAGAGTTACTGTGTTTCCTTCCTGGGAGAGGCCATCTTCCTTGAGCTCTCACCCCATGCCCTCTATCTTCTTGGGGAGAAGCTTCTGCAAGCTCAGGTTCCCCTGGAAAGAACCTGTCCAGAGTGTGCCTTTCCTTGTCTGTTGTCCTGGGAGGCCTAGGTCAGGTGAAGATGTGCATCCTTGGGGTCTGTGTAGACCTCAGAGATAGGACAGAACAAGAAGCAGGAATGCTAGCAGTCAATGCCCTAGATTGTGGATGGGGTGGGAGGTGAGGGGAGTAGAAGGGCATCAGGGGAGGTTGGGAGGGGGGAACAGGATACTCTGATCATAGGCCTCGGTGTCTTGGGACCAGCATGGGGATACAGCAAGTGAAGCTGGCTCTGGGCTTTTCTGCCTCTTCAGATCCTTGACTTGGTCTTCATCTTGTACTACCTGCTGGAGCTGCTGTTGAAGGTGTTCGCGCTGGGCCTGCGGGGCTACCTGTCCTACCATAGCAACGTATTTGATGGCCTCCTCACCGTCGCCTTGCTGGTAAAGTCCATGCAAGCTGGGGTACCTCTCCTGGTGGCTCTGTGAGCCTGGCTGGCAGCTCTGCCTGGGTCCTTTGGGTGTGTAGTGTAGCAGAGATAGATCAGCTAGTATAGTGGACTACCCAGGAGTAAGTGGGGCCCCTGGCTCGAGGGACCTGCGGTGAAATGCATGATGGGATGCAGGAACTTGGTCCCCATAGTGTATGAGTGTTATAGGGGCTGGACTGCCACTTTTCATCCTTAGGGAGGTCCAGCAGGACCCAGAGCTATCAGTAACCAGCCCTTGGCACAGTCCTCCAGTGCCGCTGGTTCACAGTGCCACCTTGGTATGGGCAATTGAATGTTAGGGGTCTCAGCCACCCAAGGTGCTCTTGGGAATCCCCACTTGCTTGGAGTGAGAGGTGCACACTTGGTGTAGGTGTGACAGCAGTGATCTCAAGTGATATTTTGAGAGCCAGTAGGCCCCTGGGGACATGTACAGAGAGTTATTTGAACCAGGCCTTTTGGTCCATCTGTAATGAAGTGGCTTCCCCAGTCCTGATTCCCGAAACCAGAGTATGTTGGCTGGTGGAAGTCTAACATCTGGATGTATGAGGTCAGGCCTGAGCTCCATCTGAGTTCCACTGCATGCCCAAATGATGGACCCAGGTCTTAGGATTCTGTTGCAAACTGCCTGGGCTGGCACTGCTGGAGGTGCCACTTGGGCTGGCACTGGTAGACAATGCCCCCTCTCTCTGTGGTCCAGGTTTTGGAGATTTCTACCCTGGCTGTATACCGATTGCCACACTCAGGATGGTATGTGATTGCAGAGAACCTGGCGACACAACCTGGGTGGTGACCTGTCTCACTGCACCCAGGTGACAGATTTCCAGGACCATATGGGGTTCCTGGCCATTGGCATGGCCCACTCTAAGTAAGGCTTTTGGACTGTGGGCTGAGTCTGCCCAGCATGAGGGGGACATGCAGAAATGGACACCGTTCCTCCATTAGACAGTCCCCTTTGCAGTGGCTTGGTGGGCAGTGGTTGTGTTCCCTGTAAGGGAGTCTAACAGGTGGCCATGTCCCCTCTTCTCCATCATCTCCACTGTAGAATATGAGGCCCAACTCAAGTCTGCAGTGTGGGGCGATCTCCTTGCTAGCACCTGCCTAGTGTAGGGCGGGTTGAGCCCACTGGCCTCCATTCTTACTATATGGACACACTCCTGGGTAGGGCTCCCAGGACTTTTGGCATAGCCAGTGGTGCTTAGCTTGTGCCGTGCCTTTGTTGGTGAGCCTGCCTTAGCAGGATGACACATAAGGTTGCTATGAGATATTCCTGTGAGCCAAGACTTGCCTAGCACAGGCCCAGGGCCACTATGTCCACTTTGGATCCCTGCACTGCCTTAGTGACACAGTTGGGAGAGGCTTCAGAGAGCTGAGGGTCCAGCATTGACCTGCAGAGTTGTCTCTGTGCCTGCTGGGATGGTTTAGAGATGGGCAGGGACAGTCCGCCCTGTGCCAGGCAGGAGCCAGGTGACAGTGGCGACCTTGTTTCTAATGTGAGTCAAGCCCCTCTCAAGCTTTGTCCCATCACCTCAGGAATCGAGGGAGTGACACTTGGGGCGAGGAAGGCTTATGTTTAGTATAGAGAAGCCATGGGGATGGTGGAGTGGAGTGGAATGGCGGCCATAGGGTCGGGGGACAACTGGACTGTGAGATTGGGGATGGGGTCAGGAAATAGGGTCAAAAGTCATAGGCTCCAGATGAGACAGGGTCAGCGAAGGGACAGGGCCAAAGGTCAGGGAATAGGTTGGGGTTAGGACAAGCTTTCTTGAGGAACTGAGCTCGGCAGGTCAGGGTCCTGGGCAGTGAATACCATCGCTGCCTTCATGCTATGGGACTGTCCTGGGAGGTGTGGCGCTGGCTGAGGGGGATGTGTGGCTGTGGCCGTAGCTGTCCTGTGGCCGTCCTGGGAGGTATGACAGTAGTTGTGTTTATGGCTGCCTGGGCACTGGGTGCGAGTAGGGTATGGCCGGGCTCAGCCTCTCTTCTCCCCCCACCCCCCGGGAGCTTTTTCTGCCTGGTGTCCATACAGTGACTATTGCTGTCTGTTCACCCCTGCTGCCTCATCCCCCATCCCCTCTGCTCCCCCAGACCTCCTACCATGGCTCCTGTCTTCCTAGGAAGCCCGAGCAGTACGGCTCACTGTCGCTGTGGGACATGACACGGGTGCTGAACGCACTGATTGTGCTTCGCTTCCTGCGCATCATTCCCAGCATAAAGGTGTGTCTTCCTGCCATGGTCTGGGGCCGAGACACTCCTCATCCGGGCCCTTGGGAGCATCCCCTCAGCCCCCTTGGCATTCTTAAGCTGCTGGGGTGGGGCCACTGGATCAAGAACCCAGATATCCATTTCTTTTAGCCTCCAGGTCACAGAGGTGCAAATCAAGGTCTTAGTGGTCCAGCAGGCAGAGGGTGGCCACAGAGTATGGATGTCAGGCTCTGTCAAAGGGACCTGTGCCACAGCACCCACAGGAGGCTGGGGATATTCAGGGAATATGTGAGCATGTATGCTGGTGTGGTGTATATGAACTTGTGTGTGTATGCACGTGTGTGTGTGTGTGTGCATGTGCATATGTGTGCATGTGTGTGTGTGCATGTGCGTGTATGTGTGCATGTGTGTATGTGTATGCATGTGCGCGTGCGCGTGCGTGCGTGTGTGTGTGTGTGTGTGTGTGTGTGTGTGTGTGTGTGTGTGTGTACAGGGTGGGGCACTGTTGTCCCTGGGCAGGAAGAGTCAGTCTGAATCTTCTTGTCCACAGCCAATGGCTATGGTAGCCAGCACCATCCTGGGCCTAATCCAGAACTTGAGGGCATTTGGCGGGATCCTGGTGGTAAGTCCTAGGGCTCTGGTGGTCCTGGGTAGCCTGGCTCTGTGGAGTCCAAGTGGGGTATGGTTGGCCTGCTTCTGCTCTGATGAGGAGGCCCATGGCAGTCTTAGGATGCCAGACTTTGTTGGCTTCTTTCTTCTACAGAGGACCAGGGTTACTGTCTCCACTCTGTGCTAGGGTCCTTGTGGTAACTGTCCTTCATGACCCCTGGGTTATATGCCACAATGAGAAACAGTGAGGAAATTGGGCCCCCATGGGCCCAAACTTGAGAGTTTGGGGGATACTCTTTTGTAGACATACTTTAGGGCTTGTGCCATGTGTGTCAGACAGAAGCCTAGATGTACCTGGACCTCCATTGAGGCCAGAGGGCCTGCTCTGTCCTCTGTGGTAGCAGGCCTACAACTGGAGAACCTGGGTAGCACCCAGATCCCCTGGAGAGCTGCCTGCTGCTTCTGGCCTCTTCAGCTTCCATCTTTAGGACAAAGGCGTCCCTGAGCCCCACTGCCTCACCCCCTTTGGCCTCAACCTGGCCCTGTGGCAGCAGTGACATCGGCTTCCCCTCTCCTCCTCCATAGGTGGCATACTATGTGTTTGCCATGATTGGGATCAACCTATTTCGAGGTGTCATTGTGCCTCCTGGAAACAGCAGGTGAGGGGCTGTCTGTGCCTGCGGGCATTAACCTGTGTGCATGTCAGTGGGCCCTCCTGCTAAACATTTCTTGCAGGTGTCTTGCCTTGCGTGTCCTGAGCACAGCCTCCCACCCAGGGTCTAGGCTGTCGCATCGCTGTGGTGGGATTCGGGGTAGAATGCCTTATTCAAAACCTGGAGCTCAGAGTTCTGGGGATGGGAGCCCCTCGGGTCACATCATACACTCCCCGTGTGTGGGTGGGCAGTGGTGTCTTCCTTTGCCCTTTCTCCTGGGGTCTGAGTCAGTGCTGAGCTGGGATATGGGGCAGTACTCAGCTATGCAGACCCTGGCTACAGCAGTTAACCAAGGGCCATTGTGTCTGCAGCCTGGTTCCGGATAACAACTCAGCTCCATGTGGAAGCTTTGAGCAGCTGGGTTACTGGCCCAACAACTTTGACGACTTTGCTGTAAGTCCTCTGCCTTGTCCCCAGGTTCAGCTTACCTGGGACTCCCCCTCTGCCTTGCCCCAGTCCCTGTTCTCTGGTTCCCCCTCTCCCTTGTCCCGGGGCCCTCCTGGACCCTACCTCTGCTGCCCCGTAGGCTGCTCTGATCACACTTTGGAACGTGATGGTGGTGAACAATTGGCAGGTGATCCTGGAAGCCTATAAGCGCTACTCAGGCCCGTAAGTCTCTACCCCAGTACTGGCCATGAGCTGGACATTACACCGGAAACCCAGGGCCTGGGCTGAGAAGGGAACCCAGTTGCTGACCTCGGAAGGCTGGCCAAGCTGTCTCCTGGCAGTGTCAACCTTCATCCATGCTACACTGGGAGATAGCCAGGGCCCCAGGTTTCTGCACCCTGGTGTGCACCCTGGTGGTTTGAAATAAATGATGTATATGTGTTGGATTGCCTGGGGTGAGGGGATTGCTATGGGGTAGAGTCCTAGGGGAGCAGTCAGGTGGTTAGCTTAGCTCATAGCTCAGAGAACTTTGACTATCTCAGCAGAGGGGCCTGGGTTTGAGTCCAACTTGAACCTCATGCTAGGCTTTCTCTGGTGGCTCGGGCTATTTCCAAATCCTGGTGTCATGGGGCATTACTACACTATACATTGTAACATTAGCAGCAGGGTCTGATGAGGCCCCACAGATGTGTGTTTGTAGTTGTTTGTTTTTCTGGAATAATCTCACCCCAATCATAGTGGGTCCTGACCTCCTTGTCTCCTTCACAGGTGGTCAATGGTGTATTTTGTGCTATGGTGGCTGGTGTCCTCTGTCATCTGGATCAACCTGTTTCTAGCTCTGCTTCTGGAGGTACCAGCCACCCCTGTCCAGGCCCAAGATTGCCTACTGAGTTGTTTATAGAGTTTTGATGGGTGAGCCGTTCTAGCCAAGACTACAGGCTAAACAGCCTGGTTGGGGACCTCTGAGCTGCTTGCTCTGCTGGTGTGTGGGGTTCTCAGGACCCCAAGCTGCCTTAAGGGTTTCAGCTGGGCATCTTGCTGTTTCAGGGATGAGGATCTCATGGACTCTGCATCCAGATGTCCAGAGTGGGCTGCTCCTCACAGTGACTATACTGTGGCTGCAGACTGGGCAATGGGGGCTCCGAAGCTGGTATCACATGGGTACTTACAGCCTTGCTCCCTCCTGCTCCAGAACTTTCTCCACAGATGGGACCCTCAAGGTCATAAGCAGCTCCTTGGTGGAACCAAGCAGACCACCTATCAGATGTCTGTGGAGCTCATGTTCAGGTGCGGGCTTGGGAGCGTGTCTCCAGTCCATGGGGCTCATGGAGAGGGGTGTGTGCGGAGGAAGGCTTTCTGGCAGGGTTCCTCTTCCACCCAGTCATTGGGACTGCTGCTGAGCTGGCAAGAGATGCTCACAGCATGGCGGTTGGCACTTCTGCTTCTACCAGGGACTTGGACCGTGCTCCTCTTAGGATCCAGCACATGGAAGGGACTACCTATCTTCCATTGTCTTGTAGCTTCTGGCTGGTATCATGGGGCACAGCCAGGTGGCTTGAAGGAGCCTCACCTTCTCCTCCTGTGACGCCATGAAGTGTGTCCGCTGCTTGTATAGGAGAGTGGCTGTCATCCCAGGGCTGTCTGTCATGGGCCCCATTTTCTTTCACTGGTGTTGGCTGTGGACAGTCGGCTGCGGCCACACCAGTGGGTGTGAGAGGGGCTTTCTAGGCTTCCAGGCTTTTCCCTTAATTCTTTTTGATGTGGGGGTAGAATCCAGGCTGGGTGCATGCTACACACATGCTCTACATGGAATCCCTCCTCAGCCCTCTGTAGTGTAGTGTGCTTATCAATGCACACAAAGGTTTTTAGCATCAGTATCTTCCTGAGGCAGGACCTACGTGTCTGTGTCCCCACGCCCTGCCACTGCTTGTTTTGGTAGTACCTCCTGGCTGGGAACTCTGAGACCGGGCCCTTGCAGACCTTACCTGCTGACGTTGCTTGCAGTCTCTGAGAGGCAAAGGCTCACCCCCTCTGAAGCTTTTGTGTGACTTGTCCCAACCCTGCAGGGATACCCTAGAAGAGCCCAAGGAGGAGGAGCTGATGGAGAAGCTGCACAAGCACCCACACTTGCATCTATGCAGGTGACATCAGAGTGGCTTTCTAGCCGGGGTGACAGGACAGAGATGCTGTTCTGGGCCCATGCTGTGGAGGTAGCAGCTGGTCGAGACTGAGCAAGAAAAGATGGTGCCTGGGACAGACCACCCAGGGACAGACGGAGGCTGGGACAAGGACTTCTCCCCAGTGGCCGCTCAGCAGTAGCCGCCATGCAGTCTCTGTAGCCTTGGCAGACCGGTGGTCGGCACGACAGGGCCACCTTCCTCCATTTGCTGCTCTTTCAAGCTGCCTTGGTGAGACTTGGTAAGGAGAGAGCATGATTTCCGAGGACCCTCAAAGCCAGGAAGCGAGAAGGCCTCAGCTCCCCTTGTTACCCACAAGCTTATCTGTGCCTTCAACTTTGGTGGCATTTGTGAACCCAAGGCTGCACAGGACAGTAGCTGACAGGTTTCCAGGGCATCGGGTTGGTGTCAGGTGTAGAGAATGTCACCTCTTTGTTTCAGTGCCTATGGATGTGATGGATGTCAATCATTTTCTGTTTTATAAAGAGTGAGATTGTTCTTACTCTGACCTCTCTCTACCTCAGGGTTGTTGGGTTGGGTTATTTAGGTTGTGGGCTGCACAAGAGCACCAGGTTGTGAGGCGTGAGCTCTCACCTGTGATGAGAAGCATCCTTTAGTGACATGCACAAAAGCTTGTAAGCCCAAGGTGGCCCTGTTTTGTTTGTCCTCAAGGTTTGTGGCAGAGGGAGCTGGGGCAGGACGGGGAGAGAGGGGATCAACTCAGTGTCCTGAGACTGACCTCTGGAGTCCTCATTTCAGTGCAACTCTGGGGGTTGGTGCTGGAGTTTCTTGGGGGCCTTTTAAGCTGTGGGCTGGCTCCAAGTGATGACTATGGGCACTGACACAGAATGGCGGTCTGGGGCTTACACATTTGTAGGCTATGAGTGCCTGGGCTTCTTCGTGGTCTGGAAGAGGAACCTGAGGGAGCGCAATTGAGGGAGTTTAGGAGGGCCAGGAAAGCACAGTGCTCAGGCTGGAGTGCTAGAGAGGTGTGGCTCCCTCCTAGGAAGTCTTGGGCTCCTACTACCCAAGGAGTGGCTTAGGAGACCTATTCATTTCCCTGACACCCTCAGTGTGGGGCCATTAGGACTCTTGAAGAAGTCTGGAACCTGCCCCTCAGCAAGCTGCCTTCCTGGAGGGTGGATTGGAACTCACACCAATTGTCATGAGCTGGGCCAGTTTCTTGCATGATGACTGGACCCACTGGCATGTAGAAAACCGCAGTCTCTTGTTCCCCATCCCTAACTGCTAAGCCTTGATCGCCACCTACTGGTGAGACGGGCTCTGCTGCGCTATCCACGCCTGGAGGCCTCTGAGCCGTCCCAGAGCTGCCCCTGGGTTTTCCAGGCCTGCTCACAAGTCTCAAGTTCCCTGTTCTCACCTCAGAGTGAGCCTGACCTGGTGTCTGTTAGGTGGATGTCAGTGACCTGGTTCTGCCTCTGCTGTCCCATGCCGACCAGTCCACCCAGAATCACCCACCCTAGCTTTTGTGCAGAAATGCACCCTGCAGGTCATTTTGATAAAAGTGAGATGGGTGCAGAGAGTTGATTTCCACTTAGATGACCTGCCCTCAATAAGGGTACATGAGGTGCTAATCACTGGAGTGTGTGTGTGTGTGTGGGGGAGCAGAGGGACCACAGCAGCGTTCTAGGGGCTGCCTCAGCTCACCACCCTGTCCATTTCAAATGCTAAGAGTCACTAGTGGCCCTGGTGGGGGCAACCTATTTGAGGAGCATGGGCTTGTGCTTCTCAGGGGCCTTCAAGGTTGCTCTGTGGGTTTCCCCGTTTTCTTACTTCTGGGTACAAAAGCTGTGCAGCCTGCTGTGTAGAATAGAGCTGGTGTCGTGCACAGCCCTGCTGGCTGTCAGAAGACAAAGTGAGTATGGGAGACCACTGAGGCTGAAGGGTCCCATGAAGGGCCTGGTGTTCCTATGACCAAAGAGTCCTGGGGTCAGTCAGCAAGAGGCGTGTATGATGAAGATGCTGGTGCTGGTGGCATTCGAGGCTGAGCCTGCTGGAGCAACATCGAGCTCTTGGTGAAGTGAGGCACCCTTAGCCTGAACCCCGAGCTTAGGCTGCCAACACTTCAGCCGAGCACTGGGCTTGAGTTGTTGGGTGTGTTGTGTGTACGATAGGAGTCGATGAGGGGGACCTGAGGAGGGACATGGAGACTGCATCTACCTGGTGATCTCAGCCTGCCCCATGAATGCTTACAACCTGAACACTGAAAATTGTCATTTTCTACACCTGCCACCTTGGGCAGAAGCTGCCACCAGAGGCTCCTGCAAATTCCTGACACCCAGTCCCAGGCCATATTGGAAGCATTGCCTAGACTTGTGTGGCTCTGCCTCCCTGTCTTTCAGGACCCTTCCTGGCCAGACCTGGGACCTGCTAGGTCCCTTGAAGAACAGTCAACTGATCTTAACTGTTGAGCCATCTCTCCAGCCTAGTTCTTCCAAGTTCAACCCTACACAGCAGACTTTCTGGTTTCTTCTTTCTCCCAATGGTTGCCAGTCTCCTTAATGTATGTCTTTGAGCAATTTCAAAGACAGTTAGCCAGTGACCAGTTCTGGCTGCTGCTCTGTGATTCGTGGAAGTAGCACTGGTGAGCTGCAGTTGTCATCCAGATGTGGTTTAAAGTGTCGCTTCACATGGCTGTTGGTGTCTTTGGGTGGGGCCATCCTGGAGCCATACCCTAGGGCTACTGAGATGTCTGTAACTCTGGGGTTCACAAGAGAACCCCTGTCCAGGTGCTATAGGAGGTAACCAGTAGAGATAGTCCTCTCGCAGAGACAAGGATGGAGAGAAAGGGTGTGGATGCCTCCTGTTCTGGGCTTCGTACATGGTCATTTTGTCTTTTTTTTTTTTTTTTTTCTCTCCCAGAGCTGAGGACCGAACCAGGGCCTTGCACTTGCTAGGCAAGAGCTCTACCACTGAGCTAAGTCCCCAACCCCTTGGTGCATGGTCATATGTTTGGCTTTCTTACACATACTTACACATACATACACATACTATCACATGGAACATTAACCTTACAGAAGGGGAGTCAGAGAGGTGCTGGGTAGTACTGAGTCCACTGCTGAGGTGAAGGTGGAGACCCTGTCACCCAGGGCAGGGATGGTGGAGTGTGGGTGACAGGGCCTGGGATGGAGGTGGAGGCAGGAGAGAGAGTTGGGGCAGAGGCTGGGTGGGGTCAGGGTGGTCCGATGGGGTTGGGGTAGGTATGAGATCCACTGTGCTGGGGGTCAGAGCAATGGTGGCTGTGGCAGGGATCCTACTGTTCTCTTCATCACTGTCACCTGCAGGAGCATCGGGCAGCTTCCGGTTGCTTCCTGATGCCCTCCTCCTGTAGGTTGCTGGCTGGGATCCAGGACTGATACCTGATCTGTTGCTGGGGCCCAGAAGCAGGGTGTTTGATGTGGTCTTGGTCTGCTCCTCCTAGGAGTAGACTCTTGTCCCTAGCACAGCCCAGATTGAGTTTCCAGCCTTGGAGATAATTGGTGGTTTTTATTCACAGGCTAGAACAGCGCCTTGCTTCAGAAAGAAAGCCTGTGGTGCTTGGGCACACCACTGCTCTTAAAAGTTAGAGGGGGCGTGGGGCTCGGGTGACGCACCTAACATCAAAGTGGCCAACAGAAGCTGGGGGCAGCAGGGGGCCATCACCCTGCCCTCTAATCACACTTTGGGGGCTTGAGCTTTTCTTCTGGGTTATTCAGTCAGAGCCTCACCAGCCAGGAGTGCGGCACACACCTGTGGGGCACCTGGCTGCCTCCTGCCCTACAGCAGTTGGCTAATCCATGCAGGGACTGGGGCCCCAGCAGCACCTGTCTCTAGGTGAGCCAGGCCTTCCTCCCTGCCTCCTTGGCCCCGATTCTTTGGCCTTTAATGGGAAGTGAGGGTTCTCATATAACCTGGGGCTAGTCTTGTACTCACCCTGTTTCTGAGGGTGACCTTGAACTTCTTTTTTTTACCTCCCTTGTGTTGGTATTGCAGTCCTGTGCCACCAGGCCCACCCAGCTTGTGTAGTGCTAGGACCAAACCCAGGGCGTCATGTTTGCTAGACAAGCACCCCACCAACAGAGCCACATTCCCAGCTGTGGCCTCGTCTTCTGTCCACAGCTAAGGGGTGCATTGCCTTCTACAGTGGACAGGCCAAGAATACTACCCAACTGAACCCGGGTTCAAGGCCTGGCACTCACCAGGAGGACAATATGAACATAGTTCTGGGTCCTGCCTCAAAGCATTGTGGTAGTAGATTGTGGTGGTAGAGGAGGGCCTGACTCTGGAGCAGAGCTGGTCTCCCTCCTTCCCTTCTTTGCCTCTCCTTATTTTTAGCCAACAGGAGGAAGGTCCACAGTCGCTGTTGGTTTTATTCTCAAAAGCAGCCTTGGAAGGGCAAAGTTAGCTCAGGCCCTTCTTCAAAGCTCCACAAATGGTCCCCTTGGGTAGTGAATTCAAGGGAAGAGCAGTACCCAGTTGTAGCCCTCTCCCCACTGAGTTGGGATGTTTGCCTTGGCCAGTGGGGTTCTAGCAGGAAACCCTCCTCTCCATGGAGAACCTGGTTGGAGCATGTCATGTGCAGGGGCAGAGAGGGACTCGTAAGAGTTGCTGGGCAGAACTTGAATCCCACAGCTTAGCCACTACTTGAAACTGCATGCATGAGGTGGTGAAGGTCTGGGCCTACTTGCCTGATCTTAGATATGCAGAGCATGTCTCCTGTCTGTCCCTCTTCTGGAGGAAGTGGTACTGGTGAGGAAGCCTAATCTTGACCAGGCACTTCCTTCAGGGCAGCTCCTAGGTTTCTAGGCCTTGGTAATGAGTGGACTGTTAGTGTCCCTGATGTTGGTGGGCGAAGGGCCCCCAGAGACGAGATAGGGGTGGGCGAGAAGGCTCTGGAGCGGGCAAACCTTCTGGGATCCACTGCCTACCCAGGGCTGCAGCCATTAGCACCCAACTGTTGTGCTTAGAGCCCAGGACCGGCCAGGCAGATGGGCTCTGCTGCAGGGGTCACCCCACTCTGTCTGGTGGTCTTGCATGAGTTCTTGCCACTGAAGAGAACAGGGACAGTCCTGAATGGGTTTGGGGGAGGCACTTCTCGCACTTAGGGATGGCAATTCTGGACCAACAGCTTCCTCAGACCAGACTAGAGCATTCTTTTCTTTGGTGACCCCTGAGAAACCAAAATAACTGCTTTTCAGATTGGGAAACTGAAGCCAGAGAGAGGAGGGGCTGAAGCTGCTGCTGCTGCCCTGGCCTAGATGGGCCCTGAGCTTTTGTTAGGCTGATCCGTGATGGTCTCACCAAACTCAAGCTGGCTGCAGGATGTGAGAGGCTCACCTCCCCTCCCCATCCCCTGGTGACAAGCATGGTGGCTCTTGATGGTAGTCAGCCTGTCCCTAAGGGCCTCAGCTCTGTGTGAGGCATCCATTTTTCATCCCATTACACCATTGTTATCATATTCGGTGCTTGAGATTAAATCCAGGGCTTCATGCCCAGGCATGTGGTCAGCGTGAACTCCAGCCATTTATGATTACTGAAAGAATAGGACTCTGGTGTCTTGATAATGAGCAGAGGAACATTGTGTGTGTGTGTTTCATGTGTGTGGGTGCATGTGTGTACATGCATATGTGTGTACATGCATGTGGAGGCCCGAGAAAAAAACCCCGGATGTCTACCAAGGAGCCATCTACCTTGTTTGTGAGACAGGGTCTCCCTGGAGCTCAGCAAGCAGGTCGGTAGGAGTTCCTTCCCCAGCGCTTTCCTTCCCCTGTGCTGGGGTTACAAGCATGTACTTGTCATTACTTATTTTAACACGGATTCTGGGGTTGAACTCAAGTCCTCATACTTGCCAGTGAGTACTGCACTGCCCAAGCTACTGCCCCAGCTACTGCCCCAGCTCTGCAAGGCTCTTGGCAGAACCTGAAGCTGTTGCCTCTGCACCTCCTGGAACCCCCCACCTCTCAGGGCACCTGCAGTGGTGGGAGGTGGTTTGGGGCAGAGGCCTTGCTTCCCAGGGGATGAAGATGGCAGGTGTTGACAAGCTGCCTTTGGGACCTTGGGCTTCTCCCCATGCCTGATCAGACACTGATATGGTTACCTGTCTGTCCCCAGCCCTACTGGACACTCATATACTCTCCTGATGCCTTTGTTGGGTCCTAGGATAATTCATCTCTATATCCTTGCTCTCCCCTTCCCCAAATCTGGGAAGCCACAGGAGTTCTCATTGGATGGCAACACCCCTCCCCTTAGCCTAGCCCACACTTAACTCTGCTGCTGTGGAATCCCTGTTGATTTTGGGCTTAGTGTTGGAGGACACCCCTCCCCCATCCCTTAACATTCTCACATTCTCGGACAGATTAGGGAGAGGCATGAGAACCAGGATCTGGTGCTGATCCATTTATTCTGTTCAATCTCTCTCTCTCTGTCTCTCTGTCTCTCTGTCTCTCTGTCTCTCTCTCTGTCTCTGTCTTTCTCTCAAAAAAAAAAAAAAAAGTGTATAGGTGTTTTGCCTGAATGTATGTATGTACCACATGCGTGCAGTATCCTTGGAGACCAGAAGATGACACTGGATTCCCTGGAACTAAAATAAAAGACAGTTGTGAGGCAGGTGTTGGAGCACTAACCCAGGTTCACTGCATCTAAACCAGTGATGGCTCTTAACTGCTGAGCCATCTCTCTAGCCCCAGATCTTTAGATGTCAAAAGGGATCCCTGAAGGAGCCGCATCTCATGTTCTGATGGAAACAATCTGATAAAATACATTTATAACGTGTGTGTGTGGTAGAGTAGGGGATAGAAGCGTGTGCTCCACACACATGTGTGGAAATCCGAGACAGTATTTTGGTAGTCAGTCCTTAAGCCTCTCTCTGAGGCCAGGTCTCCTGTTTGAGTCACTGTGCAGCATACTCTAGGCTGTTCAGCCCACAAGCTTCCTGCTGGTTCTCTTGGCCTCCTGTCTCTCAGCAGGAGTGCTGGTATCACAGATGAACACCACCACTTCAGGCTTGCTTTTTTCTTTATTATTTTTAGCACAAGTTCCTGGGATGGATCTCAGATCAGATCATCAGAGTTACAATGGCAAGTGCTTTTACCCACTGAGCCATCTTGCCTGTTGCAGGGATCTGCTCATGTGATCTGCAGATATAAGCCTGCTAGGCTTCCCCTTGCTGGTGGTGGATCTGCAGGCCCTTAGGCCTGGATCTGTGTTTCTCAGTGTTCTAAACCACTCTACAGTGTACTCCAAGTACCCAGAGAAGTGAGATGTTGGAAGGAATAATAACCGCCTCCCCCAAATCCTACCCCAACAGTGACAATATGTGAGCTACTTTAGAGTCAGAACAGTCTGGGTAGAGCAGAGGTGAGGGTCAAAGCTTAGACCTGAGCACTTTTCTGTGCTCCAGAGCCACAGGATCCTGAGCTCTGTCTTGGAACTGTGTTTAGATTGTCCTGAAACACCACAGGAGTGTGTGTGCACTCAGAGTGATGGAACCATCTGGCAACCTGATACACTGTCATGTGTGTGATTTCGAGGGGACAAGTGTGTTCACATCTGTCATCCCAGCATTCAGGAGGTAGAAGCAAGCAGTTGGGGAAGGTTGAGTTCCAAGCCAGTCTGGGCGACATGAGACCTTTACTTAATAATAATAGTAATATAATGACTAATTATCATTTTATAAAAGTAAGGATAGTTTTAAGAGTAGCCAGTGGTGGTTGTATGGTATCTCAGTGGGCCCAGGGCCACAGCAGAATGGTGGCTACTGTATGCATTTAGGGGTGTTGGTGATACCACTTGGTTTTCTTGTCTGGGATTCCTGGCCCCTAGGGATTCTCCATAAATGTTCCAGCAGGGTTCTAGTCTGTCTGCTGGCCTGGGATGTTGGAAAAGCTTCTGTCTGACTCTTAGCTTAGCTAGGGCTTAGCCTGCTTGCTTGGTCGTGGGCATAAGGTTACCCGGCTGCTCCATGAGCCCCACATAGTAACATTTAGACGCCTCTTGGGCAGCTGCTTCTCCTAGCAGAGTTGGGTGTGGCAGGCATGGTCAAGTATGCCACCTGTCCCAGGTGCTTCAGCCCCGGGGAAGAAACCCATGGTATAAGACAAGCCATCCCACTGCCAGGCACTCCACAACAGCTGGGAACATGGGGGTTGTCTTGGTCCCTAAGCTTTAATATCCATCAGAACTTGTGAACAAGTTTGCTGGGCCCCACCCTCAATTTCTGGCTCATAAGCCTGGGTGGGGAGTCTCTGTGCTAAACTGCATCCTGTGATGTACAAGCCTAGGGATGCACTCTGAGAATAGCCATGTTTCTCCTCCACCCCAAGTGACCTCCAAAAGTTCCTGAGTCCTAATCCCTAAGCACTGTGTGACTTTACTTGGGGATAGAATTCGCAGAAGTATTTAGAGATCTTGTCACAGTGAGAGTCACAGCTTCATAGAATGACTGGTGTCCCTGTGAGGGGAGACAGAAAAGCCTTGTTGGAGATGAAGGTGGACATCAAGTGATGCAAGTATGTCTTGAGAGAGGCCTGGAAATCTGGAAGCCAGAACCAAGGAAAGCTCCTCCCTGGGCCTTTTGGAGGGGTGGGGTCTGGATGCCAGCAAGCTTGGATGCCTGCCTTTGCAAGCTGTGAAGGGAGACAGTCTGGTCTGAGTATGCCAGTCCGTGGTGGCCTGTCACAGAGGTTTGAGACAGCCCGGCCCTCCGTGGGTGCTTCTTACCAGAATCTCATGCTGATGATGGACTCTAGGCCACCAGACTCCTGGGGTGGGACTGGATGTCAGTAGGGACAGAGTGGCTTAAATGACAGTTTCTGACTGTCTCTATGTAGTGATCCAGGGAAGCAGGTACTGTTCACATTGGCTTGTCACTTTGTTCTGAAGTGATAGCATTAGAAGCTGTCTGAGCTTGGCCTAGAGATACCAGTGGGACAGAGGGCTTCCCTGTGGTAAAAGCACACTGTCCTGAGCTGGAGGGGTCCACAAGCAGCCACATGCTGGCTGGTACTCTCTACTGCCTTTTTAGGTGGGGATTGTTCAGCCATTGTGGTTTGGTCAGCCTCTGGGATATGTGGACCTCAGATAGATCTATTTAACAGTGACTCTCAGGAGAGAGTAGCGGGGGTTTCTCCAGGCCAGGGTGCTCTTCTGGGGCCTTCTCCTACTGCTTCTGTTTCCTTGTGTATAAGTTAGGATTGACCCGACTGACCTCTGGACATGTAGATACTTGGGAGACCACAGCTCCTAAGAAAAGCTTTGTCTGGTGTGTAGCATCACTGAAAAATGGCTGTCAGAAGCCTGGTGTGACAGGGCAGCAAGGAAGGGGCTGCATTTCTCATGGGCTCTTGGGTAGACAGGCTGTCTACTTGTCACACAGTTTGGGGGCTCTTTGACAGCACCTCCTTTACCTCTGCATCTATACAAAGGTGCTCAGTCATGTGTTCACCTGTCTCAGTGAGCATTCTAAGCAGTGTCCCTCCCCCAGGTGAGGTGTGCACTGGGGCAACTGGCACCTGTGTGCAGACCCAGATGCCAGTGATGTCTGAGGCCCCAGTGGGGTTGGTGTCACCAGCACCTTGTAAACCCATAGGACACCCAGAATTGGCTTGGGTAATGGGATGTGTGTCCTTCATAGGGTCCAGCTGGTAGTATGAACTGGCGCCCAGAGGTGTTTTGCATACAGGTGAGGGCCTGTGGCAGGCACAGATTGTCAAGGAAATAGGAGTCCCCAGACCAGGGCGCCTGAAATCCCTTGTCTGTCCAGAAGAGGGCAGCAGAGCTCCAGCGGCCGTGGGTGGATCCTGTCCCATACCCTCAGCTCCCTACACTAAGGCTAGTCTGGGGTTACCCAAATGATCTTCCCGACTATTTTCATAAAGGCTTCCTTCTTATCTGAGCAGCTTTCCTTGACTCCAAGGCCCACGTGCATTGTCCTGTCTACTGTGTCCACTTGAATGTATGTGTAGATCTTCTGGCCTAAGGGACCCAGAAGACCGTGTAGGGCAGGACTTTGTCTCCAGGGCTGTCCTGGGGCCACAGTCAGCATTTTCCGGGTGCTCTGCAGCTGGCCTCAGTAGATATGACCTTCCTGCCTCCTCTCCAGGCCTGGCTTGCTCCTTGGTGTTCCTCTTGTCTGATGTGGTGTGTATTTATGGGTTCTCTATCATGAGCTTTCTCTGGCTAGAATGTGAGCCCCACCAGGATAGAGATGTGTTTTGCTTCTGGCCAAGTCCCAGGTGCTCATGGAGGGACTGACTTATAGAGAGATGCCCAGGAGGCGTCTGATGGGCAGACTGACAGACGGAAAAGTGTGGATGTCCACTTCTGGGCCAGCCACGTGGTTTCCACTGTGCATCTGAGCGGCTGAAAAGGTCCAGTTTGGAGTGCAAATCTGGCCATGTTCTGACATATTCTCTGTCCTCAATGGACATTGAAGAGGGTAGAAGGCACCAGAACTCGAATGGGGGAATGGCTGACCTTGGGCTGGGCCAGTGTTGGTGCAGACTCTGGGGTGACAGTGACCACCGTGGGGGACTCTGTCATGTACAGTTTGATGTGCACATATGATTATACTTATTTCTGTTTGACAGGAAGGAACTGGGGCTCAGATCTTTATAGACAGTAACTGTCCCCACATTAACATCGCCCCCTTTCTGTGTGCATCAGAGCTGATGCTGCCAGAAAATGACTTGGCACTAGCCATGTGCTTGAACAGAGAGACGGTGATGGCGTTACTGACGTGGTAGGCAGCTCACGCCTGGCAGGGAAGGGAGGGGAGGAGGGGAAGGGGGAAGTGTGAAGTCACTGCCTCCCTTGGGCTCAGAGTTCATGGCCCATAGAGCCCAAAGCATTTCTCCAATCAGGTACCTTCAGCATTTTTGTGAGATGCCAGGAATGTGTTTGGGGGCACCAGGGACCAGTTGGCCTTGCTTTCCCCTGGCACACAAACTACCACATAACTAAAGGGCAGGGATTCCTCGTGACCAAGGCATGCAGGGCGGTGATCTCTGCTCCAGCCAGTGGTGTGGCTGCTGGCCAATGGAGGGGAACTCCAGGCCAGGCAGGAGTCTGGTGGTAAAGTTGTCAAGGGGTAGGGGACAAAAACCCTTCTCTGAGTACACTGAGCTGGACTATTGGCTTCTATTTTGTTTCCATTCATCCCTAAATGATCAGTAAAGCGACAGGGATGGGGTCCACATGTTGAACAGTGACCTGTAAGTTCCCTCCCGAAACTCAGGGTGATGGGGGTTGTCCTGACCTGGAGTAAGCCACTCTGAAGCCAAGCTGGCTGTGTGTGACTTTTTACACTGCAAAAACCCACCTTCCCATTCTGAAGCCTGGAGTCCAAGGTCAAGATGGGCTGGTGCCTGTGGCCTTTGAAGGTACAGGGGAGATTCTTCCTAGCTTTTGAGGTTGTTGATGTCACTTACATTGTTCCTGTGACCTGACAGAAATGACTTAAGGAAGGAAGAAGTCACTGTGGATCACGGTTTGAAGGGGTACAGTTGTCGTTACCCCCTCCCCCTTCCCACGCTGCGAGGAAGCAGAGAGGTGAACACTGGTGTTCAGTTCATTTTCTCCTTTTCATTCACTCCGAGACCCTGGGCCATGTGATGACACCACCCACATTCAGGGTGGGGCCCCCTCAGTTAAACCTCTCTGAAAGCGCTTTTCACAGACACACCAATAGTGTGTCTTCCTTGGCGGTTTTGGACCCAATTAGGCTGCTGCTGAAGGATCCCTACACTGGGTCACTCCTGCCCCACCTCCCCATGTTGTTGTCTGGCTTCCTGTTCTTTCCAGCGTGTTTACCTCCTCTTACAAGGATGTCAGTTCAGGGCTTAGGACATGTCTTATTCTAGTATGACCCCAGCTTGGCTGATGACACCTACAAAACCCTGACTAACTAAACCAAAAAGGTAGGCTGTTCGTGGGGTATGGGGACACGCTTGGCTTAGCACGGGCATTTTTTTCTGACAAGCAGCGTCTACTTGCTGGCAGGTCCTCTGGCCTCACACGGGGACTGGCTGTCCTCAGTACTGTCATGAGTGGACAAGTGCTAGATGTGGCAGATGGGGTGGGAAGGAGGAGAGAGGAGAAAGCAGGACAGGGTAGCTGTGGCATCCCTTCTCAGCCCCAGCCTGCCCTGTACTTTGTGGCAGTTTGGCTTCTATAAAGTTTGTCATATACAATGATGAGGACAGATCTCTCTCTACCAACCCAGCCAGTTGCTGGTTCACAGAGTTGATTGAAATAGTAGAGACTGTTCCCGGTCCTGGGGGAACAGGGTCAACTTCTTCAGAAAAGACCCAAGGGTCAGTCTTGGGTCCTCCCTCTGCCAGGTGGTTCACGTGCTTTTTGTACTTTTGTATAGTCATCTTTAGATGGCAAATGGGGACTATGCCTCCTTTGAGTGTCTACAGGGCCTCCTGAAGACGACCTTCCTTTCTCTGGTGACTTGGTCTACCTCATGATGCCCCAGTAGTACCCAAGATGAAGCTGGTCACTGCCTCAGTTTCCTGATATATATATTTGGGGCTTGTACTAGCTGCAGCGCACAGGGTTGTCATGTCAACAACACTGGGCCATTCTCCCTATTGTCGGCCAGCAAGCCAGGGGACCCAGGAATGTTAATTTCAAGAGGTTGTTCCAGTTTGCTTATGGTGGGGAGACCACCCTGGATGAGTTTAAGAACATGATACCCAGCCCTTAGGTTAGGTCATTAACAGCAGGCATTTCCTTGTGTCGGGCTCTCTTCTGCCCATGGGATATGTGGGGTTCCCATCCTCTGCTTGGATTCCCTGTGCCTGTATGAACAGTGCCATGTCAGCTGGCAGGGCTGTGAACTTTGTAGCTTCCCTGTTTTCTTAGTCTGAGCTCCTTTGTCACAGAGCTAATGATCCCCAAACAAGTGGGACAGTATCCTTAGGGAGTGCCCATTTGAGGGGGCCCTACTGTGGGTCTTTGTGACATGAGCCATAGCCCCTTGGGCCAGGGTTTCCATGGATCAGAGGGGCACACCTGTGCTCAGCCCCCCTCCAGCCAAGAAAGACAACCCTGGTGTTGCCTAGACCACAGGGTATGGCCCCACTTCACCTGGCTCTCGAGCCAGTGGGAACACAGAGAAGGACTTTTGATCTTAGGAGGGTAGCACTTTTGCCAACAGCCCCAGACACCGCTGCCTGGCCCTGTCCCAAACCTGCTTCCTTCCAGAGCTCCTGGGAAACACCTTTGAAAAATGGCTCTAGGCAGCGGGCTGTGGGGCGGCAGACCTCGCCCAGGGCTATTCCTTGGCTACTAGCCTGGGTCCCAGGACGCAGGGCCATATGGCAGGTTCATAAATTAAGCCAGATCAGAGCCTGACATTCCTGTGCAAGGGCCCTGGCGGCCAGAGTGCGCCCACAGGCAGCCCACCCTGTCTCTGCCAGCCTGGGGCCCTGGTGAACTCACCCTGTCCTGGGGCTTTGGAATGGGGAGGTCTACAAAGGCTTCCGGATTTCTCTCTGGAAGCTTCCATGAGTGGCCCAAGCAAACAAGGGGTCTCTCCCCACTGTCACCAACAATCCTCCACGGATTGTTGTGATAGGTGTCCCTTGTAGGGGTGACCCCCTGAGGCTACTTAGCCAAATCTGAGCTTGGATGGGGACTTTATTTTAGTCACGTGCAGTCAGGGTAGTTATCTTTAATAAGGCCATCACGGACATTTCCTTGTAAGTTCATTCTGAGGATATGTTTGTACGGCACGCATTTTCCCACAGCTGGGAGACAATGCCCTATCCTCTGCCAAGGATCACATTTACCACCCTCGGCCTTCCCAAAGCTGGAAGGTGAGTCTGGAGCCTGGCCAGGCAGGCACTGCCAAGGGCTCTCATTGATCACTATCAGGGCCCATTTGATTAATATACCACGTGGATGCAGGCCGCGCTTGGCTGGCCCCCTAGCATCCTGCCGTGGAGGGGCTCTGTGTGCAGGGCTGGGCTTGGTTGGTGCACTCACTGGTTCCAGTGACTGTGTGCTGGGCTTGGCCTGGGCCTGCTCTCAGCTCTCTGAAGCCCTTTCTGTGCCCAGCTCTTCTTGCCCAGTACAGACCTTTGCATTTCCAGTTTATCCAGATCCACAGTGCAAAACCACATCACCCAGGCCCAGAGCCGCACTGGCCCTGTCTCTCAGGCCTTCGTGGGAAGATGCCTCTGGGCCATTCTCTGAGCTTGTGGGCATTGAGAAGGGAACAGGTCCCAGCTACCTGTCCTCTATGAACTGGCCTGGTGGGGACAGAACCAGGCGCTTCCAGGGTACAGTACTAACCTACTGTATGGTTCCTGGCAGGGAAGAGCCAGGCTGTCTGTCTCTAAGGGAGGCACAGAGAACAGGATAGGGCATCGAGGGGAAGCGTGGAGGATTGTTGGTGATTCCAGCTCCTGACTGGGAGAAAGAGGACCCTAACTAAAGGAAGCCACAGGGAGAGAGAAGAGTGAGAACTTGAGGTCAGGCCTGGTGGCTGAGGGAGGAACATTTGTGGTGGACTGTGAATGTCTGAGATATGGTCGCTGTGCTGACTCCTGGAAGAGGGTAGGCAACCAAGGTGGCTCTGCCTCTTGGGTGAGCTGTGACTACTGGTTCACACTGGCAACCATTTATGTTCTCCAAATGACCAAGGCTCTGCTTTACAGGGTTGGAGAAGTCTGAAGTGGGAAGGGCCTGCAGAGACCATGGTCTGAGGCTGTCTTAGCAGGAAGGCCTAACCCTAGTAGAACAGAAGCATGGCCATGCTACTGGGACGAGGCCTGGACAACACCTCAGTAAAAGCTTATTTTGGGTGGAAGTAGAGAGCCCTTGTGTGGTCTGGGATGTACCATAGGGAGCAAACATGCCATGTTCGGAAAACCCTAATGCCCAGGCACCAATTCTTGGAATACCTGCTGGGCACCAAGGTTTGTTGAGCATCTGCCATGGCTTTTATCTCTTGGATCTTCTCCCATGAGAAGAGAGCTCCATGACCCTCAACAGGGCTGTTACACATGGCCATACCTACTCCTCCATTTCAGGAGAAGGCCTTTCTACGCCGGCTCTGGTGGCAGGCTCTGTGACAGGCTCGGTGGCAGGCTCCAGTGGTAGGCTTGGTGGCAGGCCCTGTGACAGGCTTGGTGGCAGGCTCCAGTGACAGGCTTGGTGGCAGGCCCTGTGACAGGCTCAGTGCCAATGTTGTAGCTCCCTTCTTATCCCATGCCCTCTCCTGTAGGGTTTGTTGGTGCTAGACCACTCCCTTTTTATCCTGCTCTGGCCCCTTGGTTAGATGATCCCTTAGTCACAGTGCCTGTGTCCTGCTGACACTGCTTCCTCTCCTCCCCTCCCTCTCCCCTTTCCCCTCCATGTCAGTGGATCACATCCCTCCCCCATTCAGACCCATTCATGAACTTCTGCCAGCTGTAGCCCTGGGTCCCATGAGAACAAGTGTCACTCACCATACAAATGCTTCAGCTGTGATCCTGCCTTATCACTGTCCCATAGGAAGCCTGCCTGCCTCAGGGTCAGTGCCCAGAACATATATCTTGTATAAAACGGGGTCTGAAAAAGATTCAAGCCCATAGTCACACACTTCTGTGTTCCCAGCACTCAAGTGGTGGAGGCAAAAGCTGGAGAGTTAAGAGCAGCCTTAGCCAGGGGTACCTAGTGAGACCCTGTCTCTAATAGAAGGGAATGATTTATTCAAGCCCTGACCCCCAGGGCCTGTGATCATGACTCGCTTTGGCCATGTGAGGAGGGTAATGCCATGTTGGATTATTGCCCACCCCTGAGCTCAAGTTCCCACTGTGTGGTGTTAGGGGCTGGAATCAATCCTTCCTGATGCTTTATGGAACCTTCAGGGAGTGGTTAGGGTCAGATGAGGTCGGAATAGAGACCTGAGAATTTTGATGGCTTTGTCAAAGACAGACAGACAGACGGACGGACGGACAGACAGACACACACACACACACACACACACACACACACACACACACACACACACACACGGCCGCACATGAGTACATGCACACACCCTATGTCTCTGTAGAATGCTCTGTGCTACCAGGGACACCATCAGCAAGAGAACTAATGCCAAGTGCAGCCTGTAGCCCTTTATCAGATCCATGAACCCAAATCAACCAAATAAACCTCACCCAGCCTGTGCTACTATGCTATTGACAACAAAAAGCAGACCAACAGAGGGATTTCAGGTCAATATTCTACATCATCCTTGTTAGCCAGAGATCCAATGACAAGGATCTTGTAAGAGACACAAGAAAAGACTTGGGCAAGAGAAGTGAGGCATCCGTGAAGACTGGGGATGTAACCATAGCCACGGAGCACAGGCAGCCACCAGAAACTGGCGAGGCAGGTGGTGGATCCCCCAGGAGGGAGTGTCACTCTTCCATGGCTTGGTTTCAGACTGGTTGCCTCTGAGAATATAGAAGAATTAGTTGCTTTTACGCCATTGGGCATGCAGTCATTTGTCATGGCTGCTGCTGGAGCGCATATGTCCTCTTTGGATCTGATGTGCCTTTCTTGAGCATTGTTGATGTCTCAGCTAATTCCTATTTCCTGGTGCCTGTCTGGGAGCCCACTCCTGCCCCTTGGGGAGCCTTGTCATAATTAACTCGGATGCTTTTGACACTAGCCACTTCTGATCATGCGAGAGGAGCCCGAGCCTGAGGCTAGTGCCATTGGTGCACATGTCCTCTGCATTGTCCTGGTATGGAGGACATTGTGAGGCACATGGCTACCCACCGGTGAATGGAGTGAAATCAGGGCCCATGGGCCAGAGGAAGATCTCGGATGTAGGCTGAGAGGGAGAGGTATCTTAGGAGGAAACTCTGTGAACAGTGCTTAAAGGACAAACACAGGCTGAGGGGAGACCTGGCCTTGTCTCTTGACTGAGATCTGTGTCCAGTTCTAAGGAGACAAAGAAGGAAAAGTGAATTGTTCTACTGACACAATGAGCGTTGTAGGGGGATGATTAGTTTTCTCTATTCACCCATCCACTGGCCTCTCCCCCACTCATCCACCCAACATTCATCTATGTATGTATGTCCCCAACCTTTATTTATTCAACACTCATTTACCCATCCATCCATCCATCCATCCATCCATCCATCTCCCCAACATTCATCTAACACTCCTCCCATTATTCATGTCCCCAACATCCATCCATTCAACATCCACCCAGCCACCCAGCCACCTACCCACCCATTGGTCTATTGATTTATGCTTTTGTTCATCTATCCACCCACTCTCTCCGTGTGTTATCTATCTCTGTTTCACATTCATTCTTACTCTCCCCACTGCCCTGGATATCCATCTCCCCATCCATTCAATATCTATCAACTTAGCCATCTCTCCATTCAACATTTACCCACTCATTCATATGTCCACTTACCCAACCACCCACCCATCCATTCACCAGCCAAAATAGTGCTTTTCTTCTCTCTTCCCCTTCCTCCCTTCTTCCTGCCTCCTCCTATCTGCCCATCTAGCTATTCATCAAGCAAATTAATTTTCCTTCCCCTTTCTTGCTCTTCCCTCCCTTCCTCCAGCCATCCTTCCTCCCTG
Source organism: Arvicanthis niloticus (assembly GCF_011762505.2). NCBI lineage: Eukaryota > Metazoa > Chordata > Mammalia > Rodentia > Muridae > Arvicanthis > Arvicanthis niloticus. Next base: position 111,667,531 of record NC_047658.1, on the reverse strand, counting down.
TCTCTCCCTTAGTGACCCCTGTTCTGTTGGGAAATGGGATCTCAGGGTCAAGATGGGCACCTCCAGACTTCCAGCGCCCAGGCACTTTGCTCTGGCCAAGTCAGCTGAGAGAACATGTGGGCCTAAATTAGGCAGGTGTGAACACCCCCTGGAACTCCCGTGGGCAATTTTGCACATCTTTCCCTGTCTGTTCATGGGTACAGTCTGTTCGGACCTTTGGAACATTCCTCAGCTTTGATTGAATGTGGGAAGAATCATTTATGGAATTAGCATATAAATTGGCAGAGGTCAGCAGCTCTTACAGTAGCCGGTGCTGTCAGGCGGGGCAGCTGTAGGATGAACCTGTCTGGTCCCCACACTGCTCTGTTGCTTCCAAGACACTAGAGACACACTCTGCTCCTTTCCCAGACTAGCAGCTCGAGGAAGGGTACATGTCCTCTTGATGATGGCCACAGGGAGAGCGGGTCTTGGCCAGGGAGGAGCAGAGTGTGTGGGAAACTCCTCCGGTGCACTGGCTTGTGGTGGGAAGAGCTTCCCACCGCAAATCTCATGGCCTGCAAGTGAGGACAAAGTTATGCAGAGGGGAAACCAAGGAATAATTGTCATCCTAGTTGTCATGTCTGGCATGGTCAGGGGCAGGCATTTTACACATTTTATAGCCCTGTGACTTCCAGGACTTCTGGACAGAGGTGACCAGTTGATCATTAACTGTTTGCTACGTGTGGCATTTCAAATTCTACTCAAGATAGCTCAGTCCAGAATCTTGATTCCGTCTACCCATTGGGCCATGGCTAGGCCATAGGGGTGGTGCAAATTCCCCTGATGCCAGGGACAGGGCCCTTGTGGTGGCCCATGGGTTTCCTCTGGCTCTGGTGTATTTGCTTACTTCTCTCTTTAGGAAGCCTGGTGGCCTGTGACCCTGAACTGTATGTCCTCTTTTCAACCCTGGAGTATCCACCCCAGAGGGTGTGGCAGCTAGATTCTTGTTATCCTTATGTCTGTGTGGTCCCTGCAAATGACACAGGCATGGGTGTTTGAGCATCTCTCTGGAGATGGGGTCCTTACTGGGTCTCTAGGCCTGGCCCAGGAACTTGCTTGGTCTTCTTCATCCACTTGTGTTTCTTACTGCTGTCATGAAATGCCTGACAAACAACGTCAGAGAAGAGAGATGGATAATACTTTTGGTGCACAATTTGGGGTGTGTGTGTTACAGTCCATCACGGTGGGGAAAGCATGGCAGCTGGAGGCTCTGAGGCTGTGGGAGCATGCTTGCTCACACCTCAGCAGATCAGAGAGAGATGGATGCTGGCAGCTCACTGCCTCCTTACTCAGTCTAGAAGCCAAACACATGGGCTGGTGCTGCCCACATGCAGGGTGAGTCTTCCCTCTTTGGTCAGACCTCTCTGGAAACACTGTCATATCATGGACATGCATAGGAGGTGCATCTCCTGGGTGATTTCAGATCCAGTTGAGTTCATGGTGTGGCCTGACCATCACATTTAGTAGCTGTAATTTCCAGCTACTCAAGATTCCTGGCAGAATAGGGCGGCGGTTGGTCAGCTTGAAGCCTTCCACACTGGCTTCTTGGACACCAGAGCCAGGCCATTCAGATGCAATGGGAGTTGAGTGTGTGTGTGTGTGTGTGTGTGTGTGTGTGTGTGTGTGTGTGTGTGAGAGAGAGAGAGAGAGAGAGAGAGAGAGAGAGAGAGAGAGAGAGAGGGTCTAGAACTCATAGGCTCAAGCAGTCTTCATACCTCAGCCTTCCAAGTAGCTGGGACTAGAGACACAGCCTACTATACCCCAGACAAGTTGGATCTTATATTTATATTTATAAATTTTATCAGGCTTAGAGAAGGATTTTTGGTAGAATCATAAGAAAGAAAAAAGAACCCACTATGCATGCACCTATGACAGGCAGGCTTCTGGTACCACCTCACTCCTGTCAACAGCCTGGAAGACCAGCTCTTTCAGGGTTACCCTGCTCCCACCCCAAGCACTCAGTTTGCCTCCCTTTAATTCTCCCTCTCTACTGTCTCCTCTCCTGTGATTGGCGGCTTCTAGTGAGCACTTCTAAATGGCACATTTCAGGCTGGGGCAGTAGCTCAGTTGGTAGAGTGCTTCCTTAGTGTGCACACATCTCTGGGTTCCATTCCTAGAACCGCAGAAACTAGACATGGCTGTGTTTGCCTGTAATCTCAGCACTTGGGATATGGTGTTAGGAGGATCAGAAATTCAAGGTCATCCTCAGCTACATGGAGAGTTTGAAGCCAGCCTGGCCTATATGAGACCCTGTTTCAAAATAATAATAAGCATGTTTTGTCACTTTCCCTGGGCTGAGCACTGCCACGGTGTCGGTAGACACTGTATAAAAGATCTCTGTCCTGACGTGGCTCTAAAAGGCCCTGCTCAGCCAGCTCTCCACTCCTTTCTGGACTCAGGTGACTTGGAGGGTATTTGCAGCTCCCTAGTCATGGCTTAATCTCCCCATCTTCCTCCCCCTCACCTGTTGTGAAGCCTATTCTGTTGGTACTTGGTCCTGTGGGGGCACCCAGGACCCCTTTTGCACCTTGAAGGACCAGAGTCACTCACAGGTTCTGTTGCTGAGGTTGAAAGACTGAGCACATGTGTGGGTAGGTGGGAGGCTTTGGGGGATCTGCCCTCCTTTTACTGCTTAGCTGAAAGGATAGGGTCAATGGAGACAGACAGACCTGGGCTAGACCCCAGCCCAGCTGCTGTGTGGCCTTGAGCAAGCTTGCTGACCTCTCTGAGTCTGGCTTTCCTTACTGAATAAAACAAGCAGTCTAAGAGCACCTTGGAAGAAGATCAGGGAGCCTGCCCCTGGCTTGAGCCTGGGACTACATCATAGATGGATTCTGAGTGTTATCTGGGGTCAGGTTGAAGACTGGAAGATGGTTTCTGGCTGCTTTAAAGTGGCTCCGGCAGGAGGGAACTCTGAAGTGTTGTGAAAGATGGCTTCAGTCTCACGAAGGTCAAGTAGGATTTGGATTCAAATTTAGAGCCTCTTGCTTCTGGGAGGGCTGGGGACAGGTCTGGGCTCTGTCCTCACTTGCTCTGGGGACCCCACACTCTTGGGGTTCCCTAGGGGTTGTGTGTGGTGATGTCAACCCTCCTGTAGTCATTCAAAGCCTTAAAGAAATGTACATGACCTCTGGCTCTTGGGGACCTTGGGACCTAAGCTGATCAGACATTGGCCTTCGTCCAGAGTCCTTGTATACACACTGTGATTAGAAAAGAAAACAGCAGAAATGAAAAGACTCATATCTGAAGGAGAGGTCCACCTTGGCCCTCAGATAGGAAGGGTCTCCTGCCAGTGGAAAAAGCCTCCCCTTCCCTCAATCTGTGAAGTGTGGCCTTTAAGGGGTGCTGGGGGAGGGGCTTGGAGAAGCTTTATTAGAGCAGAAGGTGACTGGCCCATGTGGCATCGCCCCATGTTTGAGAAAACAGTATTCACCAGACATTGGTATTTACCTGATCTCCTAGTCAGAAGCCGCCACTGTATAATTTAGTGCTAGGCTATTGCCTAAGCTGCCAAGTTCTGCACTCTGTCACAACGCCTGCGCTGACACCTGTCACTCTCACATCATCCCTGACACACACACCAGAAGTGGAAACTCTTATACTGTGGTGTGGGTGATAGTGGTACTGCCTAGGTCATCTCTGAAGAGCCCATAGACTCCCTATGAAGGAGCACGCTACGGTGCAGTGCTCAGACAAGGCTGGGGGTTGCCCAAGGTCACTAGGGAGAAAACTTCTTGGCTTCTTGGACTTGAAGTCTTAGTGGTAGACATAAAAGGCTCTCCCTTATGGCCTTCCCTAGCAAGGAGGGATAACAAGGGGGAAGGCCAGGGGGCACTTGTGGGTTCAGGGAGTGCTGTGGGAAGGTGGGCTAGGGACCCTGTTGAGGTCTGACCTTCCCAGGACTCCTCACCGACAGTCTACAGCCAGGGTCCCTGGAGGAATTCTGCAAAGAGAGCTGTTTCCCCTTCAAGGAATAAAAAGCACACACACACATTCCTTCGAATCAAAGGTGTGTCCCGGGGAGGGCGGGCAGGCCCCTCGGCCAGTGGCCCCAGCACGTGACAGCCTTGGAAGCTGCTGGCACCAACTCCAGCCAGGCATTTGCAGTAGATGGCGGTGCCAGGAGAGGGATGGTGGCCTTTCACCAGCCTGGCACCTCTGCCAGGTGACGGCCTCCTCCCCTGGGGAGGGCCTGCTTTGTTCCATGCTGGCTAGGCAATCCTGAAGGGCACTGAGCCTTCTGGGTCTGGCTCCCCTCTCCAGCCTCTGGAACCACACTGAACACCTGCCCTCTTAGACAGGAGGAGGTGGGTGGGGGAGGAGCTCTTGGCTACATTACTGGCAGGAGCTAGGGAACTCACATGCAAATGGATGGATGGATGGATGGATGGATGGATGGATGGATGGATGGATGGATAGATGGGACAGGGTCTCATGTAGTGGAGGCTGACCTTGGATTACTGATCCTCCTGCCCCCTACCTTTTGAATTCTGAAATAACAATGTTTTATTTGGTGCTGGAAAAAATGGAACCTAGAATTTTGTTTTTGATTTTGTTTTTCAAGATAGGGTCTCTCTGTGTAGCCCTGATTGTCCTAGAACTCGTTCGGTAGACCAGCCTGGCTTTGAACTCAAAGATTCACCTGTCTCTGCCCCCAAGTACTGGGATTAAAGGCATGCGCCACCACTGCCCAGTGGGACCCAAAATTTTGTGTGTGTCAAACAAGCTCTACGAGCTCTGCTCCGTTCTCAAACCTATTTCTAGTTTTAGGTTTCGTTTTGTTTTGTTTTCTCTCTTCTTTTCATCCCTTTATGCAGGGTCTCATGTAGGTCAGGCTGACCTTAACCGTGCTTTATAGCGAGGATGACCTTGAACATCTGGTTCTCCTGCCTTTACTTCTTCAGTACTGGGATTATAGGTGTGTCTTTCAAATGCCTTTGAAGAGTTTTCAAGATAGCTGAGCATGGTGGCTCATGTCTTTAACCCCAGCACTCGAGGAAGAGGCAGGTGGATTTATGTGAATTTGAGGCCACCCTGGTCTATGTAGTGAGTTCCAGGACAGCAGGATTAGAGACCTTGTCTCAAAAAAACAAATAAACAAACAAACAAAAAAACAAGATAAAACAAAAAAGAGTTTCCACCACTGTCTCAGGAGGGTGTGCTGTTGTGGAAGGTAGGTCTTGCCTTCCTAGTGCCCCCAGAACTCCCACCAGGGTCAGACTCCGGCCCTGCTTTCCTGGCTCTTGAGGCCCAGTGCCTGTGGAAACATTTGGGGATTGTTAAGGACACAAGCACTGTAACAAGCTGCTATAACCTTGGTAGCTCAAGCTGCCAAAAAAGAAATCTATCCCCAGGTCTAGAGGCCAGCAATCCATGGCCAGGGGATAGTGGGCCTTCATTGATTCTGAAGGCTCCAAGAGGCTTCTCTGTGGCTAAGGGAGTGCCTGAAGCTGGGTAGCCATGGCAACAGCTGGGGCCCACTGCATGGAAAGGTGCAGCACTCAGTTCTCAGGACAGTAATGCTCAGAGACTGAGCCCATAATGGAAGATGTCTTGTGGAAATCTGGTCTACTCATCTTTTGTACAGTCAGGCAGACTGAGGTGGGTCAGGGTGAGTCCCTCTGTTCACTGGCTTGTGGTATGATTTTTCCCACAAGCAGTTTTACCAACTGCTCAGAGTAGGAAGCTGGGGTACAGTGAGACCTCAGTCACACTGCTCAGAGACTCCTTCCTCCTGTGGCCTCAGGCTATAGAAGCACAGGAGGGAGGGTCTCAGATCAAGACTAGGGAGACTGCCGTGTTTCCCTCTACTATGGAAAGACTGTAGGTGGAACTGGCCACCTAGGTAGGATGACAGGGTGTCAGTTTCCTGCCACAATCCTCTTCCTGTTAGACATGGAAATCCTGGTTTAGGGTAGCATTGTTACCCAGTTAACACACCATTTCTAGTTTTCCTATAGCTGAAGAAGTCTATCAGCCAGCTTTTGCTGTGTAACAAACCACCCCGGTTTTAAGCTCTATTGGGTGGGTCCCTGTAAACACTATGGCTGGCAGAGAAAGGAACCCCAGGAGGCAAGAAGGAAACCTGATTTAGCACAACTTGGCTGGGCTGGTTCAAACTGGAGTCTGACCCGGTGTGGTTTGATTTTTGGATATTTAAATACAGAGCAACTTTGGAAAAACATTTCCTCGTGACAGTTATCTTCACAAACTTAAGGCGTGATTGTGTGGAAACTCCTCTGCAAAAGCATAGGTGACCTCTTCCACAAGAATGGCTCTGTTGACTGAGACAGTGCTCAGGATCAGGGTCCAAGGAGGAAAGTTTGTAATAAGCATGATACAAGGCTCTTTTACAAAAGCACATGGAACCTCTTTCAAAAGGATGGGCTCTATCAACTGAACCAATGCTCAGGACTCTGGGAAATTCAGATGAAGCCTGGCTCTATAGAGTAGCAAAAGTAACCAGGTTATTAACGCATCAGTTCGCAGCCTTCTGGGTGGAAAACAGGCACACACATCCCTTCACTGAAGAGGAAAGCCTGTGTGTTCTGGTTTCTCAATTGCTATCTATAATGTGGACCTCATGCCCTCTACATTCTGTGCTTGAAATGGCAAAGATCCTTCTGGGCTGTGAGTTGGTTCTCAGATCTGGGCTGCCGAGCTGATGTAGCCAAGAATGGCTTCTCTGCCATGATCATGCTCTCCCATCCCAGAGACTAGCCTGGGCTTGCTCACATGGTAGTGATGAACTCCACTCCAGACTGATAGTCTGGATGTAGAAAGGCTTCTGCTGGCTCCCTGCTTGTTCCTGTTCCTTTGAACAAATTAAATCATAAGACCACACCCAGCTGCAAGGGTGGAGCCTCTTCTGCTCCAGTCCTCCTCCCGATAGGAGGAATGGTGGAGTCAAACTGTCATCCATGTGGGGAAGCATGATCAAATCGGACTCATCATTTAAGTGACCCTAGCCAGTGAGAGCTCAGCAGCATAGGATTCCTTGGAGGGAATAGGCATACACCCCGCTTCCCTCTCAGCTGCCTGGGATGGGATGTGATGATTGGAGCTCTTGCAGGCATTTTATACTACAAGGATGAGAGCCACGCCCTAAGGGTGGTGAATCAGTAACTTCGAAGGAAGCTAGCTTCCTGTTGAGTTCTTAGAGTCTTGTGATCACTATCCCTGGACTCCTTTCACACAATGAGAAAGTTACATGTGGTCAAAGTTTATTCCTAGTTGGGGCTGGGAGGGAATAAGGTTCAGTAGATAAGGCTCTTGGGGTCCTGAGTTTGGATCCCCAGAACTCACATAAAAAAGCTAGTTCCCCAATGTACACTTAAATTTTCCAGCACTGGGGAGGCAGATACAGGAGGATCCCTGGGGCTCACTGGCTGGCCAGTGAGCTCTAGCTTCAGAGAGAGACCTTGTTTCAAAGAATGCGGTGGCTGTGGTGGTTTGAATAGGAATGGCTCCCATAGGCTTACATGTTTGAGTGCTTGGTTACTCGGAAGTGGCACTACTTCACAGGGACTAGGTGTGGGCTTGGTATAAGTCTGGGTCAGGCCCAGTGTCTCTGCCTGCTGCCTGCAGATCTGGATGTAGAACTTTAAACTACTCTTCAGCACCTGCCTGCCTGCCTGCCGCCATGTGCTGATCTCTGAGAGTTGCAGGCTAGCCTGGGCTGCATGGCGAGACCCTGTCTAAAGGTAGACGTGCTAGGGAAATAGTCCACTGCATGAAGACATTAGCCACTTAAGCCCAAAGGTGAGCCCAGTCTCTGCACCCACATGTAAAGCCAGATGCAGCAGCTCCCATTTGTCGTCCCAGGGTTGGCAGCAAATGAGAGATAGAAGCAGCCGAACCAGAGGCTCGCTGGCCGGCAGCCATGGTATGTGCAGCGCAGCAGTGGACACTAGAAACCAACCTCAACAAGGGAAAAGGCAAGAATTGTCCTCTGACCTCCACATGTGTGGCATGGTGTGTGCATGCACATACTTATAAACCATGCACCTACACTCAATACATTTATTTAAAATTAAGGTGGAAAATGATTGAGGAAGACACCTGACATTTACCTCTGGCTTCCATATTCACACACACACACACACACACACACACTCACACACTCACACATGCACACACACACACTCACTCACTCACATAGACATGCACACACTCACCCACTCACATAAACACACACACTCATGCACTCAAATACTCACATAGACAATCTCTCTCTCTCTCTCTCTCTCTCTCTCTCTCTCTCTCTCTCTCTCTCACACACACACACACACACACACACACACACACCTCAGACTCACGACTCAGTTCATTTCGACTAATACATTCAGCAAAGCCTCTTGTCTACAGGTCTGGAAGACTTGGACGTCTCTCAAGGGGTACCTTGGGTAGCAGAGGGGTGAGCATGAAGCACACGTATATTGTACTTCTAAGGGCCTAAAAGCACTAACCATGAGTGTCTTGGGTCAGACAACCTTGAGGTATTCCTGAGTGTATAGCTCTGAGTCAAATCTGGGGAACAGTGGCCTGGGAGGCTTGAGACCTTAGCAGAGAAGGTTGCATCCAGGATCCTAGCCCAGTGTGGAAACCTCAGCAGCTCTAGTTAATGGCGGAAGAAGCCGAATTTTCTCAGCAACTTGTACAAGGCCAAAGGATCGAGCTGTAGAGGTGAGAGTTGAGCCTACAGGGAAGGGCCTGAGCCTTAAGTCAGGTCATGGCCCTGGCTAGCTGAATCATTAATACGGGCTTTGAGTGCCATGGAGCCTGCCCACTCACTTCCTGAGCCTTCCCCGGCTCTGGGTACTGGTAGTCATACTGAGGACCATACTCCATCTTGTGGTCCCTGTTCTGGGATCAGAACTGTGACATTTAAAAGAATCTACCCCCTAAGTCTCCCAATATCCTGGGGGTGTGGTCCCAGCCCAAAGCAGGGCTAGGGGATGTTAGCCCCTCTGGAAGGATCTGGATTTTACTCTGAGCTTTGCAAGTCCTCAGGAGAAGGTATGGGATTGGCTGTGTCTACCCCATCACAACACCTTATTAACGAAAGTCTGGTGGGTCTTCAGCATTCTGAGCCTCAGTTTCCTCATCCGTGTGCTGGGGTTGTTCTCCAGCTTCTGGGGCATTCCACCTTCAGAGTGCTGTGTAGTTGTGCAGGGCCATGGAGGCCCCCAGTCTTAGCGTCTCCTCAGCACGTTTTTTGGAGGGGGCAATAAGGTAATAAGACATTGACAGTCCTTGTCCTTTCCCCATATCCTGCCAATTGCTGCAGTTGACAAGGCTGAGTCAAAACAGGTCTGGAGCACAGGTCATGCCTGCTTGGTGGCCAAGAGGGCAGCTCAGAGTTCAGCTTAAGTGCCCAAGCCCCTCCACTGCAGAAGGCTCAGGCTGGCTGGCCACGTGCTCCTGCCCACGAGGTCCCTGGCATGCAGAGTGGGAGGATGGGACAAGGGGCCCTGGCCAGTGTGGCCAGGTCCAGTGAGCTGGGAGGCTGCTTTGCCATTTTGGGGGTTCTGCCTGTTGCAGAGATCTGGGCCCCAACTGGGTGTTGTGATCCTGTTTTGGAGGCGGCTGGAGGTGCTGGGCGGGGCCCCTTCTGACAGCAGCTCTTTGACAAGGAAAGGCTTTGCCTTACTGTCCTGAGACCTTTTCCAGGAGCCACTGAAAGAGAGTCCCATAGTTGGTGGCTTTGATAGATATGCACATGTTGTTCCACGTGCCTGAGTCTGGAGGTTCAAGGTGGAGTCACAGCCCAGCTCTGTCTGAGCTCTCTCCTTGGCTCACAGAGGCAACTCTTTTCCTGTATCCTCCTCACACGGTTGTCCTCTGTACGCTTGCATTCTTATGAAGGACCCATCCAATCAAATTAAAGATCTACTCTAATCTTTATTTCTGAGGCAGGATCTCACTATGTAGCCCAGGCTGGCCTCAAACTCACAACCACTCCCCTCACCTCTGTCTCCTAAGCATTGGATGACAGATAATCAAAAATTAAATTTAATTCTTGTCACATGCCATCATTTTTTGAGGCACTGGGGGGGGGGGTCAGGACTTAAGTGTAAGCATTTTGAAGGATACTACCAGCTGGGGACATGTCCCTAGGAAGAAGGTAGGTAAGGCAGAAAGGAAGATGTGCTAAACACTGGTGGAGGTCTTCTGGGTCCTGACCCTGGCTAGGCTGAGCTGAGCTGTTGAGACCTCCTGGGGAATGGATCCCTCTCTGGGGACTTGGCAGCCTGAGGTGAATGCAGAAGGTGTCTCAGAATCCATGTCCCTTTTATTCTTCCCTGGCTCACTGGTTACTTCAGCCCCTGGCCAATGACACTTTTAGAATGCTCTCCCCATATCTGTGTTCAGCACAGAAGTGGACAAGCGCCCACTCACAGGCCAGCTGTGCATACTGGCCTTTTAACAGCAAGGATTCATCTTGCCCTTCAAGCGTGTGTGGACTCTGGGTGATGGATGGATGGCTTGCTCTCCTTAGCCTCAGTGTCAACATCCGTCAAATGAGAGATGCTGTGGGAGCTCTTAAGGCTGTGACTGAGGCCCTGAAGGAGCTGACTCTGTGTGGCTACGTGTGGGCATCTCTGTTACTTACACTTATTTCTGGATCCTTGGACTACTCTGGGCAGGCACAAAGTCCTGTCATTTCTACTACTGAGCTGGTGGGAAAACTGTGGCCTGGGCAGATGAAGCCACTAGCTCAAGGTTGTGGGGCCATCCCTGGGTCAGCCAGGCATGAGTGAATACCTGATTCCCACCATGGAGGGGATGGGCAGCCCATATGTGTCCGTTTCTTTCCTCTGCCCATCTTGGGTCCAGTTGGCTTCCCGAGGGGTGGCCACCCCAGCCATGGAGCAGCATCCTGGCTCCCCCAAAGTGAGAGATTCTTCCTCCTCATGCAACCAATGGGTCCTCCTCTGTTGGAGGGGACCAAGATGCACAGGAACTTGATAGCATCATCAGAATGACACAGTGTGGTCCAGAGGCTGCAGGGCTGAAGGCAGATGAGGCAGAAGACTCCTGAGAAGAAGCACTTTGAGAGACCAGAGGTACATTGCCCTGATGAGGGAGCAGCTGAAGGGGTGACCCTGGGGAGGGCAAGACCACCTGTCTGCTCTCTCAGAGCCTCACAGAGGCCAAAGTATCCTCTGTGCACCTACCCCAAAGTGACACTCTTGGTGGTGGAAGTGGCTGTGTGGTCCAGTGTCTGGATGCCCAAGCTCTTCACTGAAGTTTGTGCCATGATTTCCCTCAGAGGCCCATTTATTAAAAGCTCGGTCTTCAGAGATGCTGCAAGGATGGGCGGAGCCTCTGAGAGGCAGAGCCTCGGGCAGGCTCAAGTTGTTATAGATTGTGCCCCTGAAGGATGTAGGCTGTGCAGGCTCCTGTTTTTTCTTTAGATGGATAAGGTGCTTCCCTCCCTCCCTCCCTCCCTCCCTCCCTCCCTCCCTCCCTCCCTCCTTACCTTCCTTCCTTCCTTCCTTCCTTCCTTCCTTCCTTCCTTCCTTCCTCTTTCCTTCATTCCTTCGTTCCTTCTTTCTCCCTACTGCTGCTGTCTTTCTTTCTAGATCTCAGGCTAGCCTGGAGTTTGCTTTGTAGACCAGTCTGATGCCTTCTTGTCTCTGTTTCCCAAGTTCTAATGTGACAGGTGTGTACACCATGCCTGACTTATTTAATTTAATTTAGTTTGGGGGGCTAGGGCCTTACTATGCAAACCAAGCGAGCTTAGAACTCATGATGATCCTCCTGCCCCTGCTTCCCCAGTGCTTGGAATAGATGTGTGGTGCTGGGGATGAAACTCAAGGCCTTGCGCATGCTGGGAAAATTCCTCTATCAACTGGGTCAGCTCTCATGGAAATCATTAAATAATAACAGTCCTTGGTGCCACCCATTTACAGATGAGGAAACTGAGGTTTAGAGAGTCGAGGGGCTTACCCAGTGAGTTCTGCTAGGGCTCAAACCCCAGCTTTGTGGGTGCAGAGTGGTAGCTGTGTGTCCCCTACCTAGCATCCCCCAGTAGAAGAGCATCTATAGCCCTCTTCTCTCCACAGTTTGGTGGGTCAGGCCAAGACCCCGCCACTAGATCTCATGGTCATGCTGTGGGCCTGAGCTGTGTCACTCGGCTCCCATACGTGAATGAGATTGCTGGCTGGTTCAGCATGGGTGAAGGTTGGAGAATCAACTCCCAGGGCTCGCTGGCCTCTCCATGCTGCATACATGTCCACAGTGTAGCCCAGCCTCTGTCCCATGAATTAATGTACAGGAACTCCTGCCATGGCCCAGAACACAGTGGCAGTTTTGGGTATCATTTCATACACTAGAGACAGGAGGTGTCCTGAGAGATAGGACCCAGCACTCAGTCTTCCTGGGTTGCTGGAACCCTATTTAAATCTACAAAGGTCAGTTTACACAAGGAATAGCAGTGCCTGGGTGGTGCTTGACTCTGAGAGCACTGTGTGAGGAGTCCAGAGAGAGCACTGGGCAAGGAGTCGGGAGCCTCAGCTAACCAAGGCCACACTGCCCTCTTCTGGCCTGTGTGCTCCACACCTCTGATGTGGCCCAGGTAGACAGCACAAGAGGCTGCTGGCCATGGAACAGGATCCAGGCACTGCCTGCTGTTTACCAGGGTTCTGCTTGGAGGGTTCCACCTTCTGCCTGCAGCCCTGCTACGGGCCTCCTCCCCACTGTGTCTGACTCAACACTCTGTTATGTGTGCCGAGAACATTCCTGAGCCCCGGCCCTGCAGCAGGGCTCTCTGTGGGGGCAGACTGCAGGGCTGTTCACTGTCCCTGGAGAAAGAATTTTGCTTCCCTAGAAGTGTCCCTCACTCTGCCCTTGTGCCTCTTGGTGGTGGCCACAGGCTGTTCCTGCCTGGGACCTCAGCAAGTGTGTGTGTGTGTGTGTGTGTGTGTGTGTGTCCATCTGGGGATTTCCTAGGACTAATCACTAGTCATCTTACCACAGAGGATGATGAGTCAGAGGGAGCCAGTACACCTGGGTCATCTCTGTTCATGGACCTTGGACAAGTGGGGTTGGCTTTGTGTGAGTGATAGTGGACACTTGTGGTTGCAGAAATAGCAGCTGCAGGGCCCATGCACCAGTGACAATCGTCTACCCAGTAATATCCACACAGCCTGGCCTTCATAGAAGCTCCTCTTGGTAAATGAAGTTTGGCCTTGTGACAGAGCCAAGTTCTATACTACAGGGACCACTGGGTCTTCCCTGTCAGCAAGGAACTCCCAAGGTTCCCTAAAATCCTCAAGGCTACTCCAAGTCAGTCCTCTATACTCTATTCCAGCCTAGGTTCCTGTGTGTGACATGCTGCTGCCCTTCCCTCAGCTGTGAGAGTGTCTGGTACCCAGGCTCTCTGAGTGCACAGGGCTAAGTACTCACCCACTGTAGCTCCCAAATGACAGGCACTGCTTGTCATTGGGGATGCTTTACATCCTCTGCTGGGACTTTGAGCCTGTCCCTGCTCCTCCTTCCTTGCAGACAGGCTCACCTGCCCTGCTGCCTTTGCCTCTCCTTCTCCTCCAGGATGCTGGTCCTGGCCTCATCCCTCTTTCCAGGAAGAAGAGATTCATTGTGTTTGGATTTGCCGTGGGTCCTAGGAGCCAAGACACATCTGGAAACATCAGGGAAGAGCACAAAGTACTGGAATGAAGAGTGTCCTCTGTGGGGCTTTATCTTATGCAGAGAAAGGGAAGTGTAGATGCTGTTGTCTTGGGGCAGGTTACCTCATCTCTCTGGTCAGGGTTGGAGGGTCCATGCCATCTATAGGTTGGAGGCAGTCAGCACAGCTGGAAGACACTGAACCTGGGTCAGTGCCCTGTGAGAGCCTTGCTGTGGCTCAGTGTGGTCATCTTAGTGTGGTGACTCTTGCAGGCGTTCTGGGAAGAGACAACCAACATAGGCAACTGAAGGCACTGGACTGGCTATAGCAGCCTAGGCCTTTAGGTTGCCTGCACTCTCCAAGGAGTCCTTCATTGCTCCTGAGTAGCTCTACCCCTTAGAAACATAGACACCGGGAGCTGAAGAGATAGCTCAATGGTTAAGAGACTGTATTGCAAGGCCACTCTTGCACAGGACTGGGGTTCAATTCCCCACATATCCGGTGGCTCACAGCAGAACTCCAACTCCAGTGAATCTACTGCTCTTTTCTGGCCTCTGCAAGCACCTGCACTCATGTGCACAAATTCACACAGACACGCATAGATACAGACTTTAAAGAAAAAAAAAAAAAGCCAGGTGTTGGAGGCCCAAGCCTTTAATCCCGGCACCCAGGAGGCAGATCCACATGGCTCTCTGTGAGTTAGAGGCAGCCCGATCGGCATAAGGAGATCTAGGTCAGCCAGGGATACATAGAGATCCTGTCTCAAAACAAAACTAACGAACGAACAAACGAACAAACTAAAAAGAAACCTTCAAGGCAAACTACTTAAGAGGATGCTGAAGTTTTTAGCTGGCACCTTAAAGAGGCCGGAGTAACTACGTGAAGTGGATGTTACCCATGTCTGCACATGAGCAATACTCATCACCACCAGGTTGTGGGACTACACACAAAGACTCTGCCTGTTGGATCATGGCGGTGAAGTTGTAGTTAACGGCTTCAGGACAGGCAGTGGTGGCACATACCATTAATTCCAGCACTCAGGAGGCAGAGGCAGGGGGACCTCGGGATTCAAGACCAACCTGGTCTACAGAGGGAGTTCTAGGACCGCCAGGCTACGCGGAGAAACAGAACTTGGGTCTCTAGAATTTCAATATGTACCCTTAGCCAGTGAATCAACTCTTTAGCGCCGCCACCATCGTTTGTATGTAGCTCAGGCTGACCTAGAACCTGACATGTAGCTGAGGATGATCTTGAACTTCGGATCCTCCTGCCTCCACCTAATCCAGTGCTGGGATTACAGGCATGGGCCACCATATCTGTTTTGGGGGGAATATGGGGGAACAGACCCAGACTCTGTGTATGCTAGGCAACCACTACACCTATTGGGCCACTCCTCCAGTTCTGCATCTGGTCTTGAAGTAACTTTTCTTTGTTGTGGGGCTGAGGGAGGTAACAAGGGGCGTGTGGGAGAACCACATTGAACTGTCCAGTGTGAGGCCCTGAAGAGCAGGGGAGGAGACACAGAGAGGTCTGTGTAGTTTCTTAGAGGCCAGGCAGGAAGCCTGCCCTGGTCACTAGGATGCTGGGACGAGCTCACCCTTGGTTTTAGCCTTTGGGCCTGGCAGATGCTGGGGGTTAGCTGCCTGTGCTCCTGGGGTTGGCACAACAAAGTCTGGCGGCCAGCAGCAGGGTGGGCAGGGTGTGTTGAGGGGCAGCATCCATCACTCCAACAGTCCTGTGGCCCTGCCAAGTGGTGGTGGAACCAGGCCCACGTGCCAAGGTGCCTGGTAACTGGATGGCTATGTGAAAAATGCCAGGGGTGTCCATAGCCAAACCTCTGCCTTCAGATTGGGATTCTGGAATCAGGCGGGTGGCGGCTGGAGCCGGGCTGTTTGTGTAAGGCAGCCTGTGGGAAGGTGCCCTGGGACGGGGCAGATTACAACCAAGAGTATTACCCGCTGGGCTCAGGGTTAAAGGTGAGGTAAATAACTCCAGACAACAGAAAGCACAGCTGCTGGCCCTCCTGGGCTTGGGGACGGTGGCTCTGGGCACAGAGTGTGGGGTCAGTACCTGCTGGGTGCCAGGCAATGGTGCCAGGTGCATAGTCGGGTGGCATTTCTAGAGCACACAGCACCTGGGCTCATTTAGGGGCACATGATAATGTTTTCTTTTTCTAATCAGGAGATCTTAAGATATGTAGTTTGGTTGGCAGAGTGCTTGCCCATCGTGTACAAAACCTTGGGGTGCTGTCTCCAGACTGCGTGGGCCAGGCATGATGGTACATACCTGTTACTCCAACACAGAGAAAGTGGAGGCAGAAGGATCAGAAGTTCTCAGTCATGTCTCAAAAGGGTGGTATCCTGAGGCTGCACCCCTCCCTGGGGGTGTGGGTAGGGGCCAGGGACATTTTCTTCAGTGGTTTGGCTTCTGGTGAGATGGTCCAGGCCTTTTTCAACAACCCCATTTGTGTTCCCATAAGCAACCTTAACGGGCTCTTTGGGTCACACACATGCAGACAAAAGTAGAAGGGAACTAGTTATGAACAGGGAGGGGATGGGGTGAGCTGAGACATGGTAAAATACACACATATGAAAATGCCATGAAGACGGCTACCATGTATAACTGCTGCATTCCGATACAAGGCTGCTGTCCGGCAGACCCACTCACATGTTTACACAGGATTCAGTGATGTCTCTGTAAATTCATGCCCACCTCAAAACTTTATATACTTGGAAAAAATGTCTTGGCTGATGAAATTAGTCACAGAGAGGCCACCATGCAGTAGGGTGGGCCATGATCCAATAGCCCTGTCCCTTAGAATGCCACAGTCAGACATGAAACTGTGAAAAACCCTTGATGTCATAGTGATGTGACCAAGAAATCCCAGAGCTCCCAGACCCTGGAGCAGGCAGGAAGGGCAGGCTCCAGAACCTTCTGAGAGAGTGGCCCAGCCCACACCCTGAGGTTGGACTTCTGGCCCACGAGGTTCAAGACACTTGGGTCGAGGTGCTGTCCTGGGGTGTCAGCCGAAGCGGACAGGGAGCTTGACTCTTGTCTAAGATGCTGTGGTGCTCAGCATTTACTATTGTTTGATTGTTTGTGAGGGGGTTTCACTGCGTAGTCCTGGCTGTCCTGACACTTGTTAGACCAGGCTAGCCTCTAATTCAAAGATATGTGTGCCTCTGCCTCCTGAGTATGGGATTAAAAAAGTGTTGCTCAGGAGGGTCTGCCCAGGAGGTGGGTGAAACTTACCTCATCCTGTCGCCAGTCCCATGCCAGACAGTGACATGGGGGATGCTGTCCTCAATCAAAGCACCTCAACAGTATGCATGGTGGGCACATGTTGAGGATGTGGGAGAGAGGTGAGCCTGGGTCAGAGTCTCAGTTCTGACGGAAGTTCTGTGGAAGCCCTTATCTATATTCTCAGCACTTGGAGAGTGATATAGAAGGGTTGTCATGGGCTACAGAGTGAGTTTGGGCTAGCCTGGGCTTCAGAGCAAGACCCAACGTAAACAAACAAAAAACAAAATAAAACATTCTCGGTTTTTGCTCCTGCTTTACTGTTTCCTGGCCGGCCAAGTGACCTTGAGGGGTCACGACCTTTGTCAGCCTCTTTCATATCTGTTCGATATGTCAACTCTGGTTTCTGTTTTAGAGGCTGCCTGAGAATTTGGGGGAGAAATGCTCCTTGTTCCTATGTTCCCCAGAATGTAGCTCAGAGCATGGCTTTGGGGAGGGAATGGCCAGAGAATTAGTTCCTTGTCTCTGTCACCCATTATCTCTGTCTCCATATATCTGTCACCATCATAGCCCCAGCCCTAGAGAGGAGGCAGGGATGTTGTAAAAAGGGCTGCTCATGTCTTCTGCAGGTTTTTATCCATGTCTCAAAAGAGCCGAGCCCTCCCTGTATTGCGTGGTGGGTCTGAGTGGCTGCCATCCTCCAGGACTCCTTCATTTTAAGGGCCTCCTCTTTTGGTTTTTGTCCTCCTGGTTTGCTCAGCACTGCAGTCATCCTAAACAAACTGCCAGGAAGGTCTTTCCCTGAAGGCCTGTCTGTTTTAGTTGCTTCTGACAGGCCACTGTGGGGACCCAGCAGGCATCAGGAATCGGGGCTGTCCTGTGTGGATGTGTGTGGCTGAAAAGGTCTCTGTATAAATCACTTGTCTTGCCATCCTAGGGCCACCAAAGTGGGGGCTGACATGTGTTTCCAGGAACACATGCAACACTGCTTGGGGGAGGCACCTTGCTTTTTTTTCCTAGAGCTTCCTGTGTGTCACCCACATACAGCCACCAGCAGAGGCTGGGTACAGACATGATGGTGACCCTCCTTTCAAGAGGAGAAACTGAGGCCCAGCAGCAGGGAGGCAAGTGGGTGGATGGGGAGGGGAGCTGCTTTCCTCCCTGCTGGGGCCCCACATTCCTGCCTCTAGATGGGGCCCGCAGTCCCCGGGACAGCCCACATATCCAGAAATCTCTGAGCGCTTGTTTTTCTGTATGGCAGATCTGTCAGGCAGAATCAGTGTGGAGCATGAGGGCTCTTCAGACAGTCCAGAGGAGTGAGGGTACTCCATGACCCCCTAAATGTCATCTGCAGTCCTTCTCACAAGTACTTGGGCTTCTCCAGCTGGGGAGCAGCATCCCTCCTTGGGACCCCTGCAGACCCCAGACTTCTCTTCTGGCTCTCCCTGCCTCACTGTCCCCACAGAGAGCTGTGGAGCCCTCGCTATTCCTCACAGTGGGCCCGAAGGGCTCTCTTAGGAGAGGCGTTTGACTTTGTGAGTAGTTTTAGGGTTTCTTGGTGACCTTGGCCCAGAGGAGTCTGGGAACATCTTGAGGAAAGGTCAGTAAGACAGCTGGTCTTTCCAACTCTCTCTGTGAGCAAAGTCCCCAATTTTTCTCTTCCTCCTAAACACAGGCGAAAGGAGCAGTGTCCCTCAGGACAAGCTTAGGAGTTTGGGAGTAGATACTAAAATGGTCCAGGGAGGACCTCTTGACACCTCAGGCTTGCTCGAGGTGACACTGGGTGACAGGATTCCTCTGGGCCCCAACTTCCTCTTTCACAGTAGCAAAGGCAAGACTGGCCAGGGACATGACCTTGAGGCTGCAAGTGTCTTAGCCCAAGCTCAAAGACTGGGCAGGGCTCTTTCTGACCCTTATCCACACAGCAGTGAAAGGGTGTGGCTCTGGGGTGTAGAAATTCCAAGCAGTAGTTATCATAAAGGAAAGGTGACATTTATGATTTGTTTTTCTCAGTTTGATGCCATTTTATACAGATTTCAATGGCTTAGCTGTCACAGCAATTAACCCAGGGCAGCTTGTCACCAGAGCCCCTTCACTCTTTGCTTCCAAGCTCTGCCCCAAGCAGGGCCTGTGTTCTGTTCCTGTGGATTTACCTGTTCTATAACATTCTATCACTATCTGAGGCAGTAGCCTCGTGCTTGGCTCCTGCCACTTGCCACCAAGTGTTGTCTGGCTGTGCCTGCAGCCTGGGTGCCTGTGGCTTGCCTATTGCTCAGAATCACATGAGCGTCATGGCCGGTGCCAGGCTGTCAGAATAGGAATAGACCGGAACTCGATTTCTTATCTTCCACATAACTGACGGTCGAGTTGTATCCAGACGAGCAGTTGTGCGCAAGGCACCATGGACCTTCATGCCAGGTCTGTGTGGGCACCATGGACCTTCATGCCAGGTCTGTGTGGCTATGCTTTCTCTCTCTTTCATTCTGGTACTGGTCACATTTTTCATCGCTGTGACAAAATGCCTTCTGTAAGCAGCTTCAGGGAGAAAATAAATTTCAGCTCATGGCTGAGGCTCCCTGGCCCTCCTGCCTGCTTGACACCTTTCCATCAAAGGCTCATCACGTTTCCTGTCTCCTTTCTCATGTTCCCAGAAGAGCATAAAAGGGGGGCTCAGAGAGTACAGGTCTCCTCACCATCAACAATATCTGATCCGACGAGTCTCCTCAAAGTGCTGGGTTGTGTGTGTCATGCTTCCTGGGGGAACTTGGGAAGCTTAAGAGTTCTTGTGTGTGGTGTATGGGACACAGTAGCTGTTGAGTAAGTATCTGGAGTACAGATACGTGAACTTGGAGACCCTCACCTGGCAGCATCAGGCATGAGTCTACTGCCATTTGGATTGGATTTGCTATATCATGCTCTCTGCACCACTGCTGATTGACTAGATGTAGAGCCAGGGGATAGTGGGATACACTTGGGGCTGGACCCAGAGACTTGGAGACCTGTTCAACTAAAATCAGGCCCACTGTGAGCTCAAGACAGAACACAGTTTGTGGAGTGCCTGCCTAGCATGCACAAAGACTTAGGGTTCAAACTCTAGCACAACCTAAACTGGAATAGTGGTGCTTGCTTGTAATCTTAATATTCAGGAAGTAGAGTTGGGAGGTCAGGAGTTCAAGATCATCTTCAGCTACATAGTTTGAAGCTAGCCCGGGGTACATTAGACCTTGTTTCAAACAAAACTAAACACAAAAATCACCTCACCAAGTAGCTAGTTAAGAAAAGAATGGCCCATTGGGGACAGGGTCTGGTATGGCTGGCTAATCACCAGCTCTTAGTGGTGACCAAGGGCTGTCCCTAGGACTAGCCTGGGTACAGGCTTCTGTCCTAGAGGGAGAGAAGGGGATGACAGCTGGAAGCTCCTGGCCTTTAGATAGCTCTAGAAGTGTCAGCGTCAGAAGCCTGTTTTGGGAGAGGCTGGCTAGAGAGCAGGGTGGCTGCCACAGCTGAGGGCTCAGTGGGGTAGAACTTTCTTTCCCCCATTGTCCCACCACCTGCTTGCTCAGGCCCCCGAGTTTCAGTTTCTTTGGTACCCAGGCAGAACATCTTCCAAAAAGATACCTGGTGATGGGGATCTGGCCCCAATTAGCACTGGCCTCCAGCTCCCCCAACCAGCCCTGGGGATATAGTTGGTGCAGACCTCAGTTTTTCCAGGGACCTCCACCACAGGGACCATTTTCCTGCTTCTGACTCTGAGTTCTGATAATGGATGTGTGCTGTGTGTGCACACATTGTGTATATATGTGTGTCCAATGTGTGTGCTATATGTATAAGCATGTATTCACATGTGTATGCTTTGTGTGCACGTGTCTGAATGTACACGCTGTTTGTGTGTATGTGTGTGCATATACAGACTGTACACACTATGTGTCTATGTGTGCTGTGTTATGTGTGCATGCTTGTGCATGTGTGCTATGGGTGAGCATATGTGTGTATGCCTGTGCATATGTGCTGTGTGTGTGCATATGTGTGCATGCCTGTGTGTATGTGTTGTATGTGTGCATATGTGTGTGTGAGCCTCTGTGTATTTGCTTTGTGTGTGCATATGTATGTGTGCCTGTGTGCATGTGCTGTGTGTGTGCATATGTGTGCATGCCTGTGTATATGTGTTGTGTATGTGCATGTGGTAGCCAGAGGTTGACTTGAGCGTCTTCCTCAACCACTCTCTTCACTTGGGTATTATTTTTTAGTATTTTGGTTACTTGTTTTGTTTGAGTCAGGGTTCCACTTTGTGTAGTTTTGGCTAGCCCAGAACTAACTATGTAGCCCAGGCTGGTCTTGAACTCACAGAAGTTCACCTGCTTCTGCCTCCCAAGTGCTGGGATTAAAGGTGCTTACTATGGCACCTGGCTCACCTCATTTTTTGAGGCAGGGTCTCTCACTGGCCTGGAGTTCATTGATTCAATGAACCCTATGGATTTTTCTGTCTGTATCTACCCAGCCCTGGGGTTGTGGTTACACTCGGAGGCTGTGTTCAGGCTTATACTCACTATAGGCAGCACATGAGACAGTTTAGAGAACAGTGTCCATTCTGAGCCTTCTTTATTGATGCCCCGGTGGAATGTGTGGCAGTCAGGCTAGCTAGGTCATACGAATATGTGAGGCCTTCATGTTCTGCATGTGTGTGCATATGGTTGCATGTGTGTATCTACGTGTGTAAATGAAGATGGGTGTGTGCAAGTGTGTGTGAACGTAGGCTGGGGTGGGACAGCTCATATCTTCTACAGACTCTTTCTCAGCCTCTGAAGACCCACTGAAGCCTCAGCCCTCAGCTCCTGAGCCAGGCCTGGCACCAGGGCTGCTGGCCTTTCTGGCCTGACCCAGGAGTTTGGAGTCAAGCAGTTAGGATAGCGGGATGTACTGTTGGTCATAGCCTTAGGCAGAAACAGGCTGAGGGGCTTTGGGCCAGCACCAGTGGGGAGAGCTGAGGTAGAGAGACTTGTGTCCCAGAGGCAGTGTAGCCACAGGGAGAGGCAAGAGCAGCTTCCTGGTGTGGTTCTGTCTCAGCTTCCATGGTCAGCCCTCAGCGATCTCCTGTTCTTAGGAAGATTATGACCTACCACTAACAATGTGAAGGCCTGAAGTTCCTTAGGGTAGCTGAGATGAGGGAGCTGCTGAGGCAGGAACAGCTCTGTCTGTCTCTCTCTCTCTCTGTCTTTGTCTCTCTCTGTGTTCCTCTCTGTCTCTGTCTCTTTCTCTGTCTCTCTCACTGTCTCTCTCTCATTTAGATGTTTCTAGAAACTCTTATATATGGGGTCTTTCAGCACCTGATGGCCCATCTCAACAGTGGCCAGTCTCTTCTTTTTGGCTTCTTAGTTTTGTCTTTAGCAGAGCAATCATACCTTCCTGCCTTTACCACCTCTCTGGGGACAGAGAAAGGACCCTCACTGGGGCTTCTGGACAAAGCAGATAGACTTTGGCAGTTGAGAGAGAGGAATCAGATAAGCGTGGGGAAGGAGTTGGGGGATGGGGAACAGGAGCTGGAAGAGTGGGAAGAGGCTAGAGCCTTCAAAAGAGCCATGGGAGAAAGGGGAGGGAGGAGAGAGGCAGGGGGACCAAGGAGACCTGAGCCTTCAAAGGCACCTCCTCTAGAGGCACAGGCCACCCTGCCTATCAACTCTTTGAAAGCTTTCCTGTCTGCAAGTGAAAGCTGGTCTGGGTTCATTGATAAAAACAGGTATTGTTTTAGGGCTGAGTGTGTTAATGAGTCTTGGCCCTGGACCCCTAGCACTTGCCTGGGGCCATAGGCCCCTCCTGACTTCCTCAGTGTCTGTCAAGGTACAAACAGGTGGCCACCCCAAACCTGCTACCTCCAGTAACATCTGGAGGAGGGCGGTGGGTGCAGGGTGCTCTCTCCTAACCCTGAAGAGTAGTTGGCACTCCTTCTGGTCTCAGCTTCCCAGATCCTAAGGTGTGGGAGAGCCACACAGGTCCCTAGATTTCCAGACAGCTTGCCTCCCCTTAGGGATGGTGGCCACTCTGCAGAAATATCCCTAAAATCATGACTTTGTCTACAGGTTAGGTGCAAATGGAGCATTAGCACCTCTCGTATGGAGGAGTTCCACACAGGGATCACTGTCCCTTCCCACCCCGGGGACTGTAGGTTGAGAGGAGAAATACCAAGGGAGGCTGTTAGGAATTCTGACAAGGGAGCTTGAATAAATTACGCTCCTTTGCACACCCTAATCCGGTGTTGTGATGGCTTCTGGGACATGGCTAATTTATTTGGAATTTCATTCTGGGCTGACAGCAGCCTGCAGGCTGTTTGATCACCAGGCAGAGTTACACACCAGCTTTCACTGGCTGCAAGGCGGCCTCCTCCAGCTCTGCCTGCAGCGGCCTTTTCAGAGGGCTGCCCCTCCTTAGGACACAAGCCCCTTACTGACCCAACGCTCCAGCTCTCCACCTCCCCACTCATCCTGACAGCGGCGGTGGTGTTAATCTGCCTTTGTGGTGCAGGAAGAAAGATTTATTTTTGCCTGTCTGGGGGTCTCAAGCATTGAGAAGCAATCTGCTTTGAAAAGCATGTCCTGTTGATTTCAGGGGCGGTTTTTTTTTTTTTTTCTCTTCTTCTCCTTCTCCTCCTCCTCCTCCTCCTCCTCCTCCTCCTCCTCCTCCTCCTCCTCCTCCTCCTTCTCCTCCTCCTCCTTCTCCTTCTTCTTCTTTTCTAAGACAGGGTCTCATGTAGACTGCCAGTTTACTAGGTAATACTGGCTGGCCTTGAACTTCTGATTCTCCTGCCTCAGTCTCCCCCCTGGTGACATTATAAGGTGTGCACTGCTACCATGCCTGCCCCACCTCCATTTTCATGTCTGTATATGTGTTGCGTATTTGTGCAGGCTTGCATGTGTGAGTACATGTATGTGCATGTATGTTGAGGAGTGTTCACTGTGCCTCTTCCATCTTAGTCAATGAGGCAGGATGATCTTTCAGCCAAACTGAGTTTGACAACAGGGGGGTTGCAGGCAGACCACCGTGCCCACCTACACTGCTCACCCTGCTTGGGAGGCTAATGCCTTAGCCACTCCTGCCACATCCCTTTGGTTTTTTGATACTGAGTCTTGTTTGATACTGTAGCTTAGGTTGGTCTTGAACTTACGACCTGCTCTACCTTCCCAGATCTTGTTTTATGGGCATGCACATTCACTAGCAGGCTCCATTGTGGCTAGAGTTTGTGGGTAGGGTTCTAAGGGAAGAAGTAGGCTGGCCATGGAGATTCTATTGATTGGGAGGGTTCCTCACTGTCTGGGATCCATCTTGGCAATAGTTTACAATTTCCTCTTTTGTAATCCACACACTTCTGCAAGGCTTCCCCGCGCCCCTGTCTCTTTCCCAGTCTTGTTCTCTTGCCTTCCTTCAGCATGACTGTCTGGTCTTTGCAAAAAGGTAAAAGTAATGATTTTGGAGACAGGAGCTAGAAAAGATGATAGAACAAAAAATACAGAATTTCATAGATAAGACGAAACAACAAAGAGATAACAGTAAAATTTAGAAACAGAGTCTTTTTTTTTTTTTGGTTTTTCGAGACAGGGTTTCTCTGTGTAGCCCTGGCTGTCCTGGAACTCACTCTGTAGACCAGGCTGGCCTTGAACTCAGAAATCCACCTGCCTCTACCTCCCAAGTGCTGGGATTAAAGGCATGCGCCACCACTGCCCGGCTAGAAACAGAGTCTTAAAGATAATTTACTAAGGTTAGTAAATCAAAATAAAGTAGATGCTACAATATCAAAATTATAACCTAAAGAAAAATTAAAATTATGGCAGCAGGACCTATAACAGAAGATACAGGGATTTTTAGAGCACGATGAACAACAGAGAGAGAAATTTAAGACTGGCCCACATGAGCTAGAGGACACACTAGAATGAGAGGCACAGGATAAACACAAAGAGAGGTTGGAGACAGGATCTGGAAAAGATGCCAGACCAAAAGATGCAGAATTTCATAGATGAGGCAAAACAAGGGATGTGACATCTCACAGATCAGACTGAGCGGCAGAGAGAAAATAATGAGGACTGGAGGCAAGGCTTGGAGGAGAATCTTTTAAAATTAATCAATCAAAATAAAATAGACATCGGAGTATCAGAAGTATAATATAGAGAAAAATTAAAATGTGGAAGCAGAGCCTTAAACAGAGAATCTAGGAACTTACAGAACAGGATAAGAGACAAAAGAAGAGGTAGCCATGATAACATAAAATCACATGGCCAAAAACCCAGAAACCCCACAAATAACACGGAGTCTTATAACTAAGGAGTGAGTTAGGATAGTGTTAGATCTGCCCAATCTAGGCTAAAGCATATATTTTATAATAACTGAATTGCATGGTTTTTACATGGGCTTATTGGGGTTGGAAATTTCTGCAACAATTGGCTGGAAGATGGCTCAGCCATGAAGTGCTTAGGCTTCTCTTTCAGAGGACCCAGATTCGATTCCCAGCACCCATGTGATGGCTCAGCACTGTTTATAACTCCAGTTTCAGGAGGGATTATTGTCCTCTTGGGCACTGTGGGCACTATACACACACGGTAGTGCACAGACATACATGCAGGCAAAACACCCATTAATATAGTTTAAAAAATAAATGTTAAGAAGACATACAAGTAACAACTGTTACTGAGACTGGCTGGGAAGGCCTACTCTTAGCCCAGTGGCTGCTGGAGGCTACACAGTGTTGGCAGAATTGAGTCTAGTGCAATATGGGTTTCCTTTAATGTGTCCTGGTGACCCCAGTCCATGTGGAAGCAGGGGACTTGTGAGAGCTCATGATATAGACATGGGAGACTTCAGAGGTTGTAAGCTCCAGGATATAAAGGAAAAGTGAGCATTGGGCTGAGGAGACAGTTTGGTCGGTTGGTAAAGAGCTGGCCACACAAGTTTGAGGACCCAAGTTTTATCCCTAGAACCTGTGTAAAAAAGCCAAGTGTAGAGACACACTCTTATGCTCCCAGCTCTGGGGATGTGGAGACAGGCGGATCACAAGCTCACTGGCCAGCCCAGCATACTTGGTGAAAGATCCTGTCTCAAAAATAAAAAATAAAATAAATTGGTGGATGGGGTCTGAGGAATGACATCTGAGGTTGACTTCTGACTTCTGGCTTTCAGATGCGCACGCGCATGCGCACGCGCACGCGCACACGCACACACACTCACATACTCAGACACACCCAAAACCAATATAAACCAATCAGAAGCAGGTGTGGGCCTTGACTATGTCCTCAGTCAGGAGTTCAAGCCCAGAGAGTCCAGTGTGCCATGGTGATGTTTAAATCCCTGCAGAGCACACTGAGCGCCAGCAGTGTTGGCTGCCAGGTGTCACTGTGGCTTGCCCTGTATGAGTGAGAAAGAGACCTGTGGCCACAAATCTTCTTGATGAGGGCTCAGAGTAGACACCTGAGTGGGTCCTTGGTCTCATTCCTAACACTGTCACTGGTAGGGACAAGCTCCCGTGGGGACCATGCCACAGTTGGCAGGAGCTGGAGCCCCCTCTGCTTTTCACCCCAGCTTTCTCCATTGGCCTCACTGGTGACTGCGCTTTCACCTGGCAAACATCAGGGAACAGTGAGCAAAGACCTGTCCCTTGTCACTTCAATGCTCGAACATTTAGGTGTAGGAAGACACTGTGGAGCCTTCAATCCTTGAAGATAGCCAGAGTCCCCTGATCTGTCCTCTGTGACAAGGGACAAGAGCCTTCACAGCTGAGCTCTGACTATCATAGCAGACACTCTTTGTGTCTCTGGGTCTTTCATGTTGTTTTGGGCTGTGTTCAATAGCAGGTGGTTCAGGATGTGGTGGTCCCAGAGGATGGTAAGAAATCCAGGAACAGGAAAGTGGGGATGGGGGAAGCCATGAAAGAGGATTGACTTAGGCCCTCGTTTTTCCAATTTGGGAATGTTCTGGTGGCTGTGTACCCTTGAGTTAGTCCAGGGGATTAAAGTTTGGTAAAAGTCTGCCCAGGGGACAGCTCCTGTAGCCCCAATACTGGGGAGGCCCTAGGGACCAGGAGGAGCATAGCCCATGCCATGCTCACCGTCAGTTGTGGGTGACTCAGAGCGTCCCTTTTGCCACAGTAGGGAGCACCTTGGTGTCCTCTGGGCAGAGAAGCTGTGTCTGTGCTGTCTCCATCAGCTTCTTGCTTCTTCCTGTGCTTCCTCCGTCCTCCTGGACTTCATCCTTCAGGACTCTCACTGACCTCCTCTCCTAGGAGCAGCTAGGAGGGCCACACACTTCCTTCCCTGAAGGACACATGGCAGACTTTATGCTTGCTGATTTCCAGAGGCATATGAGCAGGAAGGAAGGGTCAGGCCTCCTTGACCCAAGAGTCTCCTGTGTCTTGATGCCATGTGACCTGGGACAATATTGACTTTCCCTATCTGATGGTGTGCTTGACAAACACAGAGCTTTGTTCAAGGCCACCTTGGCTCCACCAGTGGTGGGCCCAAGCTGGTGGCCACACTCAAGGCAGAGCTTCCGAGAAAGCCTCACCTGGAGATGTGGCCTCTCAGGTGAGTGAAATGCTGGCTGAGGTGAGCCCTTGGCTTCTTCCCGTTCCAAGAGCATGGTGGTGTCCATCTGGGGACTCCCAGATTTACTTGGGTTTTTTTTTTTTTTTTTTTTTTTTTGGTTAGTGAGCAAGGCCTCTGCTGTCAGGGACATCCCAGAAACTCCCGAGGAGCAAATGTTTGGTGTAACTTCTGGTTAGGCCCGTCTCCTAATTTCTAGATCCTTACTAACATTTGCAGCAATAGAAAAGCAAACCCAAGAACATTTCAAGAATGTTGTCCTGAGAGCGATGGGCACTGCAGAGTGGGAGACAACCTTGGTCAGTCCCAGGGATGCATGGCTGCAGCGTGAGAGGCGGAGGGTGGGCACAGGGAGCTTACATGCATCTGGCACACTTTGGGTTAGTGTTGTGAAATCCACAAATTGGCACCATTGTCAAAAATCTCTCCTTCCCACCCTATGGTGTGGTGCCTGCCAGTCCTTTGTGTTTGTCATTATTTGGAATCCTCTAGAAAGGCTATACAGAGTGAATACTTTCAATGCCATGGAGGAAAGAGTTCAGAACTAATGGGAGGCGACCAGTGATGGGCTACAGAAGTTCTCTGTGTGGAAGGGCCCCCATGCATCTCTCATGGCATGTTGGACTGCTTCTGGGTGAGACAACTTGGGTTGTAAGTCCAGGACCCTGTGGCTAGGCATTCTCATTTCTCCCACAGTGCCCCTGGCTTCAGGTGAGGTCCTGTTTTGTGGGACACAGGGTTGGTATTAGAGGTAGAGCAAGCCTGTTTTTTCTTCATCCAAGGAGACCTCAACTGTGAGGGGACAGAGAGGCCCACACAGGGGGACAGGGTCCTCATATGTGTGTGTGGGCACACGTGTATGTATGAGCACATGTATACGGCAGACGGATGCAACCAGCAGACAGATGCTGTTTTTCTGGAAAATTCTGAAGGTGAGTCCCCAGAGAGGCTGCTCTAGGGGTGCTGGGCCTATTTAAGTATTCTCTTTGTCTTCCAGAGCAGGGGGCTGTGACCTCATTTCCCAGCAAGGAGCCTGAGGTCTAAGGAAGCAAGCATCTTCCCCACTGCCACTCAGTGAGTCCCAGGCCGTCAGCCCTGTGTGGGCAGCTGGAGGGGGGGCTTTGGGGGTTCCTTCCCATAAACCTCCTGTGGGGCTGGGGTCGGTGGTGCTCAGCCCGTTTCCAGTGGTTGCCCTCCCAGGGTTGTGAGGGGGAGATTAAACTCACTCCCCCAGGTTCCAGACCCTTTCTGGGGCGGTCTGTGTTGACCACCCCCATGCTGCTACAGGCTGGGGCAGCCTTGGGGACTCAGCGCACAGCCTGTGTGCTAATTGAGCCATGTCTGGGGTCGCCTCTGGGCTCCAGCCGACTGTTCCCCCTCTCTGTGCCTCTCTCCTCTTTTCAATTGCACAGTCTCCCTGCCGCCCTCCCTGCTGGGCCGGGCCTCCCTGCAAGCCTCGTGGCCCCCGCTCGGTGCGGACCTGCTGCTGCTGCTGCACAGCCCGCCCAGCCTCGGACCGCGCTGGCCTCCAGAAGTGATAGCTAATTGGGGAGAGAAAGGGCTCGATTGTCTGCGGCAGCCGGAAAGGCCCGGAGGAGGCGGCCGCTTCGCCCTGCAGCTGCCGCCGCCGGAGATGTTTGGGGATTACGTCAGCCTGGCGGGCAGGGGCCGCGGGGACAGCGCGGGAGGCGGGCTCCCGCAGGCCTCCCGCCGCCAGGGCCTCTGGACAATACTGCCATTGTCGGTGCACGGAGTGCTTAGCTCCCCATGAATGGTACACGGGCCTCTTGACCAAGGAGGCCGCCTATAGCCCCAACTGTCCCCTCACAGGCGGGGAGGCCCAGTGCGGTGGGAAGGGCTGGCTGTGGACTGCACGGATCTGTCCCTCAGAAGGGGCCACCGGCAGGCTAGGCTGCTGCTGCTGCTCTACCCTGTGTGGTGTCCTCCCTCTTCAGCATGGCCTCCTGGCTGGGGGACACTGCTGGCCCTGACCCACTCATGGTGCTCCTGGTTGTCATCCTCCTGGTACGTTTCATCCTGTGGTCCTGTCTGGGGACCTATATGGACTACAGGCTGGCTCGGCCTCAGCCTGGAAAACCCAAGGAAGAGTAAGCCAAGGGGCACAGTGGAGACCCAACCGTGGACGTTTTGTGCTGGGGCTCTATCATCCTTCTGTGGGTGGGCAGGAGGTAGTGGGACATCCACCTGTCATTGAGTGCCACAGACACCTTCCTGCAGGACACTGTTACTCTCCCTTGCCATATCCCTTCACACCTGCCCCCAAGGGCCTCTAGTTTGGGTTAACCTCCCTAGCCTTCACCAGCCAGGCAGTTACACGATCCTTATGTCCTATCCAGTGTGCTGAAACCAGAGAGCAGAAGAAGAGACAGAGGTTCTGAGAGTCCCAGAACCTGCTCCAACTTGTTAGGACGATCTCCATAGGAGAGTGTTTGCCCACACAGGCTGTCAAAACAGCCTTTGTCACCAGGTTCTAGACCCCCATGACAGTGTGTGCCCTAGGAAATGTCTGGCTCCTCCCTGTCTCTAATTCTTTGTAAGAGGCTGGTGTTGTGCAGCGAGGCCACAAGGACAGTCACGACCGTTGCTCCCAAGGCCAGTGCTGTCATGGATCGCTGATGTCCTAACTGGTTGCTGGATGCAGACAGCTGCCTCAGTTTCTCCAAGGAGACATTAGGGAAGGGTCTCAAGATGGTCTCATGAGCTGGAGTTCAAGCCCAGTTCTTTGTCTCTGAGACCACTCTTGGCCTGTCAGAGCCTGGGTTTCCCACCTTGGTTGTCATGCGACCAACCTTTGGGGTTGTTGATGTGCCTTTCAAAACTCTGTTTTGTTTTGAAGACTCACCTGGGCAGCCCAGGTGGCATTGGATGCAAGGAGAGTTCACAGCTCACACGCATATGAATATGTGCATCCTCTGCGCGTGAAAGACCCAACACTGCTGAGAAGACAGTCGGAGATGGGGTTCTGCCAACCTTATGTGACTCCCCAGTTCTGTGGCCATGGTCAGTAGACCCCTGTTTTCTTCTTGAACCAAATCGTGTAGCAAGACATCTGTGGGCATTCCAGGCTGGAGTGTGGAAGTTCCGGGACTTGGCGTGGACTTGCTTCTGCTTTGCCGTCTTTGGCACATGATTTAGGGCTCATGGCTGCCAGAATGCTGCGGCCACTTCAGGGACTTTACATAACTTCCATGTCTAGAGACAGTACAATAGAGATGAAAAGTGGCCCTAAGGAACCCCTAGGTTTGCATCTCATAATCCAGAATAACGTCATAGTGTCTGAGCCTCCTGACTGTTGCTGCGATAAAAAGTAACTTACGGGCTCAGCTCACAGTTCCAGGTCAGTCTACGAAGGCTGAGAAGCCACTGGCAGGAGCATGAGGTGTCCACTCCCAATGTGCCCGAAGCTGGAGGAGGGCAAACAGTATATGCCCCTCCTAGATGCTGCCACTGGCCGGAGCCACTCTTTTCCATTATGGCCTTTTGGAGACTGGTTTGGGTACTTTGGTGTCTCTGTGGCCTCCTGGACACTGGCTTTAACCTTATCTGAACCTTAGGATGGTAGACATGTTAAACTTTGACGCCTTACTTGGCTTGCCTTGGCTCCTGGGGGGTCCTCAAAGTGATCTGATGTGGATCATGGAAGCACTTGGGAGGGAGAAGCAGGAAGATCAGAAGTTCAAGGTCATCCTCAGCTACTTAGTGAGTTCAGGCTAACTTGGACTATATGAAACCTTGTTTCAAAACAAACAAACAAACAAACAAACAAACCCAGACCCCCCCACCTCAAACAAAAGTTTCCAGATGAGAGAATATGCCCTTGTTGTAGAGCTTCCTGAGAATGCCCCTCCACTCACTGCTGGCAGTCCTTGACACAGGCACACAGAGGGCGGCCAATGGCTGAAAATGGCAGCAGATCTGTGAAGGAATTTTGTGACTGGTTGTATAGTATTTCCCTGAATCTGTATGTTGGAACCTTCATCCCTAGTGCACTCAGCACCTAAATGTGGAGGCAGGATTTTGAATGAGATGAGGAAGGTAAATGAGGTCACATGGCATGGTCCCTAACCCTGAGGTCACATGACATGGTACCTAACCCCGAGAGACTGTTGTCCTCTGAGAAAAAAGAGGCTAGCACACAGCCTGTCATTGTCAAGAGGGAGAGCATTGAGGAGGCATGGACAACATGCTGTCTGCAAGCCAAGGAGAGAAGCCTCAGGAGAACTGAGCCTAGGGACACTTCAACCTTGGACTTCTGGCCTCCAGCACATGAGGTAATGGAGCCTGTAGTGTAAGCCTCCATTCTGACATGTTCTGAGCTGTCTAACACATAAATGGGCAGAGTCATCAACACAAGGGATCACCAAGTGCTCCCAACCCAGGGGTCTCCACGGCTGTGATATGGGCTCAGCATAACGCTGGTCAATAGGTGAACTGGGTCTGGGAGTCACAGACAATGGGCAGAAAGTTCTGGAAACAGAGAGTAGACTGAGTACTTGCATATAGCTATAGACCACTAAAAATTGTGGCCAGTGCAAATTTTGATGCATGGTGAATGTGACCTCAAAGGCTGGGTGCCTTAGACTTTGTCACAGCACAACAGAAATGGCTTCATGTGAGTTCTGCAGGAAAATGGTGGTATTTTGGGCACATTGAAATAAAATGTAAAAGTCCATTTTCTGCTTCTTTTAGTGAGTTTCCATGAGATTACTAGAAACATTAACAGGACTGTGCAATTTACATTTTTGTTTACAGTAAACAATTGTGTTTGAGGAATGATCTATGGAAGCCATAGTTTCTGTTTGGAATGAGTTTCTTGAGAGAGGGGGAGAGGGAGGGGAGGGAAGGGAGGGAGAGGGAAGAAGAGGGAGGGAGAGGGAGAGAGAGAGAAAGGAGGAGGAGGAAGAGGAGGAGGAAAATGAGGAGGAAGAGGAGGAGGAGGAGGAAGAGGAGGAGGAGAAGAGAAGAGAGGAGAGGAGAGGAGAGGAGAGGAGAGGAGAGGAGAGGAGAGGAGAGGAGAGGAGAGGAGAGGAGAGGAGAGGAGAGGAGAGGAATAGGGGGCAAAAATCACACCAGGCACTGCTGACTGGGGTCATCCCATTAAGACAGCCTGCTGGAGAGTCCCAGCACAGGAGCTGTCCCCTCAGGTGGGACTTTCAGTAAAAGGACAAATAGCAACAGATAGAGATGAGGCCATTGTCTTAGGGTTGTATTGTGAAGAGACACCATGACCATGGCAAGTTTTATAAAGGCAAACATTTAGTTAGGGTTGGCTTACAGTTTCAGATGTTCTGTCTATTATCGTCACTGTGGGAAGCATGCCAGCATCCAGGCAGACATAGTGCTTGATCCACAGGCAGCAGGAGACTGTATGCCATACTTGAGCTTATGCCCATAGCTTGAGCATAGGAGACCTCAAAGCCCGCCCCCACAGTGGCACACTTTCTCCAACAAGGCCACACCCCCTTACAGTGCCATTCCCTAACACGATTCTGTGGGGCCATACCTATTTAAATCACCACAGTCATCAGATTGAACTCTCATATCACCCAGCAGAAGTCGACTGGAGTTGAGGCATCAGCTGGAGTTCATGATGGAGCTTTCTCTCCATGGCTGAACTTCTGGCCTCTCCTTCCCACTGCAGGGATTTTATATTGTAGGATAAGGACCAGTAACCTCTGTTGGGCATGCCCACCTTCCAGATGTTCTCAAGGGCACAGAATCTTTACCTTGGGTTCTTTGGTGTTGGTGTCCCCCCCCTGTCACAGAGTTGGTGGGGGGCAGTCATCCCCAGACCTTGGAGGGCACACTGAGACAAACATGGGTCTGAAATGGGGGGACTTTTCAATGAGCTCCAACAACACATGGCAATTTACTAATATATTGTACACTACAGACCGTCACAGTGTGGTGACAGTAGTAGGAGCTGGTGCCCAGTGTGTCACAAGAAGGCAGAGAGTAGGCTCTCAGGTGACAGTGTGCCTCCCGCTGCACATCAGAACACATGAGAGGCAGCCAATGCAGTCTGTGAAGGGGAAGTCATAGCCTTCCAAGCCTATGCTCACATACAAGGAGGAATGAAGAAGCAGGGTCATCGTGCTTGGTTGCAATCCTAGCACTCAGGAGTCACAGGCAGTAGGATTAATGTGAGTTTAAGGCCAGTCTGATTTCCATAGTGAGTTCCAACCCGGGATACATAGTAAGACCCTGTGTCAAAAATAAAATAAATGATACATTAAAAAAATTGGCTGAGCTGGACAGAGTAACATATTCCTTTAATCCTAGCACTCAAGAGAACAAGGTAAGCAAATCGCTGCCAGCCTAATCTTTATATAGAGGGACCCTGTCTTAAAAAATGATTGAATTAATAATCGCACCCAAATACCAGATTAAAAATATTTAAGATGGGGTGGAGGTGTGCACTTTTAACTCTAGAATTTGGCAGGTGGCTCTCTATCAGTTTGAGGCCAGCTTGGTCTACATAGTGAGGTCTAGGTCAGCCAGGGCTACATAGTGAAACTCTCTCAAACAAACAAAACCAAAAACATTATTAACAACATATCTCTCTCTCTCTCTCTCTCTCTCTCTCTCTCTCTCTCTCTCTCTCTCTCTGTGTGTGTGTGTGTGTGTGTGTGTGTGTGTGCATGTGTGTACATGCGTGTATGCATGTGCCAGTTTTTTCTTTTTATCACATGGGTCCTGGGACTTGAATTCAGATTGTGAAGTTTGGCTGCAAGCACCCTTATTCTGAGTCACCTCACTAACCCCAAATTGCTGGCTTTTTAAAGGAGAAAAATAAAAATAAAGAAGAAAACATACCACAAAGCATACCAGCAAATCTGCTGGAGTCACAGAAAAGGGCAGGAGAGCCAGACCCCTTAACTCATGGCTGTGGCAAAATATGACAAAAGTGACTTGGAGAAGGAAGGGAGGGAGGGAGGGAAGACAGGAAAAAGGGAGGAAGGAAGGAAGATAGGAAGGAAGGATTATTTGTCTCCTAGTTTGAGGGTACTTTCCACCAGGGTGGGGAAGGTGTGGCAGCTGCTCACACTGTGTCTGAAGAGAGGAATGTGAAGCTGGCATGAATGTTGGCACTGCCTTCAGCCCCATTTCTTTTAATAAAGTTCAGGAGCCAGGCATATGGTACATCCCTTTAATCTCAGCACTTGGAAGACAGAGGTAGGTGGATCTCTATGAGTTCAAGGCTAGCCAGGTCATCATATCCAGTTCCAGGACAGCCATGGCTACACTGAGAAACCCAGTCTTGAAAAAATAAAAAAGTACCAGACTTTACCTGTGAGATGGTACTTGCCACATTCCCACATCAATTAATCTAATCTAGACAATGCCTCAAAGACATGGCCAGAGGTTTGGTTCCATGGTGATTCTAGGTTCTGTCAAATTTATAATCTGGATTAATTATTGTAAGTCTACTCCTTATTAACCTGATACCCAGACACATCACTCTAAACCGTGACCTTTACCTTGCTGCCCCCATAGGTTCAAGAGCATCTCCTAACACAAAATGCAATAGTCCAACTTTAGATGTCTTTAACAGATGATCCTTAACAGTTCTGACATTTCAAAGTGTAAGTTTATTCTGAGTCTCAGGCCATGTCTTAGTTGTGAGCCCTATAACATCCAAATCCACGTTATATACATCTAGTGCACAATGTCAAGAAGTGACCACTTCCACCCTGGAAAGGGAGGATGGAGGCAGACAGGAAGAGCAGTCCAAAACAACACTGGAACCCGCTTCGGCAAACACGAGACCCTGCAGCCTCATGTCCAGCAAACTGAGCTTGCATTGGACTCATCCAGGCTTCAAAGGCTTGGATAACCCCCGTTCCAGCTCTGCCACCTGCAGCACACACAGCCTCTCTCTTGGGCCAGTCCCACTTCACACTTGGCAGCTTTTCTTAGCAGATATACAATGGTCTTGGCATTGCCAACATTCTGGGGTCTTTCATCAAAACAGGCTTCACCTTCATTGCTTCATGTAGTGTCTTCTCTGAACCTCATTGCAGGGATATTAAATCTTGCCACACGTTGCCCTGTGAAGTTTTGCAACTGTGGTGCAAAACTCTATGACCTCTTCAATCTAGAGTAGTCCATTCCTGCGACTCCAGCTGCTGAGTCCCTGTGCCACCTCAGGGTGGAGCCTGCCCATCCCATCATGTGTCAGTCCTGGGAAACAGTTCCCTTGGGTTTCTAAGCCTTCATTAGCTTTCTCATGCAGTCTCTTTCTTTTTAGCTACCTTTGCATTTCCTTAAGTTGAAGTCTTGCCCTCAGGACACCTTTCCTCATGTCCCCAACAGAGTGTAACATATCTCTTTAATGGTGCTAATCTCTTTGGTTCATCACAATTTCTTTCCAAACTGCCTTGTCTATAACCCGAACTGTGGCTACAATTGTTTCCTCACCCACCTGTGTATTCTCCCATCTTTCTGCTTTGCTTGTTGCTCTCTCACTGTAGACCTGGATGAGAGCAGTGAACAGTAACTAAGCCACAGCCTGAATGCTATCCTGTCTAGAGATTTCACCCACCAAACTAATTAGCACATTACTTTTTAGTTCAACTTGACTTTACATTTTCAGGACATTGGCAGAATGCAGGTAGATAATCAGACCAGTGGCCTATCATCCTGTTACTGATCGAGTCCTTGTTCCCCCTCACATCTCATAAGATGAGCCCCCAGTCTTTGCATTTCTCTCAGCATTCTAATGGTCTTCTAAGCTCCCACCAGTCTTGCTGATTAAATCCTGCTGTAGCTTTCTAGGGCCTTCCTAGCTCAAAGTTTCAGTCTCTCCCTCACACCTCTTATACTCCAGTTCCAAAGGACCAAGGACCGAATGTCAGGTTTATCACAGCAGTGACCCCATTCCTCGTGCCAGTGTTATGATTACGCTTCCTGTGACAAAATGCTTGACAAAAGCAACTTAAGGGAGGCAGGGCTTATTCTGGTTCACGGTTTGATGCCTCACAGTTCAATGGCACTGTCCATCATGGCAGAGATGGCATGGAGACAGGAGGGTGAGGTGCTGGTTTCATTGCTTGCCTTTCCTTTTTTTTTTTTTTTTTTTTTTTGTTTTGTTTTGTTTAAGATTTATTTATTTATTTAATGTATGTGAGTACACCGTCGTCGCTCTCCTCAGACACACTAGAAGAGGGTATCGAATCCCGTTACAGATGATTGTGAGCCACCATGTGGTTGCTGGCCATATGCACAACATCCTAGTCTCCCTTCAGCAATTACAATTAAATACCCAAGGCTGGGAAGTTTATGAAGGAAAGAGGTTTATTTAGTGAACAACTATAGAGGCTCCAGAGCACAGCACAGACATCTGCTTGGCTCCGGTGATATCGTCATAGAGGATGGCTGAAATGTCTGGATTGTACAAGTGGGAGATCCCCAGGTGGAAACTGACCAGAGGGCAGGGGTCTGCCTTGTTCTTTGTTAACAACTTCTCTTGAAAACTAACTGGGCTCCTTTGGGAAATGTAATCTCATTGGAGGAGGGCTCCTAATGACCTAATACCTTTTCATTAGGCCCTTCCACATTAGGTCCCGCAATGTGTCAACCTTTTCACACTGGGGACCGAGAACATGATCCTTAGAGACACACTTTAACTGTCTCAAACTATAGCTAGAGGAGACAGCATCAAACACCCTATTTGTTACATTTATTTATTTATTTAGTGTGTGTGTGTGTGTGTGTGTGTGTGTGAGTGTGTGTGTGTGTGTGTGTGTGAGTGTGTGTGTGAGTGTGTGTGTGTGTGTGAGTGTGTGTGTGAGTGTGTGTGTGTGTGTGTGTGAGTGTGTGTGTGTGTGTCAGAGAACAACTTGCTGGAGTTGATTCTTTCTTTCCATTTCATAGGTCTTAGGGATTGAACTCAGGTCTTCAGGCTTGGCGGCAGGTGCCTTTACCTGACGAACCCTCTTTTTGGCCCAATAATTTTGCATATAAGATTCACACAGAACAAGGGAAGAAAAGCAGGAGGTGGACAGCAGTGAACTTGGTGCTGCAGCAGCCATGGGGGGCATGTGGGCAGGGGGCAGGCTGGCTTTGCTCTGTTTCAGGTACCATCACCAAGGACAGTGTGGACATATAGACCTCAGCACTGGTAAGAAGTCACAGCCTGAAATCTCAACCCTGTTTGGGCCCCAGGCTTCAGGCATCTTCCTTGCTTGGCCTCCAGTGCTGGTCCTGGAGATGAGTCACAGGTTCTAAAAATAAAGTGGAGGGAGCTTTGAAACCGTGTGCTTCCTTTTTAAGCCAGCTGTGCCTGCCTAGGGATCCCCCGGCTGCTCGGTGCCGGTGTCAGGAAAGGCTTGGGGGCCTCTGGGTGCCAGCAGCCACAGGGGGCTCTTTTCCCTAGCAACCTCAAGGGGCTCTTTCCCCATTAGCAAGCAACAGCATGTGCTGGCCCCTGTGCAGGCACAGACCCCTGCACTGGGAAGCTGGGCTGGTCCCTGCTCACAGTGGCTCTATACTGAATGGGGGAGAAATCAATGTGGGGAAATGGCTGCCATATGGGAGGGCAGTCTTGGGTTGTACATGGCAGCAGGGTGCCAGGGAGGCACACCCACAGAGGGAGGGAGATGCCTATGGTTCTGAAAGGCAGATGGGTGAGGGACTGATGCTCCAGGCCAAATAATGCAGAGTAAGCAAAGCCTGAAAACCAGAGGACTAAATCAAGATGTGACCCTCAGCAAGGCATCTTAGATACACTCTCCAGGAGGCTGGTCACCTGGGTAGAGTCCCGAAGCCACCCTTTCCTGCGGCTTTGACTCTCCAAAGTTGAGGCTCAGAAACACAGCCAACCAGCTCCCCGGGGGATTCATCTGTTTCCCAGAACTTGGGGATGCTGATCTTAATGCTTCATACATGGAGGAGATGTGAGAGATATACAATGCCAAGGCAGGTTGGATCCAAACTGTGAGGGCTTTGACATTTGCCTAGGAGTTTGAATGGTAGTGCGCAGGCCGGACAGAGCTATCAGGGACTTAGGGACTGGGAGCAAGGGATGCCTTAGGTCTGTCTAGATTGAGAATGAGCACTGAGAGTCATGAGGGTGACTGGTTGATGAGGGGGCTGGGCAGATGTTGGGGGCCTGGGCTACTGCAGTGATGTGAGAAAGGGCTAGGAGTCTGAGAGAGTTTCAGGGAGAGGATTTGACGAGATATCCCTCAGATTCAGGAGAGAACCCTAAAATAATTACATGTAGGGTGTAAGAGAATAGACGGGAGGAAGGAAGGAGGAAGAAGATGGAGGGTGAGGAAA
Organism: Arvicanthis niloticus; assembly: GCF_011762505.2. Taxonomy (NCBI): domain Eukaryota; kingdom Metazoa; phylum Chordata; class Mammalia; order Rodentia; family Muridae; genus Arvicanthis; species Arvicanthis niloticus. The sequence goes on along the minus strand of NC_047658.1, from coordinate 111,628,738 downwards.
GAAGGCAGGGAGAGGAGGACGAGAAGGACAAGGAGGAAGGGGAAGAAGAGTTGGGGCAGCAAGTAGAGGAGGGAGTCGAAGGAGGAGGAAGGTGGAGGCAGAAGAGCTGGTGCGAGGAAGGAGATGAGGAACTAGGTGTGCAGCTGGATCTGTCTGAAGTTGTCAGGCTCTGTGGAGGAGGCCGTAGCCTGCAGGGTGGCCTCATGGGCTCGGCTTTCCATCTAAAGCCATCTGTGGGGAAATTGCTTCTGTGGAGCTCTGGATGCCGTTCAGCGCTCCAGCTGATGAGGGAGGCCCACACACACGGGGGAGGACTCTCTACTCAAAGTCTCCAAGTATGAATGTGAATCATATCCCAGAACCCTCCAAGAGACACCCATAATGTGCCTGGGTCCCTGAGCATCCCGTGGTTCTCGCAAGTTAACACATGAAACTTAGCAGCATGGGGGCAGCCTTGTTCTTGTCTTTGCAGCACACATGGGCAGGGACTTTCTGGGAGGGGCCGGTAGATGTACATCTTGGGGTGTGTCTGGTTCTGATGGAGGATGGGTGGATCTGTGGCCTGTCTCTGCTGCATGATCTCCAAGGTCTTTGTGAATCTCAGGGGATCTAAGATCCTCCAGAGACATGGTTTATGCTGAAATTGTTCTGTGTGTTTATTTTATTCATTTTGAGATAGGGTCTCTGTAGCCCCGTCTGAACTTGTACTTCCTGTGTAGACTAGGCTGGCCTTGAACTCACAAAAATCTGTCAGCTTCTGCCTCCCAAGTGGTGGAATTAAAAGCATACAACACCAGGCCTGGACCTTATTTTTGTTTTCCTTCCAATGTGTGCCTGCCTGTGTGTGAGTGTGTGTGTGTGCCTCTGTGTGCCTGTGTGTGTGTGTGTGTGAGTGTGTGTGTGTGTGAGTGTGAGTGTGTGTGTGTGTGTGTGTGTGTGTGTCAATGTATCCATGTGTGTGCTGGTGTTCATGGGACTGGAATTACAGGCAGTTGGGAGCTGCCCAGTGTGAGTACTTGGAACTGAGCTCTGGTCCTCTGTAAGAGCGTCAGCAGTTCTTACCCCTGAGCCATCCCTCCAGCCCTGTGTTGCCTGCTTATCAAGCTATCTGGTTCTGTGTCTTAGTTACTGGATCACCCACAGTAATGCTCACCGGGCCAAGCATGTGTCCTTTCAGGATGTCTTGCTTCCCTAAGCCCAGTGACTGGCAGGCAGCCCTACTGTCACTTCCCCCACCAGCAGGGGTCGCTCTAGAAAATCAGCTTGCCTGGTTGTATTTTCCTTGTTCCTTCTGTGTTCATGGGCTTCAGGGTGTTCACTTTGGCAGATGCTCCCACCAGCCTTCCAAATAGGTTTGACAGGGTAGGGAAAATCTCAAGACATAAGGGCTTCCTGTTTCTAGCCCAGGGGACTGAGTTTCCACCCATAGGTACGGCTGTGACTTACCCCTCAGAGGCCAACCATCTCTGTTGCCTTGGTGATCTGCCTAGCACTAGGCTCTGGACCAGTAATGGTGAGGGGGTCCATGGACAGTGACCTTGAGGCTTGGCAGACCATGGCAAGAACTAGTTACAGACAGGACTTCCACCTCTGAGGATAGTTTCAGAGCAAAAGCGGACAGCCACCTGGATGGGCCAGTACCTTTTGAAGACCAAAATGCGCAGGGCAGCACTCCTTTGCTGACTGCACAAGTGTGCTTCAGCAGATGCTGGTCCCTCCCTGGAGCTCAGAGACAGACCCAGAGCTGGCTACAGTCCTCAGTGGCTAGTAGGTACCAGGTAGCAGGTGACATGGTAATGAAGAGCTGTGGGGACACAGCAGGGACCAGGAGGTTTGCACTGTGATCTGAGCCTGGCCTCAGAGCTACAGAGAGTTTCTGGTGTTGGCAGGGCTTTCCTGGTAACGTTAGGGTACAGGGCTCACACCTGAAGAGTGAGCCCCTGATGAGCAGGGGGGGAGTGTTTCTCTTAGGTGGAGGCAGCTTGGGGGAGGAGTGCTCCCCATGGATAGAGGCAGCTGGAGGGAGGAGTGCTCCCCATGGGAGGGGCAGCTGGGGGGAGGAGTGCTCCCCATGGGTAGAGGCAGCTGGAGGAAGAAGACCTAGAATGTGGGCAGCATGGAGATCATGACAAGTCAAGCAAGGTCTGGCTGTCCTCAGCTCACCAGAAGGAGGGTTGAGTCACACACCGTCACCTGCACCTCTGGCTTCCTATTGAGTGTGCTGCTACATTCCCAGGGTCTTCTGCAGCTCTGTGCCCAGCTCCTCTGTCTTGGTATTGTCCCCCATGGGTAGAGCCCACTCTGTCATAGCTGCTGTATGGCCATGCAGCATGGCTCTGAGTCACACATTGGAAGGGGTCCCATTCTGTTCTTACTCTAGCCTTGGGTCAGGAGCCAATCCTTCCATGGATGGTCAAAGGCACAGTGCCACTGCTTGCTTTCTAAAAATGATTTTATTTTAAAAGTGTGTGTGTTAGGTCTGTGAATGTAGGTGCCTTAGAGGCTATGGTGTCATGCAGTTCAGGCTGGCTTCAAACTCACCATACAGCCTAAAATGACTTCTCTTGCCTGTGCCTTCAAATATTGGGATTACAGACACGGGCCACCACACCTGGTGTGTGCTGGGCTGGGGACAGGACCCAGGGCTTCAGAAGACATGCCAGACAGGCACTGTGCTCACCAAGCCACACCCCAGCCCTCAGACAGACTTTTGTTTTTCCTGAAAAGCCTCTGGCCCCACAGCTGTTTTTCTGTTTGTTGTTTTGGTCTCTGCCTCTGGGTTAGAAGCTGCTTTTTAAGGAGAGGCCTTGGCCATCAGCTCCTGACAGCCCGGCACCTGTGAGGCCCATTGTGCAGGAATGGCAGAATGTTCAGGATGCTTCTGGGGTGCCCCTGTGTCCACATCTCACCTGATGTTTCCTTGGTCTTCTCTCAGTGGGCTGGATCAGAGCTCAGAAGAGGGCCCTCAAGAGCGGTAGAAGGGAGGTCTGACTGCTGCTTGCCACATTTTTGGCAAGGTCTCTGGCCCTCAGCCATTGTTCTCCAGTACAGAACCCTTCTGTGACGCCTTTCCTACATACCCTCCCCGACTTCCCAGTTGCCACCACTGAGCCACTGTGGTGTCCAAGTTTGCACGGTCTCCCTGCCCTCTTCCCACCCTGGCTGCAGTGGGTGGCCCTCACAGTCACCCTACCATCACCTCCCCTGAGGTCACAGGAGGTCCTTCCTCCTGTCCATCCGTCCATCTGTCCGTCTGTCCACAAGCCTATTTCACCTTTCCCCAGTTCTTGCTACCAGCTTGTCTCACCACTACCATACCCCCCACCTCCCACCTCCCACCCCCCACAACCCACTCCCCCACCCCACCCGTCAGCAGTATTAAGCGAAAAATAAGCAGTATTGAGCCTTTGTCATGAGCTCATCCTGATACTACCCCTGTGAGACAGAAAGGTTAAAATTCAGGTGAGAAAGCAACATCACCCTCCAGGTGGAGCCGTGACAGAGCTCAGCCTTACCCTCCTCCGGGCTCAGCCCCGCACTAGTCCTGTGGGCTATCTCAGCCTTTCTCCACACCTCCCTTCTGCTATGGTCCTCTCCTACCCTCCCATGTTGCCTGTCCTTTACTGTTTAGTAGTCAGTGTTTATCATAGGATCTTCTTCCCAGGAGCTAGGAGTCAGTTGGCCAGGCTGACTAGGGTAGGTGACCCTCTACAGGCTCCCCAGCCCTGAACTGAGTCATGTTCTGTTGTGACATTGTCTGCTTGAGCTTTGAATTATAAGCTACCTGTGAATCAAGGGGAATTCTTACTAATAGTTAGAATCCATGAGATGCCTAGATACCTGTTGAAAAGAGGAGGGAGGGATGGAGGGAGATGGAGGAATGGAGAAGAGGGAGGGAGGGATCCAGAGGAGGGAAGGGAAAAGAAGGAAGGAAGGGCTGGGGAGGTGGCCCAGCTGTGACGCGCGGCATGAAGATCCATGTTGGATCTACAACACTCATGTAAAAAGCTATCCCAGTGCTAGGGAGGAGAGACAGGCGGATCCCTGGAACTCAGTGGAAAGGCAGCCTCACCAAATCAGTGAACTTCAAGGGCAATAAACTCAACAAATAAGGCAGAGGGCCTTCGAGATGGTTCACCAGGTAAAGGGGCTTACCAACCAAGCCTAATGACCTGAGTTCTATCCCCAGAAGCCATGGTAGGAGGAGAGCAATGACTCCCCAAAAATTGTTTTCTGACCCACCCCCATCTCTCATACACACACCAATAATAAAGACAATACACATTAGGAAAAGTGGGGGGGGGGGGTGACTGAAGACAGCTGATGCCTTCCAGCCTCCACAGACACGTGTGCACATAGGCACACCCATGCCCTCTGCTCATGTGCACATGTGTAGACACACATGAAAGAAGCAAAAAGGAGGGAAGGGGAAAGAAAGGAGGGGTGGAGGACAGCCAAGCAGGGGGAGGTACTGCAGCCCGGGAGCAGAGGCTCATTCCTCCTGCCACCTGTGCAGCCAGACACCCGAGCCCGTGGGAGCCATGCCTGGCATGCCGTGCGCAAACAGAGCTGCCCTCTTTGGCTGTAACTCCTTATTCCAACTCCAGCCTTTCCCTCCAGTGGAAACCCAAGACCAGCTGGGACAAGGGGTGGCAGATGTCTGTGAAAGGGATGTCTGCCTTGGCAGATAAGAGCTTACAGACAATGGGCCTGCTCTGTGGGAACTCTCGCCTACCAGGCAGGGCAGGACATAGCCTGACCCTCACTCTGGCTCTCTGCTGCTGGGTGCCATGTTTATGGGTGCCATCTTGTGGGCTGAGGACCACTAGTGGCAGCCCACTTTCTGCTGACCCCAGCTCAGGGCTGTGACTTCCTGACTGTCCTTGCACGGCTGTGTGCTAGTCCTCAATACTGCTACTGTAAGGCAGAGACACTGAGACACAGGTGACAAGGTAAGATCACTTGTACCTTCCTCACGTCTCCGGGTGACAGCAGCTCTAGGCCTGGCTGTCAGTCATGCTTTGAGCATGTGTTCACAGGGAGAGAGGCGGGCACTGCAGAGTATGTGTCCCTGAGGTACCCTGCAGGACCATGCGACACCCACTTGTTCTCTACTCCTCTATACTGACTCTGGGAGGAGCTACGTGCCCTGCCAGACCCTCGAAAATATCAAGCTCCTGGTGGGGTGGCCTGCTGATTCCTCATCACCTCAGTGGGTGAGGATATAAGGGTCCCTTGCTAGGCTCCAGGAAGCCTGGTGTCTGGGATCTAGCTTCCTCCCTTTATGTTTCAACCCTCAGAAGCTGGACACTCAGAAGTCGGAGACCAGCAGTCTCTGACTTGCTGTCTTTCCCAGGTGCCCCAGAGACGCTCTGCAAGTTCCCACCAGGTCTTGGCCTCAGATGGGAGGGAGAGGAAGTCCCCCACCAGTAAAGAGGGCTTCTTGGCTGTTCTGTCTGGATAGTGCTATGCATACTGGGGACAGACCTTCTCCACACAACTACCAGTTCATATGCCAGTCTTTCCCGGAGTCATCCTCAGGGACAAACCGGAAGTCACATGGAGTTACTAGCTCGTGTGGTCCACTTCTGTCCAGTCAGGCTTACCTAGTTGGATGAGGAAGGAAGATCTGCTTAGGGGCTGAAACGATGCTGATGTCCACCATGGTCAAGTTTGGACCTCGGCTGAGATCGTGCCTGGGTCAGCATAGGGGGTCCATTCACATTCATGGTCTAGAGTCTCCTTGTGTTTAGGGGAGACGATAGACTCCCTGAGACCCGTTGGAAGTGATCAGACTTCTGTCCCCTCATGAAACACACAGATGTGTGACTGTTTGTGTCCTTTGAAGATGCTCTCTGAAGCTCACCAGTGAGAGACAAGAGCTTTCCATGTTGGGGTGAATCAGAAGACACGTGGTTAGCTTGAAGGGAGCCCATGCCCATAGCCCAGACTGGGAGCTCTGAACCTAGTCCCCAAAACAAGATCCCACAGGCCTTCCCCAGGAGCGTGAAGAGATGGAGCGTGGGGAGAGAGCGCTTCTTTGCACTGGAAGAGCAGTGAATGAATGACTTAGGAAGTCACATTCATAGCCAGCAGAGTAATGAATGATTCAGGCAAGAATTATAGTCACTCTGTCACTCTGTCACATAGTCACTCATTGTGCACTCTGCTAGGAAAGTGTAAGAAGTGTGTGTGTGTGTGTGTGTGTGTGTGGTGTCTGGATTTGTATACATCATGTACGGTGTGTGCACACAGAAGACAGAAGTTAATAGACAGTGTCTTTGTCTATCACTCTTCACCTTGTGTGTGAGACAGGGTCTCTAATTGAACCTGGAGCTTACTGATCTGGCTATGCTGCCAGGCCAGTTAGTCTCTGGGGATCCACTTGCCTCTGTCCCCCAGGGCTGGGCTGCAGATACATACTGTCATGCCTGGCTTTTGTGTGGGGGATCTGAACTTGTCCAGAAATTTCTCCAGCTCCGAGGAGTAAAGTCTTTATGTGATCCCACATATCTTCCTAGTTGAGTTAGCACATCCCAAGAGAAGATTGGTGATTCCACAGGGGGAGCACTTCCCAGCCTGGTGATTCCACAGATGGAGCACTCCCCAGCCTAGTGACACTACAGGGGGAGCACTCCTCAGCTTGATGACTTCACAGAGAAAATCCTTCCCAGCCTAGTGACTCCACAGGGTGAGCACCGCCCAGCATAGTAACTCCATAGGGGAAATACTCACCAACCTAGCGACTACACAAAGGGAACCCTCCACAGCCTAGTGACTCTACAGGGAGAACACTCCCCTGTAGAGTGACTTTACAGAGAAAACCTTTCCCAACCTAGTGACTCCACAGGGGGAGTACTCTCCAGCCTAGTGACTCCATAAAGGGAGCACTCCCCAGCCTAGTGACTTTACAGGGGGAGTACTCACCAGCCTAGTGACTACACAGAGGGTACCCTCCTCAGCCTAGTGACTCCATAAGGGGAGCACTCCCCAGCCTAATGACTCTACAGGAGAAACACTCTCCAGTCTAGTGATCAAAGTTAGGGTCACTGGAAGTAGAACTAGCTAATGTCACATGCTCCTGATGGGATATAGCTGGGAGTGGGGAACATCACTCCTGTGTGATGTCCTTGTCTAATTGACACAAATTGAGGAACTACTCGTTGCACAAACATGAGGACCTGAGTTCAGATCCCAGCACCCACACTAAAGCCAGGCATGACAGTATGTATCTGATGCCCTGGGGACATCGGCAAGTGGATCCCCGGAGACTCACTGACCAGCCAGCATAGGCAGACACTTCACAACCCTCTTCAAAATGTCGACCTCCTGAGAACAAAGACAGAAGAGTCACTAGGAAACTAAGACAGGATCAATGGCTGATCTTGTTTTAAAATAAAAGGCTGTGAGGAGCAGTATGGGGACCTTCAGAATAATCTGAGCTGAACACTCTCTGTTGGATTCAAATATTAACAGCAAACTTTCTGAGTCTAGTAAATACCCTTGCCCTTAGGAAGACACATTCTGAATTTGATTGCTATGGATTGAATTATATCACCCTCTAAACCACAGATTCCCACACTTACATATTGAAGCCCTTTCTTCCAAATTCACATTAGTGGACATATTGGTGGTATCTGCAGGGATAGTCTTTGCAAAGTAAGTAGGCTGTGGTCACCATCTGTGTCTGCTTTTTCGGACAGGTAGAACCAGGCTTCATAGAGCCATCTTCCAAGCCTGCCAAACTAGATGCCGCATGCCTTCCCCCACATCCGGGGGCCCTTCCCGACACTCTACTGATAACAGTCTTTTACCTTTCCTGGGCCACCTCTCTGTCCCCACACCTTCACACAAAAGTTGTGTTTCTTGAGGGCTGTGTACAGCGATGTGTGGTTCAGAGGGCTCTGACAAATGTCACTGCGGGTGAGCTACCCACCTTTGCTCTCCCTATTGGTATAGAAACAGTTACCTAGCTCCAGTTACACGTGGAGGCCCTTCCCGATCTATTTTTTACAAGACTGAAAAACGGGCTCACTTCAAAGATATAGGTGCCCCGAAGAGTTCTGGGCTCACCCTTCTGCAGTCTGACTGCGATGTCCCCACCTTGGTAGCCTGCCAGTAGGTCTATGGACTCAACAGAAATCTACAGTTTCAGAGCAGGTGTGGGCTTCTCATCGACTGCAGGTAGGTTTCCTTCTTTCCTTCATAGCCTTAGCAAGTTGACCCCAAGCACCACTGCAGATGGGAGAGCTGGGCTGTCTCTCCTGGACACCTCACTGTGCAGTTCGACAGCTGGGCTGGTATTGCGTTATCAGCAGGCTCATCATATATTACTGTCGAGACCTGGCCACATGATGTCATTCATTGTGTGCTGTAACCTTTCAATCTGTGTTAGCTCTCTGATTGATCTCAAATCTCTGCATTTTTGCAGGGACCGGCTGGTGAGCTCGTATGTCTAAATAGGTCTCCCCTTTCATCTTTCACTCCAGCATATCCAGATTCTCGGCAAATTGCCTTTGTTCATGGATAAGCCAGGCCATCCTTCCCTTTTAAGAGCAAACAGTCTTGGCTCAGAAATGGAATATTTTCAGCCATGAATTTCAGGATTTTTTTCATTTTCCCAGCTAATTCAATGATCAGACCCCTTATCTACAGCAGCTCTCAACAGAGTGGACGCATGACCCTGAATTGTGATGACTCCAGATGTAGTTTTAGTCTTTAATGTTTTCTGATGGTTTCCAGAGCGGCCGTTTATTTTTCCAGGGAATGCTTTGGTGACACTGACTCTGCCAAGGGCTGCCAAGGACTTCTCTCCCAGGACAGGATGGGGCAGAGGGTCAAAGCTGTAGTTCCACTATGCAAAAATGTAAAATCAGAAGTCTTGACATCTTCGGAGTGGCTTGAACCCTTTCCCTCTGGGTGAGAATATGAATGACTCTGACCTCTGACACAGTTTCTCACACTTCTTGCTGTGTGCTGGATTCTTAGTAAAAACTGTATTGTTATCTCCTGTGTTGACCTCAGGTTCACTGGGGTTCCTCCACACCCAGCACAGGAGCTCCTGCTCCAATTTGGACTCTCCAGAAGAACTTGTGGCACTTTGAGAGCAAAGGTCAAGTTGCCTGAGACTAATTTTGGCATTGGTTTTGGTGAATCAGCATCTCTAGAGATAACCACAGGCTGACCCCTTGGGGAGGGAGGAGTAGCTTGGTAAGGAAGTTCTTGGCACAGGAGGAAGCTCCTGGGTGGGCAACACTGCTGGTCACTCTGTGGGGACATTACTGGCTGAGACTTGTCTAGTGCAGTCTCATATCTCTATTTTTGCTCCAATTTCATGTGTATGTGCATACACACATGTATGTCTCTGTGTGTTTACATGCATGTACATCTGTGTGTATGAATGTGTGCATTTCTATGTATTTAAACATATATGTGTACATTTATGTGTGTACGTACATGTGCATTTGTGTGTATGTATGTGCATATGTATGTATGTATATATGCATTTGTGTATGGTGTCAGGTGTGTGTGCATGTATTATACATTTATGTATATGTGGGTGTATTATGTATTTGTATATGTATCTGTGTATGTGTGCATGTATTATGCATTTGTGTATGTATTTATGTATGTGTGCATGAATTATGCATCTTTGTGTGTGTATGTATTATATGTGTGTGTGTGTGTTTGTACGATGCATCTCTGTGGGTGCAGGTGTACACTTGTGTGGTGCAGTGTTGAGGTCAGAGCACAGTCCCGTCCCCCTTTTGTTTGAGGTAGGCTCTCTTATTAGCCTGGAACTTCATTTAGGCCAGGCTGTCTGCCCCCAGGCTTCTAGGAATCCGCTTGTCTCTGTCTCCCTTCTCACCAGCACTAGGATTACAGGACAGAGTTGCTACATCCAGCTCTTTGAGTAAATGCGGTGGCTACGTGCTTCTGTTTCTTGCTTGGGAATGATGGTTACAGCTTCTATGCTGTCCTGGAATGAAGAGACTGTGACTCTTGGTGGGGTCCCCCTGGGAAAAGCTGGAGGATGGTCGTGGAACATCTCTGGGCCGTCAGATGAGCATGGTCCATCTCTGGGTCCTCAGCTCCTCTGTACTAACTGCCGTATGTCCTCCTCATGTGCACTGACCCTAGGCTTGGGTTTCGTTTCTGTGTTTCAGAGTGGCATGTGAGGGTGGTGGCAAAGGACACTGTTGTCCTTGCTTTGCTTTTTCCTTCATTCAGGGAGGGGAGGCACTGTGCAGAGTCCAAGGGGAAATGAATCGGAGGGGTGTGATTGTGGGTCCGGTCGGTTCTGTGGAAAGCTGGGCTGTTACTGGGGAGTACACCTGTGCCTACAGAGAATGCCCCCACAGTGATCCCATAAAAGGTGGTCCTGTCTTTTGATAAGTTCTGATGGCCCTGTTGTTGGGCTATACAGGTAGGCAGGTGATGAGAGGAGCCAGAGTTAGTCTGTAGCAAAACTGTCCAGATGCCACCTCTGTGACACTGTGACTTTGTTCCTGAAGCCTGGTCAGAATGGGAATTCTCCCTTCCTGGAATATACAGATACTTCCCAACTTTCAATGGGATTGCCTCCTGAAAGCCCACTTCAGGCTGAACCTACCAGAAGTGGAAAGTGAGTCGCAATCTCTCACCCTCTCCCACCCTGTGGCCCCTGGCTAACATCAGGGTCACTCTGCCAGCCTGAGACATGAGAGATGTTCAGACTGAATCCTACCACTGGCCTGAGGAGACAGCAAACTCAAAACCTCAAGTACACTTGTTTTTGCATAGGGTAGCATGTAGCTCACGCTTGCCACACACTAGGTTTGGAGCCAAGGGTGACCCCAAACTTCTGATCCTCCTGCCTCCACCTCCCCAGTGCTGGAATGACAGGCATGCAGCACCATGCTGGGTTTCTGCTGTGCTGAGGAGAGCCTTGTGCCTGCTGGACAGGCACTCTACCAACTGAGCCACATCCCCAGCCCTGAAACAGTTTCTACTGAATGAACGTTGCTTACGCACTGTGGGAGAGGAAGACAAAATGCCAAAACTTAGTAAGTCAGGGTCTGTTTAAACTTTCTTTTCTTCTTTAAGTGGGAAAGTTAGTGGGCTGGAAATGGCTGAGTGATTCATGAGACTGCAGGACAACTGTAAGGAGTGGATTTCAGCATCCCAGAAATTCATATAAATGCCCCCAAAGGTTGGGGTCAGCCTCAGAGTAGAGACAGGATCCCCAGAGCAAGACTAGCCACACAGGTGCGCTCTGGCTTTCATTGAGAGACCCTGCCTCAATGACCAAGGATGGAGAGTGGTTGAAGATGGTTCCCAGCAGAAGCTTCAGGCTTCTACATGCATCATGTACATGTGCACACCCCCACACACGTGCACTCATTCAAAAACATACAAACACATATGCATACTACACACATACATGAAAAGTGATTCAGTTTAGGTAACTAGCTAACTCGGTTATGTTAACTAGCTTGAGCCTCCCAGCCAATGAGTGTCTGTGCTGGGATGTGAACCCATGGTCACAGCTCTAATTTGGAACTCCCTTGCTAGACACATATATTTATCCCTTCCCTGGTGCCACATTTTAGTCTGACAGGGGCGTTGGCTCATATAGTTTCACAGACAGATTAAGGCTCAGAATGCCCAGGGATTCACTCATTGGAGTACAGCTTACAAGGGTTGGGTTAAACAGCTGGGCCTTTTCTTTTTTTCTCTTCCTTCCTTCCTCCCTTCCTCTTTCCCTCCCTCCCTTCCTTCCTTTCTTTTCTCCTTCCTTCCTTCCTTCCTTTCTTCCTCCTTTCCTCCCTCCATCCCTTCCTTCCTTTCTTTTCTCCTTCCTTCCTTCCTTCCTTCCTTCCTTTCTTCCTTCCTTCCTTCCTTCCTTCTCTCTCTTTTTCTTTCTCTTTTAAGACAGGGGCTCTCTCTGTAGTCCTGGATGTCCAGAAACTCATTATGTAGACAAAGCTGGCCTCAAACTCACCTCTGCCTCCTGAGTGCTGGTATTAAAGGTGTGCACCACCATGCCCTGCCTGAACCTCTCTCTAAGATGACCCTTGTTATTCTAACTGAGGCTGCTTCTGCTTGCCTTTCTATGTAGAATATTCTAGGATGCTGTATCCCTAGAAAAACAGCTGCCACCAGGGACCAATCAGTTCCCCCGCCTCAAGCATTTCCCTTAAGCCTGCTTGAAAAATGAATTACCATGTTGGGGGGGGGAGGGCTGAGACTGTCTTATCTAGATGGGACAAATCCATTAGGGTTTTTAGCCCCTCTCCCAACCTCAGTGGGGTGACATCAGCTTGTCCTTGGTGTGATAAGGAGCTGGGTGCACTTCGGTAGACACTGTGTCTCTGACAGTAGCACCCAGGAATTAGTGGCTTATCTCACCATTTATCAGTGCCCTCTGGGGGATGAGGCAACCCAACAAGAATCACATTGCCTTGGAGCCCGGGCTGCTCATGCTTCCCATCCGCCCACCAGGGACACACAGGGGCCAGGGTGCTACAGGGAGTCGGCAGAGAGGCTCCAGCAGCTGGATTTTGATGACCACGTCCCTCAGTGGCCTGATCTTTGTGGCTACCACCTATTGAGCAGAGTAAAGAGACCTTGCCCTAGAATACCTGAGCATGAGATACTGCACTTGAGGATTGGTAGGGAAGGAGTAGGCTCAGGGAAAGTTTTAGAATCCTACTGAGATGCCAGAGCAGATGGCAGACCCCAAAGACAGCGGCATCCGTGGGTCTCCTATTGCACCGGGTTTTTGCCATACTAAGCTTATAGTTTCTGTTGAGCAAATCTCCTGTGTCCTTTCCTCTGAGCCCAGGCAGACCTGTGTCACTCTGATGGAGCAGTTGGCAGAACGGCTGCTGGTGGCTTCTAAGCCAAAGTTAACCATGGCATTTGGCTTCTGTCTAGCATCTCCGTCCTGAATCCCATCTACCATATTGGGAGGGAGCTCAAGCTAAAAAAAGGCTCCTGCCTACCATAGCCCAGCAAGACACTCAGGGATGCCAGCCTCAGCTGTGGATGTGGACCAGCTTTGGGGTGGTTCCATCCCAGACTTGAATCCCTTGTGTGAGATGCTGGCTGTGGTGAAACAGGCACACTAGTCCTCTCCTGTTAACTGATGTAAATTATGTAAATGAGTCAGTGGTGTAAAACCAAGTCTTTTTTTCCTCTAAAGATGATATTTGATCATTTTGCCTCCACAATATACTATTTTATTTGTTTAAATTTAAATTTGGCTGGGCAGTGGTGGCGTGTGCTTTTAATCTCAGCACTCAAGAGGCAGAGGCAGGTGGATTTCTGAGTTTGAGGCCAGCCTACAAAGCATGTTTCAGGATAGCCAGAGCTACACAGGAAAACCTGATATTGAAAAACTGAAATAAATAAATAAATAAATAAATAAATATTTATGTGTATGGGTATTTGTCTGCATGTGTGTGCCTGGTGCCCTCAGGTCAGGGGAAGACATTGGATCCTTAGGAACTGGAGTTACAGACAATGAGCTGCCCTGTGGGCACTGGGGATCTAGCCTGGGTCTTTTGCAAGAGCAGTCAGTGCTCTGAGCTGCTGAGTGCTCACTCTCTCCCTTCTTGTCTCTTGTAGAATTAAGTAACTCCCAGCCTTGTCTCTGTGAGCATGGCACGATTTGGAACAGGGGGTCTGTGCATGTGTCTGAGCTGTGTCATCCTGGGTTGCTTACCCTGACGACAAGTGCCCATATGAGAAGAGGACATCAATGGCTTCCATCTGAAAGGACCCCCATATGGTCTCATATTGAGTGCTTGGTCTCACCTGGTGTTACTGTTTTGTAGCTGGTAGATATGTTGAAAATGGGTGCTGAGGAAGTGGTTACTGGGGCATGCCTCTGAATGTGACAGTCCCTTCTTTCAACCTCACACTCTGCTTCCTGTCCATCATGGGATGAGACACTCTCCACTATGCATTCCCGCTGCCATGGTGTTCTGTCTAAGCACACGAGACCAAGAGAGCATGGATGGGATCTTCTGAGACCATGAACCAGAAGAAACCCTTCCAGCTGGGGTGATGCTTCAGTCAGCAAAGCACTTTCTGTGTGAGCTTGAGGAAGGACCTGAGTTCCATCTGCAGCTCCTATGTACAGCAAGCCAGAAAGGTGGTGTGTGTGTGTGTATAATCTCAGCATTAGGGAGGTGGGGCAGGTGGATCCTGGGGGCTCTCTGGCTAGCTTGTTTTTTGAGACAGGATCTCTTAGCAAACTTGGAGCTCACTATTTTGGCTAGACTGGCCAGTGGACAGCGATCTGCCTGTGTCAAGATCCAGCACTGGGATTACAGCCAGGTATTACCACATCCAGCTTTTAAGTGGTGTTGAGGATTTGAACTCAGGTCCTTGTGCTTGCCTGCTGAATCATCTCCCAGGCTCCAAATTGTGGTATTATTTGTCATCCTCATGTTTAGTTTCTCTTGTTGGTTGGCAGGCTTGCCTCAAATCATGGTGCATGGGTACTCACTTGAAGGTTGAATTCCAGGCTGAGAGTAGACCTTCAGTGACTTTGGGTTTGAATGTGAGTGTCATTTCTGAGTGGGCTTTTATTTGCTTTGAAATCAGTCACAAATCCTTTGCAGATCAGAGAGTTGACAGGTGTTAGAGAACGGGTGCCTTGAAATGGCTGTATGGGTCAGTTGGATGAAGCCGAGAGCCAGTGACAGCACAGCAGACCACAGACTGTAAATACCTGGTGTCTATGACACAAGGCTGCTGCCACTGCCGGCCTCATGTTCACAGACAGTGCCAGATGGGAGGGAGGAATGGGCGGGAGGGGGTAGCCATTTGTCTTGATTCTTACATGGAGTTCCCTTTTTTCTTAGGGAAAGGATCCATCTGGTAATCAGATTGCAAGCCAAGATAGCTGCTTTGGGGTCACAGGACCTCCAATTGATGTGTCCTGTCAACCACACAGCCCCCACCTCCTGAAGTTGCTCTAGTCATCAGGCCTGCCTCCATAAACGAAAGTCATCAGGAGGTTGCCTGCCTGTAGAAGCTTCTAGAGATGGGGTGGGAGAGCCTGTCTTTCATCTTCCTCTTAGCTTTTGCTCCATGAATGTGGCTCCCACCTTGTACTCTTAAGGTTGCCTGTGTGTGTGTATGTGCAGATACGTGCCTGCATGTGTCTGTGTGTTTTCATCTGTATACATGACTGTGTGCATGTGAGCGTGTGCACATGAGGGTGTATGCACATGGATTTTCTTTCACATGAAACTCTGGTGGATGCCAGAAGGTCAAAGAAGCCATCTGGATTTGCTCCCGAGTTCACTGCCATCCTCCTCAGCTGTTCAGCTTCCTGGACCTCAGCCTCCTCATTTTCTATATATACCTGCACTCTGAGATGTTTCAGAGACGTCTGTGCATCCATAAAGCACCCGTGGAGAGGCCTTCACACAGGGGCCTCCACCATTCTGCTCTCCTGAAGCACTCTTCTAGGCCAACTCGGCACCAAGATGCCCTTTAATCATGGCAAAGAGCCTCAGAGCTGGCGGGGCTGCCTGGGCTTTGCCCACTGTCTCTCTTGTGCCTCATGTATTCCCTTCTAACGAGGTACTGAGGGGGACATGGACGTGCTTCTTTTCTGAGGACTGTAAAGGGCTGATTTTTCTCTGACCACATCTCAGATACGCCCCTCCCCCTGCACATGAATCTCTTGTCATCCCCCTCAAATTATATCCAGACGCAGGCAGTTGCGGACGTCACTCTTTTCCCACCCAGGGGCCCACCAGCTGGCAAAATGGGGCATTTAATTGGAATAGAAACTGGCAGGCTGCCCAGAAATCCTGAACACCCAAGTGGCCCCACTTTCAGAACTTCACCCACACCTTCACTGCAGGCAATTTCAAATGCTTAAAGGGTTCCCGAGAGTTCCCAAGGGCACCTGAGACCTTAAAGTGCCTTCCAAGCCAGCCAATGACAGAATCTCCACTCCATCCCCAGTGGACACCAAGTGGTGGTGGGGAAACTGAGGCAGTCCAGAGCTAGAGAAAGCACTCAATTCTCCAGATATCAATGAAGGTTCTCTTTGGAGGAGCCCATCCCATTTTCTTGGGCACTTCAGCTGGAATCCCTCCATGGATCTGGCCCTGTTGAGCCTGCAGGGGTAGGGACACACAGGCTGGGAATGACTAATACATAGAGGAGTGGATCGCTGGCAAGGACACTTATCCTAGAGCCCCACAGGACTGTCTGCCAACTGGACAGAGCCTCTCACTGGAGAGCCAAAGTTGGAGTTCATCAAGACTGGAGTTAGAGTACAAGACGTGGTAAGAGCTGACACTAACCAAGCATGCTGAGGGTAGGAGAAGGAAGGGTGCAGAGGGTTCAACCCTCATGTCCTAACCTGTGAAGTGGGTCAATAACATCCCTAATTATAGACCCGGGAAATGCAATGGCTTAAATCCCTAGAACATCTTGAACAAGGCCTGGCTGGTAGTAAATGTAGAATAATTGTGGTGTTATCATGATGGTGATGTCTATAAAGATGCTGATGGTGGTGATAGTGATGGTGGTGATGATGATGGTGATGATGGTGGTGATGGTGGTGATGGCAGGGATGGAAACAATGAACTATTTGCTATGTAGTGTACCAGGCATGGAGAAACCACAGCAAGCAAGCTGATGTCCCTACTTCTACAGCACTTAGCCATAATGGGGCCACTAGCTGGCAAATAAGAAAAACTTACAGATATCTAGAAAGACTCTGCAGCAGGACGAGCTAAAGTCACCCGATGGGTGGTGGCCACCGTACAAGGACGAGGCATTCGTATACACAGAGAAGAGCTTCCATCATGAGAAGCAAGAGTTAAATCGGGCACCTCCATTTCCACACCTTATCTCACTGGCCTCAGAGAGACATGAAGTTGGTATTCTGGGTTCATGGGCATCCTTATGACTTACAACTCTTTCAGTCTCAGATGAACTGTATCCCCCTTTCAGGACTTGGGCACATTAGGAGGTATGTGAGAAGAATGCAACCACACGTTCCCTTGGCCCTTCTTCCATCTCTAGATTCCCAAGCATACCAGGACCTGTCCCCTCGCCTTGGCTGGTAGGCTGGGGGGATCTCCTGTGGTCAGGGTCCTGGGATGAGGACTGATGCACTTCACAGATCTCTGTGGCTCACCTGCGACGGATCTGTCTCCTAGGGTGATTTCCGCCAATGGAACAATCTTAGGATTCTGCCATCACTCCTTCAACATAATGTTCTGTTTAAACAGCACCAGCTGTGGAGGGGCTGGGGCTGGGGCTACATATGGTGGGGGTGCTTGTTCTTAGCCCCTGCCCTCCCCCATCAGAGGGCTCCTTGTGGGGAGGGCTGGCATATGGAACCCATTTAGGAAATTCTTTCTGCATAAGGCACTTACTCCAGGTAAGACACATGCCGGTATTGACTGTGAAAGACGAAACGCTCACACTCTGCTGGCTACGCTTTCATGGAACTTAATTAAACACATGGCCTGGCTGGGAGACCGAACAGTCTCAGAGGCCCCTTCTCAAGAGGTGGTGGCTGCTCAGGGGAGGCCAATTACAATCTCCAGCCCTCTTGCCTCCCAGGACCTCACAGACCCTCCAAGTGCTTGGAAAATGTGTCTAACACAGGTCCTTTGGTTGGGAGGCCTGGATAACATCAAACCTATTTCCAGGCTTAAAGCCAGCAGTGGTCAGAATCCTAGGGGCTGCCGGGAGGCCACAGAGACCAGTTTTAAATCTCACTGGGCATCAGAACCCCTCTGTAACTCCCAATCATGTGTAGACCCCGATATAATGCAGAGGATTTTCTTGGGCTGAAGGAAGAGGGTAATGGGGGATAGTGAAGAAGCGTGTTCTGACCTACCCGAGGGGTAGCTTTAGCTCTTACCTCCCTTTTTGTTTTTTTGTTTTTTTTGTTTTTTGTTTTTTGTTTTGTTTTTATAGACAGGGTTTCTCTGTATATCTCTGACTGTCCTGGAACTCAGAAATCTGCCTCTTAAGTGCTGGGATTAAAGGCGTGTGCACCACCACTGCCTGGCTCACCCCCCTGTTTGAGGCAAGGTCTCTCTTTGTAGACCAGGTTGGCTTGGAACTCACAGAGATCTGCCTGTCTTGCCTCCTAAGTTCTGGGATTAGAGGTGTGTGGTACTATGCCCTCTGCAGGGTGGTTCCAAGGGCAGTCGCTCCTGCCTGGACACTCAGTGAACTGTTAACAAGTGTACACTTTTTTTAGGCTTTCTTTTTCTTCTTTATTATTTTTTATAGATGTGTGTGCATGTGTGCCTGCATGTGTCAGTGTCTAAAATGTGTGGGCAGGGGCCTGAAGAGGTCAGATGAAGGCATCAGATCCTCTGGAGCTGGACTTACCTGCCTGGGCTCACTCAGTGAGGGAGCACAGTGGGGGACACAGTAGTGTGGAATTTCTGATTCCTGCACATGGGACAACTTCTCTGGACACTTAACCTTGGGATGCAGGGATGTGGTCCTGGATCCCTCCCTGGGTGGTGGTGTCTGTGGCATGGTCCCCTTCCCTTGTCCTGTAGTGGCATGAGCTCCTTGGATTCTTTCTGGGGATGACTTCCAGTATTGGGGGTCTCTATGGTCAGCTTTGGAGAGAGTGCAGGATGTGTTCTTAGCAGTGTTCGTGTGTATGTTTCTGGGGGGCCTGGGGTTTCTTGAGGTGCCTCAGATTAGACAGAAAGACATTTTACTCTAATTCCTTTGTATTTGTGGTTTCTGCTGATACAGCATTATAGTGTCTTATTCTGGGTCACACAAGGCTGCTTTCATGAAGTATATAATGTATTTTGAAGACTCCTTCGTCCCTCTACCCTTCCAGTTCTTGTCCTTGTCCCTTTGTTCTAGACTGGAGTGAGTCTGGGAAGACAGAGCAACCAGTTCCTAAATAAGTCTGGGCTTTCCTGACTGGGGAGGAAGAGGCATCTGAGAAGCAGGGCAGTAGAATTTGCTGGGTGATGGTGAGTGTGCTCTGGGCAGGGGTCAGGGAAATGGCTCACCTCTACTGCCTGCCAACTATGGTGGGCTTCTCCCACTGTCGGGGCTCAAAGGAGGGCAGAGAGGGAAAATGTGGTATCTCTGCATGCTTGAGGTCTGCTCCTCATCCATCTGGCCTTCTGGCCTTCCATCTGTCCATACTCTATGTGTCTGTCTTTCTTGTCAATTTTCTATCCCTTCATCCTTCTACTTTCTCTCCCCATTCATTCATCCTTGATCTTTAGTTCATTTTTTCACTCATCTTTCTGCTCTGTCCCTCCACCCAATTTCTCCAACAGTTCATCCATCCAACCGTCTGCCCCTCTGTCTTTCTATTCATCTCTTTCCACCCATTCTTTCATCAACTCAAAAATTCATCTCTTGATCCCTGGGTCCTCCCATCACCCATGCATCCATCCATCCATCCATCCATCCATCCATCCATCCATACCTCCATCCCTCCATCCTGTTGTGCATCTCTCCTCTCTCATTCTCTCCACCCCTGCATCCTTCTACCCACCCAATGGTCTCTCTTCATCCCACTTACCTTTCATCTCTTCATCCTTCCACTTTTTCTCTCCATCTCTCCCCATTCATCCTTCCTTCCATATCTCCTCTAAGTCACAACTGAGTGGTCACTGTGTTTGGTTCCCATACTTGCTCCTGAGGAAGAGGCTCACCCTTAAGGACCTTGACAGGGATGTGTAATCCTCATTCACAGAGATATGACTTCTATGAGAGCTTTGCAGACAATCTATATAGCCAGCCCTGGTGCCACCCTGAAGCCAGCCAGCTGCTTTTTGGTCCTCTTTTAAGATTCAAACACATAGACGCTCCCTCCCTAACAGAAGCACGTATCCAACCAACTTCCTTTTTTGCCTCCCCTTGCTGTGTTTAGTGAAGGGTCACTGCAGCCAGATTAGCAGGAGTAAGAACATGTAGATACAGTGGCCTATTGTGTAAAAGCTCTGTTCTCTGGCGTCACAGACCACCAGGGCTCCCTGGAGGTAGGAGTAGAATTCACCGGCCTTGTTATTTTTCTTTCTGCCAGACTTTTTGGTTACTGGTGAAACATCACCTGTATCTGTGGCCAAGAGGTTTGAGCTCTGGCCCGGAATCACCTGAGCTAATAGCTATTTGGGAATTATCCAGCTAGAATCACACGCTCCACCAGCTCATCCCCTTATTAGCAACATTGGCTTAAGGGGATAAAAAGAAAGGATTTTTTTTCCTGCAAAGGAATTTTGGAGACTCCCAAGGGAACCGCCTCTGCCTCGCCCATTGCAGGGTGCTTCTGCCTGGAGGAGCTGGCTGCGGCAGCTTTCCCACGGGCTGCTGGCAGAGGTGGGAAGGGAATAGAGAGGGATGTCACATTACATCATGTGGGAAGAAGTGGGTGCATATCTGAGCTATGCAGGAGGATCTGGGAAATGACCAGCAGTTGTGAGTGCTCTAGAAATGTAGATTGGGGGGCCTCTGAGTTTCAAGAAGGGAGGCCCACTACAAGTAAGGGAGGAGGCTGGGCCAGCCACCAGCCAGTGAGCTGCAGGTGCTATACCTCAAGTCTGACCTGGGTATCCCTGCTATGGGAGGCCCTCCCTATTTCTGGGAGTGTCCAGGGTGGAATGAGCATGGCAGATTGCTTCTGGACAATGGGCCCCTCTCCTACTGAGTGGGGGTGGCTCTGGACCCAAACAATGGCCTGCTAGCTCCCTCCTGCTGCCTACTGCCTGAGACAGATGCCCAGGAGCCCCTCATAAGTGCCCTGGAGGTGACCTTGGGGGCTGCCCTGTCACTTCATGGAAGAGCCCCAGAGAGGGAGGGAGGGGAACAATGGGGCCTCATGCCAGGCGTCGGCCTCCGGCACGGGCCAAGGCTCCCAGGGGACAGCATGGCCTGGCAGGTGCTGCTATTGTCTCAGGGCATGGGGGTGCCTTCTTGGGGGTCCAGCTTGGAGGCAGGGCACTGGTCAGCACAAGGCAGAAAAGCCTTGCACTGGGCTTCTTCTCTGAGAAGACAGAATTGAATCCACTGGCTCTTTTCAGGTTTGCTGGTCCAAATCAGTCTTGTTCGTCGCCCCAGAAATTATCAATCAGAAAAGCAACGAATACTGAGCTGTCTCAAGCATGATGTCTCTGCTACAGACTTCATAGCCAGACTTGGTCCTGGGGTGGACAGATTTGGTCCTGGGGTAGACAGACTTGTCCTGAGGTGGATAGACTTGGTCCTGGGGTGAACAGACTTGTCCTGGGTGGACAGACTTGTCCCAGGGTGGACAGACTTAGTCCTGGCGTGGACATGAATAGGACTTCGGTGGAGTTCTTGCAGGAGCATCAGCTTAGGGGCTGGTGGGTCAAGCTTGGATTTTCTTTCTGCAGTTTAAAGATCGGGCCTTAGATCAGGCTGGAGAGATGGCTCAGCGGTTAAGAGCACCGACTGTTCTTCCAGAGGTCCTGAGTTCAATTCCCAACAACCACATGGTGGCTTACAACCATCTGTAATGGGATCCGATACCCTTTTCTGGTGTGTCTGAAGAAAGCAATGGTGTACTCATATACATAAAATAAATAAATATTTAAGATCGGTCCTTGAAGAAAAAAAAAAGCCAAAGATATCATTGGAGGTCCTGTTCTCGGAGAAAGTGTCTCTCTCTCTTTCTCTCTCTCTCTCTCTCTCTCTCTCTCTCTCTCTCTCTCTCTTTCTCTCTCTCTCTCTGTGTGTGTGTGTGTCTAAGATACACAAATGCATTGTACATGAACATATATTCTATGTCCACATCTGTGCACATCTGTGCACCTGTGTATGCATGAATGTGCATAGGAGATGGTGTCCCCCTTCTCTCTCTCTCTCTCTCTCTCTCTCTCTCTCTCTCTCTCTCTCTCTCTGTGTGTGTGTGTGCACATGCGCACACCAAAGGCTGATGTCAGGTGTCTTCCTCAATTGCCCTCCACTTTGTTTTTTGAATCAGGGTCTCTCACTGACATAGTACTCACCAGTTGGTCATTCTGGCTAGCTAGTGAACCCCTGGTATTCTCCTGCCTCTGCCTTCTCAGGGCTGGGGTGGTAAGAACAAGTAACCATGCCCAGCTTTTATGTGGGTGTGGAGGAGGACGCTCACATCCTCATGCTTCATAGCAAGCATTTTATCCACAGGCCACCTTCTACCCACCCTGTTTTGACAGTCTTATGCAAACCAGACTAGCCTTGAACTTACAGGTAGCTGAAGATGATCTTGATCCTCCTGCCTCCACCTCTGAAGTGCTGGGTTTACAGGAATAGGCCACCACACACGGTTATACAGTACTGGGGGTGGGGGAGGGGACAGGCAAGAACTCTACCAACTGAGAGACATCCCAGCTCATCTGCTTATCACTTAATTGTTCAAAATAACCAGGAGTACTAGTCAGACTTGTCGCCTCCTGGCCATGGGAGGAAGAATGGCAGTCTGGTACAGTACGTGCCCCTTCCCAGACCCCTTTCTTCTCTGTAAAATGGCCAGATTAGCAGGACATAGGAACCATTTCCAGTGGTGCTGTGCATAAGATCAGCACCAGTTGTTAGAAGCATGGGAGTGCTTGGAGATTTACATAGCGTTCAGCACCGGCATGGCAGTTCACACAGATAGCAGGATCCATCCATCAGGCCGGGCACTGGCTGTCCACATTCATTCAACCTATATGCCACACTGCCACCCCTGACCCCTGCCATGCCCCCCTGTAGCCCGAGCACAGAGCTTGGAGTGCCAAGTGTCCGCCCTCAGGTGCCAGACTAGAGGCCTGTGAAAGCTCTGGTGACTCAGCCACCTTCCTTCCAGTAGCTTCCACAGTGGCTCTGGTTTTTGTTGTATTCCAGAGACTCCAGTAGAGGCTCTGTTTTTTCCCTGTTCTCTTCCTCCAGGGGAGGGGGACAGAATTTGAGTTCTTGGGTTCAGTTGGCCTGTGGGTACCTGTGGCTCTGGCTGTCTCACCTACTCTGCGAAGGGTTGGAAATGCAGGGCCAAGCTGGTGCTCCTGTCTACCTGGTCACTCTTTCCTAGGACTCTGAGTGTGTGTGCTGCAGTCATCGGGATCTTTCCTTTGGGGGCCCCATCTCCCCATTGTACCTGCCTGCTAGCCCAAGCTATTTGCTGAGGTATCTTGAGGGGGTGAGGCACATAGGACTTACACAAGTAAAACAAGTTGGACTGCAGCCAGCCATGACCTTTGCCCATGAAAGTGATGGCTCAGAGTCCCCATGGGTTAGCATAACAGGAAAGTAGAATTTTGAGATTGAGGGACTATTAACAATGATCGCCTTAGTGCTCAGCTGGTAGTGCCTGGTGTGCACGGAGCCCTGGGTTTCATCTTTAGTGTTGCACAAACGGGAAACTGGATGTGGAGTATGTCCCTGTTGTCTTAGCACTCGAGAGGCTGAGTCAGGTGGATTGCTGTGAGTTCATAGGTACAGAGAAAGATCCTGTCTCCCTAGGAGTGGTACTGAATCTGCAGTGGAGGGATGGGGATCTCTCTAATCAGATCTTTGCTTCTTCTGTAGACTTCCCTCTCTCTGGAGAAGAAGACTGAATTCAGGGTTCAGTGGACTGAGGTTTGGTGAGGTCTGGTGGCCTGGAATGTCCCCTTTACCAAGGGTAGAGGTCATTCTCCTCCCTCTTCTGTTCTCCAAGCCTGTATGTACTTCAGGGTATTGATGACCATATGTCTGTGTCCTGGAAGTGCCATGCCACTTGCTGGAGGTCCCATCTTTGCTCTGCTCTTTTTAGGCTACACCACGGAGTGCAGGGGTCCCAGTCTCCAGCCGCAGTGTCCTTTTCCTGATCTCTGCGCACACAGCTTCATTTCACACAGCTTCATTTCAAACCTGACCGTCAGTCCGATTTTCCCAGGCTAGGCCTGGGAGAGGGGCCGTTCCCCAAAATGGAGGATGGCACGGGAAGAGCAGAAGAGGACTAAAGTTTGGCTGGGGTTGGGCAGGATGGCGGGTCTGATCTGCACCATGACAGCAACAGGTCGGCTCCAAACAGCCTTGAGGAGGAAGGCCTGCTTGGTGGCAGCCCCCAGAGCTGTGAGACGTTTGTCCCCATCCTGTCCCGAGCAGCTATGATGCATGAGCTTTCAGTAGATATGACAGCTGCCGGCGGGGGTCCCTGGCCCTTGTCCACAGCTCCACACTTGACTCAGAGTTCATTGGCCCGAACTAATGTCCCCGATGCAAGTCGGTGGACAGAACATTCGGGGTGGACGCCTGGCTTTTCTTCTTCCCTTTCTTTTAATACATTAAACATGCATTACTGGAGTTCTAACCGGCTCCTCTGACAGCTGTGGAAAAAAAAATAAAGAAAATTCGGTTTGAACTTAAAAAGCTGGGGTTTAATTTATGTCCCACCTTTGTCTCTCCGGCCCTTTTCCCTCTTCCGATGGAAAGGCCCCAGGGAGCGGGAGACAGAGGCTGGGCCGGGCCACCCCACGTGGCCCTGCGCTGCCTGGCCCTTAATAGGGGCGCCCAGTGGCCAACACGGAGGGGAGTTTTCAGATGGAAATGGGACAAACAATGCGGTCATCTGTCCTGCAATCTGTTTTGAAGGGGAAAGAAAGCTCGGCAGAGGGGCGAGGCTTGCTGTACTGGGGAGGCTCCTCTCGGGGAGCCATAGAGGCAGACAGATGTCATGAATACTGATGTGGATGGCGGTCTGCTCAGCAGAGACTCGCCAAGGGCAGAGTGTGAGGACAAAGTGCTCCCATGGCATGGCTGAGCACGCTGATGGTGGCCTACCTGCACCCTGGGCCCCTGGCTGCCCTGCCTTCCTTTCCTCCATCCCTTCCTTCCTCCCTGCTTTCTTTCTCTTTCCTTCCTTCTTTCCTTCCTTCTTTTCTTTCTCTCTCTCTTTCTTTCTTTCTTTCTTTCTTTCTTTCTTTCTTTCTTTCTTTCTTTCTTTCTTTCTTTCCTCCTTCTTTCCTTCCTTCCTTTCTTGCTTCTTTGCTTCCCTCCCTCCCTCCCTCCCTTCCTCCCTTCCTCCCTTCCTCCCTTCCTCCCTTCCTCCCTTCCTCCCTCCCTTCCTCCCTCCCTCCCTCCCTCCCTCCCTCCCTCCTTCATCTACCTGACTCCTTGCCTCCTATTAACCCTTCCTCCCTTCCCCCTCCTTCCCTCTCGCTTTCTCCTTCCTTTTCTCCCTCTTGCCCTTCCCCCCTTGGGGGGGTCCTCATGATTTTTCTTTTCTAGACCAGGACCCACAGAAAGTTCTGGCAACTTCGGTTGAAGCTAGGATGGGAGGCAGTGGTGCCGCCCTCACTTTGGGATGTGGGACAGTCCTAGGCCTCCTCTCAGATGTCTTCCTGAGGTCGGAGTCTCTCAGCTCGAGGTCAAAGCATACTGGGCAAAGGCGGCAGTTGTATGAGACCAGAACCCGTGAAGTCCTGACTGTGTGCTAGAGGTGTGGAAACCCAGGAGGTTGAGGCAGGCTGCCCCATCAAGGCCTGTTCTCACAGACAAGTGAGAATGGAGAGTGGCCACTGCTGAAGACCCTTGTTGGGGCTGGAGCCTCCAAGGGAGCAAAATCCCTGCCTCAGCTTCTCCTCTCATGCTGACCTGTCATCTCTGTGAGGTTGGCAGGACAGTACCAGGCCTCCCATCTACAGATGAGGAAACCAAGGCCCAGAGAAGAGGAGAGAGACAAACCCAGAGGCCCACCAGACTGGGACGTTGGCCACAGTCACCATGAGGTGAGGTTCACCCCATCTGTCCTCAGATCTGAGGGGCCCATGAGAATTCTGGGTATGGGTGACTCCCATGGAACCTGAAGGAGACCGAGTGAGGCCTCTCGGGATCCTTCCAGGAGCAGAGCTTTCGATGTATGTTTGATTGACACCCCTGTAGAGATAGGCTTAACGGAGCTCTGGGGTGCTGCTGAAAGAGCCGGCTTCTGCCTTCCATCTCCTGAGGCTACACAGAGGCCCCACGGGCAGGAGTGTGGGAGGTGCTGGCTGGAGTTCAGAGACTGTGTCAGGTACCCAGTGGGGTGACAGGCTCCCAGTGGGGCAACTCAAGAGACAAGCAAGCCACCATCCTGTGGTGCATCTGTGTTCAGCAGACAAGTATTGAGTGCTTCTTGCATACATTCTTCTTCCTGGGGACCTGCACTGTGGATCTGACCTATACTCAGTATATTCCCTTCCTTACAAGAAGGTCCAAAGAGGGAACACCTCCTGTCATCTGCAGGAGCATCTGCATTTATGTATGCCCAGGATACATCTCTCTGTCTCTGTCTGTCTCCGTCTCTCTGTCTCTGTCTCTCTCTGTCTCTCTCTGTCTCTCTCTGTCTCTCTCTGTCTCTCTCTGTCTCTCTCTCCCCCCACCCCCTTGGTCTGGAGTGGTCTTCAAGCATCTGGAGTTACTAAATGCCCATGGTGTTTCCATGCTTGGTGTGGGTGGGTGCCTGTCAACACCATATGGGTACCAAGCAGATGGTCTGCTCTGTATCCTACCCTACCTTTCCACCTAGTTTCCTACCTCATCCCCATTGGCATTACCCTGTTCCTCCCTCCCGCTTCTGCAACTTTGTCAAGGCTCCCTCAGTGTCTTTAAGACAGGGTGGGTATGTTTAGAGCTCAAAACAGGACTGGCAAGGTGCCTGGGAGCAATGGTCTCAAGTGATCCTTAGCTTGTCCCAGTTCCCACTGCTTTATGTCTGGGAGCCCATTTTAGGTCCTGGGAGTCTGGGCATGGAGTACAGTAAGGAAATGGCAAAGACACCCAGAGGTGACTTTTCAGGGTCTGTCTAAGCCTGGGATGGAGGGACTGGCTTAGGATGTCATCCTGGTAGGCCCAGCAGGAACAGTGAGGTAGACTGTTTTGTGAAAAGAGACCTATGGGAGCAGACTGAGCCTTTCCCACCTTCCTTCTCTATAAGAGCTACCACTGCTGTGTCTCAGTGTTCCAGTCTGTAAACTGGTCCAGATGTGGATTTTTTGTGAGGACAAGGGACAGATGGTCCACCAGCCTTGCTTCTAGTAAGAGCGTACTTACTGTTACCAGCCTAGGAGACCAGGGATGGTGCTGCTCCAGTGTCCCAATGCATGGTCCTTGCAGGCTATTGGGATCACATGGCCTGGAGGTGCCCAGCGTGCCACAGATTTCTCTCTTCCCCACCCTTCCGATGCCTTCCATCCTTCCCCAGCAGAAGCCCTCCACAACTGCCCCAGTCTAGGGCAGATCCTTATCCATGCTTCTCAGCCTCCATCCAGAGCTTACCATGCTTGGGGTTTGGAGCTGACCTAAGTTCCAAGCACCCCACTGTGCTGATGTGCTGAGCCTGAGGAGAGGGGTGGGTTGTGATGTTCACACCTATGAACAGCCAGGGAGTGGCCCTGTGGCCCTTCCAGCATTGGGTTCAGTGTTTCAAGACTGGGGTCAGTGGGGTTGGGTACTGTGAGCTGGGTTAGGTTTGGGGAGGCTATGGTTTGGTGTTTTCAGAAGACAGTGTCTCTCTGCCCATGGAGAGATTCTCTCCAAGGCTAGCCAGCAACCTGGGGGTCTGGACTTTGTTCTTGACCTTAAACTGTGCCACAGCTCTGCTTCCTAGGGGACACATGTGTATGGAGACCTGCCTGCTACAACTAGCTGCAGGAGGCCCAGGAAGGATCCATGACAAATGTGGTCCACACTTGTTCTGGAAGGGGCTTCAGAACCAAGCCTCTGCAAAAGCACGTCCTCTACAGAGCAGTGTGGGCCCAGGCTGCAGGTCAACCATGGCAGGCACGCTCACTGGCACTTTGTAAATTCCAGCCCGTGCTTACCCATCTTTGCCAGGTTGGTAATCACAACAAGCTGGTACTTCAGGGCCATCAGACAGAGGTTGCCACCAAGCCTCAATACCAGAGTTTGGTCCCCACAGGGTGGAAGGAGAGAACTGACTTGGAAAGTTGTCCTCTTGTTTCTGTACTGCACCACAGTTTGTGCTTGCCCCTTCCCCAACAAACAAATGCAACAGAGGTCTTTTTTTTTTTTTTTTTTTTTTTTTTTTTTTTTTTTTTTTTTAAAGAACGGTATTTCATTTGTCTGTGTTTTAAGTAACATTTTTTGACAATTGGTGAGACTGAGCAGTTGTTAACAGTGCGTGTTGAGTCTATCTTCTTTTAGGGGTCTTTCTGTCCATTTTCTTACTTTTTTATTTTTTCATAAAAACTCTTTGTATTTTCAAGACATGAAGACAGGTCAGAGATAATTCATGAACGACAGAACTCTTCTGGAGAGAGCAAAAAGATCTTTGAGCCCTCTCTCAAAGTCAGCCGCTGTCTGAAATCATAGTAGCTTGCTTCTTCTCATCAGATTTTATTCTTGCCCATTCAATTTACATCTGTCTGGACACAGACACCCGGGAGGGAGGGCCCATTATAGATAGCAACTTTTGTGGGTCTCAAACATAATGAGGAATTCTGGCTTTTATGTTCTCTGGCCAAAAAAGAGAAGGGAAGAGAGAACCTGTCCCCTCCCTGACACACAGCCACTTCGTTGGTGACAAGCAGAGATTTCAAATACAGTTTACCAAGTGCGCACTTTGTATCCCTCCCAGGGAAAATGCAAATGGTTTAAAGGAAAAGGAATGAACCCGTGCCATGGCTTCAATAAATCTTCAGGTAGCCACAGGGGTGAGCCTGGGTCTGATGAAGAGCCCTGTGTGTGGCTTCTGAAAGCTGTAGGTCATGGATCTTGTCCTTTCTCTCTTCCCCTCCACTGTTGGGCACCCCAAGTCAAAACTGGACATCGATGTTTTAAGAAAAAGGTCCTTTAGGTATTCCCCTATCAGGGAGGATGTCTAGGGAAAAATTTGTTCTGTCTGTGCTCCACCGATGCTGAGGATCCATGTCACCGATCAGGGCTGTTTCTAGGGCCTCATACACATGCTGATTTACCATCCAGGACCCTGGTCTCCATAGCAGACAGGGTGATCATCTCTTGAGGGTTTTCTCCCCCCCCCCAGTCATCCATCCCTGTGGATCCCACTTGGTGGTGCAGGAAGCTGGCTCAGATCCTACTTTGTGCCCTTGTTTCTCTCCCCGCTGCAGTCCCAAGGCTGAGGGAGACTCCTGTTCTCACTGCCAGAGTGCTGGGGCTCTCAGGACCCAGGCCAAAGCCTTCGCTCGCTCGGCAGCTGGCGCCGTACTCCTCTCTGTCCCTGCTTTTTTACTGTGTGACTGTGAAGCAGGGAGGCACCAGTCCAGACTGGCACACGTGGGTGGCAATCACCTTCAGTGTTTGGTCATCTCTGCTTCCAGTCTTCTGTGCATAGAGATCCAGGAAACAAACAAATGGAAGCCCACTGTGCACAGAGCTCTCTGCATGCTGGCTTTTACAAGTATGGATGCATATGTGCAGGTGTGCATGCTTGTGTATGAACATGTGGAAGTCCCTTTTCTTCCTCCTCCTCTCCTCCTCCTCCTCCTCCTCCTCTTCCTCTTCCTTCTTCTTCTTCCCCTTCCCCTCCACCTCCTCCTCCTCCTCCTCCTCCTCCTCCTCCTCCTCCTCCTCCTCCTCCTCCTCCTTCTTCTTCTTCTTCTTCTTCTTCTTCTTCTCTCCCCCTCTCTCTTCTGCTTCTACTTCTGTTTCTTCTTCTCCGCCTCCCCTCCTCCTCCTTCTTCTTCACCTTCCTCCTCATCTCTTCTCTTCTTTTTCTTCTTCCTCCTCCCCTCCTTTTCTTCTTCCTCCCTTTCCTCATTCATCGTTCTTCTTCTGAAATAAAGTCTTTCTGTGTAGCTCTGTAGCTCTGGCTGTCCTGAAATTTGCTGCAAAGATCAGGCTGGCCTGGAACTCAGAGACCAGATGCATTTTGTTGTGCAAACTAGACTTAAACACACATGAACAGAAGGGAAGGCACCCAGCTCAGCAAGGGAGAGGGCTGCAATATGAACTGGTGAGAAAGGGACAAGGACTCACAGTACAAGATTTGAGTGACCAGTGGAGGCCCTTGGATTTTGTTTTGTGGATATTTGAGACTACTGAAATCAGGTTCTCTTCCAGTTCTGGGGATGGAACCCAAGGTTTTGAGCATGCTAGGCAGACTCTACCCCGACTTCAATTCAAAGAAAATATTGGATTAAATGAGAACAGTAAAGCAACAATGTTTCCATTTGTCCTGGGAAAGGGTGAGCCCAGAGGCTGGTGTGTAGATAAAGCCTCAGATAAAGCTTCCCAGTGTCTCAGTGCTGGGTGGGCCACGATTCAAGTTAGCTATTTACTAACTTAAGGGCTATTTTCAACCAACTAATCAACCAACCAACTAGTTAAATATCCAGCTGTCTAGCAAAACAAACCTTTCTCTCTACCCAAATACCCACTCATCCATCCATCCATCCATCATCTATCCATCCAACTACCTACCACTAGCTACTTTCTTCTCTCCTTCCTTACACTCTTCTCTCCTTCCCTTTACTCTCCCCCCCCCCTTCCTCTCTCCTTGCCTTCCCATCTTCCCATTTTACCGGAGAATGGCTGTTGTTCTTTTTGGAACATCTTCAGTTTACGGGTATATTTGGCATATTCCACATGGAACTGGATAGGTCACCTCACTTTTGAAGAACACTCTGGATCCTGGCCCCCAGGTCCTTGTGCCCATAGATAGTCAGCATCTGGGGGCAGGGGGTGCTCCCAGAGCACAGGAAGAACAAATCTCAGCACAGGCCTCCAGGTTCCTCCTGGAGGACACGTGCCATGTCAGAAGTCACAGCTGTGACTCCAAATTCCATTGATTGGCTCATGAATTCCGCCAGTGCCACTGGACACCTGGCCTGGAACCATGAGAACTTAAAGACCTTTCTGCCTCTGAGGCCTGGCTCTGTAACTTAGGATTGCCACAGGATGCAGTGGTCCTCTAGGGCACTGGCAGCAAAGAGAGCCACGGGTGGGAGCTCCCACCCCCATCCTGTCTGTGAAGCCAAGACCTGCAGAATGCTTTGCCCTGTACTGTTCAGTCAGCCCAAGAGGAAAGGCAGCCAGAACTGAGACCTAGCTCACAGGCTACAGAGCTGGATGGCTTCCCTGGAGGGTCATTACGAGGCTGCTTGTGTGTTCTGGCTGGGAGCCACCGCCCACCTCTCAGCCTCTCCACACATCCACACAGAGGCTTGTCTCAGGGTAGCTGGTTGGCTCTCCAGCTCTAGCTTGGCTCAGGGTCTCCTCTTGCTTGTTGGCTATGTTCCCAGTACAGAGGTAGCTACACTGTTGGCAACAGAAGGATCAGGGTACTCTCTTACCCATCCATCTATTCATCAATCCACCAACCCAGCCTCCATCCATCCATCTATTCAGCAATCCACCTACCCAGCCTCCATCCATCCATCCACCAAGTTCATTAATCCATATACATGTTTGGGTATAAATCTATTTATCTACACATGCATATCATATAGCCATCTGCTCATCAGTCTGTCTTTCTGTCCACACATCCATTCACCCATCTAGCCACCATCCATCCACCCAACCATCATTTTGTACATATGACATATCTCTCCATCCACCCACCTGTCATCCATCCATCCTCCAATCGTCCATGCATCCTTCCCTCCATCCCTCTGACCATCTTTCTATGCATTTCACTCTCTGCTTCCTAAGGCCTTGCATTTGCTGTGACCAAACAAAGCACATGTGCTAACAGCTTGTGTTGGACACTTCCATATTCCCCTGATAATCATGTCATCCTGCCTTCGTGTGGCTCTTTCTTATAACCCAGACTCCTTGTGACATAGGCCTCCCCCTGTCTGCTCTGAGAGTCTTGGCTAAGGCAGCTCTGGGAGTTGCTCCACAGGTCTGTGTCACACACAGCTTAGGAGTATGAAGGTGCTGATTCTGCAGACCATGGGACCAGGGCCAGAACACTCCTCGTTCTGTCTCTTAGGCAGACATTTGGAGGCAGCAGCTATGCGGTGGCCCCAGAGGCCCACAGTGGTGCCATATTGACTTTGCTTATGCTGCCTGACTCTCTCTGGTCCCCATGTCTGGTCCTCTTCACCATCTGTGCTGACAGAACAAGCTCTTTTCTGAGACTCAGGCTGACTTCAAAGCAAAGGGGGACATTTTCAAAATTCTGCCAACCTAAAGCAAGTGGGAACATAGTCCAGGAAAATGCAGCCACTCAGTTTAGCGTCAAAAGTCCTTTATTTATTCATCTATTTGCTCATTCATTTACTTTATTCATTTCTGTGTTCATTCCCTCACTTACCCATTATTCCATCCATCCATCCATCCATCCGACCATCCATCCGGTCCTTCATCACTCACTCTGTGTTATGGTGACATTTACAGGGTTGACAATAAGTCAACCTTGGCAACAAGTCAAGGAGGCAGAAGGATAGGGAAGGGATGTGAGGTAGGAATAGACAGATGTGAATTCAAATCCTGACTTTCATATTTTGGGCATACTATCTCACCCTTCTGGGCCTCAGTTTTCTCATCTGTAAAATGGATGTAAGAATATGTGTGTGAAGCATCCTTGTCAGGTGGCAAGCCGGTGTGATGTGTCAGGCCTTTGCCACAGACATGGCCTGTGGGGGAACTTATTGGGCTAGAGAGGGAGCAACTCTCACTACTAACACGCTTGTCCATAGGAAGCCTGGAGTGGTTGGCTGCATTTCTGGAGCCCGGTGCCCATTCCTACTGCCCTGTCCCTGTCTCCAAGGCTTCTCAGCATGTTTTGGCTTTAGAACTGGCTAAGAGAGTCAACAGCTTCACCACTTCTTGATAGGAACCCAAGGAAACACCTTGGTCACCAGGAGGGGACGGGCAGGATAGCAGGGTGTGATGTTGGATTAAGGGTGTTTGGGGTTGTCTGCCTTGCCCTGGCCTCTGAGAGGCTTCAAGAAACCCACCCACCTTTGGGAATCCTTGCCTGCCCAAACTCAAGCCCCAACAACATCTCCCTGCCCACGGCTTGTGAGTCACTCAGCCTAAATCGTGGCCTTTGAGACTCCTGGAATCAGATTTAAAGATAATAAAAACTTTCCAATAGGAACAAGGGCTGAATTCAAATTACTGCCTTGCTGGGTGGAATGCTTGTCTGTGGGACCTGAGGTAAGTGTGAGTCACTTTGGGGGAGGGGCTAGAGGATTCTAGAACAGACAAGGCACCTGCTGTTTAGAAGGGGCAAGGGTCCTGGAATACATCTTACATGCTTCACCCCCCACTCAGGATGGCACCGGGCATTGCCAGTGCCATAAGCAGTGGCACTATGTTTCTCTTCCTCTTCCTCTCTCCCTCCTCCCTCCTACTTCCTGGGTTCCCCAGTCTCTTCTCTTCACCTTTCTACCCCTCCTGTCTTCCTTCTCATCAACCATTTTTCAGTCAAAATTTCCTGTAGCTCACCTCCCTATGTGGAGACACATAACCTTTAGGAACAAGATTTAAGTCCCAGACTTATCTTTAAAAATGGGGAAACTGAGGCCCAGGAAGAGGAAAATCTTGAACAAAATAATGTATCAGGGGAGTCAAGAGCTGGGGCTGACCCTAGGATGGCCGGTGCCCCAAGAGGAGCCCTCTCTGTCCTGGCCAGGCTTTGGGATATGGAGACGAGCTGCACAGGGTGGCAGAAGGCTCCTGGAGATTGCTAACCTGTGGGTGGCTGGGCTTTACGAACCTGTGTCCCATTGTGGTCTCAAAAGCTGTCAGAGCCTTGCAGCATTGGGCTAAGCCTAGAAGGGTCACTGGGTACACAGAACCTCCCTCAAGCACAGGGGAAATCAAGGAGGGAGGGGAGGGCCCCTCGGGTTGGGAGACTTGTCCAAGACCATGCCTGGGCCTGCAGATGACTCCTCTGCCCAGGCTGATCAAAGGGCTAGCTCAATCACAGGCTTCTTGCCCATTCCAAAGGGTTTGCCTCAGAATCCAGCAGTACCGTTTAGCTCAAGGCCCAGCTCCCACTGGGAGGAGCTGGGCATCATCTGTGGGTCTTTGCTGCAGAACTGGATCAGGAAGGACTTCCAGAGAACCCCAGTTCTAGTCCTCCCCTTCTACACAGATGGGGAACTGAGGCACAGAGGAGAGGAAGGGTCATTGGTTTTCCTAGTGATCAGTGGCTAACCTTGTTATGTCTTCAAAGTCCTTGTCTAGGCAGCCCTGGAAGTCAAGGCCGGTACTAGGAACTGTTCAGCCTCTTGTGGGTTCTGCCAAGGAGTCTATCTGCCCAGAGAGCTAGCAGCTAAGGGAGGAGAGGACAGAGGCTCAGGACCACTCTCATCTGTGCATGGCATCCTGTTGGTTTGGCATTCAGCACTCCTGGTGTTTGTACAGGAGCTGAGTTGACTGATGCCTATAGCTTTGGAACCGGGTGAGAGACACTTCCTGGTTCACAGGTGTATCTTCTCCCTAAGTCCTCTTTATCTAGAGGGGCAGGGACACTTTGGGGGGGGTCTGTAAGGGCACCCACGAGGGCTTCAACCTCATGATGTGACCACTTCTCAAATACTCCACTTTGTGCCACACCCTTGAAAGAGGCATTCTTACACACAAGTTAAAGGAAACAAACATTTGCAGCCCTCCGCTAGATTTCTGTCTGCTCGGAAGGATGCCAGTAGCAGGAGAGGATGGTCTGCAACGATGTCCCTGCCTCAAAACTGTCCTCCCCAGACCCTGTCTCAGTGGGAACCTTTGCACGCAGTAGAACACCACCCTCTGTCCAGCCTGTGCTGTGTGATCTGAGGAAACTCACTGCCCTCTCTGGTCTCACTGCTTCAGAGAATGGAGGCCTGGGTGATGTTTGTGGGTGGAGCCGTCATGTACAGGAAACACTGCCTCCTTGTAGTCATCCATCATCTCTGACTCTTCAATTTTACCTTCTCCTCTTCTGATGCTATCCTAAAGCCTTGGGGATGGGTGTGGGAGGGGGAGGGTAGAGGAAGGAGTATGGGGAGGGATGATTGACACATCTTTTGAAAAAGCCACATGGAAACCTATTGCTATAGAAACTTCCGAAAGTACATATGCATATGCACATATCAAAAGAATTTAACTGGAGTGACCCCAGAATGGGAGGAGTTCTTACCAGACACCACAGGATAATTCCTCCATGACAGGACTGAGTTACTTCTTTTGGAGCTGTTTGTCAGTGGGGTCCCATTGACCTCCAAACATTACAGGCCACTGTCACTGCTCTCGGATACTCACCAGAACTTGACAGTAAGACTAGATCTGTTGCTGGAGTCACCATGTGCTTGAGTCATAAATCATGGAGAAACCAAGGCGGTATTGACCTGGAAGTTTTACCCATACTGGCTAGCTTCCACATTGCTGGAAGGTTCTAGTCACACTTCTGGAGGAGAAAGTGATCCTCAATCTTATCCAGCTGTGATTTCGAGAGCTATAGTAACCATGGACCTGGGAAGCCATGCCCACTGGCACAGTGGCACAAGTGTCCTGAGAGTAACCAACCACTTTCTAATCGGACTTAAGACTCACTCCACAAGATGGAGCCCAAACCTGGCACCGTTGTTAGGGCTAAGAACCTGTGGCTAGACCTGTCATAGGCCCTGGATATAGTGACTTCTTGTCATACCCAAAGACTAATTAATGCATCTCTCAGCTTTCATACAAGAAGCATTTCCAGTAGAGAGTGGAGAGCAAACACTCCCAGAACCACTCAAGAGACTGCAGCTCTAAGTGGGACATCTCTGTCACACTCCTCCTCCCCAGGTTAGAGGTGCTTTGTCAACTATTCCAAGTATGGCTGTGAATCACTCCGTGAGGCAATCCACATGCAGCCCCTTGGGAATGGAACCCAGCCTTGGAGCGGCTCCCTGCCCTGAGAATGTGCTGCCACTCTGGAGGCAGTTATTAACTGCCTGCTCTGTGCCAGCAAAGCACAGCCTGCAGTCTCCGCCTGGATTTTTTTTCCCACCAGGATTGGCTTTTACTCACCTTCCCAGGACAGCCCATCTCTCTGCAGGGTGCTTATCCAGGGCCCTGGTGGGCTGGACTTCTCCAGCCTGTGGCTGCCTACATTAGAGTTCCCGCTCAAGCAGAGCAGAGCCTGCATGAGCCCAGGCATTCCTGCAAGTGGGAGGCTTGTGTCTCCGCAGCCTGGGAGTGGCTGTGGCATTACCCAGTAGCTGGGGGAATTTCTACCCAGGCATCACTCTCTGGAACCTCCTGGGGCCTTCTTTAGTGACTGAGTACATGGACCCTGGTCTGGGCTCAACCTCTCCCATCTCATTATGATGAGTGACTCATTCATCAACTGAGAACTATTGGAAGTTGCCTTTCTTGCCAGGTGTGGTATGGCACACCTGCAATCCCAGCCCCTGGGAGGTGGAGGCAGAGGTTAAAAGTCAAAGGTCATCCCTAACTACATAGCAAAAAGAGTGGCCTAGGCTACATGAGATGCTGTCCCAGAAAACTAAGAATATAAAACAAAACCTCCCAACTAACCCACCTTTCCCTGGAGTCAGGGGAACATTGTGTAGAAATTGCTGAGTAGGGTCTCAGTATTTTCTGGTTTTTAATTTTTTTTTTTAAATTTATTCGCTTGTAATGGCCATCTGAGTTGTTTCCAGAATTAGAACATTATTAATAAAACATTCAGGGAAGTTCCGGTGGTTGGTGGTCATTGTCTCCTAGTCCTGGGAAGGCTAGCCAGCCAGACTGTGTGGCCTTAATTTAATAGAACTCTTGGAAATGCATCTATGTAGTTAGATGTCTGATAGTTTCTTCCATTTCCTTGCTGACCAATATTCCATGCCAGACTGTAATGGTCAGTCCCCTGTGGAAGGATGTCAGGATCTGTCGATTAGAGATAAACCTGTGAGAAGTTTGTAAGGGTCATTGGTCTATAGGTGTCCTCCCTCCCTCCCTCCTCCCCCTTCCCTGTGCTCCCTTTGGTTCGGGATCAGAATGACACAGAACTCCTACAATGCATGGGAAATGGCTCCTTATTCTGTTTCCTGGAAGCGGTTCTGTAAACCGCTGACACTTTTTGTCAGCGATTTTGTGCTGACACTTCTGTAAACTTTAGTGGGATTCTCCAGTGAGATATTGGAGCCTGGAGACTTTAAGTGGGAGGAGTTATGAACTTGTGGATTTAATTTCAATTTATCTATATTGTGATTTTTTTCAAAAACTGGGTCAAGATCACACAAGCTGCCAGAGCATTGGGTTAGCCTGGTGCTCCATTTAGTACTTTGGTGCCAACTTCTGCCTCATTCTTGGTATTTGCAATGTGTATCTTTTTTTTCCAGTTTTCCTCACCTGTTGCTACTTGCTGCCAGCTTCCTTGCTCTTTCCGTTGACCCTGCATCACTTCAGTGCTGTTTAATTGATGTGTGCCAGGCTGGGGATTTTCTTATTTTATCCAACGTGAGGTGTGATTAGCTTCTCACACACGTATGTTTCTGTCTTCCCATAGGCTTCCTGAAGGGGCTGGGAAGTAGACGTTGCTTCAGATGCTGCCCGCCTTGGCATCAGCTTGCTGTGTCTTTGTTACTTACACGTTCTTTGCCTTCCTCTAAATCATGTGTGAGCTCCTCAGTCTGAGATCGTGCCCACTTAGTTCGCTGCTACGTTCTGAGTGCTTAATGCTCTAAGTAGACTAGGAGTTCAGTAAGTGAGCGAATAGGTCTTTCAGGCCCACGCTAACCACAGAGCAGCAGGCTGTGGGAAGACACGGACTCTGAGTGGGGAAGGTGCCTCCAGGGTTGTTCTTTACAACACTGAGTGATGGTTACAGTGATGGTGGTGGCGGCAGAGATGACATGGAAAATGACATTACTATGTGGCTGTGGAGAGGATTAAGGTGTCTGTTACTGTGTCCTCCTGGGGTTGTGGTCTATGGAAGGGCTAGGACAATCTGTCACAGCAGGGACACTGATATGGTGCCATGGTGCCACCATCTTATCTTCCCAGGGTCAGTCATGGTGTCTCTTACCTCACTCTGCCTTAACCAAGTGAGCCATTCTTTTTCTTGTTCTTATTAAGTTCAGGGAAGATTTCTGCTAATAAAAGTTTTAAAATGACCACCTTGTCGTCTTTTATGCTTATTCTTTTATCAAACCAGTTAAAAAAACTAACAACAGCCAGAAGTCTCAGTTAGGCTGTAGCTCAGAGTGTGCTTCTTGCCAATCCCCGTTTGCCCCTGTGCTGCCCTGGGCTTGGAGCACTTTCCTTGAAATTGATTAGCTTCTCTCAGTTTCTGGGGCACCTGGGCAGAAGAGCCTACCTTGCCAACCTTGATTCAGATTTCTGCTCCCAGAACTCTATGAAAGTTGTTCTCACTATGACCCACCATTGGCTTATGGCTGCTTGCTGTGACAGTTCTCAGATGTGAATACAGCCCCTCTGGGGATAAGCCTGTCTCCCAGGCTGCCACAATATCCCCAAATTATAGCCACCCAACTGCAAGGTTGGGAAGACCCTGAGTCCCAGGTCCTTGCAGGGAACAGAGACATCTTCTTTACCTGACCTTCCTTTCAGGATGTGACCAGAACTCCTACAAAGAGCCATACCCCTGCCTTCCCCCACACCCCTGGGATGTATGTCCCAAGAACATGCCTAGCTTAACTCTGCCTAGCAACTGAGCTGCTGCGCTGGGCACCTCCTTTCTGAACAGGATCAGCCCCGACAGAAAGCATGCTGGGAGAGGTACTGGAGACAGAGGTCAGGCAAAAAGCCAGGCTACAGAGGCTGAACCCAAGAGCCTGTCTGCCCACAGTAGTGAATACAGGGTAGATCAGGCTGAGGGAGACCAGGGATTTTCCAAGATGAGGGCTCCACTTGCAGAAAAAGAGCTACATAGGAGTGAGACAGAATAGAGACCCTGTGGCCAGTGGTGCTGGCAGTTAGGGACTTGAGTTCAGGGCCTGGAGTGAGATCAGAGGTTATAGACTATCATGGAAGTTCACAGGAAACTTCCCCAACCACTGGCCGGGATGCCAGTTCAAGGATATCAGCCCCTTAATCGTCTTTTCTACCCAAGCTGAGCCGTTACAGTTTCTCAGAGTCTGCAGCCTGTGAACTCTTGAGCTAGAGGAGGCCCAAGAGGGGAAGGGGATTGTGGGAAGAAGACAGGAGTGTGACAAGCCACACTGAGAGCTGTCAAGGGACTCAGAGCACGGTCAAGCCTCCTTCTCTTTCTGATTGTTCCAGAAAGGCAAGACCCTTGTGTCTGCCATACCAGGCCTTCTGTTTTGCCAGGCTGCTGTGTGCTCCCTGCCCCCACTGCTAGGCTGGGCCCAACCCTGCGGTGCTGGGGCTCCTGAACAGGTCTTTCCCAGCCTGCCCCTGAGTTGTTTTCTTTTTCCTTCTAAGAAGTTTGTTCCTGGTCATAAACTCTGTGGGACTGGGCCAGCCAGGCTGTGTGTCTCCATTGGTAAACACAATCTAAAAACACACTTCTCCGTTGGTAAACACTGTATCTAAAAACACTTCAGAGTTGCAAAAGGCGGCTGGGACAATGGTGCCTTGTCCCTGCAGCAAACCCAAAGGCCACCACCTTCTTTGATTCCTTCACCTTGCTGCAGACTTGGGGACATGGTTTCTATTCTCTGGGTCCATCAAACGGCATTCAAACGGCTTCATTAGCATCTCCCTCTGATCTGCAGCAACTGGGCAGGTCGGCTGTCACCGGCGAGGACAGCCTTGCCTTTTCTATCTGGTGGACATCTAAACCTCCTTGACAAAGTTCCTTTTAAAATTGACTTCCTTTGTTTGGTCCTCGTCTTCTGTTGAAGCCTTTAGTGGTCAATGTACTCCGAGATGACTTGTGGACAAAAATCCCGTCTGGCCCAGACAGTAAATCTAGGCTCCATTCACACTGGTTAAATGCCGGCTTTATGCCTATTGTCACAGGCTCTCCCAAAGCACCCATGCTGTTAAGAGCTTCCTACCATAAATTACACCCCTCACTCTGAGCAGCCCGAGGCGCAGCCGGCTGCCATGCGGAGGACCAGTGGCAGCCCTGATGGGCATGCTGGGCAGGGGCAACTGGGATTTGAATCAACTTCTCCACACCTAAGAGTAATGTTGATCAGAGACAGGAGACATGAAAAAGTGGATTCAGCCAGAATGCATTGGACCAGGCTCATGTCCTACCCCCTCACACCACAGTGTGCTCCACTGAGCTCCTCCTTGCCTCTCTCCTTGTGCACATAGGTAGTGACACCCGGAGAAGCCCCATTTCCTGCCAGACCAGCTGAATTCCAGGGCTCTGTATCAAGAGTCTCATTGGCCAGGAATGGGCCACAGCACCATCTCTGGCCAATTACTGGGACCCAGAAACCCCTTTGGCTAGAGGAGTCATCCTATACCTATGGGGGACTGCAGGTGGGAGGAGCCGCTCTTCCAGGGAAAGTGGCTCATGGCGGTGGAGGAAGATACTTTTGTGAAGAATCCCAGGTACTGATGATGAGCTGTGCTTTCAAAGCCGAGCCTGGTGCCCAGGTTTTGGAGGTACCGTGGTTACTGTGCTCTGCCAAAGACATCTGTTTCATTCCGTAATTTTGCTACGCTCTGTGATCACCAGAGGCCTCCCACTTGCATGTAACCGTGACATGCCTGTTTCCACCCTGGGGAGACACAGAATGTTAGGACCCTCCCTCTACCCAAACCACTGCATGGCAGACAAAGGGCAGGGGCAGCTTTCCCATGTTCATGCTCTCCTGCCGGCTCACCTGCACCCCTGCCACTTGGGCCCGCTCTACTGTGCTACCCAGGCATGGTGCAGGGTCCCCTTCCCTGGTGCTGCAGCTGGCATGGAGTGGGGCCAGTTCTCACCAGTGCCATAATAGCCAATAAAGGGCAGGGCCAGCTCTGCAAAATCCTTGTTTGTCAACATGATCCCTGGTGGCAGTCAAGACAGGGACCCCGACATGGCCCTAGGTGGCAATATGAGCCATGAACATCAACACAGACTCCTGCTGCTGTATGATCACAGACCCAGACATGGCCCTCAGCAGCAGTACAGGCCAGGACTTCACCATGGCCTCAGGTGGCAGGGCAGGCGACTCACACCAGGCTGCTCCCCTCCACCCTCACACCTCCAGGTCCTCTCTTCGTCGTGCTCAAACCGTTCCATTTTTTTTCTCTCCCATCTCTCCACCACATCCTTGTACATCGTAGTGGCTCCTACTGAGGGTGGGCCACATGGTGGGTGGACCTCTAGGTGGTATCTTGGCAGGCCTCTGAGTGTGTTCTACCTGCCCACCTGCCCATACAAGCTATCTTTAAAATAGCCTTTTTCAGGTAGCTTTCTTTATTGTGTGTATGTATTCGTGCTTACATGTGTGAGCTGTTTATCCGTGGATATGTTCAGATGCATGTGTGTGGAGGTTTAAGGTGAGACTGGGAATCTTTCCTAATTGCTCTCCATATTGTTCTTTCCTTGAGACCGAGTCTCTCAGCTGAGCATGGTGTGACTCGTCTAGCTAGCCAGCATGATCCATAGACCCCTGTCTGTCTGAGCCTCCTGAGCACTGGGATTATGGAGAAGCACCATGCCCACCTGGCATTTATGTGAGCTCTGGTCCTGCTCATACCTGCTGCTTTTAAACCTCCTGGGCATCTCCCCAGCCCCTCAGAATAACCCGAACCCTCAGAAACAGGAGAAAGCACGGGGGGGAGGGGATGAGAGAAAGAGAGAGAGAGAGAGAGAGAGAGAGAGAGAGAGAGAGAGAGAGAGAATATGAGAGAGACACAGAGAGAATGAGAGGCAGAGATAAAGAGAGTGCAAGGCAGAGACAGAGAGTAAGAGAGACAGAATATGGCAGACTGCTTGACATCATTGTGCAGGCTGTAGATGTCAGAGGCCTTGTTCTTGTCTATGTGGCATTGTGGGTAGTTTCCATTGCTCAGCCATCAAGTACCCTGGGTTTTCTTCTGGCACATGGACTGAACTGTGCGTCCACTGAACATTTCATTTCCCATATTGTGCTTTTCCTTCCTAGATGTTGGTCACAGGGGTGGATGGTGGCATCACTGTATTCTGCTTGGTTTGTGGTCTACTTGCTCCACATGTTTGTGAGAGGGACACCTGTGAGCCGTTAGCTGTGGTGGCT
This sequence comes from Arvicanthis niloticus, assembly GCF_011762505.2. Lineage (NCBI taxonomy): Eukaryota > Metazoa > Chordata > Mammalia > Rodentia > Muridae > Arvicanthis > Arvicanthis niloticus. The sequence continues at coordinate 111,586,721 of NC_047658.1, read as the reverse complement.
CTCTCTGGCTTCATTCCAAGAACTAGCTTTCACTTAGGTATTTTTTTTAAGGATTTCTTCTATTTTTAACTCTCTCTCTCTCTCTCTCTCTCTCTCTCTCTCTCTCTCTCTTTCTCTCTCTTTGTGTGTGTGTTTGTTTGTGTGTGTGTGTGTGTGTGTGTGTTTGTGTGTGTAGGGTATCTGCATGTAAACACAGTGCCCAAGGAGGCCAGAGGAGGGCATCAGATACCTTGGGTCTAGAACTACAAGTGTAGTGAGCCACAGGATATGGGTGCTGGCACCCAAACTTGCGTGCTCTGTGGAGTGATAAGCACATCTCTGAAGCCTGCTTAGTGGATCTCGAAGTGGTCTAACTCAGTGCAAACATGGGTAGGGTAGCCTTCACTGACTTTGGAAATGCCCCCCTCTGTCTTCTCCGTCAAGCCTGTTCTTCTTGGCATGTCACACTCTCGTATCTTTTATCCAGTCCCACTTCAGCCAGGCAGCACTTTGATTGCCATGAAACTTTTCTCTGAGTTAAAATTGCCACACAGTGCCCTATGCCACTTTTTTTTTTCTGACTCAGACTATGGCTTCCTCTTGAGTATTCTTCCAAATCTATCGTCCTCAGACACCAGTGTTGCAGATGAGGATGTTGGTCCTGGATGAGGGAGTAAGATTCTCAGCCACCAGAGGATGGAGGAGGCTTTCAGGCTCCAGGCCACCCTGCTGCCTCCTCTATGGGAACAAAGTAATTCTGTAGTGACCCCATAGACAGGACAGTCACACCAGCTTCCTTTTACAAGTTTCTCCTTTTTTTAAAAAAAAAAATAGCACACTTGATATGGACTGCTTCATATTGAAAACAGGCTGATCAGAAGTGACTCTCAGGTTGGGGGAATTGCTCTGAGGGTGTGTGGGTAAGAGTGCTTGGTGAGTAAGCTCAAAGACCTGGTTCAAATTCTAGCCCCCACATAAAACGTATACAGCGTGGAGAAAGGAGGCTTATTGGCTGTTACCCTGACTCTGGGGTTCAGCAAGAGACTCTGCCTCAAGCAGAGAGTGATAAAGCAGGGCGTTCAGTACCCTCCTCTGACTTCTGTGCATTTGTGAAGAGGTGCAAGCACACCTACACACATGCATGCATACTTGTGTGCACGTGCACGCTCACTTGCGCATGCGCGCGCGCACGTGCGCGCGCGCGCGCACACACACACACACACACACACACACACACACACACCAACTAGTACATGTTCCCTTTGACTGAAGTGAATTTTCCAGAAACAGTAGGAGGAGCCTTGCCTCAACACTGGCAGCTTGTATCCTGTATAAAAAAACTAAAGTCTTGTCCCTCTGCCCACACCCACAGCGCTGCTCATGGTGTGAGCACAGCCAAAAGAAGCTTGGAGATTGTTTTTGCAAGGAAACCCCTCCAGCCTTCTGCCCGGCATACGGCTGAAAGGGGGCAAACGGAGAAACTGAGCCCGAGCAGGGAGATAGAATGTCAAAGGCAGTGTGTTCTACAGTGCAGTATTTACTGGGCCCCATCTGGACTCCTGCCCCAGCAGCCACAGAACCTCCCCAGTCAGTCTGGTGGTGGGAGGAAGGGGACACGTGGGTCCCCTTACATAGGTCACCTGATCTGCTTCCATATCCCTCTTTTGCTGACTTAGCTTTGCCCTGCCCAGGGAAACAGGCAAGCGTCTGAAGCCTATCTATGTCTTTGCAATCAAATATGGGTTTGGGAAGCATGTTATAATTCTCAAAGACCTCCTCATCAGCAGACTGAGCCCTTGCAGGCACCTGGGTCCCTCAGGTAGTGTGTCCGTCGCATCTACCCTTAAAGTTCAAGGGTGGCGACTCACCAAGTGTGTGCACAACCCAGGCTCAGGTATGAGGGCACATCCACCCAACCCCAGGACATTACTCATGGTTTGTTTTGGAGATGGTGTCTCACTCAGGTGGCCCAGGTTGGCCTTGAACTTGTTCTGTAGCTGAGGATGACCTAGAACTTCTAATCCTCCTATCTCTACCTCCAAAAGCTGGGCTTCCAAGCATGCACCACCACGCTCCTGCCTTGTGGAATCCTGGAGACCGAACCGAGGGCTTCATGAATACTAGGCAAGCAAACTGAGTTGCAGTAATTGTTAAGTGGCCACGGGGATAGGAGGGTTTGGGGTCAGACACTGTGGGTGACAAAGCGGCTGTTTCCTCTCCTGCTCCCATCCAAAGAAGATGCCCTATTGCTGAAACAGGAGGATATGATAAATTATCTAGCCACCTCTTTGAGGTGTGTCAGTGTGGGATGCTGGGGGGGGGGGGACAGTGTGGGCCAGCATGGGTCATTGCATAGTCCTGTGGAGGCTTTCCCTATAAGGCTATCACAAACCCATTTTTTAGTGGGGCAAACTGAGGATAGGGTCCTTTCAGGCAGTTTCAAACAGAGGCCCTTGGAGTGAAGGATGGGCTCTTCATCTCAAGTCAGTGGGGAAGTAGGAGAGCCTGGGGTAAGAAGTAAGAAACAGTAGGATCCTGGAAGTGGGCTAGCCTAAGATCTGTTTGTGGCATGGTAAGTGTAGACTGCAGGTTTAAGAAAATGAGTTCCTGCCAGGTGGTAGTGGTGCACGCCTTTAATCCCAGCACTTGGGAGGCAGAGGCAGGTGGATTTCTGTGTTCGAGGCCAGCCTGGTCTACAGAGTGAGTTCCAGGACAGCCAGGGCTACACAGAGAAACCCTGTATTTAAAAAAAAAAAAAAAAAAAAAAAAAAAAAAAAAAAAAGAAAAGAAAAAAGAAAAAAAGAAAATGAATTCCTGGGTGAGGATGAGCTAAGCTAGAGAAAGACCTGGAACCCCAGACTTGGGGTGACCTGAGTCGGAGGGAGGTCTTAAGAACAAGTCCTTGCTGGCCTCCAAAATGGCTGCCCTGCTGCACTTCTGGGAAGGTTGGCTTCTTCACAGCTTCCTGGAGCCAAGAGGGATGGGAGATACAGCTTTACTGGGTGCTTATTATCTAGAGGAAATCACAGAGGCTTGCGGGGTGAGAGAACTTTCTAGAAAGTCAGGAAAGTCATGCTAAGCTGTTCAGAGGAACTCCAGGCTCTTGCCATCACCACAGTCCTCCTACCTGAGTTATGCTGACCCTGAGCTTGGTCCTGGTCTCTCTCTCTCTCTCTCTCTCTCTCTCTCTCTCTCTCTCTCTCTCTCGGTGGTAGACTTTGCAGGTCAGTGTGTGTTGGGAGTTGAGTAGGAGGTGAGATAGAGGCTTAGGGAAAGACAGTTTCTCTCATCTCCGTAAGATGGGGACCACGACCAGCCTTCACACTTGACTAAACTCCTCCCTGATGCTCAGTCAACTCAGGTTGCCATCTTTAGCCCACATTCTCTGTATTACCAAGAGGCTTGAATCTCTCACTACAGGACTGAGTGCCTCTAGCTGGTAGTGTCTGGAATTGCAGGTCTGAATGCCTTACTCAAGGGTGTGAATGAATGACTGTTGGCCAAAATCCCAGGGCTTGTGGTTTGGGCCACACCTTCACCAGGATGCCCTTCTTATATCGCCGTCTGTCCTTTCTGTAGCACCTCAGGCCAGTCCTTTGGGTGTCAGGCCTGCTTCTGACCTGGGGACAGAAGTTGAGGAGACCCTCGTGTCCAGGTGTTTGCAGAAAGCACCCTCCGACTATCAATGTATGAAGTTTTTTGAAAGGCTGCCTCATTTGCATATGTCTATCACAATGCTTGGCCCTGTCTTCCCTGGTCTTCCTTGGGGGATGCTCTGGGCCCATGAGGAGGGCCCCTGGATAACCTGTCCCAGGTGGGCCTCATATTTAGCCTCTCTTTAGACCTCAAGGAGAGATGCTGGAAGGATTCACTGCTGTGCTCTCTGCTCAGGTGTGTGGTGACCAGGCTTTATGTCCTGCTTCTCTCAGTCTCAGAGGTGCCCAACTGTGATCATGGTGGAAAAAAAGGAGTGATATGAACAGGCTGATGTCTCACAGACAGATTCTCTCTCCAGCACTAATAACAGACCAGGTATCCCAGACGCAGTCACTAATAACAGAAGACCATGAAGCTAAAGGAACTTTCCTATGTGATAAAAGAATAAGTAAATCAGTATTATTTTTGTTTATGTGTATGCGTGTTTATATTTGTACATGTGCATAGTGTACAGCGTATGCACATGCTTTATTGAGATAAACTGAACAGGTTAGGCTGGCTGGCCAGCTATCCCTAGGAACCCTGCTGTGTCTGCCACTGTAGTACTGGGCCTTCCTTGGCTTCTGTGAACTATATGTCCGGTCCTCATGCTTGCAAGGTAAATGCTTTATAGTGCTGAGCCCTTTCCCCAGTAGATGCTGGGATTCTTATTGTTTGCTGTGCTGAGATGGTACCCCAGGGATACCCTGGGACTGTAGATACAGATGTTGTGAGCCACCATGTAGGTGCTGGGAAGTGAACACGGGTCCTTGGAAATAGTAACAAGAGCTCTTAACCACTGTTCTTCTAGGAGGCTAGGGTTTTCTTCCCAGTGCCCACATGGTGCTTCACAACTGTATGTAAACCCATTCCAGGGGATCCAATACCATCGTCTGGCCTCCCATGACCTTGTTATGTGAGCAATGTATAGACATACATGCAGGCAAAACACTAATATACATAAAATTAAAGGTAACATACATAACTCTGAAAAATAAAATGTATGTGCTGTGGTTTTTCCTTTGCACTCAAATTATATAAACAATGTGGGGTTAGCTTTTGTAATTAGCCATGAGGATCTTACAAGTCCTGGGTTCCCAGAAGTCCAAGCCACCATCACAGTTCCTAGGCCCAGGTCCACTAAGAAATGAGCTACTTCTTCCTTGTTCCTTTGGGACCGCAGGTGGGGTGGTGGCTGTGGGCTATGGCCTTCCCACAGGAGGACCAGGTTCAGGTGCCATTTATTATCCTAAAAAAAGCAAAAGCTGTCCCAGGTGTTCAGTTCCATAATCACAAGAATTGTGGGAATCTCCAGAACCCACAGAGAGGAGGGAGGAAGGTTGAGGGGTGTCAGGGCTGTGGGAGGCCTACAGGACCAGATGGCAGGAGCAGGTGAGCAGGGATAGAGAGGCTCCCTGCCCCCACCCCCATATACAGGCTGCACCCTTGCCTGCCCAGAACAAGATACCTGAGGAAGCTGGCTTTGTGTGGCCTTTCCAGGCTCACACACACCCCTGAGCTAAGTCCTGATGTCTGGGCCATGTGGCTATCCCATGGACATGTCCCTGTGTGTACAGCAGGAATGTGTATGTCATGAGGGAGACGGATAGCATACCCTGGGGCGACTGGGTCATGGAAGTAGGGAGGGAGCAAAGAGCCTACTGTAGCCCTTAGAGCCCTGGGAGCTGCCAGTTATTCTTGACTTTGGTGCACTGTTGGCTCTAGGATTTCTGTAGAGTACTGTTTAGTTTCTTCTTGGATTTAAAACCCCAAGAATCCCAAAAGGCTTCCTTGTAGAAACAAGAAAAAGCAGTCTGTGCATCCATTCATGCATCAGTTGACCTCTCCCTCTTTCTCTCTCTCTCTCCTTCCCTCTTTCCCTCCCTCAAGAGTCTGCTGTCCACCTGCCCATCTAGCCAGGCACTCAACAATCTATAGTTATCCATCTCCTCCACATGTCTACTATCTGCCCGTCCATCCATCCATCCATCCACCCATCCATCCATCCATTCTACCATGCATGCATCCATCCATCCATCCATCCATCCATCTATTCACCCATCCGTCCATCCACCCACCCTACAGTGCATCCAGTCAACTGTTACTTATCCATTTCTCTTCCATCCACCATGCATCTATCCATGCTTTCATGTATACCATGTATATATCCATCTAGTCATCCATTCATCCACCTATCTGTGGGACTGTGAAAGGTAGCTTGGTTCCTGGTTGAGCTAAGGCTCGAAACCCAGGAGACCCTGAAGGGACAGTAGGAGCTTTGCCTGTTCCTTGGCATCAGGCCCCTCTCACTAGCCACAGGCACACACCCCCATAGATTTGTGGCCATTAGTCACGTAAGGGCAACACCCCAAGCCCCTCCACTTGTAGAAACCTATGGTCACATAGGCTCAAGACAGATCTCCATTTTAATGAGGTACCTAAAGGCCTGGAGGCTTAGCCAATAAGCTTTCCTTCCCAGACATTCCTCCCTGCAAAAGGTATTTAATCTCAGGCCCAACCTGAGAAGTGGGTATGGTTTTACTCATTCACTTTCCACCGTGACAATAAATGTCTTAAAACCATGGACTGCCTCTTCTCATTGGGATCTGCTGTGGGAGAAGGCTTTCACCTCAGAGCTGCTGTCCAATCTCCTCTAGATGGCCTCTCTGTGCTCCCAGCCACAGCTGCCACCAAGCCCACGCTCAAGCCTGCCACTGCTGTCAAACCAAGTACTCTGCCCAAGGGACCAGCCGGAGCTCTCCCCTTTCCCCACCCCCCTGGCCCCAGGCTAAGTCTAGCCTGTGGGCCCCCACTCCACTCTCAGCTCTTCTGTGGCTTCTAGCAGCGCCCGGATGTCCAAGAGCCTGAGGACCAGACGGTGTTGGCCTCCTTGCAGGCTCAGGGACCCCTAAGCCAGCTCCGGCTGACCAGCACCTTAGACTGCACTTCCCCACCCAGTAGCAGTGTCCCAGGGCTTCCCTATGGCCCAACACCTGCGCTGTTACAGCATGGAGTAAGTGTGGTCACTTCCTGCATTCAGCCTCTCTGAGCGGCCAAGCCCTGTGGCAGAGCAGATGCGGTACCCACAACTCTACACCTTTCTATTCACCTATACCATGAGGCTATCTACTCATTTTCACCCATCTTCCCAACTATGAATCCAGGATATCCTTCCTCCTTCCCTTCATCCTCCATCTATTGGTCCTTCAAGAGCTCCAAGGAACCCCTACCTCAGCCTGAAGTAGATCCTAGAGGTACTCTCAGAAGAGGAGAACTTGAATAAGAACCTCAGGTAGAGAGGGAGCAAGGTGACCCAGTCAAGGGTGATGGCCCCACCTTAGCCTCTGGGGACAGGTATAGGCATGGTAGCTAGCTCCCAAGACCCTTGTGCTCCTCACCTTTTGGGATTCACAGCTTAGAGCTGTGTGTTCTGGTACTGAGCTCAGTTCTGTAGATAGACAGGGTGTGGCTAGGCTGTGAAGAACCTCAGGAAGCCCCTGTTCTGAGGACATGTGGGTGTCTGGATGAGAGTATGGGTGTCTGTGCGAGCATCTGGATATCTTTGTGAGGGCGTGGGCATCTGGGTGTGAGTGGGTGGGCTTTAGGTCTCTGTATGGGCACTGCTTTAGCTAAAGTGGTCAGGATGGCTGTCCTGATGGAAGAGATTTGAGAGATCCCCGAGAAGTACCTGCCAGTGAGGCTCCCAGGTATCAGGAGAGGAGAGTTCCTGGCAGAACCAACTCCCACATGTGCCAAGGCCATAAACCACACATTTGTGAGGCGGAAGCAGAACAGGAGAGTGAGATCTCCAAGCTCAACCTGGAGGAGGCTGGGTGCTTGTTCTGGGCTTGGGAGCCTGCCCTAAAAGTTCCCACACTCAACAGGTTGATACTGGTCTATGGTGATCACCAGATGGATGCTCTGAGGTAAGCATCAGCTTGGGAAGGACTCTTATCAACAGACAGCTGACAGGAAGCCACTGTGCACACCTTGCAGTCTTCCTTCTCAGAGGGCAGAGCCGGGAAGCTCTGCCTCTGTTTCCTGTACAGCCACCCTGTATTGCTATAGGTTCAGCTTCTGGAGCTCAATCCAAGTTCCAGGCCTGGAGCCTGAGGCCTTCTGAGTGTTCCTAGCCCTCCTTCCCAGCCTGAGTTTCTCTCCACCCATCCCTTCAGTGATATGATGTGTGTGTGTGTGTGTGTGTGTGTGTGTGTGTGTGTGTGTAGGCCAGAGGACAATCTCCACCATCCACATCCTTTGAGACAGGCTCTCTCATTGGCCTGGTGCTCACCAATGATGCTAGACTGGGAGGGCAGGAGCCCCAGGGATCCTCCCGCCTCTGCCTCTCCAACGACAGAGTTACAAGTGCATGCCATCAGCTCAGTTCTTTATTTGTGAATCCTGAGAATCAAATTTGGGTTCTCATTCTTGTCAGGCAAGACTGAGCCACGTCCCCTCTTGTCTGCTCTGCTTGCTGCTGTCTTCCTTTCTGAGGCTGCACCCCTCTGACACTCCTAATACCCACACCCTGCAGGTGACCTTTTGTCACTGCTCAGAGCTTCCTGCCGCACCTTGAAGTCTCTTGTTTGAGTCTGCCTCTCTCACTTTTGTCTTTCTGTGAGACAGGCGTTTCCCCCCCCCCCCTTTGGCGTCTGTTATTGATGGTTCATGTACATAGTTTCTTTATGTAAGTTTTGTAAGTTTTTTTTAGATGTGTGTGTGTGTGTGTGTGCGCGCGCGCGCATGTAGTGGGGGTGCATATGTTGGATCCCCTGAAACTAGAGTGTCATGTGGTTTTGAGCTGCTCACCATGAGTGCTGGGAACTGAACTGCATCCTCTGCCAGGTGCCTCCTGAGCTGTCCCTCCAGCAACAAGATCTATGGATTCTGACAAGCACATAGAGTTGTGAACAGCCGCACTGTCAAGGTACACAATCCTCCATCACCCATGTCTCACACTGTCGCATACTTTCCCCTGAGGAACTGCTGGTATCACCAGCCCCTGCTGTGCCATGCATGTGCTGACCCTGGGACTTGGCCCCATGGTTATGAACATCTGAAGTCTTAAGATCCACACAGTATCAGTCTTGCTGTCAGAGGAGGCTTCTTGCCTAGTTTCAGGTCAGGGCCTTCTTGCTGTTGAGGTGTGTGTGAAGGAGAATCGGCCTTCTCACTCTTTCTGTAAAGACACCAATCCTCTTGGGTCAGGACTTCTTACAACAGCTGTACTCAACCTGTGGGTTATGACCCCTTTAGAAATTTAAGATCCCTTTCGCAGGACTCACCTAAGACCATTGGAAAACACAGATATTTACATTACTATTCATAATAGAAGCAAAATTACAGTTATGAAGTAGCCATGAAATAACTTTATGGTTAGTGGGAGTCACCAACCAACCACACACGAGGAGGGTTGTATTAGAGGGTCGCAGCATTCGGGAGGTTGAGAACTGCTGCCTCGAGACCCCCTTTAACCCTATTTCATGTCCTCAAAGCCTAATCTCCAAATAAGGGAACAGTGAAAATCAGGGATTCCATATATGGAGGACATAGTCCTATCTGTTTTCTGTACCTATAATTTGTCCTTTCTAAGAATATCATAGAAACAGAATCTTACAGCTTCCAGCTTTTTTTCCTTAGCATCATGTGTAGCAACATTTGAACAAGTATATCAACATTCCTTCTGTTTACATTGCTGTATAGTATTCTGTCAAATGTCCCACTGTTCGTTCATCCATTGTGGAGGTTCTTCCGTTCAGTGGAATACTGTAAGGGGCATTTTCAGGTTCTGACAATTCCTTCTAAAAGCACACACAGGATTCCTTTCTCTTGGGTACAGGTCTTAGAATTTTAGAGTCCTGGGATAAGTTTATGCTTTTACAAACTACTCTTTCCCACAGTGCTTGAATTAACTTCCGTACATTGCAGAAACACATGTGCCTTCCTGTAACTGCATCCACAAAGCACACTGTACTGTGAGGGCTCCTCCCCAAAGAATAAACAACTAGTTATCAATTGTTTGACTGCTCTAAGTGGTACATCATGGTATCACAATGTGGTTTTGGTTTGGTTGCCATGGTGACTGGTGGAGGTGAAGCCATTCACATGTATTTATCTCTAGCTCAGGGGAAATCCTTATTCAGAGAGTTGGCTCATTGTCAATCATGTATCTTATTTTCCTATTGCAGAGAGTTCCAAATTCTTTGTCAATTATGTGGCTAGCAAATATTTGTTCCTGGCATGGGGTTTGTCTTCTTATTCAGCAGGAGACATTTTTAGTTCTCATGACATCTAAGGTAAGGACTTTTTCATTTATCTATATCTTTGTCTATTCCTACATTTATACTTATAATCTATATTGTCTACATCATCTATATAATTTATCTCTATAGAGAGAGGTATTAGATTAATTTTTCTTTGTGTGTGTGTGTGTGTGTGTGTGTGTGTCCAGGGAGGCCAGAAGAGGGCATTTGATCTCTTGGAGCTGGAGTGGTAGATGATTGTGAGCCACCTCACGTGGGATTTGAACTCTAGGTCTCATGATTGAAGAGCAAACACTCTATTGTTGTTGTTGTGAGACAGGGTTTCTCTGTGTAGCCCCGGCTGTCCTGGAACTCACTCTGTAGACCAGGCTGGCCTTGAACTCACAGATCCAATGCACACATCGCCACTGGCTTCAGTAGGCAATCTTAACTGCTGTGTCTTCTCTGCAGCCCTAGATTTTGAAAATGTAAATACATTTATTGATTGTGCCTTGAGAGACATAGACATGAGATCTTTACCTAATCCAAATGATTTAAGTCCCGTTTCTTCCAGAATTTTCCTAGCAGTTTTTTTCCCATTATTATTAATCAAGGTAAATCTAAGATTACTTTAGAGGTACAATACGATCAAACACCTCAGGTTCCTGTTACTGCTGCTTTCTCTCCATGATGAACTGTCTCTGAAACTGTGAGCCAGAACAGCCCTGTGCTCACTTACTGGTTTTGTCAGAGCGCTTTATCACAGCACCTGAAAGATTACTTAATTCAGGCACAGTCTCACTCTACTGCCTAGGCTGGCCTTGAACTTACAATCCTCTTGCCTCAACCTTGCTAGTGGTTGGACTGACAGGCCTAAGCCTCTAGGCCAGGATCTTGAATACATCTCTAATAGCCTTTGAAGTTCCTGGCTCCTGTATCCCCCATCTGTCACCTGCAGGTCTATTTCTTTTGACTGGCTTTTCTCTGCATCAGAGTCTCTAGCTATTAGTATGTCTGATGCTTGACACTGTCCATGGCACTCTGTTCTGAACTTGGATGTGTCTTGTTTTTATATTTCGATGCAGCTGCCTAGAGTTTATTTTCTCCTTTCCTGGTCTCACTCTTCCAGGCCTCCATCTCACACACTCACCTGTCCTGTGTAACCTACAACCTCTCCCAGGCCTTAGCCTCTGCTCTGCTTGTGGCCAACCATCTTCCCGCTCCTCTCGGGGGTCTTACTGTACTGCTTAGTACAAAGGGTGTATGTGTGTATGTGGTGTGTTTGTATGTGGTGTGTGTGTGTGTATTGTGTGTATGTATGTGTTTGTATGTGTATATGTGGGTTGTGTTTTTATATGTGGGTATGTGGATTATGTGGTGTGTGAATGGTGTAGTGTGTATGCATATAGTGTATGTGTGTGTGTATGTGTGTGGTGTTTGTATGTCTCTGTGTGTATCAGCATGTGCTTAGCAGCCTTTTTGAAAGTCTGGTTAAGGGTTCTCTGTATGTGACAGTCCCACAGCCCAAATCCCACCACACTGCACTAAAGAGCAGAGAATGGCTTCTGGAGACCCTTTGAGGGAGGTTTTGCAGCATGGAGACTGGGGCTCTTTGCCTTTGGGAGTGTGAGCATCAAAGCAGCTGAAGGAACCCTGCTGGGGTCCCCTGGCAGCCCCCTGGCAGCACCATTTAGGCAATAGCATTCTTTCCCCCAGGAAATGTGGTTCCTGGTAGAAGGTGCCAGAACTTTCAAACACAGCCAAGACTCCACTGGGCAAGATGCTTCTTCATGTTCCAGTCCTGAGGCTCTGTCCTTGGTCAAATGCCAATATCAACAGACATCCATTGGTAGGGTCATCCAGGGGAGGCTGACTCTGGGTTTCATGTTGTCTCTGGGGCCCAGGGAGTCAGAGGATCTGCTCAGCAGTGTGGGCTACCACCCCTGGCCCAGTCAACCCCAGAGGCAGAGAGCCTGTTGTACTTGGTGTGCAGTGCTATTGTCTGGATGCTGACTGCAAATGACTGCTCAGTGCTGGGCAGGGGCCTGGCTGCCTGACCCTGCCATGTGTGGATAACCTTTTGTCACCTAAACAAACATGCCTGAGATCTGAAAATGCCATCTTTGGATGTGGATTCTGTGAGTGTGAGTGTGTGTGTGTGTGTGTGTGTGTGTGTGTGTGCTCGCATGCATGCGTGTGTGTTTCTTATATTCTTGCTGGGATGGAAGGACAGTCTCTACCTCCTAGACTCAGGACAGGAGCTCTTAGGATATGACTGGCACATAGTGGAGGCTTGCTGACCTCATGGCATACACATCGGTAGTTCTGGAGATGTCAGATAGGTGGTACTGGACCCTGGACTCTAACTACCCATGCTCGGCCAATGCCACTGTCATCAGTAGGCTAACTTAACAGCTAAGTAATAGTGAAAGCAGAGGAGAGCCATTCAGTGCGGCCACACTGGGAAGAGGGACAAAGAGGTCCAGTCACTCACGAGTCTGTCTTCAGGGCCCAGATCAGGGTCCAGAGATGAGGCTCAGGCTTAAACAGAGGGCAGAAGGAGTGCAGAGCTACGAGTCCTGGTCAGGGTGTGGTCCGGCCCATCACTGACCCATCACTGTCTCAGCCCCAGTTTCTTCTGCAAGGTGGTCTGACAAGTTCTCAGAACTCTGTGAGGTCTCTGGGAGACAAGCTCCCTGTCTGTCTCCAGGCTTCAGCCTTTCCCTCCCAAGCGTGAGACTCCTGAGGCAATTCCAATGCCTTGGGTTCAGTTGTTTCAGTGATCTGATAGCTAAAGAGAGGGCCACAGGTGTCTCCTCAGGGTGTCCTCACTTCTGCTTGCCTGGTTACAACTGGGGGCATTTGAAGAGCCCCATTGCTTTCTCCCTTCTCTCCCACCTTTAGATCTATGACCTGGTACTACTGAGCAGCAGGGGACCTCAGGGGCCCCTCACATCCAGCCTCCATTTATTTATCTGTAAAATGGGAGTAGCAAGCTTCTCTCCATGTCCTTGCCAGTAAAGGCATACGGGAGGCAAGAGTGTGTATGAAACGGAAACAAGTCTGTTATTGTCCAATTATTACTTGTTAATTTCTTCAACAGACCAGCTTTGGCACAATGATGGATACAGCACCCTAGTCTCTGTCTCCAGAGGTGGGCACAGGGGAGATGTGAAAGGCCAGCGGTGTAAAGGGGCCCCTTCTAGACTCAGAGTGCTGGGTTGGTGGAGGTAGCAGAGTACAGGGCTCAGTCATGGGTATGGATACAGGTGCAGAGAGTGCAACTCAGCTGTTACTAGCTTCCTACTCTTGCTTCTCTGGGCCTCAGTTTCCCCAAGTGGAGTGGAAGTGAGCGAGGCTGGTTGTGACATCTCATAAGGTGACAGAGGGCTGAATGGTGAATGCTGACACAGTGGCTAGCGAATAAGTCCTGGGTGAGCATTAGACTTGGAGTCATACCTCCACCTCAGAGCTGACTTCAGTGCCTACCTGCAAAGTTAACATGGAGTCGTTGCAGGTCTTGGCAGGAAAGAACAGCACCTAAGAAGTGCTTTAGTGGTCAAGAGAAGGAAGAACCACTATGATGGCTCTGAGTTTGCAGAGGGACCAGCTTCCTGCTACTTATACCCCCATGCCCCCACCCCCCACCCCTCCGTCCCTTTATCTTTCTGGGCTGCACTGTCCCAGGGGAGCCTGCCAGGGAAATCTGAGCTGCAGCAGGAGATGCGGGCTGTGTGTCCGCCTGGACCATGGCCTGGTGATGGGAGTGAGTCCCAGGTGTGACCATTGTTCCTGAGCACAGGTGAGGATAATGTGGTCTGACAGCCTGAGGAAGGGCCCCTGGAGGATTCATGGGCACTGGAGAAGCCAACATTCTGTGGACATCCCTACGGCTCCAGTCTCTTCGTGTGCTTCTAGGGCCAGTGGTTTGGATACACCTGGACTCTGTGGCAGCCCATTCTCTGAGTGCTTTGGCAAAGATCTTCACTCCGGGGAGGATAGAGTATGTATTGTCAGGGATGCAAGCCCAGCCTTTGTGTCAGTGCCACCCCTGACCACAAGAATTCCTTTTGCACACTACTTGACTTAGGAGGATCTTCCCCACCCCCACCTCCGCACCCCACCCCCTGCAACCAAGCCTGTGCCGGCTCCTCCGCTCCCCATTTCCCTCCTGTCACTTCCTTGGGGCTGGAGGAAGGTGGAGCCGTAGCCAAACATACCTCACCCACCATTTTTTTTTCCAAAACCTAATTATGATGGGCACCGACCCAGGCTCGGGCCTGCCAAGATGCTCCCGTGTGAATACCTGAACAGGGCCCTCCTGTGGGAACCAGGAATCACCCGAGCCTGGCATCTGTCCCCAGCCTGTCTTGTGACATTAGGCAGATCAAAGCCCCATTGTAAAAAGTCGCGTTCACTCTGTTTGTCTCCGTGAAGCCTGTGTCCCAGGCGGCCCTTCCCAGGACAGACTTGGGGAGAGGGATCTGACTGCCAACACAGGACTCCAGCCCCAGCCAGAAAGTGAAATCGCCTTTTTTGGGTCTGAGGCTGGGCACACCCTGAGAAAAAATGACCTCATGTGGGGCAGCCTGCACCCTCCAGCATCTACCCAGGAACAAGTTCCTACTCAGTTCTGCTAAACTACTAAGAGGGAGCTTAGCCTCCCAGAACCATGGAGGTGGAGTGGTGGGGGACAAGGCAGCTGAGGAACTGGAGGGGCTGCTCTACACCTCAGTGCCTACAAGGCAAGGAAGAGGGGATACATCAGATACACTCAAGGGAGATAGTTTAATGTCTGTGTCATTTGATGGGGAGATTCAGATGCCTTAAGTTCCTGGGTGACAGTGAGCTAGAAGGATCCTATCCATCTTATACTCCACACATCCATTGGTATTGGCTACCTCAAGCACAGTGCTGAGATGGATTAGTAATGTCTGCTCGGGTGCTCGTCTCACGGTGGGTGATGATGTCATCTCTGGTGTAATATTAGTCTGACTAGCTAGGATTTGCGGCCTTACTAAGTAAACCTCCACATCTCAATGGCTTAATGCTGTGAGGGTTTGTTTTTCTCTCACCTGAAGACTGCAATGAAGGGACATGTCTGGTGGCCCAGGGATCCATGCTGTCTGCATCTCATGCTGCTACTGGAGAAGCCATTGGAACTTCTCATGGTTGCTATGATCTGAACAGACACCCTCTCCCCTGCCCCCATTCACATGCTGAAGTCCTGGTCCTCAGTTCCTTACAACATCACTGTGTTTGGGAAGAGAACCACTGATGAAGTTAGGTAAGAGTTAGGTCTTTGTGGCAGGTCAGAGAAATTAGTCTTTATAAGAACAGGATCCAGGTGTGGACAGAAGACGACCATAGGAGGACATAGAGAGAAGACGCTCTAGACAAGTCAAGAGTACCTGCCTCAGGAGGCTCCATCCCCACAGCGCCTTGATCTTGGATGTCCAGTTTCCAGATGTGAGGCTCCCAACTTCTGTTAAGCTTCCTGGTTGTATCGGCTACACATGTCTAGAGTGTCATGGTTTGGACTTGAGCTCTTGTCTTGGTGGTGTTATTTCTTTTCTTTTTCTTTTCTTTTCTTTCTTTCTTTCTTTCTTTCTTTCTTTCTTTCTTTCTTTCTTTCTTTCTTTGGGTGGTGTTATTTCAAGAGGTTCTAAAAAGTTAGGAGATGGGACCTACCTAAAGGCGGTAGGTCACAGGGGCAGGTCCTTGGGAGATCTATTCATGGCTCCTTTTTGACTCTTGCTGTTTAGATCAATCTAAAAGAGGTTAGAGCTACCAATTAGGAGAGCCCAGAGTACTACAGCGTTCTTGTGAGAGCTCAGAGGACCAGATGCCAACAGGATTGGAGAGAGCTGAGACTTAGGAAGTTTCAGATGGGGACAGGAGTCCCAGGGATTAGACTAGTGGGCCTTCATACAATGTGGAGGAATTCTTCCTCACTGAATCGTGAGATTTTGAGTGAGGTTGAATTTTTAACTAACCACTAGTTCAGAGGAAGGACTTTTTAAGGTAGTGATGTGTGGCTGTGACATGGATATTGCATACTGTGTTTAGCCAGGTTTACAATGAAAAAAAAAATAGAGAGCAAAAAGAGTTAGAAAGAAGGGCTGGTTTAAAAACTGGAGAGTTTGGCCAGAAAAGGAGAACATTCAAAGTTTTATACAAGCAGGGTGTGGTTGTTAAAGAGATTAGCAACTTTAAAAAGAAGTCAAGTACTTTGAATCAGGACAATAGCAAAGATGTCTTAAGGGCGTCTCAGGAATTAGTTGGACCCCACCCATTCCAGTTTTTCCTTGAGAAGAGTGCACCCAGGAGGCACCTTGCTCACACACACAGCTGCCTGGGAAGTTGTTTTCCCATGATTCATTTCACCTTGCTAAGAGATGCAGTCACCCAGAGGCTGCTGTGTTCGTGGTCTACAGGGGTCAGGCTGCTACTGAACTGGTGGCAGACCTTGACATTGTTCTCATCACGCTGGTTTTGCAGAAGGCAAGGGTGAAAGGAGAATGGGGGTGGGGTGGGGGTTGTACCCAAATTTCAAAGGAAGACTTGGGAGTGATGGGGTCCTTGTGAGCAGGCCCCTTCTCCCTGACAGAGAGTATGTGGAGTTATAGGATGAAGCCCAAGCTATGACAGAGGCCCAGGAATCTGAAACATCTGGCTGGCAAGGGAAGCAGCAGTTGGAAGTACAGCTGGTCCAAGAGTGAGGCCACAGGGTCTGTAAACAGCAAGATGGTAGCAGTGAGCTTCCAAACCCACTCACAGGACACCATATTCCCAGAGAGGCCTACCTCTCCCACTCAGTGTCTGCTGTGGTGATCCTGTGAGAACCAAAGTTATGTTTTAAGTTTTAATTACTGTGCCTAAGAGATCCATGATACAAAAATACCTCTAACTTGTAACCCCACCCCCCTACCCAAGGATAGATACCTCCTGAAATGCTGGAGGCAGGGGCAAGCATACATCCTGGTGTATTTCCTGCCTATGCACCTCCAGCCTACATGTGATCAAGTACATCCAGTGCAGTTGGGTCAAACAAATTTTTGGGGTGCAGAGGGATGAAAACACATGACTTGTTATGTTCAGATCCCAGCACCAGACCGCTCATAAATGCAGGTAACACCAACTCTAGGGGGTTTGACACCCCCTTGTGGCCTCTGTGGGTACCTGCACACACACAAACAAATACACTCACACACACATACACAAAAACAAAATAATTAAAAAAAAAAAACCAAAGTTTTAGTTAATATAAATAAATGGGTGGGGTTCATGTTGAATACTGTTGGAAGTGTTAAGACAATGGGATGTTAATCCTGAGATTTGCTGGAAGAAAACCAATTTCACCATTTTGGGCCAACGCTTTATTACATATTAAATCCCAACCAAGAGTTGGACTTTGGTCAGGACCACTACCCAAGCCATGTGTTGCTTATAAGGGCAAACCTATAGGCCACTGTCCTTTCCCATGAGGCTTTATTATTTATTTCAAGAACTACAATTCCCAGCATTCCAGGAAGTTACCTGGTCCCTGAGCAGGTGGGGATTACAGGTTAATTTTGGGTCATTACAGGAACTCTTAGGGATACATTTATTTTGTAAGACGGCCATGGATGAGTAGCAAGAGATAGAATGGTTTGGGTTTTTTGTTTGTTTGTTTGTTTTTCCTGAGACAAGGTTTCTCTGTGTAGCCCTGGCTGTCCTAGAACTCACTCTCGAGACCAGGCTGGCCTTGAACTCAGAAATCCTCCTGCCTCCCAAGTGCTGGGATTAAAGGCACTGGCCACCACCGCCCGGCAAGAGATAGAATGTTATTGTTAGAATACAAAATATGCGCCATGAGTTCATGTGCTGGGGGGGCTTAGTGCCCAGTTGAGGTTCTGTAAACTTTAGATGGTAGGGTAGCTGGTGAAGGAGGCCCCTGGGGAGGAGTCTGTAGGAGCTCATGTTCCTGGCAACTTGCTGTCTCTTGCTTTGCTCCCTGTCTACCATAACATGAACAGCTCTCTCCCTGCATTTTTTTTTGCTGCTCTGATGTTCTGTTCAAGTACACAGGACTAAGCCACCATGAACTGAGACCTCTAAGATTATGCCCCCCAACCAGGCCCTTCCTCTCTTCCTTGTTCCTGTTGGGTATTTATTCAGAGTGCTGGGAAAAGACGAGGACTCCATGCAAAGGTCAAAGGTAAATACTGGGGACACAGGTGTCCTGCACCTGCAAACACTGTTGAATGCCAATGCAGGATGCTGACTGGAGGATTGGGGACAAAGCCATCTTAGGTCCAGGTTAAGGCAAGTTCAAAGGCAGTACCTGTGGTGATTTGCATGACTTTTGTCAAGTCTGACTGCAATATCACAAAGATCCCTGGGGTCTGTCTGTTTCACCTGCAAAGGGACCATGGACCTCGGGAAAGGAAACTGAGCTTGACCAAGTGGTTCATTTGCAGCCTCCAACCCTCTCAGCTGCCTAGGCAGGGTTACCAACCTGGCGCTCAACAGTGTGAGCAGATATTCCAATACCCCTGAGGTGGCCCAACCTGCATCTGTTCCCTCTTCCTGGAAAGCCCGTCCCCTCCTTGGGAAGGCCCTCATTTTCTTCATCAAGGCGGGAAGAGAACAGGGCCACAATCATCCAGGCTGACACATGTACCATGGTGCCATGTCCTAGGATCATTCAGTCTCCATGGGGTTAGCTGTGGAAGCTGGTTTTCTGAGGTTTCTTGAGAAAATATTTCTTTGAGGGAGAAGCCCTAAAAGGTGAACTGTTCACCAGGTGAACTGAGGAATCTGATACTCAGAGGAAAACCCATTTCCCCAAGGGGCTGGTGTCCTCAGATCCCACACACCTGGCCTCCCAACAATTCCTGTTTACTTTCTAGAGATTAAAAAAACATTTAAAGCTGCTATTTGTATGCAAATCTCAGGAGTGCCTGGCCTTTGTGATTTGCATGTGAGCTGGGCTTTTCACCCCCTGGGTCTTGTGGGCAGGGTCCAGTTCTGTCTTTAGAGCCAGGTTCCAAGCCGGGCAGAGCTTGCAAGGCTGGATTGTATGTCCTAAAACAAAGCTGGGCTGCTCTGGCCAGGCAGCAAGAGTTAGGGTCAGAAAACACCATGGGTGAAGTGACTCAGCGGACAACGTGCTTGCTGTACAGATGTGAACAGCTGCTGCCCGCCCCCAGAACCTGTGTCAAAACCTGGGCACGGAGGAGGTGCTGGAACATGGGGGTCATAGGATTCACTGGGCAGCCAGCCTAGCCTATTTGGTGAGTTCCAGGCCAATGTCAAAAAACCAAGAGGGGGCCCAGCATAGTGAACTATACCTTTAATTTCAGCACTTAGGAGGCAGAAGCAGACAGATCTTTGTGAGTTTGAGCCTAGTGAGGCCTTATCTCAAAAAAAAAAAAAAATCACACAAACCAACAAACAAAGCAAGGTGGATGACTCACAGAGTACATTAAGTTGTTTATGTATGTACACACTACACACACACACACACACACACACACACACACACACACACACACACACACATGCACAAAGAGAAAAAGAAAGGAAGGAAAGATCTCGAGACTCTCTTTGGGGGGTTGCAGAATCATGAAATTCAGGAGTCAATGGGTAGGAAAGGGAGCCCATGTTATTGGTTGTGAGCAGCCCACAGTCACAAGGGCCCACCTGGTCTTTACAATTTGATCTGCAGATTCAACACAGTCCTGATGGAAATCCAGGCAGCTGGTTTGTGGATGCTGGGATCCTGTTTGCAAAGTTATGTGGTGACACATAGGTGAGGTGAAGTGGCCAAGATGGAGACACTGAAAGTGTGATTGGTATCCCAGGGGCCTGTGCTGCACAACAGTATGGGAAAGACAGGAAGTTTTGAGACAGGAGGATGGCTGGGGAGGAGGCTGCATCAGAGGCTGCTCCACTCACCATTCCAGCTCTCTTCAGTCTTTACTCCCTCCTTTTTCCTTTGAATTTTATTTATGTGTGTGCATGTGCACACATGTGTATGTGTATGCATGTGTGTGTGTGTTCGTGTGTGTGCATTTTATGAAAAAAAATAAAAAGGAAAGAAAAGGACAAGACTCTCTCCTAGGTGTGGTGGAGGAAAACGCTTATTGCAGTTGCAGGGGAGAACATAACCAAAGACAGAGACATCTAAGGAGAACAGAGTGGACACGACCCTGAGCCAGGGGACGCAGGTGCAGCAGCCAAGAGGGCAAAGGTACAGAAGGGGTGGGTAACCAAAATGGTGGGATCAGATAGCGAAGAGCAGCCCCCCACACCCGCTGGAGAATTCATGGTAAGGGATGGAGTATGCCAGCCAGGAAGGCCCTGTATCTGGGGCTGAGGGATTCTGGGAGAATCTAGTGCCAGGTTTACTTTGATTTGTTAAATAGGCACCTCAGCCATTGTCCTAGGGGTTGAGACTTAACAGGTACCACTGCACATGTAGAGGTCAGAGGTGTTGGGATGTAGGATCCTTAATTCCTTACCTCTGCTCATTCAGTGCTGGGGTTACAGGCTCACACAACTGTGCCCAAGCTTTCTGTGAGTACCAGTGATTTTGAACTCAGGTCCCCATTCACACAGAGCAAACATTCGTGCCCACTGAGCCAGACCTTGGATGCACGTTTTTCTCGTGAATATTTTCAGCTGCATCTTAGGATAAGCCATCAGAGGGACCATTGCATCCTAAGGACCAAAGTTGCCCTATCCACATCTTGTTAATAATGCAGACTCTGCTCAGCAGTACCTCTGTGTCTGCTGTCTGCCACCTCGGTTCATCGCAGCCGCTAACAGGAGCCTGCTACTTGTCCTGGACACTCTTCCTAAGCTGTTAGGACCCTCCCACCCTGACCACCACAGTGATTTTTTTTTGTGTGGAATCTGGGGTAGGGATGGCGCTCAGCCCAAGCTGGCTAAATCAGAGAGGAAGACAGAAATGTGTGTGCCCAAGTTGGCACTCAGATCAAGGTTGCTCAGCCTGGAGAGCCCAGTACACGCAGAGAGAGTAGGGTCAGGACACAGTGGGAGAAGAGTCAGGTTTTGGGAGGAGCTGGCCCCAGCTCAGAGGCCTCAGTTGGGCTAATGCTGAAGAAGGCACTGAGCGGAGCAGAAAGAGGGGGAGAGGCAGCACAAGAGGTTCTTAGGAAGATCCAGGGAGCTTAGGGGGCAGACTGAGATATTCTTGTGGTTAGGGGATCAGGAGGCAGGGTGGGAGGAGATGCGCTCCCCAACCCCAGGCTGCTATGGTCCATTCAGTCACCTTGAGGCTCATGAGTGTGCTCCACCTTGGGGTACAGGCCTCTGGGGTTCTTGGAGTCTTGCTGCAGCAAGACTGGTGTAGAGGAGGGAGGGCAGAGATCAAGAGGCAGGAGATTCAGTTATTCTTCCCTGGAACACTACCATAGGGCAAGCTTTCTGGCCAGGCAGTAAGCCTTAGGCTGATTCCAGGGTAGGGCAGGTACCATTTGATCTCTACAAGTCTTTGGAAGTGAGCTTTGGTACCCAGGGAAGCAGTGACAGGCAGTGAAAGGCCCACCCATCACTGAATTGGGACCCAAAGCTACTCCTTGGTGCTATCTGAGCATCCCTCTCTGTCCCCATCTTTGTGATGGACTGAGCTTCAGAATAGGAACAGGGCACTTCAAAGCTCCGGAGATGGGTTGTGTTTCTCAAAAAAGGTTCCAGAGAATTCCAATCCCATAATATGTTCCAGATGAAGGACCCAGGGGCTCATCTTAGTTTCAAGAACTCTCTGCCCTTACATGGGTATCATAGGGATTCTATCAAAGATTTTTATCCTGGAACCAACCTAACTTTTCTCATTCTAGCAATGCTCTGAAGGATCTAGAACCTGCTCGTGGAAGCAATGATTACACTGCCCATTCTGAGCAGGCGCCCTGTGCTGAACCGCATCCATGCCAAGCCGGCGCCCACTCTGAGCAGGCGCCCTGTGCTGAGCAGGTGCTCACACTGAGCAGGCGCATGCGCTAAGAGGCGCACAGGCTGAGCAGGCGCCCCATGCACTCACCAAACCTACATGCATTCATCTACCTACTACCCATCCTCCCTCCTCACTGACTAATCCAACTCACATCCTTCTCTCAATTGGTCCATCTGTCCATCTACCCACACACTCACTGATGCATCTGGGTATCTGTGGGAAGACCCTTTACTAGAAGCTGTTTATTGGGCACAGAGCTGAGGGACATTGTTTGGGTTGTGTTTGATACCTCATTTTGGAGATGTAGACACCGGGTGATAAAAGGGAAGCCTAGCTATCAGAAATAACCACCTAGGGTAGAAAGACCTGGTTCTGTTTTGTTATTGTTTTGTTTGTTTTTAAGATTTATTTTACATGTATGAGTATTTTGCTTACATGTCTGTATGTTTACCACATGGATGCCTAACATTTACAGAGGCCAGAAGAGGGCATCAGATCCCCTGGAAATGGAGTTAGGATGATTGTAGCCACCATTTGGGTGCTGGGAATTGAACTCAGGACCTCTGAAAGAGCAGCCTGTGCTCTTAACCATTGAGCCATCTCTTCAGCCCCAGAAATGGGTTCTTAATGAACATGACGCCCTGAGGGATGGACTTTTGCAAGGAGTCCCGAGTTTGTTCCACTTGCCTTCCAGCTGTGACTCCTGGCTTTGCAAGAGACCACATGTCCCTCCTGTTCCCCAACAGTAGGGCAGCCTTGGTGATCATTAGATCCTGCCTTCCATGGCCTGCAAGGAATCTGTGCCATTAGCCAGGGTTGGCGAGTACACCTGAGCTGTGCCCCTAGGCCAGGCTCAGGCTGCCAGGACATTGCTTCCCTTCAGCCCCTGGGGCACTCCACCCACCAGTTGGGCACAAGGTGTGTGTGCCCTTCCAGGGGAAGAGAAACCAGATCCCAAGGCCTCTGAGCTCATCTCTCCCCGCCCCTCAGCTGCCGCCCCTTTCCCACAGTGGGCAAATACAGGGCTTTATTTACATGGCAACCCGGGGTGGCCAGCGGTGACAGGTAAGTGGCTTATGTAATGATGGTGTGGCTCTTGGCAGCCTTGTAGTTCCAGGAGAAGGAGTCATGACAGGACTTGAGCCCGGCAACTCACCTCCGAGGTGACATCTGGTTGGACGTGCAAGTCCGGAAGCCTCAGGTAGCCAGAAAGCCAGGTATGATTTCTGCCTGTTGCCTATCAGCAGGTGGCTCCTCGGGAAAGACACATAGTCACTTGTAGCCGTGAGTAGCCACTGTGAGTGGCCACAGTGTGGACAGCTAGTAAGCAGCTCCAAGTGGCACCCCAGCCCCGCCCACACTTTACAGGCGATGCTTGTCCCAGGTCACACAGAGAAATCTGCACTGCTGTGCTGGGTGTCCAGCATTGAACACTCTGCTCTGACCTTTCTCAGGTCCCCAGGACCTCTGAGTCTGATGGCCTCAGGTCTGTTCCCCACCTCAGTACTGGAAGTGTCCCTCAGCTTCCTGTGGAGTATCTATGTGCCCAGCAAAGCCAGCATGAAGTTATGATGCCCTCCATGACCCCAGAGTCTCAACGGAGTATAGGAGATTCAGACCTCAGCTCTGTAGACTCCAGCCCTCTGCCACAGGCCAGGAAACCCAAACTCCTGGAGGCCAAAGGGGAGAGCAGGTGGGATGTTATGCCACATTCCAAACAAGGGTTCTACACTTGGGGTCTTTACTCCATAGCACAGGGCAGGAGGACAAGTCCTTGTCTTACCCACCTTGTAAGGACCATGGCAACTGGGGTTCACCTCTGCTTGGTCCCTTTCCTGATATCCACAGGGTACTGGAGGCTATGAGTGTGTGAACCACAAGTTAAATAAAATGGAAGGGAGGGAGGAGGGATGAGAAGAGAGAGGCAAGGGAGGAGGAAGGAGGAAGGAAGGTAAGTGGGAGGGGCAAAGGAAGGATAGAGGAAGGATTTGGGGGGAGGAGTGTGGGAAAGGGAGGGAGAGTGGTGAGTGCTGTCTGCTCACCCCCTACACTCTGGAGCCAGCCCAGAATCCTATCCCAGATCTGACAATGACCACAGGTGCTGGACACATGGCTGCCTCTCTCTGGATGTCTTTTTCATTTTATCATGAATAGTAGAGACACAGTGGCTCCAGCTCACCCTGTACACAACACAAAGATCCAACCAAGGCTCACAGAGAGGAGGACTTTGCAGAGACCTCTGGGACTGGGAGAAGACCCTCAGCAAGGACACCCTAGAGGCAACTGCTCCTCTCATGGCTGTACCTCTGTCCCCACCTCCCCCACTGTCTTCTTTTGTCTGCTTCTCTCAGTGTCTGCTGAAGTGGCCCCCCCACCCCCTGCCCTTCTAGCCTCTCCCAGGTAAGCTGCCTTCTGTTAAGTACTGAGCAGTTTAGGAACCAGCCAAGGGCTATGAGCAGGGTGTTTACTCTTTGGCCTGAGAGAGGCCCATTCAGAACTTGCTCTGCCTTCCCATGGGAAAGCTGCCTCAGGGAGGAGCTGTGCAGCGACCCAGCAGAAGTGGAGGAGGGGAGGGAGGGAGGAAGCCAGCCCTCCCACTGCCCCGGGCTTCCTTGAAATGGTTTGCCAAAGGCTTTATCTCTTTGAAAACAAAAACCTCAAAGAATATTTTTTTTTTGCATGACCTGATTTTCTGATATGCTTGGAAAATGGTTATGAACAGGTGGATGGTTATCTCACCCACTTCCCTGTCCACGGCCTTCTGCCTCACTTCTTACCGTGTTTCCTTGCTTGTTCATTCATGCATGCACACACCCTTTCATCCATTCATACTCTGTCCACCACCCATTCATTCATCAGTTCTTCTTTACCTACTCATTCACCCATACCTCCACTTGTTCACTCATCCATCCACCCACCTACCCGCTCACCCACCCAATCACCCATCTACTCACCCACCCACCTATCCACCTGCCGACCCACCCATCAATGTACCCTCCAACTCACTCATTCATCTATGTACTCACCATCCACCCATCCAACCATCCATCTATCCATCCATCCATCCATCCATCCATCCATCCATCCATCCATCCACCCATCCGCCCATCCACATCTACCCATTAATCATTCTGCCCACCCCTCCATCTGTCTGTCAATCATCTAGCCTTTACTGAAGCAGTAGTGGGAAAGGTCTTGGGCTTGCTGTCCTGTCACCTAGCCCTGCTCTCAGTAAAGCTACAGTGCTAGAGCGAAGTCTGGGCACGATGCCTACCCACGCTGGACTTCACATTTTGCTATTTCCTTCTTCTATCCTTTGAAAAACCTTGCCCCTTTTTGAACCTTAGTGTCTTCATGTGGAAAATGGGCCAATCACAGTACCTGCCTTTCCATGCAGGGTATAATGAGAAAATCTACACGAGAGTTCCTGGAGTCGTGTGGGGAAGTGCCAAGATGGCCTTCGGCGTTGGCTTTCTGCACTGTGGAGCAAAGGAAGTCATGCAAGCTTGCTGGGGTCTGTGCCGGTGTGGACATGAGCACAAAGACAGTAGGGAAGCCAGGAAGGCATGGCCTGGGAAAAAGTCTCTTACTGGCCGTGGTGGGACATAGATTCAGCGTTTCTGCCAGAGAATGGCTGGCAAGGCCTTGCGGAAGGCCTTCTCTGGTTGTTGAGTAAAGTCCTTGAGACTGAAGGATGTGACCACGACACTGAACCTCACTGATACTTTTTTCCTCCTAAATGCTAAACCGCTGCCGGCCCCAGAACCGTTAGATCTGACTATATCCCCTGGTCTCTCAGTAACACCACATTCAGGCCTCACTTTCCCAACCTCTAACCTTGAAGGACATTACTAATCAATTACCATTCTCTTCCCTTACGGTTTAAAGCCATGCTGCTGCATATAACAACCTCTAACTCTGTGTGCGTGCATGTGTGCATGCTCTCTCTCTCTCTCTCTCTCCTCTCTCTCTCTCTCTCTCTCTCTCTCTCTCTCTCTCTCTCTCTCTCTTTCTCTCGCACACACACACCATGCTCGCAGGCACACATGCACGTGTGGAGTCACAGGTCAATTTAAATGTCTTCTTCCACCCTCTCCACCTCTTTATTTTGAGGCATGGTCTCTCTGAACCTGGAGTTTATCAGTAGATTAGACTGACTGGCCACCAAACTCCAGGGATCCTCCTGCCTTGACTCCCCTAGTCCTGGAATTACTGATGTATGCTGCTGCTTCATCCAGCATTTTTTTTTCCTGAAGACAGGGTTTCTCTTTGTGTGGCCTGGTTTTCCTGGAACGCACAGAGATTCACCTGCCTCTGCCTCCCAAGTACCAGGATTAAAGGTGTGCACCACCAATGCCTCAGGCGGCACCTCAAATTTTATGTGGGTGCTAGGGATTTAAATTCAAGTCCTCATTGGTTTCCTGGAACACATTTTATCCACTGAGCTACCTTCTCAGATCCTAGACTTGATCAAGTGCTCGAAGCGCCATGTGGCTAGTTGGTGCTGGCTGGACAGGTCAGCTCTGTCATCCTGGGTGGTGTAGACCATGTGGCTAGTTGGTACTGGGTGGACAGGTCAGCTCTGTCATCCTGGGTGGTGTAGACCATGTGGCTAGTTGGTGCTGGCTGGACAGGTCAGCTCTGTCATCCTGGGTGGTGTAGACCAGGCTGTCTGGCCAGCCTCTGGAAATTAGTGACACTGAACAGGAGTTTGCTCAGCACTAAGGCCAGACACACCAAATGCTATCAACTGTGGGACTTGCGGGCAATCAGATTTGATCCTAAGGTGGACTAGGGGAGCCTGCTGTTGCCTTTACCTTGATGTTACCCTTCTGGTCTGACCTTCTTGAGTTCATTTTCTTTCTGTCCTTGAAAAGGGAAACAAAAGCAGCCAAGGGCCAGACGTGAGTGGTGGCCGTGCCCCACCTCCCTTTCT
Source organism: Arvicanthis niloticus (assembly GCF_011762505.2). NCBI lineage: Eukaryota > Metazoa > Chordata > Mammalia > Rodentia > Muridae > Arvicanthis > Arvicanthis niloticus. The sequence goes on along the minus strand of NC_047658.1, from coordinate 111,559,906 downwards.
GTAGCAGCTTTGGGCTATTTTTAGTTTCTGGGTGACTGTCATTGCTGCCCGAGGCTGACATTCCATCCCCTGGGAACCCTGACCTGCAGCCTTTCTGCTGTGAGCTAAACTCGCTTTGTTCATGCCCCAGAAGGAAAGAACAAGCTCATTAGTGACCGGCACCTTTTGGAATATTGGAACCGTGGTCTCCATGACCTTAATGACCCTTAACTCTTGGCTGTGCAAGACTGCTGCATGAATGGTTGTTTCTGGAAGGTTCAGAAGCTGCCAGCCTCATGACTGGAGAGATTAAGGCTAAGTGAGAAAAAACTGGCAGTGTCTCCAAATGGGTAGAGACCTGAGGCCCACCTCCAGGCACCTTCCCAGGGGGGAATACAGATAGGAGTGTGACTGGAGCCTAACTGGAACTGAACATGGCATGGAGCACCAGTATCCCATGAGAAGGAAGGGGCCCCAGCTGGTTGCTGGCTCTAGAGGGACAGGGCTGTAGAGTCTCCTTGGCACAGGTGACCCGTAACTCCTTTGATGGGGGAGGGGGGATAGGGGAGGATGGCCACGGTTGCCTGGCCTTTGGGAAGAAGGACCCGCTCTGTCTCAGGCCCTAGAACCTTTGACTAGAAAAGCAAAGGTCACGGGAACAATCCCTCCCTTTCACGCTGGGTGACCTGGCAGGAGCACACTGGAGCTGACAGAGGGTGCAGCCCCTCCCCAGCCGCCCAAGACAAACACAGCACTAGGAAGTTCCCACGCTCTTGTGCTGGAGGCTGGGCAGTGGGGAGGGCAGGGCCTTAGAAGCTGCAGGTGAGTCTGGAGACCCTGCCTGGGGTCCACCTGCAGTGCTCACCTGCAGAGTCCACCTGCAGTGTCTACCTGCAATGCCCACCTGTAGGATCCACCTGCGGAACCTACCTTCAACGCCCACCTGTAGGATCCACCTGCAGAGCCCACCTGCAGGGCCTATTCCTTGCAGATTTGGCTTGCTGAGTCTGTACAGAGCCTACCTCGTTATCCCACCACCTTCCCTGCAGAACAGGAACCTGAAACCCAGAGAGGTTAAGTGACTTGTCCCCAGTCACATAACTGTGGGAAGAAGTTGGGTTTGGATTTGAAGTTCTGTGGCAGTTTAAGAGTGTGGTGCTCTGCGCAGACATAGTCAGATTGATGTCCGGTGAGACCTTCAAGGATCCCAAATAGCAGTGACCTAGGGTTTCCATCTGCAGAGTGGGTGTGTGGGTGCCTGACTGGCCTCTGGGTAATGTCTGGCTATGGAGCAAATGGACCAGAGGAATACATATTTTCAGCTCCCTGAACTTTGCCTGGTGTTACTTTTGAGGTTCTATGGTCTGGGGTGATATAGAGTTGGGGTGGAGGTCCTGGCTTACTTGAAATCAGAGTAAATCAAAAGCAAGTTCCCTTCTCCATGAGTAAGCATCCATCCCTTCAAATAGGCAAATGGATGGACACAGGGTCCTAAGTCCTCCAGTGGGTCCACTGGCCGTGAGTTTGCTGACAAGTGTGCCCTGGCTGGGAGCACCTAGACACCGGGATCATTCCTTCACTCCAGCACACACCACTGGGCATCAGCTGTATACAGGCTTAGGTTCCTAAGGCTGTGTTAAGAGTTTCCCATTCTTGGCACCTTGGTGTTCCTGGCCTTCAATTGGTCTTCAATTGTAGATGCCTGTCTCCAGAGAAAGGACCCTGAGGCCCTGGGAGAGGTTGAGGAGGGCTGAGGACAGCAGAAATTCTGATCTTAAGAGACTTCTTAGTGATAGTCACACTGCTGCTTCATGGAGGCCCCATCATCATTGTCAGGCTCCTCAAGGGCATGTGACCAGGAGCCATCATGGCCATTTCAAGGTCTCCCTGGTGCCTGTGGCTCCTTCCCATTGGCCTCTATCTGGACCACTGCTGAGGTCAAGCCAGGTCAAAAGTGGCTCAGCCTAGGCTAGAGATGGGGACAAGAATCAGTCATCACAGGCCAAATGAAGCACAGAGCCTAGAGAAAAGTGGGAGAAGCCCAGGACAAGGAAGGCCTCTGGCTTTATGAGTCTTATCTCTTTCTGTAGCCTATAGCTGCTCCCCAAACATGTGCGCATGTGCATGCTCTAGATTTCAAGGCAAAGACTTGTCCACTCAGTGTGGTATTTGACCAAGTTCTGACGCAGACAATGTTCCATACTTTCTGCTTGTGGCTGGGAAGGCTAGAGTCAATTTGAGGTTTAGGGCTAACTTCTTGTGCTCTGAGCATGGGATAGCATGGGATAGAGCACCTGATAGTATCAAGCAACAGCTTAATGGGATCTAGAATTACAGGCCTCTGGGCGTGCCTGTGGGGCATTGTCTTGATTAGGTTGAGGGGGGACATCTTTCTACTGTGGGTGGCACCATTCCCTGTGCTGAGATCTGGTGTTGAACATAAGCATTCATCAGTCTCATCTTCTTGACTATGGATGCAATGCCTCAAGCTTCTGCTTTGAATTCCCTGCAGTGATGGACTGTAGTCTCTCACTGTGAGCCAAAATATGTCCTTCTTTCTTCATTTGCTTTTATCAGGGCATTTTATCACAGCAACAGAAAAAGCAGCTGAGACTTTGCCCACCAATTGTCTCTTCATCCACCTGCCCTTCACATTGTTCACAATACAAGGCTTCCATCATTAACCTACTCAATTTGCCAACCAATCCTTCTGACTTGCACTACACAGCCATGCATGTCTGAATCCTTATCCATCCATCCATCCATCCATCCATCCATCCACCCACCCACCCACCTATCCATCCACCCACTCATCCATCCATCCATCCACCCACTCACCCATCCATCCATCCACCCACTCATCCATCCATCCATCCACCCACCCATCCATCTACCCACCCATCCATCCATCCATCCATCCATCCATCCATCCATCCATCCACCCACCCATCTATCCATCCACTCATCCATCCATCCACCCACCCACCCATCCATCCATCCACCCATCCACCCACCCATTCATCCATCCATCCATCCACCCACCCAACCATCTATCCACCCATCCATCCATCCATCCCAGACTTATCTATCAACTTACCCTCCATGCATTCATGCACACACCTATTCATCCAACTTATCCATTAACCACATGCATCACCCACCATAAATCCAAACAGATGATTCCTCCATTCTTGCATCCATCCACACAGTCACACAGCCATCCCACTGTTCACCAGCTATTCATGTATGCCTGTTCCAACACCCGTCATCCATTTATCTCCCAACCATCTCCCAATCCACCTACCCTCCAACCCCATACCTATCCATCTATCTATTATCTATATACTCTCTGTCTATCCATCATCCATCCATTCATCCCAAGTCTCATCCATTCATCCATCTACTCATCCATTCATCCATACATTCACACATTTATTCACAAGTTATCCACATATGCCTCTTCCATCACCTATCCACACACCCACCAATCCTCCATTCATCTATTGTCTATCCACCCACCCATCCATTCATCTATCCCTCCTTACATGTTATGATTTGAATATGAAATACACCCCACCCCCCCACCCTCCACATAGGCTCATGTTCTAACACTAATTTCTTAGCTGGTGATTTGGAAGGCTGCAGAATCTTTAGGAGGTGGGCATAGATGAAGGAAGTGAGACATTTTGGGGCAAATCTACAGGCTTAAAGCACAGACCCTGATCCTAGAATAATCTCTGCATCTTGATCTTTGAGATGGGAGCCGTGATAATCTGCATCCGTTTAAACCATAACCCAAACAATCTTCTCCCCTGAGTTGCCTCTTGTCACATATTTGCCCATAGAATGAGAAAAGTGGCTAACACAGCAGCAACCCATCCTCTTATCTATCACTCATACCCATCCATCCGTGTTTCTATCTCATTATCTATGAATTATTCTCACATATATCTTCTGTCATCAGTATATTCAAACGCAACCATCCACCCAGTTATCCATCCATCCATCCATCCATCCATCCACCAAGAAACCCAATTATCCAGCATCCATCTATCCATTCATTTACCACCTCATCCATCTACCCATCCCATTCACCAATCACTGCAACCAATGCAGCAATCACTGCATGCAGCATTTGTTGCCGACTGTCCATATCTATCCACGTCTTCCACACCCACACTGAAGTTGTCACTCTGTTCACCCACTGCTGTACCTGCCTCCCAGGCTCCCTCTAATTGCTAGTGAAATCATAAAGTGATCACAAATCTTGCCCAATATCAATTCTGGGTGAGGTGACAACACCGAACAGATTAAAGCAAATCCTGTCAACATTGTTTGTCCACTTAACCTGGATCCCCATCTGTTTCCAACTCCTGCTTTTGTTTGTTTGTTTGTTTGTTTGTTTGTGTTCCTTAGAGATGCACTAATGACACTTTCCCAGTACAGGAATGCCATCAAGAAGGACCCTGTGATGTTATCTTTGTCACCATGAAGAATCACCATGAAGAAAGTCTCTATGAGGGATTGTCTATATTGGGTTACTTATGGAGGATTGTCATAAGTTAAATGATGTGGGATGACCCTGCCCACGGTGGGAAGCACCGTTCGCCTGGCGATGGATCCTCAACTGTATAAAAGTGGTGTAATCAAGTTGAGCACAAATATATGAGCACGTACGTGTTCATTGCTCTCTCTTCCTGACTGTGGATGTGATGTGATCAGCTGTTTGAAGGTCCTGCCTTAACTTCCCTATAATGTTTGACACCTCCCCTGCCATTTTTTTCAGGGTATTTTATCTCAGCAACAGAAATGAAACCGGGTCAGGCTATTTTCTTTGTGGAAGAAGCAGCTGATGGTCTACATGATTTCCCTACCCAAAGCGAAGTGAGAGGTGTGAGCCGTTCCTTAGTCTAGCCTGTCCTCTGTAATGGGGCAAACCAGGCTATGAGGGTGAAGAGCCCTTGTTCTCTGGCTGAAATGAGACAGAGGCACTCATGATCCACTGGGCAACTTGCCTGACCCACTTGAATGCATGGCGTGGCAGAATGTGGCATGGATGGAGTATGCTTTTTCTGCTTCACCCACTGGGGCTCTTCCAGTGTGTCTTCTCCCACTGTGGGAGAGACAGAGGCTGAAGTGCCGGTGTGAGCCAGTCCTCGGCACATGAGGCTTTATTATTTCTATGTGTGACATACATAATTAGCCAGCCCACTTTAGAGGACCAGACCAAGGATCAGGGTGGGTGTGGGACACTAACTCCCACTGGTCTGTCTGATGCCCACATCCAGCTCTTGGCATTGCAATTAGCAATGCTGCCGTTGCCCTGGCCCTGGGCACTCCTGCCTCCTGCTTCTGAGCTAGTTATTCCTTGGGTCTATCACTGGTGACTCAGGTGGTCTTGGGGATGTTTCTTGATGTCCCTGTGCCTCAGTTTCCCTACTTGTAAAATGTGAATAGCCATGGTCCTTACAACTTTCTGGGACTCAGCATCCTGTGAGCCTGACTTCCTTTGGGAGTCAGAAAACCCTCAGGTGAGCAGTTGGCAGAGTCCCTTCTCGTGGTCCCTGCTGGGTCCTGTACATTCGCTCAGTGTGTACTGCGGGAGTGTGGTGGAAGTGGAGACATGTACTCACCTGGGACGTGTGCTCACCTGTCTTGGTCATCTCATCATCAGCTGTTGTGGTGGGTGTTCTTTAGCTGAGCTTTTTCAAGTCTGACCAGCATGTACAAAGCTAAGCTGAGGCTGGCCCCTCTCATACCATTGCCAGTAGCCTGAATGAAGGAGCCTGAGGCAGGAGGAGCAGAACACATCCTGAGCTGCATCTTGTTTCTAAAATGTGATAGCAGCTTGCCCATGCTTTACTTCAGCCGCTCCTGCACCTCAGAGCACCCCCACACCAGGTATCTCTGAGCCCCTCTGGCATGTCACACTTCTGAACAGGTATCTGAATCTTGTAATAGAAAGTGGGCTCCTTGTGAGAGACATGAGCCTGCCTCGCCACCATCTTGGATTTAAAATTATCTCCTGCCATTTATTCTGTGTGGCCACCTTGAATAGGGCTGTCCTCTTCCTGGGAAGACTCTAGGGAAATGAGGGATATTGCTGTATGCTGTATGCCTGGCTGTCTGTGTCACCAACTTCAGGTAGGATGTTGCCATGTTGTTAGGTTCACAATAGCCCTCTGCCCTCAGTGCAGGAATGCAGCCATCTTGGAAGCAGATGCCCCTGTATTCTGATCCCTCCAGCCCAGTTGCAGCTTCCCATGACACTGCAGTCCCAGGATATGCATGTCTCCTCCCAAGAGGCCCATCCTTGCTCAGCCTCAGCCTGAGCCTTAGCCTGGCTCTCTGAGGAGCCATCTACTGTCAATCTTTCCTTTGCGCCCACCTCACCTTAGAGTCAGCAGCTGCCTCTAGAAAGGCTTCTTGTGCCCTGACATACAGGCTCACACACTCACACATTCACACACATACCACACACATACCACACACACAAATACACACACAAACATACCACACATACACACACACACATAACACATACACAAATACACACACACACACACAAACATACCACACATACACATATACACACACACATAACACATACACAAATACACACACACCACACACACACCACACACACACACACCACACACACACACACCACACACACACACCACACACCACCCACCCACCCACACACCACCCATACACACCACACACCACACACACACACACACACCACACACACACACACACCACCCACACACACCACACACCACACACACACACACACACCACACACACACACACCACACACACCACACACACACACACCACACACACACACCACACACACACACACCACACACACACACCACACACCACACACACACACACACACACACACACACACACACACACACACACACTCATGCCCAATCACATACTCACAAGGCTGAGCAGCCTCAGGCAGGTGGCTTGTGGTCTCTGAGCCCCTGAGCCCCTTGTTTCCTCTCTGTACAAGGAAGAAGGCAACTTTTCCCCAGGGTGGCCCTAGGCTTCAATGGTGCTTAGGAAAGGTGGAGACTATAAGGGAGCCAGGCTCTCTCTGGCTTTAAGCAGTCCTCTGCCTGACCCATGCCCCACCCCAGCTGCCTCTTAGTGGGGGACCAAATGTCATTTCAGTGGCAGGCATGGGGTATTTTAAGTGACACCTGAAGCTGAGATAAGGCCCTGGGCCACACATTCCGTAGGAAGACCTGAAGCTAAGATCTCAGCATTGGAATGCAGGAAGGTGATGGGATGGGAGGCGGTTTCTCTCCCCTTGAACAAGGTATAGCTTCAGACATGCGCTGATAACTTCTGTGGTGGCTAATGTCAAGATCCTAGCTGTCCTCAAAGAGGGGCCACATTGTGCCTAGTGGGCATCTGTGTGACATTCAGGGAACTTTCATTGTGACAACATTGGTCATGGGCTATAGAGAGGGCTGTCTGGGTTACTCCTTTGGCCTGTCACTGGTGACTCAGGTCAGGTGGTCTTGGAGGTGCTTCTGGATATCCCTGTGCCTCAGTTTCCCCACTTGTAAAATGTGGATAACTGTGGTTCTTACAACTTTTTTGGACTCAACATCCCACGAGCCTGACTTCCTTTGGGAGTCAGAAGGTCCTCAGGTGAGCAGTTGGCAGAGTCCCTTCTCATAGTCCCTGCTGGGTCTTGTGCATTTGCTCAGTGTGTACTGCAGGACTGGGGTGGGGGTGGGGACGTGTGCTCACCTTTCCTGGTCATCTCATCAGCAGCTGTTGTGGCGGGTGTTCTTCAGCTGAGTTTACTCAGGTCTGACCAGCATGTACAAAGCAAGCTGAGGCTGGCCCCTCTCATACCATTGCCAGTAGCCTGAATAAGGGAGCCTGAGGCAGGAGGCTTCCTACAAGATTCATCAGCTGGAAAAAAAAAAAAAAAAAAAAAAAGCCACAGGGAAGCCATGAGCACACCTGCAGAAAAACTAGAAATCATCTCTGTCAGGGTGCAGGTGTGACCAACTGACTGTGCGGTGTCTGAGGAACGGGTATGGGGCTGTATGGACCACGTGTAGCATTCATCACAGGCAGCTAGGCAGCCACTCCACTGAACTCCATGCTCCCCACCTGAGTCCCCTGTAGCCCTAGATGTCGGGTTTACTGATCTCCTACCATGTGCCCTGGGGTGTGTGTGTCTTGGCTTCTTCACCCCATCTCTACTCTGAGTTTTGTGTTCTTCTACCCCTGATGTTGAATGGTGGATGAACGGATGACAAGTGGATAGATGAGTGGATGAACAGATGAGAGGTGATGGTGGATGGTTGGGTGAGTGGTCGGTCGGTAGGTGTGCAGATTGACAGGTGGTTGGATGTGTGGATAGATGAATACATAGAAAATGACAAGGCAGGTGACAGAAGGGTGTGATGATTCTGGCTTGGGGGGAGCAAGGAACTCTTCAGCTAGACCTCAGACATTACCTCTCAGGGCCCACAGCTGCTGGGGGCCACCATGACCTGAAGCTACCTGTCTTCACTCAGGATCCTGCCAATCTGCCTGTCTGGGCCCACACAAAGAACTGTGATGCCCGGCTCTTGTCCCACTGTATTGGGATCATAAGTTAGCCTCATCCTTATCTATGAGCACCGAGGGTAGGGGGACTCCACCACTCACCCCTTCAGTGCCGGGCCTCCTGCCCTGGCTTTCCAGCCAGGATCACATTCTGTGTACAGAGCCTGGGGAGCGATAGCCCTTGGCACGAACCCAGCATCTCCTGTGTGCATTCTTCTCTACTGAGGAACCTTCAGGGATTGCGGTTCCCACAGCGTAGCCTGCTCCAGGCTGGCTACTTGTTGGCCTTGGCTCTGCTCCAGGAGACCCCGCTCTTCAGATCCCTTTGGAGGGAGCCATAAGGGTCAGCCAGGCAGGATGTGGGTGTTTTAGGGTCAGTGGACAGGTGTTCTAAAAGGGTCTGCCTCACCTGTGGTCAACCAAGACTGTGTCAAGGGTGACCAAGTCTAATTAAAGGGAACATTAAGCAGGGCCCTCTAAGCATGACTGTGTCCTCGAGTCCCCTTAGACACCCACAAATTCCACAGAGGAAGGAGCAGAGATTAGGGGCTCCAGGCTGGGAAAGCCTGGCCTCTACCTCCAATCCACTCTTGCATATCTACTTCATCTCAACAGTAAGTTAAAGATTCCGGGAAATTTCTCCATCCCCCTGATTCCTCAAGTATTTAATGGGAACACTACCCCCTCTCACCCCTGGGGAGGAAGGGAGGAAAGTGAGCTTCCAAAATGGCCACAAGAAATGAGGTAGTATGTGAGTGTGATCAGGGCTGGGCCAGCTTTGTAATGATCAGGCACTGTCCTAGATTCAAAGAGGGAGGATCAAATAGGACACGGTCCTCTTCATCAGGTGGTTAATGCATCCTTCCTCTCTGGACCATAGATTCTGTGTGCAGCCCTCTTCTACCCTTGTGTGTGCATGCATGTGTCTATACAAGCAGGTGCGCATTCATGTGTCTACATGTGTGTGCCCAGGTGTCTATGTGGTGTGTGCGCACATATTTGTGTAAATAGCTGGTGCTCCAACTGTATTTTGTGACAAGCCTGCAAGTCTACCTCTCTGAGTGGTTCATACCCCAGATGTTACCAATGATCAGTAGTAGCATGATCAAGGATACACGTGGGCAGAGTTGGGCAGCCATGACACGTATGTACTGTATGAGATGGTCCATGCTCTGAAAGTGAGATTGAAGTGACACTTGAGGAAGAAAAAAATCATGAAAGTGCCTGGATGTAGTCACTAGATTTTCTTATCTCAAGGGACTGGAGTAGCTTGTGATACTCCTTGAGATTTAAAAAAAGAAAGCACATGGTACTGTCTCATGGCTCAGGGTCACCTGATAGCTTGGAACTTATGAGCTCTCAAGCTAGGTCTGGGAGTCTGGCTCATCCTGCCCTTTGCACTCTCTTGGCTTCAAGTCTGCAAAATGTCCCCAGAATGCAGGGTAGTCAACCACTGAATTCCAAAAGAGACCCAAGCTGGGCCAGGAGTCAAGTGTTGAGGGGGTCCATGCAGGTGTCAAGGCAGGCAGGGAGCGGAGCCACAAAGAAAGTGCAAACGTGATGAAGCGAGACTTTGTCTGCCAGCTGAATGAAGCTTCTGGAGAGTCAGATGCACGGTGGTTTATTGCCAGCATATTCTGAGGCAATAAAATTTGGGGAAAAGTTTCCAGGCAGCCACCAATCCTATCTTGATGTGCAACAAATCTTCAGGAGTTACATAGAAACTCCTTGGCAAAGTGCATGTGACCTAGAAGCTGCGCTCTGTAGTGTAAGGGCTTAGGAACCGGTGTGGGCTCTGACTGAGAGCATGGAGGTCAGCAGGCTGTGAAGCTCATGCCTTAGAGTGACAAAGTCATTTGGAGCCTGCCAGGAATCAGCCTTCATTTCAGAGTCTGTCTCTCCTAGGACATTCGGGAATGGGTCTGACACCACACAAGGTGTGTGTGTGTGCGTGTGTGCATGTGTGTGTGTGTGTGTGTGTGTGTGTGTGTATGTGTGTGTGTATGTGTGTGTGTGTGTGTGTGTGTAGATACCCTCTTTTACAGAACCACATGATGACATCAGTCCTTCCTGAATAGTGTCTCTTCCTTAAACTGCATGAGTGCTGCCTAATCTACTCTCATCACGGTCAGTTTCTCCGTGGCAGCATTCGCCACAGCTGGGGATTTGCAGGCTGGAGGGTGTGTGGATCAAAGGTGAGATCTGGGGCTATCTCAGTAGAATTCTACCCACTAGTGTGTACTGAAATTTAATTTTGCTTCCCATTTCTATGGGATAACATGTGATGGGACTGACTAGGGTAGGACACAACTCTTGTTCTGCTTTTCAATGGCTGATATCTTGAGGAAACAGGCTGTGTTGATGATGGTGGTGGTGATGATGGTGATGATGATGGTGATGGTGGTGATGGTGGTGGTGATGGTGATGCTGATGCTACTGAGGATGATAGTAATGGTGATTATGGTAGTGATGGTGATGATGATGGTCATGGTGGTGATAACGGTAGCAGCAGCTGCAGTTCCCTGTCAGTCCTGTGATCATAAGGTAGTGATTGGTATCCTACAGTGCATTGTCCCGTAACTAACACAGACTGCTAGCAGTACAGCAGGGAGGTTAAATGAGGTCATTCAGGCAACGGTTTGGGCGGAGCCCAGCCATCATGACCCAGGCAACTCTGAGAAGATTCTTTCCATCACACCACCTCGTTCTGATTTAGAGCAGGCTTCTGTCCACACAGAGCCATGCTCACGGGCTCATCCACATTTGGGTCATCTCAGGTGTCTTCCAGAGCCCAAGTATAGCAGAGAGAGGCCTGAACACAGGTGGGTTCCTGGGACACACACCATAGGTCTGTTGCACCTTGGTGGGCTGCTCACTAGGTCCAGAATCCACCCTGAAGATCAGAGAGGTGGTGTGGAGAGCTGTAGAGGGATTTGTTGTCCTTCCTCAGTCTCTGGGAGGACAATGGGCCCCATTCGTTACATCTTTGACTTATTTGCAGTGTAAGAACATTTGAGAACAACAGCCAAGCTGTGTGGGCAACAGGCATAACACTTTGAGGACCAACAAGAAACATCCCCACAAGGGCAAAACAACAGGCAGGTCTGAGAAAACAGCATGGCTGTGAGGGAGCATTATCCATTATCACTGTACTGTTATCAGCATTACCATCATCACCACTGTCACCACAATCACCATCACCACCATCGTTATCTTCACCATCACCACCACCATCATCAATCACCATCACCACCATCATCACTATCACCGCCACCATCATCACCACCATCATCATTATCACCACCACCATCATCACCACCATCATCATCACTGTCACCACCACCACCACCATCATCACCATCACCACCATCATCACCACCACCATCATCACTATCACCACCACCATCATCACCACCACCATCATCACTGTCACCACCACCACCATCATCACCGTTATGAATGTCACTATCATCAGCATCCTAACCACCACCACCAGCAGCAACATAGCTATCACCACTGTTACTACCACCACACTCTCCGTCACCATCATCACCATCCTCCTCCACTGGTTAACAGTTAGCCAGTCTGACACACACTTTGAGTATAGAAGACAGAAGAGAGAATTGTTAGTGACAAATTCAGATTTCTATGTTCTGCCCTTCCAGTAGGACTCAAGTGGGGCTGTGACCAAGGCGGATATCAGCACAGACACATCAACTCTGCTAATCAAAGTGGGCCTGAGTCTCAGGAGACTCAAGTGTGGGACTGTTCAGCAGACACCGGGGGATGAGGCACAATCTCTCTTGTTTGCTCCACAGAGAGAAGAGCTACGGAAGGCAAGCCTGCTGAGATCTCAGACCAGTCTCTGTCTGGCTCACCTCAAGTGGACCTCCTCTCCCTCAGCCTCTGCTCCAATCTCTAAAATGGGGACACACTGAGACATCAGGCTCTGCCCTTAGCAAGCCTCTTGGGCCTCCCTTGAGCAGCCAGTAGGTGGAGCTGACGGGCAAGTAGGAAGGAAAGGGGGGGCCTATAGTAGGAAGGGTTCTGGGAGCAGTCTAGTGGGGACTGGGGGGCCTGGGAGGCCTGGCAATACTCCCTGAGGGTAGACAAGCTACATTACCTCTCTGAGTATGGGAACAAAGCAGCTATCCACAGGCATTCCCAGTGTCGTGGCCCCTGTAAGGAGTCACACCCCTCTCATGGCATCCAGACGCTGAGTAGGTTTTGGATGCCCCATCTCTCTGCCTCCATGTTGGATTGGTCCCTGAGCCTTATTATCCTTCCTTCCCAATATTTCTGCTCATGGGAAACGCATCTCCTATCCTGAAAACCCAGCACCTAGAGGAAGTTTCTGGAAGGGGAAGTGGGATATTGTCTCTATCATGCCCAGGGTTCCCAGCCCTGGGGGCAAAGCCCGAGGTCTTAATGAGGCCTGTGAGGCCCACAGTGCCCTGCAGAGCAGAGGCTGGTTCGGAGCCGCCGCGCCACCTCTGGTTGCAGACAGTGCCAGCTGCAGCGCTCTCTGCTTTCTGCTCTCCTTTCTTCCCCGGGGTTTCCTGGGGTGGACCTGTCTGCTGACTTGACCACCACAATGTTCTGAGGAGCTGGGGATGTAGGGCTGCCTGAGCCCTGCCTGTTCCCTCTTTTAGCAGTTGGCAAAGCACATTAAAAGTCTTCGCCAAGCCTTCATGGGACCAAGGATGCAGAGTATAAAGAAGGTACGGGGTTTGGCAGAGAGCTGGTTGAGGCCACAGTGGGACTCACGGAGACTTTCTGCCTCCATTGCTTTCCAGAAGGTGAACAAGAGGTTGGGGCTGGAGGGCTCCCTCCTTGTTCCGCCCCTTTGCCTCCAGGTTCTGTTCCACCCATCTCCCACATTGCTGCGCATGCCCATGTGAGGTCTCCGGGCCACAGCTCCTCACCACAGGTAATGAGAATAGCTGAGGCCCCACAGGCTGTGTGGACAGCCCTTGGGTAGGTTCCCTCGCTGGCTAAGGTTATTTTAAAGCCAGAAGGTGCAGTGTGAGTGAGTGAGTAAATGAATGAATGAATGAATGAATGGCCCCTAACCTCTAGGGTTCTAAGGTCACTGAGGGGTATTGCCCGTAAATGGTACCTCTGTGACCTGAGCTCTCAGCTCACCTGATCCACCTGACTGTGACCTCTGCCTGGCTTAGCCCCAGAGGAAGGGATGCAGAAAGGAGCCCTTCCTACCAAGAACTGCCTTACATCACAAATCCCTGCCCACCAGGAAGTCCTTCCCACCCATGGTTTCTTCCTCTTGAGGCCCTGAGACCCAGCCCATATAATATAGAGGGCCTTGCAGAGAACAGGCACCCAAACAGGGTCTCTTCCCTTCACACTTGACTGTCTCCTCACCTCATACTTCTATAGCCTGGTCCCATGGGTGCTGTACCTGCAGCCGGCCAGCTCACACCAGATAGAGTACAGACAGTCACCAAAAGCTGAGCTGTAAGCTGCATGCCTCCTGGCTGTGGCACTGTGTCAGGGTGGCATGCCTAGCTCAGACTACCTCTGCCTTCACTGGTTACCATCTGGGGCCTAAGGCAGGGTGCCCTGGGCAGACACCTTCCCAGCATCTTTCCCTCACATCCCCACAGCAGTGCTGTGGACAGATACTGCTGGGTGTGTGTCTGTGTCCCTGCCAGGCTGGCCTGGGAAGCCCTTGGGCACTACCATCAGTTAGTGTGAAAGCCAGTGGACACACAGCGACAGCAACAGGTGACAGCTGTCTTGGATGGAGGAGAGGGAGAAGATGGGACGAGCTCCATGCAGGCCAGGCTACCAGGGAGGTGCCCTGGGGGACTGCATGTAGTCTGGGAGCAAAGCTCTGGGGTGTAGCTTCTGTGAGGAGGCAGACGACATGCCTCAGATAAGTTTGGGGAAGAGAAGCTGGAGAGCCATGGAGAAGGTGTCAGTTCTGGGTAGAAGCTGCACGCCACCTGTGACTGTGGAACCTGCAAGCACTTGATAAGGACTAGCCATTGCAGAGGGCACATGACCCAGCTATGACTACCTCTGACCCCCACAGTCCCAGCCTCATGAGATTCATGGGCCCTGTGGAGTGCTGGCACTTGCAGCTGGAGGTCAGACCAGGCTGGGCCACTGCATTCCCAACTCCCGTCAGTGTTCCTTTTCAACATCCATGTCCTCACTGATAACTTCCTGGGTGGCTCATGCCCAGCTGTGCTTCACCCTCAGGACGATACTGAGCTTTCCCCCTAGGCTTCTTCCCCTTTCTGCCTTTAACTGACAGGTTTTCACTTGGCATCTACTATATGTAGGCACGAGTCAGGTGCTGAAATGTTCCAGATCTGGGCCCTCCCAGAACTTTCTCAGCTGGTCACAAGCCTAGAGGACAAGCTCAGCAATCTCTAGTTCTGTGCTGGCCTTAGGTAGTGTTACATGGAGAACTGTGTGGAATTGGGCCTCTGAGGCAGAAGCTAACTAGGGAAAAAAAAAAAAAAAAGAGTGCTGCAATCCATTAGTGATGTCTGCCATGTGCACAAGAAGGGAAGCATGGCTCCTGTTCTCTGAGAAATCATTACCTAGCCAGGTCTATAACATGCTTTTGACACTGCTGGATGCTATGCAGGGATGCATGGCTGTCCTGATCATGAGAAAGTAGAATCTAGGGCCTTCGCTATTCAGAATGCCAGGTTCACAACCTGGTTTTCTATGATGTCACACTATAAAACTCTGTCCCCTCTTTGCTTTGGCTGCTGGGAAACTCAGAATGAAGCTTCATACTTGCTCTTGGACAGCACAGTAGCCCAGGACACGAGTCCTTCTGTCATCTGCCCCTGTGGGCTCTTTATCCTCAGGCTCTGCATCCCGTGGAGCAAGCCGGACGCAAGTTATCAACTATAAATAAAACCAAGGCTTCCGTCCTGGCTTGCACTTGAGTTTCCTGGTGCATTTTTTTAAGTCCCTAGTCAACAGAGTTGAGGGGGGGGACCTCCTAACGGAAGATGACATCACCATCAGCTGGCTTGAGGAACAGGCCCCAGCCCTGCAGGCGCGGGTGGACCCTGAATGCCCCCATTGTGAGGGGTAACTTCATCACACAAGTTCCAACGTGGTGGAGTCTCAAACGGGGTTCTGTGGTTTCTGCCCCTCTCAGAGGCACACACACAGGCAGCTGCGGTTGCTCTGCTTCCTTTCGCGCTGCAGTGCTGGCTACTGGCCAGTGCAAGTGACCACCCCTTCCACCCTGAGTCACCATCATTCTCAACTCTGATTCAAGTTCCTTTAAAGGGACAGCAGGGCCAGGAGAGGGAAGCTGTTCAGGGGAAGAGGCTCCGGGGAGGGGGACAGAGACAAGAGGAAGCCTGCGGGTGCTCTGGCAGACGCCTAGATGGAGGGGGTTTCCTGCCTCCCCCAAGCAAGTGGAGCCTGTGACTTCCCCAAAGTCTATAAAGCACACAGAGGCTTTCCTTTCTGCCCTGCTAATACTGGGGGCTCAGACGGCAGGCTCGGGCTTGATGGGCCTCCCCGATGTATGTCCTGCCTGATCCAAGTCCTTGGCCTGTGTTTGCTGAGCTTTCTTTTAGCCATCTGCAACTCTTCTGCTGCCTGCCCTCTGTTCCACGCGAGGTCCTGTCTCCTCCTTGGAGCCTCACTGTTGCCTCCTCTCTGCCCAGCTTGGTGGGCCCTGCAACCCCAACAACAACCCAAGACCCTGCTTCCATTGTCTCCTGCAGTGCTGGTGGGGGATCCTATCTGGCCGGGCCATAGCTCTGATTTGGTTCACTGCAGTTACTTACTAACTGCTTACCGATCAGAGAATGAATGTGGCACTTGGCTGCAAGGACACCTAGCTACCCTACCAAGTGTCCCAGACAGAGATGGGGAGTAGGCAGCTCTTCCCTGTCCAGATGGAGCTGGGGGAAGGAGGGGGGGGGGTCACAGGAGCAGTGTCATGAACAGGTCATGTTTGCAGGAGCCACTGCTGGGGCCCAGGCTCCTGGGGCCAGGGCTGCGAGTCCAGCCTCTAGAAACTAAAGAATGTCCTTTTCATTTTTTTTTTCTTTCCTTGACTGTGACTCACACTTTCGTTTTGAAGTTCCCTCTGCTGTCTTTCCCCTGAGGTTATACAGTGGTCAAGGCAGAGCAGCAGGGCGTGGCCAGAGGCAGGAAGCCCAGCTGAAGTTTCATTCACAAAAAATCTAAGGCCACAAGGGCTGGGGAGAAGGCTCAGTGGGTTAAGTGCTTGCCATGCAAGGTGAGGACTTTTGTTCAGACGCCCAGCAGCTCGCAGTGGCAGGCCTCGGTAACCCCAGCCCTTGAGGAATAGAGATAGGCAGATCCCTGGAGCTTACTGGCCATCTGGTCTAGCCATTTGGTGAGCTGGGGGCCAAGGGTAGAGGGGTGGAGGCAGGGGGATCCCTGGAGCTTGCTGGCTAGCAGTCTGGCAGCCACGTCACTGAGAAATCCTGTCTGGAAAGATAAGGTGGTGCACCAAAGAGAAGATACCTGACAGTGACCTCTGACCTCACACACTGACGTGCATGCATGTACATCAGCTAGAGAAAGACACACAGAGAAACACCCCCACCAACATGCACAGATATCCATCCATCCACACATCACACGCACTTGCACAATGCATCCATGTACATCAGACAGAGAGAGACACACAGAGGAACACACCCTACCCCACACACATGCACAGACATCCATCTGTACATACGCATACATATACACATACACAGAAAATGTAGAGGCAGTTCCTGTGTCCTGCTGAGGTTCTGTAGGCCCCAGCCCTGTTCTTGGTAGTTGGATGTTTGAAATTAACAGGAGTGATGGAAGGATCCTGGGGCCAAAAGGATCCAACCTCGTGCTTCTAGAAGGCCAGAGGCAATTTCAGTCTCTTCCTTCCGCCTCTGCCTGACGTGTTGTGTTGTCTCCTGGCTTGCCCTCCACAGCGACCGGAGCTGGGCTTGGGCTGCTGTGGTTCCCACACAGAGCTGGGAGACTGAGGTGGAATGGCCATCCTCCTGTTGAGTCAAGGTCATGTGATCTCCTTTTCTCTGGCTGGGAGTCTGGAGGGGTAGGAAGATAAAGGGGAGGGGGGTCTTCGGTTCAGCTGCTCCTCCCAGGAGGGGTTTCTCATCTGTCTCAGGGGCCCTGGGCATCACTACAGTTAAGAGTGTTCATTCACCAAGGCTTCATGCTGGACTCTTGGCCATCATGACTATCTTAAGGCTAGCCTCGGAGCTTCTGGTCCTAGCATCTGGACCATTCACCAAATGGCAAGAAAACAGAAAAGCCGTCTCAATCAGGAGAAGCCTAAACTGGTGGTAAAGAAAGCTCCTTGGAGCTGTGAGCATGCGAGGGAGCTTGGCAGAGGTGAGGAGGGGGTTTGCGGTGTGGTGTGAGGAGATGAGATATCGGCCAAGGAAGAAGTGGGGGGCAGGGTGGGGGAAATGCCAGGTAGAAGGTCCTGGCACATGTAGGGCCCAAATGCATGTGAAAGCCTGGAGTACTGAAGACCCGAGGCCATCTAGGAGATGGTACTAGGGACTGATGGGAGCTAGTGGAGAGAGGTGGGCTAGTCCATACAAGAGGAGCCAGGACTCGGATGAGCCAAGAAGCCTGGCTGTTTGGTGCAGACTTTTGCAGATGGTGGTGCAGACTTCTCGTTTCAGGACTGGCTTCCTGAGGCTCCTTGGTCTAAGAATCAGGTGGAGCTGCCTGCCAGGGGCCAGCAGAAAGATAGGCCACCCTTCCAAGACCCTGGGATCTTGGGGCTCAGGGGCCATCCTCTATTGCCCTTATTAGGATGGTTAGCCAAGGCTGGCAACATCAGGAGGGTAGCCAAGGCTGGTAGGGCTCTGGGGCTTCCTTACAGATATATTGCTGGAAGGAAATGGGAAGCAATGTATGTTAGCTAACCTGGGAGATGCAGGCTAGATATGTATGTGTACGGAGGGTGGAGTGTGTGGTCTTAGCCCTGAATTTGCAACTGAGCTAATACCCAGCCCTTCCCTGGGAAGAAGTGGCCCTGGACTTCCCCGGGACATCTCAGTAACACCCTGGATCCAATCTTCCTCTGTCCCAGGCTCTGGAGTCCAGAGGAACAGGAGCCATCAGGGGTCTTCTTTAAGGCTGGGCTTAGTCCTTGGCCACTTTCATTCCCAACAGTGTTTGCAGGTTTTCATTGGCCACTATGGTCCTTGGGCTTCTGGGAGCTTTTTCTGTTTCACAGAATTATGGAAGTAGCAGTTAGGAGGGGAAAATCCAGGCTGGAGAGATGGTTCAGCAATTAAGAGCACTGCCGCGGTTCCAGAGGACCCAGGTTCGGATCTCATCTCCCACCATAAGGCAGTTTACAATCTCCCATAATTCCAGCCCCAGGGGATGGATCTGAGAGCCTCTTCTGGTCTCTGTGGCCATTGCAGACAAGCAGTGTCCAGGCACATGCACTGTCCCCACTCTCCTCCCCACCCTCTGTACCCCCCCCATGGGAAAATACAACATGGAATTTGCTCTTGGATTTGACCCGAAGGATACGGAAGGAGGTACCAGTGTCATCATGGAGATTCTTATCTTTGGCACCACCAGAGTGGATACATGGGGGACAGTCTCACGAACACCACAGACTTTGGTCTTTTCTGTTACAATTGTCATGAATTCTGCATTGCCATTTTCAATAAAGAGCCTCATTTCTACCTCATTCTTTCCCTGTGAGAGGGCAGTCTTCCTGCCTCTGCAGTTGGGGAAACTGAGGCTCTGGAAGCAAGTCTTGTTCAGGCATCAGGTGCCTGGAGGGTGATTTAATCTCCAGTGACCTCCCAACTTCCTCCCAGACCAGTCATAGCTGCTACAAGTACTCAGCTAACCCCAGGAAGCCTGGTCCTTTGATTTGCAATGAAGATGAAATGTCACCAGAGTTATAAAGACGTAAGAGGAAGAATGCCATCAATTATGGCTGCACCTCTGGACTTGCCCCCTTATCATGGGATCTCAAAGCATAGGACCAAGCAAAAATTCCTTAGTCCCTGAAGCGGAGAACCACAGAATGCTCCAGAGCCCTGGAAGAGACCAAGGCAGAAGTAACACCGTACATTGTTCTACCACCTGGCAAGCACCTCCACAGTTAGCAGCTCTCCCTGAGCCAGCTTCAGAGGATGGTGGTCACTGGGCCTCCCCTGTCTCTGCTCCAGGTGAGGATGGAGACCAGCAGGAAAAGGATGTCACAATGGTGACAGGAAGGGAAATGATAGGCTCAGGTCTTGTGGGTACAGCTTCTGTCTGTCCTGGAGACTATCAGCTCTGGAATGTCACAGGCTGTTCTTATCTGAGTCACTCAGTTGGCTGGAAGGAACGGGGCCTGATGGTTAGAGAGGAGGCAAGAGAATATGGCTGACTCCAGAGGCAAAGATACTCCAGGGCTTGTTAAGTTACTAAAACTGATGGATGGACGGATGGATGGATGGATGGATGGATGGATGGATGGATGGATGAATGGATGGATGGGATAGATGGATGATTGATCAATGGACATGTGGAAGGGTAAATAAGTTAATGAATGAGGGAACAGTCTAAGAGGTTAGATGAAGGGATGAATGGATAGATGGAAGAGTGAATGGGTGAATACAGACATTGATGGGTGGGTTAATGGATGATGGTTGTATCAATGGTAGATAGAGGATGGCTAGTTGTATGGAGAGATGAATAGATGAGTAGAAGGACAGATAAACAAGTGGCTGGATAGGTAGATGGACAATGTGTGGGTGGATGGATGGGTAATGGATGCCTGCATAGATCAGTGAGCAGATGGCTGGACAGATAGATAGGTGATGGCTGGCAGATGGATGGCTAGATGGCTAGATGGACGTGTGGGTGGGTAGATGGATGACGGACGGGATGGAAGATGTGATGGCAGAGAGTAGACTTAGCACTTAGGCCATCGCCGGCATAGATGTGGGCTGTGTGAGATGATTCTGGAAAAGAAGCCAGGGACCTGAAGGGCAGAGTTTTGCTGTGCATAGCTTGTGTCCTCCACCAGAGGAGCCAAGCTAGAATATGGACTTGGATTTTGTTTTAGCCTTATCAGCTTAGGACCTTGGCCAGACCTCTCTCCCTCCTTGCTCCAGCATCAGTTTCCCTGTCAGGAATATGAGTGCTTGCAAGACGAGGTGAGTTTCTAAGAAAAATGGCTAGAGTCTCTTAGAATTTACTTCTCCCTGAATCCTATAACCTAGAACCACATGATGTCCTCCCCCTACTTCCCAAATGTCAGGGTACAAAGCAAGTTAGGATGGAGACGGCTGGACATCCCATGCTCTCCACAGGTGAGTGATGGGGACCAGCAGCTGCAAGGGTATAAGAGCTTCACTCAGCCTCTGTCCCGAGGAGGATGGATTAAGGGGCTGCCAACGGCTGATCAGAGGGCCCTGGCAGACTCCAGGCTGAGTCACAGTGAGTCACAACTGTCACTTCCTACCACACATTCCTTCATTCATATGTCCATCTGCTGTGGCCACAATCCTGGAGTATACTTGGCCAGCTGCAAGTGTGTGGGGTACTTGGCCTGCCTCAGGCAGGGATCTGGAATATACAAAGAGTTAGAGTATGGCTTCCTGGGACAGGAGCCTTCTCCTGCCTGGCAGATCTATGACTATTGCTGAGCCACACATCCCTGGATGGGTGTGGAAGGTCCTTTCCTCCAGAAGGCCCCAGTTGAGACTTGGGGCAGCTCATTGTCTTCCTAGATCACTGGGGGAAAAAAAAAGACTCATCTAACCCCAACCCTTAGTTCTGTCCTCAGAACGTCCCTGGTTTTGTTATGGAAGACCAGCCCATCTTGAGGAAGGGTGTTCTGGCTCACTCTCTGTCCAGGCTGCCTCCTTGATATTCAGTCTGGCTACATCTCACAGTATGCCTCCATGCCCTTGGAGGCAGTTACTCTGTGGGTTGCATGACACTTCTGATCCTCTATCCCTCCTAGCAGTGTCCGTGGATGACCCTCATCTTTGTAACTAACAAAGCTTCTCCTAGGACTGGCGTCAGAGGCCACTAGAAGACAGTTCTAGCGAGGTCAGCAGCTTGCCAAGTCTGAGCACAGGGGATGCCCAGAAGTGGACTTCACCTCCTTGTTCCACTCTCATCGCTCACCCTGCCCTGCTTCTCCTCTTGTTTCCCAGCTCCAGCTGCCACAGTCTCTATGCTGATGTTCAAACTGTGGGGGCTGTTTCCTACCCACAGCTTTTGCATGTGTTGCAGACAGAATCGTAGTTTTCTCTGCGGCTCTCTCAGGTGCACTTATCAGGGGTGGCCTGCTGGTAGTCTCCCTGCCCTGCCTGATGTCCCAGAGAAGCCTGGCTGACATGCTGCTGGGTTGACCCTTGGACTGCTGTGTATCTCCATCAGCCACTCTGCTGCGGCTGTGGGGATGTTGCACTTTGCTCCCTGCTGTCTTCTATCCCTGCGACCACTTCCGGCATTCCTCAGGAGATCAACAGATACATGCCGACCAAAGGTAGAATGTCCCCCAGGGGTTAGAGTATCACCTACATCCTGCATATAGTTTCCCTAAGGGTGGGACCAAGATTTGTGAAGCCAAGATTCAGGCAGTGACCAAGGTCCATGCAGAGGGGCTGGAGGCAGGAGATGGAGGACAGCTACAGTACTCAGACATCCCACGTAGGCCAATAGCTGTGGGCTCAGGGTGGGGCTTGGGGGAGCTTGAGGGCACCAAGGCACATGGGGAGGATCTCACAGGTCTTTGGTCCACCCTGAAGACCACTGGGAAATCAGTGGGAGCAGGAAGTGATGCTGTCAGGGTCCTCTTTGAAAGAAATCTCTTGTGAAAAGACAATGATAGGGGAAGGAGCAGAACTTGGGTGTGTGACATGGACCAGAAGTCCAAGGCAGACTCCAGTCACTGAGCTTGGTGGCCAAGTCCTCTTAGGTCTCCAGGCCTGCAGTTGAGACAACCCTGGGAGGAGGTGCTGAATAGGCGGTTTGTTGGGATCATTATGAGCTGCTAGGGGGTCTACAGGAGGCAGCCAGGCCCCTGAGCCGCTGGCAATGGCTATTGATACAAGGTAAATCTTGGCTACAGAAAGCAATCTGGGTGTTCTACTGTGCGAACAATTACTACACAAGCAAGTCGGGGGCTCTCTAGAAAGGACATGTAGGGCAGCAAGATCTAGTGGCCGGTCCTTCACCTGTAGCATCCGTTGTCACTGGAGACAGAGGACTGCTGGTGACTTCTGAAGTAAGAGATCAGTGGTCAGGCCATCTTAAGGGTCCTTTCTTTGATGTACCTGATTTCACAGTGTGGGTGACTGAGGCAGCCTGGCCATGATTTTTCACTAGAAAAGAATGTATCAATTTTGGACTCCTGCCCATGAGTCAAGAGGAAGCCAGCTGACAGGATCTGGACTGCAGAGAACATTCCTTACCACCTTACCAACTCTAGCCTGCTTTGGGTCCTCTTGGAAAACCACAGGGGGCCTGGGAGGAGCCTGGGGCTAGGCAAGGGACAGCAGAGACCCAAGGCCTCATTCTAGCTCAGCTGGAAGCTGTGTGTGTGTGTGTGTGTGTGTGTGTGTGTGTGTGTGTGTGTGTGTGTGTGTGTGTAAAACAGCGGGTGTCTCTCAGATCTGGTCTGTCATCTGCCCCCAACCGATTGCTCAGTCACTCTGCAGTTCTAAAGTGAACCCCCTAACTCCATGTACCCAACAATACCAGTAAAATCCAGGACCATCTTGGGCTCTCAGATCTTGGGACGATGAAGTTCTAGTCACAAATATGCTGATATCTGTTGCTCCCATGCCTTGGGTTACAATGGCTGCATACTAACTCACCAACTGCAAACCATTTGTGAGGCCTCTGTCTACTGGTGGAGGCATAAGATCAGAGAAGTTTGGTGACTCATGTGAGGGCACACAGCCAGGAAGGCACAGGGAAGTCCCAGGCCTGGGTAAAGACTGGAGCTCTGATCTGCCTGAGGATCCTAACTGATGAGGAAGCAGGTGAATAGAGGACCACAGAGCCCCGTCCCCACCCCAGGCCACAGCTCAAATGCCCAGAGAGGGTCTCTCCTAGCCTGCAGCCCTCCTGTCTTCCATTACTCTTGGAATTATGTCTTCATGTCCCCAGCCTCTGTGACACTTCTTGGGGGGATTCTTGGGGCCTCCCTGCCTATGATCTGTCTCATGTTCTGAACATTTACAGCAGGAAACACAAACGTCATGAAACCCTGTGGCTTTCTTAAGGACATAGGCACTGGATACTATCCTGAAACCCAGCCAGCCACCAGATTGACAGATGGTGTGGTCCTGGCCTCTGCAGAGCTTTTCCTTGTCCCAGTCTGACACATCCTATGATCCCCCTGAGGATCCAGTGAGGTGCTACTCATACAGACCTGGAAACTCAAAAGGCCACCCTTGGAGATGTCATTGCTCAACAATATGGGGGCCTAGCAGGGCTTTGGGCCTAGCTAGTGGCTCAGCAGTCTGCATTGCCCTGAGTAGAGAAAGCAGCTCGGGCTTTGGTGCAGCGAGTCTGAGAGGGAAGATCTAGGGATCCTAACTGCCTCCTGTGAGCCAATCCCTTGTCTCTGAGGAACCTTCCCTTCAAACCTGGAGGCCATGCTATACCTGTCATCTGCTGGTGAGGGGGTCAACAGTCTCCCAGCATGGGACCCCAGAGCCCTCTGGAAAAGTCAGGGCAGCTTGCATGTTCAGCCTGGCCCGTGTGGGGAGACTGACTCCCACTTAGCAACCTCCCCCTTTCTTCTCTGTGTGGGTGAATTACTGAGTGAGTAGTTCAAAGCCAGCTGTCAATGGTGAGCCGTGGGAGGGAGGAAAAGGGCAATTAGGAGCTTCACATAATTTCCACGGTGTGGTTTAACTTCCCCATAAACAGGCAGGAGAGACGGCCTGGCTTCTACCTGACTGGAATGCCTCCCTGGTCAGCAGGTTCCTGATGCAGCCAGTCCAGGCCGAGAGGCCCTGGAACACCAGCTTGGGACCTCAGAGCTGCCTGCCAGGGGCTGGGGAGGCTCCCTTCCCCAGAGAAGTCGCTTCCAGCGGCATGAGGAGCATTACACAAAGGAAACATTAACATCATAATTACAATTCTGCTTATTTAATTAAGTTATTAAATAGGCCTAGCCTGGGCAAGACACAAAAACAACCTATAGTTTCACTCTAATCGCCCCTCCCAGGATGGAATTAGAGCCTCTGAGAAGGGACTGGAGCCAGAAGCCAGGAGCTGTGCCAGGCCTAGGGTCCGGATGGGGTGACAGGCTGGGCTGTGGGAATGTAGCCTCTGGGAAGGTGGCTTGGGATTGACGGTGTCCCTGAACCTGACATGCCACAGGTACTTGAGCAGTAGCTAAAGGGTCGTGTAGGGGATATGGAAGATAGCCGGTGACCTGAGACACCCAGAGGACCCTCAGCAGCCTCTCCCTGAGACTAGCTGATCGTAAACAATGGCATTCATCCTGGCTGGCATAAGTTCTGCCTTCTCTCCTTCCTGTCTCTGTCCTGGTCACTGATGGCTGACACCCAAACCAGCAGATCCCACTTGTCCCCAGACCCCAACGACATTGCTGACACTGTGCCTCCCACAGAGGTGGACTTCCCAAAGGAAGAGGCCATCAGTAGCTCTCTCTGTGTCTGAGGCCTGAAGGCTGGACTCAGGCGAGCCTCTGCTGAGGGACTCAGAAGGGCGCTGGCTCCAGCAGCTTCTAGATCCGGCTGCATGCCCTGAGCTGACAGCTGCCTGCAGGCTCTGTGCACAAGGTCTCGTTAGACAGGAAGTGCCTCGTTCCAGCTGGCATGCCCTCATAGAACAGTCCAGGCTTTGTAAGGGTGGACAGCTGGGGCAGGGGGAGCTACGGGGGAAGGCCAGTGGCATCTGCTAGTAGGTGGAGGAGCAAGGGTCTTTCCCAAAAGTGGAGCTTCTCCAGGGACTGGTGAGGTATGAGGTATGACTGGGGAAGGGCCATGAAGGAGAGGGGACTAAACAAGCAAGGGAGAGAGGCTGGACCTCCAGTGTCTCAGCTCTCCAATACAGCAAAAGAACACTTTCACATAAGACAGCCATGAAAGCCACCACCCTGTGATGAGGAGGCACGAGTGCGACAACTCACCCATCTGCCACCCATCCGTCCATCAATCATTATACCCATCTATCATCCACTATCTATCCATCATCTGTACCATCAATCCACCCATCCATCCACCCATCATTCATCCATCATGCACCTATGATCTGTATCCATCCATCCATCCATCCATCGATCGATCCATCCATCCATCCATTATCTATATTCATCCATACATGTATCCACCCACTGTCTATCCATCTTTAATCCACCCATCACTCGTATACCCACCTTCTAGTCATACATACATACATACATACATACATACATACATACATACATAATCTATTCAGCCATCCATCCATCCATCCATCCAACACATTTATGCAATGTTGCCTCCTCTATTAGGCTTCAGATAATCAAAAATCATCAAACTGCCCTTGCCCCGCTATGGCTTGCTCAGAGTGTACATTTGAGGGAGAGTGGCTGACAGAAGATACATCTCCATGCTGCTTCAATGAAGGCTGGAAACTAGGAAGGTGTGGGCCTAGTGTTGGATGTCCCAGTGACTCATCCCAAGTCTCTGGCTATCATTTTAAAAGCAATGGTGAAGTAAATAAATCACAACTGCTGTAATATTGGATATGATGATGTCACAGGGCATTCAGCACAGATATTACTTAATAAAAGTCACCAGGTGTTGGGAGCCGACTTTTAGCAGAAAGCGGCTAGATTATCTTTGCAGCCATCTGGAACCATATACCCTGATAAGAGATTTGGTTTTCAATAGCCTACAACAGCTGAAGCACACTCTGATATCCCACATATTTTGTTTTGCTGTTTATTGCCCCAGCTACCAGGATTGTAATATTGCCATTGTTGTTACTATTACTAACTGTCTGGCATGAGAGTGAATAGTTTGGGGCAAATGAGGCTAGGCCTTGGGGGATGAATAGGAGTTAACTGGGTGCTGACCATGAATTTTCCTACTAACAGCCCCCACTCAGACTGAACTTATTTCCATCTCTACAGCAGACTTCTTAGCCCATGCTTCCTCCAACTTTATAGAGACCAGATCTACCTTGCTTCCTCCAGGAAGATTCTCACCAACTCTATTGAACTCCTTTCTCTTGTCGTAGCATACAGATCAGACTTCACCTGGGACTCTCATGACTCCACCATGAGCTTTATAATGTCAGCTACTTTTCAGGGTGGTGCATAATCCTGAATCCCTCAGTGACCCAGAAATGTGTGGACCTATCTAAGAGCAAGAACAGCCTCCTGTGATGTGTCTGATCCACCCATTGAGGTGGCATGGTTCCTACCTGGACCAACTCATGGTGTGGAGAAAAGACGCAAAGAGAAGACAAGGCTGGGGATCAGGTGGGTGGATGGAAGGATGAGTATACATCCCTATGTCTATCCATCCCCCACCGCTATGTGCGTCTATCCATCTATCCCTCCATCCATCCAACATCTGCCCATCCTTCCATCTATCCAGCCAACACTCACCCATCCAGCCATTCAACCATTCTTCCATCATTTATCTATCCAACCAATTATCATCTTTGCATCTTCCAATATCCTACCTTTCCATTCATCCATCTATTCATTCATTCACTCATCCATCCATCCATCCAACCAACAACCTACTGACCCATCTTTTTCACAACAAATATCTACCCATTCTAGGTGGACGCATGGCTGACAAGTGGACAGATGAATGAGAGAATGACCAGCAGGTAATTAACCAGAACATTAAACAAGAGAATCAGAATTTGGGTACTGTACAGATACACTCAAATTAAGTCACTGATCAATGGTTCCAAGTGTGTCTCTTTCAGAAATTGTGTGAGGTCCTGGGGCTGCCACCAGGAGCCAGTCACAGTCCAATCCCCGGGGGGCTTGGAATGGAGTTGAGAGCCTAAAATATGTACATAAACACAACCATGTATTCAAAGTGACCACTGCTTGAAGGTCTGATGGAATGGCCAGTCTGGGATGCTTCAGTTACAGGAGTTGGGGAGTGACTGATGAGTGGGGGTGCCTTAGTTAACAGGAAAACCTGAATGAGAGGCAACCAGCCACATGAAAGTTTGAGGAACACACAGAACAGTGGACATAGAGGTCCTGAGGCAGGAGCCAAGTTGGCCTTACTCACTTTAAAAGGCCTATTGCACCTTAGACAGAACCAGAGTAGGGACTTGAAGTCTGAGGTGACAGTCAGATGTGGCACAGGCACTCAGGCTTTGTAGGCCATTAAAGTCACGGATCAGTCTCACTGTGAGGTAGAGAACTCAGAGCTGACGTATGGCTTGGCTCTGGTGGGGCCAGGAGAGAAGGAAGATTCCCCAGTGTTTGAGCTGCTGGAAGATAGGCTCAACAGCCATTCCCAAGGATGGAGGAGACAGGCTTGGAAAGCAGGTGAACTCAGAGCCTGGAGAGGGAACACGCAGGCTCAGGATCCGAGCCCAGGACTAGAACCTGTCATTTAGTCACCCGATTGTCCTAGTTAGTCTCTTCACTTCTTAGATCTCTGCATCTTCACCTGAAGCATGGAGTTTTGGGTTGAAGTGGCCCAGTGAACCTTTGGCTGCATCCATACCTGTGAACCGTACCTCCATAATGAAATTCCTGTCAGAAAGACCAGGGCTGGTTGTGCTGTTGCTATGGTGATAGCGTTGTTGATTGATGTGGATCTGAGGTTTATTTTTGATGGTGAGAGCAGTGGGAGTGTGTGAGCTGTGTCGGTGTATTGGTGATGATGGGTGGTGAAAATTAATGCAGGGGATATTAGTGGTGGATCTGACAAGGGAGGTGTTAGCGGCCTTGGGTATGGCGATAATGCCTTTTGGATGGTGACAGTGATGAGCTGCTGGTGCTGCTGGTGGTAGTGATGATAGTGATGGTGGTGATGCTGATGATGGTGGTGATGGTGATGGTGGTGATGGTGGTGATGGTGATGGTGGTGATGGTGACGGTGGTCATGGTGATGGTGATGGTGGTGATGGTGGTGATGGTGGTGATGTTGATGATGGTGGTAGTGGTGATGACAGTATTGGTGGTGGTGGTGGCAGATGTCAGTAACTGAGGCAGATATGCACAGTGACACATTACACCTGATATGAGGATAAAGTAGTGAATGGCAACCTGAGGTTGGGCTCAGAGTCATCCCTTTCTGCTCTACCTGGGAACCCGCTCTCTGTGGTTTATGACTCTCCAAAGCCGCAGGATCTGTGTGTTCTCTCCTTTCTGGGCAGGCCGAGGATCACAGTTACTGAGACCTGGGGTGGCTGGAATTGATCTTGGACTTGAAGGTCTTTGCTTCCCATGGCCCCGTGGCGTCTGTGATCTTTGGAGCAGTTGGCTCTGACCTTCCCTCATGTCAACACCTTCTTTAAAGAACCATGTGCCTTTTTTGGTCCCTGTAGTGTGGCTTGGAGGGACTGGCCGTGTGAGGACTCTTCTTCTCTGACCATGGTCACAGTGGGGTAGTCATGTGACAGCAGCTAGGTAAGAGTTCTTTCTCCCTATGACTTTTCCTACCCAGCCAGCAGGGGGTGCTATCACTTGGCTCCATAGACAAGGGTGCCAATTGTTATCTTTCGTATCCCTGGAAGGGTACCTGTTTGCAACTGATGATGCCAAGGGAAGCAGAGACACAAACAATGAAGGAAGACATGGAGACAGAAAGTAGTGTGGATGAAGAAGACCAAGGGGCAGTTGCAGAGAGAAGCCAGTGGCTTTGTAGGAGCATTTGAATCCAGCTGTGCTTGAAGACATGATCCATCCACCCTGAAGCTCTGAGTCACACCAGCCACAGGACAGCCTCTGTTAGTGAGCTGGGTCCATGTGCTTTGCATCAGTTCCTAATGGCTGACCTCCTCCAGCTCCTAAGACCCCAGAACCTTCCCAAGAAAGCAAACTTTGGGGACAAAAGACTCCTGTCTAGCCAGACCCAAATCTGGCTCCTTTGCATTCTCTGTGCTAGGAACAGATTGGGACTGACCCAGTTCCAGCCAACGCTACCTTACCTCCACCATGGGGCACCACAGCAGTAGCCCTGCAAGGACAGCTTCTTTTCATTTTACAAAATCTTGCAACTAGTTAAAGCAATACAGGATGGCAGGGGCAGGAGAAAGATGTCACCTGACAGTCATCCTCACGTCAGAGAGAACCCCAAGAGACCCAGCAACCCACTCCTCAGACCGCCTGAGATGCATGCATTCTGTTTCCTGCCCGTGAAATGATAACTTGGGGCTTTGCTGGCCACCAATACATTCTAGAGCCTTCCTGGATGAGTGTGGTGCCTGCTTCCGTGTTGCCCGTAGCTTGATGTATTCCGAACTGTATCTGTAGGCCATTCCCTACTTCCGGTCATGAGATGCAACCCAGAAGATATCTCAGAGTTGTGACACATTCAAATTTGAGGTAACATTTTGGCCACTGCACGCTCAGGAGTCCCTTGCTGTTGCTTGGCGCGGAGCTAGGCATCTCAGCATTGCTCAGCTTATCTTGTTGCCTTGACTACAAGGCCAAGGTTATACCTGCTTTATGATGGCAATGGGTGGTCATGTTATGACCAGAGAAGAAACACTGTATTTATTTCTGACATTGTGCACAGGTGACTTGCTACACTGGTGTGTGTGTGTGTGGGGGGGGGGGGGATGGCAATCACCAAGGCAAGGACTTCAGATATTATATAGGTTCTGCATTCTGATGCTCTCTGAGACATCGTGACCCACCTGGGTGACAAGGCCCATGTTGGTGACAACACTGATTTTATGTATCTCTAAAGAATTCAGGAGGCTCAAGGGATGGCTCGGCTATAAAACTACTTGCTACTTTTGAAGACAACCTGAGTTCAGTTCTCAACATTGACCTTTGGTGGCTTACAACCACCTGTAACCCCTGATCCAGAGGATCTGATGCTCCCTTCTGGACTCTGAAGACACATACACACACACACACACACACACACACACACACAAATCAAGCAATATTTGAAAAAGAAGAAATTGGGATGGGAGGAAGCTGCGGAAAGGTAGGTGGCTTCATTGAGGTGGCCAGTCATGTGGCTTGCCAGGGACTTTCCTGGTTGGTTTTGTCATTGAAAGTCCCCATGGTGGGAACTATTGCTTGGGAAAATCAGGACAGTGGGTCACCCACTACCCTACCTTCCGGGCATGTCCCCCAAGGGCTGTGTCACCTCTGGCACGTCCTGTGCCTGCTTCTAGGACATCAGATTCCAGGCCGCCTCCCACACTGGCTTCTGGGAAAGTGTTTGCTGAGCAGGCCGGTCTAATGCCCTCAGGCTTAGCCTGTAGCTCCCATGGGCTGGCAGCACACTCTGGCCTCAGGTCCCCCATGTCCTGGAAAGAAGGGGAGCCAGAACTATTCCCATGAGCTGGCTCTTCTGTGCCCACCTGGGGAGGCTGGGAAGAAGTCCTGGGAGATCCTGGAGGCTTCACCTTCCCACCTTCCCGTCCCTTGCTGCAAAAGTGGAAAACAAGGCACAGAGAAGGGAGTGGCATGTTCAGCATGTGGCTCTGAGGGTCTGGAACTCCTGTCACCCTGATCCATTCGGCTCTCTCCCCATGCTACACATGGGGACAACAGTAGACTACCTCAGGGAAAACCCCAGCCATCGTGCTGCTGGTTTTTGGGCCTGTGTCAGTCTAACCAGTGGCTACAGAGCCTTTGGCTCCTTTGAAAAACCAAGGCATCTGAGGCCTCAGTCAATTCATCCAACTTAGAGGAGACCGGGCTAGTTCAGGGAACAGATGTGGCCAGCCCAGACTCCACATGGGGCTAGGTAGACTCCCCATGGTATCTTCTTGTCCCTGTGGCTTAAAGAAGGACACCATAACCCAAAAGGCTGGAAGCTGCCCTCCTGGAGGAAGAGACTTGCAAAGGACCCAGAGACACCAGTATGAGTGCCACAGCACGTGACTGAATGATTCTCTGTGCCACGGCGATCTGGGTTTTATCAAGGTCATCTGTAGCTAGCCCTTTTTCAAAAAGAAGTTTTTTATTTTTTATTTTTTATTTTTTATTTTTTTGCCTTTTTCAAGTTTTTATTTTTTTAATCTTTACTTTTCCCATTTTTCATGCATGTGTAGGTGTGCGTGAGTGCGTGAGTGCGTGCATGCATGCATGCATGCATGCGTGCATGTGTGCGTGTGCATGTGCGTGTGTCTGTGTGTGTGCATGTGTGTGCGTACATGCATGCGTGTATGCATGCTTGTATGCACATGGCATGCATGAGAAAGCCTGAGGACGATGTAGGGAGTCATTGTCTGTCGCCCTTCCAGCTCATTCATGGAAGCAGACCAGCATTTATATCAGTTTTTGGGGATCTGAACTCAGACCCTCACACTTCACTGCTAAGTAGTCTTGCTAACTTTCCTGTTCATGTTCAAGCAGCTTTTTTGGAGGGAAATTAGCACATCTCAGTCACAGGCTTCCCCAGTTTGCGCTGTCCTCTGGGCCCAGGGGCTGTGCCTGGAAGAAGACTGGAAGAGCCCAGAAACCCACCCGAGTCCTGTTCCAGCTGCTAGGGCACACACAGCAGACGTACCTGATACCCAGGCCTCGTGACACACGCTGTTTTACTTCTTGATGATAGGGAACATTTCTGTCTAGGAGATAGAGTGCATGGGCCCAGTCATAATCAGGGCACAGAAACCCACAGGCAGCGGCTGCTCCAGCATCATCTTTTAACTGTTTAGTTATTTGTAAACACAGAGAAGTCTCGATGTTCTATGATATAGAGAGAGAACATGTTTCAAGAGTCCATACACCAGCTCTTAGGTCCTTGGAACTGGCCAGAAGGCTCCTGGGCTCTTCTGTAGGCCAGAATTTCCATACTTGTGTGAGGAAGAACTCAAGGCTGACCAATGGCTGTGCTTCTTAGCAGCTCTATGCCTTGTCCACTAAACCCTGTGTCATAGAGTAAACTTGAGGCTCCAGGAGCCAAGTGTCCTGTCTCAGGTTTACCCCAAGGCTTCAGGTGTCATGAGTTCAGCTCATGGGAAGTGCTGGGTACCACATGGCAGCCAGGTAAGCCCTGGCCAGCAGGGACTTTGTCAGGCCCTGGCATCTTTTGGGACTTCTGCTTTGGTTTGCCTCCTGGAAAGTTCCTAAGTCCCCCTTCAGTGTGTGGAGGTTAGCTTAGTATCTAGTAGTGACCCCAGATCATCCAGATGGGGAACCCCAAGCAAGAACAGAGCTCATAGCTCCTGCTTTGCCCCTCTCCCTCACTCCCCAGCCAACCTTCTATATAGGGTATATTCAACTTAAGGGTGACTCCTAAGGGTCTGTCCATGTCTGAACCTATAGATGGGACCTTAAGTGAAAATTATCTTTTTTCAGATGTGGTTAGGTGAAGAATCTTGAGGTGAGGATACTGAATTCTCCATGTAGGCTCCAGCGCCTCCAGCAACTACCTTTATGGGAGAAGCAGAGGGGCTTACATAAAGTAAAAGGGATGTCAGGTGATGCAGGGTCCAGGGAAACACAGCCCCCAATACAGGTCTGTCTGGAGCCCCTAAGAGCTTAGAGAGGCAGAAGGATCACTGTGGAGCCTCCCAAGGGAGCACAGCATGCTACACCACGACTTTGGCTTTCTGTATGAAACCCCCAAAAGGTCAAGTCTTTTATCCGAGGCCACCCAGTCTGTGATCATCCAAAGCCACAGGAATGTAAGAGCAAAGTACTTCAGTCCTGTGAGAGACAGCAAAGTCCTTGGGCTCTGGTCTAGGAGGGCCATCCCAGCTCTGTGCCATACACACACAATGGCTCACTTGGTTGCTGTGCTGTTTCTCCCAGGGTACCCGTGAGTTGGGTCAGAGAGAATGGGATGCTTACAATGACATTCCCTGGGATCCTGTCTGCATGCAGCAGCCCTGCCAGGCTCATGGGTATCTCTTTACTGCACACCTTGCACCACGAGCCTTGGAGATTGAGATCTTTGTGCTTTATGTACGATGCAACATGACACAGAGAGGCAGACCAGGGCAGGTCCTGGCCATTTCCCAGCATCCCCTTCCAGTAACCCCGTCCTGAAGCCCACACCCCATCCTGATCCCCTAAGCTGTAAGTCACAGGTGTCTTGTCTATTGTTTGTGAGTAGGGCTCACACCCAGGGCAATCTGCAACACCTCAGGGCCCTGGCCACTGAGGAAGGTATGACATTGCTTGTCTCAAGCAAGTTCCCCAGAAATCTGTGGTATCTACTGTCTCTTGTCTCGTGTCACAACAAAGGCAGAGGAAGCAAAGACTTTGAGCTGTGGTAGCACGGCAGGCCAGCAGTCACGTAGCCTGTTTCCCTGAGCCCATCACTCAGGATTCAGCACAAGGTTGCCAGGCCCTTTTAGCATCCTCACACACCAGAGGGGCTGGGCTGAGAAAGATGCCACAAGGTCTGGGGAGGGCTCAGGAAGTGCCGATGCACATCTCCAAGACCCCAGGAATGCGGCCCGCTGCCAGGCAGGGGCCTCTCGCCAGCCAACCTTGCTCCATTCCTCAGCAGAGTCTGTGATCTGGTTCCAGCCCAGGAAGGTACAAACAGCAATTTTGGGCTTCCTGAGGGGCCTCTTTGGCCAGATATTTTCAGCTAAAGCTCCCTGGGCTGGTGGCCAAGCAAAGCAGTCCAGGTGAAGGGTCCCAGTGCCCTCCGCCACCCAGGAAGGAGCAGAGGCTGGGTAACTCATTTGTTAACCCCCGGTATTTATCAACATGTATTTGGAGCATGGGTCTTCCCCCACAGCCCCGATCAACAGGCAGGCTAGCAGCCACCAGGCCTTGTGCCAGAGCTGGGTGTCCAGAATTCTCCTAAGAGCTGGTTGGGCTGGGAACCATGGAAAGGCTTTGTGCTAAAGGCCTCAGGGGAGCAGGAGGGAGTCCCAGAAGAGTATGTATTGGGACTGAATTGTGACCCTTTCTACATATGACAGTTCTGATACCAGAGCCTTGGAAGAGACCATATTTGGACATAGAGTCAGAGAAGAGGTGACCAGGATAACAGAGGAGGCCAACAGGACAGGCCTCGATCTAGTCCGACTGGAGTCATTCTAAGAAGTTATATCAGGACATGGACACGGAAAATGGCCATGTGAGTACGCCAGGAGAAGATACCGTCTCCAAGCCAATGACAGAAGCCTTAGTTAGATTTGTGACACTTCCATTTTGGACTTCAGCCTTCCAGGATACAGGGTCAGCTCTTGAAGCCCCCAGGCTGTGTGGTTACATTGGGAATTCCTCTCCTTCTTCTCATGTTCATGAGAAGGTGCAGGACTGGACGAGGTTGGAAGAAATGAAGGTAGCGGGGCCAGAAAGGGGTATCTGTCCCACAGCAATGGGAGGAATGGACAGGTCCATCCAGGGGGAAGCTCAGGGGACAAGGCTCCCATGACCACACACACTGTTTAGATTTACCGATTTACTGGCAAGTGCTCATGTGGAACTTGAGCCTTGCACGCACTAGTGGCCTTCTACCACTCAACATAAGTATCTCTCCAAGCTCTTGAGTTTTTGAGGTAGGAGTATCCAATGCAGCCTGGGCTGGCCTTGAACTTGGAATCCTCTTGTTTTGCAGGCATGCACTACACACCCAACCTAGACTTCTGTTTTAATGCCGATTTACTTTGTAATGAAAATATGGCTTTCAGGGAATCCAGGTAGACGGCTGAGTGAATGTTTAATCTGATTTGATTGAGGTGTTATGCTGTAGAATGGTTCTCGCACCTGCTGAGCTTACAGCTCTGTGACTTGGCCAGGTGTAAGTGTAGGAGAGTCCTGAGCCTCTCGAGCCTCCTCGAGGTCATGCTGTCCCTATGCTCCTTCCCCGCCCCACTTACAGCCTCGTCTTGGGCCTCTCTGGTCTGCTTTCTTTCGAACCAGATCAAACACTTCCTGCAATTTGGTAAAATGGTAAAATGCCCTTTGGACGAGCCTTTCTCATACACAGTAGCTTTCAAATGCTAAAACAGTAATGCTTGCGGCTCTCCCTCTTTCTATGGGCAGAGAATCCCCCCCCCCCCCCCCGGGACTGTTTGTGCACACTCTCCTGCCGCTTTGCATTTGGGTAGAAATGGATAGTCTGAGGACATGCTCACCACTCAAAGCTATGGTGAGCATTTGTGTCTGAATCTTTGTGTAATGGTTTTCATTTCTCTGAGAACCCAGGGGTAGAAGAGTTGGGTCCTGTGACAGGTGTCTAACTTTCTGTTTGTGGGCACATGTACGGATGCAGAGACACGTGTACTTGTATGTGTATGCATATGGAGATGGGAGGACAGCAGTGGGTGCTGATCCCCAAGATGCCATCTACCTTGCTTTTTTTTTTTTTTTTTTTTAAAAAAAAGGTTTATTTCTTTCTATTTTACATATATGAGTGTTTGACCTGCATATGCGCACACACGTGTGTGTGTGTGTGTGTGTGTGTGCCACTTGCATACTTGGAGCCAATGAAGATCTGAAGAGGGTAGCAGGCCCCCTGAAACTAGGCTTACAGCTGTGAGCTACTCTGCGGGTGCTAAGAACTGAACCTGAGTCCTCTGCAAGAACAGCAAGTGCTCTCACCCACTGAGCCATTTCTCCAGCCCCTCCACCTTTCTTTTTGAGATTGGGGCTTTCCCTGGCCTGGCTCTCATTGGTTAGGCTGATCTGGCTGGCCAGCAAGTCAGCACGGATCCTCCTGCCTCTGTTTCCCCTGCAGTGGGATTACAATACACCTGGCCTTTACATGACTTCATGGGATGGGAGATGTAGGTCCTCATGCTAGCTCTGAAAACACTTTACTCACCAAACTGTCTCCCTGGTCCCAATTTTCTAAAAATTGCTTTCTTCTTCAAAACAGGGTTTCTCTGTCTTGGAACTCACTCTGTAGACCAGGCTGGCCCCGAACTCATCAGAGATCCACCTGCTTCTGCTGGGATTAAAGGAGCACATCGTCACTATCTGGATCCCCAACCCCTTTTATGTTTAGAAAATCTTGACTTTTTGTAGGGCTGTAAATGGTTACTTCTGTCTTACCAGGAAGCCTGGCAATCCCAAGCGAGGTCATGTAATGTTGGTCTTTCTATTTGGAAATCCGGCTGATGCAAGCCACTTTTTTTTCTTTAAAGATTTGGTGTTTTCCATGACACTATCATCAAGCTCAACCAGGATGCATGTGGAGACCAGTCTCTGAATCCTGATTCTCTTTCCCTGACCTATGATCTTCCTCACACAAATAAGAACACCTCCGCATGCTAAATGCCTGAGGTGGGAGGCCGGCTAGCAATCAGCAGAGTCCTCCAATTTTACCCCCGGCACACGCTGCTATTTTTTCATGTGTATGCATGTCTACATGTGTGTGATGTTGGGAATCATCTTCCATTGGTCTTCCACCTTGTTCACTGAGACAGGGTCTCTCAATCAAACCCAGAGCTCACAGATATGGCCAGTCTCACCAGCCAGCTTGCTTTGGGGATTCCCCTGATTCTGCCTTCTGAGGCTGGAGTTACAGGTGAACTGTTACTTGTGCCTGACATTTAAATGGGCTCTTATTTAAACAGCAGCAAAAAGCTGGACTAATTTTAGATATTAGGTCATTAATATCCCAAGCTTGCATCCTCACACTCGTGGGATGAGAGCTTTAATCATGGAGTTCTCCCTCAGCCCTGTTCTTGTTTGCTAATTTTAAAAATGTTTTAGGTCTTCACATTCCAGATAAAATTAGTTCTTCAGTTTTCAATGGGATTGGGTTGAACTACAAACTTGAAAACAATAGATGTCTCAATAGTGAGTCTCCATTATGTCTGGAACTCATCTCTGGGGTGTTTCATAGTTATCAGGGTGGATTCTTGGCTGTCTTTTCTTAGATTAGTCCTATGGAGTTGGTTTTTTTGGAGAGGGGTTCTATTTTAAATGCAATACCTAATATTAAAGTTAGTCTATTTTTTGCTACTATTCAAATATGATCCTGCTTGCTTCTGGGCTCTTCACTATTCTGCATGCACCCCCACCCCATTGCTTGTCTTATTGCAATGGCCAGGATCTCCAGTTTAGTGCTGACTGGAAGCGTTTAAGCACATAGGCGCTTCCCTTTTTCAAGGTCTCAAGGCGAAAAGTTTGACTGTGTCAGGTCTCCATTTTTCACCAGAGTGAAATGTGATGTGGGCAAGGCAGGAATTGTGGGCCTCACACTTTGCTGTGGAACAAGACCCTTGGTGAATCTTGACAGGTGTGCACTATGGAACATGGCTGTGTCAGTCAGGTTTCCTCAGATACAGATAAGCCTCCACTCAGCTGTGGACTATGGAGGGTGAGGAGTCCCTGGCCCAATGATTCCAGACTGGGCTGCCAAGAGAGCCAGGGCATCCAAAGGCCAGGACAAAACACAGGTGTGGAAGAGATGGCCACCTGCTTTGTCAGAACCAAGATGTAAATACCAAGTGCTTTGTTGACAACCTCTCAGATGCAGTAGAAGTTGCATCTGAGCTGCTGCCTGGACAGATCAAGCAAATGTGAATGACTGACTCTCACACCAAAAACTCAGAGGAGGACACAAATGTGGTCCTAGGCCTCTCCTACATGTAGTGGGCACTGTGACCACATGGTCACCTATTTAACTACAGCTGTTCTGCCTGTTCCTGGGTCATCTCAGCAAAGCCACACGAGGTGTTGTTACTGCCTGGCATCCGTCTTCCAAGCAGAATGTCTACAAGATATGCTCACATTGGGACTGTGAAGATGGCTTGTTATTTCCACGTCTGCTTGGTACCACATCCTGTGAGTACAGCCCACTCTGCAGGCACATGGACTGCCGACAGACAACTGGGTTGTCTCCCATGCAGGGCACCAGGCCAAGCCAGTTAGGAGCCACATGGGGCTGAGAGTTGACAAATATCTCTCTCCAAGTCACAGGGCTTGACTCAAATCTTAGCTGTGCCAACAGGCAAATGACTCAACTTCTTGGAGCCACGGTTTCCTCTTCCATGAAATAGGCACAGAAGGCAGACATTATTCAGAGGCATGAGGCTTGGACATCACAGCCCACCCAGCTGTGAGCGTCTATGCCAGCAGCAGAACTGTCACAGTGGGTAGAGGTAGTGGGGTAGGGTGGGTCCTGGGGTCAATGCTGGACTGCATTTACAGAGATGTTTGAAGATTCCCTAGCAACCTTTTAATTATTTAATTCTATTTTGCGTGTGTGTGTGTGTGTGTGTGTGTGTGTGTGTGTGATGTTATGCATTTGGAGGTTAAAAAAAAAAGGGACTCAGGTTTTATGTTCCACTATATGGGTGCCAGGAATCAAACTCTGGTAATAAGGCTTAGTAACTTAGTAATAATTGCCTTTACTGGCTAGGCCACATTGCCTACTCTGGTGTATGATATTTAGAGACCAAGGACCTTTGCAACACTGGCAGGATAGGTATGGCTGTGGAACACACAAGAAGACTATCTCCAAAGATGCACCAAGTCTCTCTGGTCACATCTTATGGGTGAGGTGCAGCCAAGGCTCCAGGGGCCCTGCTTACCCAAGGCCACTTGCCAGTCGCAAGACTCTAGCCCACAGAGGGGCCCATGTGAATATCTGTCTGGGCCCTATTTCCCCATAGCCCAGTGTGCACATCAACCCCATTCTGACCATGTCAGGGTGTCAAGAAGCTCAAAGCACCAACACTTCACTCCAGAATCTGAGGGTACAGGTCTGTGGAGCTTGTGAGGGCCCTCTGCTATATCCACTTCCAAGCCTGTTGGGTCCTGTAGGTACCAATCACTGTACAGGGTATATGCGTCACAAATCTAGCTGTGTCGTTCATCCCACAGTCTTGGAGGTCCTAGAACTCCTGCATCTTGACTCCTGCATGGAGATCCTCTTTCTCTCCCCCTCATTTATCTCTGGGTTTGGCCATGTGTGCAGGGGCCCTGAGACGTCAGACACTCAAAGGGTACCTGACGATTCAGAAGACTTCCCTGGGGTTGTGCTTCCTATGCTCATTGGGGCCTGTTCAGGGTGAGAGTGTGAGTAGAGGCCTGCAGACCCTAGGCTTTTGAGGGCCCTGCTGACGGTTCTAAGGGAGTACAAAGTGGTGTTGGACAGGCAGAGTCCCAGGTGAGCCAGTTCTGGTCTCTTCAGGCCGGGGTTCGAGTCATCCCCACATAACCCTCTGTTTCATCTCCTGTGAAGTGAGTCTGACGTCAGGACCCGCCTCCCAATGTCCTTGTGAGTTCTGACTCTGCGGTCATACAGTGGGGTGGCCAGCGGTCAGACCTGGCCATCAGGAGTGCCCAGAGGCCACGCGGGCCTTTGAGAGGCACCGAAGGCCTTGAGTCTGCATACCAGCTGCCACCCACACAGGCCGACACCCCTTCCAACCCTGCAGGGGACTAAGGTCATTTGGAATTGGGAGAGGCCAGTGACATGGGGAAGGGCTGAGCTAGTGTCAGGTGTCAAGACATAAATAGAACCTGGGGAAGGCTACAGGAGAGGTCCCTTATCACACTCAAGTGGGCCCCGAAGGTCCTGAGCTGGTTGGGAAGATGGGTACATAAGATTTCCCCAAACATCTTCCCCCTCCAGGGACTTGGAGACTGGAGGAGACACCAGGATCCCAGTAACCTGGGCAAGACCATTGAACTACCTGGCTCTTCTGGCCAGGTCAAGAGATCTGAGCATGAAGATTCCAACAGCAAACATCACTGACCCATGTTGGGGTTATCAGGGTGACAGTTCAAGGGAACAATAGTAAGTCTTGAGCTGTTTATCCCTGGACTGGGGACTGGGCACAAGACAGGTCTCACATGAAACCCTTGGACAGCCATAAAAAAGGTGTCTCAGGTTAATACAGGGCTGGAGCTAGGGTCCTCCATGGAAGATATGCTTGTTGGAGACATAGCTGAAGGCCCAGAGCAAGGGTTAGTGGTGGAAACTGCCTGTGATCACATCAAATATGACTCCTAGGGCTCCAACACATGGAAGGTCTGTCCATAGTGATGCTGTGTAGAGCATGGAGCCGACACTCCTGCCCTCTCCTTCCTGCTGCAAAATCCAGCAATGAAAGACTTACTGTTCTCTCTCTCTCTCTCTCTCTCTCTCTCTCTCTCTCTCTCTCTCTTTCTCTCTCTCTTCCTTTCTCTCTCTCTCCCTCTCTCTCTCTCTCTCTCTCTCTCTTTCTGTGTGTGTGTGTGTGTGTGTGTGTGAGAGAGAGAGAGAGAGAGAGAGATGTTCAGGACATGGAGTGATGGATGCTTAGTCAATCCTTTCAGCCGTGAGTCCTTTGCTTTGGCTAGTAGGTCTCACCTCTTCACATTCCACATAGGATTTCATGTTTCTTCCTGGGGGTGTTCCCCGTCTACCTGGTGACTTAACCTCTCTCCTAGTTTTATTCTGTTGCTGTGACAAATCTTTTGACCAAAAGCAACTCAAGAGAGAAAGGGCTTATTTAAAGTACCAGGCACAGTCCATCATTTGTGACAGGAGCTTGAAACAGTGGTCACACTGCATCCAGTTAGGGACGGTGAGAAGCAAATGCACCCAGGCGCCTTCTTGCTCCTATCTAGCATTCTCCTGGCCAATACAAACAGGGAGCCCATTGTAGGGAATGGTGCTACTCACAATGGACAGGATCTTCCCATCAATCAATAATCAAGACAACCAACCCTCCACAGGGTAACTTGATTTATGTAATCTTCCAGTTTGGCCCCTGTGGTGGTTTGAATATACTTGTCCCATGGGAAGTGGTATTATTAGGAGGCATGGCCTTATCGGAGGAGGTGTAGCCTTGTTAGAGGAAGTGTGCCACGGTGGAGGTGGGCTCTGAGGTCTCATATATATGCCCAAGTCTGGCCAGTCTGATCCAGAACTTCCTCCTGGCTGCCTGCAAAAGAGTCTCCTCCCAGCTGCCTGAGAACAAGATGTAGAACTCTTGCCTCCTCCAGCACCATGTCTGCCTGTGCACTGCCATGTTTCCCACTGTGATGATAATGGACTGAACCTTTGAAATTGTAAGCCAGTCCCTATTAAATGTTTGCCTTTATTAGAGTTGTCTTGATCATGGTGTCTCTTCACAGCAGTAAAACCCTAAGACAGCTCCCTTCCCAGGTGATTCTAGGATGTGGCACATTGATGGGTAAAATTAACCATCAAACCTAGCAGACAAAACACTGCACATCCTTGCTGACTCCCAGTCTGTCTCCCCACAAGCCAGCAGTGTTTTTCTTCCTTGCTATCCCATCCTAGTGCTCAGCTCAATGCCTGATGCTTGGCGAGCCTATACCAGTTACACAATAGATGAGAGGAGTAAAAACCAGGCACCCTTTTGCCACTGTGCCTTTCAGCCTGGATAAGCCAGATGGGAAGACCCCTGGTCCAAGACCCTGCCAAGTCGACTCCACGTAGGAGCCTCAGGAGATAGGCAGGGAAAAGCCAGTTGTCTCTGGGACCTCTGAGCCCAAGCACTACAGGGAGGCCAGGGTGGGTTTGTGTGTTTGAAATCGTGAGCTCTAGGATAGGCTGTCACAAGTGCTGAATGGAGGACACCTCAGTGGTGGGCATGCAATAGCAGCTGAGTCAGCTAGTGTGTTTTATCCCCCTCATTCCTTATGTGTGTAATTTTGGGTATTGTTTTTCAGGACACCATCCACCTTGTGTTTTGAAACAGGTCTCTCATTACCTAGAGTTCACAGTGATCCCCTGTCTCCACCTCTCCAGCCCTGGGTTTACAAGCACATGCTACCACACCTGGCTTTTCATGTAGGTTCTGGGAGTGAAGCCCAGGTCCTCATGCTTGCAGAGTAAGCACTTTAGTGAATGAAGTATGCAGACTCTCAATCTTTACTATTTACTATGAAACTAAGGTATTTTATAGATTATGTAAAAGAAAGATACATATTCCAAACTCCAGCCTGAATGGAAAATGACAATATCCAGGAATCACATTGGTCTAGGGAACTACACCAGCCAGGGTTAGGATTAGCTGTGAGTCAAGGGTACCTCCCTAAGAGCAGTGGCCCAGACAAGTTAACAATTCAATTTCCCAAAAGAAAAATTTAAAAACTGGATGGGAGGTTTCTTTGCCATACAAAAGCCTCCAAAGACAGAGGCTCCTTACTGTTTCTGAAGGAGATGTAGTAGTTCTTGGATCAGGATGATCTTCACCATCCAGAAGCAAACTCAAACTCTAGCCATTACATCCGAGTAATATGATGGATGAAGAAGAAATATGTCCCTTGGTTTTTAAGGAGGATTTCTAGAAGTTGTAATATATTCCTTCCTTCTTCCACCCCTCATTGTGCCTCTCCCTTCTTCTACTCTTTCCTTCCTTCCCTGCTTCTCCTGTAACATGACCACACCTAGCTGCAAGAGAGTCAAGTACAGATGCCATTACATAAGTGAGCCATGTATCTTTTCCATCTACAGTATCTTTGTGTGTCCACAGTGGAAAGCCAGGGTGGGTGGTTTTGAAAAGTTATTGTTCCCAGTTTCACTGATATTTGTGATTTCCCCAGATATTTGGTCAACTGTTCAGGATCCATTTTGTTCTAGCCTTCTTCAGCTGGCCATCTTGTACCTGGCTGGATCATCTCCTTATCATAAGCTTCTAGAAGCACAAAGGTCAAGTCCAAGAGTGATTTGACATCAGACATGAACTGGTATCTGTAGTTTCTCTTCCTGTACTATCCTGCAGTGACTAGAAAGTGTTGGAGAAATGCCTAAGACGAGACATACCCTCCCTGATTCCTTCAGTACAATGGAGTATCTCATGATTTTTCTCAACCCAAAGTTCTTGCCTGCATCTTCCTGTGGGCTTGCCCAGCATCTGCACCAGAATGTGAGACTGTTGCCTGTATACAGCTGTACTGCACAGTCCTTCCGCAGGGGCCCAAGTATGGGGCTGCTCACCTGCATCTGGAACCCTGGGTGGGGAGACTGTGGGTCTGGCCCTCCATCACAGGGATAGAGATGCAGCCACCAGGTTGGGATGCTGCTTATGAGTCCTCTCAGAACAGTGACCGTATCAGGAGTCAGCATCCAACTCACATGGCAAAGAATCTACCAGAATGCCTGCTTAGTGTG
The DNA here is from genome assembly GCF_011762505.2 of Arvicanthis niloticus. Taxonomy (NCBI): domain Eukaryota; kingdom Metazoa; phylum Chordata; class Mammalia; order Rodentia; family Muridae; genus Arvicanthis; species Arvicanthis niloticus. The sequence continues at coordinate 111,516,176 of NC_047658.1, read as the reverse complement.
AATTTCAGGTAAGTAGATATGTAAGTTATTTTTCTGTTGCTGTGATAAAAACATCAAGACCAAGACAACTTATAAAAGAAAACATTCAACTGTGCTTATGGTTCCAAAGGGATAGAGTCTATGATGGCAGAGTATAGGTGTGTCCACAGGAACACCCGAAAACTCACATTTCAAATTGTAAGCAGGAGGCAAGGAGAGGAATTACTGGAGATAATGGAGGGCTTTTGAAAATCACAGCCCACCCCCCGAGTGATGAATCTTCTCCCACGAGGCGACACATTCTAATCCTTCCTAAATGGTTCTACCAACTGGGGACAAAGTATTCAAACACATGAGCCTAGGGGGCCATGATCATTCAAACCACCATATTCCACTTCCTGGTCCCATTGGCTCATAGCCATAACATAATGCAAAACACATTTAGTCCACCTTCAAAAGTCCCCATTGTCTGTCACAAACTCAATACTTTCTAGAAGTCCAAAGTCTAATGTCTCTCCTGAGACTCAAGACAATCTCTTAACCCACTGCAAAAATCAACAGCAAATCACATACTTCCAGCATACAATGACATAGCATATACATTACCATTCTAAAAGGGAGAAAGATGGGGGGGGGGAGGTGAGAAAATACTGGGTTAAAGTGAGTCCAAAACACAGCAGAACAAAGTCCAAATCCTGTAGCTCCACATATCAGGTCAAAGAGCTTTGATGACTTTTCTGGTCTAGCTTTTCTTCCTGCAAGGGAGGTCTCTCTCATTTGTGCTGGTTCCACTCCTCGTGTGCAGCTCTCCTTGACAGATGTCTCATTGCTCCGACATCTCTAACATATTGGGGTCTCCAACACAACTCAGGCTCACTTTTGTGACAGGGTGAGCCAGTGTGGAGGCTCCCCCACTTTATATTCTTGCTGAAGCCATTTCAGGTTTAACTAGAATCTGATCTCCTTCGTGGAGGATTCCCATGGGGAATTATCAAACTCTATTCTAGAAACCAAAGCTCAGGACGTCCTAGGAACTTATCTTAGCTTCTGCCAGAACTGCCCGTTTGTGCCGAATACCCTCCAGCTAACTGCTTATCTTAGCTTCTGTCAGAACTGCCTGATTGTCAGAACGTGCCAGGGAGGGACCCTACCCAGTCATCCTCACCACCTCAATTGTTAAGAAAGTTGCTGGTATCATTCCTTGGATCCATCACCCCCAATTAAAGAAGGTGGGTGAGGACACGGCAGATGGAGTGTTGCTGTTACTTTGGGCCTCTGTAAAGATAAGACTGTCTGAGATCATTAACCCAGAACACGTTGTTCATCCTTTTCCTTTCTCCCTGTCTGGAGACAGGAGCACATAACCTTCAGCGTCCCCCTGTCTGGACTTGGAAATTAAAAACAACAGACACAAGGAAGGTGAAAGTTGATCTGACTATGGATAAGCAACCCCCCTTTCCATAGCAACCTTTGTTTTTTTTTTTTTTCCATGTTTGCTTTTGGAACTTATTTAAACTGTTGGAGGGATGGCTGTGGGGACCTATCTTCTGAAAGAGAAATGCAGAGACTCAGTTCTATTTGTGCGCTGTGAACATGCCTGCACACAGTTAGGGGCCAGGTAATGGGGTGAAATTTTTATTGTGCTAAATGAGGGATACATTTAGGTAAAACTGGGGCTTCCTAGAAGCATGGCAACAGCTATATAAACATATAGAGAGGGGTCCCTTCCAAACACTGCATGATCAGGAACTGTAATTCCATAACCAGAAGACTAAAAGATTAGAGACAACTCAGGGATGACTATGCTCCATGGGATGTTAAAAGAACCTGGGAAATAAGACTCTCTTATTCTACCAAAAGAGACCCAGAGAATAAGTTCACCATTCAGAGGAGGCTACCTTCTCAAGCCCCCAGACCTATGCATGGGTCACAACAGAGACCTTCTACCCTTCCCAAGAGGAAAGACCCAAACATGACCAATGTTTCCTAGCATAAGACTGGCCCCAGTCAGCACCAAAGGCATTATTGCCCTAGGCCCCCCTGGTACCAGGGCTGGGATTCCTTCTACATTCTCTTCCCTTGACAAGGTTCACCGTTTGCTCAATCACTTCTAGCTGGGAATTGGTCGGGATTGTTGACTGTGCCTAAACCCTCAACCCCCTTACTACAGAGACCACCAGTGCACCAGCAAGTAAAGACAGTTGTAACTGGGAACAGCCTAAGCTAACACTGGAGACCTATCAGAAGCTGGAACCTCCCTGGTGTTCAGGACTTTTGACCTCGATGCTTGCTTTACTTTAATGCTTGTTCTTCTACTCTCCAGGTCAGTTCTTCTGATCAGCAGCAAGAGTGCACGAGACCACTTGGTAGGTGGGCATCCACAAATGGTTTAACTAAATGTGCCTCCTCCAAAGTAAGTCCCTCTTTTGTGTCCCAGTGCACACACCAACCCAGGTGTACTCCTATAACAGGGAAGAAGAGAGAGCACACTTTAATGTGGACCCCAGGCTGCAAGAGGAAGAGCAAGCCTCACCTATCCTCATTTGGCTCCTGGTTGGAGCTGGTATTGCTGGGCCCATAACCATAGGAACATTAGCCTTTAGTTGGTGATTAAAAAAAAAAAAAAAAAAAAAAAACTTAGAGAATTGAGTAAAGAATGTACCAGGGCTTAGGGATATTAGAAGATCCCATATCTAGACTAGAGAAACCTAAGCAGACACCTTAGCAGAGGTCATTCTGCAACATCAAAGAGGCTTAGATCTTCTCTTGATGAAATAAGAAGGAGTGAGTATGACTTTAGGAGAAACCTGTTGTTTCTATGTCAACCAATGAGGGGCAATCAGGGAAAACCTTGTTGTGGATAGGGAAAACTTCTTCAAAAGGGAAGAAAGGAGGCCTAGATCATATACTTGGTATTAGTTTCTGTTTATCTTGTCCCCATGGCTGAACATCTTACTGTCAGCATTAGCCAGACCGGTGATTCTTATCCTGATCAGGCTAATGTGGGGCATGGGGGAGACTGCACCCTCAACTGCATGGCCAACTACACCAGAGAATAAACTCAGTTAAGCTACTCATCCCTAGGACTGACGACTAGGACTGACTACTCACCTAGAATAGGACAATGATGTAGGTAGAGCCTGCAAGTTTTTGAAGCATCCTCACTGGACAAGATTTCCCAGTGGAATCCTGCAGCAGCATTTCTTCCCAAACAACTTCCCCAGTTGATGGGTTGTCTGTTTAACATTTATATTAGAATAATGTTATAAGAAATGGTCATCTGAATAAATCAACTGTCTTACTTAGGGTTTCTATTGCTATGGCAAAATGCCATGACGAAAAATTAAGTTGGGGAGGAAAAGGTTTATTCTGATTACACTTTCACATTGCTATTCATCATCAAAGCAATCCAGGACAGGAACTCAAGCAGGGCAAAACCCGGATGCAGGAGCTGATGCAGAGTGTGGGGAGCCAACAGAAGGCGGCTATCATTCTTGCAGCGATCTTGAGCCATATACCCTGACAAGAGACTTCATTACAATAGCCTACAACAGCTGAGCACACTCTGATAACATCTTGCTTTAGATACCCAGGATCTTCCCTTGGGTGTGTGAGACTTAAAGGTGTGTGACTTAAGGGTGTGACTTAGAGATCAGATTTAGAGACAAGACCTAAGGGCATGACTTAAAGGCATGGCTTAGAAGTGAGACATATAAAAGGTGAGAGGCAGACAAAGAAATCAGTAGGAATTAGGCATTGAGGAAGAAGACACTTGGACTAGAGAACTCAGAAGAAATAATTATTAAGTATTAGGCACTCGGAGGCACTAGGGACTAGGAACTCAAGACTTGGGACTTGGACTAGGAAGAGAGACTGAAGAGTAAATGGGATTGAATCACACTCTGTCTGGTCTCCATTCCTCGAGTCTATCCTCATTCTCTCTCTTGCTGAACCCCGACTCTCGGACCAGAGCAACCTGGGGCAAAGCAGGCTTTAACAATTTAGCCCCCAAAGCTTTTGGCGGGTTTCCAACATTGACAGAGTGGTCCGAGACATTTTGGCCCCCAAGGGTGGGGTAGCTCGGGCCACAACAGCAGAGCCCATGGGGTGCTTGTTTGCTGGCTTGCTCGGCTTGCCTTTATATAAAGCCCAGAATCATCAGGGATGGCACCACCCATAATAGCTGGATCACTAAGTGAGATTTCTTTTTCTTTCTTTCTTTCTCTCTTTCTTTCTTTCTTTTCTTCCTTCCTTCCTTCCTTCCTTCCTTTCTTTCTCTCTTCTTTCTTTCTTTCTTTCTTTCTTTCTTTCTTTCTTTCTTTCTTTCTTTCTTTCCTTTTTGTTTTGTTTTCTACAACAAGACTTCTCTATGTTACCCTGGCTGTCCTGGAACTCATTCTGTAGACAAGGCTGGCTTTGAACTCAGCGATCTCCCTGTCTCTGCCTCTCAACTTCTGGGACCAAAAGTGAGTGTCACCACCACCCTTGATCACTAATTAAGGAAATGCCATACAAGCCTGCCTACAGCCAGATCCTATGGAGGCATTTTCTTAATTGAGGCTCCTTCCTCTCTGGTGACTCTGGCTTGTGTCAAGTTGACATAAAACCACCCAGTCCACCAAGCATATTCAAAAGACAAATCTTGTGTGAACATTCTAATTGCTGAGCACCTTACAGGTCATAGACCACAGACTCTAAAGTCAGAACCATATGTACAACATTCAGCTGCCATTTGGGATGGAAACTGGTCCCCTGGATGACGTCTGTAGAAGCTTTCATTTGTTTCACTTTTAGGAGCAGAAAATTCCTTAGCTTTTTCCCCCCTCCTACAAGTCAGAAGTTTGGCTGTGCCTGTGTGCGTGTGTGCATGTGTTTCTTGCTCTGAGCAGTCCCCCATTCCAAGAAAGACAAGGCCCCTCCTCATTCTCCTGTCATCTCAACAGCCTTGGCTCAGCATTCCCTGGTGCTCCTTTTTTTCTCCTAACTGGACAGTCTGTATGTCCTTCTGCCCCACTTGCTCTCTCTCATTTTAGACCTATAGTGACAATTTTGGAATTTTGGTTTCTTTTTAAAACACAGAAATATTATTAGAGCATGTTTTCATGTTAATCCCAGGTGTGGGATACAGGGGGTTCAGACTGTCCACAGCAGCTGATTTCAATTTGCCTTGTGCAGAGGTGTGAGCTTGCCAGCTGCATGACGTTTGGAGTTCTAGGAACTTTCAGGGGGGTATATAAATACTAGGGTCCTGAGAGGTGTGGCAGGTTGTTGGTTGCTGTTGGTTGCCATTTTTTAAGTACTCGTGCACAAAGAAGAAACAACAACAAGAAAATAGATATTCTCACAGTGAAGATCAAACTTGCCCCAAGGAACTCAACACCCCTAATCAGCAGGAAGTAGCCTAATGATAACATCAGTCCTGTTCCAGATAATTTCAGCCCCTTTCCTTTCTATCCTTTTCCCCTCTCCTATCTATGTTAGGGGGTTGAAAGGGTTGAAAAAGGGTGGAAGAAAAAAGAACCCACAGAGTAGCCAACTACAGCTATATACTCTTCATAAGAGTGATCACTAATAACCACACGACAGAGTCAATAGTAGGCTGTCTTAAAATCTTCTCTGCCAAATAAACTAGTCCATTACCTTTCAATTTAGCCTCAGACACCTCTTGGGATGAGGGCTGAAAGCAGCCAGTCTTTCCCCCAACGGTCTCCAGCCTGGTTGCTATTCCAGTTCCCCTCTGACACCTCTTGTGCAGGCCTGCACAGTCCTCACCTGTCTCAGAACCACTGTCTTTCAGATGCCTACTAGATGGCTGTTAAACCCTGCTTACATGGCAAGCCACTTTCCTAGTCCTAAGTCTTAAATTCCCCTACATTCTTTCAAACAACAGCATGTTCAGACCTGTCACGGCAACAGCCCCTGTACTGGCTTATGCATGAGTTACTTTTCTACTGCTGTGATAAGATACCATGATCAAGACAACTTATAAAAGGAAAACTGTAATTGGGCTTGTGGTTCTAAAGGGACAGAGTTCATGATAATGGAGCAATAGCTGGTAGGCAGGAATAGCTGGTAATTCATACTCCAAACCACAAGCAGGAGGAAGAAGAAAGCCGACTCAAAAATGGCAGGGGTTTCTTGAAGCCATACCCCCAGTGATACACCTCTTCCAACAAGGTCATACCCCCTGATCCTTTTCAAATAGTTCCACCAAGCAATCAAGTATATGAGCCTATAAAGCCCATTCTCATTCATCCCACCACTGACTTGGCTTTCCTGTGTCCCCATGTCCCCACTAGAGGTGTCAAATAAGCATGCCCCTGCCTCTTTAAGGAGGTGACACAGAACTTGTGCTGTATGCTTGTTGGTTCTCCATGGTTGGTATGTCTTTTGTATACAACTGTACCTTTTGTTTTATTTGACTGTCCTCAACATCTCTGAAATCCATAAGCTCTGAGAAAAAACCAAACAGCTTAGGTTCAAATCCTAGCTTTACTTCTGTATGCTGTGTGGGTTTAGGGCAAGTTTCTTAACCTTTCTGTTCCCATTCTTCATCCACAGACATAACTGTGATGGACTTGAGCTCTCAGAGTACCTAGCAGGCTAACTCTGCAGTCTTCCTCTACCAGACCCTGTATAAATGACAGTGGTTCAAACAACAGCTGAGAATGAGGGCATTAGGATCTGGGTGGGATAAAAATGGAGACTAAACACTGGAGCCTGAAACTGGGGCTATCCAGCAAAAGATTAGAGGATGAAGAGAGCCTGCAGCTGTCCAGAGTGTAGCAGGCCAGTGCTAGGCTGAGAACCCAAGTAGAGCTGGTCTACAAGTATTCACCATTGTGAGGGCAGGGGAGTGAGCCTCTCCCCATCAGCTGGGGAGACAAAGATGAAGCTAACAGGGAGGGTGATATTTTCCTGACTGCATTCAGGTGTCACACTAAAACATGAAGTTCACCTCGTAGCCTGAAACTCCAGGCAGAGTCCATATAGCCAATACAGTCCATCTGAACCCCACTGCTGGGATCTGGGGTTTGATCAGACCCCAAATTTTACCTGATGGTGGATCTCAGGACCACTAGGACCATGAGGCCTACTGATAATAAATATTCAGCTAGAAACTGTAGACCCAAGCCAGACCTGGTGACACAGACTCACTCTCTTAGTTAGAGTTTTACTGCTGTGAACAGACACCATGACCAAGGTAACTCTAATAAGGACAACATTTAATTGGGGCTGGCTTACAGGTTCAGAGGTTCAGACCATTATCACCAAGGCAGGAACATGGCAGCATCCAGGAAGGCATGGTGCAAGCAGAGCTGAGAGTTCTATATCTTCGTCTGAAGGCTGCTAGCAGAATACTGGCTTCCAGGCAGCTAGAATGAGGCTCTTAAATCCCATGCCCACAGTGACACACCTACTCTAACAAGGCCACACCCACTTCAACAGGGCCACACCTTCTAATAGTTCCACTCCCTGAGCCAAGCATCTACAAACCATCATCCCCAATATCCAACTACTTGGAAGGTTGAGACAGAAAGCTTACAAGTTCAAGGCCAGGCCTGGGAAGAGTGCTCCAGTAGGTAAAGTAATTGCTGTGCAAGCATAAAGTCCTGAGTTCAGATTCCCAGCATCCACTAGGTGGTAGACAGGTGGTATGTATCTATAATACCAGGGCTGGGAGGCAGACACAGGAGGATCCCAAGAGCTCACTGGCTAACAAATCTAACCTAATTTTCCAGCTTAAGGCTCAATGAAAGACCCTGACTCAAAAAGTAAGGTGGAGAGCAATAGAGGAAGGCATCGGGCATTAACCCCTGGGCTAACCGGTGCCCTTCTACACAAATATACACCAAGGCCAGCCTCAGAAGGAAAGAAAGAAGGAAAGGAAGGGAGAGAGAGAGAGAGAGAGAGAGAGAGAGAGAGAGAGAGAGAGAGAGAGAGAGAGAGAAGGTAGTACAGTCAGGCATAGTGGTGGCACATGTCTGTAATTCCATCACTAAGGAAGTAGATGCCAGGGGACTGCCACAAAGTTGAAGCTAGTCTTGACTACATAGTGAGAACTTGCCTAAAAAACTACTAGTCTGAAATGCTTGTAAGAATTCAAGGGTCATCAATAATGTAAAATACTGTCATTAGCTATGTGTGTGGTTCAGCTATGTGTGCTGGGTTAAGTTCCCAGCACCTGCAAGGACGCTCACAATTCCTTTAACTCTGGTTACAGGAGATTTGATACCCTTTAATGACCGCTGTTGACACTGGATGCAAATGGTGCACATACATGCATGCTGAGAAAACACTCACAGACATAAAATAAAAACTTAAATCTAATACACACAGATGAAGATGGTGAGGGTTTTGCATCTAATGTCTGTACTCTTCAGCATTTGCATGGAGATGCTGATTCTATCCACACACTAAATGTGCACATGAAAAATTATAAATTAACCTCCAAGGAAGAAATCACCTGTAGAACTTCTGAGGGAGTAAAAGTAAAACAGGAATAAGTAAAACCACACTCATCTGTAGCGGGAGGTATTTAAAAAGTGCCATCCGGCTGGCTCCTGGCTCTACCGCCATTCAAATTCCCTCTTTATGTCCAGCACGGGCTGGCCATCTCAATACCACCAGCCTGGGGCCCCTGAGACGTTGGCGTGGTCGCTGCCTCTGCCCACTGCCAACCTCAGGGTTAGCTATCACAGTACCCAGTAACCCAGTAAATCAAAACTCTTAAAGCTTATAGTTAACCAGTCAGATTTATATATCAATAAAATCTCAATACACAAGATGCCCACACAGCTTAGATAAGCTATCCCAATTATTCTAACCTTTTGATGTACATAACTATCTGAGGATACTAAAGCCATGCTGATTCAAGTCTGCCTCCATTTTTGCCTTCCTCCTTTTGTCCTGCTGCATCTCTCTCCCCAACTCTTAGCTCCGCCCCCTTCCCCCTGTCCAATCACAGGCCTCCTGCTGCACCATTTAAAATAGATTGGGCAGGGAAATTCCTGCCACATTTCACCCTTTCTGTTAGAATAAAAAAAAAAAAAAACTTTCTCTCAAAATATAAATTGAGCACTGCTATTACCATTTTGTGACTTATAAAGTACAAGATATACCTAACACCCAGTCCAACATTGTCAATAAAAAAAGAGCACTGTCCTCTATCCTAAAAGACTATAATTCTGCACCTGGCTTATGTCCTGGCTTTAGATTGAATGCCATCTGAAAATCATCCTTTCAAATCTGTTCTCTCAAAGTAAATAGCCAGGGTTGGCTATGAGAATATAAGTAGTTTTCAGCCCCGTCAGAAGTCTGCAAAGTACCAACATATCTGAAAACACAGGAAGCCTAACATAGCTTCCAGAATTGAGGTAAATTGTAGAGACAGCTGCCTACCTACATAGCTCCAGTAGATCAGGAAGTTGGAGCATCAGTCTTCAGCCTTCTGGCCAGGATCATCTGACCAACAGGAATTATTAAGGACAAGCCTATTCAGTCTTGGTAGAACTAAGCTGTCCTAACCTGTAATTTGTGTCCTTTTTCTAGACAATATTTTGTCTTTAGATGAATTGAGGCAATTCTTGCCTAGTGGCTGTCTTGCCACAACTGGAGCAATTCCACTGATGCTCAATTTCTTCTTTGAATCCAAGAAAGGGATGCTGTCAGGAGCAGATTTGTCTCAATAACAAATGAATAAAAACATTAAATGTCACATTCTGTGGATTTCTGATGTTTTTGAAAATCAACTATTTATGTAAAGTAATCTGGACTGTTGTCCATTAACTACTCTCAGCTATTTCTAACTAAAATCTTGAAAACTCTCTAACAATAAACTCAGAGCCATGAATTTGCTATTTGGCCTTTAACTCACAGGCTTCAACATCTCAGATCAGTTTAAAAATAACAGTTATAGAAGGACTGGGTCTAAGTCTTGTACTTACAAAATTTTGTATCAATAGAAGAAATTTACACCAATGAAACCCTTGATTTTGCCTCAAAATAAATTCTGTACCATTTAAGAAATTATGACTTCAACTTAATAACAATTATAAAGATTTCTACTAATTGAGATTATGGCTATACCATCAATTCTAGCTATTTCCTCCCTGTTCCAATTATGACCATTTCTACATTCCCTAGAATGACAACCCATAATAACACCCTCCAGCACCAAAACCCAGAGAGCTGGGTCGATGACTCTTCATAACTTATTCAAGCTGAATATGGGTGTTGAGATGTTTTGAGAGGGGTGGGGGGAGGTTAGGGAGAATAGTCTCTGATGTCTGTGTCTTGGCTGAATCTGGCTGAAAGTCCAGGACATCAGGAGTTCAAGTGGGTCAGTTCAGCATGTCTGATGAGGAGATTCACCAAGGCTGTATATTCTGTAATATACAAATCTCAAAACAATATTTCAGTATCACCAAGGTAATTTTTTGTTTGATTCTCTGAAATCTAGCCCTCTGGAGGTCTCTCTTCGTCATATCTGATCCATAGAACTTTGGAAGGCATAATGACCCTAATCACCTTTTCTAAAAACACAAAGTTTTTTTGGAAAAAAAAAAAAACTTTTTTTTCCAAATCAGCATATCCTTGAGCCAGTAATCAGAACACCTTTTATTTAGACCTCTCTCCCAGAGGAATAATATAACCACAAAACTCAAAATCACACCCATTTTGAAAATTAAAACAATCTAAAACAAGTGAAGTAAACTAAAGTACTGTATGTGTCTATTATTAGGTCTTTCCTGTTTTACCAAGCAGGATAAAAAACCCAAGATTCCTGTGGAGCCCACCTTAACCGAATTTGAGTATCCTGAGGTGTATTAAAGCAATATATCTTTCCACCAACTTTCTGTTCAGCTCTCTGCCTGGAGCCACAGACCTATTAATTAATACCTGATATAATATCTGTTGGCCTCTCTACCTGGAGCCACAGACATTAATAATTAATACCTGAATAATATCTATCTGTTTGTCTCTCTACTTAGAGCCACAGACATTAATAATTAATACCTAATCAAACCAGGCAGTGATTATCACTGCACTCTACTCTGGAGTCAGTGACAAAATTTTCCCTATCTTTGTTTGGAACCACTGGTGAAATTCCTCATTATAAATCTATCCTAAAAAATAAAACCCCAATATTATAAATTCACAGTTAAACCAGTATCTGCCCCAAGATGGAGGCCTTTTCATTTTTCTCCTAACTCAAAGCAGCTGCAATTCCACAGCAGGGGACCTTGGAGCTGCTAGCAGTTTCTTTGTTTCAAAGTTCTGGCACTCAAGTCATGTGACTCAATTTAGAGCTACTCAGTTACTCACTTAAAAAAATCATAAAACTCCGGTTTGTCTACTCTGCTTCCTCCATTTTGTCCACTCTGAATCCTCCATTTTGCCATCTCAGCATCCTCCATTTTGTCTATGCAGCGTCCTTCATTTTGTCTACTTTGCATCCTCCAGTTTTTCCACTCAGCACCCTCCACCTTCTCTTTCCATTTTCTCCATACTTCACTTCCATTTTGTCCTCCTCACCCTATATGTTGCCTATTAAACACCTTTCATCTTGTTCAAAGTATGAACAAGTATATCTTCATTTTTCTACCCTGTACTCTCCATTTTGTCCACATTGTACCTCTCTTCTTGTCTATTCTGTACCCTGTCTTGTCTACTCTTTATCCTCTCTCTTGTCCACCCTGAGTCCCTATAATTTGTCTATACTACATCTTCCATCTTGTCCTCTCAACATGCCATCTCTGACAGCCCTGGATCACCTCCCATCAACAGAAGCAAAACCAATGACCAAGAAAGGGGAGTAAAACCTATCTCTTGTCTCCCTGCAGTGTATGAGCTGAGTTTCATGTCCCTGAAATTTATTAATCCAACTGCCATTCTCAGAATGTGATTGTTTGAGGTGGCTAGTCTTTGTTAAGTTTCAACCAGCTAAGGTGCCTATTTAATATCAAAGTGGACCTAGCCTCCAGCTTCTCCCAGCATCTCTCGGTCTCTACCTGTTACAGAATATGCCTAGCATACCCTGAACCCTGGGGCTGAGCTGCCTTTCCCCTAAAAGGCTTTTCCCTATATAATCCAGACATTTTGGTTATCAATCCATTTTTTAAACCTCATTTCTCTCTCTCTTTTCTCCCTCCCCTCCCCTTCTCCCTGTATGTCCCAGTTGAGCCTGGTCATAGCCACTCTGGATTCACTCAGATGTTTCTGCCTCTGACTATGTCTCCCTTTTATCTATAATAAACTCTCTTCTCCACCATACCTAGGAGTAGTCATGTCCTTTTCTTTCCTTTTTATTTCTTTTTTTTTATTGAATCTTATGTCAAGGTGACACACAAATTAGAGCTATCTGAATGGAGAGAACTTTAATTGAGAAAGTATCTCCATAAGAGCTAGCTATACACCATTTTCTTAATTAGTTATTGATAAGGGAGGGTCCAGCCTATTGTTGGTTCTATCCCTGGGCTGGTGGTCTTGAATTTTATAGGAACCCAAGCTCAGCAAGCCACGGGAAACAAGCCAGTCAGCGGAACTCCTCCATGGCTTCAGAATCAGCTCATACCTCCAAATTTCTGACCAGACTTCTTTTGGTGATGAACAGCAATGTGGAAGTATAAGCTGAATAAACCTTTTCCTCCCCAATTTGCTTTTTGGTCATGGTGTCTCAGTGCAGTAATAGGAACCCTTACTAAGGCAGATGGCATCTTTAATTCAGGCAATTGTGTTAAGATGAGACCATGTAGGTGGGCCTAAGCTACATGGACATGGCCCTTGCAAGAAGAGGATCAGGACACAGACACATGGAGGATGACCATGAGGCCCTAGGAAGAAGATGCTGTCTGCAAGCCATGGAGAAAGGCTTTGGAGGAATACTCCATCCTCAAGAGGGGGACAGTAGATATCTGCTGTCATAGCCCCCAAGTTTGGAACCTTCTCGGGCTCCAGGAAAAGAACCTCAGCATGTGGTAGAACACAGTGCAAGGCTGCTCCAAGGGAGGAAACATTCTCTAGAATACTGGACCCAGCCAGGGCTGGAGAGCTGATGACTGAGCTGGTCAGGACCTGATCTCCTGGGCCCACACCCACTGTGGGGACATGGGTGGACAGCTGCAACATGCTTGTGACCCCTGGGGTGACTGAGGAGCTCCAGAAGGATGGGGACTACAGCTGCCACCTGTTTGTCCAGTCACCCCCTTCTGTCCCCTGCAGCAGTATCCTCTTGGCAGCCCTGCTGCTCAGGCCAGGTCATTTCAGGCCATAGGCTAATAATCCCTAATAGACAGTGCTAAGCACCAATGGGAACAATGCCTCCTATGGCACCCACCTACTCCCCCTCTGCTTCCTCTTCTGCTCCAGCAGCCCAGTTAGACCCACTGACAGCTGACTCTCTTCCTGCCCATACTCTCTGACTCTCAGGCTGCAGTGGGTAGACTCAGTGGACAAGAAAGGTCCTAACCATCTTCTAGCCTCCAGAATGTCCTTCCATCCGATCCCTAGCTACACAGCAGCCTCTTTGCTATCCATTTCCTCCCATTAAACACAAAGCATCAAAGCCAGAAGCACATCCCAGGCCCAATCTGTTGGCCTAGTCTGCTGCCTGCACCCTACCCCCCACCCAGATGAAGTAATGTCCTGTGGAAGCCATGAGGAAAGGCGGGGTACGTCTGGGCCTAGGGAGCTTGTATGGTCAGGCTTGTGCCAAAGGCCTCTGGGATTGGAGCTAGCTAAAGCTGAGTCAACACTGGGAGCTGACAGCACCCAGGATCTTCAGGCAGGCAAGCTAGCACAAACTCATCTCTCCAACTACACTGAGAAGGGTCAACCTGTTGACTAGAGAGAGTCCCCAGAGCTCTGTCTAAGGCCACTTAATGCAAGAACAGAGGTTAGAGTGAATTCAAGCCAGAATACCATGGGCTGAGCCCTGGGCAAGGGTGAAGAGAAACCTGTAGCCAGAGACAGGGAGACACCTTGCTTGCCTGTCTAAGCCTCAGCCCAGAAGGTGTGGGGGCATGTCAGGTGACACATGTCTACGGTCCTAAACTCCTCCCACTTCATCATCAGGCAGCCCTTTGAACTTAGTAAGGACCCAGAGACTTGCCTGCTGAGATGGCTTGGGGCCTTTGTGTCAGCTGAAGCCTGAGAAACTGAGGCCTGGGTGTGGGAGGAGCATGCTCAGAGACACCGGGAAACTCAAAAGAAGCAAGAGGCAGCTCAGCTAGCCCTTATACTGGCCCTTCCTTCACTCCTGAGTCTCTTACTCTTCCTTCCCTGGCACTTATTCATTCCTTCAGTGATTCACTCACATATTCACTAATTCATTCATTCAGTCACTCCTCATTCACTCATTCGCTAATTCATTCACTCATTCACTCTTCACTCATTCACATGCCCATTCTTCCCATGACTCATTCATTCACCTGCTTGTTCCTTTGGCCGTCTCTCATTCTCTAGCTCACATGGCCATGCACTCATCATCTCTACTCTTTTCTGATTCTTTGTCCCAAGTAGACCCCTTTCCTATGTAAACAATCTCAGGGGACAGATAGATTCAAGCAGCCTTGGTAATCGGTTTCTAAGGGAGTCTGAGCTGAAAGAACCCTGAGATACCCATAGAGAAACGAAAAGGAACTAGAAAGGGTGGCATAAGGATTCAGCTACCCCGCCAGACACAACCCCTGCTCCTGCCAGTCCCCAGACATGAATGAGCCCACCATGTGCCCTTTATTCCAGAAGTCTACTCAAGGCCTACAGAAGAAGGAAAAAGGAAGCAAGAACCTAGGAGACACCGAGTGACTAGCAGGCTGGGAACAATCTTACATTTGTCAGCAGGACATAGTCATTATTCACTTCATAAATACACATTTGTTTGCTGAGCCTTTCCATGTGACAAAACCATCTCCTAGACTGAATTCTGCTCCCTGTGACAGTGCTAAGCTCTGATTCCACCTTGTCTGAAGACGGACATGCACATGTGGGGGGGGCGGGGGGCTGGGATGTGATAGGTGAGTGAGGCCATGTGTTTGGCCCCGTGATGAAACTGGCACCTTCATAAGAAATGACTGATGAGTCCCGTCCCTCCTCCAGCCAGCCATGTGAGGAATCAAGTCAGAAAGATGTCCTTACCGTAAACAGGGTACTCTTTGGTACCCTGAACTTAAACTGGGTCCTGGGAAAGAGATCAGCCCTTTGGACCTCACACCACAGTGGATGCATGAAAGGATGCCCAAGGAACCCCGCAGCCTCACCACCCGAGCCAGAGGCCTGTGTGTTTAGAATCAGTGCTGGTAGGGAGTGAGTGACTTGGGGCAGGGGTTGGTCAGAGGCACTAGGCTTAGGATGTTCACCGCTATACACCTCTCAGTGCCAACTTTCATGGTCGCCATGGCTACTCAGCATCCCACTTCCTAAGTACTGGGCCCCACGTCTTAGGTAGGGCTCCTATCTTCCCTTCTTACCTGAAGTTCATGACCGTCTACTAGAAAGTTCCTGAGTGTCACACAGAGCATCCATGGCCTCTCTAGACTGATCCATAAATAAACCTTAGACTCTCCTATGAGGATGGTCGGTCCTGTTGGCACCCAGCTGTCAGGATGAGATCACTAGGATCAGCCGACAGCCATATGGCTACTGAGTAGTGAATCAGAGGCCATGGCTCTGATTTGGGGGTTTCAGTGGCCCTCAGTTTAGCCTTTTCTCTCCTTCGTAGAAGATTGTTGTCATGCTCCCAGAAATAAGACTCAGACTCAAAATATATTTGTAAATACCTTGGTCATATATCTAGGCTCTTCTCTGACAAAATCATAACTTAAAATAGACAATTTATTCCAATTTACAGTCTGCCACGTGACTGGCTATCTGTGTTCAGGTACCATGTATCTGTCTTGTCACATCTTCCCGGGGAAATCTCCCTCACCTTGCTCCATCCCAGAATCCTTTCTGCCTCCCAGATATCCCGCCTTCTATTCTACCCTTTCCTATAGGTTTTAAAATTGACAGGTGATGCATCCATAAAATACACAAGATATTCTCTCTACCACGAGGCTCTACGATTAGCCCCGGCTCTTTTCTGGATAGCTTTGAACCCAATACATATGGCACATCCTTCATGCACCTACATATGGCCACTCATAACACCCAGGGGTGTCACAAGCAGCTCCAAGTGCATGTGGCTTCCTGCTGGGGTATGAGCTGTGATGGATTCCTGTGGAAAAAAGTCAACTTGTATTAAAACTGGAAAAGTGCTAGGTATATTGGTGCACACCTTTTATCCCAGCACTCAGGAGGAAGAGGTGGGTGGATCTCTGTGAGAGCAAGGTTACTAGCCTGGTCTACATAGTGAGTTCCAAGTTAGTCAGGGCTACATAGTAAGACCTGGGGGGCGGGGGGTGGGGGGGGAAGGCAAGCCTAAAGTGTAGGAAGTTCCAGCACTGTGGGACTAGACTGTGTTACATCCCGCACTGGGTCTGGAGTGACTTCACAGAGTCCACACACAGCATTGGAGCTAGGCTGGACCACCCCTCTCACCTGAGCTTAGGTGGTACACCTTTGGACAAGTGGGTACCTGTGCTGTGTGCTCCTGGAGCATGTTCCAATGGCTCTCCAGACCCAGCTGTGAGCCAGGCAATACACATCTGTAATCCCAGGACCCAGGAGGCTATGAGGTGGCAGGATCAGGAGCTCGAGGGCAGCCTGGGCTACACAGCAGATAAAGCTGGGATTAACCCATTTGTAGCCAGTTTCTTGATGCATATGGGTTGGTTACCACTGTGCATAGATCTCTGGGACAGACAACTCTGGAGGCTGAGATGACAACCTCATTCTGTTTTCTCAGCCTGTCCTTTCCTACTTACCACCTCTGAGCTAGGATCCTATGAGATTCATTTTCAGACAGCCCCATCTGGGGTCCTCTGAGCCTGTAGCCTTAAAGAGATTCTGGGCCACATAAGTCAACATAGCATCTTCCCACCTTGAAGTGATGGAGACCAGCCTGGGAGAAGCCATTCCTTTGGATCTTTGTACTTCCTTCCCATCAGGACCCATGTTGGCAGACAGACACCAGCTGGACCCTGGATGTGGATGGAGGAGCTCACACCTCAGGGAACTCTCAACTTGCACCACACCTGATATCTCCAGAACATCACCTGCTGAAGAGGTCATTGTGGAATTAATCGCTGCTGAGAGACCTCACTAGGTCATCATTCCTCTTCCCTCCTTATCACTGCAAAGCCAGCAAGATGTGGGTCAGTTAGCCTCCTCTCATCTGTCACAAGATGAAATCCCCCCTTAGAAGCACTGCATCCCACACTCCAGAAATCTGTGGTCTACCCCTGTGTGTAGTAGATACTTGGGACACGAAGGCTGGGTTGAGAGTGACGTGGCTGCTGCTGTGGCACAGAGGATGGTGCTGGGGATGTTGTTGGTCCAAACAATGCTGAGGATGCTTGAGACGGTGCTAGAGGTAATGGACCGGTTGCTGCAGATGCTGGAGAGGCCAGTGGAGAAATGCTGGAAGTGGTGAAAGAGCATCAGGTGGGGAATAGTTGACCGCTATACAGTAGTTACTCAATAAATGAGCTTCCCTCTATTTATATAAAGAGGTCTCTATCTTCTCCAAACACGATACAGAGAAGCAGAAATAGCCAAGCTCACTGGAAACAACCACCCCTGAAGGGCTCCACAGGGATACTATGTGGCAGAGAGCAAGGCCACAGACCTGAGTCCTCTCTGCTACTGCCATGGGACCTTAGTTTGGCTTCAGTTTTCCCATCCCTGACCATAAATGATCAAAGGGTCTTTATATGCCACCGACTGTTAGGGAATCAGCAAGGTGGATTGACAGGAAGAGCCCAAGTAGATGCCCAACACCTCCGATCCTAGAACTTCTCCAGCAGTCTTGATAGGAGGTCAGAACCCAGATAAGCCACCCAACCCACTTTCTTCATGCCATGGAGGGTCTGTGTGCAACTATCCAGGTCACCCACTGTCTCACACCCTGCCTGCACTGGGAAGACTCAGCACTCAGAGAGCAGGGATGGCTAAGCCACACTGTGAACACACTGGCTTCGGGTCTCTGTGCTCTTGGCTTTTCTTACCTGCCAGACTCAGCCCTGGAGGCATGACTGCTAGGGAGGCATCACCATGTTCTGTCCCACAAAACACAGACACCAACTGTCTCTGCAGTTTCTCTGCAGCCAAGGGCATCTGGCTGGCTCCCTCACACTGACCGCAGCTTGTTCCTGTGGAGGTGGTCCCATCTGGGGTCTTGCTGTCTGGTCACAGTCTGTCTGGACTCGGGGACCTAGAGATACTGCCTCTATGTGACTTGTTTATTTGTCTTTCCAGAGCCCTCAAGGACCCTGGGCAGCTCTGCCTGGAACCAGGGCTGTGAGGGGATGAACTTTGGTTAGCCAGGGGACAGACCACACTCAGATCTGCAGACAAGACCACAGGCTTTAGCCTCTGCCCTGCCCTCCAACCATCTGAGAATGACCATTTACTGGGAATGAGGTCTGGGAAGGTTGAACAGCCTGGGCACATTCCAGGACACTGGCTGAGCCTGTTGTTCCCAGGCGCTCCCACTTTCCAACTGGAAATACACCCAGGAGGAGCAGGGTACCTTGGATAGCCCCATACGTGGTCAACCCAGGAGGGATGGGGACTGTCAGGATACTTGGATAATTGGGCTTGAAGGTCCAGGCTTCATATCTCATGGAGAGCTATCCAGACAGACAGACAGTGCCAGGGCCACAGATGCTCAGCGATCATACTAGAGTCTGAAGCTAAGAGACAGTCAGCCCAGAACACTAAGCTACTGCCCTGACAGCAAAAACATTTGGGATTCCCAGCTTGAGATGGCTTTGAGTTATGTCCATTATCTGGCTCCAGCAGGCCAAAGGCTACCCGTGTTCCTAAGAGCTCCCATGGGTGGTGTCTCAGAGACAGAGGGGACATGAACATGTTCCTCCTTCCACATTCCCAAGACTCAGCCTGAAGATCCCAGCACTGGGGTCCATGAGGCACAGATGGGGCTCAGTGCAGGTGGTACATCAGGAGTCCAAGAGAAAGACAGTCTTGGGCTGTCGGTAGCAATAGCCAGAGAGTCCTACAAAAGTCACAGAAGTTCTTGGCTTTCCCCTGGACAAAAAAAGATGGATTCAAAGCTGTCACAGCCAAAGACTAAGAGCATTCTAAAAAAAAAAAAGGGGGGGGGGTGTTGATAGCCAGGACCATAAGGGTCCTCAGAAACTTCAAGTTCTGGGAACTGCAGGGCTGAGTCAGGTTCAGGGAACAGTTGCTCTTGATATGCTAAGGAGGGAAGGGAAGGGCAATGATCACAGGGCATCCTAGAGGATTCTGTGGATGTACCCAGGGGACCCCTGGACTCTTTATTCCAGGTCCTGAGCCTCAGGTTCTTCATGGAAGAATGTGGCCAATCTAGTGGTCTGTCCCACTGCACAATGGCTCCCTTAGGGCCACCCAGAGGAATTTGTCCTCGGAATGCTTCAGGCCAAGCAAGTTTGGTGCTTATGGGTTGAGCAGATAACAACTGACCATTCAATAGAGGAAGATTTTTCCTCTTGGCACTGGGGGAAAGGCTTTCCCACCCTTCCTCCTGGACAAGTCTGTGGAAATACCAATCTGCCAAGTGGACTTTCTGAAGGTGCAGTCACAGAGGGTGAAATGAGAGCACAACTCACATAAAGTTTCCCAAAGCCCCTGTGTTTAAAGCAACAGTGACTGAGGCTCCAAGTTCAAGCTCCAGCTGTAGGCCATTCTGGGGCGTGCTGGCTGGGGGCCATCCGACCTCCTCTCACAAGATCTCCTATACAGAGTGCAAGGTGTGGAGTTCAGGCAGGAGCAGCTCTTGCCATGGCCTTTTGACTTTACATTTCCTCAGCTGGCACACAGAGCCTCTGCTGTCAGAGCTGATAGGTCTAGTTTCACCAGGAAAGGTTCGCAGGGTCCCTCTTTTCCTGCTGCTTTGCCACATGCTTCCAGGCATTCAGAGAGACTGTTCTGGAATGCTCCAGTGCCTTCCAGGGTGGGAGGAGTAATTATCTTCTCCCTGTAGAAGAAGGCATCCTGGGCAGCACTGCCAGGCAACAAGCAGGGCCCAGCATACAATGGCAACAATTGGATCTAAAAAGCATCAAGTTCAAGACCACCAAGCTGAGATAATAGGCAGGAACACACTGGGACCTTCCAAATTCAGGGTCCCCTACACTGCCAGGCCTACTGAGCTGGGACAATGCAGAGCTAAGGCTGGGAGAGCTTGTCTTATCTGACTTTGGAAATTGAGAGTGGTTTGAATGAGAATGGTCCCCATAGACTCATAGGGAGTGGCATTATTGGAGGTGAGGCCTTGTTGGAGGAAGTATGTCACAGGGCTTTGAGGTTTCAGAAACTCAAGCCAGGCCCAGTGTCACTCTCTCTTCTTGCTGCCTGCCAATCCAGATGAAGAACTCTCAACTGCATCTCCAGCACCATGTCAGCCTGCATGCTGTCATTCTTTCTGCCATGACCATAATGGACTAAATAAATCTCTGAACCTGTAAGCTAGCTCCAGTTAAATGGTTTTCTTTATAAGTGTTGCTGTAGTCATGGCATCTATCCACAATAATAGAGACCTTAACTAAGACAGGGATCGTGGCTGGGAATAGAAGCATAGCAGCACAAGACAGGACAAGGCCACCTGCATGGCTTGCGGCCCACAGTCAGCCTCTATTCAGTCTTGTACAGGATTGGTGTGAATTGGGGCCTAGCTCCTGGGAAGCCCACATACTCATTCAGCACCTCTCCAAAGAGAAAATCACTCCCCAACAGAAATTAGCCCATCTTCTACTTCCGTGTGCAGGAGAAGGGCGAGCTCATATCAAGAGTGACCATCCACAAGGCTGTGTTTCAGCTCTGTGGCAATGGGCAGATGAAAATGCAGGAAATAACTGAAAACCCTTTGCAAATGAAAATGCCTCAGTGCTTATGAATGGAAAGCCACCCTTCCATCCTTTCAGACATCCACCCACCCGTCTGTCTATTCATCCATCCACTCAGCCTCCCACCCTCCCACCCACCCATCTATCCATCCGTCTGTTTGTCCATCCATTCATCCTATCTATCCAGCTGTCTGCCCACCTGCCCATTTGTTCTCTCATGTGAAGCTCACAGAGTATGTCTGAGTGCTGTATGCAGAGGTGCTTGGGCAAGAGACTGCACCGACTGCCCATCATCCAGTGCAAAGGAGTTCCCTGCCACCCACTTGTGACTTGGGTTCAGTTTCCCTGGCTCTGCCCTACAATTGACCTGGTGGACATGTGGTCTCTGCACTTATCTTGAGTGTCTGGGTTGCCTGCTTCTGCCATCTTGTCACTACCCAAGGTCTTCTCTGTCCTCCAATGCTCTGCTTAATTCTTATTTCTGATGCTGTGGCTCCAGTCTACACACTACTGTCTGTGTTTTCAGCACCTCTGCTGCCCATCACCTGTCTCTGTCATATGTAGACCACTGTCACCTTCAGTGAAGCAGGCCTGGTAACTCCTGGAGCTCCCCCCCCCCCAATCCTTTCCACTCCCTAACCCTTCCCCCAGCCTCTCATAGGCACAGAGCTTAACAAATCTCATGCAGGGTTGACCCTTCTACTTCCCTTGTTTTTTCCTTCCACTCTGGTCTCAAGGACCCTCCTGAGGTCCCTATGTGCAAGCACCATGTCCTCTCATGTCCTGAGATCTCTGCATGTGCTCCTCTTCTAACCTGAAGGTTCCCCACTTTACCTGCCACTCAACTCCTGCCCTGTGGCAGCTGGGGTCTACTTGGGACATTGGGGACAAGGAAAGTGGCATGATGACTCCATCTGGAATACAGCGGATGTTGAGCAATGTTTGTGGATGTGGATGGCTGGGCTTTGCTCCCTGGGCTTCCTTCATCACCAGTGGAATAGACTAGACAAGGATTTACCCTGGGGCTCAGCCATCACAGACCTGCTCAGCTCCACATTCCCAGGGCTGGACACTGCATCTGTGAGAAGCATGATAACACTGGCTAAACAAGCTGATGGTTCCTTCTTGGATGTGTTTTGTCTCATTCCTATATTTTCTTAATGAGATCTTTCTTGTAGGACACCTATAATGGATTACCTAACTCCAGGAGAAATTCCCAAGAGCCAAGAGCAGGTAAGCCATCTTTATGACCAAGAACAAAGAAAGAGAGGAACAGATACATACCTGTCACTGAAGCACTTGGGAGGCAGGAGAGTCAAGCTGAGCCCAGGTTGTGCCTTTACTTAGCTGGGGATGTGACTGAGTTGGTGGAGTGCTTACCTAGCAAGTATGCAGGTCTGGATTCCGTCCCCATCGCTATGTAGAGGTGATGGCACGCGCCTGTCATCCCAATACTCAGGAAGTAGAAACGAAGATCAGAGGATCAAGAGTTCAAGGTCATTCTCCTCTACATAATAACTTTGAGGCCACTCTGGGCTACACAAGTCTCTGTCTCAAAACAAATTAGCAAAAAGCATAAAGACAGATGGTCAATACAAATAGCTAGGTAGTTTCAGGACATGGCATTTCAGATATGGTGACATTGCTACAGCTTTCATTTTGCCCATAAGAACAAAGACACAGATGAGGGTCACATGCAATGACCAGCATGTGGCAGGGTCTCTTAAGAAGCAAGGTGGAGCCAACTGCATGTTCTGTCTGGAGTGGAACAGCCTCTCGGCCTCTGTGAAGTTCAGTTGCTGATTGATTGTGAATCCAAGTGAGGAGGTCTGGGAAGAAACCAAAGGATGACAGTCACTGCACAAGTGGCTCAGAGGGTGATAGTTTCCTATAAGTATTTGTCCAGATGAAATCCAGAGTTGGTGACATGTTAGATAAAGCCCTCCACCACTGAGCCCCACCCCCAGCCCCACTCCCAGCCCCAGTCCACTGTTTACTTTTTAATTTAGGAACAGGGTCTCACTAAGTTGTCCATGCATACCTTGAACTAGTAATCTTCCTGCCTCAGCCTCCCCCACAGCTGGGATGACAGGCCTGTGCCACCAGGACCACTGGTAATTCTTAAATAGTGGACAGGATGTGCCGAGGACCACAGGAAATGTTTCTAACTTCTCCACTCCAGGATGGTGAAGAAATCCTGTCCCTGAAGTGACTTAGATGGGGAAATTGAGAACACAACACGCAGGGTGGAGCACGACCTGCAGCCGGGCAAACCCCAGGAACACACTGTCTCAGAAGGGCCTCCTCTCGTCAGCCATCTTTAAAACAAGCTGTTCTGATAGATGTGGCCCTTTTCATAAGGAGGACACTGATGAGCATGTGATGAGGTGCTGGTCCTATGAGTTGGTCATCAGGAAAATGAACTAAAAGCCTGGTGAGTTACCGTATGACACTCAGAGTGGCTAAAGCAGGAGCAGATGACAAGGCTAGAGAAAGGAAGAGTCTCTGTCACATCCACACAGTGCTTATGGGGTGTGTGACTGACTAAAACCTTAGGACACAGGGCTGGAGACACTGCTCAGTCAATAGAGTCAAACACAGGGACCTCAGAACCCGTGTGAAAAGCCAGGCACAGTGGCCTGCACTTTCAATGCCAACACTGGAGAGGCAGTAACAAGAGAGTCCCTGGGGCTCTGTGCACATCTAATGTGGCTTATTGACAAGCTCCAGGCTAGCGAGAGGCTCTTTCTCAAAACACTAGATCGACAAGAACAACACCCACAGTTGATCTGTAGCCTCTCATTCATGTACACACACATGCATACACACACACACACACACACACACACACACACACACACGTGTGTGTGCATGCCTCTATGCCATGTTGTGTAGGCTCTGCTAAAGCTAGGCACATGATAACCCAGACCCAGTGGTCCCTTTGGGTATATTCCCTGAGCAGTTCTTCATGTTTATCCATAGACACACATTCAGTTGCTCCTGATGGCATTATGTATAGCAATTCCATCACCGGAAGCCACTCAAGTGCCCATTATCAACAGAGTGGGCAGATAAACTGAAGGATGTGTGCACTGGGGGCCTTTTGTTTGCTTTGTTTTAGTTTTCTTGAGATAAGGTCTCACTGTGTAGCGCTGGCTGGCCTAGCATTTGCTATACAGACCAGGGTAGCCTTGAACTCACAGAGATCCACCTGTTTGTCCACTGCTGGCATTAAAGTTGTGCTCCAGCATAGCTGGATGCACTGTGGAGTATTACAGAGAGTAAACAGTCAAAGTTGCATGGAACAAGACACTGGAATCTCACCTCCATGGGCTCAGGAGAGAAGTGAAGCCAGACTCATAGATATGACCACCATGTGTCAAAATCAGAAATCTGTTCATGGGGTTGCAAGAAGGTGCCTACCATGGCCTGGGGGAGCTAGAAAGGTGGGGGGCTGTCAGATCTCTGACTACACTCTAGTCTTGGTCTGGGGACACTGTGGGTAGAGTAGTGTCACTGATTTTTGTGCTAAAGATGGGTTACTTGCCACAGCATGATCTAGAATTACCTCTAGTGACCTATGTCAGATTACAACTCACTATGACAAGCCCTCCTGCAAGCCAAATGTGCAGAGAACACTCAAAGGCCCAGTGCCCTCGGGTCCTCCGTGAACGGTCTTGGTGACCTGGCTGCTGGACCACAGCATTTCTGAGCAGGTGTGTGATGCTGGTCACATTTTTGTTGACCTTGGTGAGTCACACCTGCATCTATACACACACAGCCCAGGGCTTGGAACCTGATGCATTTGGCAAAAGCAGGAGCTGCCTGTTGGCTGGGTTGGGTGAATCCTGAATGAATAGTTCTCCGATGATCTGGGCTGGTCATGGTCTGAAAGCTACGTGTGACACACTTCCGATGTAATCCCCACCACTGTTTTCTCGGACCCTTTCCAAAGTCTAGATAATCAACAAAGCCATTCATCAATGCTTGGCAGCTATCACAGTGTAAGTACTCTGGAGAGGGCTATCTCCATCATGGACACAAGGAACAGGTGGTGACCAGGTGCATTGCTTATGACCACAGAGCAGAGCAAATGGAGATGGTGGTGTTCTGACACTTCAGGCACTTACATTTCCAGCAGATACATGGCCTTGTGCTTTCAGGTACTTTAATTGTCAATAGCTGCCATGAACCATTGTCAGATAACTCCTGTCACCTTTATAAGCAGCTCCTAAAAGCAGTGTGACTGTACAGCATTGGACAGGGTTCATCACATCCCTGCACCTGCCACCCCCAGGCCCTCATGAATTCCACTGAATGTGATCATTCCCCCACTCTTCCACCTCCTTGACAGTCTTCAGGGGTTGGAGGCAGACACGGTGGCTGCCACATTCTACCAACCATGCACACCAGAGACTGAGTTCAGGGAATAGTGAACTTAGTTAAAACAAACAAACAAACAAACCAGAAAACTTTCCAGATGGGACTGGAAGACCAGAGCTGTAGACTCCCCTGAAAGAGCAGGTCTGGCTGCCTCTTGGTGTCCTTACCCCACAGTGTCCTCCATCATTCCAGGAAACCAGGATGATACAGCTGACATAGGCTTAGAGATGAGATGAGCCTGGACCCTGGGCCTGGCTCCCCCTGTGCCCTTCTGTTCATCTTTAATGAAAGCACTAGGCCTTCCCTATTGTGGTAAATCTCCAACCCCAATAAGCCCGTGGAAAGAACACATAACTCAGTTATAATATTTATAAGTTGCACACCTAGATTGGGCAGTTCTCCTACTACACTACTCTAGTCCCCAGCTCTGAGATCCCTTGCTACTTGCGGGCTTCTACAGGCCGTGTGGTTCTGCTCCATCTTCCTTCCACCTCTTCTTCCTCCATCTTCCTCTGTCTCCTCCTTCCTCTCTTCTCCCTCCCTAAAACCTCCAGCCCCACCTTTCCCTTCCACTGCCCAATCACAGGCTCTAGCCTTTATTTGAGCAGTTAAAATGGGGAGAAGGTTCGCAGGACAATAACTGAGTACATGCTCCACTCCTCAATGGGGCAGCCCCTCTTGAGGAAGCAGAATTGGCATCAAAATTCAAACAGCACCAGGGCAATCCACAACACTTCCTCACAGAGGAGGATCCAACTGGCCCCTTTCTCCCTCATCTTCCACAGCACACAGAGACAAGACAGCATTTGGTGGAGCCTGTGAGGCTTGTGTGATGGGAAGGGCAGAGAGCTGGGCTCTGAGAGGATGAGCCAGGGGAGATGGGATAGGAGAAAGTCACAGCATTTGAACAGACGATCAAACTGAACTATAACTGTGAGAAGGCATGGTGGTCCTGCCCAGGATACATCCAGATCACTCGGGACCTGAAAGCCTCTGATTCTGAGTCTCCCTGGAGTGTTAGATCTTCAGGGGGCATCGCCTGTCCAGAACTTTAGGGAAGATGAGAGAACCAGGCCCCTGAAGCTGTGGGTTACTCCTGAGTGTGGGCAAAGTTTATTCAGCTTTGAAGATCAGATCTTCCCAGACACCTGTCTGGGCAGGACCTGGGTGTTCACCCCTCTCTCCCTGCCCCTCATCTCATTCTGTGCTGGGAGTGGTGGGACTGGGAACAGTTAGCTCCAAAGGAATAGAACTTGGGGGATGGTTACTTTCTTGAAGGTCTGGTATGCTGGAAATGGGGATCTGTCCTATAGAAGCAAAGGATGCTGGGACATCTCCATGTAACACGGTAATTGAAGGCCAAAGAGGGCGTTCAGCCCATTACGTCTCTCGGCATACTCACAAACAGCAAGTAGTTAAGAAGTATTTGGGGACTGAGTAGGACCAAGACATGGCTGAAGGGAGCCCCTGGGGCCTTCGGGAGATGCCTGGCAGGATGGGCTCCCCCACTACCCCATACAGGCCCCTTCCTCTAAGAAATATGTGGCTGACATGGTGGCAAGCCCTTCATAGGTTACATAAATAGGTGCCAGACCACTTGATGATCACCGGCTCTCAAAAGTCAATGTGGTGAAAGGCTTCCTCAGACAGTCTGTGCCACTGTTTCGACTACCCCGTGGCACCTTGTAGGAGAAGATAAGTCTCACTCATTCACTCACACCTGCTCAGGCCAGTGCTAAGCAGAGGCTGGACAGGGCTCAGCTGGTACAGTCGCAGCCTTGTGATTTACAGGTTAGAGCTGGCCAGGACACACATGGGGAAGAAGAACGAACAGAGACCTCGAAGTCTACTTAAGTGACAAGCACAGAAAGCCACATTCTCCCGGAGGTGAGACCTGAGAGTCTGACATGAGAGAAAGTATAGAAACAGCCCAATAGAGGACTGTCTGCTCCAACACAATGCTTCTGTCACCAAAGCCTGCCGAGTAATAAACACAACCCTCAGGGTGTGAATCTCAGCCACCCCAGGCACCAGTTTGGCACCTTTTCCTTCACTCAAGTTATCACCATTCATCAAACACCTTTGGTATGCCCAACTGAAGAATATGGAGGTGTATAACTAAGGAAGATAAAGACCTGAACCAATGATTAGCAAAGAATGCAATAAAAAATAAAATTAAAAAGCCACCCGTCCAGGAAAGCAGTGGGCAGTGCTGTGGAGGGAAGAAAGACAGATTTAGAATTCTCCCTCCAGGCCATAATCTCAGAGGACAATGTCCCAGTGGAGGAAAAAGTTAAAGGGGTAGCTATGCAAAGGCCCTGGGGTCGGTAAGAATGTGATTCATTCCAGAACATACGGGAAGGGCAGTATTGGTGGTGACTATTGCCACCAGGGTACATGTAGACCTTGAGGAAGGGTGTGTCCCTTCATGCTCACCATGAGATCCCTTCCATGGATTATCCACAGGCAATGACAGAGCCCTCCCTCATGGCCCATGAACCTACTCTAGTCAAAGTGTGCCCTGATATCTGGGGTAAGGTAGGTTTGGGAAATCCACAAATCCCTGCCACCCACCACCCAGATCCCAACTTGGGATGCCAGCAGGGAACAGCCAGCATCCCAGGGGCCAAGACTTTGAGAAGGGGCTTGGGGGTACTGGGAGCAAAAGTAATATTGCAAAAATCAGAGTGGGAGAAGGGAGAGGTAGACCCGCTAGTGGATAGGGACTCTATCTGAAGTCAGCTAAGGCTGAGGAGTCTCGGGGGCCAGGGAAGAAAGCAACCTCAGCTCAGGGCAGGTCACAGGATGCTGTACTGTCCTCAAGGCTGGCAGTGGGTGTGAAGTAACATAGTCCTATGATGACCTGATTAGGCTGCAGAGCATGAGGAGAGAGCAGGAGGATGCTGTGGTGGGTGCCTCAGCTATGCCCAGCCTCGGGTGAGACTTAAACAGCAAAGTGTGGCTGTATCAGGGATAGGAGGCCAGGATGCCCTGTCAGGTGGCCATGCCCACTGGCCACTCAGCCAGTAGTCTTTCACGTGCCCACCAGAGGCTGGCACTGGCAAGGCCAAGCAGCCTGTGTGTGCCACAAGGACATGTTTAAATTATAGGGTGTGAGCATTTTTCCTTTTCTCTCCTCTGCCTAGCATTCCTGAGGCCGGGCTTGGGTTTGGTTACCAAGCAGCAAGGGGCTGGAGGGCACCCACCCACATGCTGGCAGGCATCCTTGGCTGCCGCTGGCTCCTCCCCCTGACAGCAATTAAGCAAGTCCCAACTGGTTAGTTTGGTGAGCAGCAAGGCATGTGGATGGTAGCCCCTGCCTTGGGTTGTTTTGGGTGGTGCCTGTGCATGTGGGTGTATGACCACGTGTGCGAGCGCATGCAGGCATGTTTGCAAGTTTATGGTCTGTGTACACCACGAGTGCCTGTGTGGGATAGTGAATACAAGAGAGAGCATGTGAGCGCCTGGGCCTGTTGTGAGCATCTGTGTGGGGTCTGTGTTTACAGGTCTGTGCCTTGGTACCTCTGATCTGTGTGGGGCTGGAGAATGAACCTATGGGTACGGTGAGGGGAGGCAGCTGCAGGGAGGAACTGGCACAACCCTCTGGCATGTGAACCTTCGAACCTGAGCCATCCTAGGTAGTGAGCTCCCTGGCAGGCCCCAGCTGCATGGTCCTTGAGCACCTCTGACTGCCCTGTCACCCTCACCTGTGCTCCTACACTGTAACTAAGAAGTTGACCTCACAGCCCATGCAGTAGGGCCCTGGATCTAACATGGCCATGTCCCTGGTCTTGCATTTCCGCTATATACCTGGCCTGAGCACTTCCTGTCTAGTGCTGGTATGTGGCCATGAAGCAAGCATAACTTCTGGGGATTAGAGGTAGCTAGCTGGTAGCTTCCTGTGCATTAGTGTATGTGTGTGTGTGTGTGTGTGTGTGTGTGTGTGTACATGTAGACACATATGTGCATGTGAAGGCCAGAAGTCTTCATCTGTGTCTTCCTCCATCGCGCTCCACGCTCTCTACAGTAGTTTTTGAGGCAGGGTCCTCTTCCGTCTGGTTAGACTGACCCCAGGAACCCTCCAGTCTCCCACCCCACACTGGCATGGCAGGTGCTCACCGTCACCCTTGCCTTCTGCATGGGTGCTGGAGATCAAATTCAGTGCCTTGTATTTGCACCCCAACACTTTCCCCACTGGGGCATCTCTCCAGTACAGCTCTATCCTTTTTTATGTTTACATTTATGTGACAATGCACCTCCATTTAACTGGTGGTAAAATGCATGCCAAGTGCTATTATTTTAAAGGTTTTCCCGTGGACATACTCCAGATGGACAGGACAGCCACCACTGCTATCCCACTCCCCAAGTCTTCCATTACACACTTGAAGCTGTCCCCACTAAATGGTCAACTCTGTCCCCAGGGCCCAGGAACCATCATTTGCTTTCTCATTGGGGGATTTATTCTGGGAACCTGGAGAAGGCAGAATCTCACAAGATGTGTCTCGCCTCTGCTTTCCTTCTCTCAGACACCAGGTGCTCACTGTTCACCCGTGTAAGAGCACGTGTCAGAGTATCCTTCCTAAGGCTGACTGATGCTCTGTGAGGTCGGGGGAGCTGTGGAGCCGTGGGGAGCAGGCCTGGAGCAAGAGTGGGGTCTAGGCATGTCTAAACCCCAGAAATCTCATCCTGAGACTGGCAGGAGTAGGACTCCTCCCTCCTGTCCTGGGTCTGCTGTCCCAGCACACGTAGACCCTTGCCCCCACCTTTGCCCAGTAGAGGAGTTCACTAAATGACCTCTCATAAGGTCTTGTCCAGCAGCATCTGGAATTCCTTGTTATGTACATGAGGCATCTGCAGCACCCTGATGTATACCAATGATGTATACATACCCTATAGCCCTTCCTCACCCTCTCGAAGGTTTAAATAGCCTTCCCCCCCCCCCAATTAAATGAACTGCTTAATGAAGCCTGCCTTCCTCTCGGACCACCCATCTGACAGTCTGATCCTGGTGCTCCGATCGTGGTGTGATCGTGGTGCTAACGAAGGGGAACAGAGTCGCAAAACTCCACAGGATAATGGAACAAGTTTGCTTGTCCACTCCCCGACTAACACACATTTCAGCTGTTTCCAGCTTTGGGCGCCTGTGGATTAAAATGAGTGTGAAATGAGTGTGCATGCACAGATATCTGCTAAAGTTGCCAGCTTTGCTTCTTCTGTGTAAATCCAAAGCAGTTGTGTAGCTGGATCACCCGCACAGCACTCTGGACATTTCTGGAGAACTGTTAAGGGGTTTTGCACATCAACCAGAGGAACTTTCATCTCCGTAGCTAGAGGTCTGGCTCCTCCATGTCCCTGGCATCTGCTCTCTTCTTTGGTATGATGTATGTATGTATGTATGTATGTATATGTATGTATTTTTAGGCAAGGTTTCTCTGTGTGTCCTTTGCTGTCTTAGAACTCACTCTGTAGACCAGGCTGGCCTGGAACTCAGAAAGATCCACCTGCCTCTGTTTTTAAAACATTGAGGCTAAAGATGTTTTCCACCACTACCCAGTGTCTTTGATATTCTTACTTGTTGACTTAAGTTGGCACTGGGTGATTTCCACTGTGGCTTTGCTTTGTATTTCTCTAATGACTAGTGATGACACTATTTCTCCATGATATTTTGGCTATTTATGTCTTCTTAAGGAAGTGTTCATCCATATGTTTTGCCTTTTCAAAATTGGATTGCTCCTGTTGTTATTGAATTGTAAGAGTTCTTTATATATTTTGGTGTGTGTGTGTGTGCACTCGAGCAGGGTTATCTGCACATAGAGATTGATTTCAGGGACCACTCTCTGTCACCCTCCACTTTTAAAGAAATTGTTTTTGTGTGTGGGTGTTTTGCCTATATATATATGTCTGTGCATCATGTGTGTGACTGGTACCTGTGGAGGTCAGAAGAGGGTGTTGAATCCCCACAGAACTGGAGTTGCAAATAGTTACGAACATCATGTGGGTGCTGGGAAAAAAGCACAGGTAGGTTCTCTCTCTTTTTTTTTTTTTTTTTTTTTTTGTTTTTCGAGACAGGGTTTCTCTGTGTAGCCCTGGCTGTCCTGGAACTCACTCGGTAGACCAGGCTGGCCTTGAACTCAGAAATCCGCCTGCCTCTGCCTCCCAAGTGCTGGGATTAAAGGCATGCGCCACCACCGCCCGGCTGGTAGGTTCTCTATAAGAACAGGTGCTCTTAACCTCTGAACCATCTCTCCATATCACCCCCTTTTTTGAGTCATGTTGTTCTCTGAGCCCAGAATACCCTTCGTGAGTATTCTCTGGTCTGAAATGGTTGTAAGTTCAATTGCCATAAAGATTCCTTAAGTTTCCTTTTACAGGAAGCTATGGTTGTAGTTCTCACGTTCACATCTATGGTCCACCCAGAGTCAGCTTCTGTGTGTGGTTCAAGGTAAGAACCTGGCTTCATTCTTCTCTTTAGGGTTACTCAGATTCACCAGCACCATTTGTGGAGATGACGACTCTTTTCCTGTTGAACAATCTCAGAACCCTTGTCAACAACCTGAGAAGGCTGATGCCATGCTGCTTTGATGACAGTAGCTTTGTAGTAAGTTTTAAAGTTGAGTGTGTAGATTTCTCTCTCTCTCTCTCTCTCTCTCTCTCTCTCTCTCTCTCTCTCTCTCTTTCTTTCTTTTTTTCTCTTTCAGGGTTGTCTAGGCTATTTGGGGCCCCTTGGGATTCATGCACTTAAAGATTGGTTTTTACATTTCTCAGGAAAAGGTCTTTAGACTTTTGATAGAAAATATATTTTATCTGTTGATTGTTTGGGTTGTCACTCTAGTGAGAATATGGGGTGTCCTTCCATGTATTTGGGTCTTAATCATTTTTTAAAGAGGTTTTGTGATTTCCTGCATACCAGCCTTTCAACTCCGTGGTTAGATGTGTCCCCAAGCATGTAATTCTTCCTTCCTTCCTTCCTTCCTTCCTTCCTTCCTTCCTTCCTTCCTCCCTCCCTCTCTCCCTTCCTTCCTTCCTTTCTTCCATATTATGCATCTAGATGAGCGTATATGCACATGTGTGTGCAGGTGCCCATGGATGCCAGAAGAGTACTCTCAACCCTTGGAGCAGGAGTTCCGGGCAATTGAGAGCCACCTGATGTGAGTGATGGGATCCAAACCCAGGTCTTCATGGTTGATGAGTGACCTTGACCACTGAGCCCTGTCTGCAGTCCTCTTCATTTGTTAGTGAGACAAGATCTCTTATGTGACCCAGGCTGGTCTCAAAGTTGCTCTGTAACTAAGAATGACCTTTAACTTCTCATCCCCCTGCCTCCACCACTGCCCTCAGTGCTGGGATTGCAGGTGTATGCCACTGCTCAGTTTATCTGCTGAATGTGGAGCCGAAAGCATTGTTCATACTGGACAAGAGTTCTCCTAATTGAGCTGCTTCCCCAGATCCCTGAGTGTTGAACTCTTTCAGCTGTTGTAAACAGGATGGTGCTCTTGATTTCTCTATCAGGTTCATCCCTGCTGGTGGGTGGAGAGGATACTGATCTTGTGTGCTGCAATGCCAGCTTTTACATATAAAATAAAATACTTTTACTGAAGCTATTTCTGAACTGTAGGTAGCTTTCTTATGAATTCTTTGAAAATATTTGAGCTACAAAATCATGCAATTTGCAAATAGAGTCAGCCTCACTCCTCCCTTCAAGTTTCTTTTATTTTATGCCTTTTATTTCCTTTTCTTATTTTTATATCTATGGATGGAACATCAAGGGCACTGTGGGACAGGATGGGGACACAGGCGCCCTTGTCTTGCTCCTTGTCTTTGTGGGAAAGACTTTGCCCTTTGAATGTGATGTCAGCTGAGGTTTTACCAGTGTCCTGCCCTTACCCCCAGTAGTCTTGAGGTTTGGTTGTGAAAGGGGGTTGAGCTATGGCAACCACCTTCTCCACATCCACACGATGACCTGGGTGGTCCCCTCCTCCTGTTGCATTGATTGGTCTTCTGCTGTTGGTGAGCCTTGTATTCCTAAGGTAAACTTCAGTTAGCCACATTGGACGATCATTTTAATAGGCCACCAGATTTTATTTACTAGTTTACTATTTATTTATTTTCTTGAATATTTAAATTTAAAAACTTGCAAAGACTTATTATCATTTTATGTGAATGAGTGCTTTGCCTTCATGTATATATGTGTAACATGTGTTTGCCTGGTTTCTGCAGAGTTTAGAAGAGGGCATTGGATCCCTCAGAACTGGATTTACTTACAGTTGTCAGTGCCATATGGTTCTGTTAATTGAACCTGGGTCCTTTGGTGGAACAGCCAGGGCTTATAACCACTGAACCTTCTCTCCAGTCTCTGGATATTTTAAAGTTCAATTTTAGTGTGTGTGTGTGTGTTCTTTTTTTTCCTCCATGTGGTTCTGTGGATAGAACTCGGGTCACCAGCTTGGCAACAAGCACCTTCACTAACTGTGCCTTCTCTCAAGCCTTCTCAAATACCCAGCCTCTGTAATAAGGGTATCACTTATGTGTGGTTTACTCTTCTTGTAGTGTCAGAGAAATGCCAGCTTTGTCAAATGAACTCAAAGGTGTTCAGAGTCCTTCCTTGTTCTGGAATAAATTGGAAAGACCTAGTATGAATCTCTGAGTGTTAGAATTTGCCTATGAAGTGGCTAATCTAGGACTTCCCTTTATTAGGTTGTTTGGGGTTTGGCTTCAATGTGACTCAGTCTTTTCACTAACCTCACCTGTCCAATGCTAGGTCTTTCTTGCCCCACTTCCGGGGTCTGTCTATCCCCCGGAACTTGCAACTACCCACCCATCTCTCGGGCCACAGTGCTTCTTACCCACAGCCCTCACCTGTCTTCATGGCTGGAAGCAGAACCATCCCCTTGAGCTTCGTCACTTGCTCCTGGTGTCCACTTCACTCTGGAGAGGCATCGATTGAACTCTCCCCATGCTCACACTGAGAACACATCTCAAGCCTGGACCAAGCTCATCCCTGTCAATCCATCCTGACGCTGTCAGATCATGTCTGCCCTTCACCAGGCTGAATATCTGTTCCACTACTTGGTGAGGGATGTTGAGAATGTACCCTTTGTAGGATTCTGGCCTTCCTTTCCACACAGTTGTCTGCCCTCCTGTAGAGAAGCCACCAGGCCCTGACTGGAGCTCTGGAGCTCCCTCTCCACCCAGTGTCCACTCTTGTTGCACGCCTCTGCTTCAGGCCATTGGGGGTGCATACCCAAGCTTCCATGGGTAGTCAGCTCCCCTAGAGGACTAGCATTTAAGGTAGTAGGGGTGGGGTAAAGTTATGTGCTCTTTTTAGGGCTGACTGCAGATACACGAGCCACCCAAACCTGAGAAAGGAGAAGCTGAGGTCACAGTCTGCTGGTTGCTCAGAAGCCTGAAGGTCACGTGTGTCCTGCATGCAGCCTACAATGTGGTGACCTCTGCAGATGGAGGATGCTCCCCAAGTGTGTCTCAAGATCTACTCCCCTCTCTCCACTGTGTACATCAGATTCAGGTGGGGTCTCTTGTAAAGTCAGCTGCTGCCTTAAACTGTGTCTACTATACACACACACACACACACACACACACACACACACACACTGTCTTACAAAGGTATCACTTCAAATCTGCAGGGATGAGCAATGACTTAACAAGGCAGTGGGAACTTATTAGCCTGTTCTAGCCTGGACTCTGATTCCAGAATAAATCACTGCAAGAGGAGACACCAGTGGGGTGGTCCCTGAGCTCCAAGCCAGGCTGTGGTGACCCCTTCTCAGGAAAGAGAAAAACAGGCTTTCCTAGCAATGGGCTACTTCCTCCAATGTGGAAGGAAGACCATAGCTGGACACATAGGCTCAGATGTCCCCAACCTTAGTGGCTAAGCCACTTCAGTCAGAGCCCTCCTCCAAAACTCTGTGAGCAGACCTCTCCACAACCCCACCCCCAGTCCTAGCCTCTGCTAGCCTGATCCTCTTCCCTGGGGACAGAGTACACACCACAAACCCATTTCTGCCTCATCCTGCAACCCTCAAGTCTCTCCATTTCTGAGTGAATGAAAGAGTACAAAGACTTGTGGGTAATCACAAAGTATGGAACCGTGTTAGAAGTAGGCATTCCCTGGCACTCACCTGTCCACAGATGCAAATGAGGCCATGGGGCATATCTGTCCAGATTCCAGTGACCAGCCACCTCGCCTCACCAGCCCTCTCAAAGACAAAGCCCTCAGCACCAAACCTATGCATAAAAAAGACCTTCTGCTTCCACTGGCTGGATGAAACCTTGTGCTTTGGTGCAGGGGGATCTGGAATCTGGACACAGTGGGGATGGGACAAGGCCCCTCCTGCCCACAAATGGTAAGAACACTTGAGGGTCCAGTGCTAAGTCCAGAGTGAGGCAGTCAGCAGGCCTTCCTGCCCTTCATGTTCTTATTGCCAGTTGGCTTATCCTCAGATGAACAGGCATGAGACAGGAGACTAAAGAGTGCCACTTCCCCTGTGGGGACAGTCTACATGCCAAGCCAGCTGATGCTGGGCCCCACTGAAGAAAAGGAAGAGTTAACTTCCTGCTGCTTAGATAGCTCAGTGGATAAAGTAGCCTACCACCAATCTTGGCATCCTTGCCAAATAAATAAATAAATATTTAAATATTTAAAAATACAGAAAAAAAAAAACAAAGAAAACAACAACAAAACATTCAACTTGAGGGAGGATCTTAGCCATAAAGAAAAGTTTGAGACCCTGGCTCACATAATCTTTTGCAGTGAGAGAAAAATGTTCCAAAGGCACTGAGAACCTATCACAAACACATATCCTTCATATGCAAAAAGCTCCTACAAACCACTAAGATCCAGAATCTGCTGACATGTGGCACTGAGTCTGAGTTGCCAAGCTGGTAATCATGCCAGAGGACTCTCAGTTCTCACTAGGAAGCCTTTGAAGTAGACCCAGGACCTTGAGTGTGAGCAGCCGGACCTCTCTCCAGCTGGAATGAATGTACTTGCTACTGGCTTACTGAATGATGAGCTCTGTTCACTTCAGGGCTCACTTGGAGAATGGTTCTGCCGTTCTTAGCCTTTCACTTGGATTCTGGAGATGTGAATTCAGGTCCCCATGCTTATGCAGCAAGTATTCTGCCGCATGAACCACGTCCCCAGCCCTGCGAAGTTAATCTTTAAACGGACAGAGTCACCACTCAAGGGAGTTCAGATCCAACAAAACAACCAGAGCTGCTTTTAAGGAAGCAGGTGGAACAGGATGGAAAGTAGTGGAGTCCATCCATCCCAGCCAGCAGCAGAGACAGAGATTCGGCTCCCTCCCTCATGGTGGGAGTAGGGGGTGGGGAGGGGAAAGTAGATGGGGCCAGTAGATCACTAGTTCTGACCCCCTTACATGCTGCTGGTCCTGCTCATTGGACTGGCTCTGAACTTGCCAATGGGGACCTGCCACTTCTTCCTCAGCCAACAACACTGCCCTGGGTGGGACAGGGGCCAGGCAGGCCCAGCCCTAACCTCAGAATCACAATGATGACAAAGCCCAGGGGTCCCCTCCCAACACCTGCACTGTCTTACCTGGGCCCTGAGGCCGCAGGTGTTGCAATGATTCCCACCCAAACCCTGGAATGCCAAGTGGCTCAAAAACAATTGGGATTTCCAGAAACTTCGTCAGCAACGCCAGCCATGTCTCCCTCCTCCACCCCCACTCCTCTGTGTCTCCTTCATACACACACTTCACTTTTGTAGGATCGTAGAAAACAGAAGAGCCCTGCGTCCCACCTATGGGAGTATCATTGTTTTGTTTTGTTTGAAATAGAGTCTCCTGTAGCCCAGGCTGCCCTTGAATTCTCCAGGTAGCCAAGGATAACTTTGAACTCTGCCCCCACCTTCTAAATGCTGGGATGACAGATATGCATGACCACACCCAGTTTATGCAAGGCCGGAATGGAACCCAGGGATTCTTCCCATCACTGAAGGAGCTTCCTACCAGAGGAGTTGAGCTCCCCCAGCCTCACTCCCACCGCACCATGTGTGTTTAAGCCTCTCATGCCTTGGCCATTCCCTCTGCATAGCCTGCTGTCCTCTGCTGTAAAGCACAGCCTACCTGGAGGGCTGCTTGCAAAAGGGGAGACATGGTATTTGTCCTGTGCTGCATCCTCTGAGCCTACAGCCAGTGTGCAGGTGATCAACACACACTAGTGAAAGTTTACCTACGCAACCGCAGCTCCTTCTCCCTGAGGAGTCCGTGGGGCCAGGCTGTAGGAGAAAAGGAAATCTGAGGCCCCCCACATCCTGCCCTCAGGGCCAGCTGGGCTTGTGGATTCCAGAACTTTCTGCAGGAAGCGGAAGGTGCAGAAATAGAAGCACACAGAAAGGCAGTTGCTCCTTTCACCCCAAAAGGAAGGGAAGTGGGGGCAGGGGCTCAGGGAGGAAGCTGGGGAATAAAGAGAGACTGAAGGAGGGACAGAGGAAGGTGAGTCTGGGGCCCTGGGGTACCTGGGTGGCAACCCTGTTTACTCCAGTCAGGAGTTCCAGGCAGGAGTCATGGGGAGAAGTTCCCAACACTCCCTTTTTCCTGACAAAACTACAGCAGGCAAGAACTGTTGGTATTCTCAGACAGTGACCTGAGGGTGTGACTTCCAAGGCCAACACCTAAGCAGGGGTCCTTGGAGAGAAGGCAGTGCCTACTGAGGGTCAAGGTTCACACAGTCATGACCACAGTCACTTCCAGCACTCTACAAAGCACTTACAGAAGGGAAACTGAGGCCAGAGGAGGCAAACCAATCTCCTTGGATATCCAGTGACTATATCCTCAGCTCCAAGCTGCCAGTCATACCCACCTCCCCAGGATCCATGGGAAATCAGGCACCAATAGGCCAAGGGACCAGAGCCAGACAGTCTGGCTGGCGAAAGCCAGCTGGCCCCAGACTAGCTCTATGCTCTGGAGTCTTGGGGTGCCAACTCCCTCCAGCCTGGACCTTGTGAGTTGTTCTGACTTAGACTCATTCAGATCAGCTTCCTTTCCCTACTCTCACTACTGACACCCAAACTTCCTGTTTTCACAGGAAGTATGTCAACAGGGTCCATGTCCCACCCCAACCCACCCCACCCCACCCCACCCCACCCCAAGAACATCATCAGAGTCCAGACATCAGAAAGTCTGTGCCATGGGCAGGTCCAGCATGTTCCTAACTCGCTTAGGAAGCTTAGGCCTTCCCTCTACCTTCTGTGCCTGGGCTGGGTCTGGGGCCT
Source organism: Arvicanthis niloticus (assembly GCF_011762505.2). NCBI lineage: Eukaryota > Metazoa > Chordata > Mammalia > Rodentia > Muridae > Arvicanthis > Arvicanthis niloticus. The sequence continues at coordinate 111,477,614 of NC_047658.1, read as the reverse complement.
TAGAGTGGTCTGAAGGGCAAGGAATTCTGTTCCTGTCTGGGCCTCCCAGGGACAACTTTACTGGGGGCAGAGGGTGCTACTGGCACTGGCAGGGGTGAATGCCTACATTGGGGATAGAGATGTTTACTGTACCTGTCTGCCCAACTCCCATAGCTTCCCCTAACCCCAGGAAGAGCTGCAGACTGGCTGGATTCTATGTTCACCTTTCTCTGCCCTGGAAGGACTTTGCACTGGATCAGCAGCAGAGGATAGAAGAGCCATGTTAAGCTCCAGGCAGAAACTTTTAGACTATCAGCACAGGAGCAGCCCAAATTCAAGACCCCCTCCACCTGTTGCTAATGTCACTGAGGCAGCCTGCACCCCAGCTCAGCCTCTTGCTCTCCTGTCCACTGTGTGACTTCTGTGAACCTTCTCCCGAAGATCCCCTTCAACTGCTGAGTTCAAGGCCAGCCTAGACAACTCAGTGAGACAGGGTCTCTATAGTGCCACAGCAGGGTACTTGCTTATCCCATGAAGCCCTAAGTGTCCATCTCTAGGGGTCTTTGAGACTCCATCCAACCCCTGATGGATTTTGTGCTTCTTGGTAGAGCGTTCAGTATGCAGCTTCACCAACAGCTCCCTGATAACACAGGCTTTTCTCTCCACTTCTGCAAACCTGAGGTGCCTATCAATCACCCACTAACAGTGGTTGACCTGGGGGATGGCTCCTATGACCCTAGCAAAGCTCTAAGACAGGAACCTTAGCTGTGTGAACCACATGCACCAGATAGGAGCTGGTTCAGAGCATGGATTCAGGGGAGAAATCTGTTCTGCGTTTGGCTACCTTCCCAGAGAGCACTAACTTCCTGTTGTCGAGGACGGCTGGTGAGGGACTCCACCCCAGGCTGACAACTCTAGTATCTATCTATCAAGGAGTGTCATAGGACTGGGGCTGGAGGCCAGTGATGGCCACTGTCCTTCCTAGGAAACTGAAAACTTCCACCGTGACAACAGTGAAGCAAGCAGTAGGGCTCCGTACCCTCCTCTGAGGAAACACTGTTTCTCAGTTTATACTGCCATGGTGCTGCCAGGATGAACGGGGTGGGGGTTAGGGGGACCCTGCAGAAGCCCCTCCTCTTGGTGTTTGAGCCATACCTGCAAGGGAGCCATTCTGCAGATTTGTCTGAGTGAGATTGAGAACTATGGTTAGCCCAAGCTAGCCACAGAGCTTGGCTCTTTAAAGCTAGTTAGGCCAATGTCTTTACAAAAGAGAGAGTGGGCCAGCAAGATGGCTCAACAGGTAGGGGTACTTGCTGGGATGCCTGAAAATCTGAGTTCAGTTGCCAGGATCTGGACAGTGGGAAGAGAGATCCAACTTCCCCGAGTTGTCTTATAACTGCCACACACATACAAATAAATGTGATAAAGAAATTATTACAAAGGAAAAATATGTTTTGCTGTTTTTGTTGTTGTTTTTGAGACAGTCTTGCTATGTGGCCTTAAGCTTGCCACCCTCCTCCTGCTGCCTCCCAAGCACTGCAGTTCTAGGGACACACCACCAGGCCTGGCTTCATGCATCTTTTTTTCATTTAAAATTTAGCCATTTCATACAATGCATCCAGATCACATTCCCTTCCCACCCTCCCACCCTTGTGCCCTCCCCCAAAGTCTCACTCTGTGGCTCAGGCTAGCCTCAAGCCCATGGAGTTTCTCCTGCCTCAGACTACTGAGTACTGAGAGTATAGCCTCCAGTATAGCCTACACCTTGCAGGGAATTTGTTTTAAAAACCATAAAGGGGCTGAGATGATGGTCAGTGTTGGTCAAGGGGTTGGCTACACAGGCAACAGGCCCCTGGTTCAGATATCGCTGCCCATGGAAAAGCTGGGTGCAGGGTGCATAGCCATAATTCTAGTGCTGGGGACAGATAGAAGGATCCTTGGGACCCAGTGAGCTGTAGATTCAGTGACAGACCCTGCATCAAAAAGTAGAAAACAACTGGGGCGGGGGGAACACACCTGATGTTGATCCCTGGCATCCACATGGATATACACACACACTCATACTCAAGTGGGTGCACAAGCCAGTCCCCTCACCTGTTGAGCCATCTTTTGGGGTCCTCTTTCCCATTTTTACATTTTAAACCATGAACATAGATTGTTACTTAGAAACATTTTACTCTCTCCGGGGATCCAAATTTCAGTAAGTAGTGAGGGCTTGGAGCTCTGAGCCTGTCTCCTGTTACTAATGTCTGCTCCTCCCCTGGTTGCAGACAGAGACCTCAGGGTGCCCTGCTGACTACAGTTCTTCAGGAAGAGAGCAAAGGATACCCACCCAGTGACCTCCAGTCCTCGCCTCCAGCCTACATTCCCATGGTTCCTGTCCCCAGGGACTTTCTGATCCTGCAAGGCTGGGATTCTGGACCCAATGGAGGTGGACATGCCACAGGGCAAGAAGGCTTGCCACTGTGGAGTCAGCTGTGGAATCTCAAAAATGTCCTGTGGTCAGGTCCTGGTCTCGCCTGTGACTCAGCAACAAGGCCTGGCCAGGCAGTGGTACAACAATCTGCTTTCTAGTGGGAGACTGCTGGGGCCCAGCAGGGCTGCCTGTGATCTCAAGGACTGCTTGATGGCTTTCAGTGTCAGGAGGGTCATGTGTCCACAGTGTCTGGGGCAGGTGCAAAGAGGAGGGGCCATGTGGTGTGCACACATGGGGCCAGAGAGGAAACCATCAGCCCTGCAGGCAGGCACACATCCCATAGGCAGTCAAGCACCCACAGGCCTGCTCAGGCTAGGTTGTCAGTATGTGCTCTACACTAGTGTCCCCACTGCCCTATCCACAGGCCACCATCACAGATGGTGCATCTCCTGACCATGGCCTTTGTGTGTCTCCTCCTAGTGTTCCCATCTGTGCTTTGGAGCCCCCTCTGCAGACAGTAGTCCCCATCATAGCCTCAGTGCTCAGTAGGGACTCTAGTAGCCAGGGTTGGCAGCTTGGTTTGCAGCCTGATTAGTCTGGAACTTACTATGTAAACCTGGCTACCCTCAAACTCACAGAGAGGCTACTAACTCTCCTGGGATTACAGGCACATGCCACCATGCCCAAAGTGGGTTCTCTTTGAATGTGTGGGTCACAGTGATGAAGGAGACCACCAAGATCTAAGCCAGCCAGTGCTTGCCACTACCACAGAGGTCACTGCTTGAAAGGACACCAGAGGTCAGCCCTTCCATCTATGGTGGTTCCTTACAGGTACACGTTTCATCTAGAGCCAGGCAGGAGCATACAGGCAAAAGCCATTGTTCCATTTGTGAGCCAGAGGTCAGTGGTCACATTATCCCATCCCTGACAGGGAAAAGGCTGGGCCATCCCAATAGCACAGCCAAAGACACCAGAGCCCCCAGATGCTGCTTCCAGCCACCCTAGCTAGAAGCAGGATGGAACTGACCAGGCTTAACTGTGGCCCAGCAGGATCTGCCCCATGTATCTTAGCTCCAAGACCCTGATGCTGTGGCCCCTGACAAGCTGACGGACCAGGATGTCCCCAAATGGATGGGGACAAACAAGATTCCCTATTGCCTCATCTGTGAGTTGGAAGTGAGGGGTTCATGACCCTCAGTTCACCCCAGAGTAAAGATTTCTACAGTTGTATCCCTGGTGTCATGTCCTCCACACCTGTTCAGACATGTGGGGTGACAGGGCAAGAAAGGTCCCCCTAGAACAGTGTGTAAGCTTCAGGTGTCTTCAGAGTAACAGATGGCAGGGATGCAACCTTTGGAATGTGGTAGTGACTGACACCTGAGGAACATACATGTTACTCTCTGAAGGGCCACCAAGGTCAGTATCTCCACTGAACCTGGAGTAGGTGAGACTGACTGGCCAGTTAGCCTTAGGGTTCCTCCTGTCTCTGCCTCCCCCAGTGCTAAGGTTCCAAGCATGTGCCACATCAGACACCTTTGCATGCGTGCTGGGGATGGAACGCAGATCCTCCTGTTTGCAGAGCAAGCACTTTACAAAGCGAGCCATCTCCCAGGCCTCTAAACACTTTTCTTTAGTGTCCACCCCTCTGCTCTGTCCTGCTTCCACTTAAGAAGTGGCAACAGTGTTGTTACTAGGGAGAAGCCATGTATGGGGATGTGGGGAGGGACTTTCCTTTGGGGTTTCAGAGGAAAGAGTTTGCAAACTCCTGCTGACAGGGATCCGCTTCCTCAGACAAGCACATATCACCTCAGCCCTGCACTAGGGATGTGCAATGTTCTCTCAGACTGGACAGGGTCTGGCCAGGGTCCTCCTCCAGTTCAAACGCTGGGAAGTAGCTGGGCCAGCTGCCCTGGGGTGCACACAGGCCTGTGAACACTGGAATTTGACCCTTTTCCAGCAAAATAAACCCAGTACAGGGTCGATGGTGAAGCTGTTATCCAGGGAAGAGAAGAAAAGCAAGTGATAACCTGAGGCCACAGGCCAGAGGTCAGGACCTCCTAGAACCAACACACAGCCCTGGGTTCTGCCATGGGACTGCAGAGCCCCAGGCAGTGAAAATACCAGTTTACCCAGGCATCCCTATGCTCAGCCCCAATGAATCATGGCCTGTCACTTTCAGCAGACCAGCCAGGCCAGCCAGAACCAATGAGGGTAGACAGATTCATGGCTGGCTATGGCAACTGTGAATTAGATCAAACCCTCAGGTTCTGATTTATCAGAAGAAAGTGGTGGTTTTTGTTTTTGTTTTTTGTTTTGTTTTGTTTTGTTTTGTTTTAATATGCTGGGGATAGAACCCAGGACTTCGTGCATGCTAGGCTCTTACTCTACCAACTGAGCCCAGAGCAATCTTCACAGATGTAAATCAGTTAAGGATGAACAGCTTTTTGGGAAGATGGGAAATCTGAATGCAGAGACAAATGTACATACAGCAGTATAACACTTTAAGAGCTTAGCCTATTATAAACCAAGGATAGATGCCTAGGGAATGGCACTGCCCACAGTGGGCAGATCTTCCCACCTCCATTAGCATAAGCAAGATGATCCCTCAGGTATTCTCAGAGGCTTCTTCCCATGTGATTCTGGATTTTGTGAAGTTGACAACACTAGCCATCCCAATCAGCCTCCATCACCATCCCTCACACAGATGGGCCTTGAAAACATAACTGGCACCCCAGTGTAAGTTGCTATAATAGTACTTCACAAAGGAGTCAGACATGGACTCTGGTTCTCAGCTGAAATTGTTCCCTCCTCCATTCCTGCTCAGACAGTCACCTCACAGGCCTAACTCTTTACCCATGGGGCAGACTCAGGCCCCAGTCCAGGAAAATAAAATTTGTAGAAGTCTAAAGTGTTTCCCAGGATCACAGCCTCAGAGACTCTCTCTTGGGTAGTTTTCTCCAGATCTATGGATGGAGAGGAGACAAGAGAGGCTCTATAATTCAGTGGGTGAGTTACAAAGATGCAGGTGAGCCTGTTGCAAGGCTAGTGCAGCCATGTACCCTTGGAGATGGGGGTCAGAGTCAGTACTGAGGCTGCAGAGATCCTCATTCCCAAGAGTTGGGAGAAGATGTCAAACCAAAGATGAGGCTGGCTCCATCAGACTCAGCTAACTGAACCATGCCCTTTACTTTATGGGGAGGCCAGGCTCCATATCCACAAATCCCACAGCTACAAATTCAGCCAGCTGTGGGACCACATTTCACAAAAAGATTGCATCTGCACAAAAGATGTGTGGCTTTCTCCCATCATGGGCAACTGTCTATGTGGCGATGGTTGGCTGGCGATGTACCTTCTGGAGATGGCTCTAATGTTTGGAAGAAGCCTTGCAAGTTCAACATTCTGCTTGGGTACCTGCAGGGCTGGGCAGCCCAGCCCCCAAGCACATTATTGTGCAGTAGTAAAAAAAAAAAAATCAACACTGGACTGCAGTTACAATTCAGTGGGTGAAGTACCTGCCACTCAAGCAACACGACCAGCATGTGGATCCCTGGAACCCACGGAAAAGCTAGGGTGGTGGGGGACTCTTGTGATGACGGGACTGGAGCAGACAGGCAGGTCCCTCAGGGCTCCCTGGCCAGCCAGTCTAGCTAATGGGGATCTCCAAATTCAGAGGGAGACTCTGTCTCAAAAAATAAGGTAGAGAGCAAAAGAGGAGGGCACCTGATGTTCACCTCTGGCCTACACAAATACACAGTTGCACATGCACTTACACACTTGTGCACACATGAACATGCACACACACACATATGTATGTGTGACTTAAATAAAGGGGAAACAAAACACAGGAGATTTCTTGAGCCAGCTTGAGGTTGAAGAAGGGATCAGCTAAGAGGGGAACGATGCTATGGCCACTCCCTCCCTCTTACTCAATTCACCTTCCATGCAACACACTGTAGCTCTGTACATGGGGCTCCCAAGTGGATGTTGTGGGATCCCTGCCCCAGGAGCTCAGAATTTAACAAACTGGAGTCATAGAGACAACCAGGGGACTGCTGAGGCTGGCTAGAGTTGCCCATGAAATAAGGACACTCAGAAAATCAGGACGTGCCCTACCTTGAATGGAGAGCCTAAGCCACTCCAGTGCAGAGCTAGCTACCAGGCAGGGAGCAGAGAGTTGTGACCATGGCTGCCCCACCTACTCATGTCCCCGGAGCAGGCATTCCTTTTTCCTACCTGGACTCCATTCAGCCTTGGAAACCTTCCCAAGCGCCTCCCTGTGCCTACTGTGCGCTGTGTGATGGATCTGACAAGTGATCAGGGCCTTGTCATTCTGTCCCAGGACCATCCAAAGGACCGCCCGCCCACGCCAGTTCAACAGTGTGGCTAGGAGCTCTGTCCTGGGTTCCCTCGCATTCAAACATAACCCCTGACCCTGCCTGCCACACCTAGCATCCAAGCTGTCCCAGGGATAGGTCTCAGTCTCGTCCTCATTGCAATCTGGGTTGTCCTTACTCATCCAACTAACTAAGGCTCTAGGGCTTCCCACCAGGACTTCTAAGCATTAATCCACTAACAGCCAGTGTTGGGGGTGTCTGTCCCTCCCAGCCTCTACACTGGGCCCCTTCATTCTTTCCAGGCAGTTTTCTTGAAAATGTCACATAGCTCTTGTACATAGTTGATACAGGAGCACACTCACCAGAACCACACTACTGAAAAACAAGAGAGGTTGGCTTGGGACATGTGTGCAGAATGCTGGGATGAGTCAGAGCAGCCCAGGGAAGGTCTCATGTGACTCCATTTGCCTTAAAACTTGGATATGTCTTCTTCCCCACCTTGTACCCTCCACTTGCCCCAGAGTGCACACGTATACACACACACACACACACACACACACACACACACACACACACACACACTTGTGGAGTGGCTACATTTCAAATGTGCCTTGTGTGTCCATGCATCAGAAGCTCCACGTTCAGCCTCGCAGTGACAGGAGGGTCTGGGCAGGCATGAATGTACTCCTCATGGGAAGCAGGTTCGTTCTAGCAAGAGTGAGTCAATGCAAGTCCACCCCATGCATTTGCTCTTCTCCTTGATGCTGCTCTGCCATGTCTGAATCAGCGGTGCAGCCTCACTGGAGGACCAAAGAGATGGCTTTGTGCCACCGAGGCCAAGAGTTACATAAACTTCGCTTGTTTGAGGCAGAATCTGTATAGCCCAGGCTAGTCTGGAGCTCTAGTGAACAGGCTGGTGTAGACCTAAATCTGAACAGCCCTTGTGAGGGTGAAGAAAAGAGGCACCAGAGGGCAGGTCACTCCCTTTTACAGCATCAGTTGTGTGCCAATCAACTGGAACCAAAAGATGGAGTCTTGGACCAAGCTGACTTCATTCCTGGTAGGAGGAGACTGATAACCCATGAGCTAATCTTATATGATCTGGAACTGTGACAAAGGTTAAGGGGAAATCAAGTCAAATATGAGTGTGGGTAATGTAATCAAAGTGCTTGAGAGGCAGAGGCCAGGGGAGTAGGTGTTCATTTTCAGCCACATGGAGACTGCCCATCCTAAGCTACATAAGAGCCTGTCTTGGGAGTGGAGGGGGTGGGGGGATAGCACAGGAGATGAGGAAGTAAGTTTCTGAGATGGTAACCTCTGAACTGAGACCTAAATATCAAGAATGGGAAATCTAGGTGTGCAGAGGTGGGGGGTTGGGTGGGTGTGGTGCTTACAGTGGAAGGAACAGTGATGGCAAACAGAAAGGGTAACCTGGCTTTAGGTGGGGAGCATCCCTTAGTGGAGGAAATGAGTTAACAGGAAGATGAATTCCTGCACTAACTCAGGTCTGGGGTTTGGTTTGGTGGCAGCTACCGCCTGTGACAAGTGGCCCGGAACTCTGGATCTTCCTGCTTTAGGTTCCCTAATACTGGGATTCTAAGCATGTGCCACCATGTGCCACCACTCCTGGACTCTTTATAGTTATTCGCCTTCAGATTTTTGTTATGGTAGCATGGCATAGGCCAAGACACGCACTCATGCACACACCTACACATACTCCCTCATGTACACAAACACACTGCACTCACACATAGAAGCAAACACATGCACAGAGACACGCATGAACAGATGGGACACACATGTACACCTATATTCACCTACATGTATGCGTCTATATGCACTTGAAGTCCATCCATCCTTCTCTTCGAGGTAACCCTCCATCATTTCTGTCTCTGTACCTGTCTGATTACCCTGAATGCTGCGCCATTCTCCTCATCAAAACGCAACCTTTGAAGTTACAAACACTGTTCTTTGCTCCACTCACATTCTCAGCACCAAATCCAAAGCTAGGGGCGTGGCAGGGGCTCAGAGGGTGAACGAATGAGCAGGTGAACAAGAGAATGTATAGATGGGCAATGTACGAGATGTGAATGAATGAGAGTGAATGAATGAATGAATGAATGGTTAGGCTAGTGAATGAATGAACATATGAGTGTGGCAGTTTGAATAAGAATGGCCCCATAGGCCATGCATATGAATGCTTAGTCTTCAGAGAGTGGCACTATTTGAAAAGGATGAGCCGGATTAGGAGGTGTGGCCTTGTTGAAGGAAGTGTGTTACTGGAGGTGGTCTTTGAGGTTTGAAAAGCCCGCCAGACCCAGGCTCTCCTCCTTCCCCACACCCTGCCTGTAGATTGTGATGCAGAACTTTCAGCTACTTCTCCAGCACTGGGATGATAATGGACCACCCTCTGCAACTGTATGCCAGCCCTCAATTAAACGTTTTCTTTTATAGGCATTGCCTTGGTCATGGGGTCTTCACAGCAATAGAACAGTGACTAAAACAGTGAGTGAATACATGAATGAATGAATGAATGAATGAACAAGCAAATGAATGGATGGATGAGCACATGAGTGAATGGAGGAATAAGCCATTGAATGGGTGAAAGACTGAATGAATCAGTGGATGATGAAATGAATGAGTGAACATGTGGGTGAATAAATGAATGGATGGATGATGAATATAGATGGGGGAGGGAGAGAGAGATGGGGCAAGAAGAGTCAGTGGTTTGGATCCTGTGGCCATTGGCAGGTCAGTGACCTCCTCATACCTCTGTCATCCCTGGTGGGATACACAAGATGGAGTCTTCATGGAGTTCTTCATAGCCTTCCTAGAGATCTGGTTACTCTCTTTCTCACAGGCTTGTGCTCTATGGGTCTTGCTCCAAGCTCTATGTTCTATAGGCTGAGTGCTTAGCAAGCAGGAGTTGGTCACTAAATATGCCACAAAAAGGACGGCCACCTTTTTGTGTCTTAGAGTTTTACCACTGTGAACAGACACCATGACCATGGCAACTCTTACACAGGACAAAATTTAACTGGGGCTAACTTACAGGTTCAGAGGTTCAGTCCATTATCATCAAGGCAGGAGCACGGCAGTGTCCAGGTAACACGGGGTTGGAGGAGCTGAGAGTTTCCCCTCTTATTCTGAAGGCTGGTAGGAGAAGACTAGCTTCCAGGCAGCTAGGGTGAGGGTCTTAGAGCCCGTGCCCACAGTGGCACACCTATTCCAACAAGGTCGCCTCTTATTAGTATCATTCCCTGGGCCAAGTATATACAGACCATCACAGCCACCCAAGCTGATGTCACAGCATCAGCACCCTACTCAGCTCCTCTTACTCTCCCTAACACTGCAACTTCAAATTCACCCCTGAACACACACCACCCCACTGCAGATGCCAGAGGCTGGGCTTGCATGAAGAATGGGTCTGCTGCAGTCTGGGAGCATGCCTGAAAACCTGCATTACCAGGAATGGTGGGGCCCAGTGACTGGAAATGGAAGACATCTATCAAGAGCTTTTGTTTTATGACTATATGACCTCATTGCATGGTGGTCCCCAGAGAGGGCTGTGCTGCTGCTCAGCAGCCCCCAGGATTCTCCAGGATTAAGCTCTACCCTTGGCTAGGAGGAAGTGGTTTCCCGACATGTCCCTAGGGGGATCTGGCTTTTGAGGGTCTTTACAGTGGGAAGCTTAGCAGAGATCACACTCTCTGCTCTCCATGCCACCTTAGCAGGTCCTGCCTTAGGCCTCCAAGGGGCTAGTCTTCAGTAAGTGGGTTCCCGAGTGTGGACAAGGGCCAGGAGGGTGGAGATGGGGAGACTGCTATGTGCAGCTATGTACAGTTATGTGGAGCACATCTCCTGAGATGAGAGTGCTGGGAAAGGCCTGGGGAGAAAGTTCCTGAAGCCCAGATCAGTCATGATCTGAGGGGACAACCGGATATTTGGGTTTAGAGGTCAGAGGGGAGATCAAGGCTGGAGACAAATTTGGAGTTCACCAAGTCATCCATTCACTCCATGGGAACCGATGAAGTCACCCAGGGAGAAGGGTGGAGCAAGAAGAGAGGGAACCAAGGAACCCCCAAGTCTCATGAACCTAGGAACCCCAGGAGCCTAGTGTTTCAAACCTAGTTTCTCTCTGCATCCTCTGAACCCCGAGGCCTGAAAGGGGGGGCTCACAGGCTGGAAAAGGCAGCAGAATTGGGGGGAGAAGGATGCAGGGAATCATGAAAGGGGTGACCCCTGGGGCCGAGTGGGACCTCCTAGCATAGGCTTTCCTGTGAGCAAGGCAGGTCCAGTGCGCCACTGGAGGGTAGCCTTCTCAGGAGCCATGAGGAGGGAGAGGGAGCCAGGGCTTCAGGCTGGGTAGAGGAAGGGGTGCTGATGAATGATGGTGGGGGTGGTACTCCTGGGTGGAGATGACCTGATGGCTTGTGGATAGATGAAAGCAGGAAATCCTCAGGAAGGAGAAGGGATTGTGTCAGAGCTGAACCGAGAGCCAGAGGCGAAACAACAGCTACTTGACAAATGGCCTAGGCTGCTTGGGGCGGTGAAGGGACTACTCTGCCACACCACAGGATTAGCGGAGGCCAAAGCTTGGCTCCATTCCTGAGTACTCACCTGGTCCCAACATCTTCATCTCCATTTCCAAAATGAAAATTAGGTGCTTCCATCAAAGAAGGGCACCTCAGAGTAGGGGGTGGTAGGGTTCCGGGAACCCTTGCCTCCTCACCTCTTCTAAGGCAATGCCTACTCCAGGCCTGACCACTGTCTTGAACCCTCTGAGTTCAGCCTCGGGAGAACAAACAGAATATCCAGATAGAATTCCTAGGCTTGCTAGAGTAGGGTAGGGAGGCCTACCTCTAGCTTCTTGGAGGCCACTCGTACAAGGGATTCAAGGGATCATCCTAGCAAGAGGTGAAACCTGAGGCCTGGGAGGAAAAGACTCAAACTGTGAGTGAAAAATACTAAGACAGACAAAGCCAACTGCAAGAGGCAGAGGCCTGGGCAGGGTCTGCAGGCAGGGCCCAGAGGCAGTACACAGATTTAGGTCTCTGATGGACCACTTTCTTCATGTACCCCATTCTAGGCTTGTACCCCAGGCCACAGCACATCCATCATGGCGGTTCTCAGAGCAAGGCTCAGGGAGCAGGAACCAGAGGTTGCTCACTACCCCAGAGGATGCAGCCTTGAATTGAGTAGGGGGCGTGGGTGTGGGTAGGCATCACAGGAGACTAGAGACTGTCTCAAGTGTGGCTCCGTCTGGGGGACCAGCAGGTCATGTGAGCACAAGACAACCCAAGGCATTTGGATGGTGCCTGTGGGTGGTCCCTTCTCCTTTAGGAGAAGGTGCAAACAGTCCTGGAATAAGCACTAAGCACACAGCCAGGCCCTGTGCATCCCCTCTCAGGGCCACTTATGAGGAACTGCAGCTGCAGGCAGGTTGGAGGATGTTCCACAGACCCTGCTGGAGTCTGTAGGATGGCCAGCTGAGGGTGGGCAAGAGTTAGTGAGGGTCTAATGGGGAGCATATTGCATCCTGGGAGGTTTCCTTCTCCACAATACAGTTTGGAAACAAAAACAGATTAGAAGCTGATCCCACAGGTAGAGAGAAAGCCTTCTGGTCTTTACCACCTATTCTCTCCCCACAGCTCTCAGAAGTCTTCAAACAGCTCCATAGTCTCTCAAGCCTTCTTAGAATAACCCATAGGAAACTTGCAGACCAAGGCCAAGGCCACTGGGAAGTTTGTTAACAAAGGCTGAAGGTTGGCATTTCAGACAGGACTTGGCAAAGGCCCTGGAGGCAATGCCAGCTATGACTTTAATGAGGAAGGTACCTGCTGGGCCAGGGGTGTGACTCTCATGTCACTGGGTGGCAGAGCCTCACTCAGGGAAAAGACACAAAGGTCTTGTCTGGCTTTCTATTCCTCCAGACTGTGTCATTCCCTTCTTCCCTTTCCACACAGCACAATGACTGAGCAGGCAGCCACACTGGGAACCACGGAGAGGTGGGCAGACAGACAGAGACAAAGCCAGCCCAGAGGGAACTGACACTGTAGTGAACAAAATGGAACCACGGATGGAGTAGAGAACAGGCAGAGTGCTGGGTAGCAGTGAAAGAGTCAAAGAAGGCACTGGGGACCTGAGGCAGGACAGGTAGGCCTGGAAATTTATGGGGAATGAAAAGGGAAAGGGACTCATCCTGGGGTCTGAGGGTAGCCTCTCAAACAGCAGGAAGTCCGAGGATAATCAACTTCCCCTCCTGGCAGTAAACCTGTATTTTCTAGGAATCTCCCAGAAACCCCACTGACAGAAAGGGGCGTGTCATAAGCCACTGAGCAGCCCTAGGGGCTCCTGGATTCACTTTATCAGGTTTAACCCATCCAAGGCATCCCTAGAGCCACCTTACAAGGACCCTCCCACATCAGAAGAAAGGGAGAGTAGGGGAGGGGTCCTTAGCAACCTATTAAGATGTAACTTGAGGCCCCCAAAAAGGTGTTTGTGTGTGTGTGTGGCAGATGCTCCAGCATTACAGCTGCCTCTCTTGGAGAAGCATGTCTCCACGCATGTGAACCTTTTACTTCCCCAGCAGTCTGGTGAGAGGTGCACAACCCCACTGTGTGAGACACACAGTAGGTGTACCCTCCTCCCATGGGCTGTGGAAAGTAAAGAAAGGAGATGGGGAGAGACTAAGGCTGAGAGAGTGGGTAGACAGATGGACAAGGACAGAAACACAAAGAAAGATGCGTAGAGCCATAAAGATTGAGAGAGAGCAATAGAGACATTACAGGGAAAAATGGGTAGAGATGGGTGGACAGAGATGCGGAGATGTTGCAAGCATACCCTTGGTTCCAGCTTTACATCTAGCCAGGAGGATATAAAAAATTCCATTTATTTATTCAAAGGCTTCAATTGTGGTTGTGTGGCAGCCTGTGGCATGGCAGAGCATCATAGCAAGAAGCTTGTAATGGCCAGGAAGCAGAGAGAGAAGGGGCCAAGGACAAGATATGGCTTCCCAGGGCTGTCTCGAAGGGTCTATTTGCTTCAACCCCTCAACAGTCACCCCTCAACTGTCCATTCAGCTCTGAATTCATCCCTCACGAGGAGAGGCTTGTTTGGTTAGCTGTTTGTTTTGTTTTGTTGAGACAGGGTCGCATAGCTCGGGCTGCCATCCAATTTAATATCTAGCCAAGGATGGACCTCAAATTCCTGATCCTCCTACCTCTACTTCCCCAGTGCTGGGATGACAGCTATGTTCCACCACACTCTGTGAGGCTGGGGACTTCATTCAGGAAAGAGGCTGACTTGGCCCATTGTGTCTGGAGGCTGGAAGTTCACAAGTGTGGCACAGACATCTGTTCACATCTGGCAAGAGTTTCATGCTGTATCAGACTTGGTAAGGGTCATAGGTGCAGAGATGGGCTGGATCCTCCTGAGTCCTGTAGGACAGAGTTCGTGTTCCCAGCTGAGCTACTAGTTCCCTTATTCCACCATCCTGTGAATGGATCTATCTGCTTCTTCCTGTGAGATGATTCAAGCCCCATACTAGGACCCCACCCCGAAACACAGCTGCACTGGGAACTAGGTCACCAGCACATGGCCTCTGAGCACACGTTCAAACCACAGGCAATTGTTTGCATGAGAAGGGGATTTCTGTCACTGTCTTTTCTATCCATCCCAAAGCCTCCAGTGGAGTCTTCCAGAGGCCATAGGACATGATGACACTGTCCCTGTGACAGCTGATGGGATGGAGCTCCATAGGAGATGAGTCTGGTCTATTGGCTGTAGCCGGCCTGGGTTTAGAGATCTCCCTGAGTCTATCACTATGGCCTCCAGTCCAGTTCTGCCTTGTTCACTGTGCCTACACCACAAACTCAAGGCAGAGCTGGGTCACTCCAAAGCTTGTGCCCACCAAATTATAGGACCCCACTCAGGTGACTCTGAACCTCAGTTTCCTCTTTTTTTGTTTTGTTTTGTTGTCAAATATGATCTCCTGGCTGCCCTGGAACTCACAGAGATGTACCTACCTTTGCTTCCCAAGTCCTGGAATTAAAGGTGTGACCCATGCCCAGCTGTTTCCTCACCGTTTGAGGGAGTTGATGGCTTAGGAACCTCTGAAGTGAGAGAGCCCAGGGTCACAGAGAGCAGTGTGCTTGGCTTCCATGTAGAAGTACCACAAAGGCTCAGCCCTCGTTCCCTGGCAGAGGGAGTCAGTTCTACATGTTTCAGGGAAACTCTTCTTGTCCACCAACCTTCTGTAGCTCCCTAGGGCCTCAAAAGACTTCCTCAGGCTACATTCGAAGTCCTCCCCAGCCTGACCTCAACACATCTTGCAAGAGAGCAAGATCCCATCCTACTGGAAGTCCAGATTCTATCCATGGTGTTTTTCCCAAGTTTGGGAGTCTTCCCAGGAAGGACAGGCACACAATTTGCACTGGCCTCTAACCCCCAAGCCTCTGGATCTGTGGCTCCAGTGAATTGCACAACCAGGGGGGACCAGAATGCCACAGCCCACTACTGGAATGGGAAAGACAGGCCTCCCCTCCTTGTAGAGTGAGGCCCTTCTGTCCTGTGGAATGCTTGTGCAGGGCCATGTGCAGTTTGTAGAGTAGCCCTGCCAAGCCTGGTTGGAGGAGGGCTTTATAGTAAGAGAGCAGGGGACATGCCAGGTAAGTCCTCACCTTGTCCCCTCCCCTCAGTGTCCTGAAAATTGAGAATGAGAATCAGTCCTCAGACAAGGTGAACGTCCACCTGATGAAACAACCCCCCAGGATCCCTCAGGGACACAATTCATTCCACTCCTGGGTGGTGGCAAAGTCTGCAATGACCCAGTGCCAGGGACAGAGAGGCTCTTGTGCTTAACTAGGCTCCAGGAGTGACAGACAGCAGGGATGGTGGGTTCTCCAGGAGCATTTGTGAAAAAAAAAAAAAAAAAAAAAGTGTCTGCTTCACATCAGATGCAAACAGAGCCTGGTTCCCTACTCAAGAGCAAACATGGAGTGCCCAGATTGTCTGGACTCCAGTCTCCAGGGCCCAGGCCCCCAGCCCCAACCCACCCGTGCACATGTCAATGGAAGCAAGTACCAAGCCAATGACTGACATGACAGATGGAGTGACCAAGCAGGCTGACCAAGCTCCTGTACAATGTATGCAAGTGAGTGGCTTCAGGTGCTCCTACCCCAAGCCAAGGCAAACCCACCTTCCCCAAGACATTGTCCCTGCAGTAAAGCCTGCGAAAGGGCCTAGACCCTGAAGCCAATCTGAAACACAGGCAAAAAAAAAAAAAAAAAAAGTTCGAACCAGCAAGCACTTTTCCAGACACAAGATCTTAAGCGCCAATCCTCGCAGCCAGAGGCAAGCCCACGGCTATTGTCCGGAACTGCAGCCAAGATTTGGAACGACACAATTCCTCTTCGGAGGAAGAGTGCATGGAATTTAAAAATAAATATAAATATAACCCCCCTCCCCCGCTCCTCTTCTTGGGGGAAGGGCTCTCCGCCATTCACAGCTGCAGAACTGCTCAGGCCCCACGCGGAGACTAGGCAGCGGCTGATGATGATTGGGCCTCGCAGCCAGAGGCTCAGCCAATCCGCTGTCTGGGAAGTGGGACCATTCATGAAAGCGCTGCGAGGCGCGGGGTGCGGGCAGTGCAAGGTTGTGGCAGATTCCTGTGGTCCCACACTCGGCCACCTGGCCTTTGGCCCTGGCCTGGTGCAGGGCGAATCCCTGGCAGGAAAGACCCCGGCCAGAGGCTACAGAACATGCAGGACCTTTTGAAAGTTTGCCCGGGCAAAGCCGGGCTGCAGAGCTGTCTGCTTCAGGGGTTGTGGCCATGAAGTCATTTTTCTCCTGATTGGAGTCATGTGTTTTCAGTTCCCTTGTAGTCATTGAGTTCCCTCTGAGGCAGGGGCCCGCCCTAGCTGCCAGTAGGAACGTAAAGATGGGGTCCGACCGATAACACCTTGGATTACTGGAGCTCCGGTTTACATAGACCTCAGAAAAAATGTTTGGGAGGGATTGGGCTGCTGCAGGAATGGGTTAACCTGATGCTTTTTAAATTAGTTAACTAATCAGTAAATAAAACAAAACAAGGTCTCAATCAGCCGAGGCTTACTTCAAATTCACAATGTAGCTTAGGATAAACTTTAATTTCTGATCCTCCCGCCTCTACCTCCTCAGTGTTGGGATTGCAGATCACAAGTGTGCACCACCATTGCCTGATTTATGCATTGCTGAGAAGGAACCTAGGGCTTCCTACATGCTCAGCAAGCATGCTATCAACTGAGCTATGTCCCCAGGTCGCAAGGCTGCTTCTGAGGTCTTTGTATTGTCCTACAGCCCCTGAGCCTCTGGATCTGGGGCTCCAGACAATAGCACAGCCAAGGGGGCCCCAGAATGCCACAGCCCACTGCTGGAAGGGGAATGACAGCGGCCTCTCCTCCCTGCAGAGTGAGGCCCTCCTCTCCTATGGAATGCTTGTGCAGGGCCATGTCCAGTTTGTTTGCAGAGTAACCCTGCCAGGAGGGTTTTACAGTAAGAGAGCAGGGGATAAGCCATGTGACAACTGGTCTTCAGACACGGTGAATGTCCACCTGATGAAACAGCCCCCCAGGACTCTTCAGGCACACAGAACTCAGTCCACTCCTGGGTGGGTGGCAAAGTCTGCAATGACCCAGAGCCAGGGACAGAGAGGCTCCGGTCCCTTGCCAGGCAGCAGGTGTGACAAAGGCAGCAGAAACCATGGTCTCCAAAGCCTCATGTCCTTCTCAAGCATGGCCACCGCACAGCGCAGTAGAGCCACCGAGCACAGGCACACACTGGAATCTTCTCAATGGAAAGATTTCCTCATAGCATGTATTTCGCCAGTGCCTCTTGGGTTGTGAAGGAGCCTCCACTGCTTCCAAGTATGTTGAGTAAGCCCAAGAGCTTAGCTCAAAAAAGTAACAAGGGTTGGGATATAGCTGAGTTGTTCGAGTGTTTGGTTAGTGTTTATGGAGCCCTGGGTTTGATTTGCAACACCACGTAAACTGGGGATGCTGGTGCATGCCTGTAATCCCACAGCTAGAGAGATGGAGGCAGGAGAATCAGGAGTTTGAGACCAACCTTGGTTACCCAAGAACAACAACAAAAGCCCAGCGACGTCTGTGGTTGGAGGAGGCTGGCTGCACAGCTGAGCTGAGCTTCAAGTGGCAAAGCCCCTCCCCAGTCGGGGCTCCTGGTTCCTCCTTTGTGCGGTGGTGGGCAGAAAAGGGCACTGCCATGCCTGCTCTGCAGCACGTATGCAGAGCTGAATGCACACAGTGACAGGTGAGAAAACCAATCCCCCCAGTGGGCAGGACTGTGGCCACATGCCCCCAGGCTGCTCTCATCACAGATGGTGTGAACCTAGGGGTGAAAGCTACTGAACACAAATAAGGGAAGCAGCGAGCAGAGAGGGCTTGGTGGGGAAGCCAGGATCCCACTTCTCTCTTCAGCCCTGGACTGAGGCAGCCTCTGTTCATCATTTTTCTCAAACAGAGGGTAGAAAAGCCTGTGAGTTCCCGGACCAGCTGGCACATTGGCTTCTGCAATACAAAGAAAGCTTAGAAATATAGTGACATATTTTCTTGTGGCTCAGAAGCATGGGCACACCCCAAGTGAGTTGTAGACTGTCTCTTATCTCCCTGGACCTGCCTGTCCTCGGATTTCAATAATGGTTCCAATGGAGGTTCAGAGTCAGTCAGTGGGTTCGAGATGATAAAGCATTCCACATCACACTGATGGAGCATATCTTCAGACATTGCAATATATATCATAGAATTTGGACATGGTTTTTGGAATGTATCAGTCAGTACACACATGTCACACTGCAGTAACAAGCACACACACACACTTAACAATGGCTTAAAGTATAGTTGCAAATGGTCCCCATTAAGAGCTACATAATAAAGGTTTTCAGTCTGTCTCAAGTAAAGTGGCTTCTGGGAGTGTAGACATGACAGGGCCATATTCTAGTAAGACTCTGTCTGTGGCAAGACAGCAAAATGGGTAACGTGATGATTGGTCTGGCATCAAGTAAGACAGGCCTTGAGGGTATTTTCAGGAGGGCAAACTGAGAAGCCTGTCCTACCAGAGTGGGTTCCACCTTCTAGCAACAGACCAGATCTAAAGAAGCCCTAGGGGGAAATAGGCCTATCATCTGCCTGCCTTTTCCCCTTGCTGGTAAGTACATCAACACTGTTGCTGCTGCTGCCACCACCCCACCTCTACCACCACCATCCTTCACTACCATCAGGACCTGTTCAGCCTTCCAGTGTGGACTAAGGACCAGCAGCTTCTGTCAACCCAGGTTCTCAGACTGTGATGTTGACCTCGAGGCATGGTCCGCAGCCTCCTCAGCATATAGAGGTCACTGTTGAACACCCTTGCCTATATGGTGTGAGCCAATCTAATAAAGCCCCTTTGTGATAAATTTTCATGATATTATTTCTCCAGAGAACTCTTGACTAAAACAAATAGAAAGCAGGCCACCTGTCAGACCTCAACTGGATGACCCAAAGAGGGGGCTCCCAGAGACCAAGTATTTCTGCTTTTCAGATCTTTGCCAACTCTCCGGGCATTTCCCAACCACCTTTATAGAACTGCGCCCAGCTTCATTTGACTTCTTGTCTCCACCCTGTGTCTTTGTCTCCAGAGTCCATGATTTTAGACTAGGCTTCGACTCCTTAGCACAAACACTGTGAGCACAGGAGTCTCCTTCTATTTCGACTTGCTCACAACAGACATGTATATAGTAAGTGCTCTGTATATGTTTACAAAATTAAAGTCAGGCAGCCATAAGAGAAGAGAAAGAAAGAAAACCCAGACCCCAGGTATAGTTGGCATAGTGCTGGCATCAGAAGCATCATGGTAGTTCTGAGAGCCCTGGGCAACCTGTGTGTGTGTGTGTGTGTGTGTGTGTGTGTGTGTGTGTGTGTGTGTAAGTCTCCTCCCATCTCATAGGCCATTTGTGTGACAGTGACATAGGGGAAGCAGGCAGCAGCACCCCTTTTCAGGTTTAGGGAGCTATCTGGGAATCTGCTACCTCTGCAGGACCCTGGGCTTTGCAGACCATGGAGGTTCAGCACAAGCTGTGCCCTGGGACATTTGGTGCATCCCAGAGACCAAACTGTAAAGTGTGGACAAGCAGCTTGTTCACATTTGAAAAAAATGACAAGAGAGACCCATTTCAGGCTTGAGTGTGAGGCAAACACTGGGGTTGCAGAGAAAGGAAAACCTTTGCAAGTAAAAAGTGGAAATTCTAAATATGGAGCCTAGAAGGGAAGTGGAAAATCCCCCCTCCTTTCCAGTCCTGTGGCTTTCCACCTTACCTTACCATCTGACTTCTGAGGCCTGGGTGTGGGGATGGAATGTGTGAAGGCCTGAAGACTGGAGAATGGAGACTGCGTTTCATTTTAAGTTACATCAAAAATGAATTTGAGGGCTGTGGAAATGGTTCGGTCAGTGGCACTTGCTGAGTAATTGTGAAGACCTGAGCGCCGATCCCCAGAGCTGAGAGACAGAAAAAGAAGGATCTCTGAGGGCTGTTGGCCAACCAGCCTGGGAAACTGTGAAGTTCCTGCTTCAGTGAACAATCTTGTCCCCAAATAAGGTGGGGGAAAGTGAAGGAAGGCACTGAGCACTGGCCTCTAGATCCCATGTGGATGTGTGTGGGTGTGTGCGCACATGCACACATGAATCTATCCATGTGGATGAGTGTGTGTGTGTGTGTGTGTGTGTGTGTGTGTGTGTGCGCGCACATGCACACATGAATCTTATCCATGTGGATGTGTGTGGGTGTGGGCACACACATGCACACATGAATCTATCCATGTGGATGTGTGTGGGTGTGGGCATGCATGTGCATGCACAAATCTTATCTAGACATAATGGATCATGTCTATAATCCCAGAACTGGAGAAGCTGACCAGGAGAATCACAGGAAGTTTAAGACCCACCTAGGCAATAGAGGACCCTCCTTTGAAGTGAGGAATGTCCCCATCAGCCAGCACACATGTAATCAGCTATGGGACCCAGAAGGCTCAAGGCCTATGGGAGTTCCTGGGGCTCTAGGTGTCTATTGTGCCCAAAAAGACAGGGACCAGGGGGACTGCCACTGGAAGGAGAAAGCATGGACCATTTTCTGCTATCTTTTGTTGAGCTCTGAAATGTCTACATATACCCCTGAGCACCCAGTATCACTGGAAACTTCAAGAGACACTGGGCTGGTGACCATGGTCACCCATGGAGTCTGTCACGGGACCCACTCAAAAAGGTGTTGGGCATGCTAGCCTAATCTTGGAACCATGCCAGCCAGCTAAGAAAACATCCCTAAAATTTAGAGGAGGCATGGGTGACCTAAAGACTGCCTAGTAGTCTCCTTTGCTGGCTGCAGGGCCCTGGAAGCCCTGTCCCTACCCCCACCTGCCAACAGAGGCAGAACCAGAAGTCAGGCATTTCCGATGGCTCTTCCCACCGGAGAAGAAGGCCAGGAGGCCATCGGGTGATGGAAGCCCTAGTACCAAATGCTGGCCTCCAAAAATAGCCCTTTCTTCCTGTGTTGGGGGCTGCTGGCTATACCCCTGCAGGAAAACGGACAGAGCATCTGGAAGCTTCCAATGGCCGCATGAAGCACCAGCTGGTCCTTGAACCCCGACAACCCTGTCCCCACCACTGTGCAAATCAACTCCCAATCCATGGCTGATCTAGGTTGGGGCCTCACAGGTGTATGCCCAGGAATCCTCAGAGGGAACTTTCTCTTACTCTCAGCTGGGAGGGTTGTGGCTACTGCCCCGGGAAGCATATCTCTTAGAGATGCTACTGTGTCCCTATCATGGAGGCTGTGCCTGGGTTGTGAGCAGGCATGAGTCATGGGCCTGCTCAGCGGATTCCGCCTCTGGAGCAGTTTCCTGCAGATAAGCCTCATATACAAGGGAAACCTGGCCAGGAGGGCGCCCTTTACAGTGAGAGCACTTCCTCCAAGCCCCCTCCACCCCACCCAAGGCTCATTAGCCATTCCAAGCATAGTTTTAGCTGCAGTAAGGGATTTCCTCATTAAACTTAACTTCCTCCTAGGTTAACTGCACCTCTTGGCATCTGAGACCATGCTATTTTCTTATTTACTTATTTATTTATTTATTTTTTCACTCCAAGTCTCATGGTGGGTGGGGCTCCATTGCCCTTTGGGTGGCTCCACCAGAGCCTAGGCAGCCTGGCAGGACAGGACCTCCTGTACAGGCTGCCTCTCTATGGCTTTCTCCTGCAAGATGAAGCTTTGGCCTAGACTGTATTGAGGGCTGCAATGGGGGGAAGTGTGGGTGTTCCATGTCAGCTTGCAGCACCTCGCACCTCCTGTGGCCCTAGCTAACGCCAATCCTGTAGACTGGATTCTCATCTAAACCTGCCAGGCTTAGCTATACCCATGGATACAAAGGGAAGGAGACTGCCCCTCCCCCCCCCCCCCCCAAACATGGGTGGGGTGAAAGGACAAGGGGCTTCATTTAGGGCCTAACAAGGGTGCTTGAGATTTAAAAATGAAACTAGAAAGAAACAGTTCACTGGGCTGCCTAGCACTTGGTGAGAGGCCCAAGCTGTGCTCTGTGTCTCCAGGACCGTCCCATCCTGCAGCTGGGTGAAGTTTAGCCAGGAGAGGTGATTTCCCAGAAGAACTGCTGGTGCCGGCCTGGCAGGCTTTTCCTAGATGGAACCAGATAAGATGAGTTGTGTTTGGAGCTGACCACTTAGTCAGGAAATGAGGTAGCACTGTAGGCTATTTTAGGGCAAGATTCCAGAAGGTCCTCTTCAGCCAAGTAGAGGCCACCATGGCCTTCCTGCTGGGAAGAGTAGGCAGTCCACATTGTAAAGAGTACCTGTGTCTAATGGGACTTGTGGGCCTGTCTTTAGAATGGGGGTAGGGTGGGTGCAGACTTACCAGGGGCATTCTGACAACTGGACAGAGCGAGAATGGTCCTTTAACTCAAAGTCAGCTGGATGGAGCAGGGGACTGGGCCAGCAGGTGCCACGAGATCCAAGATCAAGCTAGAGGAAGAAAGAGTATGGATGGGATATGTGGGAAAATGGATGGATGGAGTGGATGAATGGATGGATAGGGTAGATGGATGGATGGATGGATGGATGGATGGATAGGGTGGATGGATGGATGGATGAGTGGGTGGGTGGATGGATGGGTGGGTGGATGGATGGGTGGGTGGATGGATAGATGGATAGATTGAGTGGATGGGTGGATGGATGGATGGGTGAATGGATGGGGAGGATGGGTGGATGGATGGATGGGTGGATGGATGGGTGGATGGATGGGGTGGATGGACAGACAAACGGATGGATGGATGCTGAGAGGAAGGAAGAGTAGGGGAGGGAAGCAAAAATGTGATTAAGGAACAAATCAGCAGGAGTTGCTCCTAGAACCCCTGGGTGGCTGCACTGGTAATGGGAATCCCTGTGTGGCCTCCCTGCCCTGAGGTAGCAAGTGGCGTATCATGAAAGGACAGGTCCACAGTTTCCCTCTCCCCTTCCTAGAAGGCCTCCCTTACCATAGGCCAGCCTCCCAGGTCTGACATCTGTTGCTGGCCTGGTACCTGGAGGGCTACCCAGGTACCAGCAGCCCTGGGCCCATCACAATAGCTCTGGCTTCAGTGTGGTGGTTTGAATGAGAATGTTTTTCGTATATTTTGGCATTTGAACATTTGGTCCCTGGTTGGTGACACTGTTTGAGGACACTGGTCTTGCTGGAGGAAGTATCTCACTGGGGGTGTGGGGGAGGTTGCATTTCAAAGCCTCCTGTTATTCCCAGTTCGCACTCCTTTGCTTCCTGCTGGTGGTTCAGGATGTGTTTCAGCCACCACACCTACCATCATGCCTGCTACTCTCCCACCATGACGAACTGTAAGTCCAAATAAACTCTTTCTTCTATAATGTGCCTTTGTCATGGTGTCTTATCACAACAGAAAGGAGACTGATACTGTGAGTGTACCGGAAGGTTCTATGTCAACTTGACACAAGCTAAAGGCATCTGAGAAGAGGGAGCTTTGACTGAGAGAACGCCTCCCTAAGACTGGGTTGTAGGCAAGCTTTTAAGACATTTTTGAAATAAATGACTGATGGAGAGGGCCCAGACCATTGTGGGTGGAGCCATTCCTGGGCTGGTGCTCCTGGGCTCTATTAGGAAGAAGGCTGAGCAAGCCCTGGGAAGCAAACAGGTAAGCAGCAGCCCTCCATGGCCTCTGCATCACCTCCTGCTTCCACATTCCTGCCCTGACTTCCTTTGATGATGAACAGTGATTTGGAAGAGTAAGCCAAATAAACCCTTTCCTCCCCAGGGTGTTTCATCGAAGCAATAGAAACCCTAACTAAGACAGAGGATGAAGACAGGCCTAGGGGTAGGTGTCCCTAAGAACGACCCCCAGAAGTGAGCAGATAAACCACTCTGTATTATCCAGGGAGAGAAAGTTCATCTGAGCAGACCACAAGGCAGTCAGTGTCAAGCCTGATGAATACTTAGGCTACTGTATACACATGCTTATCTCTCGCTGGGAAAGACTACGGAAAAGTTGTTTAAGAGTCGAGGTCATCAATGCTTGTTTGACCTCTGCAGACTGACAATAAACCCCAGGTGGAAGGGAGTCACTCCAAAAGCCCCCTCCCCTGGCACTTGGCCTTGGCCATAGGTAGTGTAGAGAAAAGGAAGGATTTCATGTCTGCCCAGATGCTGGACCAAACCCCAACTGTCTGTGCTGGTCAGGCTGGGGTCACACAGTCAGGGCATCTGCCCTAATGACTGTACCAGGAATTCAGGAGTGGCTGGTCCTCTCTTCTTTCTTGGAAAGATTCAAATAGAAACGAAATAGGCTAGACAAACTGGGAGAAAATGCTGTGTGCCTCAACTTACTCTTTGATAACACTGAAAATGCACTATCTGCATTGATTCTGAGAGCCAGAGATATTGGGATATTGACAGTGTCACAAAATAAAGGATATTTCCTTGTCCCTAAACATGAAAGATTATACAAAATGTCCTCAGGCAAAGTGCTGGCCTTGCAAGAATGGGGACCCAAGTTAGATCCTCAGAGCCCACTTAAGAAAAGCCAGGTCTCATGGCACACACTTGTAATCAGAGGCAGAGACAGATGGATCCCAGGAATCCCTGGCTGACAGCCAGCCTAGACTACTTGGTGAGCTCCAGGTCAATGAGAGAGCTTGCCTTACTTTTGTTGTTGGGTTTGCTTGTTTGGTTGGCCAAGACAGGGTTTCTCGCTGCAGTGCTGATTACTCTAAAACTACCCCTGTAGACCAGGCTGGTCTCTAACTCACAGAAATCCTTCTGTGTGAGGCACCACTGACCAGCTGGACCTTGTCTTAAAAAACAAGCTAGAGAGATGGCTCAGCAGTAAAGAACAGGTGTTGCTCTTCCCGAGGACTCAAGTTCGATTCCCAGCACTCATATTGGGAGGCTCACAACCATTTGTAACTCCAGCTCCAGTGTATCTGATACTCTCTTCTGGCCTCCACAGACACTGCACTCACGTGTATACAAACACACAGACATTCACAAAAATAAATGCTGAAATAAATACTTTAAAATTAGAAGAAGTTGAAATGAGCCTGAGGGATGACTGCTGAGGTTTTTATCTGGCCTTCACACATGTATGCACACACACATGCACACACATATGCATGCATACACACATACATACACAGATACAGACACACCTATACACACACACACACACACACACATGGACTAAACAAATAAAACAAATGAAAGATGGGTGTTGTTATTCCCTGGTTGCAAGGGCCTCGGAGTCTGCATTTTACAACACTACCCTCCTGCAGTGAGTTCTCTGAGCAGGGAGTCTGGGAAACGCCAGCTTCATTTAATGATCCACAGCAGCAGAGTCTGGCTCTAAGTAGGTCTAGATCGAGCATGTGATCAACCAGTGGTGGGAACCCCATTCGGGCAAGCAGGCCCCTGGGCTAGAAATGTCACCAAGCTCCTTTGACACCAGGAAACAGGTGTCCCAGGTCTCAGACCCAGTACTGTACCACACCCTGCATCTCCTCTGTTCCAGTGTGACTCCAGAGGGACAGTGTGACCCGAGTGAGTAGAGAGTAGTAGAGTGCCTGCCCGACACAGATGAAGCCCCAGGGTCAATTCCCAGCACCACATGATACAGATGTGTCCCAGAATTCAGGAAGTGGAAGCAGGAGATCTGAAGTTCAAGGTCATCTTTCCTCTACTACACAGCGAAATTAAGGTCAGCCTGGGCTACATGAAACCTGTCATCAGGAGGAGGAGGAAGAGGTGGAGAAGAAAAGCAAAAAAGAAAGGAGGGAGGGAGGGAAGAAGGAAAGGAAGAAAGAAAGGTGGCTGGAGAGCTGGCTCAGTGATTAAGAGCACTGGCTCTTCTTCCAGGGAACCTGGGTTTGATTCCTCATCCCCATGTAGCACCCTCTTCTGACCTCTCGGGCCCACACATAGTACATGGACATACATGCAGGCAAACACCCATACACATTAAATTCATAAGTGATTTTTTTCAAGGAAGGAAAAAAAAGAGATGAAAACAGAGAGGAGAAGAGAGAAAAATGCTAGGTAACTTAGGGAGCGACACCATCCTTCCGATATCAGCTGCTAGGACCTCTCTGCTTCAGGTGCGGCCCTCATCCAGCAAGGCATTCTGGGAATTCCATGTAAGAGTCTGAAAGCCGGTGGTCCCAGCTCTGGGTCTCAGCATATGCATCTGCTCCTCTAGGACATGGTATCAACAAGAATCCCTGAGCTCTCTCCTCGGACCAAAACCTGTGTTTCATGAGTATCAGTAATGACCTCTGGCTGGCTGTCCAGGCCCAGGAGGGCATCAGGATCCCTGTGATCCAAGCTTCTTCCAGAATTTCCTGATTCTTCTCACCCCAGTTGGGTTATCAGTCTTTGTCTGAAGACAGGATGCCTGAGTTCCCTGTGCCTCACACTGACACAGTGACATGCCAGGTGATGTCTTCATCTGCACAGGGCAGTTCAGAGCAAAGGGACTAGACACTATGGCATTGTCTTCTCCTTATAGCTCTTTCTTTCTTTCTTTCTTTCTTTCTTTCTTTCTTTCTTTCTTTCTTTCTTTCTTTCTTTCCTCTTTCCTTCTTAAGATAGGGTCTCATGTAGCCCAGACTGGCCTTTCACTATATAGCTGGAGATGATCTTATACTTCTGATCCTCCTGCCATGGCCTCCTGCATGTTAGGAATACAGATGTGGCCCACCATGTTTGTTCTACATGTTACTGGGGTTGGAACCCAGGGCCTCATGTATGCTAGACCAGCATTCAACCAACTTAGCCTCATCTCCAGACCCCAAAGTGTCTCCCCTGAAGAGTCACTGAGGAACGCTCCCCCCTTGTCTCTCACCGCCAACATCAGCCTCTGGTTTACAAGTCACTGGGACAGGGTGCCCTTTTAGGTCCATGTGACCTTAGTTAGGGCTGCCTACTGTGTCTCATCTCAGTTGCAGGACCCCTGTAGGGACAGTAAAGAACAGGATGGGTGGACACTGGTCCTGTTAAATGACCCATTGAGTGGGTGGCAGGCCAGTGGTCACATAGTAAACACTCAGAAAAGAACAATTTTTTACCAGAACCAGGAATTGCCTCTAGCCAACTGCACTGTGTTTCCTGTCTCTTCCCTGCATCAGGAGGCAAGGGCTGGGATGGAGAGATGGCTCAGAGGATAAAATCCAGACTGTGCTTGTAACCCCAGCATGTACCTGAAACCCTAGTATGTGCCTGTAACCCCAGTGTGTGTCTGTAACCCCAGTGTGCACCTGTAACCCCAGCGTGTACCGTAACCCTAGCACTGACAAGGTGGATAAAGCAGGCTCCCTGGGCTTACTGGAAAGTCAGTCTAGCCAAATCCATGACAGAAACCCAAGTTCAATGGAGAACAACTGAGGAAGACACTCAGCCTTGACCTCCACCTTCCACACTTAGTTAGGCCCACTGAAGATGTCCATTGTCACAGAGCAGTCTGCATGGCTCTACCTCTATGCCTGACACTGGGTCAAGCTGCTTTCTGAAAACAGAAATCCTAAACTGGGTGTGGCTAATCATGCCTGTTGTCTCAGCATTGGGAAGGCTGAGGTTGGAGAATATCCATTAATTTGAGGCCAGCCTGGACTAGTAAGTGAGTTCAAGGTCAGCCTGAGCTACACAATGAGACTGTCTCAAACAGGAAAATGGAAACAAAAAAGAATGATCTCAACAATCAGGAGGCTGAGGCAGGAAGATTCCCATGATTTCAAAGACTAGACCTGGCTACATAGTGAGAACAACCTGTAGGGGAGGAAGGAACAGGAAGAAGAGGAAGAATAAGAGGAAGAGAAGGAAGAAGACAAAGAAGAGGAAGGAGAGGAAGAAGAAGATGAGGAAAGAAGAAGGAGGAAGAGGAGGAGGAGGAGGAAGAGGAGGAAAGGAGAAGGAAGAAGAAGAAGGAGGAGGAGGAGGAAGAGGAGGAAAGGAAAAGGAAGAAGGAGGAGGAGGAGGAGGAGGAGGAGGAGGAGAAGGAGGAGGAGGAGGAAGTTGTAGTAGTAGAGGCAAGAGCAACAGGTGACAAGACCTAGGCTGCTGGCCCATGAGATGAACGAACATCTCAGGACCCCTGACTCAGACCTTCTCCCCTGACCCCAGCACCATTTAAGTGGCCATGGAAGTCTGGAGCCTCCAGGTTACTTGGAAGAGGGTAGCCTCTCACCTCTCACCTCTCACCTCTCACCTCTCACCTCTCACCTCTCACCTCTCACCTCTCACCTCTCACCTCTCACCTCTCACCTCTCACCTCTCACCTCTCACCTTTCACCTCTCACAGGATTTCTCTGGAAGC
Source organism: Arvicanthis niloticus (assembly GCF_011762505.2). Classification (NCBI taxonomy): domain Eukaryota; kingdom Metazoa; phylum Chordata; class Mammalia; order Rodentia; family Muridae; genus Arvicanthis; species Arvicanthis niloticus. The sequence goes on along the minus strand of NC_047658.1, from coordinate 111,448,986 downwards.
TAACATGGAAGCCCCAGCACATTTTTCCAAATCATCCTTTCTTCTCTGCAGATCGCTTTCCTGAGGACAGACCTAACCTGGACCAAGGGTTCTAGGAAAGGGAGTGCCTCCCTCCCTACCTCCCATCCACTATCCTGGTGGTACATTCTGCAGAGAGACCACTTCCATCCAGTAACTGGATTGTTTAGGAGAGTATCTACCTTAGTTACCATGGTGGCAGCAGCTGAAGCCTGCTCCAGTTGTCAGCATAGCCAGGGGTACATAAAATTCCCAGCCTAGAGGGAGACATGAGTTCATGCAGGGAACAGGAGGCCTCCCTGACTTGGGGGTCCAACCAGGGGACCTCAGAAACCTGAGTTCCAGCCTAGTGGGAGATATGAGTTCATGCAGGGAACAGGAGGCCTCCCTGACTTGAGGGGTCCAACAAGGGGACCTCAGAAACCTGAGGAGTGGTCTAAAGAGGGAAGTCAAAAACCCTAGAGCAATCTCCTTACCCAAACCCTCAACATCAACAGCTCCTGGGTGCATTTACAACTCAAGGGTTTCATTACCCACTCACCTTGATGCCCAGTGAGGCAGCCTAAGCTACATAGTGAATTGAAGGCCAGCCTGGGATACACAGCAAAATATTCAAACAAAACAAAATTTTCCTGCAATGCAATTTGGGGAGATATAGACACGTAGTTGGCCAGGGAAGATGGGAAATAAGACAAGGGCTCCATCACCACTCTTCACCAAGGCTGCAGAAAGCCTCAGAGATTGGGTCATGAGATTCTAGTATGACCTCAGTGCTTCCCAGGGAGGCACATGGGACATACAGAATCTAGGAGGATATCAGACCTACTTTTTTATCAGGATGGCCACTGGCTGGTCACCTTGCCACTCCCATCTGATTTTGTGCCAGGAATGGGTTTTTTTTTTTCAGCCAAATTCTGGATCCAAGGTGGGACAAAGAAGCAGACTGCTGTGGCAGCCTCTGGTCAGAAGAAAGCATATAGAGGAAATTTGGGTAGCAGGGGCTGACCAGTGGTCTCTGTCAATAGCTCATACGCAGCAGAAGAAAAGCTCAGAGTTCCCTGTAGCAAGAGCAGTTTTGTACATTTGTCCATTGATAACATTCAGCAAGACTTGACAGGTACCTGCCATTTACCACACACCACCTTAAGCACTGTGGGAGTAAATCATTCATTCATTCATTCATTCATTCATTCATGTATGCATTTATCAAGGAGTGTCTGAATGCCTGGGGTGGGTGGCCCAACTAAAATAAGAACGGAGGAGGTGGGACTTACACTCAGGACTGGTGCTCGCATGGGGCCAACAGAAAGAAGCCTAGATTATTGCAAAACGTTCTATTTCAGGGACAGAAAGGGAGCAACAGCTGCTGCACTAGTCACCATAGAGGGTAATGTCTCTGTGACAATGTTCCACAGATGGAGAAACTGAGGTAGCAAGTCAGTACACCACATCTAAGATCCCTCCACTGAAGGGTACTGAGACATCTGATCTGCTGCCCACTGGGGTCTCAGCATAAAGCCATGCTGTCACAGTTGAGAAAGAAACCTCTTGGCAGCTGGGCAGCCATGTCTACCCAAGGCAGATAGAGGTGCCAGTGTGACCTGAGGTTTGTCGGAGAAGGCAGGAGGATGATGTTAGTAGTGGCTGGACATGGAGAAATAGGGTGACTTCTTACTGGACACCCAGAGAGAAAAATTACTGGGGAAGCCTGGAATCAAGATCAAACCTTGTTTTAGCTGACTGAGAGATATCTGCCCTGTGTCCAGCTCAGGTGTCTGGGCTCAGGACCTCAGCCACACCCAGTCATGATCTCATCGATCACAGGCACCTGCTCATAAAACAACCAGACTCTCCATTCACAGCTGGATGGGTTCTCAAGAGCCCTCCTCAAGGGAGTAGAAGACTGAAAATTCTAGAACAGGTGAAGACGGGGATTTGGAAGCTGAGCTAAAGACAAAACAAGGTCAAAGACCTGAACGCAAACATCTCAGCCAGAGATGAGGACAAAAGGGGCATTGGGGTGATGGAGCACTCTGAGCAGGGCGCATTGAGGATGAAGCTGGACACAGAAGAAGACCTCTGGGAACAGCTCAGAATGGAAGAGTTGGGTGGACAGCAGACTATGGGTACTTGGAGCCTTGGACATAAGCCCTGAGACCCACAGCACTCCTGAGTGTGCCACACGGGAGAGCCAGTTGCAGGTATGACTCTACGTGTCCTGGTGAAACCTGAGGAACAGTTGTAGGATTGCATTCAGTCCCCAGGTGAGATTCCTGCAGCTCAGATGACCACTTGGGACCTCAGATGTCATCAACAGAGACCACTGGGAGTGTCGCCGAGAAGAGCCAAAGATCAAATGTGGACAGTGAGCTTCCTGCCTTGGAAACTTCTGGGCCATCATTGTGCAGACCTGTGGTCTCTCTTCAACCTTGGGGACCTCAAGCCTTGAGAGCCCTAGAAAGTCCCCAACCCTTTGTATCTACACTTCACCTGATCTGGGGTCTAAAACAACTGGAGGAAGGCCATGTCTCCCCTTGGATCTCTGGGATTGACTCGTGTGTCATGGGTCACATACAGCCCACAGGGAGAACTGTATGAAGTTTTTATATCCAGAGACTTTCCCAACCCTCCAAGTTTGCATTTTGTGATCTTCAGCCATTTGGAGAAGTCCTGTCACCAGTGGAAGTGATCAGGGATCATCATTCCAGGTCTAACTGAGCCCCTGTTCATGTGGTCTCAAGCAATGATATGAACAGCTGTCCAGAGGGAGCAGGAGCATCCCTCAGAAAGTGGAGCAGGTAACTGAGAGATTGGTCTGGCTGGGAGAGGGGGCTCCTTTCTACAGCTTGGGTCAAGGAAGCCTAACCCCACCCTGCCGTTTCCCTTGGAGTGTGTGCGTGTGCGTGTGCGTGTGCGTGTGCGTGTGCGTGTGCGTGTGTGTGTGTGTACAGGTACATGTTGTGTGTGCACATCAGAGGTCAGAGGTCAGCTTCTGGTGTCCTTTTGACCACTGCCCAACTTACTTTTTGAGACAGGGTTTTTTGAACCTGGAGCTCACTAACTTTGCTAGACTGTCTGAAGTGTACCCCAGGGGTTCCCCTGTCACCACATCTCCAGCATTGGAAGCACATGCCGTGATGACCTGCTCTGGAGGCTCTGAAGTAGAGATCTTACGTTTACGTGGCCAGTACTTTGCTGACTGAACCATCTCTAGCCTCAAACTTTCTACTTCTTTTCTTGCTCATTCTTTTGTTGTTGTTGTTGCTAGTTATTCAACCCTTTGTATAGTGCAGACAACAGATGGACCAAGAACCAGTGTGTTCACAGACCTGTCCCCAAGCATCCAGGTAGCTCCTAATCTTTCATCCATGAGGTGGGCAGGCCTGCCCAACCTTGTTTTCCATGACCTATTCCTGTTTTGGGGGGGGGTGGAGATCAAAGAGCTTGGAGGACTCCATTCCCACGGGTGGGGGTCCAGGGAGCTGCAGCAGGCACTCAGCAGGCCAAGGCCAGGCATCCCCCAAGCCCCCAACCCTCCCCGCCATCCAGGCGGCCCCCCGAAGCGGCCTTCGGCAGCAAGGGCCTCGGGCCCCACGTTTAGTGTCTGTGCTGAAGCCCTGGGGTGGGGAGGGAATTCCACAGGGCTCATGGTGATTTATAATGGAAACCTTGGTGCGGCTGGGCATTGTTCTCCCTGACAGAGCGAAGAAAGAGACCACTAAATCCCAGCCCATCAGAAGCAGTGATGGAGCCGGCCGCGCGTCCGGCAGTCCCGATGCCCTCCACCACAACAAAGTGGCCTTTTGTGATTTATTACATTTTTCTCCAAAAACCTTCAGCCATGCACAAGGCCAGCCTGGATCCCCGAGTGGGCTGTCCCTCACTGTCCCGCTGAGGGAGACGCCAAGTGTCAGCCTGAATAACGCGCCTTCAATACTTCCCAGGAGCCGGTCTGGCTCCAGGGGATAAAGCCGCCCCCACACTTTCTCAGGCTCTTCAGGCCTGGATGAAAGCTGCCCCAAGCAGGCCGGCAACAAGTGGCCACCACGACACCTGGCCTTCGAGTGAAAATGGACTGTCTGGGCTGATTTGGTGACTAGCCCCTGCTGGTGAGGGCAGGAGGGCTCTGACAGGGTGAGAGGTTGCTGGAGAGAGGAAAACTTCCAGTGCCAGGAAGCTGATGAGAAAATCTAGGGGCGCTCAGGCATCCTCAAGGTGCCAGTGGGACTTGGGAAGCCCAGTGTCCATGACTAAAAAGCAGACCTATCATACATGTCAAGCATAGAATAATTTGTTTTTATTGATTGGTTATGTATTTGCATACGTGCACAGGTACATGTGGGGAGGGGTCTGAATGCACACATATGCATGCTTGAACAGCCAGGAGATACTTCAGGGGTCATCCCTCAGGCCCCATCAACCTTGTTTTGAGCCAGAGTCTCTCACTGGTCTGGAGCTCACTGAGTAAGCTCGGCTGGCTGGCCAGTGAGCTCCAGAGACCCTCACGACTCTCCCTCCCCATTGCTGAGATTACAGGTGCACACCCCCGCTTCTGGTTGACTTCCTTTCTTTGATGTGGGTTCTGGGAACAGAACTCAGGTCCTCGTGTACTTTGACGACAGCCATCTCCCTGGTCCTGCAGACTCCTCTAAAAGAGTAATTTCTATGTTCTTTTCAAAGTCGAATCTGGGCAAGTGAATTCTGTCATTCATTTATTTATCCGCTGACTCCCTCGTTCGTCCGTTTCTGTTTTACAACCCAAGGCTTTGATGAGGTCAGACTGCCTGAGCGCTACACTGGATGAGGGTGGAGGTGTGGTATGGAGCCAGATCTACTGGGAGGAGGATCCCACCTGACACTACACACAAGCAGAATGGGACCCATGCTGTTCAAATGGGAAGAAGCAGTCTTAAACGCCCACAGCAGTGTAAATCCAAAAGGCAGAGGGCTAGCTAGCCCAGGGTTGACTGCCAGATCTCCACCACACACATCGACCCTGATCTGAGTACTTTTCACCCCTCTATTTTGAAGGGCTCCCATTGGGGGTGTAGCCCACAGTCCAGCCCTAGGCCTCCATGCACACCCTCACCAAGCATGGTGAACCTGGTGCTTGCTCCTGGGGTTTCGGGCAACACAGTCTCCATGCTCCCACCTTGGAAATGGCCTCATCTAACCATTTTATCATTTAAATGGGGAAACTGAGGTCTGGGAGCCAGTGTCCAACCTGTCTGACCTCAGAAGCCTGTGAGAAGTCCCCTCCCCCATCTTTCCTGCAGCCCTTAGTCTGACCCTGGAGCAAGCCTGGACCTCAGAGTTATCCCTCTCTGGATGATGTGATAAAATCCTCTGACAGATGTAACTTACAGGGGAAGGGTTTATTCTGGTTCAGAGTTCAAGGCTACAGTTCATCATGGCAGGAAAATCAAGGTGACAGGAACATGAACTAGCTAGTTACATTATGGTGTCCCCTGCTTCCTGAGAGCTACGACTTGTGAAGCAGGGCACAGCCATGCCCAGTAACGTAGCCAGGTCCAGGCAAGGTGAGCAAAGCCACCCACCCAAAGCCAGGAGATGGAGAAACCAGGAGTGAATTCAACCCAAAGCAGAAAGCCACTCGCCTGAGCCCAGCCTCCCCTTCTCTCAGATGCCACAACTGACTGTCCATGCCTGTGCTGGAGGTGTTTGCTATGCTGTGTATCAGACATGTCTGTGTGGCTAACTGTGGAAAGCCGTCTCTCATGGTTACTGTCTTCCCTCTTTTCCTGAGGGCTGACTCTAGCTCTGCTCTAAGACTCAGCTCTAAGACTACTCCCACCCTTAGCATCCTGAACACACCAGAGGAAAAGTGGAGACCCCTGTCCTGTGTCACCATGGAGGCTGTGGGTCCATCCAAGTGTGTGCAGGGAGAATCAGGATGGCAGTACACACCCAAGAGGAGAGAAAGAGCAGCTCACAAGAGCACCATATGGCATCTACTAGGTGAGCCCATGGGAACTTCGAAGCTGCCCAAGAGCTGGGACCAGGTTCCCGGGAGCCTCAGTGTGTGCCTGATCCCCTACTTCAAACTTCTTTTTGTTTTTGGTTTTTTTTTTTGGGGGGGGGGTGTTTGATTTTTTGGTTTTGTTTGTTTTTTGTTTTTTTTTTTTTGTTTTGGGTGGGGTTTTTTTGTTTGTTTTTTTGAAACAGGGTTTCTCTGTGTAGCCCTGGCTGTCCTGGAACTCACTCTGTAGACCATGTTGGCCTCGAACTCAGAAATTCGCCTGCCTCTGCCTCCCAAGTGCTGGGATTAAAGGCGTGTGCCACCACTGCCCAGCCTCAAACTTCTTTTTCTGAGGACTTCTGGCCCCAGTGCATTGGAAAATCCTAGAAGTCAGTAATACCATTCATCTCTAAGCCTAGGCCACAATAAAGTCAGAGCCCAGGCTAGCCCCTAGGTGCAGGCTAGCCTGCCACCTCTCAGTGGTACTGGGAAAAGACTCTCAGTTGAACAAGGATGAATGGGGAGAGAGAGGAACTTGAGTGAACTCAATTAAATTAGACTAAATGATTTTGCAAAAACAGCCTGGGCTGTTTCATGGGTCATGGAGCATCCTCGTCTTCAACAATGTATTGGAAACAGGGGCCCTGTTTTACCCCCTCTAGGTCTCTATGCATGGGCGACTTCAGGGATGAGAAGCCCTTGCCTAGAGACACATGGCTGACATAGGTTAATATATCCCCCCAAACTGCTTGTTGTTTTTGTCAGAAAACTCTGAAACAGGGGACTAGGGGTGTAGCTCACACCAGGGTGAAGCCCTGGGTTTGATCTCCACCACCCTCTAACTCAGTGTGAGCACACCTGTGATCCCAGCGCTGAGGAAGCAGGGGCAGGAGGATTACAAGTCCAAGGTCTTTCTTGCCCATATAGCTATTAGAGGCTGTACTGGACCCTGTCTCCGAAATCAACAAACAAATAAATACAAAGCTCTGCAACTGTCCACTGTTTCCTTCATCTGTTCTTTGAATTTGGCAGGGGATGGGGGGGTGGGCATACGTTATTTCCTGTCTGCTGGGCACTGCTGGGGCACGGGAGAGTGCAACATTGAACTGGACATGGAATCCAGTTCCAGCAATCAGGGCTTCACCATGTTACAGAAAGCACAGGTACACATCCATCTAGAGGAGTATCAGGGAGTGGCAGCCATTACTGTACTAGATGTGAGCATGTCCAGTGACACTGAGGGGAGCCCCGAGGAGATGTGGCATCCAGTGAGGCCTCTAAGGCAAGGATGTCCAGAGGGCAGGGAAAGGAGCAGAATTTGGCCAATTGGGCATGCTGCGGTTCTGGAAATATAGTAGCCACACCAAGGGGCCAGAAGTGGAGGTGGCCACAGAGAACAGCTAAGACAAGAAAGTGCTGGGCAACCACTTAGGAGCAGATCACAGGCCTGCTCAGTCTTGTGAAGAGTTGAATTTGGAAGCAGTTGGCCTCCTAGCCCCTCGACCTATGTCCCTTGACCTATGCCCTCTCCATGTGCCATGCAGCCCCTCCTAGGACAGAGTGAACACCTGCACCAAGGTTAGGCATTAGCCAGTGGGTCACAGGCAGGCGTTTGAAGACCTTTACATGGTGTGCTGCTAGTTTCTTGTTAACTTGCCACAAGCTAGAGTCACCTGGGAGGAGGGAACCTGAGCTGGTAAATTACCTCCATTGGATTGGTTAGTAGGCAAATTTAGGGAACATTTTCTTAGTGATTGGTGTAAGAGTGCCCAGCCCATTGTGGGTGGGACCACCCTAGGACTGGTGGTCTTGGGGTTGTATAAAAAGCAGACTGAGCAAGCTATAAGGAACAAGACAGGAATCTGTTCCTGCATGCCCTCTGCTTCAGTTCCTGCCTCCAGGTTCCTGCCCTACTTCTCTCCGTGATAGACTGTTACCTGGAAGTATAAGCAAAATAAATCCTTTCTTCCCCAAGTTGCTTTTGGTCCTGGTGTTTTATCACATCAATAGAAACTCTATAGTTAGGGTTTTATTGAGGTAGCATTGTATTTTTTAAAGCGCACAATGCTTTTGAGAAGGTTCCAGGCAGTTTCCCAAATCTAAGGTGGTAGCAGCTCCTCTCAGAGCCAGATACAAGTTGGCAGAGCTAAGAACTCATGTTATTCTCTCCCTGCTGCTCCTCAGATGCCTCCAGATCCTGAGCCTCCCTTTCAGTTCAGACAACAGGTGGTGGCTCACAGAAGCACTTGCCTCTCGTAGTTCCAGGAGTTCCAGGTCAGAGCTGGTATGTGGTGAGGGTCACTTCCTGGTTCTGCACTCTGACTTCCCCTACGTCCTCTAGGGTTTTTTTTCTTATAAGGACACTAATGCCATCATGGACCACTCCCTTGCCTACTTCCAAATACCTAACTTTTAGCAGTAAGTCCTCAGCACAAGAATTTGGGGCACTCAGGCCTTTGGTTTTTGAGGAGCACATAGACCAAACCCTTGTCTCAGGTCCATTTGTGGAGAACTGCTGCTGAACCCACAAGCATACATTTCAAGTCCTAGAGGGTGTCAGGGACCTGAGGGAGACAAGGAAAGGCTTGCTGAGGCCACACTTGTTGCTTTTTTGACAGTGCAAACGGGCTCATGGGTACAGCCAGACCTGGGGAGGGCACCCTCAGGAGGCCTCAAGTGAGAGCTGGCTCACAAGGTTGCCATGCTGCCCTTCCCCCGAGGAGGAGATTGTGCAGTGGGGTAGATCCCATAAGCCCCATCTTCTCTCCTGCTCGGTGCCTCCTAGCCACTCATCTGACCCAGAGCCCCACATAGGCGCTGGCTAGCCAGCCATATCTTGCTGAGCAATTGTGCCTGGAGCAATGGCCTCCTTTCTGTCCCTAAACTGACCAATGTCTTGCTCCTTCCTGAACCCTGATGAGGCCTCTCCAAGCAAATGGGATGCCGGTGTGAAGGGCGTGGGGCATGGTGATAACTGAAAGTCTGGTTATAGACTCTTTTAAACCTCATTGCTCCCTAGGCTACCTCCTCCCCCTCCATCATCTCCAGACGTGCAGGGTGAGCCACTGAGGAGGCCTGGTCCCTGAAGGCGGTGGTGGCTTGTCAGGCTGGGTCACCCAAATCAAATGTGATGGTAAGATGGGCCCTTGAAATTAGGCCAGTGTTCTGAGGTCTCACTGATTGTAGCCTGCACACAAAGGCGTCCAAAGGGGTTACCCAGGGGTCATTAATTTGGTTAGGGTCCATTGTTTCCACAAATTAGGGCACCAGAAGCGCGGCTTGCGGAAGCCCCCATCACCGTCAGAACTTCTAAGAGTCCCGCCTGGAGTCTTTCGAGAGAAGACCACCCACCGGGGAGGACAAGTCTGGGTCATTCTCAGACTCCTGCACAGATGGGCACAGAGACAAGGTTGGCCCCATGGGCTCCCCAGCTTGCCTGAAGAATGTTCTGGAGAACTGAGAATATCGGGTTGGACTCTGCATTCTCGAAACCCCCTCTTAGAGACCAAGCAAGCTTCCAGCACTGACACACTGAAGACCAAGTTCCCAGCACCCTATCTGGGAGAGCAAGCTCCCAGAATGTCAGCTTTTAAGGAGCATGGCCACACCCTCTCCAAACAGTCTACGGCAGATGTCACATACCCTAGCCATAAGAAATCAGAATCTCAGGATAAAAGGAAGAAGACACTGGCTGCACCTTTCTTTCCTGGCCCAGAGGAACAGCGCCTGACACACCACACCCAGAAGAGGAAAGTGGCTCAGGCAGATAGCATCAGATAAGGGTCCCTGCCCTGCACTGTAAAGAAACTGCAAGACAGAATCGTCATTTAGGGGTCCCTTCAGAAATGGAAAGGTGGCGAACTTGTTTCAGAGTGCTAGCTTAGACGCAGGGTCCTGGAGCACAGGTGTAGCTGGTTGACAGCATGAGAATGGGGTCACATGGCTCCTGCATAGACAGTTCCTTCCAGCTGCATGCCAGGTAAAGTCCTGGGCAAAGTGAGCACGATGAATTCCTCAGGGAACTTCCTCCCTATGCAGGAAGAAGCAGGGATAAAGATAGGGTCACTGCCCATGGAGGGTCGGGTAAGCCAAGATCCCAAGAATGATGTCCCACAGCATGCTGAAGCAGGGGTACGGGACAGTTTCCTCGGTCTCAGTACATGCTGCAGAGTAGTCAGTGGTGCCCTGCGTTCTGGCTCCAGAACACCAGAAGCTCTGTGCCCTCCTGCCCCATGCTGATCCCAGAGCCTCTGCCAGACTCCACCTGGGTGAAGAGCTCTTTTGGGAATGCTTATACTTTCACAGTTCAAAAGTGCTTCTTTTATGGATCTGGTCTTGGTGATGCAGGTCTGTAACTTCAGCACTCAGAATGCAGCGGCAGGAGGATCTCAAGTTCAAGACCAACCTGGGCTACATAGAAAGTTTATGTCTCACATACATACATACATACATACATACATACATACATATATACATACACACATAAGTTGAAAAACAACAATTTGGGGGCAATTATATGTGAAATTGGAATGTTATGAAAGAATTCAGCAATGTCTTAGAATGATAAATGGGACAGAGACAGAAGATAACCATCAAAACTCTTATGCAGACTGGACTCTTGGTTCATCCTGTCTCAGAAGACTACAGGTACTAGGGGCTGTCTACCCACTGGTGTCTCAGCTCTGTCTGGGAGAAGTGGGGAGGTGCTGGCAGGTCATGCCAGCCCCCCCCCCAAGCCTTGGCTCTTTAGGATTTTCACCTACCATCGCAGCCTCCAACTTAGCAGGTATGGGTCTCCTAGCCTGCAGTCCTGCCGAAGAGCTAACCCCTCCAGGAAGCCAGGGAGACCTGCTTGTCCTCAGTTCCCACGCAACCTTCTTGGGCCCCTAACTAACTGCCCCTGTGTTCCCTAAGCTCTGGGTGTGTCTCTGATGTGGGGATGGAGCTTGCTACCCATTGTCCCCCTGGCTATGTTGCCAACCCTGGATGGGCATCTGCAGAGTTCACGAACTCCACTCTTCCTCAGCCTCAGTGCAAAATCCATCAGGGACACACCACCTGCCACTGGGCCAACGGCCCCTCTGACAGTTTGTCTGCTTTTGCCCTGCTGAGCAAAGGGGAGGCCCTGGCCCCTCCCAGGAGCTGGGGGGGGGGGGACAGGCAAATGATGAAGGTGACACGGACCCAGGCCACACAGAAAGCCAGACTGGAGCCAGCAACCAGTTCCCACCACAGCTCTGGCCTTTCTACAGGCCTGACCCAGAGCAAGAACATCTCAGGACCCTGCAGCTCCCCAGGGATGGTTCCCAGGAGTCCAAATTGGTCTGGAGTGGTGCCCAGGGATCCTGGAGGGGGGGAGGTGACTACAGTCTTCAGGGGCACCAAGGGCTCCACTGAGAATCAATGTCATCTTCCCTTTGGCATGCTGGGAAACATTCTCTGAGCAGGGTTGAAGGGTTCCTCTTAGACCCGTTGTGCCTTTTCAGAGTCTCTGACTCCCAGGAGTGTAAAGCCCACTGGTAGCTCTCCGCTGGGACAAAGGGTCTCACCCAAGAGTACAGATCAGGTTGATATAGAGAAACAAGAGTGGGTGGGAGACTCACATGTTCCCTCAGGGCTGGACATGAACAGTGCTCACCCTCTGAGCCTTTATCCCAAAGGAAGCAGAAGAGGGTCCATTGAGCCCCCTACTTAGATTCCTGCTCAAGAGCAGAGACACTGAAGAGGTGGAATGGGAGATGGTGGGTGCTTTTGGAGAGCCCTGAAGCAGGGGTGAGTGCTGCACCCACAGGTTGGCTATGACTAAGCACAGACTGACCAGTGCCTGAGGCTTGACCACATCACAGACTCATTTGCCAGTCAGAGTCAACTAGGACCTAGGACCACAAGCAACCAAGTGGCACTGTCTGGATAGGGCCTAGGCAATCTCCAGCCCTGCCATCCTGCCATGGTACGGGGCTTCTCATCTGTATTAGTTGGGAACAGAACTGATAGAATGTATGTTCTCTCTCTCTCTCTCTCTCTCTCACACACACACACACACACACACACACACACACACACCCCAAGCACCAGGCCTCTCCACTGGAGCCCATCTCTTAGCCACACAAACAGACAGAATATTAGTGACCAGTATACATAACAGACAGAAGAAACTTAGGCCCAGAGATACACAGTACTTCTGGGAGTTGATGTTGTTTGTATGTGACGGGGTCTCATATTTACTATGTAGCCAAAGATGACCTTGACATTAGGACCCTCCTGCCTTCACCTCCTGAGTACTGTGGCTACACAGATGTATGCCACCCTATCTGCTTTGTGCAGCCCCAAGGATCAAAACTGTCATATCTTTGTTCTTTTCCTCAAGAGTCAGGCTCTGTTGGGCTACTCAGACCACACAGCCTGTAAGCCACTCTGATGAATCCCTGTGTGTGTGTGTGTGTGTGTGTGTGTGTGTGTGTGAGAGAGAGAGAGAGAGAGAGAGAGAGAGAGAGAGAGAGAGAGAGAAAGAGAGAGAGAATATAGAATATGCATGCATGCATTCTATCAGTTCTGTTCCCAACTAATTCCATGGCAGGGCTGGGTTCTGCCTACTGCCTAGGCCCTACCCAGATGCAGACAGGAAGATATGAATGTCAGTCATCAAGAGTTGCCACATTCCTGAGGTCTCCTCCTGGCCTGAAGCCCCCCCCCCCTCCTCTGGCTAGCCTCCTTGGGGAGTCCTTCCCCAATGCATTCCCCTGTTCTGCCAGTGTTTCAATCCAGGCCCCCCCAGCCCCACCCTGCGTGGGTTTTCAAGTTTATTCCCAGGGGCCCTAATGGTGGCTGCTGCCTCCCACCCTTGGGCTGGGTATTTTCGGGCATCCCCTAAATGAAAACATTCAAAGCATTCTGGAAGCCCAGTGAGTCCCCAAGGCTTGGGTGCGGTGCTTAGAGCTGGCAACAAAGAGGAAAGGGCAGGAAGGGAAGCTCGGAGCAGAGGAAAGGGAGCCCCTAGGAGCCAGCTGCAACCAGCAGGACCACTGGCCAACACAGGATAGATAAGGAGCCCACGGAGGACCTCAGGGCATGGAGAAAACTGCTTTGGGGCCTGAGGATATCAGATAGGCTGAAATCCTCTCCACACACCCTCACTCCCTTTATATCTTCTTCCTTGCCCACGAAGCAGAAAGTGAATCCATAAGCCCATTGCAAGAGCACCAGGCTGGATCTCAGCCTAGAACCCGAGAAGGGCTACATAATATACACAGCATACCGGACATCAGAATCCTCAAGCCCCTGACATCCATCAAGCATGTCACAGAGTCATGGCTGATTTCTCTTGAGTGTGACATTTCCAGAAGCCCCCAGGGACCTGCCATGGTCCAGGAGAAGCCAGGCCCTTTAAGTATCTTGCTGGAGGCCTCACATCCCCTGAGAAACTCAGGACTCCCATCCCTATCTCGCTGTGACAGCCTGGTAGCCAGTTCTGCCTCTATGTCCCTTAAAGATCTCTATGAGGATCAGGACAGAGAGCCTATGGCTTAGAAACTGCTGCTCTGTAGAGAGGGAAACTGAGACATGGTTCGGAGGTCAGTCCCAGCTTCATGGATCTAGTGACTGAGGCTCCTGTGCCACTTGTCTGTCACCCACATCGGAAGCATTCTTATACATAGGCATGCTTGAGGCTACAGAGACCTCCCTCCTGGATGGTCTGCCAAGGGCTGAGCAGGCTCTCATGGCAAGGCTTGGCACATCTCAAGCCTTAGAAATCATTACTCAGCAGCCATGGGTTGTGGGGATGGGGTTGGCTAAGATTCCTAGTGGCTCTCTGAGCTATGGCAGTCTGGGTTGGGAATCTGGCCAGGGCCACCTTGAGCCACCAAACACTCCTTACCCCTAGAGGCTCCTTGAGGTGAGGATCACACCCTCGGCCTCTCCCAGGACAACAAGGGGGCACAGAGAAAAAGCTTTCTTCTGGGGAAGGTCCTGGGTAGCTTCTGGGCCCCTGGGCCATGTGAGTAGAGGCCACTAAAGAGCCAGCAGGTGGCCCACACAATGGCTCCTTGTGCCTTCTGTTGAGGCTGTCACCATGCTCAACCATCAAAGGTCTTGAGCTGAGGATGCACAGCAAAAGGAACACCACAGGGGGCCACCACACACACAAGGGCTGCTGTCCTCAGACCCACAGGAGCAGTAACCTTGCTGAGAATGTGGGGCCCACCAAATCACCAGTGAGATGCAGGGACCCTAGCACAGACATGGGCAGAAGCCAGCACTACCAGATACCTCCATGGGGGCAGCAGGGTAGCTTGGTGGGGGTGGGGGGGCATCCACTGGCTCTGCACAGCCCTGCCTTCCATGGTCACCTGAGGCCACCACTAGCTCTGTGCCTGCCCATGGCCAACTATAGGAGACAACTCGACTTGATGGAAGAGGATCCTGGGCACCTGTGGGCATGGCCCTAGATGGGAACTTAGAACTTTGACCTGTCTGTAGTCACCAAGTGTCCCCTAGAGTAGGAAGAGACTAAAAAAGAGGCTCTATGCCCAAGGTCCCCCATCATAGACCACGCTTAGCATCTCAACGGGGCTTCAATCCCCTTTTAGAAATCATTTTCCAAAAACACAAGTGAAAGGCTTGAAGACTCCCTGGTTCTTCCAAGCTCTCTGTCAGACCCCTTGACGAGCCAGGGACTCTGGACCCTAATTCTAGGGAGTGAGAAAATGACATGGCGACTTCCATGCCCCAGTGGCCACAGAAACAGGCTTATGAGTCTTGAAAGAAAAAAAAAAGAAAAAAAAAAAACCAGCTTGGGGGAGCTTTCCCACAGGCCAGGGGTATTTTTAGCTGTGGAGCCCAGAGGCTTGTTAAGAATAGCTTCAGCCAGTGGGAACGTGCTCTGCCACAGGCCACCAGAGTTCCCAGCACCCAACAAGCAATGAACGCTCACTCAGGGACCAAAAGAGTCCTCATGCCATGCCTACCCTGAGGCCTGGATAGGGCCAGCCTCACTTGCAAAATCAGAAAGTCACTATTGGGCTGCCTCCAGGGATATAGGGAGGAGGCCATGGACCCTTTGGTGCCCTTACAGGCAGGAGCAAGTCGCCACAGCATGGCCTGGAATGGTTCCCCTGGAGGCAAGATGCTATACTTAGGTATCCCAGTGAGGGCCTGGGGCTGCAGATCTCCCATCCCAAAAGAGGTTGCCCCAGAATCAGTCAGAAAGGCACCTGGAGTTTGGTCTACAGATTAGCCAGCCCCTTAGAGGGCTGAGGATTCAGTCCAAGGCCCAGGGAGAGAGGGAAAGAGCCAGGCTGGCATGAGATATTGTTGGGCTACCCAGATTATAGCATCTAAGCCCGTATAATGAATCACCTTTGTAATGTTTTTTTTATTTATTTATTGTTGGTGGAGGACAGAGATGAGTCCAGAGTTGCACGGTGCACATGTGGCAGTTGGAGGACAACTTTAGGGGTTGGCTCTCTCCTTCCCCTTTACTTGCATCCCAGGGATTAAATTTGGGTCAGGTGGCTTTTGTAGCAAGCTCCTTTACCCACTAAGGCATCTTGCCAACCCCTGACCTTTTTTGAAAGTGTGTCTAACTCAGCCCAGAGCTCACTGATGCAACTGACCAGCCAGGGAGCATCAGAGTAACCCCTGCCCCTGGCTGCTCATCCCTACAGAACTGAGATATAGGCTGCCACACTCAGCTTCTTTTAAAATGTGAGTTCGGGGGACCAGACTCAGATCTGTAAGTGTGCAGACAGTTCACTGACTAAATTCCTCCAGCCTCCTACCTTGTTTTTTTTTTTAATGTGTACTTGTGGGTGTGGGTATGTGTACATGAGTGTGGATGCCCTCAGAGGCCAGAAGAGGGAACCAGATACCTTGGAGCTAGAGTTACAGGTATTTGTGAGCCACCACGTGGGTGCTGAGAACGGAGCCTGAGTCCTCTCTGCAAGAGCAGCAAGTATTCTTAACCAATGAGCCATCTCCCTAGCCCTCTGTCATGGTTTCGGAGACAGTCTCTCACTGAGCCCAGAGCTCACCCACTCAGGGTGGCTGGCCAATGAGCCCCACAGATCCTCCTGTCTCTGTTTCCCAGCCCTGGAGTTACACTCAGGAGCCACCACACCCGGAGTTTTACATAGGTGCTGGAGATTGAATTCAGGTCCTCATAGCAAGTGTTTGCCAGCTGAGCAACGGTCCAGCCCTGGGATTCATTCTCCATCCTCTCCTTACGCAGTCACCTGCCAGCTCCTTCTCCCTGTCCTATACCCTATCAGAATGTCCTGTGGAACAGCCACTGGGGACATGAAGACAGGGAAATCCCCAACCTTGACCTCTGAGAGCACCAGCAGTCACAGGGGAAAAAAACACCCCAGAGGAGGGGATGCAGGTGCAAAGGCCCAGGGGCAGGGCCTAGGAGAAGGCCCGGGAGGTAGGGAAGAGAGAACCTAATGTAGAGGCTGGGAAGATGACTCCCTCAGTCATCAAAGATGAAAAAGACAGGTATAAGGTGCCAGATCCTCCTCTGGGGCCCATAGGGGGAACCTGGCCAACTACAGCTTGACCTTAGTGCAGAGACCTGGGCAGACATCTAACCTCCACATCCATAAGAGAGACAATGTGAGGTGTCTCCCTCTGTAGCCTAAGCTGGCCTTGAACTCCTGATGCTCTGGCCTCAGCTTGATCTACACATATTCTTTTTAATATTCTCCCAAATCTGTGACCTTGGTCCCAAATCCTCCACCACACTGAATTCCCCTATGTACTGTCCATCTGTCCTGCCCTTCCCATCACACAGGCAAGTACCCACCCCTTTCTGACCTGTAAGGGCTCAAAGCTTCCAGAACACTTGAGGGTCTATCTGCCATGGGCTTTCCCCTTTTCACAGTCTATGTTTTAGGTCCTTCCCTGTCTTCCTCGCTGGACAATTAGGTTCCTTTTTCACACTGAATCATTCTCTATTGTCAGATGGGCTGGAATCAACACACACACACACACACACACACTCTCTCTCTCTCTCTCTCTCTCTCTCTCTCCACTGGAGGACACCTGGCTTGTTGCCAGGTCCTGGTGATAATGACTAATGCCATCCCAGACTTGCTTAGGACAGTCAAGAAACACTGAGGTTTCCTTGGGGTTCTGGAGGCAGCTTGAGGTCCAGGTGCGGGTATGGCACCCTAGAAAATAAGCCATGTGGTCATGCAGCAGAGGGGACCTGGGATATTTCAGGAGCCCTTTCAGGCCTCACTGCAAGGTTTAAACAGACAGCATATGACAAGAAGGCCTTCTTTGGGGAGAAGACTGAGGACTCCCCTGACCTTGGCTCTGGCTTATGCTGTATCTTTCAAGGAGAACCCCTCCCGTCCCTGTATGTGGCCTGCATAGAACGCACCCTGAGAGTATGCAGCCAGGAGAGAAGTAACAAGGAGGGAATGAGGCCCACCATCCTGTCCTCTCTTCACCTCTGTACCCTCAGAGCACCCAAAGGGGCAGCTTCCCTCAGTCACCTCCTCACCCACTGGTTTGACTGTCTCACCTCTCTGCTGCCTGCGAGAAACAGGGGCTTGCTCAGGTCAGCTTAGAGCCAGAGCCACCTGCTGGGGATGTAGATGGCCTCAGGGTCACTGGGGACAGGTTCCGGGGCCTTATCAGAGCTCATCTGGTCAGGCAAGCAAACAGGAAGCACTGGACAAGATCCTTTCCCTTCCTCCATTGTCATCCTCAGATTGTCCCCAAGCAGACTCCATCCGGCAGCCTCATCAAGAAGCCTGAGAGGTGTGGCAGCTTCCCCCCCCCCACCTCCCCACCTCACCTCCCACCCCTTGGAGGCTGGCTGTTTTGCCCACGTGGGGCCCACCCCAGGCCAGTCAGGAAGATGGAAACCAGCAATTCAGCTTTCCTATGTCTTGGAGAGCAAGGAGCCAGCCCCGCTTGGACAGGGGCCCTCAGCCTACAGGGACATAGAACAACCCTGATAGAGTGTCCCAGAGACCCTCAGCAAGTGGGCTGTGTTCAGAGCTAAACCTTCATAGGAGGTGACTGAGGGGCAACTACCCTGTTTTGCACTGCTGAGAGCCAGGTGATAGAAGACACAATTGTCTGCTGAGATTATGTCTCATAATCTCCTCCAGCACAAAACACAGAATGCTACCACCTCTGCAGGCATAGAGAAGGGTGGCCTGGCCTGTGGCATGTCTGCACAGTGTAGCCAAAGTTCTCAGTGGCTATAGCTGCTGGAAGCCATGGGCTAGCTTGGGATCCTACAGAGGCCTGCCCCACATAGCCCAGACTAAGATCTCTGTGAAACTGGCTGGGACCTCTGCCACCTACCAAAGTGTCTGCCCACCTAACAATGCCAGGTGCTTGCAAAGCCAGACAGTCATACACTGTGCCACCACCAGGTACCCTCCCTGGGTCTCCAGAGGACCCAAACATATCTGAAGCAGGAAAGAAGATGGCTCCTGCTGACCTCGGAGCCCAGCAGTTAATGGAGGAAACTGAGGCAGGAAGGATGTGAGCTCAAGCCCCAGGCCTGGCATCTTTGTTCTCTGTGCCAGCACCAGCCAGTGTGTAAGTGCCTCTGTGGAGGACAAGGTATTGGGGGAAGGGGGTGGCAGAAAATCCAGACACTACTAGAATCTGGCTTCAAGTGACAGAGCTGGCTCAAATTGCCTAGGGCCTAAAAGAGACAACTCATAGAGGCTTCTGGCATAGCAGGCTCCAGAACTTTCTGTTCCTTTCCTCCTCCTAGAGATGGGGTCATTCCCATGAAGAATCCCCCTCCTTCTTACCTTTAGGTCTTTACCGTCACTCCCAAAAGTTTGAGTTTTAGTCTTGATGGATGGTCCCTGGTTTCTGTTTATAATGGCTGGTGGCAGACATCTACTTCTAAATGTAGAGGTTCAGTGAAGCCTCTGAACTTAAGCAAGCCCACCTGCAGGAAAATTGGGGTGCTAGGGCCAGAAGTTTTGATACGTGTTGAACAAGCCAACATTGTGGTGTTCACGATCGCAGGCATGTCTGGAGGGAAGGCCGGCCAGCAAGAACAGCAAGGATTACCATTCAAGAACAATGGTAAGGTAGAGATGATCTCAAGTCCCCAGCCGGGTTCTAGTCCTAATTTCATCCAAGAATGGATGGTGCAGACTGTGAAGAGTACAGACAGGAGGCACTTTCTTGTCAATTCAGAATTAACAACCTTAAATGGAACAACACATCTTCAAACTGAAGGCTGTGCAGGGTTTAGATGAGAGTGTGAACTCTCAGCAGCATGGTGTGGTGCCAGCTGAGAGCCCATACAGGGCTGAGAGGTGTCAGCCCAAAGCCCTCACTGCCTCTGGGATGCCAACCAGGGATCATCCCTTCCAGGAAAGTCTGCAGCTCTGAGGAGGACCACAGCTATCGCAGACAACTATGGCTGGCTAAGGTGACTAATGGGGAACCAATGGAACCAATTCCCATCTGCAGCCCAAGAGCGGCTTGCCATGGGCCTGTAGTCACTGGCAACACTCTGTGGGCTGGTTCAAGCTAGCTTCCCAGAGTTCTGAGAGTCAAAGTTCACAGGATACCAGCTAGCATCAGCTGGACCCTGACAGGTTAAATGTGAGCGTGGAAATAGGAAGCGGAATAGGACGAGTAAAGGGAAAGTAGCCAAACCTGATTGAGGATGGGAATTCTTCCACAGGTCCCTGAGCCCACCAACAATGGCTCAGTATCACGTCTGAAGACCTTGCTCTGCAGATACTTGTGAAAATATTTCCTACAATTCCTGGGTCCCTGCAGGCCACTTACCACTTCAGAAAGCTTCATAGTAGGAGTTCTATAAACCCCTAACACTAGGAGTGGGGATCAGTTCTGGCTCTGTCTGTGCCAGATGGCTTGGGTCAGTCTGAGTGGCAGCACCTGGGCTTGTGTTCACTCTGATGGAGTCCTTTGTGTGACAAACTTCCTGAGCCCATGGGACACTGCACTCTGCCTCCAGAGTCCCTTGGTCCTGGGATGAGGGCAGAGCACAGTGGGTGAGTTGCATTTGTCTGGTGTTTCTGCCTGTCCCTCATGTGTGGCCTCCGTTGGACACCAGGACCTGCTATCATCAACTCCCTCTGTCGAGTCAGGATCCAGACCAATGCCCTGGACCAGGGGTTTATAGAGAGAGGCCTGTGAGACTGAGACTGAGGTCTCCCTGTGTGGCTCCCTGCACAGTGCTCAGGGGCTCATACTGAGCTTGGGGTAAGTCAGCATCCGAGAGCCAGCAAAGGAAGGGCCAAACCCAGTGGAGCAGGAGCCACCATGGTCCTTGCTCATTGGAGCTAATCCAGTCAACAGGCCCCAGAGCAGGGATAGAGTATGTAGGCCTTGCGTTATACCTTGAGGCAGGGCATTGGGCAACTTCTCTGGGCTCGCAGGACACAGCACTTTAAACTGAGTGACTGTCATTCCCCAGGTTACATGATAGGACTATTGAAAGCTTTGGATAGCAAAAGCTGGAATGTTCCCACACAGTCTGGAGCCCAGGACAGCCCTATAGCTCTGAATGCCCCAGGCCTTGACTTCAGCAGAGCAGCATGAACATGCCAAGGCTGGAAAGCAGAATGTGCCACCACCCTGTGCAGCACAGTGGCCCTGGCCAAGCTGAGGTCAAGGTCTTTGAAAGACTGCTGTACAGGAGCCCTCCTGACTCTGCTTCCACAGTGAGGCTTATGGAGATGGTCTACTTGGCCTGGTAGGGTGGCATCCCCATCCCACCAACCACGATGTCAGGCAACCAGCGGGGAGCTAGTGACCTGAGCTTCCCTCACTTCATGATTCTTGCCACCCCCATCATCGACCCCAGTCCAGATTCCTATGAATGTGACAGCCCAGTGACAAGGGGTGGCACTCTCTGCCTTCCAAGGCCCCGCTCTAGGCAGCTGCCCAACAGTCCCAGGGTACACACTCACACATGGGGCCATTTTTTGAATTCTTTGGGAGTGAGAGCAGCCAGCCATCAACAGAGCCCTGTTCACGGGGGCCAGGCTGGCAAAGAGAGAGAGAAGCTATTGTGCAGGCCCCACTACACACTGCAAAACAGTGCCAGCCCACCAGACTGTGTGGCACAACTTCAGAGGAGGGCCATCCCACAGATGATGAGGATCCCAACCTCAGGGGCTAGATAGACCCTGTCTCTAGATAGCAACTGTCCCAGAAGGGAGACCACAGGACGGCCATCTTTTCCCATAGAACAATGGGGTTAGGACAGCTTTGTAACAGGCAGGCTGCTTTGACTGGGCAGAGGCAATTGAGGCCCCAGGCTAAATGAAACTCCTCATGCAGACCAGAAGCCTCAGTCCCAAGATGCCATCTAGGTGTTGCTAATGCAGACACAGGTAGAGGAGGTCCGGGCCCACTCTGTTCCATCTGGGCAGCATCCTAGAGCTCCCCTCACCTCTGAGCCACACACCTTCACCAAAAACCAGAAATCCCACACTCCCTCGCCAGAAGAGCAACATGCACATGGTGAGCCCTTGAGTGGTAGTGGAAGGGTGGCCAGAAGGATACAAACAAGCAAGAGGAGATGGGTAGAAAAGGAGAGCCCTGGGCTGGGGAGGTGCTTGGTTGGTAATTGCTTCCTATACAGCATGAGGTCTGGATGCCCAGCACCCACATGAAAGGCAGGTAGAGCAGTGTGCACCTGCTATCCCATTGCTGGGGAGATGGAGGTAGGTGGGTTCCTGGGCTCACTGTGCAGAGTCTAATGGAATGGGTAAGACCTAGGATCAGAGAGGCCTTGTCTCAAGAAATGCAGGTAGGAGTGACTGAGGAAGACACCATGATTGATCTCTAACTATGAATGCACAGGTATAAACGTATGCACAAAGATACACAAATGCATACAGAAGGAGGAGTGTGCACTCATAAGCATTAGGTGTCTGCACTAGATTTGAGAAGTGTAGAAGACCCCATGACTCTACTTGAGTCATGTCCTAAGCCTAATAAATAAAGGGATTCCTGGTCACCCAGCAAAGCCAGGAATGTAGGCTCTACCTCTATGTGCAAGAGAGGTACAGATTGGTGTACATATCCATTGACCCAAAGACCACTCAGCCCTGGCTGCTGGACACGGTATTGAGCCAAGATGCCAAGATGGGCCTGATTCCCGTGCATTCCAAAATCCCCTACGAATTCGGAAAGCACCGGAACCCTGGGACTTTTCCTGAATTTAGTTCATTCTACCAATGAGAAAGACTACCATTACATTTGAGTGGTCCGAGAACTGCCAAAGCGTGATGACCCACCCAGCACAGAGGCTCTCCCGCTGTTTATGTAGCCACTGCCTCCTGGGCCTGGCCCACCATCTCTGAGACCAGCACCACACACAAACAGGGTTCCACTTTACCACCTGAAGCGTCACCAAGCAACCCTCACAGGTGCACCACCTCTGGTGTTGGCAGCTGCAGCTGCCATGGGGCGGGGGTGTACCTACTTGTATCTATTGGGGGAGGAGCCAGGATCACATACATGGCCATGAAACCCTCTGCACGTGTCACTAATTAGAAAACTTAGCTGACTGTATTAGTTAATTTTCTATTGCTATAAGAAAACCATGACTAAAGCAACTCATGGAAGGAAGAGTTTATTTGGGCTTATGGTTTCAGTGTTGACACAGCATGGCAGCAGGTGACAGACATGGCAGATGGAACAGCTGAGTTCACTTGTCAAACTGTGAGCTGGAAGCAGAGAGAGTGAACTGGGAATGGTGACTGACTGAAACTTCAAAGCCCACCCCCAGTGACATTTCCTCCAGTAACAGACTTCCTCCAGTTCTCAAGCCTCCCCAAACAGCTGCCAACCAGGGACCAAGTATTCAAATGTCAAAGACTTTGATGGGCATTGATCATTCCAAACACCACATGACATCATTCATAGGTAAATTCCCTGGGGTGGTCTAAGAGACAGGAGTTTAGAGATCAAACCCAGGAGCCTTAAGCAATACCAACCAACATCTGTGAGCAGCTTCTATAGACGAGGGTCTGCCATCTGCCTCCACCTCCTAATAATGCTGTTAGCTTAGAACTCAGCATGGGTGAAGACGAACCCTCAGACACAGTGAGAGGTGTGCCCACTCGACCCTGCCCACTGTATCCTAGGCTATCTCAGACCTATCAAACAGTCCATCAAGATTATTATCGTCCTGCCTGGGCACAACCCTGCATTTTCAATTCTGCTGTGGTCTTCTGTTCTCTGTGGATCTTTTTCTGCTCTCCCACCCCATCCCACCGGGGAAGCTGCCCCCCACATCTTCCCTTGTGCTTGCCTTCTGTTTGTTCATCCAAACCCTCTTGCACACTCTGTAGCAGGTGCTGAAACAATTGACCTTGTCTTCTGGTCCTTTGCTTCTTGATTCTGGGGAAATCCTTCAACTGTAAACTGTGGCTTGGAGCCCTGTGTTTTATCTCTGTTAGAATTAACCCAGACAATGCCTCTGGGATGTCATGAGAATGCATCCATGTGCACATATGAATGCATAGGCATGTGTGTGTGTGTGCATGCATGTGCATGTATGTGAGTGTGTGCACATGGTGGTTAGTTTTAAATGCCTATTTGCCACAACCTAAAAACAATCTGGGAAGAAACTCTCAATGAGGAATTATCTAGATCAAGTTGGCCTATGGGCGTGTCTATGAGGAACTGCCTTGACTGTTGGTTGATATGAAAAAACCCAGCCTGTTTGTGGTGGTACCATTCCCTAGGCAGAGTCCCAAACTGTACAGAGCATGAAGAAGATAGAATGAAGCAGGTAACATGGAGGCGTTCTTTCTGCTCTTGGCTGTAGGTGTCATGTGACCAGATGTCTCATGCTCCTGCCTCAGTGACTTCACTTCCATAATGGACCTGTAACCTAGAATTGTGTGAGCAATAACCCCTTTGTGCCCCGAGTTGCTTTTTCCAGGGTATTTTGTCACAGCAACAGAAATGAAACTAGGAGATGGCATATGGTTTGCTTGTTTCAAATCCTCTTTTACTGATTTCATTTTCATAGCCGTTTATTTCTTCTGTGCCTGCTGCCTTCACTGTCTGGGATCCCTGGTGCCCAATCATCATGAGGCTAAGATAGCCTGTCCCTCATGCTTCAGGTCACCAAGTCCCCTGTGGTGGTGCTGGGCAGGGAGCTGAGCCAGTCATTCTTCTTGCTGCGCCTCTCCTTCCAGCCCCACTCTCACTGACTTGATGGACCAAATGTCCTATTGGTTGATCCTGGGGACATCCCTCAGCTGTGCCCCTCCAGTGGGAGGTTCTGAGAGGCACAGTGGCCTCTATATTCACAAAGACTTCTGGGCTATGGTCACCCTTTTTTAAATGGGGCTCCAAAAGTCATAGTAGAGTCTACTCTACTCTAATATGGGGGGCCTTCTATTTGGGGCTGTTGATCTCCCATGCCAAGGTGCCCGTGATCTATAAGGACTCCTTGATTGGCATAACTCACAGTCCTGATTCTAGACCATTCCAGTCTACCCTCCATGCCTCACTGCCTCCTTAGAATCAAAGGCCAGGCTGGTCTACTTATACCCAGACCAGCTGGAGTCCTGGCAACTGGTCTGACTCACCTGACTTCATTGTGCCTCACCTTCCTGAGCCTCAAAGGAGTCCTGGTCCACCTGAGGAGCATGCTATGGGAACAGAGGAACTGTCACTCAGAGACCTTGTTCCAAAGACGAGTTATGATTTAGTGGAAGCCCATAATGATAAAATCTCTCATGCTGGTCAACCAACAATAAGGTTCAAGTCCTCAGTTAAGATCTTTTTCTCTGGCTGGTGAGCAGTGTGGAGTGGGATGGAACTCCTGCAGTCACTTTGTTGACTGCAATGACACAAGGCCATTCATCCAGGTGACAGTGCCAACACAAAAGGAACAGAAGTATAAGAAGGTTGGTAGATTTCAAGCCAGAGCCTTGCAGAAGACCATCTACCTCAGGCTGTCTGGCTGAAAGCCACTCGGAGTTGGCATTTCCATCTCCTGTAACTGATGAACATTCACTCCCATGCCACAAGATCTGCTTTCCAGTCCTCTTCTCTGCCCCAGAGTTGGCTTGGTGCCATACAGCTAGACCTTCACCCACTGCCTCCAGCTCTGACCTCAGCATCCCCATCACTGGCTTCCAGGTGACTTTCTAGGTCTGCTGATGAGCCTAGGAAGGGCCAGGACTTGTTTGAACTTACCCTGTGTGATAGTTAATGTGGACTGTGAACCTGAACGAGTCTAGAATCAACTGGGCATGTTTGTGGGGATGAATCTAGGTTAAGTGAAGTAGAAACACCCTCTCCCCGGCCCCCCCAGTGTCGACAACATCATGTCATGAGGCAGAGTCCCAGTTGGAATAAAAAGGAGAGAGTAAGCTAAGCACCTGCATTCATCTCTCTCAGCTTCCCGACAGTGGATGGAATGTGACCAGCCACCTAAGCCTCCTGCCTTCCTGCCTTCCTGCCTTCCCACCATGGTGGTCTGTACCCTCAGAAAGAACCAAGATAAATCCATTCTTGCTCGAGTTGCCTTTGCCCAGTATTTTGTTAAAGCAGAAAAAAAAAAAAAAAAAAAAAAAGCAATTAACATACTCAGCTTGTCAGCACTATGGCCAGGACTCGAACCTAGAACATTATGACTGTTAGGCCCACCCAACATTCCTGAGCCGCCCACTCAGCAGCCAGCAGCCAGCCAGGCTAACCCAACTAGTTACTAAATTGATACTTTGCAAAGCGCACATGTTTCCAATTTCAGAGTGGGGCTGAAACTTTGAAGCCCAGGCAGTCTTCCCCTGATGTGGTGGAGGTGAGGCGGCTGTGCTGGGAAGGAAAGGATCTTTGAAAATGCTCTGAACAGACCCAGGGGCACCCGCAGGCTGGAAGCAGATCAGAAAGCGGCCTCTCCTGAGGCTGCAGCAACCCGGGGCCCACTTGAAAGGCCCTCGTATCAGATTCACTTGTTTTTCTGTTTCCCTCTTGGTGCCTCCCTAATGGGATGATGTTGGAGTTGAAAATAAATAAACAAGAGACTGGGTAAGCAAAGAGCTGGCTGTCAAGGCACACAAGTCTGGCGTCTCAGACCCGGAGAGAAGTGGAAGCAGAAGGATCAGAAGCTCAAGTTATTCTCAGCCACATGGTGAGTTTGTGGCCAGCCTGGGCTACCTGTGAGCCTGTCTCCAAAACAAACAAGCAAATAAACCAGTAAGCAATAGGAAGCCTTCCTCTCACTGGCAGGGCTGGAGCCTGAGAGCTGTTCCCTGCAGGTCAGAAGGCTGGTAAGAATGTTCCATCTGCCTCCACTGCCTCCCAGATACCTAGCAGGCACCATCCTGGACTCTGCTCACACATCCCCTCTCCCCACCCCTCTCCCTCTCTCCCTCCCTCCCTCCCCTCCCCCATAGTTGGATATCACTCCCAGGATCATATATGGCAACAGAGATTAAAAAACAAAAACACAGCAAAGTGGATAAAACGAGTCACATCTGGCAAGGGACAGAACCCCGCACACAAATCAAGTCTGTTTGAGCACAAAGATGGACAGGGCAATGGTCCCTGACCCCCCCAAGGAGCTTACAGTCCCATGAGGCCAATGGTTTAAAATGGCACCGGAAATTCCAGGTTAGAAATTCTCATTCTGAGGAGGTGTGAACAGGGTTCCAGGGACATGTGAGAAGGAATATCTCTGGAACCATCTACTACCCAAACAAAATGTGGGCACGGACTGGCCTTTACTTAAGCCATGGGAAAGTCACACAGGGAGGGCTGGGATGGGGACAGGAGCTATTGTTCATCTTGGACTGGAGAATGGAGGCAGGGCAAGGAGACAGCGAGAGAGCCAGGGCTGAGCAAACAGGAAAACCAAAAGAAGTTTCAGAAGTGAAGTGTGTTTGAGCAGCTGGGCACAGAAGGATGCTGCAAGGCATCATGGGGGAACTAGGATCCTGCCTGGAGTGCTCCTGAGTCAGAGAAGGGTCACCATTTGGGGGTTAGGGATGGGCTCGGGAGCTGAGGGCAGAGCGAAGTCCTGGTAGTCAGTGGCCAGTCTCATTCTTCTCCAGCCCAGTCCAAGCCCAATTCCAGGAGAGGTGTCCCCAAAGGCACTGATGGGACTCAAGGTCATAGGCAAGGGTCACATGGTCACATGGTCACATGGAGGGCTGGAGTGTTAGGATAAAGGAGTGGAGAAGTCAGAGCTCTGGGACCAAGGCCACCCCTTGAGATGCGAGAGTACAGGGCAGGAGTCACAGTGAGGTAGGGACAGAGACTCCCAGCCTGAACTCCTCAAAAAGTGAGGGGTGTCCCATGACCAGTAGGGAACCCCAGGACAGAATACAAGGGGTTATAGAAAGTTCAAAGCCAGAGACTCTGGTAGGAAAGAAGTAGAATGTTCTGGAAGAAGGAAGCTCAAGGAGGGTCCTTTCTGCCCATAGTCCTCGACCATGGGCTCTCTGCCTCAACTGCACCGGCTCCTGGAGCTGTCCCTGTTCGGCTGGAAAAAGGAGCAACCTGTGTGAGTGACTGACCTAGCCCTCACTGTCAGGAATCAAGACTGCAGTATGTCCACATACAGCCCCAGGCGTCCCTCAGGCCACCCATCGCCGGAGTTTATGGTATGGGCTTCTTTCTCCTCTTGTGCCAAGGGATGCTTGGAACCAATTCTCCTAGTCCTGATCTTAGTCTGGGAGGAGCTTAAACCAATCCTGTGGTGAGGCTGGCCCCTGTACTTCCATGGTGGGAAGGAGCAGAAAGGTGAGGGTAGAGAGGTCAGAAAGGGAAGGCTGGAGCTTAGGGGTGTTCAGACTCCCTCAGATCAGGAGGGATCTGCCAGGGAAGTGAAGCCCGGTGTTTCAAACTGTGATCCTTGCAAACACTTCCTTTCATAGCTAAACACAGTCTGACTCTGTCACACTCAGCCCAGCAATGCCACTCCATAGTACTCAGCTGAAAGCTCACATGTGCACTGAGACCTGCCCCACAGCATCCACAGCAGCCTGACACGCAGTCACTTGAGGAGGCTACACAATGTCCTTCTAAAGGGCAAGGGAGTGAGGATGTAGTCCCAGCAGACAGTGCAAATGTCAAGAATAATTTCGAACTTTTGATCCTCCTGCCTCCACCTCCCCAGTGCTACAATTACACCACTCCTGGTTATGCAAAGCTGGGGGTTGAACCCAGGACCTCATGATGCTAATTCGAGCACCCCACCAACGGAGCCACATGCCCAGCCTTTTATTTAATTTTTTTTTTTGGAGGTAAAATCGTTTGCAAAGCCAGGCATGGGGGTGCACGCCTTTGCTCCTAATGCTCAGGAGGCGGAAGCAGGCAGATGTCTGTGAGTTTCAGCTCAGCCTGACCTACATATTGAGTTCTTCGACAGATCCTGTCTCAAACAGAAAAAAAAAAACCTATTTATTGAAAGGAGGAGGCTGGGATGACAGATACAAGAAAGGAAAGGAGGAGCTGAGGGAAGGAGCCAGTTGTAACACACTTTACTTGAAAATACCATTAAAATGCATAATACTTTGCATAGTAATTTTAAAAACAAAACAAACTTTCTTCCAAAAGTAAAGTCTATTCATTTTTTTTTTTTATTTTTAGACATTTATTTGGTTCTTGTTGTTACTGTTTGTTTTGTTTTGAGACGGTCTCTCTGTGTAGCGCTTTCTGGCCTGGAACTTGCTATATAGAACAGGCTGGCCCCAAACTCACAGCTATCTACCTGCCTCTGCCTCTCAAGTACTGAAATTAAAGATGTGTATTGTAATGCATAGCTAAGTTTATTAATTTTAAAAAGAGTCAAAGAAAAGGCAACATAAAAGTAAGGTCCCTAGAATCCACACCACTGGTAGCAACCAGGCTGGTATTGAACTCTGGGGGGCCACACCCTTCTTGGATCCTCTGTGTTCCCCATTACCCTCTCCCCAGAGCCCTTGTGACCCAGAGACTAAGGGTGAGAATGTGGGACAGCCAGGCCTGCTTGCACCCTGCCAGGCACCCCAGGCACCCCATGGCATAGCAGGGAGACTGGTGACAGATGCTATCCTGGTTTTGGCCACCCTCTGACGTGAGGCTGCTGCCCCATTTCAAATTCCCAGGTGGCATCTGCCAGAACGGAGCCCAGTTCATTGCTGCACAGAGACACTTGAGCCATGGTGTGATATGAGCCTCCCTCTACTCTGCCAGGTACATGGATGCCATGGAACAGCCCCTGTGGCACATGGCTTGCACAGGCTCTCTGGGAAGGGTATAAAATCTCCCTTTCATGAACTTGTCTGGGATGGAGTCATTCCCTTGGGGTCTGAGGCCACTGCCTTGGCTCTGATGTTCAAAGGCAAGTTGTCAGAGACCTGACTCAAGGGACATGCAGATCAGTTATGGGCCAGTGGCCTGGCTTTGTGCATGCTTATCAGAGATTTGGGTTACCTCTGGGGAGCAGGGTACCGTGGGGCTAACAACAGGCTCTATTCTGCCCATTTCTCCTACTGTTAACCTATTGGCCTGCTTCTCTATTTCCTGTGGGGCTGGGTTTCAACGAGGGAGGCCTGGAGACCACCAGGAGCCGGGGTGTGAGTGGGAGAAGATTCCTGCCCCAGTTCCCTTCCTAACGGCTGTATGTGGGAACCCTGTAAGGCTCTTTGAAAAGGACTCCTGCTACTTGGAAAGGGGAAGGGAGGAAGGATTGAGGACTCCAGGCTGAGTGACATAAACCAGGCACAAGGAGACACATGCTGGGAGCTTCCACATAGGAGGTCTCGAGGGTCATCAGACCCACAGAGATAGACATCAGGATGTGGGGACAGGGGCAGAAACTGGGAGTCAATGCTTCCTAGTGACAGAATTTCAGTCTTGGAAGATGGGAGACTTTGGAGGGAGGATGGTGGGCATAGGCACCTGTGGTTCACACTACCCAGCTGGGTAATTAGACATGAGCAAAATGGGAAGGTTTTGGTATAACAAAAAACATAAGACAGTGGGCCAGGGAGATGGCTCAGTCAGTAAAGAACTTGCCACACCAGCATGAGAACATAAGTTTTGGTCCCAGAACCCACATAAAAGGCTGGAGACACACGGTGGGGCAGAGATAAAAGCATCCTGGATAATCACTGGGCATCCAGCCTAACCAATCACCAAGCTCCAGGTTCAATGAGACACTCTGTCTCAAAAAATAGAGTAGAGAGAGAGATTAAGGAAAGCATCGGACACACACACACTCACACACACTGTACAGAAGTTGGGAGAACTGCAGAGCGTGGCATTAAGGCTCAGACAGTGGCTCTAAATGCCACAGAAGAGGGTAGTCTTTTTCACTTTGTATTATTAGATAATAGACATGCAGCCATATGGTCTATAAAAGCCATCCTTCACACTTAGGTGAGAATTTATCCAATCACTTGAAAACACCCAATGAAAATGAGCCCATCTCCAAACAACTCCAGAATGTAAGTTGCTTCGTGGGTCAACCTCCACAGCAGATGTCAAAAGTCCCAGTCAGTGACAGATCTGCCCCTTGCTGTTTGTTCCTCAGTCCCTTGACACCTGAAACACAAGACTGTCCTCTTCTGTAGCATCTGGAGCCACTGTCTGAGCCTTAACCCCATGCTCTGCAGTCGTCCCCCCCCCCAACTCTGGAGTCCAAAGTACTCATCTCATGGCCAAAACCATCTCTTCATCGAAGGTTCAGGCCCTCCTGGGCCCCCTTCCAGCCAGTCTCTGCCAGGTGACTCCAATCTCCACCTGTAGCCAACAGCCACACCCAAGTCTACCAACTGCCTCCAGAAACTTGTTGAAGCTAAGTCAAGCCCTGCCCTGGCTCACACCAGACCCCCTGACACAAGCTGTGTCACCCACCCAACCATTCACATGTTGTCCTAAGCCCTAGTGTGACAGATTTTAAAGATAGGTAATTGGAGTTAGACAAGGTCTTGGGGTTAGAGCTAACAGATGAGATGTGGGGTAATATCTCCATGTCTCCTTCTTTCCCATGAAGACACAGAGCCAAGGTACCATTTGCAAGATGGAACTCCAGTTGGCTGACTCTCCACATGGGACTCACAGCCACTAGATCTGGATTTAAATAGCTGGGTTTAATTTAAAAAATAATAAAAATAAAAAAAATATGATAAAAAATAATAAAGTGTTTTGCATCACACTTTTCCTAGGAAGACACAATACAAATGTCTGTTCATCCCAGACAAGTACAGATATTACCAAAGTCTACTTTGGGGTTACTCAGGAATATGGGTGAGGGGTTACCTATACAGAGCAGAAATGACTCAAAGACAGCTTCATCACTGAAGCTCATCCCAGCATGGATGACAACTCACAAAAGCTGGAAACCTGCAGCTCACTGCACAGCCTGCAGGCAGCTCAACAGGTTGAAGAATATCCTTTCCATGTGGCTCAGTTGAGCTAAGCCTTTTCCAGGCAGCAAGGCTGGTCTTTACTTCTTCCAGGTAGCTCAGCTAATCTAAGAGTGTCTCTCACAGTCCTTACTGCTTATATATACTTGAGGAGGGAGAGACCAAACGAATCTGGTCAGTTTCAGGGACTTCCTGAAGCTTTTGAATTGTTTACTTCCTTAGCTTAAAGAGCTTCTCTGTAGGATGAAATGTTTCACTTCCCCTTAGGACATCAATCTCTTAATGAGCTCCCCTCCAAGATAGATGGTTTCTCTCAAGGAAATTGCCACAGAACATCTATGAAGGGCAAGGAAGAGGAAGGGGAGAGGAAAAGAGGGATAGATATTTAAGAGAAAGAAGGGGAGGATTATTGAATAGATGTTTTAGTTCTTTGTATAATTTTTAAATGTTTTCTTTTAACTTGTATTTAGTGTGTACGTGCACACATGTGCAAATGCCATGGCCTGTGGCACACATGGAGGTCAGAGGATTTGGGTAAATGAGTTCCCTCTTTCCTTCTACCATGTGGGTCTCAGGGTTGAACCCCAATGCTGAGGCTTGATTACATGCACCTATAACCTGGAGTGTTTCTGTTCTCAAATGTACCCAAGTTGTCTTTCTTTTGGGACCCAGAACCAGCAGAAATGCTGGAGTGGACAGAGAAGAATTATCTTGCAGGACACAGGGCCTCTCAACTCCTTCTCTGAGGGACAAGGAAAGCCTGGCTGGGGAGGTGGATGGAGTGGGCAGAAGGGTTTGGGAGTCAGCCTCAAGCAGGAAATTCCAACACTTCAAAATGCATGCCCCTGGGTGAGGCTTTGGGTGGGGACCCATTGGCTTCTAGCCAGACAGGGGCCTGAAACTATGGGGTGGACTTTCACTTTTACCAGCAACCTAAAGAAAGCCAAGTCTCACTGCCCTTGACTCACAGGCCACCTGCTGAGACTGAGATGGGGAACAAAGCCAAGCTCAGGAAAACAAGGGTGCCTCTGGCTCTATCTGTCCCAAGATCCACTAGTCAAGCAGAAAACATGTCAGACCACCTGTGACCCCAGAAGCTACAAACCCAAGGATCCTTGGGCAGTGGTATAACCAAGGCACCAAGTCCATGGGTGAAACAGCTTAGTTGACAAAGGAGTAAAGGATATTTGGGGGTGGGGGGTCACATCCACAACCTCAGTGGGAGGAAGGACTAGTGTGGTCACACAGCTGGGAAGGTCTTCATGGGCTATGATTTCATTTCTATTAGGATGACAACACTTGGGAGATGGAAGCAGGAGGATCAGGTTTTCAAGGCCAGCCTCAGAAGGAAAGAAAGAAGGAAAGGAAGGAAGGAAGGAAGGAAGAGAGAGAGAAAGAAAGCGAGAGAAAGAGATCTTGCTATACACATTGTCCAATTTGATCCCAAAAGCAATCCTCCTGCCTCAGCTTACTAAGTGACCAAGATGACAGGTGTACAACAAATACACCCTTTATCTGCTCAATAAATTCAAACCTTCTCATCTGCAAAACTTGATCCTGAAATCCTGAAGTCTTGCCTGACCAGGCAGCTGCAACTGAGCATGTGCGCTGTGTCTCCAGGGGCCACCTCCCAACTAACCTCCTACTGAGGACGGACTCCCCCAGGGTTCCAGCCTCTGATGATCCTACAGTGGGCAAACCTCTCACTGCAGAGGAAAGAAGACCAGAGGGCATCTACTGAGAAGCCAAGAGCAGCCCTGTGTGAAGCAGGAAGTGAGCTAGGAAGAGGGGGCCAGAGAGATTTGGGGGGGGGGCAGTCTCCCATTCACTTTCTCACTCTTCATAGCAGCTCACCCACGCTGCTAGCCCAGGAAAGCACAGGAAGGCAGATGCTGGGACTCTCCGCTGGCCTTGGCCAAGCAGGAAAGCCTGATGCCCACTGGCCAGCTCTCCTGGGCAATAATGTGGGAATTCCCTGGAGGCTGAGATCTGTCAGGAAGTGTTGCTGGGTACAGGGCAGGCGCCTCTTATTCCCATAGACTCTCCCTACAGATGACCCAGGCAGGCTCCTGGTCAAGTCCACTTGGCCTGTGTGAAGGAAAAAATACCACTTCTATGAGGCAATGCTTTGCAGAGACTGGGGGTAGGGGGGTGGGGGTGGGGCGGCCACACCCTGACTTTTCATCCTTTCCCTCTTCCCTAGACCCATACAACAAAATACATACACACACACACACAGAGTGCAACTTCTCTATTGTGTTCTCTGTGCTACTGCACACCCTGCTACAGGCCCGAGAGGCTCAGCAAAGGGCACTGGCCTTGGAAACTTTTATGCCACCAAAGGCTGTTGCCACGGTCCCAAAGCCTTTACAAGAGGAAGAGCTGCAGAGGACTCACAGACTCCACCTGGGGTGCCCTGACTGAATGTAGACCTACCACACCAACCCTGCTCCAGCTCTGCACCTTGCCCTGCTGACATTCTGGGGTAGGATATCTGGGGATTCAGATGCTAAATGCTCTCCAAACAAGCATGGAGACCCGAATTCAATACCAAGAGTGCATGTGGAAAAGCCAGATTTGGTCAGTGTTCTTGTAACCTTTGCTTTGGGGGAGACTAAGACATAGATCCCAGGGACTCTCTGGTCAGCCTGCATGGTCTGATTAACAGCCAAGTTCTAGGCCAGTGAGAGAGGCCTCAAAAAGCAAATAAGCAAGCAAGCAAACAAACAAACAAACCCTGCAAATGACCCTAGTGCATGCCTTTAATCCCAGCACCCAGAGACAGAGACAGGCAAATGCTAAGAGTTGGAGGCCAGCCTGGTCTACATAGCAAATTCCAGGCTAGCCAGGACTACATAGTGAGACCTCATCTCAAAACAAAAACAAGGTGGACAACACCTGCAGGAGTAACTCCTATGGCTGACCTCTGGCCTCCACATGGATGGTCACAGATGTGTACCTACACATGAACACATGCACACACACCCATGCTCCCTCTCTCCCCCTCCCCCTCTCCCTCTCCCCTTCTCCCTCTCCCTCTCCTCCTCCCCCTCCCCTCCCCCCTCCCTCTCTAACACCAGGGTGCAGAATGGATCCTAGAACTGTGTAATTCATTCAAGACAGAAAGGCAGTGGCTAGGGCCTGTGGCCTGACCACCCCTTTTGTCTCATGCATGGAACAGTCACTTTCACCCCACAGACCATAGGAGCAGATGCTTCATGCTTCAGGCAAGGAAACAGAGACCCATGGAGGTGACATAATCCACAGTGAGCTACCTCAGCCCAACTCTGTGCACAGAGCCCAAGAATAGAGACAGCGTCCAGACACACAGAGAGGTGGAAGCAACCCGAATCCCTGCTTGTCCCTTTGAGCAGAAACAAGGAGAAGTTAAATTTTGCACACAATTCTATGTCAGCTCATGGCCCCAAGAGCAGAAACACTACAGATGACATTGGTCTACCAAGTGAGTGCACACCTGCCGGTGAGTTCTGTGCCAGGTCTGCCGCTGTCTCTGGCTTTCCCTTCCAATTGTCGCCAATCACGAAAGCAGGAAAGAGGATGTTTGGACCCCCTAAGAGGACTCTTGAAACTCTCCATGGCCAAGTTCACTCAGTGCTGGCAGAAGTCAGCTTCCTGTTTATAATGGGGGGGGGATAAGGAGGGGCCACCTAGACACCAGTTGAGCACCCCAA
The DNA here is from genome assembly GCF_011762505.2 of Arvicanthis niloticus. Classification (NCBI taxonomy): domain Eukaryota; kingdom Metazoa; phylum Chordata; class Mammalia; order Rodentia; family Muridae; genus Arvicanthis; species Arvicanthis niloticus. The sequence goes on along the minus strand of NC_047658.1, from coordinate 111,413,947 downwards.
AGCAAGCTGGGGGGGGCGGCACTGTAGGAAACACCCAAGCTTAATAATGAAAAGAAAAAGAACTTGGCAGACAGAGACTGGCTTTTGTTGCAACTCAAACATTTTAAAGATTTTGGACTCATCTATGCCTGGGCGGGGTGTCCTTAGAAGTAGGCGCATAGTACTGACCAACTGGCTGTCATGTGCTTGCAGCCTACAAAACCTGCTTCTCCCCCTCCCCCAAAACACAGGGTCTTTCTGTGTAGGCCACACTGGCCTGGAATTGCCTCTGTTGGTGGTCCTGACTGGCCCTGAACCTCCAACCCTGCTCTCTGCTTCGTCTCTGCTACCAGCTTGCATACACACCTACTTCATCAAAGAGAATTTTCCTCTGTTTCAAAGAAGTTGAGGGATCAGCAGATATTTTTTTCAACCTACCAATTTTTGCATTTTATTCTTCAAAATAAACTCAACAGTTAAGAGCACTGGCTGCTCTTGTAGACCCAGGTTCAGTTGTCATCGCTCATGAGGAAGCTCACAACCATCTGTAACTCCAGTTCCAGGAGATCGGATGCCTCTTCTGGCCTGCTCAGGAACTGCACACACATGGTACACACATACATGCTGACAAATGCTTGTATACATATAATCACATAAATAAGTTTTAATTAAAAATGGAGAAAGAGGTGGGGGGAGAGTTAGTTCCTTTCCTTCAATGTCCATGAAGCAAGTTCACCTGAGGGCAGAGAGGGGTGATTTCCCTAAAGGTCCTACTTCTTGACTCAAATGGATCCCTCTGTTCTGCTGTGAACTGTAGAAGTAATTTATTTGCCTGATGTAATCGTCATCTCAGAGGCTTACTGCTGAATAAGCTCACCCATTCTAGTTCTTTCTGAACTCTGGCTGGTTCTACTCAGCTGTTTTGGCTCAAACTCCTCTCCAAGCTGACTGATTCAACCTCCCTTCTCTCAGCTTCTCACTGAATGTCTCTGCTTGACCTCAAACTAACTCTGGGAATTTGTTCCTGTCTTCTGGCTCCTTCTTATTCTCTGGCTTCAACAGCCCCTGCTGACCTGCACTGAACTGAGTGAACTCACGAACAAACTCAGCTCCACTGCACTGCAGTCACTGCACTGACCCCCAACTCACTGACTGAACTCAGCTCCACTGCACTGCATTCACTGCACTGACCCCCAACACACTGACTGGACTCAGCTCCACTGCACTGCATTCACTGCACTGACTCCTAACTCACTGACTGAACTCAGCTCCACTGCACTGCAGTCACTGCATTGACCCTCAACTCACTGACTAAACTCAGCTCCACTGCTCTGCACTGACTGAACTGATTTTCTCTCTTCCTGTATTGCTTATAAATAGCTTTTCTTTCCTGTGCTATTCTCAAGAGTTGGGCATATCCTATCTCTGACTCTTTTTATCAAGTCTTTCTCTGATTCGTCACTTTATCCCTCAATTAGACATCATTTTCAACCATAGTTGCTTCCTTCTACCAACTAATTTTACCTTCAAGGTGTGTACTACAGGCATGTCTGTATTCCAGCCAGAGCAGCCACGCTGCTGGACTAAAATTCCTCTACAGTGAATTTGAAGAGTATCCATGGGGTTGTGGGATGACCCCTGTGGGAGTGTGGTGTGTGTGTGTGTGTGTGTGTGTGTGTGTGTGTCCTGGTTTTTTTTGAGACAGGGTCTTTAATAGGCTTGGAAGAGTAAGTTAGACTATCTTGTCAGAGAGCTATAGGAATCTGTCTGTCTCTGCCTCCCCGGTGCTAGGATTACATGTAGAGAGAATATCTTATGCATTGTATGGATGATCACCTGTCAATAAAAAAATAAAATAAAATAAAATAAAAAATAAAAACCTCTTGCCTATAGGAAAGGATAGAATAGACAGTAGGACATCCAAGAGGCAAAAAGGATACTGGGATAGAGCGAGGTATGGCAGATTCACCCAAGGAAGATATGACAAGACAGACACATGGTACCTGAACACAAGTAACCAGCCGAATGGCAGACTGTAGGTTAAAATAAACAGATTATTTTAAGTTATTATCTAGTCAGAGAAGAGCCTAGCTATATGCCCAAGGTATCTGTAAATATATTTTGAGTCTGAGTCTTATTTCTGGGAGCATGTGGCGAAGAGCAAGAACCAACCATAACTTGTACAATTATAACCGTATGCCATCATGTTTGGGAATCAAACCTGAGTTCTCAGGCTTGTACATCAAACAGTGTTGCCTGAGCCATCTCCGCAGCCCTCCTGAGAGACTTTTGAGGAAATATTCTGGGCAGTTCTGCCACTCCCAAGACTATAAGGCTTTTTGATTTTGAGTAACAACACTTCCACCCAACCCTCCCCAGAGCTATCATCCCATAGCAACCTGCTTCCTATTGTCCCAAGTTCCAAGAAGGCCTGAAAACTATCACAGTGACTTCCAGGAAACTCCTGCAGAGGGACTGAAGCTGCCCCGTCCACTTTTTCTGGGGCAAAGGCCACTCCACACTGGAGACTGTGCAGCAGCTTGCTGTGCAGCAGGCTGGGAGATCTCTCCTCAGCCTCGCCCTTGCCCTTCCCACTGCAGCTGCCCAGGAGGCCTGGGATGGTCTGACCCAATTCCCAGGCTCTCTTCTGAGCTCTAGGCCAGATTTACACAATGCTTTTGTGAAGCAGGTCTTAATTTCCAGCCCTGCACACCCAGATTCCAGTAGGCAGATGTGTGTCATGGGACTAATGCATGTACCAGATGTGCTTTGCCAAATATCCCGATAACCTGAGTAACTAACTCACAGGTTGGGGATAGGGGTAGCCCATAGAACCCCATGAACCTCTGCAGGAAGTCAAAGGACTGTGCTGTGTCCCACACCTGGCCATATCCTAACCAATGTGTTTGTACAGAGAGGCATGTGAACCAGCTGGGGCCATAACCAATACAGATCTCTCACTGGCCTAGAATTTGCCAGGGAGGCTAGACTGTGTGTCCAGAGAACCACCAAAGGTTGTCCCCAGTCACAGGCCTTTGGGGAAGAAGATGAGAGTTGCAGGGGACCCAGAGACCCACCCTGGGTTGCATGACTGTCACAACGAGTCCTGCTCTGTATTCCACCTTGTAATATCTGGAGGGTTAGTAGAGCTGGGAAGATGGTTTAGTTGCACAATGCTCACTGGGCTTGAAGACCTGAATCAGGCACTCTAGTCACAGTCTGGGTGGCTTAAACAGCAGACATGCATTCCCTCCTTGCCCTCACTTCTGGAGTGAGGGAATCCAGGCTCTGGGTACAGCAAAGCCCTCCTTGCTCCTGGGTCCTAGGGAAGTTTCCTTTCTGTCCCATTCAGCTCTTGGTCTTGCCAAGAACTCTTTCTTGTGACCACATCAATCTGGTGTCCATATCCATTGTCACCAGGCCTTCTTCCTGTGTATCTGTGATCAATGTCTCTCTTCTTGTAAGGACATCATTCTGAACTAGGGACCCATCCCCAATTACCACCCCATTCTGAGGCTCAGGATTTAAAAATCTGAGGAGAATTTTGTGAGATCATTCCCTAACCCACTGTTGTAGTTAGGGTCTTATTGCTCTGAAGAGACACCATGACCACAGCAACTCTTATAAAGGAAAACATTTAACTGGGGCTGCCTTACAGTTTAAAGGGTTAGTCTATTATCATCATGGCAGGAGGCATGGCAGTGTGTAGGCAGACATGGTGCTGGAGGAGCTGAGAGTTCTACATCTAATCCATGAGCAGCAGGAAGAGAACTGAGATATTCTTCCTCCAACCAGGCCACACCTCCTAATAGTGCTACTGCCTATGAGCTTATGGGGGCCATTTTCTTTCAAATGACCACACCCCTTTAAGAATATTCTAGGTCAGGCATTGTTGGAGCATACCTTTAATCTCAGCACTCAGGAGGCAGAAGCAGGCAGATCACTGTAAATCTAAGGCCAGTCTGGTCTACAGAGCAACTTCCAGGACAACCAAAGCTACACAGAGAAACCCTATCTCAAAAAAAAAATAAAATAAAATAAAAAAATAAAAAAAAAAATAAATAAAAAAATGTTCTAGAAGCCAATAGGAGCTGTCCTCACCCTGTTTCTGTGCCTAGTCTTTGTATTCCAGTTCCCATCTTTGCATATCTGGAAAGGCAAATTAATTTCAAAATAAATAAATAAACACACACGGAGATGGTCTAGATGAGACCAGTGGTAAGAGTTCACTGACTCTTGGGGGTGGGGATGCTGTGAGCCAAATAAATTTTTTAGTTTAAATTTTGTTTTTGTTTTCTGAGATGGAGGCTGTGGTGGCTCCCAGAGACTCGTATATTTGAATACTTAGTTGTCAGGGAGTGGCACTAGGATTAGGCACAAGGATTAGGAGGTGTGGCCTTGTTAGAGTGGCATGGGCTTATTGGAGGAAGTGTGTCACTGGAGGTGAGCTTTGAAGTTTCAAAAGCCTCAGCCAGGGCCAGTGGCACTCTCTTCCTGCTGCCCGTGGATCTAGACATAAAACTTCCAGCCACTTTGCCAGGACCATGTATGCCTGTGTGCTGCCATGTTTCCCCCATGACAACGGACTAACCCTCTGGAACTGGAAGCCAAGCCCCAACTAAATGCTAAGAGTTTCTAAGGTCATGGTGGCTCTTCACAGCAATAGAACAGAATAGTGACTAAGATAAGGTCTCATGCATGGGCTGATCTTTAACTCACTATGTAACTAGAGGTGGCCTTGAACTCCTGATACTTTTGCCTCTATCTCCTGAGTGCTGGGTGACAGTATGCACTCAACACACCTAGATTTTATTAAATTATGCTAAGCATTTATTCCCAAGCACAAATTTATGAACAAGCACAAATGGAAATGACTGGCCTGTCCCTGGGTGGATGGACAAGTGTCAGTAAGCCCTGGCCAGGGACCAGTCAGTGGCAAACAGGAGGGGCGCACAGTGTATTTAATGACTCAAAGTTAATCATGTTGAGAAAGGCAAGGATCCTGGAAAGTTCCATGTTCTATATCACAGCTTGGGGGGCGGGGAACACATTTAAGCCCAGCACTCTGGGAAGCAGAGGCCAGCCTGGTCTATAGATCAAGTTCCAGGACAGCCAGGGATACAGAGAAACCCTGTCTCAGAAAAACAACAACAACAACAACAACAAAACAAAACAAAAACCCCTTCTGTATCACTAAGAAATCTCAGGTTAGGAAGAAATACTGAAACCTGTCAGAACACACCAACCCTAAATCCCCCAGTCAATTCTTTATTTGAACAAATAAAGAATTCCTGTTGTGACAAGAAACAAACATTTCAGTACAATATCAAACGAGTGTTTGGCCTTTGCAATAAGACACGACAAAGAAATGGAAGAGGAGAAAGATACTCCCTTTCTCCCTAATGAGAAGGGAGCTGTGGATACAGAAAACCTGAGTCTTTGGAAAACCAGTGCTGAGTTGGAGGTGAACTGGCACAGAACTAAAGGGCACTCCTCTAGAAGGCTGTGACAGTTAGAAAACATGTGTCTAAAAGATGCTGCTCACAGCCCGGATGCTGGTGAAGCACTTGTCATGCAAGTGTGAGGATCCCCATATCCTATGCAAAATCACCATGTGGCCTGGAAGCCAGCCATGGGAATCCCTGGTGCAAACTGGCTAATGAAACTGGCCATATCAGTGAGCTCTGGGCTTGATTGAGAGACCTTGCTTCAGCAAACAAGATGAAAGAGTGAAGGAGGATGAGTCTCAGCATCAACCTTGGGTCTCCACAGGCATTTACATACAGGATACACATACATGTTCACAGACGTATGAACATGCATACTTACACACATGAAAATGGGAGAAAAGGATATTGTTTACAATACAACAAAGGGTGTGTGTGTGTGTGTGTAGTGTGTGTGTGTGTCTACCCTAAGAATCTGGATAAAAGTTTCAATAATATAAGTGCTGGTTCTCCTCAAAATTTGTAGAGTCAGCATAGTTCCAATATATACAAACACACGCACACATACATGCATATGCGTGCACCTACATGCACACGTGCATGCAAATATGCACACATATGCACACTTCACTTCTATCAGTTTGCCCTAACTGGGTAACCCTTCCCTTGTACAGCCATCTTAGACAAGACACGTTTTCTTAGCTGATACTGAAACTGAATGGAAGCTGGGTCACTGATGGCCTCCCAGCTGGCATCCTGAGGTCTCTGAGGCCCTGGAGGCTGAGGCATATTTGTTATTTCTGTGTTGCTTGTCCTGAAGGCACTGAAACAATGAAGCAGGCCGGGTGTATCCAAGACTCCACCCAACAAGCTTGGCATATACCAGGGAGTAAGATGAAAGGCAAATCCAACACATCCCGAGTGTTATGTAATTGCTGTAAATAGCTTCTAGCCAGTTACACAAACATGGAAAACATTCAGTAGACGGTAAGTGGGGGAAATGGCATCTCTAATTACGGATGTCACATGCAGAATCCAGGACTTTCTATTTCACCCCAAGAGATGTTTTATGTGGCCTGAGTTTTAATTGTTGGCTAACACTTAAAACTCTGGAGAGTTTGTGTAAGCAGTCAGGTTCCTAAGTCTTACAGATATAAAGGTGAGCCTCAATTCACCCAAGGTCCCCTGCAGGAGCTGCACTGGATGGAGCAGCCCCTTAGCGAGGGTCTGAGGCTCTCCTGATGACCTGTCCCCACATGTCTCATTCCCCTGCTCCTGCAAACAAGCAATGCAAGGCTTACAATGGGCCTCACTGACTCTGAGTCTTCGCACGCTGGTTCCTCTGTGACATCCCTTCCCCATCTCATCACCTGCCAAGCCCCTGACAGTTCTTGAAGCCTCTCTGTAAGACTCATTTCTCCCAAGACACACTTCTGAACCTCAGGTTGCTAGCTCCATGGGGTGTGTCCCCCACAGCCCATGTTCCTTCCACCATTTATCCTCTACTGTGGACCAAGCTACCACGTATACTCCCGCCTGACAGGGTCTGAACTGAGATCACATGCAAGTGATACCAACTGTGGGGGCCAACGGCCCCACACACTACACAACTTCAGAGGGTCAGTCCAGAAGCCACCTCTTTCTTAGGGTCTGGGCCTCAGACAACACAGGTTTAAAAGGCCATCAGCCAGTGCCCACCTCCTCTTGTACCCCACAGGAAGTCCATTGAACTTATTGGGTTGAGGACTGGTGGTGCTGGAAGTACCAGGCTAAGGATAGAACTCAGCAAGACCTGTGAGCCTTGGGGCCCCAGGAGCCTTGGGGCCCAACACCCTGCAAGCTTCTGGGAGTGTCACTGGATCCTGGTCTGTCTGACTGTGGCAGGGCACCTTCCCCACACTGTCTCCAGCCTGAGGCCAGGCCGGTTCTCCCAGCACTCTTCTCTGATGGCCTCCTTTCTAGAGCTGAGGCTTCTGGCTTGTACCCATTTCTCCCCACAAAGAAGAAAAGTCCAGAGCTGAACTACTTTCATCTTGTTTACTGCTGTGTTCCCAGCATTCATGTCCACCAGTGTTTGCTGAATTAACCAATGAATGAATGAATGAACAAGAGTACAGCAACCAGGAGTGATGGCAATACAGAAAATCAGGCTATAGAACCCACCCTAGAGCGAGGCGAGGTGCTGGCTCTAGAGTGTTCCCAGGCTGAATCACAACCAGAACCACCAGGAAGTTGGCCAATTCCAGCTGCCCAAGGCTGGACCCTCCAAAGTCGTTCAGCACCCAGGCTGTTTTACCTCTGGTTTTGATCTTGTGCCAGACCTCTCAATCCCCGGCCAAAGCCCTGGGTTCAGTCAGACCCGAGCTGTGAAGCCACACAGCCCCAAACCACTCCCTTACCTTTAAGCTCCACCTGACAGCTAAGATCCTCCAGATAGCCCCGCCCCCCCAAAGCCCCGCCCCACTAGCGCCACCCACCCCCAACTTACAGAAGCTCTCCTTGCTACCTGGGCTCAGGTCCCAGTCCTTTGAGGGTGCCAGGTCTTTGATGGCACCCGCCAGCATCTCACAGACAAGGGATAGTGGCTCAGGAAGTCAGCTTCAGAGCCAACTCATGGTATCAGGAAATTTCCAGTCTTACACTGCAAGGGCACCTCGAGCAGTGGGGTTTTGTTATTGACAGAACTGGGGGCAAAGCCAATAGTGACTCACCCATACAGCACCCAGATTCATGGGTGGGTCTCACCCCGACCAAGATTTGACGTGGGCATGAGAAGGGCATGCCCTGGCAGAGTGAAGCATGTCCTTTCTAGGCAGATAGCAGGAGCTAACGTAGGCACATGCCTGTTGCATGCTCTGCCTATGCCTTTCAATGAACAGGAGTGGGTGGGCCGCCATTCAGTGTGAACTGGGCATGCTGGGATGCTAGTGGAGGAGCGGCACCCAGAACTCAGCTCCACCTCCATTGCCTCAGGACACTGTGTCTTGGCTATCACCTTCTTCACTGCAGCCAGAAGCAAAGAAGCAAGACAACTGCCTGGCCTGACAGGGAGTGGTTGGCTGCCAGGAACCACAGCAGCCTCTATCTCTCTATATGCCCTGTCCTTGGCTTCCTCTTTCCCAGTGTCTCAACTTCTGCTTCCGCCTGCACTTGCTTAGGATCGCTGCTGCAGATCATAGCCACCCTGGAGGGTGTGGAGTAACACTGCACTTACTTTTACTGTGTGTACCAGGCACATACAGGTGCCATCCTGGCCCTTCAAAGACAAGCAGGGGCCACGTGTCTCTTTACAAACGCCAGCTCTACTGAAGTGCGGAGAAAGCGGTAGCATGGCAGGCAGAGGTGGGGGGAAGGTAGGTGCTAAAGCTTTTTCTGGAAGAGTCACTTAGAACTATCTGCCGCCCACAAGACAGGGTTGATGTGGACCTAACACTGTGTCACTCCAAAACCATGTGTGGATCTCAAGTCCCTGAGGGTGGCATTGGGAGGCAGGGCCATTGGGCGGTGATTGTTGGGTCAGGGGACTGGTCACACTGAGAGCTCTCCCTCTCTTCCTACTGTGTGAGGGCACAGTGAGAAGACCATCTCCTGCAACCCGGCCCCTGAGCTTAGCTTCTAGGACTGAGAAAGGAGTCTGGCTGGAATACCATCTTCTGGGGGGCAATTCCCTCAGGATTATTCAATGTGTGTGTAGGGGGGGGTTACCTGTGGAAGCTGTGGGACACCCTCAGGTGTCATTCCTCAGATGTCCTGTTTTGTTTTGTTTTGTTTTTGAGATCCAGTCTCACACTGGCTTGGGACTTGCTTATTAGGTTTGGCTGTCTGGCCAATGAGCCCAGGAGACGGGTGACAGGTGGTTGCAAGCCCTCTGAAATGGGTGTGAGGAACTGAACCCAGGTCCTCTGTAAGAGACATGTATAAAATTCTAATCACAGAACCATCCTCCAATGAAACTCTTGTTTAATGGCGTCTGGGAGGTCAGAGGGGGAACTTGCAGGAGTCAGTGCTCTCCTTCTCCCATGTGGGTACCCGAGACCAAACTCGGGGCATCAGGCTTGACAGCAATACTCACTTAAGTCATCTTGCCAGCCCTGTGCCCAGCTTCATGCATGGGTACTGGGCGTCAGACTCAGATTCTCAGGCTTGTACAAAGAGCACTTTACCAATTCACCCCTCTCCAGCTCCCAGGGCTTTGTGAACGGCTCCTTCTCATCCTATAAGACCATTTCTGTTTTCTCAGGCTTCTCAGGAGAGCTGGGCTCCTAGAGCACAGGCCACCCCACAATTCTGAGCTGCACAGCCCCCTGCTGCTGAGCGAGCTGCCTTTGGCTCCCTCATCCCATTCTCCTTCCTTCTTTATTCCTTCAGAGCAAGAACATCAGATTTGGGGCAGAAGGCAGCGTCACCATACCCAGAAATTTAGAAGCTATGATTTCAGTCTTTTCTTCTGCTTTGACCTAATTTAGAAAAGGGCTGTTAGACACTCCTGCTCAGGTTATAAATTTTTGTTTTTATTGCATTATAATCACCGAGTGTGATTTATGGAAACATAAAAGTGCAATGTGAGAGCCAGAAAGACGTCAGTTCTTAGTGTGTGCATAGAGATACACCACACACACTCTACATACATACATACACCACACACACACATATACACACATATACACACACATTCACACACACACACACACACACACACACACACACCCATGTCCACACAGATGTCAGTTATAATATGACTGTATGTCATAAGTCAAAGCCTTAAAAAAATATGTTAAATCTTTTTTTCTGACAGGATCTCACTCTAGCTCTGGCTGGCCTGGAACTCACTCTTCTGTGGCTGGCCTCATCCTAGCAGCAATCCTCCTGCCTCTTCTCCAGGGTTCTGGATCACACACATGCACCACCATGCCAAGCAAACATTTCTTTATGACAGGCTCATAAACACTTACTCTAACCCACAGGGCAAACTCTATTTCAACACTTAGTCTCTAGTGTTCAAAGAAGGTAATATAGTGTGTTTTACACACAAGGTAAAACATATCTCAGACCCTAGGATGTTTCCTAGTGACATATACAAAGCCCATACTGACACGAGATGACAAAGAGGTCTAGAGGCAGTTAGGACTAATGCTCCCACCTTTCACATCATGGAAAAAAGACTCTTTCTTCTCAAGTTTAGGGAAATCCAAAAGATGAAAAAGAAGCCGGTTTCTGTCTACTTCTCCTGGTTTCCAACATTTTTGAATGACAAATGGTGAGGCGCCATTACCTACAACCATCAGCACCACGCAGCCTGTCTTCATTGTGGAACACAGAATGACTTTCTTTATTCTGTGCATGTACTTGCTGTTGAATTTTGCTTGGACCAGAATCTGTACTGCTCCTTCACCTCCTTTTGGCTACATTTAGTTAGTGTGCATTGGCTACATGTTTTTGCCTACTGAGCAGATGGGCTTTAGGGGTTCAGATTGAAAATGGTGTACTTGTGCACAGCTTAAATCCAACTTCAAGTCCCCTTAATAAGAGAATCTGTACCATTTACATTTATTATTGTTGTTTAGTCTTTAAGGATTTACTTATAATTTTTGTATATGTATGTGGGGTGGGGAGCAGTTGTGCATAGGCCCACAGAGGCCTGAAGAGAATGTCAGATCTCCTGGAACTAGAGTTTCAAGCAGTTGTGAGCTGCTAAGAGGGGTGCTGGAAACTGAACCCAGGTCTTCTGCAAGAGCAACCGGTGCTCTTAACTACTAAGCCTTCTCTCTGGCAAGGTCTGACTCTGTAGCCCAGGATGGCCTGAATGCAATATGGAATCCATACCAGCCTGGAACTTACAGCAATCCTCCTGCCTCAGCCTCTGAGTGTTATAATTTCAGTCATGCAATACCACATCTAGCTATACTTATTTGTATCCTCCCTCTCTCTCTCTCTCTCTCTCTCTCTCTCTCTCTCTCTCTCTCTCTCTCTCTCTCTGTGTGTGTGTGTGTGTGTGTGTGTGTGTGTGTGTGTGTTGCTTGTTTTCCATATTTGGCTGAATATATAGTAAGTTGAACTTCGTGAAGTTTCTTATTTATTAATTTGTGGTTTTATCTAAGACAGGGTCTTGCTCCATAGCACCAGCTGGCCTTGAGCTCACTTTGCTCAGTAGTTTCAGACTTATGGAAGAGGTCCTTTCCTGAGGCTCCACCGCTGCCACCTCTCCCCATGTCATGCCTGGTTCTGCATTGGATTTTGATCTCTCTGGGCTTTTCTTTTCTTTTCCTTCCTCTGTTTTACCACATAGCAGAGGGTTTTTCCTTTCTGCCCAGTTTCAGATTGCTTTTTTGCTCTTTTATCTCTTACTATCGTGAGTGGCATGGGATCTTGGTATAAGTCACCTTTTTAAACAAATGAGTACATTTCTTCTGCTCCAGTCCCTTCTGAACAAGATGAGGGGTAGGCCCTATCTGATCTTATCCACTCAGTACATCTTCACTGTCTTTACCTCACAGTCTCCTCTGAGTAGTTTAGGGGAGTCCTTCCTCGCTGTGGACAAGATCAGAAATGACTTACAATAACCAGAGACCTTGCACACCAGGTATTTGGTTTTCTGGAGGTGGTGGTGTGGTAGTATTCAAGAATTTACCTCTGATCAGCACCGTGAGAGGAGCAGCCTTTAAGAGAGAAAAGTTGTTGGGGTTTTGTTTTTGTTTGTTTGTTTAATTTTCAATATATCAGGTGACACAACCAGTGAATGCCCCATCATCAAGGCATTATTTCCATTCGTGAGAATGATATCCATGCCTGGGACAGCTCACTTGCTCTAAAACGGCCCTAGGGTCCATTGACAGCACTTCAGTAATGGTGGGGAGGTGACTGTATTAGCTAGGGTTGTCTAGAGTAACAGAACTTATAGAGTGAATATATATAGGTAGGTAGGTCAATAGATGGATAGATGGATAGATAGATAGATAGATGGATAGATAGATAAGGAGTCTATTAGAATGACTTACAGGCTATGGTTCAGCTGATCCAACAATGGCAGTCTACCAATGGAAAGTCCAGAAATCTAACAGTTGAGTCCATGACGCTAGATGCCTCCGTTGGTCTTCAGTATAAGCTGGGATCCCAAGGAGGTGGCTGTAATGGAGTGAATGAATGGAGTTGCTAGCAAAGGAAGGGCAGGCAGGCAAAGAGCAAGCGCTTCCTTCTTTCATCTCCTTATATAGGCTCTCAGCAGAAGCTGTGGCCCAGATTAGAGGTGGATTATCTGAATTAAAGTGTGCCTTCCTACCTCAAAGATCCAGATTAGAAGTAAATCTTCCTACTTCAAATTAGGCAGAAACCCCTCGCAGTGTGCCCTCCATTTTTGGGTTTAAGTTCATGCCAAATGTAGTTGACAACCAAGAATAGCCATAATGATGATGATAATGGTGGTGGTGATGGTGGTGATAGTGATGGTGATGATGGTGGTGGTGGTGATGATGATGGTGGTGATGATGCCACTACTGCTGCTGTTACAAGGCTAGGAAATGTTAGTAGAGTTCTTACCTGGCATTCATAAAGCCCTCGGCATGTCACACCCCAGTGCCCCAGCCCATGTGTGTGCTGAAAATGTCCACTACAGGTTCCTCCCCACCCCATGTTTACAGCCTGAAGACTGCTTCTGCCAAGATTAGCTAAATTGGCCTCCTTCTCCTTGCTCAGCTGTATAGCATAACCTTGTCTCCTCAGTCATCTGTATGTGATAATCCCACCTCCTCATTTAACCGTACGTAAAAAACACACTGAACTTCCAGGTGCTACAGCCTCTTCATCTGAGAGCCCAGACCAAGGGCTCCCAGCTCCCTGTGTCCCTGCATTTGTTCTCTCTTCAGACCCTCAGTGCCCAGGGTTGTGCAAGACATGGCAGTGCTTCCCTGCACTAAGAGGGTGAAGCAAGGAGAGTCAGAAGTTCAAAGTCATCCCTGGATACATAAAAGGTTTGGAGCCAGCCTGGGATATATGAGAACCTGTGCCATAATATTCATATAATAAGATAATGTACACAGAGTCAAAGTCCAACATCATTGAGTATATGGGCATGTGCCAGTTTCTGGATTCAATTCCCCAATAGAACACATACGAAATCTGGAATAGAGTAGGGACAGGGTCCTGTGCTTCTATGAGAGGAAGTCAAATACTGTAGCTGATGGTGGCCATTTGTTATCTCTAGGTGGGTACGCAATCACACACTCATGTGACATACACTGCCACCACTCTGTTCCCTGATGTCAATCCCTGGCACATGTTACATAAGGAGTGGATCATGATACAGCCCTGGCTTAGATGGGAGGAGCCTGACTCATGGCCTGGACGCAGGTTGGGGGCAGTGTTGGGAGAGTTCCCAACACCCCTGCTGCCCATCACTAGGACTTTCCAAATCTCACACTCTGCTTAAGAATCAAAGTGCTTTCTCACTGCTGTGTGTTGAGTCCTTTCACCAGCCTGAAGAGTCTCCCCCCACCACAGAGTCCTTGGCTTCCATCCTAGACAGCAGCCCTGTGCTCTGTCCCTGAATGTCATAGAGCATGAATATCCAGTCCTCTAAGCACACCCTGTTCCTTCCCACTGGGATCCTGGGCAGCTTCCCTGATGCCAGCAGGCTGCCCTAGGTGCCCTCTGTGCCCCTCAGTGCCTGACCCCTGTGGAGCCCTCTGAACCATTATCTTATATCCTTGGTGGCTTCGTCACAGCTCATACTGGTCACCATGGGGGAGGCAGTGGTTGTATGGGTTGTACCAGGGCTTTGGGCTGAGATTTCCCAGATTCCCCTTCTTCTATGACCTCCTGACACAGCTGTCTCTACTCCATGGGTCCCCTCTGCTTCCTCTTAAGGCACACAAGAGCACTTCCCAGCAGGCTATAGCCCATGACACAAGGAGGATACATTTTAATGGCACCTACACTGGCCTGCCATCTTTGTCTTCCCGGAGTAGACTTGCAGTGATAGGAGGCAGAGCCTACCAACCCCTCTCATCCGCCAAGACCCCATCAGACACTGTTTTATGGGTCTGAAACCTTTGGCCCAATAGTTTGCTTTGTTTCAAAAAACTGCTTGCAAGACTCCACCAAACTATGTATGGGTGATTCCACATGAGAGGACCCGCCTTGCCCCTCCCTGTGGCTCTCGGGCTGGGTTGGCACAAGGCCCTCTCAGCCCTGGCCTCACCCAGGGGTGAGCGCTAACAGAAGTCTCACAGAAAGGCTTGATCTCCAGATGACAAGTTCAGTTTCCTCCCAGAGCCCCTCAAAGTGGCAAAACCCCAGCTGGATAGGAAAGAGATCCCAAAACTCAAAACAGTGCAAACATCTCCCTCCCTTCTTGGAGTGATCAACTATGGAGGGACTCAACCAACAATGGTGTGAGGCCCAACCAACTGGGAGAGACCCTGGCTTCCCTAGCAGCTTCTCAGGAAATGGAGGTTAACTCCAGGGTTCCTTGTGTCTATAGTAAGTTTCCAGCTGATGGGAGTTCTCACAGTCCCAGCTTCTTTTCTTCATCATTTCCTATGAAGAGCTTGTTGAAACTGGAACAGTGAAGAGTTGAGTCAAATTCTCAAGTTAGCTCTGGATACTCAATGGGTTTGTGCAAGTTCTCTGCGTGACCTAAGGCTGAGTCATCCTCACTTTGGTCTACCCAGTACAGTGAACTTGGATACTGTGAAATAAAAAAATAAATAAAAATAAAACAATTTTTATAACAAGTTCTACATGCCGGAAAGATTTTAGCTGACCAGTAAGATATTTAAGGACCTTTAATATACAAAGAGCTCTTGAAAGGCAATGACAAAAGATGGGAAAAGGTTTTTTTGCAAAAATTCAAAAAAGATAAAGAAATACACACACACATAATATATATATACATATTAACATTATTTTAATATGTTATAACAATATATGTAATATGAGAGAGAGAGAGAGAGAGAGAGAGAGAGAGAGAGAGAGAGAGCAACTTCAGTACTGATTAAGGAACACAAATTGCTCCAAGACTTTTTGCTTTTGGTTTTGATTTGTCTATCAGATTGGCAAAGACATAAAAAGCTGGTGTCACTGATGGCTAGCAAGAGCTCATATGGGCTCAGTTGGAGGGGTGTGGACCAGGTAGACTGGCTGATCAGAGTCTAAATCTCAGACCCTCCATGATAACAGTTACTTACACAGAGATGAGCTCAACAAAAAAATGAACAAGGGTGTAAAAGTAGACAGGATGGGTATTTGTCCTGGGGTTCTTAACAGTAAAGTTTAAAGCTGGGTGTGTTGGCAGTCCCAGCAATTGGTAGACGGAGGAAGGAGAATCAGGAGTTCAAAGCCAGCTTCTGCTACAGAGTTTAAAGATTTGGGCCGGGCAGTGGTGGCGCACGCCTTTAATCCCAGCACTTGGGAGGCAGAAGCAGGCAGATTTCTGAGTTTAAGGCCAGCCTGGTCTACAGAGTGAGTTCCAGGACAGCCAGGGCTACACAGAGAAACCCTGTCTCAAAAAACAAAAAACAAACAAACAAACAAACAAAAGATTTGGGGGGTGTGTGTGTGTGTTTGTGTTAGAAAGAGAGGAGGATAAATAAGAAACCCCTTTATTGCCCTCCTAGAAGAACCAAGCCTAGAGAAGTCCACAGGAGCCTCTCTAGACATCTCTCATTCCAAGTTTAAAGCTCTCTCAGTCATAGATGAGTCAAAAGAATATTTTTTAAATTTTATTTATGGGGGCGGTTGGCACATGTGCTGTAGTATGTGGAGGGTGTATGAGTTGATTCTCTCCTTCCACCACGTGGGTTCTAGGGAGAGAACGCAGGATCTTAGGCTAGGTGGCAGGTACCTTTACCAGCTGAGCCATCTCCCCTGCCTTGGCAAAAAAATAAATAAAATAACTTTATAAACCAAGTGCAACGTTGACTTCCAAACTTGACAAAAACTTGGATAAACATTGTTTAAAGATTTATCTTATTTGTGATTATGTGTGTGCACATGAGCAGAGGTGCCCTCAGAGACCAGAGTGTGAGATCCCCTGGAGCTGCAATTTCAGGCAATTGTGAGTGGCCAGATGTTGGGAGCTGCCTCCTAGCAGAAAGCAGCTATCATCTTTGCAGCCATCTCGAGCCATATACCCTGACATGAGACTTGTTTTCAACAGCCTACAACAGCTGAGCACACTCTGATAAATATCTTGTTTATCCCATATATCTTGTTTTGCTGTGCCCCCAGCTGCAAGGTACACGTGCTATCTATGCCTGCAAGGCACGTGGCAAAGCATATAAATACCCCGGATTTCCTTTCAATAAAAGGGACTTGATCAGACCCTCTGTCCTGTCTCCATTCTTTTCATTTCTTCCCCTCCATCCCCACTCTCTCTTGCTAGACCCTGACCAGCTGATTAGAGCAGCAGCTCGGGCCGGGACACAGTGTCCCCCAAGCTGGGCAGTGTGGGCCACAACAGCCAGAATTGGATGCTGGGAACCCAACTCCCACCCTTTGGAAGAACAGCAAGCACTCTTAACTACTACTGACCTATCTCTGCATAAGACATATCTCTTTTTTCTGAATCTCAAAAGAGAAACTCAAATACAATATAAGCAGGCTGAATTAAGATGCCCAGGAAAACCAAGCATGCGTCAAAGCACCAGGGAGCATGTGACTAGAGTCCACCAAAGGTTTGCTCCAGGGATGGTCAGGGTTTCTATAATGGGGATGTCATTTCGTGGAATCCCTGGCAGTCCAATGAAGTGACAGAGATGACTTTGAGGTAACCACCCTGCCTCATGCTTGTTATGTTAAAGGTTACTATGTCAAACCCCTGAACTAGCAACAAGCAAGCCTTGTCACCACTGTCATCCAGCTCCATTAGAGTTGGTAGCAAATGCAATCAGACAAGACCGAGAAGTAAGATAAAAGCCTGGTGTGGGGGGGGCGTGTAGAGATGGCTCAGCCTATAAGCTGCTCTTACAGAGGATCAAGGTTCAGTTCCCAGCATCCACATGGTAGCTCACATCTGCCTGTAACTCTAGCCCTTAGGGAACTGACAACCTCTTCTGGCCTCTGAGGCCTCTGTGTTCATATGCACAAGCCCCCACATACAGACTCACAATTTTAAAAACTAAAAAATTGGTGCCACCGGATTGTCTATGGCCGACCAGCTCCTGAATAATGAACGCCACAGACAGCTTGAGCCTTAGCTCAGGTCATTTCTTTATTTCCTTGACCAGCTCAAATCTGATTAACCCGTTTATTGTGATCTAAACTCTGCCACGTGTGTGGGTCATTTTCCTCTGCCTCTGACTGGCGAATCTCCTGTCTCTGACTCTTTCTCCAGAGTTCCTATCTCTGCCCAGATGTCTCACCTTTCCTCTCCTATCCTGCTATAAACCATTCAGTTTTTTTTATTAGACCAATCAGAGGAGATGGAGAAGACTGTTTACAAAACACTCAGACAGTAGAGCTTCAGAAAAATAACAATACCAAAGTCTGAGCTCAACTCTCTGCAGGGACAGAAGTCAGCACTTTATAGAGCACACAGGGAAGTGTGTCAACAGATTGGGGCTGGTGAGATGGCTCACAGGGTAAAGGCACCTGCCACTAAGCCTG
The DNA here is from genome assembly GCF_011762505.2 of Arvicanthis niloticus. Taxonomy (NCBI): domain Eukaryota; kingdom Metazoa; phylum Chordata; class Mammalia; order Rodentia; family Muridae; genus Arvicanthis; species Arvicanthis niloticus. Next base: position 111,395,921 of record NC_047658.1, on the reverse strand, counting down.
ATGGCATCTCTAGGATGTCATGGTAAAAGGAAAGAAGCAATTCCAGCAAGTTGTCTGCAGGCCTCTACATGTGTGACTTATGGTGACACAGGGGCAGGCAGTAGTGACAAACCATTCTCACTCTAGCACTGGGGAGGCAGAGGCAGGTGGACCTCTGTGAGGCTGAGGTCAGCCTGGGCTACAGAGTGAGCTTTAGGCCAGCCAGAGTAACATAGTGAGACTTTATCTGGAAATAAGTAAGTGAAATGAAAGTCTGGGAGGAAGACAGAGAGTGGGGACAAATTTATTGTCTACAAGTAACAGGAAAACCCAGCAGCCCGTGGGAAATGTAGGAGAAGCCTATGTTACAAAATCAATAGTGTTCATACCTGCACATGGGTCCGCATGAATATGCACCAAAGCCAGACTAGAAAATTGCACCCTGATACTTAATTTGTTTCAAAGCAAGATAAAATGCCAAAAGTAAGGATAACAAGAGTATAAAGGTTCTTTTCTCATTTGGTGCAGACACACACGTGCCTATGTGCACATGCATGTGGAGGCCAGAGGTTGACATCAGGTGACTTCCTTAATAATCTGCCACCTTATTTCTCAACAGCTTCTCCGGCGGCACCGGGAGCTCACTGGTTTGGCTAGATGGGCTGACCAATGAACTCCTGATATCCTCCTGTCTCCACCTCCCTAGAGATCTCCCTTTTCCAATACACTCTCTCTCATCTTCTATCTCCACCACCTCAAAGAGCAGCTGCCTGCCAGTCAGAGTGCCCTCACCTGCCACCAACACACAAGGATTTTACTCAGGACTTCCTGCCACCAGAATGTGCCACAATACATTTCTGTTCTTTAAGCTGCCGCCTAATCTAAGGTGCTTGATACAGTAGCCTGGGCTGACTACTACATGGCACCACTGTGAACATCTCACAGAACAATGGATAGATGGGCAGGAATATACAGCCCTGCCTTCATCCTCCTAGCTCCTTGCTCCTTATTCTGGTGAAAGGTGGTCACCTGCTTCACCTCCCATCACCCCCTCATTCAGAAAAATCAGACCTTACTCTGCCAACAGCTGCTTTGGGTTAAATGATAGAATTGTTGCATGCTTGTGAAGGCTGCTGAGATTTTAAAGCTACTGTGCACAGGGTGACCTAAGAGGACCCATCCACTGACACCCATAGGGTTGTGTGAGGGTCGAACTGTGTCCTTCACACACCTAGCCTGCAACTGTCTCTGGAGAATGAAAGATGAGCTCACTAGTTCGACCATGGGTCAGGACATGGCCTCACAGAGGATAGTCATGTGAGGACAGGGAGAAGATGCCATCTGCAAGCCAAGGACAGAACTATTTGGAGGAGCCTGGTGGACAGCACCTTGATTTGGAATTTCTAGCCTCCTGGGCTGCCCAGCTGAGCCATTAGCCACGCATGTCTCCTATGGTGCGTCTCACAGGGGAGGTACATCTAATGTGTCCAAGTGTAGCCTCCTGCTTTGGTGTGGATATGATGTGACTGTCCCTAAGGTACTCTCCTTGTTGAAAATTATAACCACAGAAGTTTAAAATAACTGCTGTTTACCTGCACTACAAACAGGGTGATTAGGAGATAAGGCTATCATACACACACGATAGAAGTCTAGTTCCATTCCCAAGTTCAAAAAGAAGTACAAAAGTGGTGGTACACACTTGTAATCCCAGCACTTTGAAGGTAGAGACAGGAGGGTCAGAAGTTCAAGGTCATCCTCAGCTGCCTAGGAAGTCGGAAGAGGGTAGCCTGGGTTCCAAGAAACCTTGCCTCAAAAATCATCATTTATGTTTAGGAGGACGGCACCTGCCACCAAGCCTTGCAGATCTCCAAGCCAAGCCACCAAGCCTTGCCTGAATTCAATGCCCAAGACCCACACAGTAGAAGGAGAAAACCCACTCTCACAAGCTGTTCCTGACTTCCATCCATGCCATGGCATGCCTATGTCCTCCACTGAGAATAAATAATGTAATAATGTAAAATAAAATGAAATACAAAAATTAATTAATTAAAAATCCAGGATTAGTAGATCCCAGCACTTGGGAGTTAAGGAAAGAGGTGGGCAGCAGCTTCCATGCCTTGCCTCAATCCCTGGCAGCACTGGGTGATGTCCTGACTATGCATCAGCATCTGCTATCAAATGAAGGCTGGAGAGGGTGGACCACAGGGGTTTCGAGGTGGAAGGACACATCCCACACTGTGCCTGGGAGAGGTGGTAAGTGAGCGCATAGAGGTACCATTAGGGAAAAGCAGAGAACTTCCACGTGCACAGCGAAGTCTGCCTTTGCAATGGTGACCTAGACAGTGTGAGCCCTGTGCCCTTGGCTGCAATGGATACCTCCCTCTGAGTTCCCAGCAGTCCCCACTCCAGGCCTCAGAGAAACCAGATCCCATAAGACTCCTAAGCCCTCGAATGCCTGTGATTCCTAGGCTGGTGTTTGGCTTAATTAAGACTTGAACTTTAATGGAGTTCTCACGATTACCTTAAGGCACTGCAGGTCTGTAAGCTGATATTTCCTGGTTGCAGGATCTCAGGATGGAATCTCAAGTCACCTCTTGGGCACAGGAAGTCGTGGCTACCTGGGGCAGCGAGGGGCCCTGCTGCACAATCAGCCTGCTGTTCCTGGAGTTATTTAAGAGTCCAGGGCACCAGCGTTTCCCAGGGGTTTGTTGTGGGTGGGGAGGGATCAGTTCTGCAGAGAGACATTCTCACTATCTGCTTGGCTTTGATGCAAAGGAGAAGTGAGCTGTGCATCTGAACTCGCCTTATCTCTCCCAGACTTCTGACACGCAGGTGCTGGAGTTAAATAGCAGTCTCCCTCCTCGCCTGCCTTCTTGCCCTTCAGCTTAAAAAGCAAACACGGTGCTTTTATAAAAGGAGAGAACCGTAGTGCTTGCTGTTCAACAGGTCCACGTGGTTCTCCTTTTGGGTGGCCACTTTGGGTCTTTTTTTTTTTTAAATCAAATTTTTATTATATTTACTTAAAGTGTGTGTGTGTACATCACAGCAAGCCTGTGGAACAGAGAGGACAACCCACAAAAGTTGGTTCTCTCCCTCCACCCTAGCCCAGGTTCTTCAGAGGAACAGAACCTATAGAACGAATGACAGATCTCATAGTTCCAAGACAGCCTGTCTACAGAGTGAGTTCCAGGACGGCCAGGGCTACATAGTGAGTTTCAGGACAGCCAGGGCTACATAGTGAGTTTCAGGACAGAGAAACCCTGTTGAGGTGTGGGTGGGGGGAGGGGAGGGGGCAGGGAGAAGGTGGAGCTTCCCACTTTAGTAAGTTCCAGATGTTGTCAAATTGATAGCCAAGAACAGCAAATTGTGCATCCTAAGACTTGAACTGGGGCAGTTGGTCTGGGCACATGTACCCCTACTGTTAAGCCACTTTACCAAACGGTTTGGGGTTTTGTTGTTTGTTTTGTTTTAAGGTTTTTATTTTTATTTATATGTATGTGTGTCTTATGTGGGTACCTGCAGAGGCCAGAGGCATCAGATGCCCTGGAGCTGGAGTTACAGGCAGTTGTGGGCCACCTCATGTGGATGCCGGGAACCTAATTCAGGTCCTCTGCAAGAGTAACATATGCTCTTAACTGACAAACCATCTCTCCAGGGCTCTGTTCTGGCTTTTTGAGACAAGGTTTCATGCAGTGAGCCACCCTAGCTATAAAATCAAAGAAACCCTACGTCGGGTTTCCATTGGGCTTGCAAACATGAGCTGCCACACCCGGCTCTGCTACTCCATTTCTCAGAACAGTTCTTTCTTGCTGGCTTGAGGTAGGCTACACCCCGGGAAAGATCTCACCCTACTTCATGCCATGCTGCTCTGTCCTCAAAATTCTAGAACAGGAAAGATAAAACCACCCCAGACTGCCCAGGGGACAGGGGTAAGAAGGTTTTGCTGGGACTTTCCAGTCTATTCAGAATCAAAGCAATGCCAGATCTGAGCTACGTTCCCACCCTCAGCCACTCTTCCACACCTAAGCCTGGGCGGATTCAGTGGGACCCATGGGCTAAATGGTCATCAACCAACAAACCATTCAACATCCTGAAGCCAAGGTTGGTGCCTGAGGCACAAGAACTGTGGCAGCTCCAATGCTGTCACGCTGCCTACACAGCACCATGACTTGAAATGAAGGCACCTCTCTTCCCTGTCCAGACCCAGTAACACATTCAGGGGCCCTGAAATCTGGTGTGTGTGGTGGTGTGATGGTTAATGTTGATATAAACTTGACAGAATCCAGAATCGCAAGAGATACACCTCTGGGTGTGTCTGTAGGAGTTTCTAGGTTGGGTTGTCTGGGGAAGGAAAACACACACTGAATATAGGTGGCACCATCCCACGGGCTGGGGACCTGGGCTGACTCAAAGGAGCTGAGCACCAGCCATCATCTCTCTCCGCTCTCTCACTGTGGATGTCATGTGACTAGCTGCCTCATGTTCCTGCTACCGTGCCTTCCCAACATGATGGACTGCACCCTCAAACTGTGAGCCAGAATAAAACCTTCTGAAGTTGTTCCTTGGGTTGTATTTGTCTCAACAAAGGGACACGGACCAAGCACACTTGAGGAACAGTGAGCTGTGAAGATGGGGTGACTGAGGATGGTATTTTCAGTACCATGTATGCAGCCAGAGAAATTCAGCTTTCAGGCCTGGGTAAAGGAGGCACACAGTCCCTACTCCCTGCTCCAAATGCCTTTACCTCTGCACCACAAGTATTCCCATCTCTGCCCTTCTCAGAGAAAGCAACCATGCATCTTCCACAGGTACAGTCCATGTTTGATACTGTCTACCACAGGGCTATGGATGTCCACTTGGTGACTTGTGGCCTCCACCCAGCCTGCCCGATGCTATTACCATCCCTTTTACTGGCTCCCTGAGAGGCTCCTGGAGACAAGAACCCAGGGGAAAGACCATAGACTGGTGTGTCTCCTGCTCAGCTTCAAGAATGGCAGAGAAAACCCTGAAAGTAGGGACCTGTCCCCCCCCCAACCCCCGTGCAGCCCAGAGTGGGTCTAGAAGCAACAGGCCCAGCGAGGGTTAGAGCAAGCTGACTTTCAGTGCAGACTCCTGACTTGGTGTTTGAGGCTCTGGAGACAGCTCTTTTCCCAGCACTGCTGCCCTTACCCAGCCATCACAAGCCCCAAGGTTCACCAAGTACTCTTTCTAAGTTCTCAGAGAGCCTCCAGCCTCTTGTGCTGGCAGCCACCTCCTTGAATTGCCACCAACTCCACAGAAGCCAACTGACCCAGAACACCACATGAGACTTCAAGATGGGAGAGCCACAGGTAGACAGCCTATCCTAGAGTAAGAAAGCCCTCACAGTAGGACCAATTATGTGGTGTAAGCCACACTCCACAACTCTCTCATGAGGTCAGTTGAGCCCAGTCTCTGACTAAGACCCCTCACTGCCTTCTAGAGCCCCACCCCCACCAACAGTGCCTCCACTACTTTTAGACTGAACCCAGGCCCTGGCACAGGTGTTCAAGCACAGAGCTACACTTCCAAGCCCTTGATAAATCACATGGAAGAGCCAAACCCCAGTCTCAGGCTCTGCATCCTGAAACACTTAAGAGCCCTATGACACCCCCATGTCAGTCTCTGAGACATGAGTTGGTGGCACCCGTTGTGGAGCCCCCCTCATGACATTCCAAGTAAGTTGGTACACCCACCTACCATGAAGAATGTGTGCATCCTCCACAGTCCCGACGGACTGGTACCTACAAACGTAGTGTTTTCTGGCTACTCCAAGGCAGGATCAATCCCATTTCTAAAATACTCTTCTACCTGTCCTTATAGATTTTTCTGGAACAGTCTTCTACCATTCCCACAGATTCACGCCATCCCTACTTGCTCGTTATTCGGGTCAGTCCTGAGCTGCCATCAAAGCCTCATGGTCTAATTTATCCACCACTCCATTCCACATCAGAGCAGTCAACTGTCAGTCCAGGTACCGTAGAGTTCCTCAACTCTTGGGCAGGCCACCTTCTTCTCCCAGGTATTTTTTGGCAGCTCAGATGACACCCTAAATGGACCTAGTTCAGAGCAGGGTCACCCTGGTGTCTCCAACACCGACTCCACTTAAATAGCTCTAAGGACAGAGAACAAGAATTTCAATTTCTCTCCCTCTACATTCTCACATACATTGACCAAACTCTCCTCAAAAAGGGTTACAGATGAAACCGAGCTGTGAGATCTCCCATCCCTCCTGTGGCTTCTGACCACCTTGAACAGCTTTCCTAACGTCCCCTCAGAGGCACAGCTGCCTGCCCGAGCTATCCCTTTCTCCATGACCCCCATCACCAAAGTGAGTCTGCTTAACAGTATGTGAGTGTCCGAACTGGCCAATATCATCCAAGATACTGAGGGTTTTTTTTTTTTTTTTTTTTCTTTTCTTTTTCAGTGAAATAGATCTTTTGTGAATTAGCCAAGAGGAAAGAATGGGAGGGGCAGGGTACTCGGTGGGCCGTTAAAATAGGAGTGTGGGTCTATCAAGGGCTTCCTATAGCTTCTGTAACCCACTCAGGCAAACAAAGCACAGGTGATGTCTGAGGAAGACAGAAAGTTTTGTGTTGGTATCTGCAGCAGATAGCTAATGTGCTGGGCTCTGCCCCCACCCTCCTCTGCAGACCAGGACTGCTTTGTATAAGCTGTGGGGATAGAGACTGTCACAAGCTGTATGGGGAGCACAGGGCCCATCCTGAGATTCCCTGAAGCCAGGTTGCAAGGACAAAGGGAGTTTTGTGTAGGCGTCTCCCTCTGAGGACTCAGAAGTCCCTTAGAAGACATCAAAAGTGTTCTGTGCACACACGATAGGAGACCCCTCCTCCTGGGATGACTGCCTCAGAATATGTCTCCTGATTAAAGTTTCCTGATTAGTGTAAGATGAAAGACAAGTTGTGGACCTCTGGGAAATCACAGCTCACCTGAGGCTCTTTTCCTCCCTGGATGGTGTGAATTGCTGACCATGGGGAAGGAACATTTTGTACTTTATGAGATCAACCACTACTTTTCAATATTTCCATACAATGGCTTTGCATAAAGCCATGTTACCAAAATATATATCCTGGGGCTGAAGAGATGGCTCAGTGGATAAGAGTGCTTGCTGCACAAGCATGAGGACCTGAGTTCAAATCCCCAACACCCATATAAAAAGCCAGGTGTAACTTTGTGAATAAAATCCCAAAGGTACTGAGGGCAAGAAGGAAGATGGCCCGGACTTGCTTGCTGCCAGCCTAGCTCTAAGTTCAATGAGAGATGTTTTCTCAAAAGGGCAAGGTGAACAGTGATAGCGTAGGACTCCAGGTGGCTTCCTTTGGCTTCTACATTTATTACTGAGGAAGACAGGCACACAATGTGCACACATCACACACACAGAGGCTAGATGGTGCTGATAAAAGACCATGATACAACAGTAGCCTAGGATCACCCAAACTTCCCTATGTCACAGCAGGGTTTCCAAGTACGTTGAAATGTTTGGGTCTCTCTCTGACCCAGTGATGCTAAAACAGCCTGGGTCAGGACCAGTGTGATGGCTCAGTGAGTAAAAAGAGCTTGATGCCAGACCTGATGAACTGAATTCAAACCCAGGAACCCATACGGTGGAAAGAGAACCATCCTACAAGTTTTCTTCCAACCTCCACACTAACAAACTGTGTTGCATGCACACACAAATAAATGCAAAATAAACAAACAAATAGAGAACGAGCCAGCTGGAGGTGTTCGCAGCAAAGCTAGAATCTGAGGACCAGGGTATTTGTTCACTTTAATGAACCTCAAACAGACTCAACCTGGATCCGATTAGACCCACTGCAGGGGGCCTCTGCAAAGTATAATTTTGTGATGTTTTCAGATCCTCATATGAAAGGAGACCATAAACCCATAAACACAGAACGTTCCAGAATCTCATCAGCCATCTGCCTCTCTACAATAAATGCTGTGGGCCTTATCAGAACTGTCCTCTCCACAGCAGCCAACTCTGAGGCCACGGTCCTCTATACTTGCTCTCACATCCTAGGGTCCCTTGCCTTCCTGTGCATTTTGCCTTGATCAAAAGCAATCCAGGTTAAGTCCACCATTGTGGGGAAGTCAAGGCAGGAACTTCAAACAGCGAGTCACATCACATCCACAGTGGAGAGCTTAGAGAGATGAATGCAGACCCCACCTAGAATAACCTTACTCTTCAAATCCAAGACACCTTCACCCCCATGCCAACTAACTATTCATGTCTTGCAAAGTCCCTTAAGTTTGCAAGACCTCAGGATAGGACATCAAAACTTTGGTGTTGTAGGACTCGGACAATAGCAGATAATGAGGCCAGGCAAAAATGAAACCTAAGAGCCAGCAAGATGGCTCAGTAGGCAAATATACTTGCTGCCAAGGCTGAAGATGTGAGTTCAATCCCTGGGATAGCAGAAGGAGAAAACTGACTTCTACGAAATTTTCTCTGACCTCCACACATGTGGCATGACATATATAGGACCACACAGAAAATACATAAATAAAAATATAATTTTAAAATGAGATTCTGGGCTGGAAAGATGGGTCCATTATGAGTGCTTGCTGCTCTTACAAAGGACCCAAGTTCTGTTCCCAGCTCACACATAGGAAGGCTCATACCTGTTTGTATCTCCAGCTCCTGGGGGATCCTGT